>NC_084759.1:68953610-70213834 GCF_028858725.1 Colius striatus
TACTACAGCTCAATTCCTTTTTCCTCCCATCATCTAAGATCTTGACCTCTGCCCTTCAGGAATTGCTTAAAGATAATTTGTTTACCCACAGTCTATTTTATTTACTTGAAGTTTGTTTGCTTTCTTCGTCAGGGGACCACTGGAGGTGAAGAGAAAAATCCTTTTCTAGGCCTCTAGAGTTCAAATACTTGCGTAACACAAGCACTGCTGGCTGCCAGTACCCAAGTCATAGAATATAACACATTAATTTATTTATCTATTGAAATTATGTGACTTGTAACATTTGCTCCGGTACAAAGCCAATAACTGTGTGTCACAGATGTCTTGGGGCTTTGATCTGAAGGGTAGACAGAGATTATTGTGTTTGCAAGACATCAGGGGAACTCAGGTCAGCCACCATCCTGTATTTTGTAAAGCCAACAGACACCACAAGCTTACAGGCACATATAATAGAGAAAAACAATCACACAAAGCAAAAAAGGATACAAAAGCTCCGATGATGAAAACTGGGCTGAATATGTGTTTCTGGAAAGTAAATAGTGCCAAACCCATATAAGAAAATATGAAGTTCTCAGCCAAGAAGTGTAATACCTCAAAGAGCTAGGGAGAAAGCAGTCACATGTTAAAGGCCAAGCAACAAAAGTGCTTTGCAAATGCAGCAGTACACTGACTACTACAGCAATATACTATAAAGAAGGTGAAAGACAAGTCTTGCCTGCTTAGTGCGACTTCTTGATTCAACTGATAAATTATTGTATGTATAATGTGCCTGGGTAATTCCACAGAAAAGGACAGCCACCACACCTGCGAACAGAATCAGATGTAAAATCAACCAGTTTACTGTGTGAGCTCAATGTATCTTCCCTTCTAAAATTCTAGTAGACTCATACATCATCCTTAATCTTGAGATTTTATGAGCCTTTTTTTCACATGAGTTAGATTCCAAGATGAGGAGTTGGTGTTTGAACCAAGCCATTGCTCTTAAATACCTTTGTTACACAGTGAGCTGCACCTTCAGTGTCATTGTACAGAAGGTTCAAAAAAAAAAAAAAGAAAAAAACCTTAAGTACCAAAATCCTATTTCACACACGAAAGTTTCAATGAGAAAGTGGAAAAATGACTGCTAAAATAGACAGGATTTCTGCCTTCGTGTGCTCGAATCCCAACAACTCACCAGTAAATCCACAGGCTTCGGCGAGCAAGAAAGTGCTCCACGACATCAGGAAGAAGAGAGCCGTTTCCAGCAGGGGGAAGCAGTGCAACTTGGTAAACTTCGTCACGTTAAGTCAGTTGTTAAGGGATCAACAAGTAAATCCTTTGGCTTCTATGTACCCTTTATTTCTGGAAAATCACTTTTATGTGCTAACAACCAACACTAGCTGGAAAACAAAACACTTCTGCTGACAGGAAATATCAATTCCATCACATCAAGACAAACTTCAGAATCAAGGTCTCCCCTTGCAGCAGTCAGTTTTGGATATTTCTCTTGCATATCCATGGCATGATTGTGGCCTGCTTCTTTGAAGTAATATCTTACTCTATGCCCTTCCCCTCCACCCCACTCCCAAAAAGATCTCCCCATCTTTAACTAAAAGGTAAAATACACTCAAAAGCATTTCATTCACAGGCCTGTTCATGACTACAGCAACCCTAAGATGAAGGAGTCTTACCAGAATTTTTCTGTTCAGATTTATTGAAAAGTCTTTTTCAACAAATGTAGCTACTTCTGTCCTTTAGAGGGAAAATAGAAATCCTGCCTACTACAAAATGTATTTTATCTCCTTGTTTTGATGTGTTTTACAGTAAAAAGCTAACTCAGAGCAGCCCAGTCTTCCAAGGGGAAGAACACATAAGCTCATCTTGTAAATCAAGAGAGCAAAGCTTGACAAATGTCAAACACACTGAATTAACAGTTTATACAGCTACTGAAAGTGGAAGAAATTTCAGTAGTGTTAAATACAGGTCTTCACATACTTATATAATTCTTAGAAGGTTTTTTTTCCTTATCAGTATCCTGGTAGGAGCGAAACACTGAATAACTCACTGTAGCTGAGGTGTAGACAGCTACATGCAACTCTACTATAAGACACAGAAAGATATGTGCTGACAGGGGTGGCAGAGAGATCTCTGGTCTTTCTGAAAGCTGACAAAACTAGCACAATCTTCTCTGAAATCCAAGTAGGAGGACAGCAAGAATACAGCAAGGACACTTGAAACAGTAAGGTGGCAGCACTCTCTCCTGCTCACATGAAGGCAATCGTTTTCCCAATGGTACCAAGGAATCAAGGCCACATCATCCACAATTGCTCTCTATGTGTAATTCATTTGCATCCCAGGCTCTCTGCAGCACTACACAATCTGAAGGCTAATAGCAGCACTGCTTGCTTGAGGAGTCATAGCTCCATGTGGGTCAGTGGTGTTAAAGTGCACAGGTCCTGGGAGATTTGGCACTCAGCGTTCTTGACTGCCTCCTGCAAGCAGCAATTAGGTAGCCCAAAAGACTTGGTGGAAACAGCCTCCTGTGGTATTTATCACAGAATACAGCATTTATAACAAGCCACAGGTGATTAACATCATAAGTAAATAGCTGGTAGCACTTCACTGGGAGTCTGGTTAGGATGGAGCAATCCCAAGGCCAGCATCGTATTTCCCCCCCACGTCTACTTCCTCAGAACAAGGGCCCGAGCTATCATAAAACCAAAATACAAAAAAACCTAATTCTCCACATAGTCACTTCTTCATAGAAACCTTCTCTCTAAAACTTTTAAGGACGTACTGTCATAGGCTGCTGAATCACACTCATCACATAAGATCACACTTCGTAGCAGTCACATCCACTGTAGCAACAATTAGAACTTGTCTTTCCACCGAGCACCCAGATAATCCTGCCACAAACGTATCCCGATGCCTGGCTCAAAAGGCGTTTGTGGAAGCTTAGGAACCTGGAAAGTCACAGCCACTTCACAGGAGGACAAAGACTTTGAGCCTTGTTTCCCTCAAGTTAGTTCTGCCCAAGGCCCTTGCCTACTTCCTCATTTCCAGTCTTTTCTGGCAGCTTTATCAGTGGAATTCTTTATTCCCCTTGCTGTTATTACAAGTAACCATAAAAAAGCATTTCATTAAATCTGAAATGAAAACCTGTGCTCATCAATTGGAGGAAGATGAAGGTAGGAGAATAGTAAAGATAAACCCCAAGTAATTATTTCAGATAACTGAGTTGAAATGTTGATTCAGATTAAATTATTATTTCTGTTTTCTTAATTTTCTTTATTACTTAGACACAGTCTTCTGCTTCACTCCATTTCAACCTGGCAGATTCTGCAATTTAGATGGAAAATACCATGAGGTACAATACCTCAACTGTTATAAAAATAACTACAGACAGTGAGGTCAAGACAGCTTGCTGAAAGCCAGAACAAGTCCTTGCATATTATCTGTATCTAAAAACTAAGTGTTCTATTTGTTTCCAAAGGACAATCCATGGCTGCATGAAACCTTTCACTCTGAGGAGTCCAGTTACAGGTATTTCACACTATGGGAACAGCCTATGAACTTCATTCATTACTTAAGTCATGGGTTCAAAATTAGATATGAAGAGTAAAATGCAAATTTACAGTGTGGTTCTAGCATATTCCATGACTTTAAATAGTTTTCCAAAAGAAAATAAGGTTGTACAATTAAGCAATAATTTAAGGATTTTGTTTTATTTTGTTGTGTTCTTAAGAAAAAAAAAAGTCCAACACAACTAAAACCCCAAAACAACGAAAAACCACATAATAAAAATCACCACAGAGGCTGTCTTCTGAACAGCCTTCCCTCTCCCAGCCTCCTGGGCACAAATATTAGAAGCAGTAAGAACCAATTGCTGCTTCAGAAGCCTGATTTTACAAAATGGATCTGAATGCATTTCAGCTGTAATTTAGTAGCCAACCAGCAAGCCAAAAAACACAGCAACAGCATTTGAGCAGCTAGAGTCACACATATGGTTTGTAGATCAGTGAAACTGGAAAATGGAACATGAAAGCATCAACAGCACATCTTCCCCCTTATACCTGAAGGGTTTCCATTATGCAGATGTATCAGGCAAATCTGCACAGTATGTATATAACAAGACACAGTTAAGACATTCTTGTTTAAGATTAGTCACAGGTTCATGGTTATTGTATTAAATATCTCATTTTACCCCATTTAGGCCAGTGTTTAGAAGCCTTGGCAGATCAAAGCAATCTGCAAAATACACAAATATCATCACACTAGCCAGCCTGAGAGCAAATCACTTTAATGTTTTCCTAAAGATGCATCATGGCTTCTAGAGCAGGTCAAGCTTAAGGTCTACTGTCTCAGCCTAAAACAAAACCCACAGAGATTGGTTGCTGAACACCTCAGAGCTCTAATCAGATAGCAGCAGTAAGTTTCAATAGAACAAAACAGATAATACAAGCATGCCATGTTAAAGCTGGTAGAGATACAACCTTATTCAAGACAGATGGCATCAAATTTGTGGCAGAAAGTCTAAATGCAGACCTCAAAGAATCCTGTGGAGTTGGAAATGGCTATTAATGATTTTGCTGAAGACAGAATCAAACATACCATAGGATATGCCTTTCAAGCCTAATAAGAAAACCTAATTTTTTAAACTTCCTAAAAAGAAACTGAACATTAGGCCATCTCTATTTAGGGCCTCCTTCTTGGTTTCCAGCATGCAGCAACATCACTAAAGCTTCCAGTGTAGCCAGTTATATCAGAAATACAGTTTATTTCTGTGGGCATCTATAGTGCCTTTCACACAAATGCCAATCACACCGTCACACTCAAACAACCTAGAGTAAATTTCGTTATAGCTGGAAAAAGGAAACCTGCATTACTACCTGAATGTGGCATCCAGTCTGCAAGAGCTACATGTGAAAGGATATCAGAGCTGTCACAACCCCCGTCACTGCTCCCATCATGAAAGAACCACTGAATATTCCCAGGAAAACACCAACTGACTTGAAAAACGCTGCTGCATCAAAAGCATGGGTATTTTCACCTGTTGGCTGGTAGGCAACTATAGATCTACAAAGACAGTAATATGATGAGAAGCTAAAAGTAGCATCAAAAAGCTTTATACCAAAGGTAAATTTGCTATTCGGGTGTAGGTATGTGTTAAGGATCTTGGCAAATGTTTGCAACATTTACTAATTCCATTCAAGACAAACCATTTAAACTTAGAATAACATTTCTCGGGGGCAAAAAAAAAAAAAAAGGCATTTCTTTTACACAATTACCAAAAGCAATCAAGTAATTTCAGAGTAGAAATTCAGGCAGTTACTTACGAAGATAATACAATGGCAACAGCATCATTCAACACGCTCTCCCCAAACAGAAGGGCATAGAGATCAACATCAGCGTGCAGCTCATTAAATATTGCTAGCACAGTAACTATAGAAAGAAAAGAGAAAAAAAACCCACACTGATTGAGTTCAGGAACAATTCCATGAGCTGATAGAGCAGACTTGCCAGTTTCCCTAAAGCAAGAAAGCCCAGGAATTGAAGCAAAGGATCAAATTTAAACTGGGAAACAGACTAGCCATATTTATAGGTAAACAATTCCACCATCAGTTTTAGGGCAGCTCCATTAGAAGAAGGCTCTATTACCCTCCCATCTACACAGCATTTATAGGAAATCTCCCTTAATCAAGGGACATGGGGCAGACAAAGCACTTGTATCAACACCCTGAATTTTTTTTTTGTAGAACATGTTCCATATAAGATGATCAGCAAAATGTTGTGCAGCTCTTGTCACTTTTAAAAGTGATATGGATTGTTGATATATCTTTACTATTTCAGCCCTTGTAAAATAGTGCCAATAACTATAAGTGTATCCCAAAGCATACACTATGCCATCAGAGTGTGCATTTACAAAGAACTTGAAAAGGGCATGAATGCTCAATATTTATAACTATCCTTTCAATTAACTTCAGTCTGACATGAGAGACCATGATGTTGAAGATGTTCCTATATATGAACTTCGAAAGTCACATGGTGATTATTTCCATAAGTTATTTCCACCATCTGTTCAGAGCACAGCTCAATCATAGGAGTTACTTCCCGTTTTTGAACAAATCACCACTGAGTTTCTCAGATGAGCTATTTTAAATGCCAAGCTTCATACTTCACCACTCCCTACCTTGGCCCTGATACACACCAACTCTCCAGATTGACCTGTCAAGCAGACACATTTCTGTGAGCCTGCTGGACTTCGAAGGATGACTAGGTCATTTTGTCAAATGCTTAAATTACTTAGTCAGAAGATCATTCTTCTACTTAAACTTGTAAAATTTGAAGTTCATTTGAAGGAGAAAAAAAATTCCCTGCACACAATCTAAAAGTCTCAAATACTGTCCTTAAATTATCCAATACCCCAAGCAATGTAGTTGAAGGTAGTCCTGCTATCCAGACAATATAATAATTTCATGTATTTGCAGTGTCAAACTTGATGCACCAAAAGTGACAGATGAGTTTTCACAACACTCACAATTGGCACGCATTTCAGAGAAGAGGATCAGAGATACTAGCATAACATAACTGAAAACAAAGTGCTGTTAATATATTCGTGCTATGCAGCCAAAAAATCCTAGCAACGGGATTACTTTGAGAGGTTATTAAAAAATATTCAACAAGCTACCTGGATCAGTGGCAGATATTATCGCTCCAAAGAGGAGGCAGTCTGTATAATAGAATTTACCAGAGAGCTGACCCACCAACTTCATTAGTTTCACAACCCCGTACATGAGATTCCTGAAGGGAAAGAGGATAAAACAGTCCAAGTCAAACAAGTCGGTGCACTTCACACAGACAAAAGAAAAGTACATGCAACAGTATTTCCCGTGGGCTTGGTTACGCTGTATCTCTGTGGAACACTGCCACTCTTTAACAAAAAGTGCTCAAAATTGATTTTCCCTTTTTCCCTATGAACTAAGTGATATCATCTCAAACCAGTAAGCAAAGCAAAAAATCTATTTGCACAACTAGTACACAGACTCTACAGTTTGTTTCTTTTTTCCTTCAAAAGGAACATTTACCTGTTCAAAATTCCCCTCAATGTTGCTTCTCCCAACACAGCACATAGTCCAAAAGCTCTGAGCTAAAAATAGCCTTCAAAGTATTTCTCTAGTGAAATTCCTCGAGAGACTAATCAAGGTCACCTATGCAATTCAGGAATTTCAGTACATCTATACATGAGACACACCAATATTAGCAGCATGAAAGATTGCATGCAAGTAAACCAATGTGACAAGCTATCTTAAACTAAATGTATGTGTACAAACACACAAAATTTTATATGTACATACACACACAGACATATGTAGACAAAGACAGATATATACATGCACATAGGCATTAAGAGACCTCTCCAGAAGTTTGATAGCTAAAATATTATTATAAGTAGGGTCTGCCATTCCAGCCACAGTCTAGCAAGGTTTTGTTCTGGACATCAAAAACTTGACAGTGCTTTGTAGTACTATGGACTTGTCAAGCAATTCACACTTGGCAATATAATTTCAAGGGACAGTATTGTAAACAAGCAGGGTAAACTCAGCAGAAATTACACTAGCATTTCATGTGAAGGATAAATCAAGTCCTCAAACAAACAAATTTCAAAACTGAGGCCATCTGGAAGACGCAACATACACTTTACCAACTTTAATTTGAGTATAGAAAGGAAATGATATCACAGAGTCCACTTACCCAATAATAAAACAAGAGACTGCTGTTCCTAAAAAAGCGTAAGCCAAAATCGACCCCAAATTCCTGAAAAAGTGTCTCTGCATAGGAGAGATGTTTATATACTTATTTAAAACAAGTTATATCACCTGTTCAAAACATACAGCACACTACTATGCTTGCATTAATACACAGAAAGACTCCTTTTCAGAGAAACACTTCAATTACTGCAAGGTAAATTCTGTCCAACTTCAATAAATGGCATAAACCAAATCTGAAATTTGTATTAAATTGTAGAAGTAGCTTATTGACAAGGAAGCTTTCCACACAGGCATTTTCATAAGAAATGTAAGGGTCAGCTGTGAAACTGAAACCCAGAACCAATTCGTGGCACCTTCAAGTGAAAGTAGAATCTGCGTCCTTCTGCCATTCTGGGTCTGGCACATGCCCAATGCAGTTTAGGTTTGGATCCCCTTCTCAGCATAACTTACTCCATTTTGCATAACTGAGTAGGACCAAACCAACTCATAGCAGGATGTCTTTCACTTTAAACAAAAGTGACATTAACCTCTGGCAAAGTTCAAAGGAAAACAAATAATCAAGATTAAAGACAGTTTAATGTGCTTATAATAAAAAGTACATAAACCAACATGACCTAAACATCTATGGAAGAAATGAGATTTTTCTTACTGCCAGAAAAGAAAGGACATACTGAAAATGAAGGCTGCACTCCTGAACAAACTGCCAGCCCCACATTAAAGAAAAAAAAAAAATAGGAGAGGTAAGGTATTTTTGTCAGAAAGGATTACACTTACTTTCTTCAGGCTATAACCAGCATGAAAAATAATGGGAGGCAACAGAATGTTGAAAAACACTTCTGGGTCAAATGTTACCTGAAAAATAAAATATGAAACTCCCATTAGAAACAGACATACACAAATTGTTAGGTCTTTTTCCTCTTTCATTTTCTCAAAACTACTATTTTTGGTTGTTGAAATAGCTAAATTGAACCTCCCAAACAGCCAGATCTATATATAGGCAGCAGCATCTATGTAAACAGCATTTAGAGAAAACAGGCGTTACATCCACCACCAGTCATAACCTTGCAGCAGACCCAAATACAGTCTCCTTTCTCAAATTAAAAAAACTCTAATAGATATGACACTAGAGAAGTTCTCTCTTTGTAAATGATGTTCATATATCTGCAGACGAAATGCTATTTTAGCTTTTTTTTGACAAATCTAGCCCCTGCAGCTATCATAAGCTAATCAAGCCAGATACAAGACTGGCTTTCAGGAACCGTGATCATAACATCATTTCCATGTATTTCAGTAGAAGCTCCAGATATCCATGAAAAATTATAACACTGTAGGGAACAGAAACCAACACCTAAAAATATAAATAGAAAACATGTGCACATATGAGATTAACTAGGATCTCTAGCTCCTGTCTAAGCACAGGTTAGTGGACAACAGAACAAGTGTGCACTCCCAGAACAGGGTTTATTTCAACTAACTTATTTTAAGTAGACATGCACATATAAATAGACACCTCTTCACGGTCAGCAGAAATAAAAAAGTATTTTTAGATAACAAAACTTAAAGTCTCATTCCTATACTTTGAAGACTAGCATTGATACAAACAAAAGGTTGTTAACTCCAGACACAGAATAGAATAAGAAGCTAAACAGTAGATCCGAGGATCAGTTGATAAATAAATTTCTCTTCCAACACCAGACTCTCTGATTTGATGGATTATAGGGATTTAAGCCATAACTATTTCCTGACAATAAACAGGGCAAAAACCACTAAGAAACTATCACTTTTTACTTAGAAATAATAATTCTCTTTATCATCATAGAACCATAGAACGGTAGGGGTTGGAAGGGACCTTTAGAGATCATCTAGTCCAATCCCCCTGCAGAAGCAGATTCACCTAGATCAGGTCGCATAGGAACGTGTCCAGGCAGGTCTTGAAGACCTCCAAGGAAGGAGACTCCACAACCCCTCTGGGCAGCCTATGCCAGGGCTCCCTCACCTGAACAATGAAATAGTTTTTTCCTATGTTTTAGTGGAACTTTCTGTGTTCCAGCTTCATCCCATTACCCCTTGTCCTGTTGTCAGCTACAATATAAAAAAGGGATGTCCCAACCTCCTGACACCCACCCTTTAGATATTTGTAAATGTTAATAGATCTCCCCTCAGTCTCCTCTTCTCCAGACTAAACAGCCCCAGTTCCCGCAGTATTGTATTATACAAGGCAGCATAAGACTTGCTTTGTTCATCTGGTCTATGTGAATTCTACAGACATTAGAAATGTCCAACAGCAATCAAGGGCTTTGGGAAAGCTCTACATACACTCAACAGAGCACAGTTTCACTGGCAGTGTTACAATACGGAAGGTGCTTTTGAATTAAGCCATGAAGTGCTGTTACTGTCAGGAACACAGACACTTGATACCTCCTAATATTCAAATGGCATGGAGAGGGGAGGAGGGAGGGAAGCATAGATAAAGGAGAAACACTCAGCCAAGCCCCAGAAACAGTCTACTCTCACCTTTCGCAACATATCATTTTGCTCCACGTTGTGGATCTTCCCTGGGCTTATCTCCCCTTTGAGCGTATACTCAAAGAACTTCCCGCTGACGTTGACCAGGAGGGTTGTAAAGGGCCTGTCCTCCTGCGAGCAGCTGAACGGCTTGTCATGGCCACTGGTAGAGGGAGTCCCATACCTCAAGATCACCCCAACTATGAGTCCTGGAACAGAATGAAATATCCATGAAGCTGATTTGCTACTCTTAACTTTCTGATTTCGAAGAATATTAAAGGTATAATGCATGAGTCTTACAAGTGTATGTGCATCAAATGTTTTGCAGTGAATTGTTACTATCAGTTTTGTGCAGAGGGAAAGAGGCCCTGAGCACATCAAAACTACTGACAAATTTATAAAATCTGGTATCTGCCTCTGGTATCTGCCCCATTTCATGTTTCTTCTTCCTCACCCTCATTCACACCTCTAACACATAAACCTCGAGTTGCGTGAGAAGCTAAGCACTAGTACACAAACATGTTTCACTTGTCTAAAGATAGAACTGAGTAGATACACCATTTCAAGCAGTAATGATCGCTAAAAAAAACACGTGACCACAACTGAGCTGAAACAGTGATGTTTGCCATGATATTTTACAACCACAGCAGAGAAGTTGGGGCTTTTGCCTTGCAATTTTAAGCAAGCAAACGATGCTTGTTGCATAGTGTCCTGCATACTCCGAAAACTTTGCAACTAAAACTCAAAAGAGATGGACAAGGAAGCTAGCTCTATGTCTCTTGCAAGCATATTCCTCATTGCATAAAAACAAAAATAAAGGTAAAAAATGAGCAATAAGAGATCTGAGATTTAGGAATATAAAAAGATTTACTCAGACAGCCTAGATAAAATCCAACCAGAAAAAAACACTGTCAAATAAGGGATGCATCCAACAGTGACAAAAATTAATTTCTAACCTAATGGAAGGGCCATGCCAGGATGCTGGAGAAGCACAAGGTTTTAACTGAACACTTTCTTCCACAATATGCTAAGGAAAAATACAAGAATGCTATTCTGCAGAGAGAACTTATAAGAACAGTCAAAGTGGTTTTGGTCTGGTAAGAAAATAAATTGATACCCACTTACTAAAGGCTCCCCTGTCGCCTTAGGATGATATGCGAGGTAATCCTTGTTCCAGACAACTGCAAGATGAAGATGGATGTTTGAACCTTTTGTTGACAAGTAAGCAGTCAATGCTGGCTTTGCTCTCTGTGACCCTCACTCTGCATCCACAGATCTCTTTCCTCAAATGGTAAGTGAAGTTGACAGGTAATAACCAGAGAACAAACAAGGAGTAAAGAAAAAAGAAAAAAAACTCCTACTACACACAATAAAAAGAAATCCTCAGACTTATCTTTATAGTGTAGTGTGATGAGTAACCAAACTGTATCCTCAAAAAGCCAACCAAAGAGCACACATCCTTTTCAAGTACAGACTGGAAATATGCTTTTAATGCTAGACAAGCACAGCAGGGAGTAGCTGTGACACTAGTGGGTGGCTCACTTCCAGCCTCTTCCTCTACAATCAAGAGAACACAGTGGCAACAAGACCATTCAAAAGTAACTGGAAGACTAAAACGCATGTTATTTAGAAAAAAAAAATACAAGTACATTCTCAAAGAGAACACAGAGGAAGAAATTCCCTCAGCAAGATAAATCTTCTACCGAAATGTCAAATGCTGAGAAATTCAATTTGGAGGCTCAAACAAGCATGCTCCTAATGACCCTGGAGCATTTTACAGCTACGCATGACAGATATGTTGGAAATGCAGCGCTGTGCAAACTGACAGGTTACGCCAAGTCCCCTCCAAGCGGCTAGCACTACCGGTTATGGCTACAGACGTCTTCACAAACCCAGACAGATAAGAAGCCAAAGCTTTCCGCTGCTCTCATCCCTCCCACACCTAGATGGAGCTAGGCTCACAGAATACATCAGAAAGATCGCCAATGTTACAAACTGATCTAACCATCATCAGACAGAAATCCTGTAGTAAATCAGAAGCCAGAATGAAAACTGTACAGGTGATCTTATACACAGTAATGGCACAAAACGAGATTTGTACTGCTACTAAGCTGGGAATAGAGATGAACACCGATAGTTGTAATAGCTTTTTAGGCCAAAGACTGTCCTTAGGGAATTCATTACAAAAGCAGACAGGGAAAATCCCATTGCTATTGCACTAGCAAGGGGCACCAGAAAGTGAGATTTGATTGCATCATACAACTGGATATAATTCTGTTGTATGTTTTTCCCCAGCAATAAAACATCCCAGTTATTTTAAAACAAGTTTTAAGTATATCATTGGCATATCTTCAACTGATACCTAACATTTGAAGCGAAACGTCAGTAAACCCTCCATTGTCCCTATGGCCAAGCTAACACAGCTACAAGCAAATATCCTGCTTTCATACAACTTCTACTGATAAAATACCAAACTGGATGACCTTTGCAGTTTAGGAACATCTGATTCTACCGTCAGGCTGCTGTCTTGCAAAAGGACTGGGATGGCCAGTGTCAAGGCAAGAAGCCAGACAAAGCAGTCAACTGCCTAATGCTACCCATGGCTCAGTCACTAAAGGAAATGGGTAGGAAAACCATGAAGGGAGCCAAGAAAGTTGCACGAACTCCATGGCCAGCTTCATTATCTAAGATACTAGGCACCTAGTAGTTCAAAGGATGAGTTACTTCAAGGGAAGGTTTCCTAACCTTACAAAGGTACAGTCATATTTGCTATATTTTCCATAACAGTCCCAAAATAATATGTTCTGGACATTTAAGTGCAATGTGTCAGCTGGACACGTTTGACGGAGATGTGAGTTGCAGAAATTCTGAAGTCATTAATGCTTTTCCCCAAAAAAATGTAATATAGAAAACTAGTTGCAGTTTTCCAATGAATATCAAGTCTTTAACACTAAAAAGTTACTGGATTTGTTAGATGATTTCTACATCCCATCACAACTGATAAAACAACACAAACAAAGCTTATATGTTTAGTCAGCCTGCAAGGTCTCAAATAAAAAAGTATAACCCAAGTGCTTTTCAGGCAGACCAAATAGCCTGTTTCACAGCTTTGGAAAAGATGTCCTTCTAAGGTGCCTGCCATTAGGCATTAAACAGAAGGACAGAGCATGCTCTATAAATTCTCTCTGGGTACCTGATTTTCAACTATTGCCAGAACATCAGTTACAGCTGCAGAAAAAAAAAAAACCCAAAACACAAATAAAAAAAGAAACAAAACATCAAACCATCTGGAACTGCTCAAAGCAATACCTAGCAGGATAACTCTACACTTCTAAGCTGTTAACGTATCCATTTATTATAGCTCTCTTGCTTACTCAGAAGCAAGGGGAGGGATGGATGCTAGAGGCTAAGAAGGGATACAGAAGAATTGGTACACAAACTCAATGTCACTTTTGCACCTCAAGCTCTCACTAGTTAAGAGTTTATGTAGAACCTGGATCAACAGAGCTAATACCTACTTCAGAATATTTTGTATCTTCAAGAAAGAAACCTCCAAGGCTTCTAATCCAGCACTGTCTTTTACTGCAACATTGTCACAAAACTTAAATAAAGTTAGCAATGGGATATAAATACTTACAAATTTGAGAAGAACCTTAGTTTCAAAGTTAGAGTTTATGGTAACTGCTGCAAGAGAAAGTTTACGTCACTGCTCAAAGACTGTCAGAAAGGATACTATCAAAAATTAATACCTAATGCCCTGTATGCATGACTTGCATTCTCACTTTTAACAGTGCAAGCATTTATGCCAGCATCTTGTCTGTACAATGTCGATCATGCAGCTGGTATGCAAAGAACTTCTTACTGGAAATGAAGCATTAAAAAGCCAGGAATATTTCTTCCCTTTTAAAATAAATCACTACTGATGATTAAAAAAAAAAAAAAAAAAATTAGACTTCAGACATAGTCAACACCAATCTAACAATACACTGTTTAAAATGGCACATGTACTTCCAGTTTTGTTTGAGCACAGAAGTCACTGCAGTGAGGATATGGATTCAGATGGGTACACACAACCGTGAGTGGCTGTCCCTGGTCAGAGCTGTGCTCTTGCAGTTTCCAGACCAATTCCCTACCCTGATGCAGAAGTAGTCCTGAGGATTCAGAGAGCTTCAGCAGGCGGCAATACGCAGGCACCAGAGGTATTCACACTGTGCAACAGTTCAATCAGCAAATTCAAACTGTAGATCAGTAAAGTGGATACCAATCTGTGAACTTAAACCCATTTAGATACAGTTTCTTTCATATGCTTCTGGTAAAGAGCCAAGCATCGAATACTGAGGGTCTTTCCCTCCATAGTGCAGTTCATATTAACCACACTTCAGCGTGAAGGAAACTCGGGAGTCTCTCTCCTCTGCTGTTTGAAGACGGAAAAGAGAGGGTCAGACTCTTCTGAAGAGTGCACAGTGATAAAGACTGAAGATAACAAACTTGTTGCAATGGGTGAGGTGAGGGGAAAGGTAAGGTCTGGGTTTTTTTTAAAACAGTGAAATGGCTAAGCACTAGAACAGCCTGTCCACAACAGCTGCATGATATCCATCCTTGCATAGAGCCAAAACTCACCTGAGTATGCCTCTGAAAGCTGTGGGGGCCTGCTGTGCACAGCAGGCTGAACAAGAGATCTTTTTCAGCCTAGATTCTTCTGAGTCATACTCTTTCCCATGAACATCTGGACCCTTCAGACAGTTTGCACTGCAAAGGTTTCTTTAAAAGCAATTTGACTGCCTTCTGGGTCAATCTTTATGATTTCTGTTGTGTTGGAGTTTTGGGATGGATTGTTGTTTTTTTAAATGACGATCTGCAGTGCTAACTCTAAAACTATGTCAGAGGAGAAGAAATAGCAATAATAGGATTTGATCAAAAAAGACAAAGTGATTCAGTAGACTAGGAAATGGGATGTTTTCCCTTCCTCAATCCACCCTGACTTGTCCCTGCCCTGGGCTACAGGGCACTGTTAATGCCACATAATTACAGAAAATCAGATATTGTGATACATCAAAGAAAGCACTTGCTAGTAATTACCCTTTTTTTTTTTTTTTCCAAAAAAAGGCAAAGTAGTAAGCTTTGAAAGCAACACTCCACAAACCATTGACTGGTCTATCAAGCTGGGCAGCATTGTCAGCAGCAAGACCAAGTCCTACCTCAGCACACACTGTTTCCCCTTCACACAGCCCACAGAGAGGCAGAGAAGTACATTTTGGATACGTGAACATCAGCTTCTTTGTGCTGCAAGGCAGTGGTGTGTAAAATACCTGCTCATTTTTGAAAAAAAACACAACCAAACACACAAAGAATATGTAAAGAAGGGTTTCTTACATTTGTAAGTCTAGATTGTCCCTCTCTACTTCCAAACTGAACTTTTCAGCAGCTTGAAGACAAAGAAACAAAGATGGATAAAAACTTGGCAAGAAGGATGAAAGAAAGTCCCGTATGTACTTTCAAGGCAAAAGACTACTTACAATAATACATAGCATTTCTCATATGGCCTGTTTTACTATAGGATGTTTGTGTGCATCAAGACATCACAGTTAGAAAACTTTACTTTAAATGGTCTGAAATATCAATGGAAAGTATTTTTCCTACTACAAGGTGCTGTGGTTTAAATCCAGCCAGTAACTAAACAGCATGCAGCCACTTGCTCGAGAGGGAGGAGAATTAGGGGAAAAAAAGTGAAACTCACAGATTAAGATAAGAACAGTTTAACTACTAAAATGAAATAACATGTAATGACAACTGTAATATTTTTTAAAATAGTAATAATTATAATGAAAAGGAATGTAATCAGAAAGAGATAAATCAAATCCAAGGAAAAAAAATGAAGTAATACACTTCAATGTAATTGAAGTAGTTGCTCATCAGCTACTGACCAATGTCAAGCAGCAATCCACATTTCCTCACCAACTTCCTCCAGATTATACACTGGACATGACAACGTATGGTATGGAATAGCCCTTTGGCTAGTTGGGGTCAGCTGTCTTGACCATGCTCCCTCCCAACTTGTTGTAGACCTCCCAGTCCACTCACTGGCAGGGCAGGGTGGGAAGCATAAAAGGCTTGATACTGTGCAAGCACTGCACAGCAATAACTACAACATTCCTGTGTTATCAACATTGTTTTCAGCACAAATTCAAAATACAGGCCTGTACTAGCTACTAGGAAGAAAAATAACTATCCTAGCCAAAACCTAGAAACAAAGTCAACCTTTGAACCTTGCAATACACATTTTAAAATTTGATAGTGATTTTGGAGGAAGTTTCAATGCTTCCTACTTGGTAATGCAAGCATTGTTTCTGAGCCAGTGATGTTGCACGTTAAAAACAAACATGAAAAAATCAGATCAAGCACTACCTACCACCTCCAGAAGTGCTATCAACCCACTCTTTATGCTGTTTACTTGGCATTCATTCTATTTCCTAGAGGATTGCAGAGCAATATTGCTATACAAGCCTTAGAAGAAGGGTTAAGCATAAGCAGCTGCAGAGCTCCAGTCCTTTCTTAGCATTTTGCATTCAGTATCACTAATCTATTAGCTACTTTATTAATGGTGCAATGCTGCCAGCATGGCATTCATCAGCTTGTCACATTGCTGCAGAAGATGCAATAATTGAAAAACGGGAAGCTTGTTTTGAAATTAATCATCACCTTTGGCAGTTGATGTTCAGCAGCATGAACACGAGACAAGCCCTCACCACAGGTTGGTAAAAAAAGAAAAAACCCTAAACAACACATTTTTTCAACAGGGAACTGAGGCAGCTGATGCCAATTCTTGAAGCTTGAAGGAAACTTTGGGGATATCCAAAACCTGAAATGCTGAATAACATTCAAGGTCATGCTTTGTCATTGCCTTAGGGCTAATTTAGATAAGGAAGTTAAAAGTCAACAAGCCGGTAATTCTTCCTTGTAAGAAAACATAGCAGTACACTATCAAGGATATCTTTGTAATAAGCACTTTATTCACTTTTTAAATAAGCCAAACTACATATAGTTTTGAATTTAAATAAACAGTTTACTCAAAGTTTCTGGGATATGTAGTGAAATAAAGGTCAAATTAACTTGCTGGCTCTGCACTGCTGGACAAATGTGGACCATGCACACCCTCGCCTTCTCTCAAGTCTTGAATTCCAGAACAGTCACATGAGTGTCTGTGATGGTCAAAAATGCCTTCTGACTAACCATTGCTCTGTTTTTTCCTAGGGGAATGATTTCTTTTTCAGATCACGTCATGTTCATGTGATTTACATACTCATATGTAGTGACATGAGCTACAGAAGCAGGCAGATATGCCTTATTCTGTAATGCATGTTCTTACTGATGATGGGGTTAAACAACTGGTTTAAGGTAGAAAAAAGTAATTTAAAAATCAAACTATCAATTTAAACAGAAGGGTTCTTTGTCATTGCAATACTTAGTTTCTGAAGAATGATTAAGTTCCACATATAGCTTCAAATTTGCACAGGAGAATTGAAACTCCAGCAAAATTAATTTGATCCAACAGAAATATGATCATAAATACATAGCAAAATAAGCAGCAAGAAAATTTGTTCCCTGCTTTCTCCCCTAGAATCTAAAATTCAGAAGAGAGTGTTAAAAACAAAAAGCCCCAAATCCACTAACCAGCCACCAAACAACAAACCACAACCCCACACTATACCAAACAGCCTAAGACCCAGCCTCAGAAGAAATTGCTGTCCTGTGATTATAACATGTGGCCTCTGGTCCAAGCATAAGATTGAGTCAAGGCCCCTGAGCCAATCCTTAGCTACAGCAGTGATTCAGTGGAAGAGCTCAGACAAGCCATAGAAGACAATTTAAAGGGACACTCTCAATTTAGAAATAAGATATCACAGTTTAAAAAGGCACAGTATTTTTCTGAGATTGCAAGGAGGGTCAGTCTGCAACTCACCTTAACTCACATGTTTTTGAAGTTCATTTCCCATATAAGCAGTGTTTCATGCAATACAGACATGACAAAGCATTTGCTGTTAAATATTTTATAAATAACATTTTTAAAAAGTCTTTGTATGTTACAAGTGTTCCTGCTTAGCTAGAAAACCCAAGGCAGTGAAAGCCATACACGCTAACACCACACACATTCCTAGAGGCATAAGCAGGAATGGGCCACCATAGACACCAAACTCTCCCTCACTATGGCTCCCTTCCCTTGCTCCATATAGAAGCGACTCCCTAACATGGTGTCAACTGCAACTGGCCCCAGTCCCCTGAGGCAGCAGCAGAGCTGAAGCCTTTCTTTCAATACAGATTTCTAAACCAGATGAGGAAAAACCCCAAACACTGATATGCTTTTCTGTTGGTGACCTTACTAGCAGGCACCCAAGATGAACAAACAGCAGGAGCAGCAGCAGCTCTATGATATACATCAGAAAGCTTCCTCTTTAGTTGCCATTTGCATATGCATGACAGAAACAGGAGGCCACAAGCTTTTCAGAGTCTGAAAAATAATAATGTCAAGCCATTTGTTACAAAAAGCTTTACACTAATATCACCAGGCTCAGGCACCATCAAGAAATTAAGCTTCCTAGTTTAAAAGAAAATAGCCCAGACAATAATTATTCCCCCCCTCTACCCACCCCCGTCTCCATGCTGTAAAGCTTCTGCAGAAGGGGTTATTAATCTGTCATTGCAAGGAGTCAGGCTTCAATCTGCAACCCAATTGAAACTCATTAGGCAGCAGCAGCAATCTCTTTGCTGACACTGTCATTTAATTTTGAAGGTTTGACAAGAGGAGAGGATGAGTGGGGACGGGGCAGGACATATAGCCATCTCCACGGGTTTTGGGTTCAAAGACCCCACAATAGCTACAGGGAGAGCTGTTAGTTATAGATAAACCTGTTTCCTTGTTGTGAAGAGTTTGCATCCCAGCCTCAGGCCTTCATTCATTTGAGGAATATTTAAAGTGACAGATATGTCTGGAGACTTTCATCCCAAAAAACATTTCTGAGAATTTCTGCTTAGGATGGAGGCCCAAGAAAAGGAAAAGAAGAGGAAGAACTCTGAGCAAGGTGAATGAACTAAAATCTGCATTAGAAAGGTTTTGGGTTGTCTCATGGAGAACTTCTCAGTACTTCCCACTTCTTAAAGGTCTTTTTGTGCCAAGCCCCATCTATTTACTGACAACACAGCCTCCAATCTGTAAAACAGATGAAGGATTCGAGGTAACTGAATTTTCAAGGAAATATTTTTTTGCTGAAGTAAGTCTCATGCCTTGTAGCTGCATGTAGAGGACCAACTGACACTCGTAAACAAGACAGTTTGTGGCTTACTGGGAAACACACCAACCCAGGAAACAGAAACAGTGGCAAGATGACAGCTCTGGCTTTCTGTGATCATTATGTTTGACCACATAAGTCTTGTTATTGTAACATCCAAAAACATGCTGTCTCAACAGATGGGCTATTCCATCTCATAGCGGAAACTCACCACTTACAGATGTCTCCCAAAGCAGAGCTGGGAAGACACATGTTCCCTGTTTTGCCTTTCTGGATGGCTGCTCTAAGAACAGGCACTTTGGTGGCCATGACCTTCCCACAAACATATTACAATTTTGAATCCCACTCTACAGCCGTTTGACTCGTTGATCCAGCTACTCTGAAATCCATTCAATTTTACATGCTAAGAACTGAAAAAAAAAAAAAGCCAGGAAATACTCTTCTAATACCCCATGAACAACTGAACCAAGAAATAAATCAACTATTATGTGCCCAAGGCTGCATTTTCTGTTTTCATACGTAGAGTAAAATTTAAGCAGTTGTTTTAGTATTAACTGCAGAAGCCAGGCAAGTGGCTGCTGCTGCAGCCTGCAGTGCATGAGCAGTTTTGTGACACTTCTCTCTTCCTAACTGATTCCCATGAGCTACAGAGGAAGAAGAAAGATTGTACTTCAAGACGCAACAAGAAATGATAGCCAAAAGCTCAGCCTGCACACAAATAGCACATTGTCCAGAGGTCCCACAGCTGCAATTCCCAACCTCCCACTCAGCCTGTTAGCACCTCTCTCCTTCCCTTATAAACTGGTATAAGCTTCACCTACTCCAGCCAAACTCACCCTACAGTTCCCAGTCACAACCTTCTTGCTCTGCCCTCACTACAGACTGATGTCTCCTGGACAGCTCCTGATAGATCTCAGGTGCTCTGGCCTGACATGTTTTCCATCCTTTCCAACCCTTTTAGCATTAGTGATGCCAGCACAGTGCCTGAGCAATCATACCTGCTTCAGCTTCCCTCTGCATCTCACCTGAACTCTAATCCCAGCATGTCTCATTAGTGGCACAGATGTGTTTGGGAACCTATGATTTCAGGTTCCTTTCAAGTCCAAAGGTGCCAGCCGAGTGCTAGTAAGATCAGATTTGTTAAAGAGCAGCTAATTCTCATTACATAGAATAATCTGACACAGTGACATTCAGAGCAGCTACTGACACCATGGAGGCTTGGTGCAAGACAAGAAAAGGTAAGGAGTAAAACATTTTTCTAAAGCCTGATCTTGCATGAGCAGAACCACTGTGCACCCTGTGAGCTTGCTCTTATCCTAGGCATTTGAAGCACATAAAGCTATTCACTGATGCTGTCTTTTGACCACTCATTCCTCTCCCCTGCATATTCACTCAAACAAATAATACCTCAAGAACAAACAGAACATTTTGGGTTTGTACATAGGCAAAGTAACAACTAGAAACCAATTGTTGCATCCCAAGGTGGATGAGTACCTCTTGAAGAAGATAAACCAGAAGGATCTTTCTGTTTCACTAGCTTCACATCACTACACTTTTAAGACTGCTTCAGATAAGCATTACCAAAATATCCTCCAAGCTTCCTTTAAGGTGTTTCTTATTACATGATTTTTCATCAATACAATGGGTTAACAATGTCTGTCTAGCTCATTTAGACCTGGGAACTTACACATTTGCCATCAGAAGCATAAGTAACTCCACTTCCTATAAATCTAGAGGACAGTACTCACCATGCACGTCTTCACCATTTTTTGCATTCTCAGGTGTAAGCAAGCCACACTACTTATGGCCTTTTTATTTTTTTAACTTTTCCATTTAGATTTTTCAAGTCAAATACTAAGCAGCTAATTCTGGCTTCACTTCACTTTCACTTCTCCTAAGATACTCTTCTTTTAGACTAAGAAAATGCTTGACAGAATAACATAAGTGTCAGTGACAACAAGATGCAATATAATATAATGCATTTTGACTGGCTTGCAACTGCCATGCCAAACCACAAAAGAAAAAAAAAGTACATTTAATAGTGATGCGGCTCTTAGGGCTCTGCTATCAGATAAACAGCTTAAACTGACACAAAAACCCCAAAACATTACTTTGTGTAGCTTAGGGGTTACACCACTCTGCACTTAAGTGCAGAGACAATCTGCATCTGTCAACATTGCTCATTAAAAGAGAGCTGCCCCCAGAGAACATTCAAGCCTTTACAAGAAGCTGCTTATCTTTTTTTTAAATTACATGCTAGTACTATTGCTTTTGGACAATGTAGTTAAGAGACAGATGACCATCTAGACACCTGGAAAAAATCCTCTTGAAACTTAAAGAAGTACTTACTCCAAGAGTTGTTATCATATGACTTTGAAGGTTAAATGGCAGTGTATGTGCACTTACCAATACCCTCACTGTACAAAAGCTGGATCCGTAGGAAACACATAGTGACTTCAGTGGAAGTAAAGTATCTAGGGGAACTCAATACAAGCTTCTATTTTGCCTTCACCAAGCTTAGTTCTGGTATCACCACTCTGTATACTTTGACATTTAGGGAAGCCACTAAGGATAAGTGAATGGCTCTTGCACAGAGGCAGTAGGAAACACAGCTGTTATCTTGTCTCCTTCCAAGTAGTCAATCTTACGAGGTAAAGAAAATAAACCAGTCAAAGTCTAGGCTTCCCTATTCCTCACATTACTGCTCCAACCTTCAAGTCAGAGGATATGCAACTTCTCCTTTCATCCCATCACTTCAGGCTTCCAGCCCAACATGATGCTTCCTACATCCCAGAAGCTATGTTTAATTATGTATCAGAGTATTAGAGGTGTGTTCACTTACACCCCACAGGAAGACACTGTATCTCCTTTGTGAAGATCATGTTAAAGAGCCACAAAAGTACTATAAAGTGAAGCTCATTTTTTTGTGGACATTGAAGGTCCCTGGTGTACTTAAAAAAGAGTTCTCATTTAACAATTTACCTTTTAACAGCCATTAGCAGTTCGCAAGATTTCTCACAAATTTATCTTTCTGATTGTTCATCAAGATGAGTGGGGGGAATAAAAAGAACAGTATTCAACTCCAGAAAACCCAAATTACAGTGGTGATGTATAAGCACCAACTTTAGTATTAAATTTGTTTGTCAGGCTTAAGCTCAAGCTCACAATGAAAATCTAAAGAAGTATGAGGACAAAAATGAGATTTTTTTTCTTTTTTTTTTTTCCTACAAGGCATATACAACCTGGGAGTCCTGACTGATAATAAGCTAAATATGAGCCAGCAATGTGCCCTCGTGCCCAAGAAGATCAATGGCACCCTGGGATGCATCAAGAAGAGTGTGGCCAGCAGGTCAACAGAGGTTCTTCTCCCTCTCTACTCTGCCCTGCTGAGGCCTCATCTAGAGTCCTATGTCCAGTTCTGGGCTCCTCAGCTCAAGAGGGACAGGGAGGCGCTGGAGAGAGTCCAGCGCAGGGCCACCAAGATAATCGGGGGAATGGAACATCTTTCATATGAGGAAAGGCTGCGGGAACTGGGGCTGTTTAGTCTGGAGAAGAGGAGACTGACGGGAGATTTTATTGACATTTACAAATATCTAAAGGGTGGGTGTCAGGAAGTTGGGACATCCCTGTTTTCTATAGTAGCTAGCAACAGGACAAGGGGTAATGGGATGAAGCTGGAACACAAAAAGTTCCATTTAAACATTAGAAAAAACTATTTCACTGTTCAGGTGAGGGAGCCCTGGCACAGGCTGCCCAGAGGGGTTGTGGAGTCTCCTTCCTTGGAGGTCTTCAAGACCCACCTGGACATGTTCCTATGTGACCTGATCTAGGTGACCCTGCTTCTGAAGGGGGGTTGGACTAGATGATCTCTAAAGGTCCCTCCCAACCCCTACCATTCTATGATTCTATGAACTTACATAACTAAAGAAACAACTAAATTATCAAAATTTGACTCCAAGCCTCTAGAGGAAAAAGAAAAAAACCTCACCAAAAAAAAAAGACAAGTTACTGTTTTTTCCTTTAGATGTCAGCAGAAAGTAAATTGCTAAACCTTTTTAAGACTTTTGTGGGTTTGAAAACTGAAAAGATTTTTGGAAGAGTTCTACAAAACTCTCAAACCATGTAACTTAGAGCAATGCTTTTCAATTCAGCTAACAACTTCTTACACAAAAGCCTTATTATCATGTTTAGCATGGATTTCCCTGGTGAAATATACCAATGTAGTGATAAATACTTTTAGTAATTTGTGCACGATTTTCTACTGGCTAAGGGTTTGCAAAACTAAGGAAGTCAGATTCTTTACTTAGGCTGCCCAAAAAACAGAAAAGTGAGCTGTTTCACAGCAGTTTCCAACTCAAGCTAGCACGTTTGGGACACAAGAAGCAGAGAATGAACACGTTCTGCTACCACAAGTAAATCCAACTGGTGGAAACCTGCGAACAGTTAGCAACCTTGGAAACTGGCTCCTGTATATCCAAAGACAAAACCAGAGTTCAAATCAGAAGTTTGGAAATGAAAGCACTCTTATGTTTGCAGATGCTGACTAAGCCAGTTTACTCAGTATTTCCCTCAAATTCCCCATGGCTTTTGGCAGGAGATAAAAAAAATAATAGTTTGTCTTCATGGAGAAGTCTCAGATGTTCTTTTCTAGCACATCAGCAGACTTTTATCTGCAGCTTTGACTGTTGCCATTTCACTGATGGACGCAGTTTGCACTTTGCATACATCTCCTGCGCATTCAATGACCGTCTCCCCCTGAAAAAGTCTAGGTCCTAGGGAGTCACTCTACATCAAGTGGACAAGAACTTGCAGGCTGTAGCACTGTCTGGACAAGCAGCTCTGCTGAGTCACTTACCTCTAAGTACACACCCTAGGCAACCTGAAACTAGTTGCCACTGATCAGCTGCAAAACCAAGGTCCTGCTGTGCCATAATGAAGTACTCTTTCTGCAAGCTGCTTAAAAGAGAATGGAACCATAAAATTGATAATTAATGCTTTACTCTCCAGACAGTGTTGCACACACACCTCTGAATTTAAAGGCTCTGGCAAGAACTACAGCAGAAGCGCAAGGTGGTTTTCAAAAGAACTGCTCTCACTCCAGAGATCACAGACTATCAGGCTTATTAAATATTAAGACCAGATAAATTGCAGAGATGCCAACAAGACTCAAGACTTTCCAACATTGATAGGCTGAGTGGTTTCTGTGGCATCCTCACCTAATGTTGCTGCAGACTTTGCAAGAGGCATACATGAATTAAAGTTACTTGACTTTTTGGAATCAATAAGTAGAATATATTTCTGACAGTATAGTGACATTTCACAGTTCCATTTTCATGAGGAAATGCCTCATGAAGGCAAGGTAAGTCCTGTCAAACAAAATGTGCATGAGTTATTTTTCTAGGTTTAAGCCTTGTCCTTATTAATACCCATGCTTTAAAATATATTTGCTGTAAAATATTAACCGAAGAACTCCAGAGAAGTTGTTTTAAAAGAAGATTAAAAAAGAAAGTCAAGACTTCTGAGGGGTAAAAAACCCAAAAGTAGTGACAATAGTGAGAAAAGACAGTGTCTTGTAGCTTTTAAGACAATCACTACACTAGAAAGAAAAATCTTAATTAGCTTACGAGTATCTCCAAAGAGGCTTCCATCAGAGTTCTACCATTGATTATGAAAGACTAGAAAAAGTTCTGAGTATCTACCTAGGCTTCTACATTTACTTTGATCAAAGCTACAGCCATCAACTTACGGGACACCAGAAAAACCACACATACTGAGGCATGAGGACACCATGCTCAGAGAGAGGGGGAAAAGGTTGGGTGATGAAAGGCTGTAAAAGCAAAGATAAAATGTTCACCAAGAAGCAAAGTGCAAAGATAAGTGTAACCAAAACTGCATGGAGCTGCATTCCCTAACTTCTCTCTTCCCCCCATTACTGCTACTATTGCCTTATCTTAACTCAAACAGCACATCTTTGTGCAAAACACAATTTTCTGAAGCAAACTGAAGTATCTCTCTCTGTAAATGCAATACAATAAAATTATTTTCAGTTTGTTCCAGTGAATTGCTGCATATTCCCAGAAACCAGCAGGAAGAAGGTGAGAACATTGCACTGGGTTAGACAGTTCAAACATGACATCCATGCTCATTCCAACATGTCTTGCATTTACTCCAGCACTGGACTTGTTATAACTCACAGGAGGCTGCTGTGCACTAGGTCTATGTCTGGTTTGTTAAAATTTGGAAAAGATATCAGTAAGGTTGGTCTCTTCCAAAAGAGACAAAGCCTTAAAGCAAAGTTATACCGTCTGCAGAGATGGACTCTAGGCTTGAATCTGCAAGAGCTTCTCGGTGATGCAAACAACCACAAGCCACTTGTCATAAGAGGGTATGACTCACTTGTCACAAGAGGGTATGACTTGACCTTCTTGAACAAGTAGTTAAGAGGTCAGATTTGCAGAAGTAGTGGGATTTCTGAGCTTCACTATACTTAAGAGCATATCTGGGAGCATAAAGAGAAGAAAATCCCAGTTACAGACAACAAAAAGGGACAACTAAAGACTCTCAGTGAATACTTTTAACCTTGTTCCTTGCCACAACTTCTTCCCTCCAAGGTAGAGTCATAGCACTCCCCTGTAAACACATGACAGGATTTAACAATAGTGTGAACCCCCAGAGGTAGCAATTACATTCCCAAAGAACAGGAGAAAGATGGAAGAAAACTTTAGAGAGACATGTCACATGGCAACAGTTCTATGTACCACACACAAGCGCTCTTTTAGAAACTGAGATAACATTCAGAGTGAAGTAGACCTTTCAAGTCAACTGTACAATGTCATTTGCTGTTTTGGACATCCTCTGTCTTCAGGAATACCTAGGAATTGACCTTCACCACTGCTAGAATCACAATGTCCTTGAACCTAAGGTAAAGCTGAAGAGTGGATAAGACGCACTGACACAAAGATGATGACGCATTTTCTTAGCATGGACACAAGCATTTGTCTGGTACACTTTCAGAGTGTGATAGTCACTGTTTTTGCAGTTTCCAAAAGATCTGGTGAAATATTCTAGGAGTTCACACGACCATGGGATATGGTCATACTGGACATTGTTAGATTTTTTTGCGTCGGAAGTAGCATGGAAGCTGTTTCATTCAATCATACTATGCAGGCCTATCAAAATTAGTAAGTAGGAACATGAAAAAAAACAAACCCCAAAACTGTGACATGAATCTAGCATTGCAAATCCAGCCTGACAGATAACAGCTGGACAACTGATGCCTACAGGAGTGCAAATATTCAGTTTTAACAACTTCTATCAGCAATAATCACACATATCCTCGTGTCAGGAAATGCAGTCACACCAAATCCCATCAAACCAGGGAACACACATACATTGACGAAGATCTGAAAAAAGGCACATCACTTTGTGCTCAAGCCTGCTACTAGCAACAATCCTAAAGACAGCAACCATGTGCAAAATAATTTCGCTAAAAATCTAAGGAAAGCAATATCCAAAGTATGTGCCTAGATGCCTTACATAGCACTGTGTCTTCATCAAAGAATAATCTCCCTTGCTTCCCTCCCTCTAAATAGCTACTATTTTCAAGCTCTTAGTTTGCTACTCAAAGGCTCTTTATGCAAGACTTGTCATTACTAACAAACTCTCACTAGCAAAATACTGTTCAGAAGAGGTTCTCTAACTATAGATGTCTTCAAAAAGCACCATTAACAGTTGCCACTTCAGTAGCCATATGAAAGTCTCCAAGTTTGCTTGACTCAACCAAAATGGATTCCACAGTGAAAATTCAAAGGCAAGAAAACCTTCTTCAGATCAGAATATTACTACTGTGTGTAACAAACACCACTCATGCAAGTGTTATAATTTTTATACAATGTTAATGGGTGTTATATTTAGTTTGTACCAAATGGAATCAGAAGCTCCAATCTGTCACAAGAGACATGTCTGTTCTATCGTCAATGTTTATAAATAGTAAAGGGTGGGTATCAGGAGGATGGAGCCAAACTGTTCTAGATGTCCAATGATAGGACAAGGGGCAACAGGTATAAGCTGGTACACAAGAAGTTCCAAAGAAATACAAGGAAGAATTTCTTCACTGTGAGGGTGACGGAGCACTGGAACAGGCTGCTCAGATGGGTTGTTGAGTCTCTTCTCTGGGGACATTCAAAACCCACCTGTATGA
The DNA here is from genome assembly GCF_028858725.1 of Colius striatus. NCBI lineage: Eukaryota > Metazoa > Chordata > Aves > Coliiformes > Coliidae > Colius > Colius striatus. The sequence goes on from NC_084759.1 coordinate 68,981,348, forward strand.
GTTCCTGGGTGACTTACTCTAGGTGGCCCTGCTCTGGCACTGGGGTTGGACTAGGTGATCTTTTGAGGTCCCTTCCAGCCTTTGAGATTCTGTGATTCTGTATTATGCAGAGTCAGCATCAAACACACTAAGTACCCGCATCCTGCAAAACATTTTACTGGACAATTTCATTCTAATTCTTTGTTTTAAACAACATTGTAATAAGAGCAAACTGGTAACACAAGATGTTATTTAGTTGCTGGAGCACTGCTAAGTGCTGCATGCTACAGGAGAGTACAGTAACTGCCCAATAATGTTTTACTCTTGATTAACACTGTACTTAGAACAAACTAGCATTACCATGGATAGAACAGCTCACATGCTTTATCAGAACATCGTGTAAACATCATGCATTTACTAACACTGACTACAACAGGGGCAAAGTGGAATCTGAAGGCACACAACTCTTAGTTACTATTTATATTTGCAAACACAGGGAACATGTCAGATTCCAGAATTAACTCTGATCTTCAGTCAGTACAGCAGTGTCTTCCTCTGCAGTGCTCCTGGCATAACATAATGGAGTATTCCACTAGGAATTGCAAGTACCTTTTTGATAAGATTTATTTGATAAAATAAGCACAGCTAGTGATGGAAAGTAGAGCTGAAATCTAAAGTTAGTAACTTTTAATGAGAAATAAATATATCAATGACACTTAAGAAGAGAGATGCACTAGTACATCACATGCTGTCTTACAATACACTCCAAGTACTTTTCTGTGCTTTTAATAAAACGAGTACGTTACCCAAAGCTAACACTTTTTGCTAGCCCAAATACTTTACAATGTACTGACAACCGAACAAATACCCAGGACAATTCATCCATTCATGACCACTGGACTTCATCATTCCTACTTGTTCTTCATCCTTCGCAGATGCAGTAATCCTTATGAATGCAGGCTTTCTTTAGACTGCAAAGAACGGCAATAGGACCATAACGAAAAGCCATCCAACAAAAATCCAAGCTTTCAGAGCATGCACTGAAGATTTGCTGATCTGTACAATGGTCAGCTAGAAAACATACACACTCTTCAAAACAAAACAAGGAAATAGTGGAAATGGAGTCAAAAAAGGTTTATGAAGCATTACATCATTGATATGTTTTATTTCAAAGGCAGCAAAGTGCTTCTGTGTAAATAAAGTGTTTTGCAGCATCCTCCCTCCCAAATACACAGGAAGTCTACCTTTCTCTACTACTTTGTCTGGGAATCAATAATTTATAGAAAGAAGGAATGACAAATATAAAATGAGGTTGTGGATATGCTGAAATGCTGTTGCATGTACTGTGGAGCATTCTGCTGCTTCTCTAAAAAAAAGTACATTCATATCAGCTCCTGACAACGATTTGTTCTGAAGCTGTAGCAATTAAAGTAGTTCTTGAGAAAAGAAAAATTACTGCTGTGCTGCCTAGTCGTGACAAGGACCTCAAGAGAATTACTGCTTCAGTGAGCCTTCCCACAGAGCAGGCAAATCAGCTGCACAGTGCTTTTGCTATGATCAAATATGAATAAAAAATTGCCTCCCAAAAAACTCTAAAAATAGATTACATAATTGATAATGCAACCCAGTAAACATATATCTTTTTTTTTTTTCCAAAGCTTTTAAACAATCTGTATCAAATTTAAACACGAGGTCTTGTTATGAAATATGAGCAGGTTGAACACCAATGAAGGAAAGATAAAATTGGATATAAGTTAGGTAATACTTTACTGTAAGGAGTAGTTATCCACAGATACACAGGATCAGTTTGTGGATCAAAGCAAGTGGAAGCTAGTGGACTACTAGGCCTATCATTTTCTTCTGACATATCATAGAATGGTAGGGATTGGAAGGGACCTTTAGAGATCATCTAGTCCAACCCCCCTGCAGAAGCAGATTCACCTAGATCAAGTCACATAGGAACATGTCCAGGTGGGTCTTGCAGACCTCCAAGGAGGGGACTCCACAGCCCCTCTGGGCAGCCTGTGCCACTGCTCCCTCACCTGAACAGTGAAATATTTTTTTTCTTATGTTTAAGTGGAACTTTTTGTGTTCCAACTTCATCCCATTACTCCTGTAACTAATATCTCAGAAGCAGCAGAACTTAGAGGACAAGTACAGCATTATCATTGTTACTGTAATGTTTCAGATTATGACATCCAGATGGATGAAGGAGAAAGTCTCACCTTCGGGATTAGTATAATAGCAAAGCATAGACAAAAGGCATGCTCAGTAACTCATGCTAAATGTTGACAAATTGAACTGCTAGATCACTGGGAAAACAGCCAGTAAAGTTTTAGACCACAATAAAAAAAATCTGGCAGATAATATCATCAAATGTATTAAATCTACATATTCAGAAAACAGCAAAATACCTGGGCACTACTACAAGACTTGCTCCGAGCACTGAGTTCAGTTTTGGTTACCCTCTGAGCAAAAGATAATATTTTCCAGCAATCTAAGTGGAAGACATCACTAAATTCAATCACGAGTTAACAAGGTGTGCCACAATTCTCTTAAGACTTATCCTTGGGCCGCAATTCCTTCAGAGGAATTCCTGCAGCACAGACACACACTCTTCCAAAGGTACCTGCTCTGGCATGGACTTATCCATGGCTACAGACATTTCAGGATATCCTGCTCCTGCATGGACTCATTCATAGGTCACAGTCTCTTCAACTAGAGCACACAGTGGAGTTCCAGCCTGTCCAGAACAGCAGGACAGGAACAGCAGTGATGCCCTGGCCATCTGCCAGCCCAGGCACATCACCATTGCTGTTATCAAAATGTCCTCAGGCACAGCCAAGTAAGATGATCAGCAGAATAGCAAAACAGCAAGCAGTAAAAGCAAAAAGCAGCCACTAATGAGCACTAGAACCCAGTGAGGCAAGCAAGACAGGAGCCTGTCAATTAATAGCTAAACACCAATAACAGCTATGAATTCAACCTAGCACATTCCCATCAAAACTGTCATTATCTTAAACCCTTTAAGCCCTACTTTGAGCACCAAAAAGGACTGTCATAGTTTAACCCCAGCTGGAAACTAAGGACCATCCAACTACTTGCTCACTTTCCCTCAGTGGGATAGGGGGGAGAATCAGAAGGGTAAAAGTAAGAAAACTCGTGGGTTTAAATAAAGACAGTTTAAGGGGTAAAGCAAAAGCCACTCACACAAGCAAAGAAAAACATGGAATTAATTCACTGCATCCTATGGGCAGGCTGGTGTTCAGCCATCTGCAGGAAAGCAGGGCTCCATCACCTGTAACAGTGACTTGTGAAGACAAATGCCATCTCTCCAAATATGGTCCTCTTCTTCCCCCTTCTCCCAGATTTATGTGCCAAGTATGATTTCATATATGGTGTGGGATATCCCTTTGGTCCAACTGAGTTCCCTCCCAGCTTGTTGTGCACCCCCAACCCACTCACTGGTGGGATATTGTGAGAAGCAGAAAAAGCCTTGATGCTGTGTAAGCACTGCTCAGCCATAGCTAAAACATCCCTGAATTAGCAACTCTGTAGCACAAATCCAAAAATATAGTCTCATACTAGCTATGATGAAGAAAATAACTCTACCTCAGCCAAAACCAGCACATTCTGTCACAACAGTAACTAAAAATCTTGCACAGACTGAAAGAGAAAGAAAGGACTTAATGGATTTTAAGATGTGAGTAATGCACACAGTGCTTCATACCAAGACTTTCGTGGCAAACACCAAAAAGACCCACAAAAAGCCCTGGAAACCCCCTACTCATTCTTTCACCAATACTCAGACACCCATCAAAACAAGCAGACAAAAAATCCCCACTGCTGGCTAGAAAAAAAAAAAGACAGAAGTCATGCCTCCACGACAGGTTAAGACTCAGCAATGGGGAAGGGACACTGCAGCAACCACAGGCTCCGTTCACACTCACACTTCCCTCCTCAGAGACACAGCAGCCTGCCTGCTTTGCACAGCTGCTATAAAGCAAAAAAAGATGGACATGTTACAGGCACAGTTAAGGTATGCTAAGTCAGATTTAGTTTCACTGAGACACTGCTATGATGGTTACAGGAGCAAAGAGCATGCACAATACTGACTGCATCAAAGCAGAGGGTTTCTCCTTGTCCTTAAATAGAGGAGATAATGCTGGTGGAAACTGAGTAAGAACAGAATCACAGCTCATGATCCAAATTCAGCAGAGTTTTCTGAGTAGCCAAGAGAAGAGTTTTCCTGTTGCATACTTCAGATGCAGTACTACCTTCCATCCTGAAGAGGCAAAAATTATTAAAGCTTTACCATGCTTGGATGATATGGCATTTCACTGATCTGTAAATACATGTATACTTTTTTTTTCATTCCACAAACGGGTATAAAACGTTGTGATGAGAACTGGATCCTAACCTCAGGCTGATGAGCAGCAGTAGCCCAACAATTCCCCTGCTACCACAACATCTCTTCAGGTGTGCCAAGAGAGTAGGAGTGGGAAGCAAAAAAAAGCAGCAACACCAACAGGTGACTAAAAACATTTTTAAAGGCTGAGTAATACAGTTGTGGAGATTCAGAGATGGTGTAGCTCACGTTGACTTCTGAGAACATATACCACATAGCTCAACAGCCTAACTCCAGCCACAGCCACAACCTCCCTTGCCAATTAAGTTCTGAGGTGAAGTGTTCTTTTGCAGGAATTTGTACTTGAGGTTGCTGGGGACTGACCTACAGACTACTAGAAAAGTCTGCCAAACAGCACAAAAATATAGCAATGAAAAGCCTAGACTAGTAATCAGAGTTGTTCTCTGTTGCAGAATAGCTTCTAGGTTTTCAGCCATTGTTTTATCACCCCTAAAAAAAAAAATACTATCTTTCCCAAGAATACCTCAGTCTCCCATAGACAGTCTCAGCCCATTACATTAAGCCTGACAGAATCCATTGCCATGGATAAATCTCTCTCTATAGATAAAATTCACCAAAGCATTTCTCCTTGGGTTACCTGTTGCCCCAGCAACTTGCTCTCCAACTTCTTTCAGAGAGAGTAGGTGACTTCAGTACTAACTTATCTCCTGCTCTCTGAAGCTTACAACAAAACTGCCCAGTCCTCAAGCACATCAAATTCTTAAGCCACAGATAAATTGTTCTGGTCAATATAGCCACTTGTCTATCAGAATGTGTCCTGCAGATGTGACATCCCAGCAGTAACCTCAAATCCATGTAACTTCATCAGTTCAAGTTACATTATAAAAATGAACTTTTTCCCCACAGATATCTTAAAACTATGATATTGCTTTCATTTTAATTTTCCTTAATTTTGAAGTCCAGCCTTATGGAATGGACTTCTGGCAAACAGCTAACATGGATCATCCAGATCTTCACAATACTTTTTAACAGCTGTAGAATACCTTCCTGGTCATACCAGGCCACTGTCTCTGAACCATGAAAGAACCCTGGCTACTCAGGAACTTCTCATAAATCTGTATTTGTCAACAAGATGCTGTTTGAAGTTTCTCAATTTGTAAGACAAATACAACATAACAAGTAAATCATCTAGCAGATTGCCATTGATCACATTTATTTTCCTATATGATTCATAAACCTTTTGTGTTCCCTGTACAACATATACTCAGTTTATGTTTCAAGACAATAGAAAGATGGCACTTAAGTTTCATTAATTACAAATTTTTCTGGAGTCATTAGGGAAAAATTCCATCTCCACATGTAAAATAGTATAATTTCTACACTAAATCAAATGCAGGGAAATAACGTTTCCAACCAAGTGAAACATCAGAAAAAAATGTCTCTGTGCTCAGATAGTGTATTACCCAAGAACTGGATACTCAGGAGAGCAAGTAATTTAATTCCATGGCAGCATGTTGTATGTTGCTGCACACATGTGGGTTAGAAATGTGACCAGTTCAAGGACCTCAGTGTCTGCCAAACACCATGCAGATATTTCATCATTTGGATTATGGCACTTTGCCATCATTACAAAAGCTGCCAACTTTTGCTCTTAAGAACTGCCCTTCTCTGCGATTTAGGGTTCTGAACATCTCAGAGGGTTAGAGTCACCAAAAGACTCTCCTTTCACAAACTCATTATGATCTGAGTTAATTTCCTCATTCACCCTTCTAAGAAAAATTTATAACACAAACCTGGTAGTAAGTAGTCTTAAGTAGTAAGTGGTCCAAGTTTTCTTCTTATAGCCAAGCAATCTGTACTTTGCTCATGAATCAAATGTTATGACTTCTTTGGAAGTCCAAGAACTGAAAAAATAGGTCTTGCTTTTGAAACAAACTATCAGGAAGTTAAATAAAGTTAGTTTATTTCTTGTTATAATTAAATACTCCTAAAGACAATGGCATCTTTACCTTTCACTACACAAAAACCATGTATTCAGATAGCATTAACTGAGAAATCTAAACCAATACCCACAGAACCTGGAGGACTGCAGAGAATATAGCAGCAAAGCAAGAGAACATCTAGGAAAAAACATTACTTATTCATAACAAGGCAGCAAAACTTTAACCTGAACACAGTTCTTTTCTTATGTCTTGAGAAAAACGTCAGAGTCAATGCTGCAATGCAAACTTGGACTGTAGCTGTGTATAGGTAGGTGGGAATGAAAATTCTTCATATGTTACATAGAAAGACCCTGCACAGCTTAAAGAATTTGTAGGTGAAGACAGTGCAGATCCTTTCAGCAATGATCAGGGAACCAGCCCAAGCCATAGACAAGATTGTGATAGCAGGAGGAAGAAAGCATCAAAAACTTACTTCAGCCCTTGTGCTTCAGCCTTTTAACATTTGTCCACAAGAGGTAGACAAACGAGTAAATATTTTTAGTGTAGTCTGAAAACACATAGGTCTGGTACACAGAAAAGAATTTAAGTCGTCAGCATTAAGATAAGCTATTAGATGCATCTTGGGGAGCAGCAGAGAACAGACCATAAGAAAGAATTTTAGGTAATTCCCCCTACAAAAAAAGTAAGAGGAGAGCAGAGTAAGTATAGCATTTCATTCAGAAGACCTAAAAGGTAAGAGCAGAAACAAATAATCAAACCCACAGAATCCAGTGAAGCTCAAGATTTATCAGTCTCAACACCTCAGGCATGAGCAGACAAGAGACTACCAAAATCCATATAGACATCATCCTCCAAATTTCTGGGAATCCCTAACTTCTCTTGGAGCTGTGGTAGAGGTTGCACCTAATGCAGGAAAATATCTTGTGGTCTAGTAACAGAGAAAATACAGTCTATGACTTTGGCCAGTGAGCAGAGCTAATCAAACACTTCAGAGGTGTTTTCATTTGTTTTTATGAACATAAGTTTAAGCAGTACCTAAAAGACTGAGGCCCTCATGGAAGTGGGGGTGGGGGTGAATGGTGTCTTTGCTTCAACAGGCTAAGAATAAAGTATTTATACACACAAAGCAGATTGGGGTTACATCTCCTGGGCCAATTTTCCCATCTTAAGGAGAGGAGCTCTGTCATACATATGCAAAACAGGTAATGCAAAGTTTCCTGTCCCTCAGCAGGTATCTCTGTTGGAAGTACAGTGAACAAGAAATGTAACTGACCTATGTTTTACATTTTGGAAGAGATCCCAAAACCATTAGGGCTGAAAACTGAGAAGGTTGAAATATACATACTGAAGCATTTGCCAGTAAGAGTAATAAACTATATTTTATCCTTCAACTAATTTGCAGGGAAGAGGGGACATATCAAGTACTAGGTATCACCAAGGTATTACATTCATATTTCTCTGTTTCGTGCAGTCACAGATAAAACTGAGTATGCTGCAATTATATTTAGTTACTGCAGCTTAAGGGCATCAGTAGGAAATCACTCACCAGTCCTTCAGTCAGACAGTGCTGAGGAACGGATTATTTTTATGTCCATGAATCCTCATAAAAGATGATTAACAGGATGATCCCTCACCGAAATTTTTGGAAAGCCAAGAAATTTTTTCTGTCTTCTAAGGAAGCTCCTTCTCTCAGAGAGAAATTCGGGAGCAGTAAACTCCCTGAGAACTTGCTAAGTCGGAACTGTGGTGAAAAATTGAACCTAGTACAGAAATACAATCTTTCCATTTAAGCACCTGAAGAATGTGTCTGTGGCTGAGCCGATAAACATATTGCTCACATACAGGTGAGCATGATTGAAAAAAAAATGGTTGAAAGTTTCTAGAGCTAAAAAATCAAGGCATTTGCCAAGCACCTAAACAAAGCATTTGCCAAATTAAATGTACTGCCACGTAGAGGTGAAAAGCAAGAGTGGTTAGGCTGAAACATTGTACTGGCACTCAGTTGCCCATATGAAAGTCTACTCCAGCATTAAAGCTGTTTCACTAACACCACCGTGTCTCTAGAATACTTACCTCCTTCAGAAAATTACTCACTGTATAGAGTGTCCAGTGAGAGTATGTTCCTGGCAAGACACTAGTATTACAGATAGGTATAACAAAACTTTATCTTTTATGCTGTGCAGCAGTTGCCTCTGCCAAAGTATAAAGCTTCAAGACAAGCTAAACAAGCGTGAGTACTGGCTTAGATTCTGTGAGTCAAGCAAGGATGCTACAGCCAACTTTGCCAGACATGTCTGTGTAAGGCTACATACATTCATCCTCCTCTGCTCTCAATATAGAAGATTACACAAAATTCAACTAGAATATCAAATATAACTCAGAAGGAATGACCAGGTGGCACCTCCACAACAGGAATGAGCCTTTACAGAAGTTTTCTTCATGTTTATTCCTGCATTTTCCAACCATTGCAGAACTGAAGCATAGCTGGTGATGATAGCTTCACACCCTGCTTCACGTCTCCTGGGAACACTCCTTCGACCTCTGGTGGCATAGCCACAACTAGCCCAGGAGATCCCAACACTCCTCAATTGAATTCAGACTCCTTTATTGAGTCCAACTTGTAAACACTACTTGGGAAGAGTCACTTTGATAGCAAAGCACAAAGCCAGCTGGCGTAAGTTGATATTTCAAGCCAAGAATACTCTGTTCAAATATGGTATCTATTAGAAAACACAAATAAAGCACGAATTACATTCTCTCTCTCTGAGCCACTTTACGTTATCAAATCCATTGCTCATAACACCGACAAGCAAACACACTATCAATTAGGTAGAACCTAATTACGTCTTTGATGATTGCCATTACATGAAAAAGTCAATCCAAGATCACTTTCAAACATGCCCAGATGAAGCCTCTACTTCTCCAAATGTAGGTTTCCCAAAAATATTTCACAATGTGTAAAAGTAGCACTGTAATTCACCTACAAAACCAGACAGATCCTAAGGTTGCAAATAATGGTGCTGGGTATACAGATAATATAAATACACGATATTCAGCCTCAGTAGTTTTCAATGGGACAAGTGTCCAACTACACAGCAGGTGACCTGTATGCTCAGAAAAGGCTGTTAAACAAGTTCTCTAGCTGCAGGAGAGAGTGGACAGTAGGGCTAAACACTAGCGATTTGCTCACCAGAAGGCAATAAGCAAGAGTTATCCAGATGTCTCATGGATAAGGAAACTATTTCAATCAGAAAGACCATTACACAACCAGTAAGCACAATGAAAGAAAGAACAAATAGAAAGGTTGGTGCAGCAGTGGAACAACAGCAGAGATGTATACACCATTTGAGCCGCAGGTCCTCTTTCATCACTGAAGGACTTGACATTAAGCACCAAGAAATAATTTCTCAGAATTAGTGTGGAAACAGATAGTATACATTCTAATGGATTCAAACTGTACAGATCAAAAGCTAGACGTATCCTTGTGGGACACTTGATATTTTTAAGCTATCATCAGTTATAACATCTTTCTATTAGCATGTCATGTTTAAAATAATGGCAAATGTTAACAGCAGTTTTCATATTTAATCCAATTCTTAAATTAATGGGACAGCATAAGAGCCTCAGAAGCAATGACTACACTCCCAGGGTGCTGGCACTGAGCACAGTTACAGTATGTCCTGCTGCAGAGCCAACACAACGAAGAACTTCACATGCAGAGGACACCGAGTCATATCAGCAGTTTTCCTGTTAGCTACTGACAGTAAGAGTTACACAGACCATACATTCACATACAGCCAGCACACTGAACAGAGTGTCACCTTAATGCACAGACAACTTAATTGCATTTTAGAATACATTTATGCCACACTATTCTCATCTTTTTTTTTTTTTTGTTAATAGTCCCTCAACTTCCTAATGAAAGAGGAGAACAAGTCAAAGAGCATCAACTTGAAAAATTATCTTCTCAGTAACACCTTATTTTTTTTGTTTAGCGTAAGTGAAGGTGAAGACAACTGTGGAAAGGCATGCCATTCACAATAAGCATACTATAAACACTTCCACAAAGACAGCATATCCATGTGCCCATCAGACCCACAACTCTACTGTTCAAATCACTCCTTCCAAGAGGAGAAACCAGCAATACACCCGTTACGTTCATATAAAGTTTGTACCAGATATCTTAGCGGTCCCCAGCTGCCTTTAAAACCTACTTCAGCAGGGTAGGGGTAGTTTGAAAACCCTGCAGGCAAAGCAAACGGCAGCTACAGAGAAGCAGCCCAGACTACAGTAGACCTGCAAGCCCTGCCGGTGTGGCTTTACAGGCAGGACCGTGCAGCGACAGCAGAGCTGTCCCACTGCTGGGCTGTGTGGGGTAGCAGAGCAGGTGAGCCCACGAGCACCTTCTGACACATATATCACTGACATATACAGCTTTATCAAGATAAATGTGGATCTTTAGACCAGCCTTTGAAAATGAACATGAAATACAGAAGCCTGGAAGAAAGGACAGAAACCACACATCTCCTCTGGCTAAGAGCACAGTTCACCTCCTTGGCTCTCAGGGGGAGCCTTCAGCTATTCCTCCATAACGAAAAAAAACCCAGCCCAACAGCTTCTTTCACCATAGCTTTCAAGGGCTTTTAGACACTTGAATTGTCTGATTTCAGGGCATAAAGAAAGGGCAATTTTACACCATTTTTCCCTTCTCCCTTCATACACAGTTAATTGCATGCTGAAGTGCTTTTTAAAAGGGGAGGAAGCAGTGTGTTTGAGCTGAATAATCCGTCTCTGATAGACACAGAAAAGATATGATCTGCTGAGAACAACTGTGTGTTTTTTATAACACAAGTAAAAACCCCTTCAACATAAATGCCTTTCTAAAAAAAAAAATAATTGCTTGTATCACATCCTTTCAATATTGCATCCTTTCACTTCATCTAAAGCACAGGGAGAAAGGCTATATTCAGTCTTAAATGGAGATAAAGCATTAATCCCGAGTCATAAACAAAGACCTTGTTGAAAGAGAAAAAAAGTCTAGAGCTGGTATTTTTGGCTGTCAGACTGGAAACAACAGCCTTGACTTAAATATTGAGGCCATCTCCTGAACACACAGGGACAGGTCAGCAGCTCACTGCCAGACTCACAGCAGTCAGCATGTGAGTAAGGAGAAAGCATCTATAGTACATGGCACCTGTTAAAGGACTACAGTACAGCAACTGCAAAATATTTCTATTTCTGGCCCCCAACAGGCCAAGATATATAGCTCTGAATTACAAGAGATGTCCTATAACACATCATAGCTCTGGTTTTTTTGTGATGGCTGACCTGTGGTTCCTGCTTCAGATTTCTGGTTTCCAGATCAGTATGATGATGGAGACTGTCAACTCTTCCATGGAGATATTGGTTCTTCAGAGAGCAGGGAATGGGGGTGGAAATATCTCCCTACCAGAAGCAAGGGAGAACTTTCACCCAATTCCAAGATGGCATCTTGAACTACTCTAGAGAGTATGCTGGAATAAGAGAGCCAACTTTCAGAAGGGAGGATGGAAAAAGGGCTGCTATGTGAGGTTTGTGGGGACAGAGTTCCATACAAGGTGGAACTAGCTGAATCATTACACTATTCTCACAGGGAACTGAACCTTCCCATCATTGTTGTCTGTGTGTGCTGCAGGAAATCTTGGAGACAAGAACAATTCTGTGAAAAGTGAGAGTTTAGGCCCCAGCAAATGACTACTGTTTCCAGTAGTATCAGCTTTGCTGAGAATAGGAGCTGGGATCATACACAGCAGAAGTCTTCAATTTTACCTCTATTAGTGGGCCCAGGACACTAAGCTTTCACAGGTTGCACTCTGGCATCTAAATGCTGATAAGAACTACAAGTGAACCAGAGACATTTCTGAAAGCATGTTGCTTGCTATGGGGTGACTTTGGTGACTTCAACTCTAGCCTTTCTACAGTATAGAAAGTGAGAAAGGTGGAGAAAAGACACACTTCAAGAAAAGGCACAGCTAGAATCACTTCAGTCCAGTACAACTTCTTCTGTAACTAAATATCAAAAAGAACAATTTTCTGAATTAAACCTCATGCAAAACAGAATGAACAAGTCAATGCAGTGTTGTGAAACTCATAGAAAAAAAATATGTGCCAGTTGCTACATAGATTTTGTTAACACAGCCAAGGAAATGCTCCCTCTTCCCCTTCTACGACCATCCATAACACAAAGGCCTAACACACCAATGGGAAAGGAGACATCTGAAAATGGAGACCTGATCTGTCTCACCAAACTTCTCTTCAAAACATACAGAGCCCCAGTGACTCAACAGAGCAGCACAGCGATGAGAACACCATCAGCATCTGAGAACAACTTTGGCTATCCTATAAGACTTCACATATTTTATACGCTGCCTCACTACTCCCTTTTCATTCTTCTCACCTGCTCCAAAAGCAGAACTACTGGAGTAGCTACAGATGCTCTGCATCTACAGAGGTTCCTTGAAGAACCTGTTTGGAGTCATATTTCCATTGCAATGCAGCAATGAAAATGTGGAAGTGGCTGCAAACATAAAAAAAAGAAAGAAAGAAAAAAATCTTCTCAAGTGGACTAAGAAAACACTCAGGCTCCCACAGGGTCCAGACCTAAGCAACACCAATGTATCACACACTGCAGAACCACCTCACTGCCTGACAAGAAGCTTGTATACCAGCCATTGGGTCACGTACTCTTGGTTTAGCACACTCCTGCCAATATGAGCAGTCATTGAACATGCACACAGGAGCGGAAGGTAGGCACATGTGCAAGCTCTGCAACATTACAGAACTGGCATCTGTTTGTAATAGCTTTCAGATTCAAATGAGAACCACTGTACATGCAAAGGAATACCTTCCCCTTGAGCCTCTGCCCAATTCTTACAACCACGTGGTGTTGTAGAGCAGTATCAGTTTCAACAGCCAGTTATAGCACCTAAGTCCTTCTCACGTAGCGGAAACCCAAGGTTGCTCTTTCTCTCTTTGACTCATGCTGATGATCAGAAAGGTACTCTGGTGTTTATTTGATAAAATATCTCATGAAGATAAACATAAAAATGAACTGATTTACCTTAATGGCTATCAAAACCACTGCCTTCCCTCAAAAAAAAGCCCAAACAAAAAAACTCCACCATGCAAAGTCACTGTTCAGAGGGCTTACAGCTGAATTGTACTCCAAAGACATCTGCAATTTATAAGCCATTCCACTATTCCACCTGAACAGCAAATCTGAAATACAGGTAGGTTCATAACAGAGACATAGCATTTCTTCCAAAATCTCTCTCAAGATAAAATTAAGCTCCATTCAGTCACAGACCACAAAGCTCAGAGACAAGATTCAAAATACAACTGAAGTGTCCCGAGCAGCAAAGAAATTGAGCAAGACTCACTTCAAAAACCTGTACTTTAAAGTACTAAAAAAAATACTTTCAAACAACATCCAGAAGGAGCACGTAGGGTGCCTGAGAAAGGATAATGTTCTCGAAACCAGGTGCTCAGAATTATGCTCCTAAATCTAGTAATAGAATGCTTATGTAAAAGTGACTCATTAAACACCAACACTGCCATTATTTGATGGCCATGAAGGTGCATTAGGTCATCTCTAGCATATGTAGAAACTACAATTGTAAGAGAGAGCAATGCAGCCAGATGAGATAAAAAAAATAGGCCTTTTCTTTATCTACTGTGTGGACACAAAAACTTCATCTGATACTGAGTATTTCAGAACAAATATGATATGACTGTTTACTTCATATCTCTCATTTCTACCAGAAAGTGCCCCTGCCTATGTCAGCGAGGATAGAACTAGATGATCTTTAAGGTCCCTTCCAATCTTCCAAACCCTTCTATGATTTCTATGATTTCTGATCCACAAAAGGCAATAAAAGCTTTATATGCCTCTTCATATATTGTCTTAATCTCTCAGTACTAAAGTCCAGTTTTGCTTTTACTTTTACCTCCTATGCAACATCCCGGCAGTTCCACAACAACTCCACAGCTGACAAGATACCTGGTAGGACTGACATTTTGGCTGCCAGTTACACAAATTATCACTTATGAAAGGGTCAAAATAATTACCTAATGGGAGTGATACCACTGGATCAGCTGGGACATGCCTACAAATCCAGACAGCTGCTCCCTGAAAAGTAGAGTGCTAGGAAGTGACTGTCATTTCCCATCCTTAAGTCTCTCCCTGAGGTCTCAAGACGCACAGTCCATGTCCTATGGTTCCCTACCACATGTGGATGCTCCTCACTAGAGTGAAGAAACCTGCAAAACAGTGCTAAACCTCTGCATTACAAAAAACAGCTCAGAACACTTGACCCTTGGGACTCAGACCAGCACAAAGAAAAGCAAGCATCACAGTCACAAGTTGGCTTAAGTGTGTCAGCAAGGTCTCAATTCTTTAATTGCCCTTTGTGGGTTGTTTCTTTGGTTTTTTAATTGCTTCATAATGATATTCATTAGTGTTGCTGGAGCAGCTTTGGAACTCTTGCCCCATCCAAGTATTTAACTTCCAGAGAGCAACACCCTTGTTACAGTTTCAACACTTGAATTCAGTTGCATTTAGCACTTTAAAAGCCAAACGAGTATTGTTGCAAGCAACCTACAGATAATCACAGTGTGATGACATGGTACACTGTGCTGGTTTGGCTGGGACAGAGTTAATTTTCATCACAGTAGCTGGTATGGGGTTGTTTTGGCTCTGTGCTAGAAACAGCGCTGACAGCACAGAGATGTTTCAGTCACTGCTGAGCAGTGCTTGCACAGCATCAAGACCTTTTCTGCTTCTCATCCCATTCCACCTGTGAGTGGGCTGGGGGTGCACAAGGAGCTGGGAGGGGACAGAGCTAGGACAGCTGACCGCAACCCACCAAAGGGATATCCCACACCATATGACATCATGCTCAGTATAAAAAGCTGGGAGGAGGAGGAAGGGGAGACATTCAGGGTGATGGTGTTTGTCTTCCTAACTGACTGTTACACATGATGGAGCTCTGCTTTCCCAGGGATGGCTGAACATCTGCCTGCCCATGGGAAGCCATGAATGTATGCGTGGCTTTCACTTCACCTATTAAACTATCTTCATCTCAGTCCCTGAGTTTTCTCACTTCTACCCTTCTGATTCTCTTCACCATTCCATCTGGGGTTAAACCACAGCGTACATAATAAATTCAAATCAGCATTGTGTCTGAATGTGCAGCTTTAGGTGCAAAGTATTTCAAGATGTTCAAAGAATTTAGGTCCCTTCCTCTTCCATGTACATAACTATCAGATCTATCATGTGCAGCTGAGGTCTGTAACTTTGATATTGCTTCATCAAAAATAAGAATTAAAGTTGGATATCACAGAAAAAGCAGTACTGTAAGTCATTAAACACTCATGTAAGCTTCCTGCTATTTCACATCTTAACAGATGTTTCCAGAGAAAGATATATAACACATCCAACTAATACAGGCAGACAAGCAGTGACTGTCTACAAAGAGACAGTGACAATAAAGGAAATAAGAAACATGGCAAGACTACATAATGACGTCTAATCTTCAATCAAATAAGCTATCATGGTCAAGTTATATAAACCACAGCATTGGGTAGCTAGACCATCACACTCACTCAATAGGCAGCAGAAAAATTGATACTCAAAGTCTGGAAGAAAAGTAGGCTTTGGCAGCAACGTCAGTACTTGGGCCATGGGGCTGTTTAGCTGGGTAAAAAACATGCTGTCTTTCACAGAACCATGATCAAATCAACACCAGAGACACCACAGAAGTAGAACAGGATGTGTCTGTATCAGGATTCTCAGAAAAGGTAAATGGGAAGTGCCGGTTAAAGCCTATCTGGATGCAGCTTCTCTGCTCACCGTTTCAAGCCAGTGTCGTGAGCTCACGGAAAAAGGTCTCATTGAACTTCACTGTAAATTAACATGGCTGGATAATAAAAAATAAAGGAATCCAGCCTCATTACATCTTGAAGAGTAGAAGCAACAAGCTACCATCAAGACTTGCAGTTGTAACTTAGCTCAAGTCAAACACATATTCGATCTTATACAAGCATCCAAAGATTCATCACTTTGAAACCAATGGTTTTGGAGGGTTTTTAGGTGCAACAAGACAGTTTTTCCTAGATCATTGTCTCCAGGATAAAAATTAATCAGGATCAATACGCTATCTTACTGCTCCTGTCATTGAAAGCCACTTCCTCTGATAGCACTGAAAACTGCTGTGACAGAAACACTTGGATTTTTCTGTTCGAAAAATTGAACACAAATGGTTCAAGTGCTGCAGACTTGACCATAAAACCACATGAAAGTCACCTAGCATGCAGAGTTTGTAGCCTACAGCAACAACAGATTACGAAGCACATCCTTATGAGACCACCATTTAATTCTAGATATTTGTGGGTTTAGGACTACAAACCCTTGGGTTGAAATAAATACAAAAGTCAGACCGACCAAATATATGCACTTTAAACACACACATCATTTGACAAAACATACCTCAGCTGCCAAGTTATCAGCAAAATAGAAAGTCATCCCAGTTTAACCGCTATCCATTAAGTGACAAAGAAAGAGAAACTCCTATTGAAAGAATAAAGCCTGGTTATCAGAAGTAACAGACAGTTACTGTGACACTTGCTATGATTTTTTTTCTTTGCTCTAAAGGAAGTCTGCAAAATGCTTAAGTGAAGAAAGGCCTCAGTAGAGCTTTACTGGCATAAAGGCTAACAGTGTTAGAAAGGAACTAAACTCACTAAACTAATTTCCTCAGATGTTTGCCACAACATGGCAAGAGCCATTTCACTTGGAAGCGAGAAGACCATGTATTTTGGCATATTCAAGCGATCATCTAGAAGGTGATTTTTATTGAAGAAGGATCTATAAAATCAAAACGATTTAAGTGAGGGCACACCAAGCACTTGCGATTATTTGAGCAGATCACTCTTTAGGCAGCAATGCCTGTGGTGCAGAAAGGGCTATAGCGTCCTAATACACAGTTTCAGCACCAGTACATCAAATTGAGAATCTAGCATCCATTTAACAAATTTGGAACTGGATGGAAGGGTAAATTAGTTTGAGCTTAACAAGAAGTAAAACTTATCCAGTTGAACAATTTCTAATTTCCTGCACAGCTCATCAAAACACATGCCCAAATGCCCTTGATGTCCTGGTATTTGCATTGCATATATTTGCGCTTCCACACACACAAGATTTCCACCATAAAGCAAAACACCTACATCACTAAAATGGTCTTAAAACATAAATTAACTTTCTAAAGTTGACAACACCAGGGTTCTACCTAAATGAGACCTTCCATACAACCTTACCCTGTCTCTCCCAACCAGCACATGCACAGTTAATCTACTATCTCCTGAGCACTGAGCTGCTAAGCATTACCATGCTAGTGCATAACTAACTTATATGTCCAATCATTAATTTGACAGTTTTCCACAGGCATATGTGAAATACCCATCAATGCAGCAAAGAGATCAGTGACTGAGAGCAAATGGGATAGTTTATGAAAAGCATCAGCAGAGGAAAATTCCACTGCTTTGCAAGCAATCACGTAGCTCTTAATAGCAGTAGTGCTCATCAGGGAGAAGCGATTAATGTCCCCCCCTCTCCTCGAGTGCTGAATTTCTCATCTGTGGTTACCCTCAATACGCTTATCCCGACAAACATTGGGTAGGTGTTTCACACTATTCAACTGTAACGGATCTGGTGGCAAAGAAGTGCCCCTAGCACTATGGCAGTAGCCAATCACTGGCAGACAAATAATTTCACAAATGAATGGCTGCTCCTCATTGCAACTGCTTCTGCTCTGTATAGCAAACTGTGAACAAAATAGAATTGTGTGAGTTCACAGCGGAGTGAGCACTCTGCTCTGCCAGCTTAGGCCCACCTGCGGTCCTCTGCACCAGCCATTAACAGCATCAGCGCAGAGCTTGGCCCCACCAGCAGAGTGGAGAACACAGCTTCTTCTGAGGGATGTATTTCCCCTTAGCTCACATCCATAGAGAGAGAAGGGGGCTGGAGAGGACAAACCCAGTACTGTCCTTACCCCACCAGGTAGGCTTAGGATAAGCTGCGGGTGCTGCCTCGGGCGTCTGGTGTCACTGCGGCCAAGCTGCTGACCAGCAAACTCGGGCCGCCGTGACAGCAGCACGCCAGCTGCTGGGGAGCAGCAAACCCCGAAGCACTCCAGTTTAAACGCGGTCTTTTTCACCCCGCGTGTGCCACAGCACTCTGCGGGCGTTTGGATCACGCCTTCCAGAAGCATTACTGTGATGACCTGCGCTTGCCACCAGCAAGCTCGCTTCCTCCAGCGCTGAGAGTGCACGAAACGGCGCGCCGTGTCGCCTGCCAGCACGGCCGCTTCAGCGCCAGGGGACGGCGGCGGGGTGCAGCTTTTCGCAGGACACCGCTGGGCCGCCGCACGCCGGGAAGCGGCCCGCGTGCCCCCCTCTTCTCCTCCAGCCCCTAGCCCGGGGAAAGGAACCGGCAAGCGGCGGGGATCCAGAAGCACGGACCCCGACCGCCTGAGCCTCGGCGGGGCTCCCGCTGCCCGCGGGGCGCGGCCTACCCCTGCGCTGCCGCCCGGCAGCCGTGAGGGGGGCGCGGGGCCGCAGCGCTGCCGCACGCCCGCACCTCCCCTCGCCTCGCCTCAGGCGGCGGGGGCGCGCCCGAGCACAGGGGCCCGCCGCCGCCTCCGAGTCGCCCCCCCATCCCTCCCGGCACCTGCTGGGGGTGACACCGGCCCTCAAACAGACGCCTGCCCGTGGAGAAGGCGAGGAGCGGAACCAAGGCGCGGTGCCGCTGGACTTACCGTAGATCATGGCCAGGCCGGTCTCGTGAAGGAAGCGTACGCGGCGGTGCTTGAAGAGCCAGATGGTGAGGATGGTGAGGGTGAGGAGCAGGATGAAGGTGAGGAGGCTCACGCTGTCCTGCCGGTGGCTCTCCTCCGCCTCCTTCTCTGTGGCGAGCTCCTCCATGGCGCTGCTGCTGCCGCCGCTCCGCTCCGCCGCCCGCAGCCCGCCGGCTGCCAGCAGCAGCAGCAGGGGCAGCGGCAGCCGGTGGCACAGAGGCAGAGCCATGGCCGCGGGCGGGCAGGCGGGCAGGCAGGCAGGCAGGCAGGCAGGTAGGTAGGTAGGTAGGTAGGCTGCCGCGGCTCCCGTCCCTCACCCGCGGAGGTGGCCCGCGGGCACTGCCCACCGCCCGCCGGGCGGGGGAGGGAAGAGGGAACGGGGGAGGGAAGAGGGAACGGGGGAAGGAGCGGCCTCGGCCAGCAAAACCCGCCCGCCACTGCCGCCTCCCGCGGCTCCTTAAAGGCGCAGCCCTGCCGGTGGTGGCCTCAGCCGGGAAGCGTAGGCTCAGCCGGCGTGAGGATGCAGTGGCGTCTCTCCCTCCCTCCACCGTGCCTAGCTTGGCCATCCGCGCCCGGCGGAGGTGAAGCGCCGGAAAGCACTGGGGTGGGTGAGAAGCCTCCGGTTTGGCTCTGTCGCCCACAGTGTGCGGGCAGTGCTGCGGAGTCTGTCCCTTTCCCGGACCCGGTGCTAGTGGCAATGCCGCTATCCCCAGTGGCACAGCAAGCCGGGGAGCTGCGGATACGCGAGTGCAGCATCGAAAATCATCAGGCTGGAGACCGCTCTGCTCTTTTCTGGGACCGAGCTGGGTCGGTAGCTGGCTGATGCTCCATGTGAAACCTGCAAGGGAATAAATGCAGGCACTGGTCGCTCTGGGTCTCTATGAATTCCCCAAAGTTCTAAAAGAGTTAGAATATAACTCTTTGGATCACTGGACTATTTATCCATATGGAGCTCCTTTTTTCCTTTTTATTTCTTTTTTTCCCCTCTTCTCTTCACTCTCTTCTCTTTTTTCCCCCTTCTTTTTTCTTCCTCTTCTTTTCTCTTTTTTCCCCCTTCTCTTTTTTCCCCCTCCTTCTCCTTCCCCCCCCTCTTCCCTCCTTTTCTCTTCCCTGCCCCTCCTTTTCTCCTCTTTTTTCCCTCCCTCTTTTTTCATTTCCCCCTTTCTTTTATTTTCCCCCTTCTCCCTTTTTTTTACTACCCTCTTCTCCCCCCCCCCCCCCTTCTCTTTCTTGTTTTCTCTTTTTCAAATATGGTAAATCTTACTAAACACAAAATGGCTAACATGGGGGTTTCCATCCAAATACATCCTACTGGAAATTTGCTTCTAGGAAGCAAGACAATTGCAGGAAATTAATAGAGCTAGTCAGTATTTTTCATTTGAGATGTCTTTTAAAAATTATCTTGAGTTGAGGGAGGGAAACAAAAGTTGCTTTTTGTAAATAAGCAAAATTGAAAACTTTCTCCTTTATCTTTTTATTTAATTAATTAAAAATATTTTTAAAAAAGAAAAGAAAAGTAAGAAAAATGGAGAATTAGAAGTAATTAAAATGTTTTATTTAAAACAAATATGGAACACGGTAGAAGTTGAATTTGTGAGGATTTTTTTGGTTTATCAGCTTTGTCTACTGGAGGAATTCCCTCCTGATTCCCAGTGATGGTGTGAGCAGCACTAACATTTCTGGTCCTGTGACATTTCTCCCAGAATTGTTGTTTTCACTTGCAACTTCTAACATGTATTTTAGCCCTTATTTTACATAAAAGGAAAGTCAAATACCTTTGGCCACATGTGTCATTAGTTATATGGCAGGTCATAACCTCCTTTAGTGCTGTCCTCTCTCTTAACCTGGCTGCCTGTCTGTTTCTGAAAGTAGTTATCGAGGTGCTCAAGAGTTTCTCCTGCAAACTTTCTCTCCTCCTGCTAGTGGGTCTGGAGTTGTTTCTTGTCATATATACTTTTGTTTAGGAAATTACTTTTTAAAAACATTTCAAGATGGCAGCTATGTAAATCCACGTTTTTATTTATGTTTAGTTCTTTTAAATATGGTATTTAGGCAAGCTCCTCAACAACCTTCAAAATCCAGTACAATTATGTGCAATTACCTTTAAAAATTTGATTGTGCAGGCCTGAAATTTACATTGATAGTGCCGTCATTTGTAAACCTCTTAGAGATGAGAAGCATTCATTTGCCCTGAAGACCTAACTCTTAAACCTATGTAAACCATTAAAAATTACTGCCTCGACACTGGCTTACATTAAATCACATTCAAAACTAACATTTCTGGTACAATGAGAGCGTTATACCACAAAATCTTTGTTGTGTGTCTTTAGGATATACAACCTACATACAATATAAAGTATATCTTTAGGACATAACAACCTATAGGCCTCATAGCAGACTACAGGTATGCAATCCAGTGCTAAGTATGTATAATGCTGGTAAAATAAAATGATGGATGGTGATAACAGGCTCCCTTCTGTGGTGGGTTTTTTTTTTGATTGTGTGCTACATACTGCTAGGTGAAGTCTGTTGCTAGGTGTATGGTGGCTCTTTTTAACAAAACAATTTCCATGTACATTGTAATTTCATCTGCCTCTCAGCTGAGCTGCAGCTGGGGTTTTAAGTTACTTTCTGCAATGTCTACCACTGTTAACATGTGTTTTATCCTACAGTGTTCACACAGTTCACTCTGCACTATACCTCTTACTCTCCAGCCAACAATGAGAAATATCTAGGTCATTCTTTTAATAGTTAAGCATAGTAGCCCAACTTTACTTTTTTTTTTTCTCTCCGTTTCAATTATGTTGCTTATGGAGGAAAGTATTTATCCATCATTTGTCATATCAGTGCTACCAAAACCACAAGATTTCATATTTATGGGTGTATTCACTGCTGCTTTGCCCCTGTAGCCTCTGCGCAGGTATCACCTTATCCAAGGAACACTTGCACTGAAATCAATATGTATGAGGTTCAACAATGCCAAGTGCTGGATCCCACACTTGGGCCACAGCAACCCATGAAACGCTACAGGCTTGGGGATGAGTGGCTGGAAAGCTACCTGGTGGAAAAGAGCTTGAGGGTATTCACTGACAGCCATCTGAACATCAGCCAGCAGTGTGCCCAGGTGGCCAAGAAGGCCAATGACATCCTGACTGGTATCAGAAATAGTGTGACCAGCAGGATCAGGAAAGTGATTGTCCCCTTGTATTCAGTACTAGTGAGGCTGCGTTTCAAATACTGTGTTCAGTTCTGAGCCACTCACTACAAGAGAGACATTGAGGTGCTGAAGCATGTCCACAGATGGGCTATGAAGCTGGTGAAGGGTCTGGAGAGCAAGTCTTATGAGGAGCAGCTGAGGGAGATGGGGATGTTTAACTTAGGGGAAGCTGAGAGGAGATATGATCAAAGTGAGGCTCGGTCTCTTCTCCTGAGTAATATATGACAGGAGAAGAGGAAATGGCACCAGGGGAGGTTTGGATTGGAGAGTAGGGAGAACTTTTTCCCTGAGAGGGTTGTTAGACACTGGCACAGGCTGCCCAGGGATGTGGTGTAGTCAGCGTCCCTGGAAATATTTAAAATGTGTGCTGAGGGATGTGGTTTAGTGGTGACAGTGTTAGGTTAGTGGTTGGACATGATGATCTCAATGGTCTTTTCCAACTGAAATGATTCTATGATTCTATGATTCAATATATCAGTAGGTATTGTCCCAAAATATCGTTACTGAATTTTTAAAAAAATTGTGTACAGTAGTGGTGAACATAAATCAGGCAAAACTTTTCCTTATTCTGGACCGTGTGGATGTAACTAAATCCCATACTCAAATTGGTGATGGGAGTGTGATTCTTTCTGTCCATTTAGGGTGTCAAAGTTTAACAGTGATGTAATTAAATTATCCTAAATTCAGTGTTCTGTCTAAATATGTTATTGCCATGGAATTTGATATGTACAGTATATTTGGTTCACAAAGGCCAAAGTTTGCTGTCTCATTACACTTATGGACGGGTGTCATGGTAGATGAATAGTTTAACTGATTTAAACAGAATCATCTGAAGTATATGATATCAAATGAGAAAAAAGGTACCAGGTCGAGCATATCTGTACATCCCTGTAGACTAGGCTGCACTTATAAGAGTCCCTTACAGTGGTGTAGCTAGCAGATTGCTGTGGTGTTTTCAGTCCATTAGGAACATCAGTAATTTCATCTCAGGGGGTAGCTCTGTCACTGTAATAACCCTGCAGTTACAGTTTGTACCTGCCTTCCCAAGCTGTTCTGCACTAAACCTTCTTCATATTATCTACAGGTGAGATCTGGATGTTACCTCTGTCTGGCAGGCACCATATATACTGCAGAAGTTATCCCTCCTGCTTAGCAAAACTATAATATTATTCTATTCCTGCCTTCTTCCCATTTGTTATTTATTATCTGGTCTCAGGCACAGAGGTCTTTGATCTGCTTGCTGTTTGAGAGGCCTGCTTGAGGCAGAAACAATGATGTTTGCTTAGAGAGATGAGAGACAATGGACAACTGAGATCAAAACAGAGGCATCAAAGACTTAAAGCTAAAGCTGTGAAATGGTACTGAAGCAGAGCAAAGGACAAAATCTAGCCATTCAACAGAGTCTGGCCAAGTAAGTGCTAATAAATATGTGTCTTTGCATGTGGTTGATGATTGACTCACAGGACTGATTCACATGAGTCTGATCAGAACACCGCACAGATAGATATGGATCATCTCACCCCATTCCTTTTGCCTACCAATCTTCTCTTGCTAAAAAGTTTATCCTGCCAGAAGCATCATCGATCATATAACCCTTTCAGGTGAAAGAGACCTTTAAGATCAGAGTCCAGCCTTTGTCCTAGCTCTGTCAACCACTAGACCATTTCCCTAAGTCCATTCAGCATTTCCATGATTTCCTTTGTTATGAAAGTCATTCTTATCACATTAACTGATAGGCACTTCAAGTTTATTCTTATTCCCAGAGTTGATTAATGTCACATGAGGCAAATGCAAGGTCCTCATTTGAAGCCCTGCTCGCTCTCTCTGATCTATCAGCTCACTCTGTCATCCATTCCTTGTCATTAACACTGAAGAGCTCACACTTTATCGAGACCTTTTTTTTGTATTATACAAATCTGTTGAGTCTGTTGATGCTGGCCCTTTGTGCTGATGAAAGCAGCAGGTTTGAGATTTTCAGTGACCTAAAATGCTGTAGTAGGACTGGTTTTGATAGAGAAAAGCCTCATGGTTGCTTGTACTCATAACAAACTGGAAAATGAATCAAATCGTTATCTTAATGTCATGTGTTTATGCAACTTATACAACTTGCACGCTCAAATTTTCTAACACACTAATCCAGAATGCATTAGCAGGTAAATTAGCAGGCAGGTCAACCTTGCAGAACAGCTAGCATGTCCACCATTGTCATTGCCACCTCATTTTCTTTCTCCTCCCTTTGTAAGCCAAAACTTCCCACCACTGTGCTTTGAAAGAGCAACTCATTTTGAACCTATGTCCAGCCCTGGCAGTAGTGAGATCATCTTGTGGGCTACCCTCCTGTGTCCACGTAAGACACCTCCACACCCTGGGATCTCATAAAACATACTCTCTGTAGATGTATGTTTGAAGACAACTGAGTGTTCTGCAATTGAATTCTGAAGAACATGTCATGTTTTTACTGAAAAACAAATTTGTTCAAATTTCCAGTTTATTGGAAGGACTAACAATTGCTATGTATTTCTCTGTTAGCACTAGTTCTGCAGAGGTGTTGTGTATCTGAGAAAGTGCCACAACTGTCCTTTTCAATCAATGCCAATGCAGAAATCGACTTTAGCCTTTCCAGTAGACAGAAGTCTAGCTGAAGTAAAAGCTCTTCTGTACTATCTGCAAGATGCAAAAGTCACTGTGCAGCCACATCTTTCAGCTTTTACATCATGATAAACATTCACAGTATCTGAGAGGGATATAACTAAAAATATTATCTACAGAAAGGTGCTCTCTCATTACCCAGATTGCCTCCACCTTCTAGTTGTATGTGGTACCATGAACTATCATTCTACTGGGGACAAAGCAGATTTTCTTATTCCTCAGAAGGCGGCAGTTCACTACCTTTTACAGGTACAAATCATGGTTATGACTTTCAGTGTTACAATTGCTCTAAGAGCAGATAAGTGAGAACTGTTCATCACTCATAATTTCCACGTGCAACTCCCAAATGTTCAATAAATATTTGAACACATAAATATCCTAGTGCCCCAGCTCAACTTATGCCAGAAGAATTTGAAAAAGATCTGGAAAGGAGCAAGTGAGCTTCAGCTGAGGAATATAAGTAATAATTTGACCTCCTGCACAAAATTAATCTTGTCTAGCCCTATGAGGAATTATTTGAACATCATTTGAAACTGCAAGCATGCACATGGATGCCGTTACTGTCATCTATCAGAAACAGTGCCTACAGAAGGTTTCCTTGAATGCAAAGGAAAGATTGGGGGAAATGTGGGTACAGTGTTGTGGAATTACAACTTTTAAATAGAATATTTGTATTCTGTATTTGTTTAATTATAGCAAATCTTTTGACAAAGATCTCCTGGAAAAGCCCACTGTTCTGCTCCTGATAGATAAACAGAAAGTCTTTGATTAAATCTGTGATTAAATCTTGATCATGCTCAATACACTGTGCCTGTAGGCATTGCATAAGCTAGAAAGTGAATCTTTGTAAGTAAAGTTATGCTAAATATCTTGGCTTCATCTGAATTAGGCAGCCCAGAAGCACGGCTAGATACGTGAAAGCAAAAGATTAGATCTTGAGAAGTTACGTCTGAAGATACTTATTTTTGCTCTTGTTCTGGAAAAAAAATCAGGAAATGTCTATCTGCTTCTACAGGAAAAAAGCTTTCCTATGAATATATGATCCTAAAACATCCATAGAGAAGTGGGCTTGAGTGATAAATGGCTGCCATCATGTTGGACACTGCAGTTTTGAAGGGAGCCTAGGGTTTTGGGAAGAAAGTATAAAACTTGCCTGCCATATTTCCATAGGCTCTTTTTCTGCTGTAAGAGATTAATTATTAACAATGTACCAATACAGTCAGTTTCTATAATCTAAGCCACCTCCTACATAGATAATAAAAAAGTTACCAAGAGAGTAACAGAATTTCAGGTAACTGGCCAGTAATCACAGGATGGCTGAGGTCAGAAGGCACCTGGAGGTCATAAGGTCTGACTCCACTGCTCAAGCAAGGCCACCCAAAGCCAGTTGCCCAGGACCATATCCACATGGCTTTTGAATATCTGCAAGAATGGAGACTCCACCATCTCCCTGGGCCCTGTGCCAGTGCTCGGTTACCCTCACAGTGAAAAGATAGCTCCCAATAGTCAGAAAAAACCTTCTGTGTTACAGTTTGTGCCTGTTGCCTCTGTTCCTGTCACTGGGCACCACTGAGCAGAGCTTGGCTCCATCCCCTTTGCACCCTCCTGTCAGGTATTTATATACATTGATGAGATTATCCATGTATGATAAAAGGAGATTAGATTATCAATGATGATATTACAAATGTAACATCAAGTTCAGTAGCAATACTTATCCCCAGAGTTTTTCAGACCAGCAGAAGTCTAAAAGAATGGTGCTTCAAAAGGATGGGAACAATTTAAAACAACAGTTTGACTATCATGTTACAGAGTCTGTCATATAGCGGAGGAAATTTGGAGACGTTTTTCAAAAGGCAATGTAGGCAGACAGTTCCCCACAACTTGAGAGAACCCTGAGTCAGGGAGGCAGAAGGGGCTGCCTAGCTGAATGATGAGAATCAAACTTAAATGCAGAATAGGACAAGGTGATGCCAGTACTGGGAGCTGGCTGCTCTTTTCTAAGAATAAGCAAACTCGGGTTTGTGAAAGGCACTGCCACTGGGCAAGTTTTAGCTCCCAATGGACCCTGGCTACACTAATGGCAAACTCTTAAGGAAAACATACTGGCTGCAATAGTTGAGCCCTCTCACAACAAATCTGCCTCTATTGGAGAAATTATGATTGTAGGGCTGGGCCAAGCTGTGCCAGAATATGAAGTCTGACAATTCTCTGAAAACACACCTATTCAAGGTGGAGCTGGATGTGAAAGATACAGACAGGGTGTTTGTTATTTGTTTGACTGCTAGGCTGGTGGCCAAAGGCAGAGAGGAGAAAGACACCGAAAGGCTTGAAATCAGAAGACAGAGAGCAGTTGTCAGCTCCTTCAAGATGCAATCAATTGTCTCAAGCTATACCCCCGGGACAGGAAAAGTCCAAAGCAGATATGTTAGCACAATGGGCTAGTCAGGTCAGACACAAACCATCACCTATTGTATTGTAATGAAGAATTTTATGTTATTCTGCACTGTCCTTCCCTGTTTATTCCTTATTTTAGAGGACTGGATATTTCATTCTATAAAGAAGGCTTTTCATGATAATAGTATTTGCAAATACCCAATTCCTCATCCTTCTCGTTTTGTCTGCTACTCAAGATAAACGCCAACTTAGGGTAACAGAGTGGATGAGGTGATTAACTGTGGCGTGGTTATTACGCGCACACAAAGCAGGGACATCTAGAGGCCAAAGCAGTGTTTGCAAACAGCCGGTACAAACACACCTACTAGATGGGGAGTATTAGAGCATTTCTCAAAAGCAGCTTAGGTAATAAGTACATTGCATGACCTCTAGTGGTATTAAGCCCAAGACACCGTCAAAGGCACTCAACGGCAGTATGATATGGTTGGGGAAAAGACTAAATTACAGAAGAACTGTCACATACATGCTAGTTCTGTGCTTCTGTACCCCACCTTATTGTCAGCCTTATGATGGCTCAAACTTTGTCCCACTGCCAGGATAAGATTAAGAAAAGATAAATTCAGCAGAAATGGCAAACACTGAGGAGAGGAAATGTCTCATAGTGATACTTTCATTATCAACTAATCACAAATGTTCATTAATCTTTCCTGCTCTTGTCTTTATGCAGAGAAGTAAGGAAACCAGTGACACTGGTGCAAGCAGGAATGGCAATGAGAAATGGGAGGTAAAATCAGTAATGTCTTCTCTGCAGTGACTCAGAAAGTCAAAGAGTAGCAGTAACACTTTAATATCAGCAGAATAATGATGTCCCAATTCCCTGTTTTTGTGGGTCCTCTTCCCTTGAAGAGGTGAAGCTGTCATGGCTAACATCTTGTTAGAGGGTTCAGAGTCCATGCTCCAGAGCAGGAGGCTAGGAATAAACCACTGTCTGGGATACTGGCTTTGACAGTAGGGACACTACAGCTGCCAGGAGAAAGCTACTGGCACAAAGATGAGGTGGAAATGGCAACCAACACGGCAATAGAAAATACTGAATGTGACCATGTCATTAAAGTAACAAGGCTTTCCCACAGGACTGGTAGGAGACCAGCATTCTCATAGAGAGTTGCTGGCGTAACCTCTTGGCAGGACAGCCAGCAGGTTGCATGGCACCCTGAGACAGACAAAGACAGACAAGTTACATTCTTTGGAATTATGGGGCCTGTTCCCATGGCTTCCCTTCTCATCTATCATATTCTGCCGCCTCTAAGCCATGCTGAGTGTGCAATGAGTCAGTCCCTAACAGCCCTTCAGTGGAAAGTATTTCGGTGGTCTGCCACAACTGAGAGATACACAGACAGTCTGACAAAGTGCAGTTTCTCATTACGGAAGACATACTTTGTTTTACTTGTACTTGAGTTCAGTTTCACTCACATTCTGGGATTTGGGGCCTTTCTCTAGTGCATTTCTTTTATGTTCATGGCACCTGGCTGTATTTTTTATGCTTTCTAATTTTTGCTTTTTGTTTCCTGTTGTTTGCTCTTTAGTCTTTTGGTGTGTAAATAGCTGTGAAAAAGAGAGAACTTCAAAGCAAATTATTTTAAAAGGAAATAATTTTAAGTAGGCAATATAAAAAATTGACCACAAACCTGTTGAATCCAGAAAATTAACATGGTGTTTGCTCTGTCTTAGAAAAGTAATTAAATTGGCACCTCTTTTTGTATGCTTGATTAAAGCTTTTAATGGATTTCTTTCAGTGTATGATCCAGGGTTATTTACTCAATTTAAAGAGATATATCACCTTCACAATTAACAAGTGAGCATAATTTAGCCAGTTGCTTGAAGCTGAGTTGTTATAGCAGGCATCTCTTTAATGTGTGAGTGAGTTGATTTGACTTAGCTTCTCTCCAGATGTAAGCCTTTTCTGGTATGGACTCTGGTTTCATTTATATATAGTATCTATAACTGAGAGAGAACTGCTGGAAATAATCAATGGTAGACAGTTTCACAGAAAAAGTCTGATTTACCAAAAATGCCTTTTGAAGGTCAGCTTTAGAGACCCGCAGTTTTGATGTCTAAGTCTGTGTCCATCACCCTTCATTGACTTTATAGTTAACACAGGATAACAGTTGAGACAGGTCAGGCTAGCTACCATCCAAAAATGCTCATCTGGGATGAATTGCTATCCAAAATTTTTTTTCCACTGACTGCAAAGAGATTGCTTTGGATGACAAACTCAGAGTTACACATCTAGCTAGTAGATCTACCATGCTAGGGCTAAAGAAACTTACCCACAAATCCAGCTTGTTTGGCAGTGGTGGATCCCAATAAGTCCTGTGAACTCAGAAAAAAAAAAAAGGTACTTTTTGATACTTTTTCTGAACTGAAGATATGCAGTCACTTATAGAAGTAGGGAGGAGACACATTTTCCTTATCTGATTAAACACAGAGATAATTAATAGACTAGGGGCCATAGATTCTGCTGAATAGGTCTGAAACAAAACACGAGTCCCAAAGTAAGCCATTCTAATTGGAATTTGGTTCTTTTCTTTTCTTTTTTTTTTTTTTCCATTTGGCCTTGTCCTGATGCCTCTCTTGCTGAAAAATTTTTAGAGGAGTTGCTGCAGTTTTAACTGAGCTCTTGGAAAGACAGGGACTGAAAACCATCAAAAGCAGCACAGGATTGAATGAGAAGAAACTTTGTTTGCCTTCACTTAAAGACATTTCCCATATCACGTTGTTTATTGTCCAGTCCTGCACCAGCTTCTCATGATGCAGCTGTGCTTCCCTTTTGACCTTTAAGACCAATTTGCCTAAACTATATGTAGGTTACATGGAGTGTACTCACCCCTGTATAGGATCACAGAATTCCTTTGTGATTTCACATTACAGTATTAAAATCTGTATTTCTATCTGTCTGACCTGGTAAGTTCTTTCCACATGTCAGATTTGTTTAATTTGTACCTCTCTCTGGTGAATGGGTCTATTTTGCAGGAGAACTTATCTTTCATTCCACTCCATTTCCTTTCTGCCTGACCATTTTAATTTATTGATTTCTCTACTGAACATTTTTGCTCCTTCAGTGCAAATGACATTGTTTGAAAACCAGTCTTAGTGCAATGAGTCTTCGTAACATGCAAGCAAGCTTTATACTCCTAATAATAATTACTTCAGTATTTTCCTTGCATCTGCTATCTCTGCAGAATCCCTTGCTATTTTGTGTTATCATCAGTTTAACTAATTTATTCCTCAGAGCCTTACAGTGACATAGCAGTATTTCCAAAAACAGTGTCTAGGATATTTATTGCACATTCTGCTGAAAGGCAGAAAGGGAAGAAAAAGCAAAACAAATTGAATCCTCTGTTTGTTTACTCCAACAGCAGGACTTTTTTACAGTTGACATTGAATATTTAAATGTGTAGTCTACATCTGATCCACTGGCTCATTAGGATGGTGATGAAGTTTGATAAAAATCTTGACCTGTGCAGGGATTGTTTAGGGTTACACATTCCTGTGTAATTCCCTAAAGGTAATGTAGACAGAGTCCAGCACTACTGCAGCCCTGGAGTGTACTTTGCCAGGATTCCACCAAGGATCAGAAAAATAATGTCTCCTGCATTTCTGCTGGAGATCCCACTTTCCTCACTTTGCCAGTCTCGCTGGGAGCATCAGACAGCCACTGCTCTCACTCACAACGAAAATGTGCGTGGCAGGTTGGTACCATAGATAAAGCTACCCCAAAAAAATTAATGTTAAGAGCTTGAAATTTAAAGATCATCAATGGACTGTGCAACAATATAAAGTATTACTTCAACAGAAAAATTCTGATGAATTGTGCAATACCGAATGAGGTATGTGTATGAACACATTGGTACCTCCATCTACCTGTCTTTGACAGTCTGCTGCACCAGAATCAGGAGAACTGCATCTATTCCAGGCCTCAGCAATCCCTATCCCGTGACACATCAACAGCTCAAACCACCAGTGAAAAAGGGATGATACTGTGTCAGACTCTAAACAAGGAAAAAAAAAAAAAACAATCCATCAGAACCTCTGTACTTTGACAGCCAAAAAGTTATCTGGGCCCTAAAAATGGCAAGGTATTAAGAGGAAGCAACCCTTATTTGGTGCATTCTTGGCTTTCCTTTTGCACATTAAGACTGTGGGAGAGAGAAGCTTTCTCAGAGCCCACCTCTGGAACATTTGAGTATCGCAATGTCAGGTTCTGGAGACTTGGATAAAAGATAAAGAGACATAACTGGCAACTGAAATTAGCCAATAACCTTGTCAGGTTTAACCAGGGTACAAAGGGAACTGAGGTCCCTCTTTAGAACAAAACAAGTTGTATAAGCTTAGGGAAGAAAGTAAGGCCTGCTGGGTTATGATGCAGCAAGCTGTTAAAGCTCATTTTAATTTTAATTATGTGCCTAACTCTTTGCTCTTGCTTAAATCCCATTGAAACCTGTAGATTTTAGCACATGGATACATGCCATGCTGAATCAGCACTGTAGCTTATCTGAATTGTTGCCCTATTATAAACTGCAAAAGATACACTCCATAAACTTTAATGTCATTATATTACATTGCATTTTCATTTAACATTGAAGAGTCTGCCTCAGATAGAGGCTCAGATGGAACACAAGATTTTCTGCCAAACTGAGTGCTGGGCCATACCTTGGTTATGGCAGCTCTCTTTATATCACAGAAATGGATCTGGAATCTTAGACTCTTACATAAGATCTATGAACCTGTAATTACTAAACAAGAATACTCTTTATAGCCAAAACCTTAATTGTGCTCTGTTTGAGTAGGTGCACTCACTACATATAGCAGCCCTTAAGCAGATTGTGACCTTCTCAGCTATGGAATTTCTGTGACAGAGGTGGTTTATGGCAAAGTTCAGAATTAACGTATCATATATTATGCTGCCCATTGTTCTAAGATTAAGAAATATACTTCAACTATACTTCAACTATCTTATGATAAAGCATATTATGATCTACTTTCAAATGATTCTTTCATTCATTTAGCCAACAATATGCCATTTACGACTTTCATAATTATTGAATGTTTAGATCTTCAGTAAAGAACTTCTTAAATGACTTGTATTTCCATGTAGTACCTTTTAAGAACATTTTAAAATAGTCTGCATCTCATGCATTGCACAGAACCCTGCTAATTTTTGTCCCAAACACCAATGACAGAAAAAGATGCGTGAACATCATGCAATTTCTTACAGGGAAGGTAATTTACATTGGGAATATGTGGAAGATCATTTCTGAACAAACAGGTTAGCAAATGTGAACTAATCATTTTTGATGCTTGTACTTTTCCTTGTCATAGCATGTAACTTCACAGTAACCTGGGACACAGGCACACCCATACATCCTTCCCATTTAAATAACCCCAGAATTAAAGCTATCACAGTTAACAGACTTCATGCTGGGGATAGCTACAAAAAAACATGCATTCTCTTGTTGACTAGCAGTAATGTGGTTCAGCAAAGTTACTGATGATGGGGGCTAAGTTCTATGTGCAAGGAGATGCTGGAAAGCCATCATATTGCTTGAAAAACAGGACATGAGTCCAAAATCACCAGTAGCAATGCAGAGTAGATTCTAGTACATTTCATCACAAAATTAGCCATAATGTTTGATTCACCTAATCTCAAGTTCCAGACTAGCTTCTGTTGGTGTTCAATCTGGCAGGAGTGTCTGGAAGTAGAGAAATCAATGAAAGGCCAATGTGCTCTCGAGTATGTGATGACTGCTTTGTGAAAATACTATTCAGTGTGTTTGTCATCTGCTTCTGAAAAAAAAAAAAAAAAGGGTCTGTGTGAGACTCAGATCCAGATGTCTAACGGAAATGGTTGATTTTCACATTCAACAGTCCTCCAACAGAGTTTACCACATGTCTGTACAAACATTTGTGCTGTCCCACTGCATAGGTGGTTGGTGATTTAAATAAGCAGCTAAGGGATGCTTTAAATAAACACGGGATGCTTTCTGTAACAGTTATGTCTTAAATGTGTATCAGAACATAGCCTCAGAGAGCAAACCCAGTAATAAAGTATCCTTCCCTTCCCTTCTGTTAAATACTATTTAAGGAATTGCCACTGACAGTTGTAATTTGCCTCACCTGTAATTCACAATGTCATGTGAATATAGGTGAATCTCTTTTCAAAGCTTTATACCTTTATTCTAGGTAAGTTGGCAGGATCTCAAGTACAGGATTTATAACTTTTCCTGCTAGAAAACATGAAAGAAACTTTCAGAAAATAATAGTATTTAAATTATTTTGATTTATCTTCTTGATTTTCCTGTCTTAGAGGTGATATTTTCAAAGTCTTCTCTATAACTCATGGGATTAAAAACCTGCTTTAAACAAGATATCCTTCAGATTTTGGCACAAAGATATGATTTCAAGAGCTTTAGGAGAGACATACAAACACAATTAAAAGAATCTCATTAAGAACAAGACTGTGAAAGTTTGGCTTTGTGCATTTTGGCAAACTTCCAACAGCACAGAGTGAACCTGACTCTGTTCAGTGTTAGAAGTACAGATAGTGAGCTCTTGCTTCCTTCCTTACGCTAGCTGTTCAAGACCTGGGCACCTTCTGTATGCCTTTGGAGTGATGCACAAGAATGTCAAACAAGAGAAGGAGGAAAGGGAGCTAATATACTCTTACTTGTGGGTAAGTAGGGACTACAAAGCTATGTGAACATAAAAGCCAGCCTATACAGAGAGACAACCCATGTACATGCTTTGCCCATCTGCCTGAGGGGGACTTTCGTTTGCTGGAACAGAATCACTGCCACATGTGCCCAGAAGGTATGGATATGGTGAGTCTCTTTCACCAAACCCTCTAGAATATAACCTTTATAATGAAAATGCTTTATTTTGCAGTTACCTAGAAACTACTGTCTGGAGATCACAAAGCTCTGTATTAGATAGTAATTAGATATATTTCACAACATCTCCATGAGGGAAATCACTAATTACAGCAGTATGTTGAAATTAAAGTCAGTATAATGATGGTTGGTGATGACTATAACATTACCGCAATCTTTCATTACTACACTTCAGGCTATGACTGTGTCAAACCTCCGAAGTCAAGATGGTTAAGTCTGGGTGGCATATGAATAGAGAATGATGAACTTAACTGGGCATTAGCAATTTCTTAGGAAGTCATGTGCTCATAAATAACAAATCATATTAATTTTATCTGGAATAGATATTCTGGTGCTTTGGTATCAGGAAACACCCTAGAGCTTAAGAGGTTGTGTTGTGACAGAGAGATAAAACCTACATCCTGTGCTGATCAGCTGTAGCCATATAAAAATCCTGTATTTTTACGGGGACTGATACTTTGCAAGACAAGTATACTGATTATGACAGCATGGAAAAATCCCAAACTCAGAAACTTGCATTTGCCTTGCTTCTTCTCATTAGAAATCTGAAAGGTACTTTCTTCTCTTGCACTGAAACAACTTTATGAAGCATTACTGACATCAGTGATGAAATATTTCCCTTGTCAATCCATCTGCATCTCAGTAGCGGAAGAAGTCTCTTTACACATACATAAAAGTCCTCCATTATGACAGATAATCCACAACTGTGAGGTAACAAAGTTCTGCTAATGTAGTTTTAGGTTTTGCACAGATTAATGAAATGGCATTTGAGCTTTTAACAAACATGTATAAAATGTCATTTTTATTCCTTCTATCAAAAAAGTGTTGCTTTTGGGGGCTTGCTTTGTTTTTTTAGTGGATGTACAGAAAGAGGAGCTTGGTTGTCAAAAGACTGGATAACTTTGCTAATCTGTATAAATCACTCAGCAGTCTGGGAGGACTGTTAGGCTTTGCAAGAGCAAGCTAGAAGAGATGAGGGTGTAACAGACTCCCTGCAGTTGCAGACTGTCGTCAACTTGCCTAGCTGGACACACTGTGGAAAGAGCTGGTACATAGAGGACTTTGTGAAAGATCAGGTTGCAGCCGGCCAGTGCCCAAGAAGCCCAGACAAGTGGCTCATAGAGTAAATCTCCGTTGTAGCTGAAATGTAAAACCAAACTTTGTGTTGTTGTTAGTAGCACCATCTGAGCTGTTGAACTGTAACATTAAAAGCTCAGACCAGGCCTCACAACTGCCTAGGCATAAAGTTTCACACTACAGCTGATGTCAAAAAGGGTGTCAATCACCCCCTTCCTTAGCAACCATTTTTGGCCAATTGTTCTTGCTTCCTCCTTTCTGCTGTCCTTGGGGATCTAAGCTGGGCAAGCCTCTAGCCTGTTTAACTGGCAGAACACTGCTGCTTTTCTGGGGCTTCTTCTCTCTTCCACCTCATCTGCTCTCACAGTAGGAATGTCATTCCTTATTACATGTAAAGGAGCTCTAAAGTTTTGTAAGTGGGTATATATTAGATGTAGGTGGCCAGGTGCTGGCAGCTAGGAGCTGCAGAGGTGGCCTCTGTGAGAAGAGACTTAATGACTGCCTGTGCCAGACATAGACACTTCCAGACAGCTCCAACAGACCCACCTCAGGACACAGCTGAGCTCCTCAGCATTACCGGTGACACTTCTTGGAAAATGTTTAAGGGAAGGCAAATCTGCTATGTAGCAGCATGAGAGAGAAAAGCGATGAGAAAAAATGAGAAACAGCAGTGTGAACACCAAGATCAGAGATGAAGGAGGGGATGAAGATGCAGCAGGTATAGGAGTAAGGATTTCCCTGCAGCCCACAGAGGCCATGGAACAAGTGCGTATTTTCTGAAGGAATTGTGGCCCATTGAGAGTCCATGTAGTTCTTGAAGGACTGCAGCCCACAGAAGGACACACATTGGAACAAAGTATGAGGAAGGAGATGTTATGGACTGACTGCCACCCCAACTCCTCTGCACTGCTTGTGTGGGGTGATAGGGAAGTAGAGGAGTTGGAAATGGAGGAGGGAAGTTGATGCAGGGAAAGTGGGGTGGGAGGGGAGGAAGATGTTGTCTTTGTTTCTCACTGTTTAGTTCTATTTTTAATTGGCAAAAATAGAAATTATTTTTTCCCAAATTGAGTGTGTTTAGCCTGTGACAGTAGATGGTTATGTGATCTCCCTGTTTTTGTCTCCACCCACTGGCTTTTCCAGCTTTCCTCCCCATCCTGTTGAGGAGGGACAGTGATGGAATAGCTGTCAGCTGGAAAGGTCACAGAAACACAAGATCACAGAACAGTAGGTGTTGGAAGGGACCTCTAGAGATAATCCAGTCCAACTCCCCCGATAAAGCAGGTTCACCTCAATCAGGTCACTCAGGAACATGTCCAGGTGGGTTTGGAAATCTCTTGAGAAAAAGACTCCACACCCTTCTTGGGCAACCTGTGCCAGGGCTCCCTCACCCTTGCAGTTAAGTTTTTCCTTGTTTAAGGGGAACTTTTTGTGTTCCATCTTATGTCCATTACCCCTTATCCTTTCACTAGAAACTATAGAAAAAAGTGTCACCATATCCTCCTGACATTCATCCTTTAGGTACTTAGGTCAACCCACTGCTGAGTAACGAACCCTCAGAGACAATTCTGTAGTCTTTCTCCTCTATCCCCAGGAATCAATTCTGCAAAATCTTGAGGAAAATGTCTTTGAATGGTTGGCTAGTCTGAGAAAAAACTGTGATTTTATATATTTTTTTAATCTGGGGAGGAAAAAGGAAACCCAAACAACAACCCACACAGAAAGCCTGACTATTTGCAAAGGCAGGCCAAACACAGTAGGACACTGGGCTCTCTTGCTCCTGGTGCTCCAAAACACTTGCAAGAAGCCAAGGAAGCTGGGTCTTCAGGTGTAGTCCTCTCGGGAGCGGTTTGTACTTACACGCCGCACCTGACAGTTTGTTTCCCACTTCTACAGCTGAACTCGTACACAAAGAGCTTCAGGCGGGACGTGGCCTCCCGGCAGCCCTTTCACCCCGTTAGGGTGGCTGGTTCAGGGGCAGTTACCGCGTCCTCCGAGCCGGCGGTGACGCAGCCCGGGGCCCGCTCCTGAGGGACGGATGTGGGGACGCCCTCACCGGGATAAGCACCTGAAAGAACACATGTTCTCACTTCCCCGCGGCGCCTTCAACCCTCTCCCGCCTTCAGCCAGGCCTCTCCCGCCGTCAGATATAGCCCCGCCTGCCGCGGCCGCCCGACGCCGGCTGGGGCGGGACGAACGGGAGGCGAGGGGAGGGGGGAGAGGGAGTACCGCGGTCGCTACGGGTAACGGGGGGAAACCGGAAACGGGCGGGGCAGCACGGTGCTGCGCTGGCGCGCGCTCCCAGCCCAGCCTCTCCCCTCAGGCCGGCCGGGCGGCGGCGGCGGTGGTGTCGGCGCCATGGGCTGCCTCTTCTCCCGCCGCAGGAAGCCGGCCCAGGGTGACCAGCAGCAGCAGGCGGCGGACGGCGAGGAGAAGGCGCCGCAGTACAGCTGGGACCAACGAGCTAAGGTAGCGTCCCGACCGTTGCTCCCCCCGGTCGCGGGCAGTCGCTCCCGGGGCGGGCTGAGGCTGGAGCTGGGGCTGGGTATCGGCCCTCTTGGCAGGCAGCGCCTCGCTCTCCTCAGCCACCCGCGGTTTGCGGGGCTGTAGCTGTGGCGAGGGCCCCTGCGCCAGGCGGCGGCCGCTCGCCGTGGGAATGGGGGTGTGTAGGGGGGAGCCCCGCGGCAGGGTGCTCGCCTCTGCCGGTCCCGCTGTTACGGTTCGGGTGTTGCCAAAGGATTCTAGCAGGCAGTCTCAAATTGTTCAAGCGGAGGGGACGGCTCACTGGCACCTGTAGCCGCCGCCCGGGCGAGCGTCGGTCCCCGGTCGGGCTGTGGCCGGCGATGCCTGCCGGTGCCCTGCGATGGGATAGCACACTGCGGGCAGCTCGCGTTCGGGCGGGCGGGCGGGCGGCGGCCCTCCGCTGGGGCTGCGACGGTACCGTGGGCGGCGGATTTGTGTCCATCTGCCTTCGGGACTTCTCATCGAGCTTGGAGTCCCGTGGGTGCGTGCGTGCGTGTTTCACCGGAGCAAACCGGCGCAATGGCCATTAGCGGGTCGCAGGAGAGCTGTCTGTGCCTGGTGTTTCAGTGGAGCCATAAAACGTGTCT
Organism: Colius striatus; assembly: GCF_028858725.1. Taxonomy (NCBI): domain Eukaryota; kingdom Metazoa; phylum Chordata; class Aves; order Coliiformes; family Coliidae; genus Colius; species Colius striatus. The sequence goes on from NC_084759.1 coordinate 69,019,923, forward strand.
CCTGGGTCCTGATTGTCAGTAATATTTATTCTTCCCGCTTGGCTGTTTGTCTTGATGGATTTGTTTGTTTGTTTTGTTTAGGTTTTGCTTTTTGAGAGCCTTGGCTTTTTTGTTTTGTTTTTTAAAGCTAAAAGAACTAGAACTAGCCTTCCAGTCCCTGAAGTGACAGATGAAGACAATTCCTTCCCAGTGCTTTTTCTGGACCGTTGAAGGCAATCATGAAATCTCAGGCAGCAAAGCGTTCAAGTGCTGGATTAAACATATTTCTCTCCACCCTCATTTAAAGTTTCACTTCCTAAATATGCCATGACATCATAACCCTGCTAGATCTTCTCTCCAGCTGCCTTTGAGTGGGGGAAGGAGCAGGCCATAAACTTAATTGATGTGGTTTAAACAAACTAAATCCCCAAACCTTTAGGCCATATTTTACAAATATAGAAAAGAAATCTTTTGAATTTATTTGAATGCTTAGCTTGTTCATTTTTTGAGCTTGGCTACATGCTCTAGGGTGTCCTTTAGGTCTTCCAAGTAGATTAAGACAAGCTTAGATAGAGATGAGCTAGAAAGTGTGCTTGTGGCCCAGAGGAATCAATTCCTTGAGGATAATGATAGTTGGGTTTGTTGCTTTGACTTGCTAGTGGACATTCACAGTGCAGTGCTGCAGAAAGAAGATTAGGATGGCAGCTTGTTATTTTCATGGAGACTATTCTCATGGGGTGAAGGCTGTACCACAACCATATTTTGGAGTTGCAGAACAAATCTTAGCTCTGTGCAGAAATTAATTACTGAGTATTTGAAATCACATTATTTAGTTTTTAGAGGAAAATCATCAACTGAGCCACAACTGACATTAGACTTTTAACTCAGTCTGCTTATAGGGGCTAGCTCCTAAAACAAAAAAAGGAAGAAAGTCGGGACATAAAAACACTCAATTCAAAGAATTGTCAGTCTTGTTGCTAAGGAGATGGCTGTTAACATGCTGGAAGTAGGTTCAAGCTAACAGACAAGGCTATTGCAGCACCAACAGTCTATCTCAGTGGAGCAGAGGGGAAAATGTGCAATGTATTTCTTGTACAACTTCCTCCTTTTCTGCAGAAGACTCTTAAAAACCAGAAGAATCAGCCAGTTTGGGAAGTGCTATGGAATTGTGGAACCCATCAAATGAGCAGCTTAATTTTGTACTGTACAGCTCAAGAATGGTTATTTCATGTTTAAGCTCATTTCTCTTGCACTTTGCAGCCCAGTCTTTCATTGGACTTTTATGCTTTGGGGTGAATGTGGTACTGAGACATCTGGTCCTAGTGCTCAGTATTCCTTTACCCTAGTGCACTAAACTTGTTGATCCCAATTTGTATTAAGTGATGTTAATATAGTAGCTTTAAATGTTGTCTCTGATACATTATCTAGTTGTCTGGTTTTTTTTAATGCTTATGCCTCATATAAACTTGTTCCTTTCACAGTTTGTTTGTACACAAAGTTAGATCGAGTTCAGTTGGAAAACTGATGGCATCAAGACTTCTCTTTGTTCATCAAGTGAAATATGTTCTATTCTGAACCCTGAAAACCTCAGCTCCATCAAAATGTGTGCTAGTGGTTTTCAGATGTTCGTTTCCTGTTACTTTTAATAATGATTGACACTGTTTCAGTTGGGTAAGGGAGGCTGTTTGGAAGCTTAGACTCCTACTGGATGATTCAGTCCTGGTTACATTGTGCAGTTCTGCAAGCAGGTTTGGCAATTGCCTGCAGTTCTTGTAAGCTGTCCTTGATACAGTCTTACAGTTGGGTACGTTCTGCTGCTCAGACACTCTAGCTGTCTTTCTGTAAACTAATGCCATGCTGACACTCATGCTGTAGGGAGAGAAACGTAGGTATAGTCGTGTGCATGTATGTTTGATTAGGGATGTAAGGTGACTGCTAGTTTTCAGCTGTGCTGTTAGAAGCTCAGAACCTGAGGACTTCCTCTATTGAAACTGCTTCTTCCACTTCTGAAGGACAGCATTGCTTACGTAATCTATTTTAACTATGTTCTGGTGGTAAAAGATTATTAGTATTGGTACTGTCTGCTAGCATAGACCTAGCCAAAGAACAATATGACAATGTCCTATATCCTAGTGATCAAGTAACTTCTGTATAATAGTTCTGAAAAGGGATTGTGTGGTAGAAAACACAAAAACTAAAATATTATAAGATGCCAATAGTTGAATTGAAATTGATGGAAGTATATGAATTTGAGGAGCCTTTCCAGATTTCTACATGACCTTGTTAAAGTGAGGACAGAAGTTTGGTTTTAAGGTATACAAAAGTTAACCAAATTTAGACTACATCATGGGTCTGCCGGGATCTCTTAAATGCTTACTGACACTTGGGTTTGGAGATGTGAAGATTATTTATGGTACAGTAGAAGAATCAAAGGATTGGCTTATCCCTTAAAACAGAAGGGGAAAGGATTCAGTTTCTTACTGCTCTGGGATTCTTAATCTGGGAGAGTAAGTAGAGCACAGTTTATTACAGAGTCTGTTGCTACAGCATTGCATCGTGGGGACTTGTTATGTGTTGGTATCACTGGGCTGTCATGAGAGTCCCCTTTTGGCCATGTATGGGAGAGGATCTTGGTGGTGCTAAGCCCTTCTCAGCCTTTTTCAGCTATGTTTCCACATGGAATGGAAGATTGTATGTCTGCTCCAGGTCTCCCTTTTTGCTTCCTACCTTACTAAGCTGTGTGTGACTAACATTGTTTACATGCATGACTAGAGTAATAGCTACAGCAGTAACTGAATGTAGACAGTACATGTAGACAGAAACTGGGGTTTTGTCTCGTGGTGACCCATATACCCACATACCGTGACCTTCTCTGCAGAAGAAACATAAAAATCTGCATCTTTGTTTCTGTTGTTGTATCATGTCCAAAGAAGTAGGATTAGATTATAATTGCAGTGCAATTAAAACTTAGACAACTTTCCTTCACAGATTTTTTCCTTAAATTTCTACAGAACTCATAGTCTTTTGTGAGTTACTTAACATTTGAGGATTCTGCTAGAACTGTCTGAGCTGGTGGGCATCTTGAACTATCTAGATGTCATTTAGGTATTCACTTTATATTCTATTTTGGAATATAATTAAGTTAACTTTTTTTTTTCCCTAACTAAAACCCAAAATATCTTGTCCTCAAATCCAGTGCATCTCTCTTTCACACTTCCTGATGCACCAGAATAACTATTGCTGTATTTCTCAACGTAGGCTATCAACTGAGACACAGCAGGTTTGCATTAAACAATATTTCCAGCTGAATCAGATATAGGAGTGTAGTAGCTTCCTTCCCTCTTCCTCTTCTATCTGCAGTGTTTGGCAATTGTTTGCTGCTCAGTTTAAAATGGCCTTTCTCATACTTCTCTATTATGGATACTCTGGCAGAGGGGTGCAGACTACAAAGAATAGAAGAACAGATGAAAAACTGTATGCTAATGACTGGAACCTGTACCCATTTTCCACTTTTCCTTGTTGCCTAAGAATCTAGAGATCTGCCAGAGGTGAGTAACTTCAATAAACAATCTCCATAGAGAGGATGTTGCAACTCAGTAGTACTTCAGGGCACTAAACCCATGCAAGTATGAATATGCAGAAGTGACTACGCCTGGGAATGCACTTTTCTTGCTTAATTCCTTTCTGTTAATTCCCCTACTGACAAAAATAGCACAGAAAGCTTCTTAAGTCTGTGTGCCTACCTTATAGCTGAAGCTTTTGATGTCAGTGGGTCAGCAGCCAACTCTTACATGTCATCAACTGTATATATAAGTCTGTAGCTGAACCACCATCTGTTGTGATTTATAGAGATGAATGATTTTTTTGAGAATGATGTTTAAAATATAAGACTTAGGATAAGTGATTTAGAAAGACTTTACAAATTATTATTTGCCAAGTGGGCTAGACCCAGGTAACTAAGGGAGAACTGTAATCCATTAAGAACAGCAGTACCTTCTCATATTTGTGGTGGCATATCATTGCTGACTAGAACTCTTTTCCTGATGGACTCAGTGAAAAAGTCTTAAGACATGAACTCATTACCAGAAAGAGTTCCAGAAGCTGTTGGAATCCTTGATGATTATAGGCACAGTTACCACTAAAAACTCTGAGACTCTAGTACTTCTAAGTCTTCTTCCAAATGGGAGCTGTCTAGTGTTGGTGCCAGTAAAACTGGATAATAGTGACTGAACAGATGTGCGTCATCTGCAGCCTTCACGTCTGGCTTCTGACCTTCTTGCAAGACAAGTGTCTGCAGGAAGGAAAGCTGCTTAATACACCTTGCACTTGTTGCAGCAGAACTTACTAGAATTCAAAGCAACCATGACAAACTTTTGCCTGTCTTCAATTCTTTCCTTTCTTTGTCCTTCAAAATCCCTGCTCCTTTCAAATTGTCCCGCAGCACAGACATCAGCGATGTCAGTGCTGATAACCAAAGTTGAGACGTGTACCTTGGTTGAGTGGTAAGAATATTGTGTAATCAGGGATTACTTGTTTTGTCATCATATCTGGTTATGGAGTAATTCCTGAACCTACATGCAGTGCTGCAGTTGGAAGGTTTAAACTCTTGAGCTGTGCTTGTATCTGTTAATGCATGACTCTTATCTACTCCAAAAACTCTCTCAATTCATCTGAAAGCATTAAAAGTTGCCTTTATAAATACTGTAATCATTTGGATTTAGACTAGCCTGGAAAGAAAAAAAAGATACTTTTAAAATGTATTAAGGAATGGAGAATAAACTATCTGACTGGGTGAAAAGGGTAGTTTTGGACAGTTCTTTGAGGCTTTATCAAAGTGCAAAGAATTGGTGAATTACTGAAGTTTTTTTCTGACCTGCTTAAGTCAATACAGCACAAGTTGCACCAGAACAATGGGAAGAAATCTACCTGAGCCCAGTTATGGTTGTTAGGAGGCTGCAGATGTTACCTTCTCTTATTACTTTCAGTTTTCCTAGTCTGCTTTTTTTGCTATGGTGCTGAGAGAGAGTTCAAGAAGCAGTTAGTGCTGACCATCAGGGGTAGGAGGTGGATGCAGTGGTTATAATATTAGCTCATAACTGCAGACTTCAGAGATGGTGAGCATGAAACTCCATGATGAGCATATTAACAGCTTTGAATGCATCCTCAAAATTATAGTTCTGCCTTCACACTCCTTCCTCTGGTGTGTTTCTTTTAGCCACGGGAAGTGAAACATTCCGATCTGCTACTGTCTCTTGGGTTACCTGCTCTGGCAATAAGCTGGCAGGGCAAGAACACGTTAAATCTATTTCATTCAGTCCCTCCAGTCTATATGGCAGTTAGTCAATAAGTACTCTTGAACTTTACAAGAAAAACAGCAAAGCAAAATTAAAGGAAATTGGCAAACTCCCTAGCATGGCGAATAAACTGAGAAGGAAGAGTTGTGTCAGGCCAGAGCTCTTGATTCACATCTGGGAAATAAAATTGAGCTCCTGAAAATTGGGTAATAAGCTGACTTTTTCAATCATTAAACTCAACTACTACTCCTTGAGCACTCTAATTTGAAACTATCTATAAGCAGTGGGTTAGCTAACCAGTGTTTTGAACCTAGACCTCCTAAATAGAATTGCAAGGTGAAGTTGAAGTTTCACACGCCTCTGTAGAGGTGGCCATATAGGACAAGCTAGTGCTGCCTCAGAGGCTTTTTAGAGCAGAGCAATTTAGAAGGATGTACTTAGGCATCGACTTTCAAAAAAAGCTACAAGTTACAGAAACTTTGAACTTCTCCTTCTTATGAGAAGTAACTGTTCCTCTATACCCTGTTTTTAAGGCAGTAGGCATGTCTCTAAAGGTTATTAAAAAAATTATCAAGAAACACCCAACAGGGGTGGGAGGGATGGGGGGGAGGCATATGTATACACACATATACATATAAATGCTGTAGGACATATCTGGGAAGAATGTATCTAAAAGTAATTTTGATGCTTATATTCACAAATATGAGGGAATATCAGTATAAATAGCTTGTGTATAGATCAAATATGTAACGTTATGTGAAACTTAAGACCTTAGAGGGTTCGAGTTGTAATTGTACTATGCAGCTGAGTCTCCATGCTGTATCCCTTAGCATTTGAGCCTCCCAAATTTATTTGTAACTCTTCCAACCAACTTTCCTGGATGTGTGCTAGTCGTATTAAATAAGGTTGAAGGGACTTTTCTAGGGAGCCAACTTGCATTTTATTTGGAAGATTTCATCAGCTGACAACTTCCTTTCCTGCCTGGAGGTCAGATAAATTGTACCCCTTGAGAAACAATATAAGGGTCAGTAGAGACTTTTGACTTTGGTCAGCTGTTCTGGACAAAAACTACCTAGGCTGAGCTGGTTGTGTGAATATCTGCCACTAGCCTATCCTGGTTTATGCCTTTTTCTGGTCTTGAAATCTCATGTGACTGTTTATAATGCTAGGGAGGAGGATTTACAAATTGGGCTATACATAAACTGTTGTAATGCGTTAACACTGATTACAGTGCAGCAAACCTTAGGGCCCTAGGGCTGATAATCAAACAGCAGGTTTGTGAAGTAGTTTTGTATTAGACTAGTTCAAGTACTTATATACTTTCAAGTGCTATTTTAATAAGCTTGCACAAGAGGGCAGAGTAGAATTTAATCTGGGAATTGTAGCTGTCTTGAGGCTTAATGTATATCTAGAAATGAATGGCTCAGATTCCTTCAGTGTTACGACAGCATGGACTGTATTAATCATGCCATCACATATATTACATACCGTTCTGGGTGCTGTATGTCTCTTGCATTGTAGCTCTCAAACAGAGAGTTCCATGGAAAGCCACAACCTCTGTCAAGTGTCCCTCCCTAGTAGGGGTATGCTGGTGTGTGGAAGAAGAGTGAGCTGCAACCTGCATCACTAGTGCCAGTTTTGCCTTTACTTGTTGATTGTACCTAAAATAATCATGTAGCTGTTGTTAGCACAAAAGAATGTAATTTTTAGCACAAGATAATGCTGTGGCACAGATAAGTGAGCTCTTTGTAGGCTACAAACATGATAAAGGAGATAGTGCTTGAAAGCAGCAAGATTTCCTTGCAACACATTGAGCTGTGGTAACATGTGACTAAGAAAGCTACTTGAAAAGGAAGTAGTGTGTATCTGTAGCTTTATGAACCTTTAAGTATGTTAACCAATTTATTTGCTACAGTTATTACAATAATACTCAGGACCGTCAACCTTGTTGAAATAGTTGAGAGTCCAAAGAGAAGCCCTCTTTGTCAGAGGATAAACTGAATTTGTTTATTTTTTCCTGGAGCATGTCAGAAGTCTAGTTTCAATTTTGTTTTGTACCTCAATACTGTGCATTCCAGTAGTTCAGCTAAAAGAGCTGCTTTTGATCTTTCATTACTTTTCTAAGAATTTACTGGCAGATTATCCTGTACAATTCACTGTTACCTCAATTAATGAAAGTCAATTGACATTCAGCATTATAATATTCTCTGTATGTGAAGACTTTCACATTTTTTTTTTCTTTCTCCTTCAGGTTGACCCCAAAGATTACACTTTTTCCGGCCTTAAAGATGAAACTGTTGGTCGACTGCCTGGAAAAGTGGCAGGGCAACAATTTGTCATTCAGGACTGTGAGAACTGTGGTATCTACATATTTGACCACTCTGCTACAATCACTATTGATGACTGTGTGAACTGCCAAATCTTTTTAGGACCCGTAAAAGGCAGTGTGTTTTTCCGTGACTGCAAAGACTGCAAATGTGTGGTGGCCTGCCAACAATTTCGCACTAGGGACTGCAGAAAGCTGGAGGTGTTCTTGTGCTGTGCCACCCAGCCCATTATTGAGTCCTCCACAGGTATGAAATTTGGATGTTTCCAGTACTATTATCCTGAGCTTGCTTTACAATTCAAAGATGCTGGATTGAGTATCTTCAATAACACATGGAGCAATGTCCATGACTTTACCCCTGTGTCAGGAGAAAATAATTGGAGCCTTTTGCCTGAGAATGCTGTCGTCCAAGATTATGTTCCTCTGCCCAGCTCTGAGGAGTTCAAAGCTGTCAGAATTTCTACTGATGCTACAAAGAGCATAATACCAGTAACTCGGGGGCGGAGACAGAAATGCAGTGATGAATCGTGTTTGGCTGTGTTTTTTGCTGGTGACTACACAACTGCAAATGCTAGGAAGTTAATTGATGAGGTAAGCAACCATTGTCTGCTTTCAGCTTTTTAAATTTCTAATTGAACTTTCCTCTGAACAGCCTCTGGTGCTCCCTGAAGCAGAGCACAGAGATTTTGCTTAACCCAACCATGCTGATCAACTGCACTGTTTAAAACCTTAAAGCAAGATAAGAGGCTGGAGCTCATCTGATGAGGTTTTTTCCATCTGACAGCCTGTGGCTGGCACATCTATCCTCTAATAATTCCTGAGTATTTTTCCATCATGCACACTGAAGCTATATTCAAAAAAGTGTAGTTGATTTGATGAACTTGGCCAAATCTAACGTAACCGATTGGCAGTGCTTGTGAAAGGGATCTAGCCAATTGTTAGCTTATTGCCCCAAAAGTCACAGCTAACAAAACAGTCTGTCCTGTAAGTTTTTCCAGTACTAATATAAACTTTAAAAAAAAAAAAGGTAACGTGTTAAATTGTATCCCCTCTGCCACCCAGTGTCGGAATTTTTTTCTGGAAGAGGCAGTGAGTGTTTATCGTGGCTGGTCAGCTGTCTTTGATTACTTACATAGCTGGTGCTGCCTTCCTTTTTTTTTCCTGTGAGACAGAGGCTCCGAAGCTTGGCAAGTTTGAGCTTTCCTGGGGCTAAAATATGGGAGTGGCTGGCACCCTGGAGTGCCAGGAATGACAGACCAGAGCCAGTAACCATGAGCTACAGCTTCTGAGAGGTATCTGCAAAAGCTGCTGATCCCAGTATTGTATGATCAACAAAATAACCAATGGAGCTCTTTTCCTTGGGTTTTTAACTGAAAGGGAAGAAAGCTGTAGGGTGTTTCCATGCCCTCATCCCCACCACCCAGTTGTTTTGGGTTTTTTTTTCATGGAACTGAATTATAAACAGCCACTTGAGTGAAGGGAGATAATGATGCTCATGGGTTATTATTTTCTGAAGAAGGAATAGCCGTAGGGTAATAGATGTGTTCTCCTGTGTTAGTAGATCTTTAGAAATTAGAGTTAAGAAGACACTAAAGGTTTAATTAGTGAGATTCTGTGGAAATCTTACTGCTCTGTAAGTTAATGGATGCTTTGGAAGTATGAATACAGTTGCTCCTTCTCCCCATGCTTTTAGCTTTGTAATAGATTTGAAGTAAGAAGCTGCATGTGTTCGCAAGTTCGTAACTGTTTTTCCGAAATTGAAAACTTCAGCAGTGGATAGACGAGAGCTTTGAGCTAATGCCTGACTGAACTATTGCAAACTAATGAGAGGTAACTGCTTGACTCCAGATGCTGAATGCTTTTAACTCCCATTAGTTTCAGCTTGTGAGGGATTGTGGGGAGAAAAGCACAACACCAGGCCATAATATAAAACAAAAACATTCACATTTACTCCTCTAGGTGCAGCAGGGAAGATGAGAAAATAAGAATGAATGGAATGAAAATAAACAGAAATGTAAAATAAGCAAATGATCTTCAAAAAGTGCAAAATTCATCTCTTTGCTTGATGTGTATGGGGAAAATGGATTTATTCCAGTGTAACCTGGATACTTGACCTGACCTGTCTGCCTTAAGAAGAAGCATTTTTAACATGAATTCTTTGTCTGTAAACAGATGACTGTTAAAGGCTTTCAACTGGTACAGACTAAAGAACTCTCAATGAAGACAGAGGATGCTCACAGAGTTTTCCAGCAGTGTGCGTCGGAATTCATTCCACTGCTTGAAAAAGGTGAGTTTGTGTTGTTTTTGTTTGCTTCTTGATAGAGAAATCTAGCTGTCACTAAAGAGTTCTGGAGGAGAAGGAATGAGGGATAAATTTGTATTTCAAGAGCACAATGTAAAGCCAGATGAGATGAGTTTTGGAAACCTCAATGAGGCCTTAAATCAAGCCCAAACTCTTGAAGGCATTAGAAATGAACTGTTCCACATGTATTTTGTATCTCTGCCCCCCCCAGTGGTCCAGCTGCATAGTTCAGGAGCAGCAGCACATGCAAGTCTTGGGAAATCAAAAGAAGCTCATGCTTTTAGACTATTTCTAACTTACTGCCATTGCTGCTCAACCCACTAGATGTTCAGTGTTTCTGTATACATATTTAAGCAAATCAGTATAGATATGTATAAAGCAGGCAAGTGTTAAATTCCTGTTTATAACTGGTGTACTGTCAGAGTATTTCAAAAGCCTTTTTATTGATCTGACTGTAATTGGTTTTGTCTCTTCCTGCAGAAGTAACTGACATCTTGCCATCTGTTACATGCTAAAGCTCAATACACGCTCCCAAATTTAGTAGCAACATGCAGGTTTTTTCACAGTAACATAAGAGGTCTATGATGCTCATTGCAAGAATAGGACAAAAGTTATTGTACTTATCAGATGACAGTCTAGTTTAAGGGCTATTTTGCACCCATGTGGGAAAAAGTAACGCGTTCAGAATGAAACCAGAGAAAGGGGATCTGCGAATAGTGGGTGAGAACTAGTCTAAAAATCAGGCTGTTTGCTATCTTGGGACTGAGGCAGAATGCCTGAATGACTCAGTCCTACTCCAGATGTCTGTGAAATGGCTCACTATTTGAGCAGTATAGTCTGACTCACTTCCATGGTGCCCTGCGCTCCTTAGCGTTTTCATGCCATTGCTGCCTTTCAAGAAGCAAAACTGGAATCTTGCCAGAGTCTCTGCAAAAACGAGCATGGAATTGCAGATATTTTCTTCTCGGATAACACTGTACTTTGAAGCTCTGGTTAAGTGTATTTAATTCTTTATCCTGCATTGTAGCTGCTCGAGCAAAAACCATAAAATGCTTCTTGCAAACTTGACAATTGTCTATGCGTTGAGAAATCCACTGTTTCAGTGCCAAGTCTAAAAGTCATAATTGTGCTACATAAAACTGTCTTCTAGGTCCAGTGGTTGCTTTGGAGTTCAATGGAGATGGGGCTGTGGAAGGATGTCGAAGCACTATAAATGATGTTTTTAGTGAGACCAAGGTAAGCTAGTGTATGGCTTTATTGGTAGAAAATGTTACAGAAGGTCTAGGGTACTTGATGGTCAAGCTATAATGTTGGCATACTGCACAATCTTTTTAGGTTTCTGAGAAGTAAAATCTTAACATCCTTTTTTGGTTTTTTTTTGGTACTCTAAACTTAAATTGCTTATTGGAGACAAGAAAAATGACTCTAGGAAAGAGAGTACTAAAACTTCATATCCATTGAAGAAACGAAGATTTCCACTTAAATCTGTTAGCTCTCATAATAGTAAAAACAAGTTATATAAATATAATTGGAAAAGCTCTGTTCCAGGTCTTACACTAAAGTCTACTTTGTGATGTCCTAGCCTATTAAACCTTGACAAAGGTAATATGATAGGAATTTGACTTTTTGCAGAGTTTACTTTTGCTGTGTAGGATGTTGCAGAATGCTTTTCTTCAAAGGCATTTTTATGTTCTTGTTTTCTTTTTTTTTTTTGTCAGCTCATTTTACTGTAGCTTCTTTATAGCACATCTCCTCTTTGCTTGCTGTCCCCATTTCTGTGAATGACAACAGCTTTGAGAAAGTTTCTGGAAACCATTAGAACACTCCTGATAATGAGAAAGTGACAGACACTTTGCTTTCAAGCAGCCATTCAGAGAAGGATAGAATGTCTTTCAGACATACTGTCCATACAACTCCTTGCTCTCTTTCACTTCCTTTCCAAGAACCTACTTGGATATAGACTGCCCAGTTTCTAGAATATGGTTTTAATAAGTCATCTCAAATACAGCTGATGTTTGCTATTGCACCAGCAAAATCTGATGTGTAGCCAGCCTTAATTTGACTAAGTCTGGAGAATACCAGAACTGCAATCTGAGCAGTGTTTAGATGTTACTGATACTTCTTGTGACCCAAAAATCATCACTTAAAATGTTACCAGGAAACTGGCCTCTTTAAGCAGGAGCTTACAATGGCTACTTTTTTTAGTAAGGTTGGTGTATTTAATTTTTTCTCATACAGGACAAAGCTGATTCTGAGTAGGTAGTTTGGTGGTTCTTCTAGATCTTTTTTCTCTAGTCAAAGACTGAAGTGATACGAATTATTACAACAGATAAAATCTTAGATTTTCCTCACTAAAATAGCTGGTGTCTGTTATAACGCTATGAATGCCCAGATCTGAGATGCATCCAGAGACATCTCACACTGTGGACTTCATGCTGTGAAGTAAGCATTGTTCTTGGAGGTCTTAGGGTTCAGCTCCAAATGTAAAATTACTGCCTCTGGATTTAAAGTAGCTTGGTTTCGTAGTAAAACCTACCTCACTTCTTAATTCAGTGCAGAATTAAGAATTCAATAACAGAACTTTGGGCTTCCTGAGAAGTGTATCTATTTAGATAAAATATAACTCCAGAACTTATGAGAAACACTCTGTTTGTGTCTGGATCTCTAGATAATTTAATATCATGAGTATACATTTTTAGAAAATGAGTTTCTTTCTTGGGACGTAATTTAGGAGCTACTTAAGGAGTTACAAACTTCAGACTTCTTACTACCAGAAGGTTCAGGAATGCTCTATAAATTGGTTTCACCTCACTGTTGGCTGCTCTTATAATATTTGGGAGTTGTTATAGTACTCAGAATTATACGTATCCTTGATTAAGAAACATTCTTAGGAAGACATGTATCCTGTAAGACTTTGCAGGAGATTAATCTGCTTTTAAGGAGGTGGCCATATTTGCATTTGAAATCCACGGTTAAAAATTGCTAAAATCACCCTTTAATGACCTTAATTTCACCAGGTGTTTGTTGCTGAGGTCTGATAAACTCCTCTAGATATTCTGATAAGGGTAGAAGAATTCTTCAGTGCCACCAGACCTGATTGAGATGTTTGGTAGAAAAAAAACACATTCCCAGGAGATCACTACACTAAGCACTTAAGCAGTCTACCCATTTGTGTGGACTAGGTATGTCTGCAATCTTTACCTCTGACATACTTTAAAGAGTGACCGCCTGTACATTTTTGGCATGCTTTCTAGTGCTATTCCTCCATCTCATCTTTTATTCATAGAATACTCTGTAAAATGTAAATTGGAGTATCCTGGTAGGGAAAGTTGCTGAAGAAGATGTTCAACTGTTGTGACCATGGTACCAATTGCTGTCACACCAAACAAGTGCCAGATAACAAGTAGGTCTTCTCAAGTCCCTTCAAACAGAAGTCTACCATGCATCCAAGCCACAGTCTAGAGGAGTACTTAGTGATGATTTTTTTTTTATATATCAGAAATTTACTGGACAACAGGATATTAATCTTAAAACACAGTTTAAGTAAACCAGTTCATGCAGCTGTCATAATTTACATTCATGTGGTATTCTGAGCTGATGCAGAAAAGTGGTTACTGCAGGAGCATAGTCATCTGGAAAAATTTATTCCTATGGTGCTAGTGCGCTTCAGAATAGCTCAGCTGCCTTTGCCAACACAGGTGTGCTGAGACAGTGATTACTTCTTGATGTACAGAAAGCATAAGATACTGAGAACTCAGTTTAAGTTTTTGATTGAGGCTGTCACTTGCATATTGACACTGAGGAATAGCCACAACACTGTTACAGTGAACTATGTGGGCATTGCTTAAAGGATTTGTAGTTGATTTGTTGAAAGCTTTCAAGGATGATTGTCTTAGAGCTTGGAACTTCACATGCTTTGATTGGTTTTGCAAAATGCAAATGTAAATGAAGTATGGGGTGTTTGTTTTGGTTTGTTTTTTTAAAAACCATTTGCTGAAGAAGCAACTAAGTTTTTAAAGGTGTCTTTATCACAAACTCTGCCTTTATCTTAAAGGTAACCTTAATGGTAGTCTAAGGCTTTTTTATGTGTACACTCCTTTTGGACAGAGTATGACTTCTCTAAGAAAATACATCTAAATGGACACTAGCTGAAGTGGTGACCCTTGAATAATCAAGCCCAAAACTTTTAATTCCCATCAGTGGAAGGCTAGGGTTTACTGCAGCTAACACATCTGCTAGGAACAGGTGATGGTAACAAAGGGTGCATCAAGACTTCTAGGACTATTTTCTCACAGAGTCAAAACCAATAGCGTTCTGCCTCTCACGAAATGCAAAGATAAAAATAACCATTACTGGCTCTGAATGAGCAAAAAAACTACTTGACCTTCTTCATAACTCATGCATAACTATTTCCTTGTTTTATCAAACAGGTTTTTGTATCAGAGAGCAAGGCATCAGCGTCTCAAGACGTAGACAATTTCTACAACTTTGCTGACATGCAGATGGGAATGTGAAGTTTAACATGAAGGTGTTCGTGGATGGTTTGTCTTGGCACTTTGAAGTCACTTAGTTTGAATGTTGCAGTAGTATCTTGAGTTCCGACATTTAGTTTTGTATTTGTCATCTATCCCTTTCATAAGGCTATTGGTGGCTTCAATACCATGTTACCTGAATGGAAGAGGATGGTATAGCTCCCCATGTGCGTTGTGTTTGAAGCTCGGATATAAACTCCAGAAACAATGGATGTTTACTACTAACTATTTACAGTTTAACTATTTCAAGACACTTGAATATTTCTTGTCAACATCTACATATTTGAAAAGTGAAATGCTCATCCAAATTTGATGCAGTATTGATTGTTATCTTTAACTCCGATGCATTGTTTAGAAAGTGCATTTATGTCAAACTTGGTGTTTAAAATTTTCACAGGTGCAAATTTGTCTTCATTGGAGGCCAAAGAAGAAGCTGTAGTCATCAACTTTTTCTTGAAAATCTAGTCTGAAATGAATTCTCCTTATAGCATGCTTTCAGAAGCAGTGCATGACTTATTCTGGCTTATTCTGCTTCAGCATCTTCTTTGAAAAAAGTAGTTTGCAGCAGCATTTCTGCTGAGAGTCATTCCAGCATTCTGGTAAGTGAGCACTTGCCAGGCTCCTCTGCTGAATTCTGATTGAGGTGAATTCTGAGCAGGAATACTCTGCTGAAGATGCTCTAAGGTTCATTCAGAGTCTCTGGCAATACAACTGCCTCTGATATTTCCACGTCATATATGGGATATACACGAGGTTCCCTTAGACTTGGAACAACAAGCCTCTATCACCATTGGTGTTTGCTAGAAGGGACATAGGGCAATCAGGAGACAGAGATAGTCTCTAATGGCATTAAAAAAAAGCTCTTCCTTGCTAGACCCCAAGAAAAGGCTTTTACATCCAGTAGTAGTACTGCAAATTTGACTGTACAGTACTACATACTCCTGTAGGGTTTATTTTGGGTTAATTCTAAAAACTGACTGAAGAAGTGCTACTAGTGTTTTGGGAGATGCATTTGAATAATGATCAGGAAGGATGCTTATTGCTATATAATGCATATTAGAGTGCAAATCTATATGTATATGAAATACAAGCTTTATTTCTTTTTGCATATTACATTACATCCTTTCTAATTTTTCTACATGGACTTAAAGCTTATGTCCAGGTTTACAAGCCCTCTGTAATACTTGAACAGATTGTGAGTGCAGATGCACAACCTCAGATTTCTTAATTAAAATTGTGGCTTGCCAGTTTATGTAGCCTTTACAATCCATTTCATGGACTGAGGCTGTGTTGAGGTGCTAATGCAATAATTTGCTTATTATGGTCGTCTGTCAAAAGGGAAGATCTTGTGCATGTTAACTGAAAATGAGTCTCAACTCATCAGTTTCACAGCTCTGGAGCTCCAAAAGTAGGTGGCTAAAACCACATCTCTTTCTGATTTTTTTTTTTTTTTTTTTTTTTTAGAATTAGTACACAAAAGAACCTGTTTTCCTGAAATGCATAATTCTGTCATGCCCAAGAGGTGTTCTGAGATGCCATTTTGTTGCTATTAGGCAAATGTTTGCCCTTAGTTTAATCTATATATCAAGAATATATCCTTAGCACCTTTTGTTATTCATAGATTAAATGAGAATATCTCCTGAAGTCACCAAACCATCTGTGTACTGAAGGTAAGAAAAATGTCACTTTTGTGTAATGTTTTTATTCAATAAAGTGAAATAAAACCAAACTGCCATCAGATTCTGACTGGTAGTAGAAAATTACCCCTTATTTGCACTTAGCCAGCCTGGATTTTATTTTTCACACGTGTGAGGGAGAGGCTGTGAAAACAGCTAAGTATCTTTTATTGGTCTCCAATGTACTAGTTCAACTCGTCAATGAACATTTGCAGTAATTATTCTAGACACGTACAGTAAATGTGTCTTTCTGGTATGGACAGTACATTAAAATTGTGTAATGTACTTCAGAACTGTCATTGTGTAATTTATCTAAGCAGTGCATTTATTGGACCATCTTGGTCTCTAAACTTTTACACATATTTTCAAACTTGTACGCTAATACATGATTATATGTATGTTTATAATTTATTTTTGTATCTCAACCTGCTCTGGAAATCAAGTGCTAAATTGGGTTTTTCGTGACTCCTTTTTCTGGAGGACAGGATGATTAATTGAAAATTAATCTAAGATGGAAACAGTGGAAAAAAATTTATATGTGCTAGGAAGAGCGTTCCTGGCTTCTTTTTCACATTCATAGCCTGCTTACCAATAGAACAGCTTTTAATTAAAAAAACCAAAATAATGAAGGAGTTTCTCAATCTGTTCTCTTTTGACTTCAATTTCTTGCTGAGAAGTGTTAGTGCGAACACTTATAGCCTAAGCGTCAGGAATTGTATGTGTTACAGAATGGTACATGCTTCGTGTAGTCTGTACGTTTGCCGTGTAAGCTTTTTATGTCATTTGTATTGCACTGTGAATGTGATTCATAATAAACATTGGAAATCTAAACTCTGGATTCTGGAAGACTTTTTAAAATGATGTAAAACATAAGTATATTATATAAAGAATAGAAAATGAATTCTGTTGTTTAAACAGGGGCATCAAATGGATGCGGCTAATTGAAAACACTCATGAACTCTGCAGTAATCCATCCTCCTCAAAGAAGGTGACTTTTCACAGCAGGGATTTTTTCCTAAAGTCTCTGAGGGTATGGTTAATTTTACACTGCATTTTTTTTTCTATTAAAATAAAGGAAGAAGGTATTCATATTATCTAAGTGTAGAGGTACAAGTACAGATATTTTTGGATGGAAACTGTTAAAGCACTTCTCCTGATCTGTGTATGTATGTGGTTGTGTCTCTTTTATTTTGATTTTTAACTGTGCTTACTTCCCTGACTACTGGATCCATGCTCGTAACCTGCTCACAGCAAAAACAGGTTGTGGTGGTTATAGTAGTAGAACTGTTCAGCTCAAAAACCAGTTCCTTTGTATATCCCATTCAGTATCCGAAAAAAAAAAAGGTTTAAAACTCCTGAAAACAGGTAAACATATATTAAATCTCCAAACTCGACTTTAAACTGGTCAGAAGTGGTAATCTTCCAACTAGAAATGGCCTAGAGTAACTTTCATGAAGCATGAATTTTTGCTAAGGACGTGAAGTATTGAATCAGTACACTTTCCTTTTGAATATACTGAATTGAGTTGTGAGACTTGAAAGAACTGAAGCTTTTGGTTTACACTTATTATTGTACAGTTTTACACTTTTTTAAAAGCTTGTACCCCACTTGTATCTGAGTTGCCTTTTTTTTTTACGTAGTAGCTAAGTCATAGCAAAGCCACTCTTAAATATTTTCACAGTTTTTACCAATCAAGGGATACTAAACAGACAGAAGCTTTGTATCTGTGCCCCAATTGCTAGGCAGTCACTCACTTTTGTTGTATACCTAACAGTCATGGATAAAATGCAAGAGTTCACAAATGGTCCACATACCAGGCTGCACATATATAACTGAGCTAATTTGGGGTTTTTTTTCAGTTCCAAAAAGGAGCCTGAGTTTTTTTAAATTACAAAATATGTCCTTCAGTCATTCTGAGTAGTGGGCAAAAATGAGTTTTACCGACTGAAGTGTGTGCGAGAACTCTGAAGCTGATTACTTTCTTCTCTTAGATGCTGGCTTTTAAGTCTCTAGGCTTTATTCAAACAGCATTCAGCTTC
The DNA here is from genome assembly GCF_028858725.1 of Colius striatus. NCBI lineage: Eukaryota > Metazoa > Chordata > Aves > Coliiformes > Coliidae > Colius > Colius striatus. The sequence goes on from NC_084759.1 coordinate 69,038,071, forward strand.
CTGTGCATTTTAAAATTAGCATTGCTGATAATATCTTCTAGAAAGCGTTTATTCCTCAGGCTTTTCTCCTAAAGATTTAATAAAAGCTGCTGTGACATTCATCTTTTAAGACCTAGTAGCATTCCAGGTTGCCTGCCTGAGTAGTTCCTAAACTCTAAGATTTTTATTATCAAGTTGCGTGTTGACTCCTTTGGACCTTTGTACCAGGTTTCTTTTTTTTTTTTGAGTTAATGAGTAAGCCTTCTGAATCTACAAGGGTGACAGAGGTCTTTAGAGATCTGTAGGAACAAGTCTTCGAAGGCATGTTGAAACCTGATCTAAAATATCTAAATTCTAGTCCAACAATAATACTAAAATGTTGTGAATAAGTACTGATTGTAAGCATTGTCTCTAGCACACATAGATTTCAGTGGGATGGTGGAAATAGGCTGTAGTACTTTATGAAGCTGTGTGCAGTAGTATTGCATTCTTGTTGCAGTGCTATTTTGAAAGGCAGCTTTGTGGTGGTCCACCCCATTCCTTGGACACTGCAGAGCTCATGGTGTGAGCTACAGCAATTTGCTGAGAACAATTTCTGTAAAATGATAACTTGCTGTACTGCTAGCCTGGAAGTTTTTCTTAAAAGCTGTCTGGTCTGAGCTCTTTCTCTCAACACAACCATCTGTGTATGGGAAAACTTCACCTGGTAAAAGCAGGATGTACAGGAGGCTTCATCAGCTAGTTGGGAGTCCTGGTGTGTTAATAGGCCAGACATCAATATCTTGGTGTCCAGTTTGATAGAAAAATGCTTTTTATGGCTTTCAGCTCTTCAGAACGTCTTGTTGCCATAAGACTGTTGCTGGTAATGTTTGTGGTCAGGCAGTCTTCCTGATGCACATATAGTCATCACATTCTGAGCAAGAGAGAAGAAAAAGAAGGGGAAGTGAGAGAAGCTTTTGAAAAAGCCCTGTAGTTTTCTGAGTACACGATGAAAAATGTGCAACTGCTCATAATTTTTTCTTTTTATGCATCAAGTGATAATACCCAGCTATGTACAGTTTCATGGCTAAAGTATCCAAGTACCTTCCCAAAATGTGTTAAGCAATGCAACCAGCATTGGTCAAGTACAAGTCATCCTCTTTCGAGTTGCACAGGGCTCTAAAGCTGCCAGTGCTATCAGTGCTATGAGATCTTCCAAGTATGTGTGGATTTCCTTCCCATCCTTCTGTTAAAACCCCTATAGAAAGTTTGTCCTTAAAAGCATCAGGTAAGGTTAATAGATAGGAAATTACAGTGAGGTTAGGAGGCTTGAAAAGTGTTTCAATGAGTGTTTATTTGACATTCCCAAACTGCAAAGGCTAAAAGCAATGTGCTGTTACAGATTCTACCCAAATGATGTGGCTAAATGGAAGGCTAAACACCTCTGCAATACTAGAAGCTCAAAGGACTCTTGTCTGGATGGCAGTAGCATGTATCTGTCTGCTTTTACAACTTCATTTTATCACGAGTATTGTGGTGATGAAGTCCCAGTTCACAGAGTCACATAAGAATGTCCACTTTCATTTTTAGGTACGTTTTGTCCTTGTCATAGTGAAGAAAATGTGAAAAGGTTTTTTTCCTGTTAGAGCCATTACATTTTGTCTCATAAATTTTAAAAAAATGAAACTAAATTGGGGGGTGGGGAGGTGGGGAAGGGTGGAGTCATCATTGACTTGTGATTTCTGAGCACTGAAGGAAGCAGCAGCCTTACTTCCCTCTACTCACATGGATCCTAATTGCTGCAGGGGAGATTTCCCCCAAAGGGCATGTACAGCACCACAGAGGCAGCTGACTTTACAGCTCTTTCAGGTAAGTGATACGATTTGTTTCCTCATTAATACAAGTAAAAGGTGTAGTCTTTGATTCTTTTTTTTTTTTTGTTAGGTACTTACTTGCACGTGTTTAAGGTACAGAGCCGCAATACTGACAGGTTTTTGAAAGCTGCTGGCAGTCCTCTCCATTCAGTTACTGTCTTAGAAGGAGAAAGATAAATTGAAGATCTCTCTAAAGCACAAAACTTTGAACTTGTCAGTTCCTGGGAAGTGAAGCTGACACCTTTTGCTCTAAAGAAAGTAAATGCTTCATGATTGCGGAAGTTTAGGGTTTTTTTTGACTGAATGTGCCCATCTTTTTTATGAGGAGAGACCTTCCTCCCCATTCCTGAAATCCCTCCATAAAAAAAACATTTCAGGGGCTTATTTTTTTTTTTTTTTTTTTTAAGGGTTCTGGAGATTAAATGGAAGGGCTGTGCTATGACCTGAGGGCATCTTTTGATAGCTGCCCCAACAGGTGTTAAAGGATTGGATTGGTGTTAGAGGCAGAGACAATCTTTTCAAGCTCTGAGTGCTCCTTGCTTCTGTTTCTGAAGTTGAGTATCAGAAACAGTTTTAGTCACAGGAGGGTTTAAAGGCAGCTAGCCATCCTCAGATGAGGTTCTGCTTTGCATTTCTTTTTCCACAGTAGAAAGTAAGTCACTCCACAGCAATAATTTGCCCTCTCTTGTTTGCAAGTTGGTGTTTGTGCTTTGTTGTATTAAATCATTTTACTCCTTGTGAAAGAATAAGGGAACTAAGCTTTTCTGTCTCTCACCAGTAGCTGCCAATGCTTGCTCTGGGTTTGAGGATGTAGTATCAAGGTTTCATCGCTGGTATCTGATTCACCAGTGAAGTGAGTTTTATGTAGTAGCTACACATTTCAAAAGAAGGTGTTACACCACACTTTGGTGTCTCTGTATTTCTTTTATCAGAGTCGACTAGAGTTGCCACCCATGGAGGCTTCTATGTGCAGACTGGGAATACTGCAAAAGTGTGGAGGTAAGGGGTTATGAATTAACCTCACAGGCCTTTCCAGCTCTTGTTTTCCCTACTACTCCTTTGTGACACGATGGTGTGTTTGTTGTCTTTGACTTCTCTGACAACAGATCAGAGATAGCAGATTTTGTAGAAAAAAAATACTGTCCTGTTGAAATTCACAGAAATACTTCAGGTATTTCAATTAGAGGTGCTTTTGTGGCTCCAGTCCACGTTAAACTCTGTGCGACCCTACTTCTCAGATGTTAAACATTACTTCAGTGTGATTTCCATAATACCCTAACATACTATGGGCAGCCCTTGTACGGCTGAATAATGACTTGGTTCAACTTGAGTGTGGTATACATGTATACTTAATTTTATCCTGACTGTAGCTCTCACTTCGTGTTTCCAGAGCATTCTTCCCTTGGGAAGACTTCATGTTTGAGCTCTATTTTATCAACATGTTAACATCTGGCTTTGTAAATTCCTCATATTCTCTAGGTGCATAAGAGCATCTGTAGTTCATCCTTTCTTGGGAAAATGTGGAAACTGTGTTGCATATGTCTTTTAAAAGAACAATCTGCTTCCTATTTATTCATCTTGCTTGGCGTTCCTATAGAAATGCATAGCGAATGTAAACACAATTCTGTGTAAATTCTTATCAAATAGCAAACAGTGTGCTAGAAGTTACAGGGGATGAGATAACAAAGAGATTATTTACACATAAAAGCATGTATTGAAATTAGTAGCCCCACAGGCTTTCTGCAACTGCTTGGCTATCTTTTGACCCTGAGCCCATCATGTACAGCTATGGATTTACTGTAGAACTAGAAGTTTGGATGTTGTCTTCTCCTGACATGTGACAGACAATGCAGGGGAGGTGTGTGTGTGGTGTGATTCCAGGCATGGGAAAATAAGATAGCTGTGTAACACCTTTCTTGGTTGTGCTGCATCTGCTCCTGATGAAGTAATTCAAATATGAAGTAATCGGGCAGGAAACTTCTCGTGGGAATGTTTCCTTCATTGATGGGAATATTCATTCTTCATTGGCCATTAGGATGACAGATACTTTACTAAGCAGGTTTCATGGATGCACAAAAAAATAGAAACAGTTTTGAAATCCAAATGAAGACATTGGTACTTGAAAAAGATTTCTGTTTAGTTTTAACTCTATCGGACTTCAAATTTCTTTATGACGAGAAAACGGGTATTTTTCTATAGTGCATAGACTTGGTTTTAGCACTCGTAAGTCTCTTGTCTAAAAATCAGTCTTGCCTGCCTTGTTGTCTAGACCACCCAGTTTGATACAGAGGATTCCACGAGTGGCTGTGGTGGGGAGAGTGTTCTTGGTGTTTGACTTGATGCTGTGGTTTTCTGAAGCTGCTCAGAGTGTTTTCTTGGCAAGTGTATATTAATGAACAGAAGGCAAATGAGGTGATTGGTGGTGCGTGAAGGAAGTCATACATGTCAGCATCGCTGTTTAGTTGTGGTCTAGCTGCATTGATAGAAAGCTATACTTTGTATTATACACAGGAATATTAACCAGCTATTCAGAAGAGAGTAAGTATTGGTTGGTTGGTTGGTTTTTTTTTTCCTTCTGCAGCAGGTTGTAGATCCCTGGAAGTCCTCGCTGGCAGTGATTTACAGTTAGAAGCCTACATGGATTCAGCAAAAGTTGACTTTGGACAAGTACTTGGAGAAGTGATCTGTTGAGGGTTACTAAACAGACATGCCACATCCTGCTTAGGAAATCTGAGCAAAAAGTAGTTTGAGGCTTGCAGAGTACTTGAGAGAAGTGTCTTACTGTGTATGTCCACTTGGGCCAGAAGGAAGTTGATGTGGGGGGACTGTGACTTAGTAGAGCAGGTGGGAGGCTGTTGAACTAGATAGAACAGCCTTCTAGTGGACCGAGCCACTGCCTTCTTTCTTAGGATCTGTTTCCCTTCATCTTTTAGCTGCTTTCTGGAAACACTGCAGAAGTGCAGCCCAGGCATGCCAAGTTATCCCTGCCCTGCTTGCTGCTCGTCTCTTCATTCTTTTTCCTTTGCACTTGTCATTATGTTAGTGTTGTTTCTTCTCTGTGCCTGCTCTAAAGAGAAGGACAGCATCCCAGATTTGAGACCTCAGGTTCAATTTCCTTCTCTGTCAAGTTTCCGTAGCCTTTCCATGCCTCAGCTACTGCACGTGGAGAACAGGGCTGCAGCAGCTGAAGAGTGTTTTCCAGATAAATCTCTTTGCAGCAGTCCTTCTGGTAAGGAAAACAAAAGGGGTTTGCAGTGTGTTTGATGGAAGTGATACCTGGTAATAGCAGTATGGGAAATGTGTGGGGGTAATAATGGAGGAGGTTTGAATTTTTGCCGTTGTTTCCTTTATTCTAACAGATGCTGCCTATTGTGCTTTCCATCAAATGTTGTTTTGATGGGGAACTCTTGCACAAACAATTAACATCCATAGCTGGCTAAAAGCTGCCCAAAGGTAGACTTTGTGCTCATCTTTTGACAAGTTGTGCCACTTGCTTAAAATGTTCTCGCTGGAGCAGGTGGGAATGGGCACACAGTGCCCTCAAAAGCTGCTAGAAGGCAGGTGGGACGTGGTGAAGCAAGTGGCCTCTCTGCCCTGCCAGCCCAAAACTGGATCTTGATAGTCGATGGTTTTGGGCTGAGGGCCAGATGCTGCCATCGGCGCTGGGCACCTTAAAGGGAGAAATAGCGCCTGAGAGTGGTGGGAGCCCCCTCCCGCCTTTCTGCCGGTTCCAGGCGCGGTCCGCTCTCCTCGGTCTGCCGTCTGCCCGAGAGGCCGGGGCCTATGGCCTTCCTTTCTTGGCCTCTGCCCCTCGGGCCCCATCTCGCCACTCGCCGAGGCGGGAGCCGGCTCCTCCGGCGCATCTGGAAGGAAGGCCCGGCACTGCACGGCGCGGGCAGGGAGGGAAGGGAAGGGGAAGAGGCGGGGCCTGGAGCCCAGCAGTGTCAATAATACAATAGGGCTCTTGTGCGGCCGCCGCCGGAGGAGGAGCGGGGCGGGCGCGGGGCAGGGGCCTGGCTGCGGGCGCGCCGAGCAGCCGGCACGCAGGGCGGGAGCCGCCGCCGGCCGCGGGCCCGGGCGGGCGGGGGCGATGCGCGCCGGCGCGGGACGGCACCAGCAGCCGCAGCAGGAGCAGCAGCCGCCGCGGCAGGAGCGCCAGCCCTGACGGCCGCAGCCGCCCACGCCGGCGAGCAGGGCAGGAGGAGGCGGTGGCGCGCCGGGCCGGGCCGTGCCGCGCCGCGCCGGCGGCGGGAGGTGAGCGGCGCGCCAGCCCCGCCGGGCTGCCCGCATGGAGGCGGGGCGGGGGGCGGGCGCCGGGCCGCCGGGGCCGCCGCGCCGGGCCTGTGCGCGGGGGAGGCGCCGGGCCTGCGGCGGGCGGGAGGCGGCGGCGGCGTTTGGCGCCAAGGCCGGGCAGGAGGAGGGAGGAGGAAGCAGCGGCGAGCAGAGGGAGGCGGCGGGTCCTGCGGGTAGGTGGGAGGCTGGGGACGGTGGGGCACGGAGCCGGGCCGGGGGTGCAGCCAGACCGTGCCGAGCGGGCAGCGTTCCCCGGCACCGCGACGGGCCGTTCGTCCGGCGTGGGCACTGCGGCCCCGGCCGCGTCCGGAGGGAAAAGTTGCGGCGGTTCGCGCCGCCCCGCCGAAGTCGGGCGGCCGCTCCGCCCCCGCGCTCGCCCGACTGCACCCGCGGAGGGCGACAGGGGCTGGGCGGCGGCAGCGGCCCCGGGCGAAGCACCCTTTTGTTCGCCGCAGCCCGGAGAGGCGGTGACCCGGCGATTCCCGAGCCGGTGGGGCCCTTGCGGAGCGCGGCTGGGCGTGGCGGCCGGGCAGGAGGGCGGGCGCACAGGCAGCCGGGCAGGCAGGCAGACAGTCGGGCGCTTGTCTGCTCCGCTAGTATGTCGAGGAACTTGCTAGAACTGAGTTTGACAATGAAGCGCTAGGGCAGCCCTCCCGCCGGCCCGGTCCGATCCGGCCCGGCCGCCGAGGTAAGTTTTATGGTGAGTAGAGGGAGCGGTTAGCGCCCCAGTGCCCGAGGGCAGGGGACCGGGGAGGTCCCGGCTTCCGTCCTTCACACCAAACCTTCCTCCCTCCCACGGTGTTTGTTGCTTATCTTTTTGCAAAGGTATGGCTTCGTTTTACAGACGTACGACCACTGGTGTGATTAGCGGTAGGGAGTGTTGCAAAAATAGCACTTGCAAGTGATTCTGTGGTGATTAGCAGGAGAATTTGGTATAGGGCACCTTAAAATACATCTTAATGGGAAGAATAAATGTTGCTTTTATGTTTGGTTTTTTTCACGGTGCGATTCTTTTATGAACAGTATTTATAATTATTTGAATTGTTCAGTTCTTTTTCACAAATTCTTTTGATAAGTAGCTATTACTTTAATTAAAATCTCAGTAAATTGGCGCTGTACTTGAAAGCTGTATCTTTTTTCACGTTCAGGAGAAGAGGATGCTGGAGGTGGCATCAAGTTGTGATTAGAAGTCTTATGATTAAAATACACTAGAAACTTGAAAGCTATTGAGCATCTTTGTTAGCCTATAAGAACCTTTGCACTGAAACTGAAAGATTAAGAGAACCGTTTTTTGTCTTGGTGCATGTGAAATTTCTCTTGGCAGCCAACTTTTTATGTCATGTCACTGCTCTTTGTGGGCCGTTTCATAGAGCATCTCGAGCACACCTGCTAATTTCTACAAAGTGAGGCCATATATTTGTGATGGTTAAGAGCTGATCTGTAAATGCGACTGCTCAAGTCTGGCAGAGTTCCCTAGCCAGGAGGTCAGAAAAACTTTCACCTGCGCTTTGAAGTCGCTTTAGTTAAGGAAGAACCTTTTCAAATTAAAAGTTTTTAGGACACAAAGTTTGAGCTGTCTTTTTTTTTTTTTTTTGTGACTGAACTTCTGACCTCTTTTCAGACTAGACGTGACATGCCCTTTGTGTTTAGTGCTGAAGAGGAGCAAAAGAAAGCTGCCTTCTGCAAAACTTGGGCTTTGGATGCAGTGAAAGTCATCAAAATAATTAGAGCTGTTTCTATTACCTGTCCTTATTTGATGTTTTCTTTTCCTAGATTTCTTTAACAGAACAGGCCGGCGTCTCTCTCTTTCCTGCAGCAGGAAACAATCCCTTGAGTTGTGTCGGTCAGTGCAACTGTGGATTTTATTTGTTGAGTTTTTTTGTATGTTGTGTACATGTAGCAGATACCAGCAAAGTTTTGCTAGAGAACAGATGCAGGGACTTAAGGCAGTGTCGTTTATTGGCAAGTGTGCATATTCATTTGGGATCTCGTTAAAATAGTGGAAATCCAAATGTAGAAGTTTGGGCTAGAGAATCTTAGTGTAGTGTTAGAGTAAACCCAGCTTTTTCCTTCTCTTCAGTTCTGTGGACTTCCTCACAGTGGCAGAAAATGAGGAAGCTTGCATCTAGGATTTATTGGGATGCCAGGGATGATTGTGGGCTTCTTGTTTTGGTTGTTGAAATACATGTAGAGCTTGGTAGTTCACTGGTTCACTTATGGATGAGATTTTTTTTTTTTTACAAAGTCTGCTTGGCTACAGACAGGTATTATTTTTACCTGTACAGCTTTACATAGGCAGGTACACGTGCACATGGTCACTGTAGTAGCTACCACATGCCGAGTGCTGTAGAGCGCTTATCCCAAGGGGTTTGCTGCAGCTGGCCTGTGGGATGTCTTGACTGGTGACCTGAACTCTTGGCTGGCTTCACAGTAGGTATCCAAGGCTGTGGTCAGAATGGCTCGATTTGTTAGACGTGCTGGTGAGAAATGAAGTTAAACCCTGTAAAAACTACCTTGAGTTTGAGTTTGAAATTGATGCCCCTGTGATGTTCCCTGTGGTCTATTTGAGTGGGTTATTTCCATCTTTGAAATTATTATCTGACCGTTATGCTCCAGAGGGTAGGGAAGACAGCATGCTGTCTACATTTGTGAGTAGACTGTTTTCAGAGTAGGAACGTATATCCAGTTCGTAGAACGTCTTTTATGATCCATGTTATATAAACCTCTGTTTCTGTGATATGTCTCTCTTCTATAGTCCATAGAATCATAGAATTGTTTCAGCTGGAAGAGACCTTTAAGGTCATCTAGTTAGTCCAGCCTTTGTCCCAGCCCTGTTAACCATCAGAAGTTGCCTTTGGAAGTTAATGGATGCTTTTGGGGAATGCTACTTGAATAAGTTTGATAGTGCAGTGTCATGCCCACTCTTCAGAAAATACAATGTAATTTAGTAACAAAGAATGTTTTATTCAACAGAAATTTAAAAGTTAATATTTTCTTAAGCATGGGTATATTATTCTCCATGCATTTTATAACTGAAAACTTACTGTTTTATCTAGATCAGTGGTAGTGTTGCTTTTTGGGTGGTGACTTCTTGCATTACAGACAGAAACGGACTTAGACAAAACTTGCTGTTTGATCGTGACAGCTTAATCTCTCCCTACTCCCACAATTTTGGCGTGAGGAAAAACAGCTAAGGGGATTCGGGGGCTTTTGAATTTCTGGAGAGGAGAAACCTTCCTCTGAAATTGTGTGGTGTTTCTCTTTCCTGAAGGTTTGAAGCGATTGTAACACTTGAGGCTTCATGTAATTGGAGACATAAATGCAATTTTGTCATACTTTACTTAAAATGGAAACTAACAAGTTAATAATAGCTCTTATCAGGGGATATTTATGTAATGGAAGCCAACAGATGCTATTTGCATCTTGAAGAGCTGATGTATAAAATGTTATGTCAGGACTCTGGCAGGTTTTGTACTGGAAGTAGGCTGGGTCAGGTGGGAGTGGAAGATGCTGGAGATCTGTAGGGCTTGATGACACCTCTGAAAAGTGAGATAATGATTTGAAATTTAGCATTTTAACACACAGCTGATTTTAACTTAATGCCACTGTTTAAAATAAAAAGAGGAAAGGTGATTTATATTTATTCGTGTTAAATGATCAATTACTCTGTCACTTTAAAATTACTTTTTTATATACTCTCTTCTAGCTACAGCTGCACATCTGATGTTCAGAACCTCTATAAAGCGTGTTCATAGATACTGTTTTTATTGATACTTTAACTTATTTCATCTACAAGATGGTATCTGGCAAAGAAGTTTTAGAAGTATAATGTGACAGCCTGGGTGTTGACTTCCATGGAGAGATTCCTGTGTAATTACTAACCACCTCCCTGTTTCCCTGGGCTCTTAGCTCTTTCATATTCATTTCCTTCCAAGTCACCCTTCTCTAGATGGCATCTGAACTTTTCCAGTATTAAAGATCTTATTTCAGTGTGTGGGAGCCCAAGAATTTGGTATTAGAACAGTGTGAGACTTGTGATCTTGGGCCTAACGAAAGCTCCTGCATTTGTAGAGCTATAATAGAAGCTTTACTTGGATTTAAAGAAGTGGAAGAGACCCTGAGCCGAAAGCATGGCTGTGGAGTCTCCTCTGGCACTCGTTAATTGCCCTGTTCAGAGGAGCAGTCGAAGGTGGGAGGATGAGCTCGTGACTGCTGATGCTATTTGTTATAACTTTCTCCTGGATTAAGTACTGGGATGCTTGCCTTAGCTTGTTAAACTTCGTTTGAAAACTTCGGAGTGCTTTCCTTCTTTATAGTACACCTGTTACAGCATTAGATTACAGAGCTGTGTTTCTTGCTTATTGAATTGAATGCTGAACATAACCTATCGCGTCGTTAATGCCTCCTTGCGTTTTAATTAGAGCTGCAGGGAGATGTTAAAAAGCAGGTTTATACACATGCCTGACTGGTTGCTGAAATGAATATGCTTGTCAGACGGTCTTGAGGGAGTTGGGTGTTATTTCACTAATCTACTATCCAGGATTTCCCCCTCCCGCCTTTCTCTTCTTATTCCCCCTGCCTTGCTCTAAAAATGCTTGCTTGAATGATATCCGAGGGTCTGTCATCTCTGCTAAGAGCTCCTGACTGTGTTAAAAGCTCTGTGCTAGTGAAAGTCTCAGAGTCCTGCTTGTGTCCTAGAGAGCAGCATCACGTCTGAGTGATTTGGTGTGTAGCACGTCCAACAGCTTCCAGGGATTAGTGTTGTGCGATGGGTGAGTAGACACTGGGATGGAAGCCTGGGATCCTTCAAAGGAAAGAGTGGTGCCTCTCTGAGGAAGCCACACACAGTGCAACAACTGACATGGGACATTTATTGCACAGAGTTAATTCTGTGCGACACTTAACACCAAGTGTTTTCCAAGCTGTGTTTTAAGTTTATAGGTAGTTCTTGTTTTGGAATATGCTGTTGGTTAGATGATCGTGTAGTGGGAGGAAGACTTCTTCATAGGGACATGCCGGTGTGCTAAATAGCTTTTAATTGTGGGATATAGTTTATCATGTAATACCGGATGAGTGAAACTCTTGAAATATGCAGATAAATGATGGATCTACTAGAAACGTTAGACAAAATCTTCTTGCTAAAGATATTTTGGTTGTTAGATTGATGTGGTTTGGTTGTTGGGTTGATACACTGCTAGGTTAATAACACAGGTACTCACCAACACTTGACAATCACAAACTCTGAACTTTTCATTCATGCCACTATAAAAATGTGATTTTTGGTTTACCATATCAAACAGTTCTTAAGTAATGCTTGCTTTGATGAGCATGGAGACGTTGAGAGAATTATTATGTTTCATGCAAAAATATTTACATCTTCCCTATATATCAAGTATAGCAGAATAAAATGTCAATATCTTCTTTCTGTTGCTTCACTGAAAAAAAATCTTGAACCATCAGCTACAAAAATATATAGGAGAAATGTGTATCCTGTCAAGGGAGGGAAAAGAATGTCTCTAATGGGATTGCTTGTGGTTTTTAATTCTCCTTATTGTTCTGCTTTTAACTGCTTGTATTTCTTTAATATTCTTCTAGTGTTCATTTGCAGCCTTTGACATAAAAGTGGCTGTAGAGGACTCATCATTTGAAGTAGTGCCATGTCCCATCCAGGTTTTGCCTTTAATAGAAGAAAAAAACCCCACCAAACCTAAAATCCTGGTGAAGCTAAAACAGACAGTTTGCAAGCGAGTTTTGGAGACACACACAAAAATAGTAGGCTCAGCAGTTACCTGGTGAGGAGGAGCCTCAGCAGAAAGAAAGGTAGCAGTAATATCTCTCCCATTTTTATTAGTACTTGCGAGGGAAAAGGAGTAACAAACTCATACTCTTGTTCCTGCTTTCATGCAAATAGGTTCTTTACTGGCAGGTAACTGAAATAGTGATAATGGGTGATTAATCCACAGTGCAATGTAAACCTTGTTAAAAGTTGTCTGATAGTAAGGAGAAGAAAACTCTATTTCAAGTACAGAAAGTAGTGTTTTCTGGTGCTTGGTTTTTCTTTTTTCCTGACCACTACTGACTAGTGGTCTGACAAGGGAAAGGTTACAGGTTGTCAGCCTTAACCTTGTTTGGGGGGCAGTTATAGCAACTCTTCAAATTCATAGAGCAGTTGTGCTCTTTTACAAAAATCAAATTGTCATTTAAGCAACTGAAAGACGGATACTTAAACCTGGTGATGAAGTTGCAGTCTTCCTTACCTTAACATAATTTCCAGCATAGCATGAAATAAGCAATGTTAAGGAGTGAAGCATTTTGCCTGTCAAATTTGAACTTGCAACTCTGTAACAGAATGTGCTGAGAGTGAGGGAGGAACTAAAAGGTTGATCTTAATACAAGGTGCTTGTTTATGAGCAACAATACTGTGGTAGCTGTTGGCCTACATAGGAAGTAAAGTTCACTCCTGCTTAATGGTATTGATTCTTCCATGGAAATAATTTTTGAAAAGTATTTTGTCCATGTTACAGGAATCAATTTTCTGCACTTTTCTTTCTTTGGTTAGCGCTTCTTTGCAGCCAGAAGAGAAAATACAAAGGTGAAAACACTGGGATTAAATAATTCCACATTTTTATATGAATGGATATAATGCGAGGTGGTTTAATGTGCTTCTTGGCAGGTAGCATGCATCAATTTAGGTGGGTTTGTTGTGTTTTTTGGGGGTTTTGTATTTTTTAAGTTGTTGTACTATAGTTTCCCAGTCATGTTTTATGACAATTTAAAAAGTTTTTGTTCATTCTGGTATTCTTCAAATGTCTAGGTACATTAAAGTTGGTAGTAAGTGTATTTTTGATCAAAATACATTTTTATACAGGTAGCGTATGAAAGAGTTTACTTGTAGTGGTGATTGAATGAGATTTTGCCAGTGACTTGCAGTTTACATCCTTGTATTCATTTGCAATTTTCATGGAGATCTGACTTGATCTATATCTATACCTATGTAGAGGTGGAATAGCTGTGGAACAACAGTAGCTGTTAAATAAGAAGACTCTGGCCTGAGCTCAATGAAAGAGGACGAGGTTTAACATTACTTTATGTGTCAGTCCTTAGTGATTCTGTCTTTCCTCTGAAGCTGAATAAGTATGGTTGTTTGCTAGATATGACATGTCGTGTTTTCGTTTTTCTTCTCCTATGCCATAAAACTTCAGAAGGTGGGATGTGAATTATTAGAAAGCTTGCACAGCTGACAATCAGCTCAGTATCAGTCAGAACCCCGTGACTGTCATTACGTGGATTATTCTGGCTTAAGTGCTGTTTTAGATCCTTTGTTTGGCATCTTCTGTGTACTTGCTCTAGTTTTTCAGAAGCCTCCATATCAAACAGCAAACAGGGATATGCATTAATTTAGGTTGCCGAAGTCTAATAGCTTTTGCAGGTGCCGCTTCATTCTCCTTTTAAGACTATGGCAATAGATTTGTTTTCTGCATGTTCACGTCTGTATGCTTGTCTTCCACATTTCAAGCACTCCTCTTCTGAGGTATGAATGGGTTAAAAGTTGGGAAAAAAGGTCTAAAGTAAATTAAAAAGGGGGAAAAAAAGCTTCAAATGCACAGGGCAACTTGAACGTGATTTATGGTTCCTACTTATCTCTCCCAGCCATGTCTTTGATGCCTTTGTAGTCTTTCGTTGGCTGTCCCCTCATCTCTTTGCCTTGACTTCCCAATTTTTGCCTTGTTATTGGAGAAAACAGTGTTTCTAGTGAATGCCTCAAAGTCTTCTCAGGACCCTATAAATCAGCTAGGTCAAATTAAATTTGTCTCTTGTCCCAGACTCCAGACAGTATGGACTTCCAGATTATTTGCAATCAGCCTGAAAATATTTTGGCAGACCATTTGAGATTTCTGTTTTTTTAAAGTAAGATCTGTATGGGTTTGCTAGGTCTGATACAGAGAGGCTTTTCACTCATGCATGTTTTTATGTGAGGTGGTGGGGTTTTTCTTTTGTGACTGGTGCATTTGTGTGGATTTACATATAAATTATGTATAAAAGCATCATCCACTGAAAAAAACAGGTTTTTTTTTAATATTCATAGAAAATAAAGCATTCATGATTTAATACTCCTTTTTTTCAGTAAATGCTTGTGTTGATATGATGAGCATTGTATTTGTTTAAGCAGGTTGCATCTGTGTTTGACTTGAAGTAAATACTGTTCCTGATGTGTGTTTTGTACAAATAATAAGTGTGCGTAAATACTGATGTTTTACAATACTTTTGTGTATCAAGAGGAGTTACTGGAGAAATGAGACAGTGGCAAAGTATTGGTTTAGTAGAGTAACTTTCAAAACACGTGGAAGTGACCAGGAATGCACTTGTTCTCAAATCCTTCTGTAACCATTTGCTGCCCTATTATTTTTTTTCTTCTTTCTTTATTTCATTCCTCCATGAAATAATATGAGGGAATTTGTTTAACATGTTCTATCAAAGAAGCTTGCTTTTCCAACAATTTGAAGGTGTTTATTTCACTAGTGTAACTATGTTACAGTGACCAGACTGGCCATATACATATACAAAAGAAATGGTGTGAAGTGTCAGCGCTTGCATGAGGACTATAGAAGCTAAGCCTGCTTTGCGCCCGTACCAGACTTCTTTGGCCATAATAGAGCATCTTTAGATCTATCTTTAGAGGTTTTAATGCCACATTAGAGTCTCTGTAGTACCTCTGCTTCTTCATGAGAGCTTTAATCAATCAGAATTGTAGGTTTCACTGCATGGTGGCAGTTCTAAAAGGCAAAAATGCTCAGCTCCTGTGTTTACTTTCTCCGTTGAGCTTTCCAGGGCTGACAGGATTACAGAAATTTTTGTGCTTCAGGTAAGCAGAAGTGATGTAAAACTTTTGGGGAGCAAACCTATTAAATCAAGCCGTCTCTCGTTTTTTTCTTTTTTTCCCCCCTCTGCTTTGGGTCATTGATGGAGTTTAGCAAGCACAGGAGACCTAGGTGCCCTTTGTGTGCCCAAAGTGCAGAAATACCAGTGTGTTTTGAGGCCCATTGTTACCTGCTGTCCTACTCAGAACTGGTGGAAGCCCATCCGTACCAACATGCTCTGTATGTCTGGGTTAACTGCTTTATAAACAACGTCAAAAGTTTTGCCTCCACAGGGGCAACAGCTTTATATAGTGGAAGTCTTAATTTAATAAACTACAAGAAATCATAAAGGTCTGTATATTTATAGACAATTTTATTAAAGGTCGTGTTTTTGCTTTTGATAGTAAGGTCTTCTGCCAGTGTGTGCTTTAAAGGAACAGTTCTTCTGCATTACAGCTTGATCTTGCAACTCCCTGCCCTTGCACAACATATTCATGTCAGGAAATGTTGAGAAGGGAATTTTGTTGTGAGTTCTGCTCACAAATTCATCAGATAAATGCTTTGCTAATTTCTGGCTTTGTTTTGGCACTGATTTTAATTCCTGTTGACTCCACTGAGGCCAAAATTTCCCTCCTTGTTTATTAGAGCTTATCATGTGTTTTGTCTGACTGAGTGGGAATGACATCGGAAAAGGATTAGTTAGTTGAGACAGGTTTCTCTTTCATAGCAGTAAAAAACCCCAATTCTTTCTGAACGTTTAAGATCATCTTCAAGGAAGAAGTCATTTTTGGTTGCTGCTGTGGAATTTGCAGCCACAAAGGATGAAGTTGATGAAGTCTTGTTAGCTGTGTTTTCTTGCCTGCCGCTTCATTGATTTTGCTCCGAGCCTTCTGTTTTGCTGTCTTAAGTGCAAAGTTTGGGTGCTTTATTTTTTTTACAGAGTTTCTTTGCAGAGGAAGGTGGCTGACTGCTGATGTGTTGATCAGATGTCTGACCAAGGAAGAATACGGGGCCTTTAGTTATGAAATCTCACAAATGGTGGTGTCCTGAGTTTGATGAAGGATGTGAAGAGTACTTTTAAAAGCCTTGTGATGAGCACAGTGAACTTAACACTTTTCTTCTTTTCTCTTGCTTCTGGAAACTGACTGTCATTTAACTAAACACTGACTAAATGCTTTGATATGGGGTGAACTGTTCATGAGGGTGATTTTTTTTTTTCTGTGGCTGCCGAGACCGCCTTCAAGGCTAGGAATATTCAGTATATCTGCACTACTTCAAATACTCAGATTCCTCATAGCTGGAGCAGTCGAAGAGACTTAAAAGTGTGTGTTCTGTAGGCTGTGTGAACCCCTGTATTGTACACTGGTGAGCATTACAACTTTGTGTGTCCAGAAAAGGAGACATGGTCTTTTCTTAACTACTGTCATACGACTGTGAGAGAGCTTTCCTCCTCTAATCCAGACACAAATTATTCTTTCTCTTTTTTTCAACTAACTGATGTCAGTCAGTTGTGGGTAGGGTTTGGTGGTTTTCTTGATTGTGTGGGATTTTTTTTTTCCAGTTGCATTCCACATGGTAGGGAAAGAGGCTCATATGTTTTGTAAAAGCTGGTGGTGGTTTGAGGCATGAGCTTCCCTTGACATTACCCGGCAATTGGTGGCCATCCTGTGAGTAAGCACTTGAAGCTAAATGGTGTGACGTAGGTAGGAGGAGCTTGCACAGACCAATCTTGCAATGGGATGGTGGTGGTGGCCATCAGTGCTTGTTTTCTTCAGGTGGGCAGCAGCAGAGTCCTGCAAGAGAAAAGTGTTGAGGGGAAAAGGCTGGAGTCTGGTAGCTGGGCTTTCGGCTGAATCTTGGTGGATGGAGAGGAGGGCTTGCAAGGGTGAGATGGAGAAAGGGGGACAGCATTTGCAGGCCTGGCAACCACTAAGGCCTTAAGCGAAGCTGAATTGCGTGCCTGAAGAGTGCGTGTGAGGTGAGGAGAGGAGGAAGAAAGATCCAAGCATAGATCTGATTCACGAAGATATCAGTTTACAGGGCTGCAAATCAGCAGTTGAGTCTGTGAGAGGAGAGAGATTTCTGGCATCATTCCCTCTTTGCTGGGTGAGCTGGCTGTCCTGAACATGCTGGACCATTTGAGTCCCACTGTAAAGACCTTTTCATTTGCTGTGTGAGGAGTTAAAAGCCTTATGGGGTTTGTTATTTCTTCTTATTCTAGAGCCAGAGATCTAATTTGAAGGTCTTGAAGTACGCAGTTTGCTATTTCCTCAGTCTAAACTCTAAATCTGTCCCTTCATCTTCTATATTGTCGGTGTGTGGAGGATCCAGCAAGAAACAGTGATACTGCTTTTAGCATTTGTGACTCTCGTGTGTGTGGTGGGGTCATGGGACTTGCTACAGAGTGTATGAGAATGGCATGGCTATGCCATCAGAAACGTAACATCTGTTACAGTACTTCAGAAGTTCTCACACTTGGTGAATGGTTTTATTTTTTATTTTAAGATCTCCACTAAAGATATTCATAACTGTGCATAAATATAGTTGCATTAAATAATGGAAATGAGCTATGGGAAGAGATGCTTCTAGGTCATCTAGGTTACTGCTTCTGGAATGTTCACTTGAACCTCCCTGCAGAACATACCATGAAATAGTAGCGCTGTCAGCTTTATGAAATGCATACAAGCACATCTGTTGAGGACAACATGTGCAAGTTGACTGAGGTGAACTGACAGACAGTTAAAATCCAACAGGCCAACATGTGGCTGTGGCTAATGGCAAGAGGTGTAATGTTCCCTTTCCTCAAGAACTGGATTTATTTTTTAGGTTTCAAATCCTTATAAATAGCCTGATTTTGCTGGCTTGTGGCTCACAGCCCCGTTCTCCAGCTCCTGGTAGTAAGTAGCTCCAAAATACTTGTGTTACTTCTGCCTATATCCCATTCCAGGCTTTGTGGATTCAGGAAGCATCCTGCCAGTTCCTGATACTTTTAATCCTAGTTTAGCTCTTCCCTTGTAGGCTTCTGCTGTATGCATTTGTGGTCTCTTTCCGCTATGCTCCTCTGCATTGCAATGCAACCTGCTGCAGGAAACATCCACTCTTCGGAAAGATGTATCCTGCAATAGGCTGAAGTAATACATCTTAATGTTTCATTCTGAAAAAGAGGAGCGTGTATTTGAGATGATGTGCAGTAACTGCATGCAGCTGTACACCGTACCATCCCTTGGTATACTGTGTCTTTCAGTCTCTCATGTAGGGAGGAGAGACGTAAGGGTGGAATAGCTAGTTGGGATTGCTTTGCTCTTGCTATCATTCAGAAGTATGTGTGTGTGTGGTGGAGTAGCTGAGGCATAGGACTTGCTGCTCTGCAGCAGCGTGTCAGTGTGGCTAGGTGCAATCCTCAGCACAGACGGGCAGAACCAACTACTTGGTGCAGTCCTCTTTATACTCGGGTTTCATTTGTTGTTGGCTTGCCCTGGGGCTGGTTTGAGAAATGCTGAGCTGGAGCAGATTGTCTTGGCAGCACAGCTACCAGGACTCTTGTCCAATCTTTGTATAAACGTCAAGAGCTGCAGCCTCCCATCCTTCCCCCAGGGACATGGACTGGCAGCTCTGACTGTCAGGACATTTTCTTAGTGCTAAGCCTAAACTACTTTTTTTTGGTCTTAAATTTATCCCATTACATCTGATCTCTTACAGACCCATGCCTTTTTGTTTCACTAATGTTCATATCCTACCGGCGTAAAAAGAATATAAATGACTTTGTGCACAACTTAGGTTACGTGTTAAGTCTTGTGTGTCAGTCTCAATAGCATTTCCCTGTAAGGGCAGTTGTTTTAGCCCCTGACTCTTTTTTTTTACTTTTTCTTTCTTTTTTTACATGTATGTGTTAATTATGTTGTGTAACAAGTAATTTCAGGCAAGGAAGAAGAAGTTTTGAGTGTTTTGCAGAATGGCTGGCGCTACACATGCGGTGAATAACTACTGCATTGGGTCACCATCCGAGTGCCTAGGGGCCCAGGACTTCAGAGCTTTTCATAAAATGGCTTGATGTTACTTGTTAGTTACCCCGTGAAACCTCTCCTTCTAGACATCCTGCTGTATTGTTTGTCTGAAAATGGGGTAAGCTGCTGTGAGAAATTGTTTTCCCAGCAAATTTTAATTGGTTGCTGGGAATTATTAAGTCACTGGCTATTATTAAGAATAGGCTTGTTGCTGTGTAAAGGTGCAGTGAAATATTTTTGTGATGGTGGAAGGAAGTGAAGGTGCTAGAGAGTTGCAGGCTTTGCTAGATGCTTTCTGTGTTACTGACCTGCCTTAAGGCGAGATGAATTGTCTTCAGATTCTTACAAAGGGTTTGTGAATTTCTACTGAAATACTTTTCTGGCTAAGCCAACATGGGAAAGAGGTAAAAGCAAGAATACTGCTGCAATACTGGCAGTAGTTAGCACTATTAAAAGCTTGTGAAGAAGCATAATCAGATCACAATTTGTTACAAGTAAAAATCCAGCCATTTGTTGTGAATACTTAGTAAGGATTTTAGAAGACTTTTTTTAAAGCTTAGTGACTTTTTCTTTTCTGCTCCTAGTCCCCATAGAATAAGTATTGCCTGGAAGCGTATCTTCAGTTAAATACAATGAATGCTGGTTTGGTATTTGAATCCTTGTTCCTATTATGATTGTTTCCAGAAATATAAGAGTATCATTACCTTTCTCCTTCATACTATAGTTTATTTATAATCTTGAAAACTACTGACTTTGTTTCTCATGCTGGCTTGGTAGTATTAAAATCTGGATATGCCTTTTGTAAGAGGTCTGTGTAATGTTATTGGTAGTCCATGGGGAGCTGGCTACATGCATTAGATGTAAAAACTGTAAATAGTAAAGTTATTTTCTAATACACTTCCCACATAAGCACTGGTTATATCTGTGAGATTATTTATTGTGAAGTGTCACAGCTTTCTAATTCAGTCTTGGAAGTAATTTCTGAGGTGGGAATTGCACAGTAGATGATGCAAGTTATTAGACAATGCATGTTACCAGAAGCAAGCTGAGGAGGTGTGGGTTAGGTGAAACGCTCACAGGAATGTTTGTAGCTGCTTAGAGGACTGGGAAGATAATTACTAATTAGTTTCAAACAAGGCAGATGAAATTGGTGAGATCTAAGTGGTCTCTCTGAAGTCCAGTGTTAATTAATATTTGGCATTAATGATGTGGGGGAAGTGTCTTGGTTTTGGTTGGGATAGAGTTAATTTTCTTCTTAGTAGCTGCTACAGGGCTGTATTTCGGGTTTACACTGCAGAGAGTGTTGATAACACAGGAATGTTTTGGTTATTGCTGTGCAGTGCTTGCACAGCATCAAGGCTGTGACTCCTTCTCACCCTGCCCTGACAACTAGTGGGCAGGAGCCGGGGAAGGTTGATGTGTACACAAGAAGCTGGGAGGGACCATGGCCAGAACAGCTGACCCAAACTAGCCAAAGGGCTATTCCATGTCACGCAGTGCCCAGTATAGAAGCTGGGAGGAGTTGGCCAGAGGAGTCAGATCACTGTCTGGGCATTGGACATGAGCAATTGCATCACATGTCATTTTATTTTCTCTTAATTACTACTATTATTTTTTTCATTCTTATTAATGTTATTATATTTCAGATCAATTATTTTACTTGTTCTTACCTTAACCCGTGAGTTTTGATTTTCTTTTTCAATTCCCCTGCTTATCCTATTGGGGTGTGTGGGGAGGGGGAGTGAGTGAGAGGCTTTGTGAGGCTTTGTTGCCAGCTTGGCTTGAACCACGACATGAAAGAATCAGGGCTCTGCTCATTAAAAAGTTGCTTGAAATGGGGTGGAGCTGCATATCTATTTGAGAAGATGCTTTGAACTTGTAGTTATTTTGACAGATTGGAGGAGAAGTCTGGAAGGAGGGGTTGGGTGGGGCTGAGTACCAAAAGGCAGCTCTGGGCCAGGAGAGTCTGACTGCACACCGGCTGGCTGTAAGTCATGGGCCCTGCAGCAAGAACTACTCATGGATGGCTAGGGTGTGAGTTTGTACATTAAATTAATATCTGCGACTCACATGACAGTGAAGGATGCTTTTCTGTAACAAGAAACTTTCTGTGTAGGAAGGGGTTCAGCTGGAAGACTTCTCCCAGATTTGGGCATCACAACCTCATAGTGGTTTTATGCACCAGCCCTAACAAGGGTGGTGGAGAGCACCAACTAGAAAAATCAGAAATGTAGTAAAGGTGACCTGTGAGCAAAGGGTGAAAAAATGGGCTTTATTTAGTCTGGACCAAAGACTAGGACATACTAACAAAAGAGTTAGGCATAGTATTCCAACATAAAGTTTGAACGTCTAAAGAAGAAAGAGATGATCTCTGTAGGGTCCAGTGCAGCTTGAGACCTGAATGAAGGGCTTGTGCTGCATTGAGGGAGATGTGTGCTTCAAGCACGGGGGGAAGTTTTCTGTCAGTAAGGGTCACACAGAGGGGAAGTCACCTGGAGAGGCTGCAGAACCTTTGTTATGAACAGCCTGAACTGTCGCTCCTATCTTCATGCCCTTTACCAGATCCCTGGCAGATTTTTTTTGTGCCCATCTCATTTTTTGATAATGGGAGTGCAGTGTGTGGGACGGTTAAGGAGAGAAGCACAAAGCACTGTTTTCAGCCAGTGCTTGTTTGGAAGCCTGGCTGTTGGTAAGTAGTATGGTAAATTACAGAGGGAATGATAGTATAACAGTAGTGATAACTGCAAAAATAGGTCTTTGTTCCAAGTGGCTTTCTGCTGTTAAAAGTTGTATTTTAAGAAATAAATCTTCCTGATGCTTTTTCCCTTGGTGACGCTTAGTTTCCAGGCAGCTACTGTGCATTTCTAAGTGTTGTTTTCTGTGTCTACATTTTCCTTTAGTTCCTTTTTTTTTTTTTTTTTTGCTTTTCTGTTCCTCTGCCCCGCAGTTTATGTTGCTGCTCTGTGGCTTTTTGAAATGCTCCCAGGGAGCAGAAATGCCCAGTCAGTTGGCAGTGGGTGCAGAGAGGAGGGTGAGCATCTTCTCTGTGTTCATGTTACCCTGCTCCTGAGCTTACTACTGATGGGGAGATTGGGGGATTGGCACTCTTCCAGGCTGAGGAGCGCTCTTATGGGTTTTTTACCTACTAGCCAAGAGCCCTCTGCTTATTAATTTGAGGTTAATTAGTTTAATTTTTTTTGAATCAATATGTTAAGAATGACTATCCAAAAAAATGTATCACCACCACTCCCCCCAAAAAAAGAAAAAATAGGGGATTGGTGTTTTGTGGGGTCAGGTATATCATTCATGCTGTTTTCTGTGTCTGTAGATTGTTGCAAAAGAAGTCGAGGAGACTGAAGATTTTGACCGTGTAGTATAAGTGTTAGAAAAACGAAAGATTTTTAGTTGAACCTTTTGGTATTTCAGAGTTCATCTTGGCATTTAACTGAGCAAACAAATGTGTTTTTAATGAACAGTTCAAAAATATATTAGTTTTGTGGTTCAGCTGGGAGGCAAAAGCTGAAGTTTTGTTCACACTTAAAAGTTGTAGGCTGTGCTGCATTTTAATGATGCCATTTGAGCTGCCACAAGCAGGGCCTTGCTTGCGTTTCTCTGGGAAACTTACATTAAAGGGGTTCAACTGGGACACTAAAGAATTACCCCATAATAAAACATCTCATAAGGAAAGTTTGTTCTAAGTTATGTTTGAAAAATTGATCCAGGCATTTATTCTTTTTTTTTTCACTTTCTCACTTCCCTTGCTCTCCCTCCTCCAGTGCATTTTGTGGATGAGGCTCTTGGTGTTTCTTAGCCGTGGGGTAGAGGCAGCATTAATACCGGGGTTTCGCAGCAGAGCAGCAGTGGGCTTTTGAAGCAACTCCCACTCTCTATGTGTCGAGTCGGCACTGCCATATTTCTGCTGTACACGAGCTGGGTCCCTTTGGAGAGAGGCTGGAGGCTCCCGGTGTCTACGCTCTGCCAAGTGTACTTTGCTACTCAGGGCCCTGTAGATGGCTTCAGGCTGTGTGTGTGGTGTGGTGGCGGCGGAGTGTATCTGCTTATCTCAAGTTAAAAACCCAACCCACGTAGTGTGATTCATGTTTCAGCAGCCTTGAATCTGGTACTGCTTTGATCTACAGATCTTCTCTTGTTGCTCGAAATTAATTGCTGAGTGTGGGATATAGCCAGAGACTGTCAAGGAGATGGGAAGAGGAAACTGGGAAGACTTTAAAAAAAACAATAATCCCAGACCAGAAAAAGAAAAACCCAACTAAAAAAAAAAGACAAAACTTTAAGTCAAATAATATTAACATAGCTGAAACTTGAAAATTTTATGAGGCCAACCTACAGGAGCTATAATATATTGTGTGTTCCTATTCTTACCCCCTCTTGACTGTAAGGAAAGATTTTTCCTTTGATGCCACAGCCTAAGTTGAGTAACAATAGTTCTTAAGTAATAGGATTTGTGCCACTCCTCAATGGATGGGTGGTGGTATCCTTTTCTTGTACTGCAGATGGTTGGAGAAGCAGAAATGTTACAGCATGGTGCTGACACTTTGGCCAGAAACTGCCTTATTTCACTTAGACATTGCTGTCCCCCTTCTCCCCCTTTTTTTTCCGTTTCTTCTGGCAGGGCATGCAGTTATCTGTTCCTGGATTTTTACTTGAATTTCTGTTCTCTAATGCTTTGTTGCTCAGCTCGGAGCAATCCTGTTTTTGTTAGCTTTTTATTCTAAGGCATGGAGTGGGTTGCCTGCCAGGACAGACCCTAGTCTAACTGCTGACATCCCTGGTGAGTGCTGCAACTGATCTGTTGGGTGTAATGACTTTAATGCTTTTGCCATGTCCATTACATTATGACAAAACATACATGGGCATGATCCTGCAGAGGAGGAATGTGGGCAGTTGGTAGAGAGAAAAATTCTTTCTTTTCCCATACTTGATATTGCTTAAGGCTTGGGACTAGATTAAAAACGCGTGAGTAGGCAGAATCCTTGCCAGGGAAGCTGAGCTGTCCGGGATTGTCAAGGAGAAGTCTAAAGGAATGTCTTGAAGAATTAAGGCAGGAGCCACATGGAGCTTTCCGTGTACTTACTTTTGATTTGCCCTTCTGTGAATTTATAAGCATGCTTGTTTCACAGAAGACGCTTTAGAAGGAAGACAGCGTCGGTGTATTTGGAGAAATCAGCCCCTTAAGTCAGATGAATAGTCATGCAGCTACCTCAACATAGAACAGTTTGATTTGTAATCCCAAAAGAGAATATACTAATTAAAATTCTGTTTTGTTGGTATTGCTGAAGTTGGTTCACATTCATGTTTAGAGGATGACAAAGTTTACTTTGAGATTATTATTATGAATTTGCTCTTAATTTTAGTACTTTGTGTATTTGTAATGCAGTTTGTGTGCATACAGCTGATGAATGTAATTTTTCCATATATTAAGAGAGAATTGTTGAATTTAAGGGTTTATATTATGAAGGTATCATTTTCTTAGGAAAATTGCAATTAAAATACAATACACCCTTCACTTACTTGCCAAAAATTAAATTGCAGTTCAAATATGAAATGCCTGATGCCACTCCTACTACTTAAATAGCACTCCTTTCATTTTTTTAGGAGCTTGTGATGTCATCAGCTGAAGTGAAAACATCTACCTCATGACCTGGCATGTAAGTGAAGGAGGAACTGATATTTAAAAAAAAAAAAGAAAATGTGTGTGTTGGTGTTTACAATGTGTAAATTGAACCTATATACCTTCAATATCCAAATATCAACGTTTTAAATGAAAACTTTGTGGATTTTAAAGAAACATAAAGTCTTTTATAGGAGAGGCAGTTGTAAAAGAAACCATTAACAATGAGATTCCAGCCTGTAGAACTTCTTGTAGTGATTTCAGTTAAAATCTATCTTGCTGTAGCCTCTAGTGCTTGTAAGACTGGTAGGCATAGACAGCATAACTTTATCTCTCTACAATAGTTACACATGCTACTTCTGCCCCTTTTTATCCTATGCTTCTTTTCTGCATATAAATTTTCATAGTTGTGATTAATATATGCTATATGTGATGATATCCTTCCTAAAATTTAAAACTCCGGGTTGTGCACAAGGTTTAGATTCTTTTACATACTCTGATACTTCACAGTAAACTTCCTGCAGTTTTCTGACCCTTCTTGTTTTTTTTGTTAAGTAAGCAAAAATATTTCAGTCCTCTGCAAAGACGTTTTCAGAGGGGTTTTTTTTGGGCCTGCCTGCTCTTTGCTTTGCTTTTATGTGGCTTAAAGGATTAAAGTGCAGTCATTGCTTTGAGGGGCTGATGTCAGCAGTGAGCTGGGTATTCCTAATTAGTGCCAACACCTGTACCTCATTACGAAGCCTCGTTCAAGCTGTCCAGTGAACCGAGGTAGCAGGTCTCTGTTGCATGTCTCTAATGTGATTAGAAAGCCCTCTCCTGATGGTAAGTTTTAGTACTTATTCAACTTTTGGACTGATGTGGAAAGTGAAGTTTAGCTGAGCCATTTGGCTGGCTACCAAAGATCATAAGGAGTGGCAAAGAGAAGGGATGCAGTCATCTCAATTTCAAGACTTGTAGTTCAAAGCTTGCTTTTGCTTTGACTGTTTAAATTCTAAAAAAAACCCCCAAAAAACAAAAGAGGAGGGAGAGAAGTGTTTTTTCCAGTTTTCAGTGTGAGGTACTGTGAATTTGGAGACCAGATCTACAGACTCCAGCTGGTCTCTGAACATCTGAGTGCAGTTGCTATTGTGCATAACCCATTGATTTTCTGCAAATAGAGGTTTGGCCTTGACTACTCTTGTACCATCCCTTTCTCTTGGAGGGGTCAGGGCTTAGCAATTCTTTTCTACACAAAACCAGCATTGCTGTCTCCTCCCACTCCATTCCTTACTGTTAGCAGGGCTACTGTGCAGCATACTCTGCTGTTGCACTTGGAAAATATGGCCTCAGACAGATCTGACTAGTAAAATTGTGGCTCAGGTGAGGCGGATCACTGTCATGTTTGGGTTTTCCAAATGGAAAATTAAGCACCGTTGCTTTTTTTCCAGGTAGTTTAAGTGGGCTTTTAAGAGTTTAGCTTACAGAAACTCAAGCAAGCAGCAACAAAATGTTGGCTTCAGGTTTTGAGTGATTTCCCTATGAGTGTGGAGAGGGACAGAATAACTTCAGATGTGTATCTTGGAAAGGTTTGAGATAATAAACCTGGAAGAATTCACATGAGGGCATTGTGCTAGTTATCTAGATTTGGCAAAATGGAAAGAAATGGAAGCATAGTGGATCCTTAAAGTCCAGACGTGGAACCGAAAGTCCAGTTATTACAGGATTGAACCTCTACAAGGTAGAAGCTTTGGAGGAAAAATTAAAAAAAAAATCAATAGGCATAAACTTCTGTGTATTTTTCTGTGTTATATGTCTGTTGGCTTACTAACACATCACAAGAATGTCTTACCAGTCAGCTTCAGGAAAGCTATTATTCAAATTACTCCTGCTCTGTAAAAGTGTTAACCATCAAGCTATTACACTTGCTGATTTTGGATGCTTTTAAAGGTTTTGCGTCTTGAGTAGATCTCAGTCTGTTTGGCTTTGTGGTGGGGTTTTGGGTTTTTTTCTGAGTTTTTTGGGGGTTTTTTGTTTGGGGGTTTTTAGGGGTTTGTGGTTTTGATTTTAGTTGGGGTTTTTTTTCCAAATTACTGATTTTGTGTGTGATTTTTTTTTTTTTTTTTAGTTCCTTAGCTTAAAGTTGATCTAACCATTGTCCTTGCAGTTTCTTCTCTTAGCTTTATGCAAGCTTGACTGAAATACCTAGAAATGGAGTAAGACATTTGTTTGCAATATTTGTGTTAGATGTAGACATGAGTTACAGGAGCTGGGAATAGATATAAATAGGTGCATTTCTGCTGCTTTGTGTGGCACATGTTGAAAAGGGGAAAAAAGGCAGAGTTAACAGATTTCAAAGCATTTAGGTTTTTTTAAAACACTTCCTTAATAAGTATACGAGACTCAAGGAGGTTTCACCAGTGAATGTAATAATACCTAGTGGTGATTTTAAGAGTAAGTCATTTAATGTGTAGAAGGCATACCTGTGCCGATAGAGACAGTAAGGTAAGGCAGAGACTGCTGTTGCCTTGGCACTGAGTTGTTAGGTGCCGTGGTAGATTTTGTGTGTGTGTGCATGTGTGTGCCCATTTTATTGGATAAAAAGATCACAGTAGATAGATCCAAAGTAGTCTGTACTATGTCCAGATGTTTCAATGCTTTGTAGTTAACAGGCCAACTTGGCAGACAGAATTAAGGTCTATATATCATTAACTGAACTACCTTAAAAATTGCTCCCACAGGTGGAAAAGACCACCAAACAAAACGGTGTGTTGGTTTATGTCTAAACTACAGCGATGCTGCTTAAGATAGAATGAACATTATCAGCTTTATGACATGAGCCTAGTTACTTTTTGTAAATCATGCATGCCTTGATAAGAACTGTATTCTTGAAGAAGGCCCAGAGACTGATAAATCAGGGTGGAACCAACCCCGTGCCCTGCAAGGCGCCAGAAGCCTACTCACACACTAGGCAAAGGACTTGCTGAATAGAATAACAAAAGTATTAGCTAAGGTTCTGTGTAAATACAGCAGTGGAGGTACTGTTGGGTGTGTTGGCTTTCTGGAGTTACCCCCTAGCACCCTTCTCTGTGTGGACATGAAATAAAGCAATATCTCCGCTCTATGTGTAAATTGGCTTATTGCACACCAGCCACAAATCTACTTTTTGGAAAACATGTGCAATACATGCATCTGTTTCACGTTGTTTGGGATATTTTTTGTTTCTCCTTTCACCCTTTTGAGTTCTCCAAAAGAAAATTCTGAATGGATAATGCTCTAGGGTGTGTGTAGGCTGTATTTGCACAGCATGTTTATTTAAGTTGGGGGTTTTTTTTGAATAAAAAGAAACAACTCTTAACACACTAGGAATGATCTAATCTTTTACTTAATCATAGCTCTCTACGGTGAACAGCAATTAACAAACTCTTCAGGGCAACAGCATGTCAACTGGCAGAATCTCTAGTGGTTGTGCTCATTAGAATAAGAATCTTGCCTGATAAACATACTGATTTCAGTATTTACCATGGCCCTATAGACTGTCTATCTGATCTGTCGTCCACAGAGGTCAGGTTGGGAACTGATATACTGAAAAAATAAAATCCATCACACAGAGGTTAATTGTTACGACTAAGTCTGGTTTCAGATGAGCTCCCTTACTGAATTAGGCCAACTACTGTCTCTGGTAATGGTCAGCAGTGGCCACTTAGGGAAAGAATGCATTATAAAGCTCATATAGAGTCTTGTTTCTTGTGAAGTTTTGACTTTGGGATTTACAGCAGATTGACATGACATATTGTGTTTAATAGCCCTTGTCCTTCATTTCCCTAATTGTTTTCCATCTGTTTACTTTATCAACTTCTGCAACATCCCATAGCACTGAGTTTCTCTTTTTTTTTTTTTTTTTTTTTTTAAATCATGACTTTTCTTTGAAGTTTGCTCTTTAACTTTGTGTATCCCTAGTTCTCTGGGCCTTGAGAAGCAGCAGTGAGCAGTCTCTTCATCCTGTTTGCTTCTTTTACTACTTAACCAGCAGATCTCTCTTATTTTGCATCTTCTTTTCTCAGCTGGGTAGTATCAGTCTGTTTAGTCTCTTACCCTAAAGCCATGGCACGCTTCCCTTATAGCTGTAGCTGGAGGTTCATGTTCTGCAAATATTTTGTTCTCCAGTGGTGCCAGGGAAAGTCAGAAGATACTCCCTTGCTCTTAGCCCAAATGAGTGATCTTACAGTGTTGCTCATCTGTGAAGCTTTCTCTGTGTGACTCAGTGGGTGTAGCAAGTGAAACCACACAGGTTTGTATCAGTGCTTGTTTCCACTGCTCTTTGGCCTTGCCAGAGGATTCCTCTCTTTTATCAATGCACAGCTCTCCATGCTGTTCTCCTCCTACAGTGGTTTCTGTTGAAGTGATTTGGGAATGCCCAAGGACCCCATTTTTCAAGGCATTCAATTAATGGGTGTGTTTTCATCATCTTAAGACCTTTCAGAAGTGTCCTGCAGGCGTGGTGGCGTGGCTGTGCATATGTTAACTGTGAGCCTCGGATGGCATTGGGGTAGGCAGCAGCAAGCAGCCTCCCTGGTGGCGATGTCCGAGGGAGCAAATGGACTGTGCCTGGGCTGCTCCCAGGTCATAGCTTCAGTGTGAGCACAGTTACTTTGGCAGTTGCAGAGCTGGGGAGGTGGATGATGGAAGAGGAGTCTCAGGTGGCTTTATTCTGCCACAACCCAAGCACAGGTTTAGCCATGCCTTCTCTCAATTGCAGAGCCCTGAATAACCAATAGAGCTGCAGCTGCACAGAGTAAGAGCCTGCAGAGAAGGAGACTTCTTTACAAGTTTATAAAAGCCTCACTCACTGACCAGTTGGAGTTGCATGTACAAAACATTGACTGTGCAGGTTTTGCATTGCATCATGAAGTCTTAAGAATGACTCTGCTTCAGAGGTCTTCTTGTTTGTTTTGTTCAATATTATAGCTGTATTTTTAGTTGTAACCTCTCCTTTTCTCTCGTTTCTCAGCAGAGATTTTATTGCTGCTCTTAACATGGGATTGAGGTGCAGCAGCTACAGCATGTTGTGGACTCTTACCTATGAATAAAGATGTGGTGAAACACCTCCCTACTTCCATGGCTTGTAGGCATTTCCATTCTTCCCAGTACAGGAGTGGAGAGTGGATGAAGAGACCTGCTTTGGAGTCAGATTCATTATCTCACACCCCTGCAGCTTTGGAAGGTCAGCTGTGATAGTTCATTATCCTTGTAGGATGGAAAGGATAGTATTTTCCTGTACTTTCTGACTCCACCTGTTAAAGTACCGGTGCTGTTTGCGATCCACCCTGTGGGTTGCCACCTCATTTCCTATGCCAAAAAAAGCCAAAAAAGCTTGGGTAGGACATACTTTCCAGGAGAAACAGTAAATGGGAGGTGGTTGAATCTTACTCATTTTAATCTTGCTTATTTAATCAATGGGGAGGAATTCAGTGTAGTGTGAATGGTCAGTCCTGATCAGTGTGTCCCCTGCTTTGAAAAATATAGAAGTACTTTGGCTTCAGCTTGGCTGTTTGATGAGAAACTTAGCCTTGTGTGGTCTTCAGGATGCATCTCTTGACTGCTTTCTCAAACAAGTTGTGTCATTTTGGAAATGAGCAAGTATGATTGTCCTTGGTTCCACTGTCCAGAGCAACATCAGCCTCAGTGGGCGAGTTTAGTATTTCTTTTGTTTCTGCAACTTGTGTTGTAACCAAAAAAAAGTTTAGTTTTTTTTTTTTTCTTTTTGCCTATGCTCTGTACATAAAGAGGGACAAACATCAACAAATCACAGTATCTCTTTCATGATATCTTCTCCCACCTCCATTTTGAGATTTAAAGAAACTTGGAATAATATTTATGTTCTTATAAATCTATTTTAAATGTGACTAAAAGACCTTTGCGTCTTTGGTGGGTTGTGTATTATAGATTGAAGTACATACCATTAAAGTATTGACTGGCCATTAAAATGACTTTAAATTCATTAGTAAGACAATTTTTGTTGTCTTTTAAAATTGTTTTTTAAATTAAAACCAAATTGTTTTGACAAATAGTCTAGTAAAATTTGTTGGTATTTTGACATGGAGAACTAAAATGATAGCTCAACCACACATAAATGTGTCACGTGTGAAATACTAGAAAATATAGTAGGATGTCAATATTCACCCAATTATTCGGAATATTCCAAATATTATTTTGATTTCTGTCTGTGGCAGTTATGTTCCCTTTAATTGTTCCTACCCAATGATCCCATTGGTGCCTTTTCTTTACTCAAGCAGAACTTTAGCATCCAAATAGATTGTTTATTTTGAGCTTTTAAATGAAAACCGTTTCTTGCAGATGAGGAAAGAAACTATTAACCTAATGTTTCCTATAGGAAAATATTTGTGTTACTGCTTCATCTTATCCTTTGAATAGAATATAAAGATGCAATTCAATGATCTCTGCCTTTTGCAGTCCTTCAGGTATGTTAATGATAAACTTTGCAGCAAAGTACATAGCCTTTTCAAGGAGTTATAAGGAAGAAATGAATGAATCAAAACAGAGAAAATATTTATTGCAGGCTGCTGGTTTTGATTCTTTTATTATCTGAGATTCAGGAAAAACAAAATGAACAGAGAAACCTATTTTAATTTATTTATTAGGAAGTACAAAAAAATTAACTGATTATTTTAAGTAACTGTGTTGCAGGATATGAGAGCTTTTGCATATGCTATTAATAGAGAAATTGGTTTTCTTAATCCCAAATACTGTATATGTTTGTATTTCCTGCCTGTGTTCCTCACTGTGATAGTAATTCCTTACCTGTGTTTTGTTATGAAAGCATGAATTAGTACTGCTGGAGCGCAGAGAAGCAGATAAAAGTGGGCAACTGCTAGCAGCACCAGGCTAATAGGGGAAAGTGGCAGCTTCTATTGAACTTGTGTAGTACTGATTATTATTGCCTAATTTACAATTAAGTAGTGATGCTTCTGTGTTGTTTGGTGGGGTTGTTTTCCTTACACAGTCGTTACCCCCACTCCCCACTACTTACTGTGGTGCGGTTTTATCACTATACAGCAACAGGACAGTACTTAATGACTTAGTGCATAACAGGGATCTTTCTTCTGTACAGCTCCATGTGTGTGTCAGCAGGAAGGGCAATGAGTGGCGAGGTTGGGGAATATGTGCTTGAGAGACCTGGATGCAGCTGCTTGCTTTGCCAGAGGCTCCCTGCATGATGTATGACTGCTCTGCGCTGCAGCTCTGAAATGTCAGGGCTTTCAGTGTTTTGCTTAACGTGAGCTTATTGTGAGGGTAGATACGGTAAAGACTGCAAAATACTTAGAGCCAAGGTAATGTGAATCATGCCGTTTCTTAAAATAGAAAGCCCAGATAAACACTCTGAGGTTTTTCTGCTCAGTCATATTGGTGTGCATGCTGCTCCTGTTTCTCACCAGCTCTTGGTGTGACTGCAGTCTCCCTGCAGATAAAGTGCACGTGGCTGTCTTTGAGTGCTGGAGGCCCTGGAGGGAGCTCCTGGACAGCCAGCTCCCAGTTTACCTGACTTAGCACTGAGTACCGTGACCTGGTAATGCTCCATTTTTAGCAGCAATACTTCCACATCAGTCTTTCATCAAAGTGGATGTTGTCCTTAGCTTTGTCTTTGTTGAGCAAATATACATGGGCTTGTGGGTCTTTCTTTTTTTTCTCTTGCCCCTTGGATATTAGATGCCTTGGTGTTAAAGTTAGGTACAAGTTTTCTTCTGAGGGAGCCCTCTCAAACAAACAATGCATGATCAGTAACTGCATCTCCCCTGCTTGAGGGCTCTTCAGAGCAGACAAGCTCCCTGAGTGTAGCGCTTTTCTGCAAGGCTTGGTGCATGTGCATAGTTGGAGGGCCTTATAGATAAGGCCTTAGCCTCTTGTAGGGTTTCTTCCTTCAGGGATCAATTAGCTGCTCTGGAGTTTCCAACAGCCTGACAAGAGGTGGGTTGTTTGTGACAATGCTGGGCTGAGGAAGCAAGAGCTGTGATGGCTTCCCTCTGGCAATGTAGCTCTGCCTCCTGCCCTGTGGGCCCGCCTGCCCTGCCTCAGCCTCTGGCACTTATCTGCTGTGAGGCAGCCAAGCTGGTGGCAGTCTACTGACTACCTGTGTGTTCAGAGTTGCTATGACTTTCCTGCTGGAAACTTGTTCCTTGTGTCATTGTGCTTGGTGGGGTTTGTCTCTCCCTCCAACCCTGAGGTGGGCCTATCTGGTGCAGGCAGGAGGGGAGCACTAGTGGAATTTAATGCCCCCTCAGTGCCATTTCTCATTTTAGCATTTCCCGTGGCTTGGAGTGATGCTGTGAGGAGTGTTTACTGGACCATAGCCAGGTAGACACACCTGAGGTGTGTGAACGTGGCCCTGACAGGCAGTGTTGACCTGGTTTTGATGGAAATAAGTGCTTTTTTAATCCTTTTTTCTTTTATTTTAAAAAGCAGGCTTTAACTCAATATGGTATTTTGAAGGAAGAAATTTTTGTGTGTCCAATTCTCTATGGCTGTTTTAGGAAAACAGTAGTTTTCTTATTAAACAGCTGATGTAAAAACAGCATTGTGTTCAGGAGCAGAAAGTAATTGAGGACTGAAACGAAGAGGAGCAGAACCACATACGCATTGAATTAATGACAGTCTGATGTTTATTTTTTAAAAATGGATTCTGCACAGATCACAATCGTCTTTAGGATGCTAATACTAAAGCTGCAGTGTTTAATGGGCAGAAATACTTCTCTGTTAGCCTGGTCCACCTGGCTGCTCTGTGTACTGGCCAACACAGGCAGCTTGCTTCAAAGACAAAAATAAAGCTGCTCGATTTGCTGCTGAGTGTTGAGGAAGCACAGGGAAGAGAGCGTGTTATAATTTCTTTCTAGCTTCTTAGAGAGTTGCTGTTGAGGTAATGGTAGTGCTGCGTGTATTGCTTGTGGCTTGCTCTTCTGAGAAGGATTTCTGATTTTTAACAAGCTGCTTGGTGTGAGGTGATTTAGCAGAAGGCCTCTGGTGGAAATCTATCCCCCCTACCATCACAGTGTGTCGATGCATGGATGCCGCGCCGGAAATTAAAAGCTGTGTTTCTGATTTCAAGGTAGGAAAGGCAGTTGTACTTGGGGTATGCTGTGTTTTATTGTACTGTCAAAGCATGTTATAAATGTGAAGTAGCATCACTTACCCTCTTTTTATACTCACAAAGCAAAATGATGGGCATTAAGTGCTTTGCACTAGACTAAATGATGAATCATCGTCGTAGAAGGGCATATGAAATCATGTCAGGGTTCCCTTTTGGCCCATAATCCACAAATGAATGCGGGCAGGGGGAAGATTATATTTGGTGTTTCTTCATCATAGTTTTATGACCTATCAGCTGACTCCAGTCCAGAATTTAACTATTTAAGGGGATAAGTCATACTGAAATATGATATTTTGGACTCTCTTTTTTTTTTTCTCTCATTTTTAAACTCCTTGTTGGCTGCCAAATTGCCTTATATAAACAGACAGCAGGAAAACAGAGCTTGAGACTATATGTAGTTACTATTGCACTTCAATACAGACCGAGGTTATTAGCCAGACTTCTGTAACATGTAGCTCTTTGCGTACTAAGGTTATTTATCTAATAACAAAGGAATCGTCTGTCGCTGATAGTGCTGCATCTAAAAACTCGTGCATTCCTCCTTTGTTGAATTACAGTTTATTATGTTAACCAAGACTTAGCATGAAATGGTACCAAAGAAAAGTTTTATTTCATGGTAGATTCAATACAGTCTTCAGAGAATAATTCAAGATGATTTTATTTTTGGGAAGAGGAGAGGATAGGATAGATGTGGTCACTCTTTTATGGGGTTCTTAAGTGAAGCAGGTGTATATTACCAGTGTTTTTCAAATTTTCTGATGAGAGTGAAGTAAAGAAACGATAATTTTTTTCTTTTTCTCAGTTTCCTTTTCTATGACTTGTTTAACCTTTCAGACCTTTTTAGTGCAGCAAATACTGCTAAACCAAGTTCAGAGTGGGTATTTTTTCCAGTTTATATAGCCTTTTTGTGAGATTGGATAGGATATTAAAAAATAATAATAAAAAACCCAAACACAAGTGATCTCTCTTCCTCTAGTTATTTGAAAGGTTGTATTAACGCTACTCATATTTCGTAATTTCCCTGGCAGTTGACTATGAAATTTGACCTATTTAAATGGTTTTACTGTACTACATTTCCTGGAGACCTTTCAAGATAATTTGCTTCCTAATCTAAATTTAACAGTTACATAAACCACATTTTGGAGACTTGGAAATTTCTACCTACTGCCTCTGCTTTTTTTTTCTTTTTTTTTAGACAAGCTGTATTGTAAAAATGTAAGTAAGAAATTTTAATTTGAGATTTGCATGTACCTTGTCATTTGGTTTTCATACGTAGATACTGTTTTTAATAAGATAAAGAAAGGTTATTTTTTGTCTCACTTCGAAGTTTCCTTAGCGCTGGGACCAATTCTGTTTTTGTTAAATCTATTTTAAAAGGTAAAGAAATAAAATCTTACAGGTCTAGGATATATTTATGTTAGAGTTACTTGACTTTCTTGCTTGCTTTTTCCTTCTGTATAGGTCTTATCCATACACTACTCAGTACTGGTTATATTTAACCTTTCTCTACAACAAACTGAAGCCAGGAAGAGGTGCTGCTCCTTGGAGATAACTGTTTTGTTCAGAAATTTTGGCTGGATTTAAGGACTCGTTTTGTATGGTTGTCACTGTCTTGCCTAATATGCTGTTAGAATTCAGGCTCTGAGACACTTCATCCTTCTTTCTGCTCACTGTTACTGATGAACTATGCTGAAGGATGTGTCACAATAAAGACGAAAAACATAACAGGGTTTTTTTTGGTAAATTTAGTTGGTTACTCTGACACCA
Source organism: Colius striatus (assembly GCF_028858725.1). Taxonomy (NCBI): domain Eukaryota; kingdom Metazoa; phylum Chordata; class Aves; order Coliiformes; family Coliidae; genus Colius; species Colius striatus. The sequence continues at coordinate 69,073,596 of NC_084759.1, forward strand.
ACTAAAAAGTGAAAAATATTTGTTACTGTTGATTCTGCAGGTATTCAAAATGGGTTTTTGCTTTGAATAAGGCTCTGAAATGTTGTTAACTGTCGGCTATTTACATATGCTGCTTTTTTTGGGGTAATACATGGTAACTAGCTTTTCAGAAATAGGAAGTACCTTAAGTCAGCATAACACTGATTTTCCTCAGGGAAGGGAGAGAATCATGGTTACTTGTTTACCTCACCAGTGCAGATACTTTTGAGTAAGCAAAAAGGCACAAACATCATTTAGAAATCATTCATTACTAAACATCTCCTTTAGCTTTTTGGAAATATATTTTTAGTCAGATTCTTGCACATGCTGGCTGATAGGTTGATTACTCTTAGCTTGGGATCTATGGTTAATTTCAGCAAGGTGAGTGCAGGGTGGCTTGTTCCTGGCTTTCCTTGAAAGCACAGTGATGTGCTGGATCCAGCAATAGTTTTGGCTCCAGGGCAAAATTCCCAATATGGGCAACAGTGTTTGGGCAGCCAAAGAGATGCTGGCAGCCTCATGTTGATGTCTATGGCCGAGGAGTACGTTTCCTGGGGTTATTTTTTTATTGAACCACCTGAAGAGTTCAGGGCATCTTGACCTGCATTCAGATGCTTAGGTAACAGCAGGGAATAAAGCAGATTTCTCTTTGTTTTTGAAGTTGTTGTTCTTGTCGTAAGCTCTTGTGAACAGATCGAGGCTGTGCACACAGCTGTGGCGTGACAAGTCAGAGATGTGATAGGGATGCTATATGGTTCAAGTTTGGGAATTGCTCTGATAATTGATATTAAAAACTATGCCGGAAAATGTTCCATCACAATAATTGCTTGGAGAGTTGTGTGATTTTGCTTGTGACATGGTGACTCCTTAATGTCACTCCTGTATTTTAATTTTAATTTCAAAGATCCTTGGAAAAAAAAAAAAAGCTTTAGATCAAGACATGTTATGTTCTTATTTTTAATGATATTTTTTAAGGTAATCTGTGTTTAACCATAAGGCTTGAGCATATTTTGAGTTCACAGCCAAAACCCTCCTACTTATAAGGTAATGAGAATCACTATTCAGTGACTAGAAAATAAAGGTTTTCTTGGGGCTTTTGCAGGGAGTGGAGCCACTTGTCTCTTTCACTTTGCCAAATCATCTCAGTGTTGAGTTGCTTTATGCTTCTTGTTTTTCTTCACTTGTACATTGGAACTGCTAGAAAGTTTAAACTTTCAAACTGCTAAAACTAAGTTCTCCAAATTCAGACAAAAACTTGCAAAATGCCTGGATGAAGAAAATGGAAGTGGAAGGAGGCTGATGGTTTTAGCTCCTTGCCATACAGTATTTCCAACATGCTCATAGTGATGGCACATCTTTTCTTATCTTTTTTCGCTTTATAAGTAGCATCTATTTGAGACTGTTCTCCAAGTTTCTTTTTGAACTATTCTGTGGAAAAAAGCATATATTTTATAAAATTTACCGAGTTTTTCATTTTGTGTGTAAAATCAGTACTATTTACTTGATTTTTGCCACGTGCCATTCATTGTAACTGAAACTCTAAGGTAGGAAAAAGGCAGTGGCAACCTCATAAATTTCTCACCTTTTCACTAAGTCTTAATAAGCACATTGAAAAAATATCAGTTGTGCTCTTTTATTCTAGGCTTCTTGTCACCATACTTTTCAGAGGTAAAAAAGGGACAAATCTGGGATATGTGTGATTGGACCCATTTCTGTGGGATTTTTGGTTCTGCTTGGTTGGTGTGTGTTTCTTAAATGCATGGATTGCTATTTTTTATTACATTTAGCTCTTTCAGGGGTGTGTTGTGGTTTAAGCCCAACTGGCAACAAAGCACCATGCAGCTGCTCAGTCAGCCCCATATTCCCCCCCCATCCCCCTTCTATAAGGTGTCAGAGGCCCCAGCAAGATGGGAGGAGGAAAGATCACCAAGAGCCTTCTGGATCAAGACAAGAACAGGGAGGGCTCACTGCCAGTTACAGTTCTGGGCAAAACAGATTCCACTACTTGACTTAGGGGAAGAAAACAGTTTAATCTACTACTAACTAGATACAGAACAGACAGAAAAGCAGAAACAGAGCAGGATGATGAAAAATACACAAGCAACACTCCTTCCCCTACCCCTCCCATATCTTTCCACATTTAGCCCTTTTAGAGGTGTATGTGTATATTTTTATTTTACTTGAGCTTCTTCACCATGGTTTGCAATTAATAAAACATAAATGTGATGGAAGAAGCAGGAACTGAGGTACAGGGTTGCTTGCAGCCTTTCTCTGGACCATGTCACCCAGCTAATAATCATGTCTGAAGTTGAGGTATAAACGGAAGAGTGCTGGCCTGCCTTGGGGGAATTAGACTGAATCTGGGAAAGGTTGACATCACTTTTGTGTTGTGACATCTGACTTTGCATCTCCCATCTTTCTGAACCAATTCCAATTCTGTGTGTTCTGCAAGGGCAAGTGAGACAGCAGTTTTCCCACAAAATAGGTGTTACTTTGGGATCCCAAAGTACCCATTTGGGATTTGGATCATTTGGGATTCCAAATGATTGATTGATAATAAGCTAAATATGAGCCAGCAATGTGCCCTTGTGGCCAAGAAGGCCAATGGCATCCTGGGATGCATCAAGAAAAGTGTGGCCAGCAGGTCAAGGGAGGTTCTTCTTTCCCTCTACTCTGCCCTGGTGAGGCCTCATCTGGAATCCTGTGTCCAGTTCTGGGCTCCTCAGCTCAAGAGGGACAGGGAAGTGCTGGAGAGAGTCCAGTCCAGGGCCAGCAAGATGATCAGGGGAATGGAACATCTTTCATATGAGGAAAGGCTGTGGGAACTGGGGCTGTTTAGTCTGGAGAAGAGGAGACTGAGGGGGGATGTTATTAACATTTATAAATATCTGAATGGTGGGTGTCAGGAGGTTGGGACATCCCTTTTTTCTATAGTAGCTAGCAACGGGACAAGGAGTAATGGGATGAAGCTGGAACACAAAAAGTTCCATTTAAACATAAGAAAAACCTATTTCCCTGTAGAGGTGAGGGAGCCCTGGCACAGGCTGCCCAGAAGAGTTGTGGAGTCTCCTTCCTTGGAGGTCTTCAAGACCCTCCTGGACGTGTTCCTATGCGACCTGATCTAGGTGAACCTGCTTCTGCAGGGGAGTTGGACTAGATGATCTCTAAAGATCCCTTCCAACCCCTACCATTCTATGATTCTATGATCCCTCTGTAATAACTAGAGAACAGAAACACTGTTGGTTAACTTTCCTGATGAGTCCTCGTGCGTGTGCAAGCTGGAAGCTGTGTGACAGTCCCATTGTACGCAAGGGAGTGTGTTATGAAAAATGAAAATGAAGCCCCCTGTAGAGATTGATCCTGTTGAATGATGCTGAGTGCTCCTGTGTCATATGGAGGACTTGTAGCATGTTGCTTACTAATAACCCGTGTTACTGAACACAGGACGCCTGTGATTTGTTGTAACTCAGCGGGCTCTTGTTTGCTGTTGTTGTGGTTAATACTCCTGCAAAACTTTGGGCAGGAATCCAGTGTTATTACTATTCGGGGCTTAGCCCGAGGGATTTCTTTTCCTGTTTCTCTCTGCTTTGGTGGAGGTGTAAATCTCTTGCCTGAGCTGCTACAAATCCACTTTTCAAATACAACTTTCTAATATTTTCTTTTCAGTTTTAGTCTGTTTATTTTTTTGTCTTATGGAGTTGCTGGCAGAGACATGCTTTCTGTTCTGAAGTTTTTGATACACTTGCCATTTCTGTGTAAGCTATCTTTGAAGCAGCCATCTCCTCTCTGGGTTCCCAGTTGTCCAGGCAGAAATCCAGGCTTCCTGGGTGTTCCCTCCTGCAGTTGTCTCTCTCAACCTTGTGTTTGACCCTCCTTTAATTGAATGTTCGTGTTGTACTCTGCAGATAGCTGTCTTTAGTACAGAGTCAAAAGGTTTTATTGCTGCGTGTTTATATTGAGTATAAGAGATGAGAATCGCCTGCCATAAGCTTTCAGCACCTTTTAACAACTGCTTGAAAATTCACTTGAACATAAAAACAAAGCAAGCAGCAAGAACTTGTGTTTCTTCCTAAGAAATTGAAACCAGGAATACTCCTCTGCCCACCTAGATGCATCTTTTCATTGTCTCCCAAGTCTTGTAACTTGGGGGTCTGTAAGCCAGGGCTGTTTGGAGCTGAAGGCTGCAAGCATAGAAAGTGTTGCCACAGGAAGAACCTATTCGTTTTTAGGGGTGGTGTGTGCTCCAAAAGGCAGAGTTTGCTAGCTGGAGTACAGCATGGCTTTGCAGTACCATTTTGTTTGCTCTTGATTAAGGTCCATTCCTTTAAACTATGTGAGTTGGCAAGATTAAATTAGTCTTCTGATCCTCCCCTCACTACCCCTCACTTAACTTCAAGTCTGGTGCCCCCAAAACTTGCACAAAGACAAGCCCTTTTGGCCCAAGTGCCTTCTACCCATCAAATGCTTTTGCCTAAGGGATTCATGGAAGTTTCTTCATTTGAGCGGTACCTGCACAGGCCACCTTCCATTGCTAGCTGGAAGCCAAGTCCTGCAGTGTTTCGAATGTTTTGGTTTTGATGTCACTCTTCTGTTGGACACTGGTCTTTGTATATGATGTGGCTGCCTTGCCTTCCCTCAGTTGCTTGAGCTATGAGAAGTGAAATCAATTGGTATGAAATGGGAGTTTATAGCTTGCTTAAAGTGATACAAATTACACCTTCTGATATCCCGTCCTGTTGCCCACTGCGTCCGTCTGTCCTCTCTCCAGGTGAAATACCTGACTTGGGAATTTTGTATATATCTGCTTGAAAACTGCACACTTCGCTTCCTTTGTCAACCTCCAGGAGCTTGGGCAGTGTCTTTTTATATCAGATAGGTCAGAAGGATTGTTTTAAACTTCGAGTGATCACTGCATTTAGATTCAGTAAACTCACTCTTTTAAACATAAAGGCTGATAAAACTTTCCACTAAGTTAAACTACTTGTGCTTCAAACAGTTCAATTGCAGTCTCTTCAAAGCGTTTTGACAGGCTTCTCTTCTCTGGAAATCTTGTTTATCCCATGGTCTTTGGATAATCTCAAGACTTGTATAGTAGCTAACATAAAGGGTTTACCAAGTGGGCTATTCACCTGTGTTGCTTTTTTTAACGGTGTGTGGTTTTGTTTACGAAATGAAGCTGCTTTCAGGTGTGGCCAGGCTGGCATTTCTAGTGCTTGCAGCCATTTCGGGGTCAGCTATCTGTAACCTACTTGTGCCTATCTTTTACTTAAAAAAAAAAAAAGGAAAAAGAAAGAAGATAGAACTGCCATTTATTCTTACACAACCATTTTTTACTTCTTTAATAATTTCCTCTATCCAATAAAAAGATAGGGATTACTTTAATTGACTGCGGTTGTTTGTAAGCTGTTATTAGTTCTTATGTAACAAATGCAATGTAGAGTATTATAGAATGGCAGGCCTTCTAAGAATGTGTATGGATTTCCGTTGACAGTTGTTTAGAGTATAGAGCTGATTACTATTTTGATCTTTCTTGAGTAGCAGTGCAAAAATTTTCTTGGTTCTGTATGCATTGCATGTTCACAAATCAATTTCAGAAAGCTCAATACCTGGATTTTTTAATGGAAGTGGTGCAGTGACACAGAAGTATTTGTCAGCGTTACCCTTGATTACTTCTCAAACTTCTTCAAACCACATTTCTCATGAGCTAAGCGGTGATCAAATGATTTAAATTAAATGACATCAGTCACCATTTTCTGTGATTGTCCTTATTTAAAATCTACTTTTTATTTTGTGTGGATGCTTTTGGATTTTTTGCTCACACTGTGGTGTCGTGTTTCCCCCTCCCCTTAATTTTTTTTAAGGTGAGTTCTATTTCTAAATCCTTGCCTTGCTGTGCATCCGCCTTATTTCCTGGCCTCCACCCGTCCCTCAGCTAGCGACTGCCACCATGGCAACTCTTCCTCTGGCTGAACAGATGGGACATTGAGTCTCCTCGGAGAGAGCGGAGCGCCACTCACGCCCTGCCGGGAATCAGCTGGCGGGTTGCACTCCTTTCTGCAAAATTTCAAGCAAGCTCTGCCCAGTAGAGGCATGCTGGTTTTGAGGGGGCTCAGTTTCACAAATAATGCTGTGGTTTGATAGTTGCTTGCAGGAGTAAGATGTAGTGGGATTATATCTGTGCCTGGAAGCTCTTCAGAGGAGCTTTGCCTTTAAGTGTGAAGAGCTTGGCGTCAGCCAGCAGCCGGTGATTTTCTGGTAGAATGGTTGCCATCAACTTTTTTTTTCTCTTTAGGATGCGTCAGGATGAAACGCCACAGGCATCTAAGCACCAGTGACAGTTCAGACAATGAGAGTAAGTAAAACCTACAAGTTTTTCTTTGGTCTATCACCCCCTTGTGGCTTCCTTCTGTGGTTTGAGGGCAAACCATTTCACCCCTTATAATAAAAAAAAAAATGTTTCATGCTTGATTTCTTTTTGTGTTCTGTGGTCTTTGGTGTTCCGAATCGTGTCATAGGGGGAAAATGAGGCAAAGGATCCTGTAAACCTGGAGGGAGTTTTGAGTCTACTTAGAATTTGAAGAGAAACTTGTATGTCTTTCCCTTTCAGAACTAAGAAAAAGAAACCTGCAATTCAAGAGGAATTTTACTGTCCAGGATTCTATTTTGTAATTATTTTTTAAGAAGGAGTCCTGTTGTCTCTTGTTGTGCAGAGCCTCAACTTCAAAATTATTGGGGATGGAAAACTATTTGAGCGTTGATACATTAGAGTTATCTGTAAGATTGAGTTACAACCCATGTATTGACTGTTACATTATCTTGTACTGGTTCTTGATCTGTTCTACTTCGATCTGTTTCACAATTTAGTGAAGTTTCATGTTTTAGGTATTCATTGACACACATCTGCCTGAGGTTGCACCTTCCCATTTTATCTGGAAAAAAACCCCAAACAACTTGTATGGCAGCATCTTGTTTGTTTCTTATAAACCTGTGCCTATATAGTAAGTCTATACCTAACGATGGTTCATTGTCATATTCATCCTGAGTCATCAGTGTATCCTGTACTGAAATAACATTTTGCCCAGAAATGTCTGGAGATCACACTATGATTTTTTTGCATCTCTCATCATACACTTCAGTATCGTTGCTTTTTTTGTTTGTTTGGGTTTTTTTGAGCACTTGCAAACTCTGTCCTTGGTTTTACTCCTCCTTCCACTTTGTTAGAAAGGAAACGAAGGAAAGTGGTCTGCCTGCTTGTTTCTGTTTGCACATGCTTGTATTGGGAAGAGCAGAATGTACCCATAAACTCAATGTGCTGTGGTTTTCCAAAGAACGAGTGGAACAGGAGGAGCTGTAATCAAGCCTACAGGCTGCCGAAGTTTTTTGCCCACGTCTTGTCAAAAAATTATGATAACTCAAGAGATTGGAGTGCCTTGTGTTTTACTGAAAAATTAAATGAATTGAAATGAGCAGTAACAGTCCTCTTTTTTTTTTTCCTTTTTTCCCCTTTTTTTAACAGGTCCTTCCACTTCCTTTTCTTCCTGTTCTAAATACAGGAGCAAGTCAAAAACACCAGCAAATGAACAGAAGAAACCTGCTGAGGTAAGACTCAGGGTTAAAAATTCGTTGCTGATATGTTTTAACATGTAGTTTTCGTGTTTCTAAGCTTTGAAATCATGAGCTTTGAACTAGTGACAGTAAGTCCTTTTGTCACCTGTCAAATCCTCCGTGAAACTGCGTTTTCCCCACTGTGTGAGTATTATGGGAACTCTGCTGTTGGATGTCCCAAATGACTTATGACATTTACAGGCAGTAACGTCTAGTTCTTTTTTCCCCCTGAAATTATGTCTCATTTTGAAACTGAAAATGCATGGGTGGTCCTATGATTTGAGATCATGCCACAGAAAGATGCAGTTTGTGTGTGGGTATACGGGTAGGATACTTTTTCTGCTTTAGGTGGGACGCTTAAGGGGGCAGGGTATGTATGAACAGTTCGTATTCTACTTTTGCCACTTTCTCACTCTTGGCTTTTTACCTTAAATAAAACCTTTTTTCTTTTGCCATCTCCACCTGTTAGGACATCTACACCTGTCCCCACTGCTGCAGGATCTCTGTTCACTCATTCAATAAATGAGCATTTATACACAATGCAATACTCAAATCCATCCTATCAGCCGTTACTGGTAGTCCTTTTTGGGTAGGATTTATTGGCTGCCTTTCCCGGCTTTGGTGCTCGTGTTTGTAAGGGCTGAAATCATATAATAACTGCAAATGGGAGAAATGTTTCTTGTAGCTAATTAACCTTACTTGCCATCACATTCTCTCCAAATGAGTCCTTCAACACACTAGTGTGACTGTTGATGCCTGAGGTTACTGAAAAAAAGAGACTGATGACACCAGCTTTGCTTCTCTAGAATTTAAAGCTGAGAGTTACGGCCCAGAAGTAATTCTATGTACTGTACCAACAGCTTTTTACTCGCCTAGATACTACTGGGAAAGGTTGCATAAACTATGTAGACTGTGCTCCTACAGCAAAAGCTCTTCAGTAAACATACTTCATTCTGCTTCTCTAAATGCTGCTCACTACACGAGTTTGGTTTGTGAGGAATGAGGTAAATGTTACAGAATATGTCAGCTTTCTTTGGAAGTTCAATTTTTGTCACAAATTAAAGAAAACTCACCGATTCATTTCTAAAAGAGAATCTTGCACAGATGTTTCAGTAAAGGCAAAATTGGCTAGAACTGGATACATAATGTTTTGTTTACAGCCACCAAGAAGGTTAAGAGAAGTCTACTGTACGTTTTGACCTTTAAAATGTTGGTCTGAGGATTATGGTTCTGTAAGAATTTTAGTCTTAAAACAATTCGTGGCTACTGAGGTCTTGTAATTGTTGCTCATAATTGCCTAGGCAGTAGCTTTGTTACTAGCCAAGCTGTGCAAATGGGAACTGAAATGGATACACTGACAGACTCGTTTCAAATGTACCTCAGTGCTGGTCCCTTACTGGTCCCTTCTTTCTGCCAAACCATCCAGCTTTCTTCTTGTATCCCTTCCTCTTAGGGATTATCCTGTTAGTGTTTTCTTTGCCTTTGCTCCATGCTGCTTTTATGTGCCTTTGTATAGTATAAACAATAATTATGAAGTTGTGGTCATGTATATAGCATGCAAGTGTTCTGTTTATATAACTTCTAGGAATTAAAATGAACAGCACTTTCAGTTCCTCCTCTTGACATCTTCTCTGCTGCTTTCTACCTGTTCCAAGACAACATCTTGAGCCCTTTAATGCTTGAAAATACAAAACTTTGAAGAACAAAATCTGGAGTATCAACTTGGAATTGGAAATAGTGTATTTCATAATATCATTCTACTAATACTGTCATCTTTTTGATATCTTTCATTATGTCCTTCTGGAGGAGTGTCCCAAGTACAATATTTAAAAGAAACCTGAAAAAAAAAAGTTGAAAAATCCTCTGGGAAAGGAAAAGAGGGCGACAATAATATCTAACACTTGTATGTAAAACTCTTGGCTGTCCTTCCAATTTTTCTTTTCCTTCAGCTGGAAGCAAGCATTCCTTCCAACCTCTTGAAAAGCATACACTAGAGACTGTATCACATAAAATGCTGTTGTCAGCAGAGCACTGAAGCTGACATGGGTGCAAAGTAACGACTGAAAAGACACCTCCACCACACACCTTTCAAAAATCTACAATATATTTGTAGTAATAGTTGTCTAGTATCTATTAGGAATTTTAAATTTCAGACTGACAGCTTCCCTTTATCAAGGGCTCTCTTTAACAAGTTGGCATTAGTCCCCTTTTATTAACCTCTGCTTGCCAGGCAGCAGGCTGTTTCTTGAGTTAGTGATGCAGAAAATCTAAAAGGTCAAAGCTATAAATCGCTGTTTAGGAATATTTTTGCTCATGGTCTTCATACAGTATTTTTTCTTTCATGTCATTAAACCTCGCTTTCTCAATTAAATTGCATGGGAATACTTTAGTCTTTTTTTTTCCACTTCCTCAACTATTTCCAGCCTAATCCAAGTACCTGGGTTCTCTCTCCAAATAAAAGCTGGGGTTTGGTACTGACACCAACAAGCAAGTTAGTGTTGTCTGTCAATTTGCTTCACAGGGCTTATTTGTATGTGCCGCAGTCCTCTGTGGTTGTCCGTTAAATAATGATGAGCGGCTGTGGTTGAGGACTGCTCTGCCTTGAATTACCTCCCAGGTGCTTCAGAATCAAAGCGTGTGCAGGGATGGCCTCAGTGGAGGGGGGGATCACCCAGTGTTGCTGTGGGGCAAAGGAGAGTACTGTTAGAATGCAAATACCAAAGCCAGTTCCCAGAGCCTGACTTAGCCCAGGGGTTTACATCAATGCAGGAGGGATGTTACTGGGTCAGACTTTACCCTATTCTCATCCTTGGAGAAGAAGGTAAGAACAAGGCAAGCCTGTAACAGTGCTGCTTCAGACCGTGGTGTTTCTTTACATCATTTCAAAAGCAAAACTTTCTTGGTGCTCCCCTTCTAGATTACAGTCTTATCACAAGCTACTGAAGTGATGACTTAAAAATTCTGCTACCTAATTAACATCAACATTTACTTTGAAGAAATAAATTGTGTTAAGGTTACAGGCACACCAGTAGTGCAAATCATAACAGTTTGTCAGACCTTTATGATGATGTTGGCCACATGCCATTCATGTTATTGACCCTTATGGATTTAAACATAGACAGTAGGAGCTTGCAGGCCTAAGCAGTAGGCTGTGTGGGAGTAGCAGGGTAGGAGGCATTTGGATGTCTGGCTCAGCGTGAAGCCTGTGCTGTGCAGTTTCCTGTCTCTATGCAAGCTGCAGCAGAAAATGATTGCAGAGTTGTTGGAATCATTTTTGCAGAGAAAACCTGTTAGCTGAATGACTGACCTTGGGCTAGTGGGATCAGAAAAGAGCCCAAGAGATCTTTGGCACTCAAGCTTATATGTATCTCTATCTATATATATTAAGTCTACTCTCCCTTTTGAATCTGTAAAGGAATTGAGTTAGTATTGTACTGCTTTTTTTAACCTTTTCAATATAAGATGGCAGTATTTTACCTATCTTTGTAAAGAGAATTTTCAATCTCATAGCAATAGCAGGCTTTAATCCCTCCTTGCTAATAGCAACAGCTGTGTTATCATGTGAAATGTAGCTTGTGTTCTACAAGTAAATGGTCTGCTTTCATTACTTGAGTATGTGAAACTTTCTTTGCAGTGGCATTTAACTGCCACATAAATCATAGGTCATGATCCCAAGGAGCACCCTGTAAGACTAGACTCTTAGCAGAAAATGGATTCATTTTGCAGTTTGAAAGTGGTTGGATTTGAATGAACGGGCAACATGGTTAAATCATACTGCTTTGAGTGTACCGTGTGTAATAGAACAGGCTTTCTGTACGTGCTTATACCTTTGAAAATTCTGAATTAACTTGGACATCTGTACAGGCTTCTCAAGACCTCTGGTGAAGGTGTGTTTCAATGAACTGCTTTTTAGCTGGCTTGAGTTAGTTGATTTAAAAATACAACCTCAGTGGTTATTTTTTTTATGTTGTTTTTGCTCTGAGATACCATCTCAGGCTATTTGAACTCTTCAACAGGAGGTGATTTGGATGCATAAGGCCATGGAAAAGCTTGCTTGTGAAAAGGCTGAGCTATTTTACCTTTAGAAGTGAACAACCAGGTGTAACTGTAAAGTGTGAATGGTCAGTCCTGCCTGTCCTTGTGATGGAAAAACTGGGGAAGAACTGGGGGGGAGGGAGAGGATGGGAAGAAATGAAAGGAAAAGTTAGGAAATCTGTAGCAATTAAAAGGATATCCTTTCTATGCATCATGTAATTAGATGGTGAAGCTCATCTGCTACAGGAAGTTGTTGAGACTGGGATTTAAACAAGATTAAAAAAGAGAATTGAACAATTGCTAACGTATATAGATTTTTCTAAGTATCTGTATAAATTAATACAATTTCAAAAATTGATTGTTACGATTAATTCTCAAATTCAAAGCTTGTGTCTGATTAGCAACCAGAAGGAAACTTGATGTGTTTGGGCACGTTCTTCTGGCTCATGCAATACTGTCAGAGATATGATGTTGGGTAGAGTTGATTTAGTATCTGATTTCCTGACTTTTCCGGTACATGCTTGTAAAAGAGGCTAGGAAGATTCATGGCTACTTAAAAGACAAGTACTGTATTTCATTTACTTGAGTCATGGATAATCCATAAAAATATTTCTAGGGAGCAGGAGTTTGAACATTAGGATTTACTACAGTACATGTCTAAATTGTGTGGATGTTTGAGAGCTGCAAATTTATTGCTACGCTTATTCCTGCCCATCTCCCGTTTTTGAACATCTTTTTCAGTCCAGTCAGTATACATACCTCGAACTGTAGCTTCATTTCCATTTTAAAATTATGTTGCCTTTTATTTACTAGCAAAAAAACCCCACCTAAATAAAAAAACCCACCCTGTCTTCAGTCTCTAGAATTCTTTATAATAAGATGCCTTAGTTCAGAAACTTATTGCCCAGATTGCAAGGTGTTAACAAGAAAAATTCTACCTTTCACCACCAGATTTTGTCCTTAGAGCTTCGTCCTCCATAAAGAGCAGTCTTTTGCACATACTGTGAAACATCTATAAAAAGATTAAACTATGCTCAGGTACTATGTGGCTGTATTATGCTGGTAATAGGTCATATTATTATTTGGCTTTCGTTTTAATATTTACAAGTTGAATTTGGGTGTAAACTGCTGCTTTAACTGTGTTTAAATTTTACTGAGGATGTTCTAGTTGAGAGCTATGAGAGTAGAGTAAGCTTTAATGCTTACGGGCATCAAAGAGTTACTAGATCCTTTCAGAGATGAATGAAGAGATGATTTTGACCTCAAACCTGGTGAAAGTGCCCATTGTAGTTTGAGTGTTTAGCCCCAGAAATTTCAAATTTGGCCTTGGAGATGGATTGTGAAGGAGACCGAAAGTCCAGGAAAATACTAGCTGCTTCATTTTTCTCTGATTAGAGGGGATATTGACCCTTGTACCATACTGTCTTCCATAAAACATTTTTGAGAGTGTACTCTTACAGGGGGACAGGACAGGAGGACATAGTTGTTCCCTTATGCCTTTTAAAAACCATGGCTTTGTGTTTCTGGAGCAATGGATCGTCTGACTGCTGAAGCAGTGAGCAGGAGGAATGGAAACGCATGTTGCTGACTTGCTCAGGGACTTGGGGAAGCTTTAGGATTGAAGCAGTGAGATGTAATCTGTCAGAAATACCACTTCTAATTGTAACAACAGAGCAGTTAACCCATAATTTAGGTAAACCTTTGAGATGTGAACCTGCTTCTGCGGGGGCGGGGGGGGGGGGAGTTGGACTAGATGATCTCTAAAGGTCCCTTCTAACTCCTAACATTCTAAGATTCTATGTGGTTTCCAGTTCTGGCCTAGATGCCTGTGACAAGTGGCTTAGCCCTTGTTGGGATTTTGTTGGGGCTTTGTAAGCAGGTGGTCAGAGTACCTCAAAGTAACTCAAGAAATACCAGTTTTCTTTCCATTTTTAAGACATGACACAATCCATTTGTTTTCCCTCACACATGCATTTAGGCAAGACAAGGTGAAATGAGCAATGGCATCAGTTTCAGTAGTAGCTCGCAGAGGAGTATTGGAAAATAGATTTGCTTTTTTTTCTTTTGTTATGTTTGGGTTTTATAACTGAGGTTTTATGTTTACAATAGTCAGGAACAAATGGTGCCTGACAGTCTGTACAGATCTGATGTTTGAGTTGTTCAGCAAAGATGGGGTTTGTTGGAAGGCTGTTGTGTTGTCAAGACCCACTCTCTATCTTTGATGGTAATATTGTACTGTAATTCTCTATAGCATTACTTTTATCCTCCCTGATACCTTTAGTGGATAAGGATACTTCACACAAAATAGAGTTTGTTCCACAGGCTTGATTTATTCACAGACTAAGCACAGGAAGGTCCTGTGAGGAAGATTATATATTGAATTCTCATGTAGTGCTTCCAGAAGGAGTTCAGGTTAAAGTCATAGACAGCTCCTGGTGAAACATTTGTAAAGGGATTCCAAGAAGTTAATTTTCCTTGAAAGTGTGCTTTCTGACATGATTTCCAAATAGGGCTCAGAAGTCTGAAAAACAAATAAAACAGACGAACCGTATCTTTTCTTCCACAGCTCCATGGTATTGTTGCTTGGCGTTAGTGCCGTGGGGGAGCAAAGCATCCTTATTTCTTGAGAGTTTTTGTAAAATATACCCATTAAAGGCTATAGAGACTGCAGTGTCTCTCTGCAGAGGTGACTAGGAAGTTCTCGTTGCCTCAGCAAATCCAGGCAGATGATTACTGCAGAGCAAAAAGCCGATACCACAGAACAAGATTTTTGTCTTCTAGATTTAAACTCCAGCTCTAAAGCATGTAATAATTATTAGAGTTTCTCAACAAAATGCTTAAGGGGATGGTGGTTATTATTATTATGACAAGCAAAGATGTTTTTCACTGAGATTGTTCACTTACTGCTGTACCATTCCAAGCTGAAACTCCTGGCAACAAAATGAAATAGCAAGTTCAGACCAAGCAATCTTGCATGGTAAGCTGGGCTAAAAGTCGTCTTTCATGCTTTCAACTGCTAAAAATACTTTTTTGAAAAGCCCACCACTTCGCAGTAAGCTCTGCAAATGGTTACATAAAATCATTTGGTTGGAAAAGACCTTCAAGATCACCAGGTCCAACCACTAATCTAACACTGCCAAGCCCACCACTGAGCCATGTCCCTCAGCACCTCATCTACACATCTTTTCAATATCTCCAGGGATAATGACTCTACCACCTCCCTGGGCAGCCTGTTATGTGCCTAACAACCCTCTCGGTGAGAACATTCTTCTTAATCCCTGATCTAAACCTCCCCTGGCTCAACTGGAGGCCATTTCTTCTTGTCCTGTCATTTGTTACTGAGGAGAAGAGACCAACTCCCACCACACTACAACTCCCTTTCAGGTAGTTGTAAGGAGTGATCGTGTCTGCTCAGCCTCTTCTTCTCCAGACTAAACATCCACAGCTCCCTCAGCTCCTCCTCGTTAGACCTGTTCTCTAGACTCTCCACCAGCTTCGTTGTCTGTCTCTGGACATGCTCCAGCACCTCAATGTCCTTCTTGTAGTGAGGGGCCCAGAGCTGGACAGAACCCTCAAGATATGGCCTTACCTGTGCTGAGTACAGGGGAACAATCCCTTCCCTGGTCCTGCTGGTCACACTTTTCTGATACAAGCCAGGATGCCGTTGGCCATCTTGTTCACATGGACGTGTTGTTTACAGTGCTTACAGCACTGAAAGCGGTGGGGAGTTTCCTAGTTCTGTGTGCATGGACCTGGCTCTGCTAGCTGCAGGCAGTTGTGGCTCAGCTCTGCAAGGCCCTTCCTTCTCTAGTATGCAACGTCAGCTGAGTCAGCTCTTCAGAGGTGATCAGTCCAGATAGAAATGCTTTATTAGCCTAGACCCAGCATGCTCATTTTTTCAGGTCTGCTATGTATGATATTACAGGTGATATTAAAATAAGTCTGAATTGTATGGTAAGAAATAGAACTGCATTTGAGTGACTGAAAAATGGCTGCTGTAATTCATGGACTAACTGTGGAAGTGAAAGTGGTCCTTGTCAAGAGCAGAGTATGTGCTGTGGCGTGGGCTAGCTGTTGCTTTATGGGTTCAGTTAGCAAAGGAGCTGTATTGTTTTCCACTTAAGTGTCCCAAAAGAAACAGCCATGAGGAAAAGCTGGCTGTCTAAATCCTGAAGGTGCGTGTCTGCTGCTCTTTGTGGTGTAGTTCATAGCCTTGAAGCTGACTGATGAAGTAAAATTTACTTGTTTTGTCAGAAAATTCTCTTTGTGTCTCCTGGATGTTTCAGTTTGCTTCCACAACAAACCTGATCTAGGTGAACCTGCTTCTGCAGTGGGGGTGGACTAGATGATCTCTAAAGATCCCTTCCAACCCCTACCATTCTATGATTCTAAACAGAGAGTGAGTGTTCTTATACATTGTCCTCGGAGCATATTTAACTCTTGGAAGACCCTGCTTGGCCTCAGGAGAAGAAATAAAGAAGGATGATAGCTAGAGCTTGTAACAATTCCAGGCATATGTGGGAAATAATTGCACTGTTATCACAAGTATGAATAAGCAATTCTTAGGAAGTCTTGATTGAATTTTGGGGTTCTTTAAGGTTTCAACAGCTATGTTTATATTCGTTAAATCTTTCGGTGGTACCTCTATCATAGATAGTGGAAATCTGAAGCAGATAACTTAATGTTATGATGTTTTGATGGTGTGGTCAGTACTGTGCAACAGTCAAAAACCCAACAACAAAATCCATGCTCCAAAAATAGAGATGATACAGTTCACATACATAATGAATGATCTGAAGATGAATTTGCTAATAAGCAATGTAGTTAGAATACTGGTGCTTTCAAAACCATTTTTCATCTAGTGTTTAGAAAATAGTGGGCTTGGTATGGAGCACTTTGCTTCTGTGTTCTGTCAGTGGCTTAAAAAGTAGTTTGTAAAGCACTTCCCTCCGATAATTTTTGAGCAATATCTTTTCTGATAAGTAAACCACTCATTGCACTTCGCATCCATTGGATTCTTTTTTACCTTCTGGAGTTCTTTGGAATTGTGCCACGTTTCTCATAATCCTGATTCTGTACCTGTAACACAGAAAATTAAAATGCCTTCAAAGAGGATTAAATCACTTCACTTCTTATTTTTGGTGTGTACACATACTACTTGAAAAAAAAAGGATGCTTGCAGCCTTAACGCTTTCACTCTTGTCATTCAGATTTTAATATAGGTCTGTTAGTTACCTGAGGAGTTTTTCAGAAGATGACAGTGAACAGTCTGATCTGAAGTAGATAACACATCAGTAGCAAATAAAAGAGCCTTGATGAGTTCCCTCGGTCAGGTTGCTTTCCCGACAGCCCACGTGAAATGCGGCTGTAGGACACAATGAAGTAACGCCAATGTTCCAGGTCACCAGCAGCCTATTTCAATACCTGTTTTTATCACAGAGCCTTTTAAAATAATATTTACTCAATGATTTTCAAGAACAGCTGAGAATTTTTGCAGTAGGCATAACCGGTCTGGTGCTGTCAAATTGAAAAGGGTACACAAAGATATTTGGCTCTGAAATATTTTATTACTCTTCTGGCTGTAAAACTGAATTAGTAAGAAGCCACAGCTTATTGCAGGGATATTTTCCGTTTCATTTTATTGCCCTTTGAGGGTTTGATTTCTTGTTACGATAATGCAGTTAATTAGTTGTGATGTCTCCCAAACACTAAGCCAGAGTCACTGTTTTGCATCTTTGTGTGTTAAACTGGTGTGGTGTAGCAGTAGAGAAAAAAAAACACCTCACAAAGGATGCATATGCTCTTTATTTAAATTGGACATACCTGTGTTGGACAGATATTGACATTAAGTAAGCTTTGAGATGACTGTTTGCCTCTGTTTGCCTCCTGGTACAAACTTAATCCTCTTGATCCGAAAGCTGAATGTTGTGCCCAGAGGCTTGTCACTGTTGGGTTTACTTTGTTTCTTGATGGCAGGTTGGATTGTGTAGGTTTGCTGAAGAGTGTTGAGGCTGGATTGTATGTCTGGACCTGCACCACTGGAGTTCAGGCACAGAGCAACACAAGTCTCATGTTTCAGCAAAGGCAGCTGTTCATCTTTGATCCCAGAGATCCCAACCAGTAAAATTTCAAATGGTTTTAATAAATGAACAAGTGCCTATACATCAATTTTGCCATGGCAACTGTTCATAGCCCGTGATGAATGTGACATGTTGGAGTAGCTAAACTGAGTGAAGGAAAAGGATATGCTACCTTGTATCTAAGTTGGGGTAAAGCCTACAGACTGGCAAGTAAAATAAGCTGTTGGAAAGTGACACGGTGAGGAGTCTTTAAGTCAAATGTAGGCCTCTTTTCCGCTCTCCCTGGTTGCCCGTAAGAGCTGCCTTCTTTCTTATTGACCTTTGGGTAACAGATTTAGCATAAACTTCGTGTCAAACTGCACCTAATACAGAGATCATAATCTGGGTAACTCCAAATTGACTTGCTGTTTATATGTTGGTAGTCTTTACAAAACAATTATAGAGGCATATGCATTGTTTCAGTGTACATTAAGAAAAATACCTACATCTTCCTTTAGTGCAACACTCGTTCTCAAGCCACTCATCTCCCTGATGTTTCTTGCAGGTGTTCCGCAAGGATCTCATTAGTGCCATGAAACTACCAGATTCTCACCATGTCAACCCTGATGAATATTACATCTTTGCGGACACGTGGAAACAAGAATGGGAGAAAGGAGTTCAAGTTCCAGCCAGTCCAGAAACTATTCCACAGCCATCACTCAGGTAATGACGATCAGCCAAAGATCATGTACACAAAACATCAACTTAGGGAAGATAGTGTCTCAAAAATGGGTTATCTAGATGCAATCAGCTTTTCTGTGTTGTTATACTTTAATCTCCAATGCAGCAGCCTTCAACCATGTTCTTAAACCATTCAAGTATCAATTTGGAAAACATTTCTGTGGGACTTCAGTCCAGATCTGGTTCTGCCTGTACACTGTTAATAATATCTACATTGTAGAGTTTAGAAGTCTTTTTTCCCCCGAGTCTCACAGTGCTATGGATTAAAACCTGTTTTTACACTTGAATACAGTAAGTTTAATAACTTGAAAATAAACCCAAGTCTTTTATGTGTTACTTGGAAGGCTTCCTTATAAAGCCTGGAGATATAGAACAGTAGGGATAGAATAGTTACTGATACCTGATGAAGTGAATCACTGGCTCATATAATTGCATGTGGTGGTTGTTGCCAAATCTTTAACCCTTTCTGCCTTCTCTTGCCAGAAATAGCTGCTTAATGCTATAGAAGTTTTGCAATCTCAGTTTCAGGAGACAGAAAAATAACCTTTTGTTCTCTCGGGGTGTGTTTAGACTAGAAAACACAGCAGTGTAGTCCTGCAACTTGTCCTGATGGAAACAGAATGTGTTTCAACATAGAAATGTTATTGCCAGCATGATCTTTGAGACAAAGATAAATGAATTGTCCGGTGAAAGCACTGATGCCAGCGTAATTTAATTTACACTGGGGCTATTGTCAGTACCGGGTTATTAAAAATAAATATATTGCATCTCATACCAGCAGTATTACATTAGAGGAAAAAATTGCTATAGATTTGGCTGGAACAGAGAAAAAGAAAAGCTTACAAGGAAACAAGACGAAAAAAAGAGCAAGGTGAAGAGGCAGGAAGAATGGCAGAAGAACATTGTGCTAACGTTGACAACCCACATTGTCCACTAAGAATTATGTGAGATGCTGCTTTACTGCTGCCTGCCTCTCCTTTACTGCTTTTGCCTTGTTTCCCACAGCTTTTTTTTCCTCTTTGTCCTGTGGAGGGTTAGCTCCAGAAAGCATGCAAAGCTGCTCGCATGTGGCACTGTTCCATTCAGTATCTCCCTGTCTTCCTTTCACATGCAGGGCCTCTTGCACTGAATGCAGAGAAGTATTGACTTTATCTAGCTACGGTCAGTCTTTCCATTCCTATAGGCTGGTTTACCAATCAAATGCTGAGTTTTATCTCTTAAAATAGTTGGAAGATTGAGAGCCACCGGTATTTTTCTCCCTTGCTTCCTGGATGATTTTGAGTTGTTTTTTTCCCCTTTATGTTTTTTCTTGGCATCAGAACGATTCTTGCAAAACAAAAATAATACGTTTTTAACATGGATAGGGTAGACAGGGTAGACTGTTTATCCCAAGTGAAGAGCAAGCATTTCATTTACTCTGCTGTTTGGTAAAATAAATTAAGCTTTTATGAAAAAGCTGGTATTTTCAAGGAACCAATTGGCAAAATTTCCTTGTATGAGTTAAGAAGAGTACACAACAAAGATGGAAGGGAGTTTTGTACATAGTACTTTCTGTGGGTTTCAAGAACACTTGCATCATCGCACTAGTAGCATTTGTTAAATTGAAAATCATATGTACAGGCTTACATTTTAAAAAGGATTCTGTGTACGTAGCAAACCTTAGCACATTTCCTGTGAAGAAATGACATTTACAGAATCCTGTCTCCCTAGACTGACTACGCTTACTTACCAGCTAGTTTAAAATCTAGGTTTCTTTGCACTTACAGCAAATATTTCATGTCTTTCAAGGGTGAGTCTTAAAAAGCTGTAACTCTCTGCTTCTGTCTTTTTTTTTTTTTGCTTTCACTCTAGGGTTGTAGCAGAAAAGGTGAAAGAAGTACTGTATACGCGACCCAGGAAATATATCCACTGTTCCAGTCAAGAGCCCACAGAACCAGGTTACATCAACATTTTGGAACTGGCAGAATCTGTGTGTCGTTATGACTTAGATGACATGGACATCTTCTGGCTTCAGGAGCTAAATGAAGAACTCACAGAAATGGGTAATTTCACAACAGGTCCTAATTTTAAGAGCAGCAGTTAGTTTCTGCTGTTGGAGCTTAGTATGCTGTGTGAAATGTCTTATCACTGAGAATTGAATGGAAATGCTAAGAAAGTAGAAATGCTTCATGACTTGCTCAATCTGTTAATGTTTTATGTTTTACCTGTTGTGCCTAAAAGCTTCTTCACATCCAAAATCATGTGCAACTCCTGAAGACTAAGGCAAAAGAGAAAAAGACCACATCAGGTGGAATTCATTGTAGGACTTCAAAAGTTAAAAAATTATGTAGGAAAAGCAGATATTTCCATTTCTTAGACTTAACATATTATTGCTACAAATTCAGAGTTTTGAGGAGCTTGCATACTGGGCTTTTAAAGGGATTAAAATCTCTATCCATGGAGATTTTCGAGATAGGGAGCTGCTGGAAAGAGTTCAGGGCAGGGCCACAAAGATGATGGAGTGGAGCATCTCCCTTATGATGAAAGGCTGAAGAAGCTGGGGCTCTTCAGCTTGGAGGAGAGGATGTGTCAGGAGGATGGAACCAGGATGTTCTCAATGATGTCCAATGATAGGACAAGGGGTAATGGGTATAAGCTGGAACATAAGAGGTTCCAAAGAAACACAAGGTAAAACTTCACTGTGAGGATGATGAAGCACTGGAACAGGCTGCCCAGTTGGGTTATTGAGTCTCCTTCTCTGGAGACATTTAAAACCCACCTGGATGAGTTCCTGTGTGAACTAAGTGGTCTTGCTCTGGCAGTAGGGTTGAAATAGATGATCTCTCAAGGTCCCTTCCAGCCCTTAAGATTCTGTGATTCTGGGATCTGATTAGACATAGCTCTTGAGCATCAACCTTGTCTGGATTCACTGTTGACTCTACTTGGAGCCAGGGACTGCTCTGGAGCCCTCTGAAGGTCCTTTCCCACTTGAAACTTAAGGAAAATTTATTTACCATGAATTATTCTGAAATTCTTCTAATTCAGGGAGTGAGAAAGTATCTGGGTATGGCAGAGAGAGAACAACTGCGTAGCAGAAGGCACTTTGTATCCGCAACAAGGATACTTAGTTTGCAACAAAGAATCGAAATTAGTAGCTCTATTCTTGTGCATAGTCCAGCAGTTAAAATGTTAGCCTCTGATATTGCTGTTGCATGAATATACCAGACTTTGAAGGCCTGAATAAAATAGTGAACTATGGGCAGCAACCTCATTTTTCACTTGAGTATTTTAAGAGGATGGAGTGTAGAGATTTCTTGTAGCTTTGAACGTTGTAGGATTTCTTACACAACACATGACCTGAAGCTGCAAGTTGAGGTGCAGTCTCATAGCAAATCCTTTTTAAGTGGTTCTCCTTATGCTAAGTTTAATTAGTGGTAAGTGTATATATAGCATGTGCAGCGTTCAAGTGAACAGGTAGTATGGATTGGTATGGATTGACAAGAGTATATTTCTCTCCAATTGTATTTTTAGAAACAACAGCAAAAGCACTTTTCATAAGTGTTATGCTAATCACTCAAGTAGTGTACTGGATGGTGCTGGGCAGTAGCAGTTTTTCATCTTTACAAGATCTGAACTGTTCTTGATAAGTTTTATCCTACGGTGTTAGTCTTCAGAAGAACATTGTGTATGATTTTGAATGGCATTAGTGTTTTGGAGTAACGGAGGTGGAGGGAGGGTTGTACGGGAGCAGCTTGCAGTTACAGAAACGACCGTCTTTTATGCTGTAGCATTGCCTTCAAGGTGTGATCTTGTGGTTTGTGTATAACTTAAAATTTTACACCGTTAGTAGTTCTAGTTGTATTTAGAAGATAATGCTACGATTAGCCAGTGAGTGAAAAAGGTTTCCTTTTTTTCATTTTTAGTATGTTTGACAGGAAAGAAGACCCTGTCTACTGCTTTAGTTGCTAGAAGTTATCCTTCCTTTTTCCTCCCTTGGAACTCGGTCAGAGACACCAGACTGTCCTATAATTCCCTTTCCCTATTCTTTGTTGCAGGATGTGGGCCCCTGGATGAAAACACAATGGAAAAGACAATTGAAGTGCTAGAACGGCACTGTCATGAAAACATGAATCACGCTATTGAGACTGAAGAAGGTTTGGGTATTGAATATGATGAAGATGTCATCTGTGATGTGTGCAGGTCCCCTGACAGTGAAGATGGGAATGACATGGTGTTTTGTGACAAGTGTAATATCTGTGTCCATCAGGTTAGCACCTGCAGAAATTTTAATGCTGTCCTGTGGTCTTAGTTCACCTTGTCAAGTGTGGAATTTGAACTGATATAAAATGTTAATTGGAGGGCTTTTTGATTTTCTAGGTATGCAGTGATGCAATACTAAGTTGAATTTTTATGCTCTATATAGGTTAATTAGACAATAATTATTAATTGTAATAATAAATAAGCAATAGATTCATCATTAATATATTGATGATGTATAGTTGGTTGATTATTAATAGCTAAATAATCTATTAATTATCTATTATTAAGATTTTACTGGGAGGGTGAGGGAGCCCTGGCACAGGCTGCCCAGGGAAGGTGTGGAGTTTCCTTCTCTGAAGGCTTGCAAAACCCGCCTGGACATGTTCCTGTGTGACCTGATGAGGTGACCTGCTTCTAGAGGGAGGTTGGACTAGATGATCTCTAAAGGTCCCTTCCAACCCCTGCCATTCTACAGTTCTATGATAAGTAGATGAAGTGGCCTGACATGGTAAATATATGGACATTGACAGTCTAATAGAACACCAAATGTGTTCTTGGGACTTTAAAGTACTTCTTCAGTGACTATAAACAGTTTTTCCCCATTACTAAACCTGCTTTTGAAGATCAAGAGGGTAGGAAATGCTGGCTTGCCTATATCTGGAAAAAATAAAGATTATTTGTTTCAGAGCTGTCTTTTTCCTCCTTCAGTGACTGGTTAATTGGCCAGACACAGGCTGTCCAAATTTAGCCATCTGAAACCACATGCAGGCATTTTAACAGACTAATGTTTTTTAGAAGGCATAAGCACCTGCAGTAACCGTGCTCAGTCTGAATGTTGCTTGTGTTTATAGCATTTCAGACGTAGCCAAGGCTTTACCCTGAGCTCAGCATAGTCAGGCAGAAGTGTCTTTATGATCAAAAAAGGGATATGAATCCTGTGGTTTCTGTGCATCCTGTTCTGGAAGGGGGTTTTGCTCTAAATTAAAAAGAGACTAAGAAGAGTTGGGTTTTAATTTTTTTTTTAAATGTATTTTTATACTGACTGCAAGTAAGACTTGGAAAGCATATCTGCCTGACAAAGTCCCTGTCACCTCCCTGCTCACAGTGGGCTGGCTTCCAGCTCTGCTACTTTCCTGATGTGATTCACCGCGTGAGGCAGCCACGTGAGCCTGAGTGCCAGGAACACGGCCAGGGACAGGAATACAGCCGGCAGCTGGGCTGCCTGCTGCAGCCCCTCTTTCTGCCTGCTCAAAAGTAATGAGGAATTTGCAGTTGGAGGCTTGTGGTTGCCTGCTGACAGCTGGGCTTGAGCTGATGGCCTGCTGCCTTCTTGCTCCTGACCCTTCCCCATGCCAGATCTGCCTGAAACAAACCGGGGAGCTTGTCTGCAACAAGAACAAAAAATCATTTGATTTTTAATCTGTGTCAGCTCTGTAGCTGATCACCAAGTAGCCTCAGGTCTGTTGATCATCACACAGTTTGGAGGTGAGGAGGAGGAGAAGTGTGAGAAATTTCCTCTATCATGGTGCCCTCTCCTGCTGGCTCAAACACATTGTCAAATTACTGATTTAGTACTCTAGGCCTCCTCCACTTTTTAGTTGGATTAAATTAGAAAATGGCTTCATTCTATTTCCAGCCCCTTAAATGTGATCTTAGGTGTAATGCTACTTCTGCTTTAGTAATAGAGGGAATGCTGGTGGGAATCTAACAAAAAAACCAAAATCTCTTGTAAAATTTAGATTACAGCTCCCCCTGTTGGGTTTTTGCAACGGTTGTCATGTCAAAATAATGTTTAGGTTAGTCAGTCTTGTGGAATTTAATTAAGAAAAGTGCCCCTCCAAGCCTGACCTAAGTGTGCAATCTTTCATGATACCGTTTCACATTAAATACTGCGATCTTATAGTCAGAAGGCTGGGAAAGCAAGTGTGGGAACTTTGTACTAAATTTGAATCTGAAAGACAGATTACAGATAACAATCCTGTTTTGTTGAGACTTTCGATGTTGATGTTCCCAAACATAGTGTTAAGAATGGTGGGATTTCCTCTGAAAGCCACCCTTTTGATAAAGCTTTCATTTGAAGCAGAGTGGGATTAGACCTCAGTGGCAGACAGCGTTTTCAGATAGACTCGGCTTAGTATGCGTGTGTGTATGTGTGTGCGGCAGGATATATCCAGGTGCATGTCTAGTTAGCCATTCAGAACTTCTGGGTATTTGAATTGGAAAGCAGGCTACTTTTTTTTTGTCTTCTTTTCTACTTTTTGATTTTTTATTTGCAAAACTTCAGAAATTTCTGATTTTCCAAAGGATTAAGTGCAGTACTTGGGAAATGGGTGTAAAACCCAGCACCTCATAATTCCAGTATGTACCCTAATTTTTGTTGCAACATTATGTAAATATTTAACAAACAATTCACAGAAGTGTAACCACAAAGGTGATTTTGTGTTGCAGAAAACAGTCTTCAGTCAAACAGCTCATATCCCTTCACATCTAAATAGAATTATGTTGGAGTGTAAAGTAATTAATGGTAGGCAATTGTGTTTTTTAATATGTATTAGTTGCAGAAGCTAATTTACAGGAATGTCTTATGTCTTTTGCTTTAGAAGTTTAAAAGTCACTAAAAGCAAAGATGAAAGTTCTTGACACCAGTGGTAGGTTGTGCAGTAACAATGGGTATGTTTTACATTATAAACAAATAATACCAGCTCATGTTTTAAAAACAAACCAGCATCAAGGCTTTGCTTTAAAGGCTGTTTATCTCTTTGGTTGCTTGACTTTAAGGTAAAGAAAATAGAGAAGGATTAAGCAAAGGCCAAACTGTGCCTTTGTTGTTTGGAAGCTTTGCTCCATATGAATTATAATGTTTGTTTGTGAAAGAATTTCCACACTGTGATCTCGGTACCTGTTTTCTTCCAAGGCGTGCTACGGAATCTTAAAAGTCCCTGAAGGGAGCTGGCTGTGTCGCACCTGTGTCCTGGGAATACATCCTCAGTGCCTCCTGTGTCCCAAAAGAGGAGGTGCCATGAAAGCTACCAGGACAGGGACCAAGTGGGCACATGTGAGCTGCGCCCTGTGGATTCCAGAGGTAAAACCTAATTTCTCTCTATTTTGTATCATAGACTCCTCTCTGTCCTCCTCATTGCCT
Source organism: Colius striatus (assembly GCF_028858725.1). NCBI lineage: Eukaryota > Metazoa > Chordata > Aves > Coliiformes > Coliidae > Colius > Colius striatus. Next base: position 69,099,435 of record NC_084759.1, read on the forward strand.
CCTCTGCCTTTTATAACGTTCTCATGATTTAATGTATCTGCCTGGCTTAATACCAGGCTTTATTCTGAGGAGTCTACAGTCTGTGAAGGCTGGGAGAGAGTCCAGCTTACATTCCATTAATGAATTACTTTGTCCCCTTCATTTAATCGGCAGTCACTTCTTGGTGTCGTTACGGTATCTGAGCGACCTGCTAGAAAAAAGACTACTGATGTAAGCTAGTGTTCCCTGTACAACTGCAGCTTCCTTGTCTCTTTTGTTTTCTGATGAATTTATGTGCTCAGTTTGGTGCATAATCTGTATTAATACATCCACACTCTTTTCATTTTTCTTTGTTTTTTTTTAAAGAACTCCCTCCATTGCAGGATTTGTATTGAAAGGATTGTAAGATTTGTAGTTAAGGTTGTTTTTAAGTAACATTTTTCTGAACCGTGGGGATGATGTGGTTTTTTTATCTTCTGTGTTGTAAGTAAAGGCTTTTTTGATATATTTGTGCCTACATATATGGAGAGTTTCATAATGAAGCTTTATCCTTCTTCCATTTTGAATAAAGTTTAGCATCACAGCATAATTCTGTGAATTGGAATGTTCATGCATGTTCAGGTGGAGTCTGTATTCAATTTTATACTTGGAATATTTGTTTTCTTTCTGGAAAGATAAAATCATAGAATGGTTTAGGTTGGAAGGGACCTTAAAAGTCATCTAGTTCCAAGCCCTTGCCATTGGCAAGGACACCTTCCACTAAATCTATTGTTAGGTGGTTTAACGTGAGGTGGTAGCCAGATTTATTGACAGTTGTGACGGTGGGGGGATGGATGCCTTGTTTTCTGAACCTTCTGCTCCCAAGCACAGCCAGCCTTTGTGTTTGCAAAACTTTGAGGAAGTTGTTAAGATTCTGGGTATTTTTTTGTAATGTAGCAACCAGCTGCCTGTCTGAGCTGTACATCTGCTTTTCACAGAGGTTATCTCTGCAGTTGCACTTTTCCTTTCAGGCCTGCTTGCAGTTCCTGGCATCTCTTCCACCCTCAAGGAAGGAGGAGATGAGAAAAAACAAAAAAATATTTTAGCACTTTAAAAAAATCTCTTGACTTCTGACTCATGAAATGTCTTGACTGGAAGCTCTCCTGGCTCTGAGCAGACTGGTTTTCCTAAGAGGCCCTTTATTCACACAATTGCCTTGATGCACTTGCCAGAAAGGGAACTTGCAGGTTTGGGAAGCAGGTGATGTCAGGCCAGGGAGCATGTGCTCCTCCCAGCAGAGGGAGAGAAGCTGCCAGGGGAGCACCCAGGTGGGAGAGCTTGCATCTGGCTGCTCCCACAGCCCATCCAGTGGCTTCAGGCCTCTCCAGCCCTTGAGCCTCTCCTCCTCTCAGCACCAATGCCAGGTGTGTCCGGCATGGCATGGCAAAGTGGGGATACCTGCTAATAGGGGTGGGAAATGCCTCTTGGATCCATTCTTTCTCTCAGTCTCCTGTGTTGCCACTGGTAAGACAATTGAGGCACTGGAGAAGACAGAGGAAACCTTTGGTAATCTCTCCTGAAATGGCAAGTCAGTTCTGTCTGGACAGTCACTGTCACCTTATGTGCTGCAGAGGGCAAGAAAGACCCAGAATTTGAAGACCTGGGGATGGATACTTCAGGGAATAAAATATGTTCTCATGCACCTGTTTTTCTTTTCCCCAAGATAGTAGCGTACTGGAACTCTCTACAAAGAGACAGATGAATTATAAAATCACTGCCATTTCCTCTCGTGGCCTTAATAAAATGGAGCAAGGCAGATTGCAGAGGGGAATGGACCGTAAACATCTCTGTGCTTTGTGATAAAAGATTGAAAGAGGGACTCACCAAATGTAGGCTAGTACTGTTAAAGGCAATTGTATCTGGTATTTTCCTTCATTAACACGTTCAGTGCTGTCTTTAAAAAGTGTTTTTTCTTCCTTCCTTGTGAGCTAATACTGTCAAAAGGCTTTCTTGACCCTTGCCTGACTGATTTGGATATTTGAAGGCTTTTACTGCCCAAAAGATATGCATTGTTGGTTTATATCCTTTTATTACTCTGCCTTTATCTTTTAGTGTAAATGTGTGGTCTATTTTATGTGTCCTTAAAAGACATTCTTTAAAAAGAAATTCTTTTTAAAAAGGAAGAAACACTGTTACCTGAAAACTTACACTGAATGTTTTGAAACACAACGTCTTTCTCTGCCTTAGATAAGCATTACAGTTATGTCCTCCCTCAATCAATGTGGTCTTAGCTGCACCAGAAAGTTATTTTTGCTTGCTGCAACTGGAAGGGTATCAACTGTCCTTTGCTGCTGTTGTGAATGGCAGTGCTCCAGACACTGGGCTGCCCTTCCCAGCCTCTGAGGCAGGTCACACTGTGCTTGTGCAGCTGCTGGTGGCACGTTAACAGGGGAGCAGAGGATAGCTGGGCAGGGATTGGGATGGCAGCTAGTGTGCATAATAGTGACAGAGAAGAGGTTTCAACAGCCCATCATCTTCAGTCTCTCCCACTCTTAAAAGTTCTGCAGAGTACAGCAGTCAAAATGTAGCCTGATAGAAGGTGAAGGAGTAAGAAACGGATACATATTATGGCAGATGGGTCATTTCTGCCTTGGGATTAAAAGGCTGGCCTCTCTGCTCTCTAGATCCCTTGTGAGCAGCAAGGTTCAAACAGACTTTGCCTTGACGCGTCTCTTTGAATATCAGAAATATGCAAGCGGCATGAGGCCAGAAAAAATAAATTGCACCTGACTCTATAAGTGCTTCTTTGTGCTTTTACAAAGTGGAGTAATATAAACAGGAAGTGTTACAAGCTGAATGGACAATATTTCCAACACAAATGTTTCCTGACCTTATGAGTCCCCTCTGGGGAAGGAGCAGGGAGAGCATTAAAAGGGGCATAGAGGAACAGGGAGAAAGTCTGTGTCAATGCTCACTCCTGCTGGGAAGCATGTTAGAAAGCTGGTATTATTACTCAGTGTCCAGAGAAAAAAAAAAAGTCACTGAAGGTTCTGGTTTCTTTTTGAAAGGAATATAGACAACCTGACAAGTTGATACAATCCCTTAATTCCCAAAGGAAGTCTTACCTAGTAGTGTAGTGGTAACTGGAACAAGAATTGTAGACAGTCTTTGTACAGTATTGTTTCAGAAATACCTGTGCAACTTGTAACCAGCTCTGTTTTGAGCAAGGTCAAGTTGAGTTGATGAAAAGCTCTTCAATTTTGGAAGCAAAAAAGTTAAAATTGATGATGTTTAAGAGTGTCAGATACGCTTTTTTGTGGAACTATTCAAGCATTTCCAGGAGATGTTTGTCACTGTCCCACCAATTTATAGGAAAGACACAGCAGATCAAATGGTTTGTCATCTCTGCACGATGAGGGCATCACACATTGCCTGCCTATTCTCATTCCTGTCTGATAAAAACTGGACCCTGTGTGAAGCATCTCACTGTCTTACTAATCAAGACTTCTGGAAATGCCATGCAGCAAGTTGACCTCAGTATATTCCAAAAGACAGGGCTTGCCGTTGGGGGATCAGAGGGTGACGCACTATAATAAATATAAATATCATCTGAGTCAGTTTATGTCACTAATTCATGAACTGCTGATGAACTTTTTAAAATGTGAAAATGATGAACCGAGTCATCTTGTGCAAAACTGTCTTTTCCACCTACTTACATGATCCTTAGATCAATGCAATGACGAGGAAGAGAGCAGCAGAAATACTCAGTTTGAGTGTAGCAACTGTGACTCTCAGACTTGATGAACTTGGCCCTGTTATTCTTGGATAAGTCTATCTCCCAGAGGAGATCTGCTGAAGCAAAGCCTTTCCTCCCTGGGGGTTAAGCAGGTTTTAAAATGAGTATGTGCATCAAGTGGTGACTGATCACTTCCCGAAGGGAAGCTAGAAAAGTCAGTTTAGTCTACTGGCTCTTCTGAAGTCAACGGTTTAATTACTGCATGTTAAACTAAGTCGTATAACCTGCATTTCCCTAGGAGAGTCTCATTATGGAGTTAATATATGAAAATTACTGTAGCATAATGTTCTTAAAGTTTTCTAGGAAAAAAAAATGCTGTTCAAATCTCAGCCTTAACTGCTTGCTTAAAGAATCAGCTTTCGTCTGGCCTCACAGTGCCCCAGAGCATGTGCTCTCTTGAGGTGAATTGTTCATAGAAAGTTCTGAGATCTTTCTATATAGAATCAGCATTGTATTTCTGCTTCAGGCAGGTAGCCCTCCAAAGCACACAAGTGTTATATAACCATCGGAATCCACCCTTTTGGAGACTGACATACTTGGGACAGAGCAGTTATCCCACTGAAATCTTCTGTCGTGTGCCATTCTCATACTGGCCCAGTTCTGCATGTTAGTCATTCAGAGCTGGTCAGTTTTTTGTTTCTACCCTTGGGTAAATCTTAAGATTAATCCACTCCTGTTAGGAGTGGCTCAGGGTTACCTACGCAGACAATTTATGGCTGTTTTAGTGTCCAAATTCTGGAAGACAGTCCTTGTTTTCCAGGATGGATAACAGGCAGCTGAGAAATTTCAATCACAATGGATATATGGACATTAGTATAACAGAATAGGAAGAGGTATCCCATGCTTATCTGTTTGGGTTTTTCTTTCTTTTAGTATTAATATCTGTAATCTGGTCTACCAGAGACAAATGGATCATCCAGACTTAATATGTGAAAACTGGCACAAAAGAATACACTGTGCTTTGCAGGAAGACAAGTTTGTTGTGTTCTTTCTCTCATCATACTTGATACAACGTGTAGTTAGGGAAAGTGTATTAGAATCACCTCTAGCCTTGGGAGCTCTCAGCAAAGAGGCCAAGGTGAGAAGCGAGGCTTTCCCTGACTGCTGACTGATAGATCTGGTTCTGCTCCATTGTGAGCTGGCAGAAGTAACTGTTGTAGCAGATCTGTGAGTCTTAAAGAAGGAAGTTTTCAGGTAAGCATGAGTAAGTGTTCCTGTTTTGTTCTCAGTAGCTTGTATTTTGGGGGTACTTAATCTAGACCTGTTAAAGCAGCATAGGAAAACAAACAAACAAGCAAACAAAAGCCCCTGACCAAAAACCAACAAAACAAACAGAATGGAAAATAAACAAACTTAAGCATGACTTACTGCAGTCTCTCAATGGGTTCGTAACAAAGCGTGCTGTAGATGCCTCAAGCGTTAGAAAGAACTGCAACACTTACTCACCAGGTTAAACTAGCAGTATTCTACACTATTGTTTTCATGTGGGATCTTTGAGGGTCCCTTGCTGAGATGTGCGAGCATATGGAGATCTCACAGTGGGATAAATGTGTGATCGTGTTTTTTCTTCTGATATTAACGGAGAGCTTGTTTTCATTGCCTTGATAATTGCTTCCCATGATTTTTGTTTGTTTCTTTGTTTACAGGTTAGTATTGCTTGCCCAGAAAGGATGGAGCCAATCACAAAGGTGTCTCACATTCCACCTAGTCGATGGGCTTTAGTTTGTAGTTTGTGCAAACTGAAAACTGGTGCTTGCATTCAGGTACGTGTGACTCTGTGGTGAGTCTATGTGAGAGGGGCAGTTTGGGATTTTGCTTTCTGTTTTTCCTACCTTCAGAGATGCCAATGTAGATGACTGTTGGGTAGATGCCTACTTCTTCATAGCTGTTTGCTCACAAAGTAGTTCACTAGGGCAGAGATTTAGGAGTTAGTCTGAATTGCCGCCTTCTGAATAAGGCTGAGAGCAATAAGGATTGCTGCCATGTGGGTCAGAGATGGATAGAAAGGTTCTTCTGTTGAACACTGTTCACAAACGAGAAAGTACCAGATCAGGTGGTACCAGTTTTGAAGAGATCAAGAGATATCTTTAAGAACACTCAGGGAAAGTATTTTTGTGGGGATGGGCTTTCATGTAATGGAGACAGTTCTATCCTTTTCCTCTGTTTTGTTGCTACTGTTAGTGATTGAGGTTTTTTGGTTTATTTTGTCTGTAGTGCTCCGTGAAAAGCTGCATCACTGCCTTTCATGTCACCTGTGCCTTTGAGCATAGCTTAGAGATGAAGACTATTCTGGATGACGGGGATGAGGTCAAGTTCAAGTCGTATTGTCTAAAGCACAGCAAGAACAAACAGAATTCACTGCCTGATGTTGATGAGCACCCTAAGAGCGTGTCAGACCAGAAGCAAACAGAGAGCGAGAAAACCAGTTTGCGAGCCCAAAAACTCCGAGAGCTGGAAGAGGAGTTTTACTCACTGGTTAAAGTGGAGGATGTTGCAGCAGAACTGGGCCTTCCTAAACTTGCTGTAGATTTCATCTACAATTACTGGAAATTAAAGCGAAAAAGTAACTTTAACAGACCATTGTTTCCTCCCAAGGAGGATGAAGAAAATGGCTTGGTGCAGCCAAAAGAAGATAGCATTCATACTCGCATGAGGATGTTCATGCATTTGAGGCAGGACCTAGAGAGGGTAAGAATTTAACTGGTAAAGTTTTATTTGCAGGTGAGCAAGGTCTTTGTTCCTGAGTTAAAATGGGAATGGGGAAAGCATAGAAAGATGATTTAAAAAAAAAACAAAAACAAAAAGAAAGGCCTTCACATAATCACAGAATGGTAGGGGTTGGAAGGGACCTCTAGAGATCATCCAGTCCAACCCCCCTGCTGAAGCAGGTTCACCTAGATCAGGTTGCACAGGAACGTGTCCAGCTGGGTTTTGAAAACCTCCAGAGAAGCAGACTCCACACCTACCCTGTGCTTTCAAGTCCAGTCTTTTAATAGACTGCCTGCTGCAGACACTTTCAGGTGCTGTCCCTTCTCAGTCCAGTGAGAGATCCAGCATGAAAGCAATGCCTCCTGACTTGTTCAGAGGTTATTCCGTTATGTATTTTAAGGTGCACGTTTCCACGCGCTATGAAGACAGTTGCTAGCTGTCTCCTTTGATTTCTACTTCAATTGAGTAAATATTTTTAAAGTTAGGTACATTTATTTGACCCAGGTGTTAGTAGTTGCTAGTGATACAGATTCAATAACAAGAAATGATACTCTTATTAATCAAAAGTTAAGTGCAAACAGCAAAGGAATGGGGCAGGCTTATCAGATTCTTATCCTCCACTTCTTGTCTTGGAATGAATTGTCTTGAGTCCTGAATTGTAATTAGAAAAGGTGGTTTGTAATGGTTATAATGGAATGGTAAATATTGGAAAATTCTGAGTTGGGGAAAAAATCAGTTCTCATAGGTGAAGTGGTAAGTATTCTTTGGTGAATGTGCATGAAGCTTCTGGAGAATCCTAAAAGTATATTTAAGCAGGGCTACTTACTCTCATGGTTTGAAGGCAAGTAGGTGAAGTCCTAGGTGGTTAACTTCCATGATGACTTTTTGTTCCACACACACAGAGGAAGAATGCTGGCCTGCACTCAGACCCCTTCCAGTGCCATCTGATTCAGGATTCTTACTGTCCTCTCTTTCATGCCACTGAGCTGGTGTCAGGTAGCCCCAGGCAGCAGGAATGACTCCTCTCTCTCTTGATCTGGTTGCAGCTGCCTAAGGTGCTATGGTTGGAGGGTGGTCTGAAAAGAAATCACTGAGTCTACTTGTGGCTTTACTTAGGAGGAAAAGGAAGCTATCTTTTTATCAGTGAAAGGAGACTCTACAATCCCTCTGGGCAGCCTGTGCCAGGGCTCCCTCACCTGAACAGTGAAACAGTGTTTTCTTATATATAAGTGGAACTTTTTGTGTTCCAGCTTCATCCCATTACCCCTTGTCCTGTTGCTAGCTACTATAGAAAAAAGGAATGTCCCAACCTCCTGACACCCACCCTTCAGATATTTATAAATGTTAATCAGATCTCCCCTCAGTCTCCTCCAGACTAAACAGCCCCAGTTCCCGCAGCCTTTCCTCATATGAAAGATGTTCCAGTCCCCTGATCATCTTGGTGGCCCTGCACTGGACTCTCTCCAGCACTTCCCTGTCCCTCTTGAGCTGAGGAGCCCAGAACTGGACACAGTACTCCAGATGAGGCCTCACCAGGGCAGAGTAGAGAGGGAGAAGAACCTCCCTTGACCTGCTGGCCACACTCTTCTTGATGCATCCCAGGATCCTTCTTGGGCACGAGGGCACATTGCTGGCTCATGGTTAGTTTGTTATCAATCAGGACTCCCAGGTCTCATGCACCAGCCTGTATTGATAGTGAGGTTTACTCTGATGCAGGTGCAGGACCTTCCACTTGGCCTTGTTGAACCTCACGAATGAAAGCAACAGAGTTAGAAAATAAACCAGCAAATAGGTCAGAGAAAATGTATTTGTACACTACACAAGAAGCCAGTTTTTAGAAGCAATCTGCATGTTAATTTTGGTCCAAACAGGCTGGCTTTCTTGGACTTCGGAGGGAAACTCTGGGAGAATCTAGTATTGCCTGCAGTAACATCCCCAGCATTTTACATAGTGGAAGTAGGCTTACAGTCAAGCACGTCTTAGCAATTTACTTCTTTTGACTGGAAAGTTGTGTTTGCTCACTGTTCTTAAAGATGAAAATATATTCTGCAGTCTCACAGAATATATTCAAGACATTCACTAAACTGACAGTTCAAAAAAACCTCCAGGATATTTTTTCTAATTGGTATTTACATATGTTCAGCAATACTCTCGAGAGCTTTGCCAAGGGATTTTGCGCATAACGTTGTTTTGTTTCTTTTGTTGTTACACCTATTTAAACTATGTCAGGAATTATTTTCTTACTGCCTATTAACTCTCCTGTTGTTCCTCTGTAGGTAAGGAATCTCTGCTACATGGTAAGCAGGAGAGAGAAACTCAAGTTGTCTCACAGTAAAGTACACGAACAGGTCTTCAATTTGCAAGTCCAGCTCATTAATCAGGAAATTGCTGCAGGTAATCATAGAAACGTAAAATCTTTACAAATTCTGTCTGTGTTCAAACTAAGAAACGTGTTCTCTTTATGTTCCTGCTTGGTGATGTTAACACTGTGCATCTGCACTTAAAGACCTTCTTCAAGTACACAGTCAACAAAAGTAGTGTTTCTTTATATATTTCTTTATTTGATGGCTGTTTCTGGGATATGCCTATCACTTGCCTATCACTGTGGCATCCAGATAGCTGGTGGTGATCTCCAGGTTTTGGCTTCCCTAGGCTGCAGCTTTATGGTCCTGGTTCCCCACAGCAAGCTCTGCGCTGCTGCCTGGTTCTCCAGCCGAGAAGGCTTTTTACTTGCTGTCAGTAGTTGGTTCCTTCAGGCAAAAGAGACGAGTGACTGATAGGAATTGCTGTTGTTCTCGTGTTGCTTTGCATGCTTGATGAGCAGCACAGAGAGGCATCTCAGAGCTTGCCATCTGCACTTACTCTTCTTCCTTCCAAAAGGATTTAAGTACTCTGTTTTTCAGTACTGAAGAGTAACTGGTAAGGAATGCTGATGTACCAAAAACCTCTCTGCCCTTCGTTTTTATAGAGGCTGTTTTGAAATAAGGAACACAGCGTTTGGGAAGAGGAAGAGTGTACATTACAGTGCAATTACGTGGGTTTTAATAGGGAAGGCAGCTATTTATTCAATGTGAAATTAAGATCTCTCTGTTCTTTGAAGATACATACTATGTTTTTAATGACCAATTTGGAGTGAAGTTGTCGTGCTTTTTTTTCTCTACCTCTGAAATGTGGATAAGTTTCATTAGCACTGACGAAGTGGGGGTTTTTGAAACGGTTTTAGATCAAAGGAGTATTCTGTGGAAGCAGCAGTACTCTGAAGCACTTGGTTTTTGTGTAAATGCCTGTTATTAGAAGTGTCTGCTAAATGTACTTTATGTCTTTACAAATACATACAAGTGCTTTTTTTAATGCTTATTAGAATAGCTTGATAGCTACTTTGCAGTGGTGCTGTATGCACATAATGTCATAAAGACTAATACTAAGTATGGGTGAAAAGACTTTCTTAAAGTGTAGAGAATTTTATAATACAAAGAGTTGAACCAAGTCCAAATTGAAACTCGGTTTGAAGCATTGTTTTTTCTCCATCCAAAACTGAATGTGAACCTTTTTTTATAGCTTTGTTGGAACTACTTCAGTCATATCTCAAAACTGGTTCAATTCAGTGGCTTAAAGCCCTATAAAATGGGCACATTGTTGTTTTTAATGGAGATGCTAAGATGCTTACCTAATTCCAAAACAGTGGATCATTTGGAACAGTTTTTGTTACCCCAGCTTCTTTTTCATGTCCTAAAATAATTTGATGCTAATTGTTTGCAAATTCCTTCTTGCTGTTGAATAACCTTCTAATGGACTATAAAACTTGTTACAGCTAACAAAGCGATTACCTTCTTTTTAAAAAAGCCTTTTTCTCTTCTGCCCTCCTCATCTCTTGTTTCCTGTATAGGCCATACCCTGACAAGTGCACTAGAGAACACGCTGTTCTACCCACCTCCCAGGATCACCCTGAAGTTAAAAATGCCCAAATCAGCACTAGGAGATTGCAAAAATAACTCGCTGAAGCCTGGCAACAGACCGCTTTCTCCCGACAACAACAGCACTGTTTACAGCAAGCGGAGCGTGCCCGTGTCCAAGGAATCGTTTGAAATCAAAGCAAAATCTTACTCCAGGTATCAACACGACAGCAGAAGTAACGGGTTGCTGGCGGGGATGGGCAAGGCTCGCAGCGAGGCCAAGGAGCCTGGCCCCGTGCAGATGCCAGAGTTTTACCGGGGCCAGCCGTCCGGGAAGCCCCTGGCGCTCCAGGCGGCTCTGCACGGACAAGCTTCCATTGGCAACGGGCGGCCGCAGCAGGAGAACTCGAGGCTGGTGGCCAAGTCCAACGGCCTGATGGGCAGGGCTGGAGATGTGAGCCAGAGGGACAGCTCCAGCCAGACGCCCTACGAACAAGAGTCCGTGCTCACGGCTCACTTGGCCGGCCAGAGCAGCTTCCGAAAATCCACCATGGAACATTTTAGCCGGTCCTTTAAAGAGGCCACCAATAGTCTGGTGAGGACCACGGAAGATCTCCGGTGCTGTGAAAAGCCAACGAGAAGACTTGCCCCAAAAGATCGCTTGTGGAGCAAGCAGACGCTTGAAGGTGCTCCCTACCAGGACAATGACGGGTACTGTCCCGATTTAGAGCTGAGTGACTCTGAAGCAGAAAGTGATGAAAACAAAGAGCAAGTGAGGTTAAGACGAAGTAGCTCAGAGAGGGAAAGCCCCAGTAAGGACTTTGGAAGAGATTGTCACAATAGAAACAAAAAGAACGTGATTTCTCACAGTTCAGTACAAAGGTGATTAGAAGCCCCCACGGGGTAACTCAGCCTTTATGTGTTCCAGTGTACCAGTGCAAAGCTCAGCATCAAAAGGTTCCAGAAAATAGACCAGGACCTAACGTTAGGAAGAGTTTGCAGTAGGGGATGGGGGGAGGGGAGAGAAACCAGAGTAGATTTGTTCAACTGTGAATTGGCTTGCAGTCTTCGCGAGGTTGACTCGGTTATTGCAAAGTCACAGGGAAATGGGTGTGTGGAAATTGTTAGAGGGTGACATCTGGGAGAGCACGAAGCGGTTTAATCTCTGCCTAAATTCAGGAAACTGCTTCCCCCTTGCCAGGCAAAATCGTTGATGTTCTGTCAGTCTCACAGTGGTGGGCAGGTATTAAAGAAGTCCTTGCTCATCTCTAACCTGTTGTGAGAGGCTGCAAAGGGAGACTGCAGGGAGACTGAAACTGCATTGTTAGGGCACCTGCAGCGTGGCTTTGGTCCAGCAGCGCAGTTAGGGAGTTAAGCATGTGAAAAGTCCTGATAGTTTCCCACCCTCCCCCCCCAGGAACCTTTGTGCTCAGGTCTCCGAGCACATGCCAGCGTGCTCTGCTGGATCAGGCCCAAAATGACTACTAAGTGACCATCCTTTTCTGCAGGAGGCTTTGAACTGCAGTGGCGTTTGCAGGCTCCTTGCAGAGGGTGGAAGCAGGCGTCGCTGGCGCTGCCAAACTCACTGACCTCTAGATGTGCCGCCCCCGCCCCTCTTCCCCCTTCCCTGCTCTTGCTGAAGGTTGTGTTTCTTTTCAAAATAATTTGCTTATTTTGTAAATATACAACTTCTAGTACTTCAGTTTTTTTAATCTCTGTACATAGTTGCTTGTTGTGGGATGCACTTGTAAATATTTTACCCAGCTAACAAGTACAGATGGCTAATTTTGTGGATAGTGTTTACAAAAGTAGATGTACTACTTCAAAGAAAAATGCTATTTGACACTTAAATTTAGGCAATCACCAGTGATGCCAGGTTGCTCTTGAAACTGAGATTTCATGTCCAGAGGTGTTTGTACCTGGTGTTTTTAAAGTAAGCTGAATTGGAAGTAATTTTCTCTGAACTTTTGATGTGGGCACAAATTTTCTAGCCTAGTTGCCTGAATACAGGCGTAGCAGCCTTACTTCTGGCATCTGGGTCTGTAAAATTTTAGCCAGTCATCATCTAGAGTTTGGGGATTTTTTAATTGCTGAAAACTTATTATTTTATTAAGCTGCTTTTCAACCTCTGGATCACTTGCTGTTTCCCAAACTAACACTTCGATTTTTTTTATGCCCTTTAAAATTAGCAGTTAATTAGTGATTCAATTTCAGACAGTACTTGAGGAAGCGAGAAGGGAAGGCGATTCTTTTCAGGGGATTTTTGTTCAAATGCAAACCAACTTCTCGTGTGTCAGATGATGGTGGGTGGTGTGTTGACCAACAAAAGTGACTGAACTGTTCTTCTCTGAAATGCTGTACCTTTATCATAAACACGCAACACCCTCCATCCCTGCAGCACTGGCTGAAATGGGCCGTAGGTTGTCCAGGGCACATCGGACGGCGCCTTTCGTCTTGAAGGTTCCTTTATTTTTTGTCTAGAAACGAAAGGTGTTCCCCACCCGCTGTGAAGATGACTATGCAGAATCCAACCAACCACCCGGTTTTCTTCAGAGACTTTTAATTTATTGCTTTTAGCTTGGGAAATGGCAACGACGTTTTCACATCTGTTTTAAACGTTGAAATCTCCCTAGTTGCAATAGGACTAGCAAGTCAGGGGCTGGAGGACTTTTCAGTAGAGAAATAAGAATTAAAAAAGCAAAACAAAAGTAAAGTATACTTGGCAATTCTGCTCTGTTTCCTTCATGCATCTTAATTTTTATTCTTTTTTATTTTTTCCCCACATCTTGATTTTATGTATATTTGTGTAATTGATCTTTCTAGAGCTGTATCTTCCAAATGATTTCTTTTGGTGTAAATATGCAGTAGAGCATTTTAGGTTTCCACATATTTTATTTTAACGGGAAGTGCTTTGTGTTCTAAGCCATGGGTCAATTCAGAATTAAGTAAAACAAATATCTGTTCATTTGTTCTGATTCTCTTAGTTCTCCTTCGATATTTATTAGTGATCCTCTCTCGCTGGTCATGAAATTTGATGAAGCTCGTATCGGGAACGCCGATCTTTGGGAGGTCTGCGAAAGCGTTCATGTTATTTTGTGGCCGGAAGCCTATGACAGAAGGGAGGGAAAATGGTGCTTCAGCAAAACTCAGTGTTTTCTGCTCTTCTGGGGTTATTAATTCAGTTGTTTCCAGTCCGGGCAAATGGTTTTGCTAATTTTTACATGATTTTAATAGATATATGAAGGAGCCCTTGGTTATGTAGTTCTCAAGTATTGTCCCCAAAGTGCATTTGCTAGTTTTTATTGTGTGTTCGGTGGCTAACTGTTTGAAGTATTACCTCTTAACCTTATTTGTCAATATTTTTTTTTGTGTTTTTGCATTTTGTTTTATATATATAAATATATATATATATTCAATTTTCCAAGATGGACTCGATCTTTTTCAGATGTCCCCTTTTTACAAGTACTTTTTCATTAAATTATGAAACTGCTAACAGTATTTTCATTTGTTGTGATTTATTCAGGGCATTTATCCTCTTTCTCTGGCAGGTTGTTAAACTCATCAGTCTTAACAGCATTGTCCTGCGTCCATCAGGAGTAAATTATATCTCTGGAGTTGGCGATAATTTAATGAGTTGAAGCGTTAATGAAAAACCTTTCCCTTTGAGCCTCTCAAAAAAAAAAGTTGCTGAGCGCTAATTTGCTGTGTATAGCAAATATTGCAAGCCTGGCTTTTTGTTCTGCCTAGGTGAGCAAATGTAATGGACCATTTGCTGCCCTGGCCTCACCTTTTAATATCTTTGCTAGTGCCGTAATATGACTGTTCTGCCCTGGTTGGGCAAATTAAGTTAGAGAAGGGAGAGCTCAGACCGTCTGTCTCATCCCTCTTATACACTCACACACACAGCCCCAGTTGAATAACTAACAGAGGGCTAGTGCCATGAAGGGCACATGGGTGCAAGCTAGTGCCTTGCTTGATCTTTTAAGTGGGGTTTGTGTGACCTGTTGCTGTAGTTCCCCTTGCTCCCACAGGCCGGTGCTGTGATACACCTTGCTGGCAGAGAGGAGCTGCTCCCTGAGCCAGAGCAACTGGATCCGAGGATGAAGATGGAGAGAAAGGAGCAGGTGTGCAGCTACACAACCGATCCAATAGCATCCCTCCTGCTCTGATTGGCTCAGAGGGATGGGGATTTGTAGATCAGGCAGGAGCAGAGCGAGGTGAGCCAAGCTGTGAGCTGAGTGGCCAATGTGCTTGTGGCTCATCCCTCAGGCGGGCCGAGAGCAGAGCTGGAGGTGAGGTGCAATGGAGCAACAAGTCCTTTGGATGAAAAGAAAACAGGAAGGGACAAAAAACCACAATCAACAAGGAAAAAGGCACTAAAGGTGCATACAGAAGAGAGGAAAAATCAGCTCTAGGAGGAAGCAGTAAGTGATGGATTGTCAGTCCGTTTTCAGGACCAGGTTTCCTCCTTCCCTAAAGGCATTCTTACAACAGAGTCCAGCAGCAGACTTCGTTTTGGTGGCATTCTGACCCATAGCCTCCCATTCCCTTTGAAAATACAGTCTGCATGTGACTGGGATGTGGGAAAGACAAGGGCCAAGGAAGGAAGTTGGTATCCCCATTATTTTGGAAACAGATGCTTGTGGTTTGTAGAGTCGTTACAAATACATATATGTGGTTACTTGTTGATGGTTAGCGGGGCAAAGCTCTCACAGGCACTAATAGGGGCTCCATGGTGATTCCCAGCACTGTTAATTTCCCTGTTTATGCATTTGTCCAAAGAGAAATGTTTCTCAGCTACAACTTGCATATGTCATTTGTAGCCCATTTTCTTTGCACCGTGAATCCTAAAACCACAGAAAGAGGAACAACAGATGTTTTAACTGTTAAAACTAAGCCTGAAACGTTGACTTGATTTTGATGTGGTACCTCACCAGTGACTAGACCGAGGCATATATAGCCTGCACTGCAGACACACAACGTGTGTCTGATACCTGTGAGGGACTGAACGTTACCAGGTGTTCAAAGGCCGCCTCTGTGAACTGCAGAGGTAATCCAGCCAAACCAGTCATTTTGATCATTGTGAATTTTGATGATCGCAGTACTTGTGAAGATTTAGCACTGCAGGGATTGACATGTCTATTGGGAAAACATGCTTTTGATGTGAATTAATGAGCAAAAGGAAGCTGCTTACACAACCTGTGAGCTTGGCATGCCAGGGAAAAATACTGGGGAAGGGCAGAGGTGGAAAACAATAGGAGTGCCTCAATGCAACCGCTTTAGGAAGCGAAGACTCATAGGCTCTTGGGATCTGGTTTCATGAGCAATGGCCTGCTACTCCTGCTTCTGAAGTTTCCTTTATACCTGCTTTGTAGTTGAACATGCTTTTGCCCCTCCTGGGGTGCGATTCTGCAACATACACCTCTTGCAGAGACTATCCTTGGACAACCTCTCCTGGGTTCCAGTACTAACCAAGTCAGCACATCTGTCAACTGCTGGACTCTTCTGGAGCTGTGTGACAGAAGTGCATTCAAGTGACTGCAAGCACAGCTTTCTGAAACAGAGTTACATAGCAGTTGGGTAAGTTGTCTGAAAGCAGCAGATGTGCCTGCCTATTTCTGTTCCTCAAGTTAACCCCTCCGCAGATAGCGTAGATAAGTTTGCCTGACGACATTGTTTCCTAAGCAGCAGCCTCTGGATACTTGCCCATTAGTTTCCCTGCCTGCCTCCAAGAGTACAGCTTCCAGGTAATCTTTCCCTTTCTCCGGTAAGCTTCTTTTGGCTGGAACAACCTCCTTGGATCCACCTTGCCCTGCCCTTTCTCTGAGACTTCTTTTGTTTCAGGCTGGGCAGACTTTCCCTGCCTTCCCATTGCTTTCTCAGCAGCCCTGAAGCTGGGTGTCTGCCTGGCCTAGGCTGCCTTATCTGAGACCTTGTTTTAAATTGCTGGGTAGGCTCTGTAATGACACCTTTATGGTTTCTTTTGGCTTCACTCTCCTCAAGACATTTTTTTCCCCGGTTTCTGTTGTTTTTCCCCAGGTGCTGCCTGACCCGCCCCCACCACCGGGAAGAGCACTGGGCAAGGCTATTTTTTACAGTTCCCCAACAGCTCCAGAGATGTTCTGCTGGCCAAATTGGCAGGCCAATGCCCTGAAGAAAAATTTAAAACCAAGCACAACAGCAAGGTATAAAGGAAGATGCCTTTAGGAAATCTCCTGGTCATTCGGAAGTCTGTGAGCAAGTGAGTGATACGCCACTCATTTTCTGTGCTCTCAGCAACAAAAAGGACTCCACTGGACTAGTACCTATAAAAAGAAAATGTGTTGCATCCCATTTGGGAGAATTGCTCTGGTTTACCTTTGGAAATGTAGGCCCTAGTGAGGGAATGAGATATCTGAAGGGGAGGGGAAGTCACAAAACTAGCCCACCTACTTCACCCGAAACCATGGAGGCTGGTTGCATTCCTTTGTAGTTACATCTCTCTTATCTCAGAAGGATGGTGCTGAGTACTTTGGGCCCCCTGCCCTTGCATTTAGGCTCTATTTGCATCTGGTTGAATGGAGCCAGACCCCAAAGTACTTCCCCTCCTTAAAACTGATGGCTCAGCCATTGTTCCTTTATCTCCTGTAAAACAGAGTAGAGGATTTGCCTTGCCCTCTCCCTTCTGATTATTCCTTCTACAACATGCCAGCCTTCTCTCCAGGCTTAAGGAAGCACAGGCAAAAGGCTGGATGAGCCAGGTGACGTGGATATGCTAAGCACCCCGTAGAAATGGCAAATACAGACTTCTCTCAAATGCTCTGGTTGAACACACCCAATTAAGCTCTGAGCAGTTATCTTGAAGTTTGCTTCAGATTTGGGCTTGTGTGCCTGAAAGCTGCAAACAGTGGAGCACTGTTGCTCAATCAGCTACTTGAATGAGAGATGATGCCCTTCCCTCAAGTCCTGGCTCCCTTGCACGGCCTCTGTTGTGGCTGTAATTCTGCAGCTGCCATAGGAAGGATCAATGCTCTTTGAGTGTGTTTTTCATCTTGAGGGGAGCAAAATGCAAATCCAGGTCACGTGGGGCCTAAAAAGCAGAAGAGTAAGGCATTAATGAAAAACGTCTTGGCTGGGCTCCACTGAAGAACATTTGTCCTTTCTGAAGCGCCCTGTTCCCCAGCTGCTCCGAGCACTAGAAGGACACAGACTGGACTTTGTGAGGCAGCTTAAGGTGGCAGGAAATGTCAGTTGCAGGTGCTTGCAGGGCAAAGAAGTTGGAGATGCAAGTGTGAGGGGTGGTTTGTGAAACGCTTCAGAAGCTGGCTCCGCTGGCAGGAGGCATATGGCTGCTTATAGTGCTACCTTCTTAGCTGTGAGATGCTTTTTTTTTGTGAGGCTGTGACCACTACATAAGAAATGATGCTAAAAGAAGTCTGCATAATAAACTGTAATAAGTAGAGGGTACTGTTGCTTGTTCTGTGAGAGAAACTGGACTTTTCAGGCTAAATGCTTCAACGTGACTTGTGTAGCCCTTTTTTAGAAAAGATTCCCTGTTTGAGAACCTTAATCCATTCTGCATTAACTTCTCTGACACTGTGACAACCGTGAGCGTAAATTAATCAATGGGCATGAGTCTGCTGTCTGAACACCCTTGTGCCACTTTCTCTCAAGGACACGTTTGCAAAGCAGCAAAATGGTGTGCTTTGGCACATGTTCAAACCGCATGAGTATTTAAATACCTGTCTGTGATCATCCAGACTAGTAAACAGATGAGACTTCTCAGCTTCTCAGTGGAGGAAGCCCAGCAGCTTCCCTTGGTGCGGTGCCCTGAGGTGGCTGACATAAGGCATTTTCACTTTGTACCAGATGTGGATAAGGCCTACAGACCTCCCACCTCCAAGCAGGGAGGAGGGCTAACAGAGAAGTAAACCAAGAAGACTCAGGGTGAAAGAAAAAAAGATAAACATGAAGAAGTGACAGGATCAGGCTCATAAAAGCAGAAAAGAGCAACTGTGACTGTTCAGGAAGCAGCACAAGCAAAAAACAGTTTATTCTTATAAGCCCTGAAATTGTTCAGCACCCGTTCTTCCCTGCAGACCTTACAGGTGAGAGATTTTTCCAGGTCTCTGGCACACTAGGCTGTTCTCCAGAACTGCTGAGAAGGGTAATGGCTTGTGTCAGGCTCAGGGAACTGTTCTTCATGGTCGTGATAATAATCTGAAATTCCACTGCTCCCTGCAAAGCTGGCAGACTAAGTCTGCAATGTGCCCAACCGTGTGCAATAAAGGCTGAGCCACCAGCCATCTCCTCTGAAAGCCACACAGTGCTGTGCGTACTTCCCATCGCTCAGATTTGGAGGCTACAGAGTAGGCATCCCGGCTGCAATGCAACACTAGGAAGTTCCCATGGCAGCACCACTTGTCAGCCATCTCTTCTGTGCTCTTCTCTCCCGTAGTGAACTTGTACTGGCAGAAGACCTTGGCTCATATGCTCTCTGTGAAGGCACATTTCCCCCCAATTTCTCAGCGCTACCTTTCAGCAAGCCTGGATTAGCCACTGCAGAAAAGACAAAGCAGGACCACCCGTGTAACTAAAGATCCACGTTCAAATTGTTTGGCACTTTGGAAGAGGACCAGGGTCTGTGTTGTAACCAAACACCAACAGGAGCTGTGCCAACGCACAGCTTGTTTTTGATGCCTCCAAACCATGCTGGCAAATGCCTAAATCAGAGACTGGCTAGGTGGGTAGATGGTGGATCTCCTGCTGCTGAATTCAGTAAGTAGTTGCATTGGCCACATATCTCAAATGGCCTCGTAGTGTGCAAGGGCAACAGGACGGCAGCACAAATGCAGCTGAGCTTTGTAAGAACTAATTGTGCTTCACTATACTTTAATGATTTTTTTGCATACATTTGTTTTTTAAAACCTCTGGATCTTCTCTCCATGTTGTAAAATGTATGTGACACTCTTTTTTTCTGGTTGTTTTCTGTGTTGGCAGTCACTAGCATGTGGCTTGCTTCAGCTCTGAGACAAAACCCTGATGTTTGTTGTACTACACAGCAGTGGGGGCAGAAAGAGAAAATCCAGTGCTAAGCGCTGAAGTAATGCTATGCTCTTAAAAAAAGAAAAAGCTTATCTGCTCCGGTAAGGTGACAGTAAGTTAATATCATCTTAGTTTTCCATTGAAGGAAACCTGCATGAAACACGTGTTGGTAAAGTCATGTAGCCCATGAACTTTACAAATACGCCACTGAAAGAAAACGTGACCAAAGCCTGGGGTGTGAGTACCTGCTGTATAGATAAAGGTAACACAATAAAAATGCCTGACAGGAGATAAACTCTTCACAGCAGTGGTGAGAGGGCTGCTTGGTAAAAGGCCCCAGTGTGTGCTGTGTGATCAGTCCGGTGTTCAGCACATGGCCTTGCCCTTTGAGGCTGCTACACTTGCCAGCAGGAAACAAGAGCCTGGTGGATGGGGTGGGTTTTGGAGCAATCAAGTTAATCCTGTTTCATGGGGGCACAGGGGCGAGCCAGCCTTTGCCTACCTGCTGCGCCCTGAGTTGCCAGGAGGAGACATACAAGACATGGAGCATTGAGCCCAAAGTAACTTTTAAGTCATAGATCCCAAGGGAGATGACCGGCTCCCTTGTCAGGGGCTGTAGAGAAGATGAGCTGATATTTACGAAGTGCCCTTTGCTTTATGCTTTGAGACATATGAGCCACCGCGGTTATAGCATGGAGACAGGCACGTACAACAGAGAATTGTACAGGAGAACTTTTTTGTTAGCCATTTGTGTCTCACCTTTGGAAGTTTTTGAGGCTTTACAGCTAGGGCAACGAAAAGGGAGGGAGCATGCTGGAGTTGTGGATCATCGGGGCAAGGCTGTGGGAGCTGTGAAGGGAAAGCCCCTGCAGCTACAAGCTGGGGCCAAGCTGCAGTGGATGCCTGAACCACAGGCAGGAGAAGGCACATACAGCCCAGGCCTTTCAGAAATCAGCCACTCGGGCCCCGATAAACTCTGCCACCACCGACAGAAACATCTTCTTGCTCTGCCTAGCTGCAGCTCTTCGGGGGAAGGGTTAGGGGTGGGGGAAGCCAAGCCGCCCCATCCTGAGCAGCCGCTCTTGCGTGCGCCCTGTGCTGGCCTCAGCCCTACAAAGAGAGGATGGCAGGCGGCCCGGCCTTGGCCGGGAGGGCAGGACAGCCCCGGCAGGGCAGGGCACGGCCTGAGGCCCGCCCCTGCCGAGGGCACTCACGGCCCGGCCGCCGCCGGCCCCTCGGCCCCGCAGAGCGTGCCCGCCTCCCCTCACCCTCCGCGCTATAAAAGTGGCCGTGGCGGCGGCCGGCCGGCACCTTTGGTTGTGCCGCTGCTAACAGGTGAGGCGGTCGGGAGCGTCGTTTATTGTTACTACCCTTTTCTCTCAGATGTGTGTGTATATGAGGGGGGGTGTGTGTGCGCGTTTAAATGGTAGCGGCGCGGGGCCGGCAGCAGTGCCGCTGGCGCGGGCGGGGCGCCTGAGCGGGCGAGGGGCGGGCCCCTTGGCGGGCCGACCTTCCTGCCCTCCGGCGAGCCCCGGCCCGGCGCACACACACGTCCCACCCGCTTCTGGGTTTGGGGTTTTTTCCCCTTTCTTTTATTACCACACCCGGATTTGTTTTGGTATTTCTTTCTTGGCGGTTTGTTTTGTTTCTGTGGTCCTTTAATGTGCTGTCCTGGTGTCAGCGGGCCGAGCCGGGCCGCGCAGCGAGCCGTCGGGTGCCCGGCCGGCCCCAGGCGCCTTCCAGGCCCCGCGCCGCGAGCCCCGCGGGCTTGGACAGGGATGGGGTGAAACACACGTGTTAGGATGTGTGAGAGTCGTTGGTGATCACGGAGCGCAAATAAGCCCCGCAGCTCTGTGCTCTGTACAGGTAAAACTGCCGGAGATGGGAAATGTGTCTGTGAGGCGGCCGCGGGCACACACACCGGCGTGCAGCGCTCGGGCTCGGGGATTTGAGTCGCTACGCGCTTGCTCTTGACAGACGTACATACGAACGGAACGGTTTTTCCCCATAGGTATGTCATCCGTTAAGATCGAGTGTGTTGTTAAGGAGGGCTACAGGATCGGGGAGTCGCCTGTCTGGGATGAGAAGGAAAGCTCGCTCCTCTTCGTGGACATCACAGGCAGAAAGGTGTGCCGCTGGAGCTCGGTCACCAAGCAAGTGGAGACTGTCTCTGTGGGTAAGAAATGGCTTGAAAAACCCTCTCCTGACTGTAAAAATTGTAAGTTCTGACTTGGTGCTGCATTCCTGCTGAACATGGATAGGACTCCTGTAGCTGATGCTGGATGGCTCTCCTTTCTCATATAAGGAGACCTTTTCCCTAAAACCTGACCTTGCTAGGCCAAAGGAAACAGCATGCAGCAAACCAAATATAGTGATTGGTCAGACATAGTCATGAAGGCTTTTTTTCATGATTTCATGTTGTTGGAGTACATTTTATCTCTTTCTTGTAAATTGTTCACAACCTATTATCTTCTGCTCCTTTGTCCCAGAGATAAGGGTTACCAAGACTCTCTTTGATGTTGATGTCTGGGTGAGTTTTGTTACTGATTTGAATGAGTAATGCCCATAACACTTTATTTATTGGAAGAAAAATTAACGTAATGATTTAAGGAGATGATGAGGTTTATTAAATGTTCGAGTCTCACTAGCCAGAGTCTCAATAGTTCCAAGTATTTATTCCAGAAAGGAAAGGATGTGCCAATTCATAAAGAAAGAGTTGCAGGTTTACCTCTGAATGCGATGACATAAACACTTGTCTGTCTGAAGACACCTCCTTAAATGGTTTAAGTACTTGTATTTCTTACTTTTTCATGTTTGGTAACACTTGCTGGAAATCACTTCTCTTGTTGCCCACCTATAAGCTGTTCACATACCTAAATAAATTGATCCACGCTTGTCTGCCCTTCAGATTACTATAGTTACCAGTTATAAGATGGGAAAAGCTCTGATATTAATTGTGGAATGTTGCTTCCCAAATGTTTTGCCTCTTGCTTTAGCTGAGGGAGCATGCCTCTCCCTGCCTCCTCCTCTGACTTGGACCTACTCTCAAAGGCATAATAATAGAATCACAGAATAGTAGGGGTTGGAAGGGACCTTTAGTGATCATCTAGTCCAACCCCCCTGCAGAAGCAGGTTCAACCTAGATCAGGTCACACAAGAACATGTCCAGGTGGGTTTTGAAGACCTCCAGAGGAGACTCCACACCCTCCCTGGGCAGCCTGTGGCAGGGCTCCGTCACCCTCACAGTAAAATAGTTTCTTTTTATGTTTAAATCTTTTACATGTGGCCTCTCTGGTGATATAGAAGGGACAGTAGCTGAAGTAGGTAGTTGTTTGGTTTTATCTTTTCTCTTTTTTCACTCCGTTTTTTTTCCTCCTTAATAATAAAATGGTAACAATTAATAGCTGTGCCATGATTAAAGCACAAAAAGAAAACCCAAACCGAAACACTCGGAGAGTGCCAAGTGATCAAAATAGCAGGTTGATGTCCAAAGTGGAAGCAGAGAGAAATTACTCATTACTGAAGCTTACAGGGAATTACAACAGCCCCACACTTGGCAACAGCTTCAAATGCCCTTTCCATAGGGAGGACACACATAACTGTGCCCCAGGGGGGAGACCTTATGGTCTATTGTGGTGTTGCAAATAAGTTGGTTCCTGTGGGTGCGGCTTGACAAAGCCCTCCAGGGTGGCTGCAGAGCAAGCTGGGTGCAAGGGCTCACTTGTGCAGGGAACAGTAGGGTGGTTGTGTCCCTCTGGGTTGCCTAATGCCCTCCTTTCTCCTGAGGGTTGCTTTATTGGGATGTACAGGGTCAGTCTTGTGATTGTAGAGGCACCCGGGGAGCTGACACCTCCAGGGCAAGGCCAGGGCTATACAGGCTGCTATGCTTGGGAGCTGCTTCCCCTGGCGTCACAGAGAAGGCCCAGGGGCTCCTGTGGACAACTTCCTTTGGCAGGTGAGGGGGCTCTGCATGGGAAGAGGTGAGCCCAGACCACCAGCAGCCTCAGTGATGCAGTTGTAGGTCTCTAGACGAAGGAGTTGCTCGAGCGGAGCTTGCACTCAGGTGTGCAACTCAGCTGTTCGGGACAAGTGGCATTTGGGTTTCTGGCACAGTGGGGCTGCAAAGGGAAGGGGCACCCTGAGCCAAGAGCAGGCAGCCAGAAAGGAGCAGATCATCTTGGCAACAGTGGTGGCTGGTGGTGGTTGTGTTTGTGTCACTATTACCTAATTATGCCTTTGCAAAGCTATAAATACGGTAAATGCTTGATTTTTAAATCAGAAATTTGGTGATTAATCCTATGCATATTAAATATCCCAGACTTTTTATTGCCCTGTTTAAAGTTGCCATAATTTATCTTGTGGCTGATTGGAGGCTTTTACAGAAATGTTATCTTCACACTCCTTTATCTGTGTTTTTTTACTAGCTTAACTGTATAACAACCTGCCATCAAAGTTTTACAGCATGATGATGCAAATGAGCGTAAACTAACCTTTCAGTTTTGCAGTCTACCGCTCCATGGTGTGTTCTTGGTGCAGCTGGAGGGATGTCTGAGCTGCACAACAGAGTATGGTGCAGGGAGGAGTCTCTCCTGTCCAGCGTGACCTGTCCCAGTGCAGAGATACTCTCTGTCTCCTTGAGTGTAAGGCTAATTTACCCAGGAGCTGTGCCAAATAAATGGTTGCACCAGACCTCTGAGGCAATCGATTTTTACCCTTCTTGGCAGGGGGAAGGACCTGTGTAGTAACCTGTTGTAAAAAGCTTACATGCCTGTATCTATCCCCCTTTTTATGTTTGAGAGGGGTTTTTTGTTTGTTTTTTAAAGCCCTTAGCAGAACCAGGTGCTGGTGATGATTATCACTTCTGGGATCAATGGTCATACTATAAAGTCATTGAGTTTCTATGTTCCAAACTGGCGATTCTCTTAGTAGCAACTTTCTGTACACATCAAGTATGGTCTCTTTGTGTGAAATAAACTACTTCTGTGTATTTTTTATAATGTTTTATAAACCTACAAGTGTTTTAAAGGTGCATGTCAAGGAGATGGGGCAACACTTTTCTCTAGCACCTAGTGATAGGACACAGGAAAATGGACAAAAGCTGGAACACAAAAAGTTCCACTTAAGGAAAAACTTCATTCCTGTGAGAGTGAGGGAGCACTGGCACAGGCTGCCCAGGGAGGGTGTGGAGTCACCTTCTCTGGAGGTTTTCAAAACCAGCCTGAACGTGTTCCTGTATGACCTGATCTAGGCCAACTTGCTTTTAGCATTGGGGTTGGACTAGATGATCTCTAAAGGTCCTTTCCAGCCCCTACCATTCTGTGATTTAAACATTTGTTTTGTTGGTAGACAAGTAGGTTGTTTCTCTTACGTGTGGTCTCGTAGAGTCTGTTTGATGTGACTGCTTGCATGTCTAAAAGTGGGCAGAAAAGAAATGTCTCTCCACAGCATGTACCACTTTTCTTTTTCACCCTGTTTCTAGATGCTCCAGTGAGCTCTGTGGCTCTCCGGAAGTCTGGGGATTATGTCATCACCCTGGGAACCAGGTTTGCTGCTTTGAAATGGAAAGAGCAGTTGGTAACTACCATTACTCAAGTGGACCAGGATAAATCTAACAACCGATTCAACGATGGGAAAGTGGACCCTGCAGGGAGGTATTTTGCAGGTATGCTGCAGGTAGTTCCTCCTTTCTGCTGCTTCCATGGGTTTGGGTGACAAGATGGGCAATGGGCACAAACTGAAATTCAGTGAATTCTGTTTAAAGGTAAGAAAACCCTTTTACTGAGGATGTCAAAGAGCGGAACAGGTTATCCAGAGTGGCAGGGAAGTGGATATCTGCAAGGTGCAACTCTGCCATGAGCAACCTGTGGTGGCTGACCCTACCTCATGGTGGCTCACCCAGCTTCAGCCACCCTGTGATCTTGTCCTCCTGTTTTTTACAATGCCATTCTCTGTGTCTGCCCTGTAGTTGGGTCCCTGGGCTTAAGGGACACAAAGATTAGGTTTTTAGTAAGACTCATTCTGAGGGAGGAGGACATTTTTTGTCCAGTCTTGCTGCTCTACAAGTTGTTAAGATTTGTGGGGGGTTAAATTCTGAGCACACCTTTCTTAATATTTGAGTGACTGAATAAAATGTTTAGCAGAAATCATGCTGCACACCATTTGTGCCACAGTTCAACAAAAAAACCCAAAGAGTATATTTTGCCATCTTCTGCTGGAAGGATGCACTTTTGAAATCTACCTTTCTCTTTTGCTTTTAACTCGGTTTCTTCCATGAATTTCTGATGCAACCACACTGTTTTCATCTGCATTGGTAGTCATCATCATAGCAAGGAGCTGCCACCAATCCTGAGAGAGAGACACTAAACTCTGAATCTGCTTTTTTTCCTCTTTATCTCTGCACAGGTACCATGGCAGAGGAAATTAGACCTGCTGTGCTGGAAAGACACCAGGGCTCTCTGTACACACTGTACTCTGACCTCTCAGTGGTGAAGCACTTTGATCAGGTGGACATTTCTAATGGGCTGGACTGGTCGCTGGATCACAAAACCTTCTTTTACATTGATAGCTTGTCCTACTCAGTGGATGCCTTCGATTATGACATCCAAACGGGAAAAATTGGTATGAGTTGTTGTATTCTGAAATACTCCTTTGTGCCTAAAGATGGTGATGTTTGTTTCCATTCTGATTATTATGCAGCGATGGTCAGAGCTTTGGGAGTGCTTCTTCAGAAACCTCTTTTAGGACAAAGTCGAGGGGATGGAGCACCTTCCTTACGAGGAAAGGCTGTGGGAACTGGGGCTGTTTAGTCTAGAAAAGAGGAGATTGAAGGAGAAGTCTCATTAATATTTACAAATATCTAAATGGTGGGTGTCAGGAGGTTGGGGCATCCCTTTTTTTTCTGATGGGATGAAGCTGGAACACAAAAAGTTCCATTTAAACTTAAAGAAAAACTATTTTACTGTTCAGGTGAGGGAACCCTGGCACAGGCTGCCCAGGGAGGGTGTGGAGTCTCCTTCTCTGCAGGTCTTCAAAACCAGCCTGAACCCATTCCTGTGTGACCTGATCTAGGTGACCCTGCTTCTGCAGGGGGGTTGGACTAGATGATCTCTAAAGGTCCCTTCCAACCCCTACCATTCTATGATTCTATGAAGACAATAGAAACCATATTAACATATATCTGAGCCTGTCTAGACTCCTAGCTTAAACTAGACAGAGATCTTTTGGTAATATTCTAAAGTATTTAAGTTGCATGGAGTAGTTTGAGTAGTAAACACAGCGCATCGCTGATCTTCCTGTGTGAAAAAGGGCTAAGCATTTCTTGGAGGACGGTGGCTGAGTGTTTCTTACGACAGCAGACGCAAATTAACAGAAAGCTTTGTAGTCTTGTGCAAAACCTCTTCACCCTGTTTTGGTTTTTAAAATATTAAGCTTTTAGATGAAAATTCTGCAGACAGAGGTAAGCAGCGACTGGGAAACAGTAACTCAAAACTTCCTCTGTTTATTTAAAACAAAACCAACAACCCCTTAAGGGCTTTTACAAGCTTGGGCAAAAGAAAATTTCCAGTGGCTTGGACTAACAGTTTGGTTTTGAGTACACGGACCGCAGTATTTTGCTTTAAAAGACATTGGTCCGTGTGGTACTTAATTTCAAAACTGTGAATTGTTTTAGGTGAACACCTTGTCCTGGTGTCTCTCTGCCATGGCTTACAATTGAATTTTTCTGTAGGATATAGGGTGTTTCCCACCAACCCCCCCCCTTTCTCTCTCTCTCTCTCCCACGCCTACTACCCCACTCTCTTTTTGTGGGCAATCTGTCAATCCCCGGGAGCACAGAGGAAACTCATTAAAATTATTGCTACATATGAGAAACATTGAAGCTGTCAGAGCGTAAAATAAACAATCTTGGAAAGTTGGTTTTAATTTTCTTTAATAACAGTGGATAAAAGTTCAGATAGGGTTGTTTGTTTTTAAGGTTGACAGTGTGCCTTTGAAGTCAATGTTTTTCCTGACTCTGTGTTTGTATAATCTCTCAGTTTATATATCTGAAGGTTAGTTTTGTGTTGGAACAGCGATTATTGGCACGTTCCAGCAATCTCTTTGAAAAGTCTCCAGTGTTCTGACTGGAAGTGACCCATGCTTCAAATGATCCAAACTGCTTTTAAAACAAGCAACTAATTTTCTGCATATATATAACATCAATTTGTTTCGCCATTCATGTGGTGTTATGAGTAAGGAGCATGAGTGGTGCACTAGAAAAGAACACCAGCAGAAAGGATTGTACTTTCTAACAGATAGAAACTGATCCAAAGGCTTTCACGCTGAGAAACAACTGTTTCTCAGGGAATGAGCAGGGCAGCAGACATGATCTATTTCTTTTCATACCAGAAAAACTCAGGACTTCAGCACAGCTTCTGCGAATAATAGTACAAATAACTCTGCTGGGATGTGACTGATAAAAATTTTAACAGCTGTCTCAATCAGATGTTGTTGTGGTTTTTCTACCCTGCAGGCAGCCGTAGGAGTATATACAAAATGGAAAAAGAGGAAAGCATTCCTGATGGGATGTGCATTGATACAGAAGGCAAACTCTGGGTAGCTTGTTACAATGGTGGGAGAGTGATTCGTCTCGACCCTCAGACAGGTAAGTCCTTGCAAAGGGTGGACTGGGATTCTGTGTTTGAAGAAAGAGAGGAGTTAAAAAAAAGAGGAAGGAACAAAAGTAAAGAATGAGAGGTGGGTTTTGTCTCCCTCCCAGAAACAGTGTACACATACACTCTGCTCTCAAAAGTTAGCTTTGTAAATAAGTCTCCTTTTGTTCCCAGCCTCTGTTGCGTTAGAAGGGGTAAAGTTGCTGAGGAGATGACCATTACACTCGTGAATTGTTTTGAGATTGCATCCTCCAAACTTAAGAACAGTGTTTACCTTTTTGACAGACGATGTGGAAGAAAAGGAATAAGCCATGAGGTGGCAAGTACGACTTTAGCCATGTTTTTTAGTCTTGTTTCTTCAGCATGATGTCTTTATTTGGGCAGCCTGCTGACGTTAATACAAGTCCCACGTGACACTGATGCCAGCAACATTTGTTCTATTGTTGAAAATTGTTTCTGCTGTAGGTTTTGCAATTGAAATGATACAAAATATTTAGCGAATCCCACAGCATTTAATCACTCCCACAGCCACGTCTTGGGTGTGCCCATTGTCTGAGCCCATCCATCGTTACTGCTCTCATCTGGGCTTTGCTGGTGTGCCGGGTACAATTTAGTCTGGGTGAAAAAACATGTGTGAAGCACTTTAGGGAGACTGAACCACAATTTTGGCCAGGGATTGTGAGTGGGGCCCTGATTTTGACAGAGCCCAGGCAGAGCCAGCACAGGTTTATGTAATGCAGCACAGGAGCAACTGCACTGGGTTGTTGCTTCAGGGGTCTCTTGAACCCAGGTCCAGCTCTAACAGAAGTCTGGGGATTTTGTGGGGCTGAAGTTCAGGGATGCCTTGATCCGGGCCTCCTCTGCAGTGCACAGCAGATCCTGGAACACACATGTATCAGGTGGGTCAGGCTGTAGCCTCTCTTCTGACTCCAGTGGAATCTCTTACCTGAAGTTCAGGCTGTGCTTTTCCCCTCACCTTTTGATTTGTACCCATACAAGGTCTTGCTGACCTGTGGGACTTCCTTCTGTCCTGCAGAGTCTACACCCTGGCCTTAGGAGGAGGAAGCTCCAGCTGGGAGATCCCAGCAGCTCAGAGACCTGTTTCTGGTCCCATTTCGGTGGGCAGAGCACTCCTTGGTGTCCTCCACCAGCCCTTTGAGTACTTTCCTGGAGCTGTGGACTCCACTATTTTTCCTCTCTGGTTCCCTGTTTGTGCTTTTCCTCCCTGGTCTTCACCCGCTTCCTTTTTTTTTCCACTTGTTTTCCCTTTCCTTCTCCCTTTTGGAGGTGTTTTCTAAAGGCAAGGCTAAAGGGAATAGCGTCCATAAGCAGTTATATAGGGAGACTAGGAATTTTGACAGCAGAATACATGTTACTAATGCACTCCCAGTCTCTAACTATGCTCAGGTCAGAGTCTTTCTGGATGTAATTTTGAGGCATCAGTCTCAGTGCCGGTGGATTTCTCTTCCATGAACCCACTCTGTCTCCCCTCACCCAGGTAAAACTCCCAGCACCCACAGTGAACAGCAGCAAGAACTTTCACAGGTTAAGTGTCCATGTCAAAGGGAGCCAACTTTCTTTGTGACTATCTCATGATTATCTGCTCTGTCTGCATTATCATTTTAAAGTAATAGCTAAGATCTGCAATGTGATGAATTCTGTTGGAGGTGTTGCTATTTAGGGAGATAACCCAGACAGGTTTAAAGAGAACTCCATGAAAACCTCTCTTTTCATGCATAATAGCTGTGAGGTGTGGCTTCAATGTCTGTCAGCCAGTTGCAGATACATCCACTGATAAAGAGCTCATCTAAAGCCCTTGAGAGGTTTTCAGGTTTCACTGAAGGTGAAGCTTGGACATTGTTTTTAGAGGGATTGGGTGAAGGAACTTGTTTCCTTGGCGTCTTTTCTAAGTGAAGGTTTTGAGGTTCAGGGTGAAGCGGCTTTTCAGGTCTAGGCTTTTTTAGCCTGATGGCTGCTGCCTTTAGATTCAGATGTGCTACAGGGAAAGGCTGTGATGACTGATCCCACTGAGTCTGCAAAGAGCTCGAAAGGGATGTCTAACTCATGTATTGCCGAGTCATAGAGTCATAGGGGTTGGAAGGGACCTTTAGAGATCATCTAGTCCAACCTCTCTGAGTCTTGTCATAATTTCCAGTTGCTTAGTGACCTGATAGTTTTATGCAATTGTGTCTTTTAATTAGAAATTAAATATTAAATTTAATATTAATATTAAATTAAATGAATTAATCTTTATCATAATACAGTCTAAAAGGTTTTCTAAGTTTCTCTCTTTTCTAGATATGAAGCATAGATGAATACTTTAGGTAGGTTTTGGAGCATCCAGGTGCAGATTTGCTTGCATCTCCAGGAAGACACTGCTCATCTCAGAGCTTTTTAAACAATGTCCTCCAGGCTGTTGCCTCCTGAGACCGCTCTGCAAGTGCAGTCATGGTCTCTCCTCTTGTCTTTGGGGCTCTTGCTTCTCCAACAGTGCATATTTTTTCCCTTTGAATGCCCTTCCCACTCATTTTCTCCCAGACTTGGTGTCAGCCAACTTCTAGGGTGGCCTCCGGAGCATTTTATAGGCTGCCGTGTAACTCATTTAGCCATGTAGTCCTTCCACTGCCAGCTGAATGGATAACCACTAAGTGTTGCCAGAGCAAGTTGGCAGGAGCATTGTCTTGGGACTTGTATTGGTGCTTGTCACTCCCAGGCAACGGTCAGGACTTCTTCTCTCCGAGTTCTGTAGATGTTTTGAAAAATCTGCTCTTGTCAAGGAAAAAAAGCTGTTAAGGAAAAAAAAACCCTGTTAAGGACAAAAACCTGTTAACCAGATGCGCAAATAATCTTTGATGACCCAAACACTGTTCCACGTGTGTTGATTTTGTTTTTTTTCACTTTGAACTTGATTTTTACTTTGGCCATTTTGGGTCAAAATGTGTGCCAACTAATCTTACTATACAGCACCAGGAATCCCAGAGTGCTCAAACTTGCCAAGCTATTACATACAAGAGGTTCTTGTATTCTCACTTGGTCATGTACTCTCACTTGCTGTTTTATTTGGGGATTAAAAGAATGTTTAAATGTATCCAGCCCTTGTGTCAGAGTTGTTGGTGGAGCAAAGACAGTTCTGCTCATCCCTCTCAGTCCTGTGTTCTGCATCTACTGGTTACATTTCTGCTAACAAGTAAAATGCATCGGGTAGCATCGTTTAGTTCTGCACCACATGGCATGTCAGGGCTTATTTTGCACTGCTGGACCATCTTCCCACACCAAAAAAAGAGCCCAAACTGTCTCTGGGGAGCACCATACCCAACCAGGTGGGCCAAAATTGTTTGAGGACTGCAACAATGTCATAACAATGTGGCCTCGCTTTTACCTGTGCTGATGAGCAGCTTTGTGTGGTGGTCCAGCTGAAACCATTCGGTCTGTGCTTATTTTCTGTCAGTCTGTTGCAGCGCTGCAGTGCAGGGGATGGAGACACAGCTTGTTGGCTGAGGCAAAAGGATTTAGAGACTGGACCTTGCTTTTGTAAACACCTCCTGGGAAATGTTGCCCCACTCCAAAGTTGACCAAAAACTTCTCATAGATGTTCAGTGGGACAAACTTTCCACTTTTTCTTTCTCCTTGTAGGGTTCTCAACATCAGAGTTACTCTCCTGCTGTTTGAGCGCATCGCTGAGCAGTTAGTTACTGTCAGGGGACCAAACCCTTTGGCAGGTGCAGTTGAGGGGCCAGGGAAGTGACATGTTTTGTAAGGAGATTTGTGTGCTTTAAGCGTATTTTTTTATAGGGCTACCAAGATGATGAGGGAACTGGAACATCTCTCTTAAGAGGAAAGGCTGTGAGACCTAGGCCTGTGTAGCTTGGAGAAGGGAAGACTGAGAGGACACCTTACCAATGCTTATAAATACCTAAAGGGCAGATGTCAAGAGGTTGGAGTGAGTCTTTTTTCTGTAGTGCCCAGTAACAGGACAAGGGCTAACAGGCACAAGCTGGAATACAAAAAAGTTCCACTTGAACATGAGGAGAAACTTCCTTCCTGTGAGGGTGAGGGAACCCTGGCACAGGCTGCCCAGGGAGGGTGTGGAGTCTCCTTCCTTGGAGGTTTTTAAAACCAGCCTGGACACGTTCCTGTGCGACCTAATTGAGGTGAACCTGCTTTTACAGGGGGTTGGACTGGATGATCTCTAGAGGTCTCTTCTAATCCCTACCATTCTGTGGGTCTGTGATTTCTAGAAACAGGCATAATGGGTATAAGCACTAACTGCCCAGAATTAGGAGTGTAGTGTAAGGTGTCTTGACAGCCTTCTGGTTCAGATTGGAGGCAATCTGTCTGTTTACGGCTGTCATTAGGAGGGTAGCTATTTAGTCATATCATAAATGCGTTACTTGTGGTAGCACTTGTTTCTTGTACACTTCAAACACATCCCATGATCCCTGTTTCATGCAAACTTGATTTGAAAGGCTCTTGAAAATTTCAGGAAAAGCTTCTAGGAATTAATCTTCCATAACTACAGGCAGTAGAGGTGTAGCATTGAGGTATACCTCAGTAGAGCTGCACAAGGTCTGCTCGCTCCAGGCTTCCTTTGTAGTTGAAAGCAGAAGAGTCAGGAGGTCTAGGGTGTGATTCCTGTGACCTATTTTAGGAGGAATTATATCCCATTTCCATTGGCTGCATGGGCAGCCTAGCTGATGAGCTCAGGTACAGCCGTCTGCGCTGGGGATATTAGCATTTAATTAGAGGACAGGCTGGGATTGGGAGTGGGATTTGTTTGTGATAGCTGAGACTGAAACTTGTCAGAAAATGCACCGTCACCACCATCCATGGTTTACAGAAGTCTAGTTTCAGCCTGGCACAGTGCTCATAAGCATGCTGGAGCTCAGCATGGGGCCTCCCCTGCCCTGCTGCCCTGGTGCCTTTGTGGGGCACCTAACCCCACGCTGCTTATTCGCAATAATTTGGCTTAATTTCTTCTCCTAAGTAGACAAACAGGAAACAGCATATGTGGGGGTTTTTTTTCCCCAAGGAAAAAGACTCCAGACTGTCAAGCTTCCCGTTGACAAGACAACTTCCTGCTGTTTTGGGGGAAAGGATTATTCGGAGATGTATGTGACTTCTGCCAGTGATGGGATGGACAAAGAGTGGCTTTCACGGCAGCCACAGGCCGGCAGCATTTTCAAGGTAAATCAGACTTTTTCTTGTCCCATTTAAAGGGCTGTTTTTGCCTTCCTGCATTATTCAGGCAGCAAACCAGCTGGTGTGGTGGGAAGCAGGAAAAAGGGTGGAGGTTAGAACATCAGTCGTGCCTGTTAAGCCATTTTTGATTGCTGTTGCAGAATGAGGAAGTGAAGTGTATGTAGAGATTTGAAAATACTTCCTGGGTTTAACATTTGTACAGGATACTGCACATTTTCTATGCCATCAACTCTTTCTACTTCTCCCCCTCCCAACACAGTTTGAGTTTTCTTTTGTGGAAAGAATGTGTAAACAATTCTGTGTCTTAATCAATGGCAGATAGAAGCATCTGCTTTTATTTACTTTCTAGTTAGTTAGAGCTAAATTATCTCTTTGCAAATTTGTCGCCTTAGGATTTGTTTTAAAGCTCTGCTCTTCCATATGTGCCTATACCAAAGGTTACATTATGAACTGAAGAATTAAGGCTTAGAAGTACATGAGAAGAGGCTTTTGGGGAATGGACTCTGGCCTGCAGTTGCTGAGCTGTAGGGAAAAAGCATAGGTGGAAGTTCCCAGCTGTGATGAGCTGCTGTGTACAAAATATAAGAAGATGTTAAGCTAGACTACACGGTCCTGTTCTAAATTAAAGCAAGTGTCTGGTAGTTGTGAATTACTGCACTCATCATGTTTTTTTCCTCTCTCTGTTTTAATAGATAACAGGCCTGGGGGTGAAAGGAGTCCCACCATTTCCATTTGCAGGTTAAACGTCTGCTCTTCAGAATGGCTCGGAGAGGACTGACCTAGGCCAGACCAGTCAGAAAGTCTTTGTTCTGGTGTTCAGCATCTATTGCTTTTAAATTGTAACACAATTGTTAATGTCTCATCAGGGAAGGATGAAGAACTACTGAGATACATGGAATATTTTAAAACTGATTTTTTTTAGCTACCTCCCCTTTAAACTCTCCTACTTGAAATGTCTGATGATGCTTTTCCTGTTGTGCTAAAATGACTCTCACCCTGATAAATTACTGAGTATTATAACTTTCTTTTATGATTAAATAATGTTTTAATATAATTTCTTTTTATTGTTTATTCTCCCACTTCATTTGCAACATGCTCTGTTGATTTATTGATTAAACTACTTGTACTGTCTCTTTTACATAGTTTTGAAGTGAAGTTCTTGATAAAGTATTCATTTGTGGTCTTACTACTGCCTTAATTGGAAATTTATTTGCCCCAAGATGTTCTCAGCAACTTGAAACATTCATACCTCTTACTGTGTGTCTGCAGCTTCCTCTTTACATGACAGTTGTGAGACCTCGGCTTTGGTTGGAGCCGATCATCATCATCTCCCTCATGCTGCTCCTTTTGTTAGATATAAACCCAACTTTTGGGGTCAAGAACCATGTCCATCCTCTGGAGATCTCAGCAGATCTCAGCCTGTTCTGGGGAGACCTGTGATGACAGGACACCGTCAGCTATTCTTGGCCATTTGTATTTAAAAGCCACCACCTGCATGGTACCTCCTGCTCAACCAAACTCCCCCAGAGAATCAAGAAGGGCGTGCGTGCCCAAATGGCTGCCACTTCTACAAATGTGCAGGAAAGGGAAGTTTTGCTGTTAATTTCTTCACAGCACCTGTTGTAAACGGCAAGCTTATTCACCGACTTGCTTTTCTTGCCAGTAACTTCAGCCCTGTATGTGCTGAAATAACTATGATGTAGCTCAGTTGGTTTTTGTGGTGGTTTAGCCCAGTGTCCACTAAGTCATAAAATCACTCCTCCTCCTAAACTGGACAGGAGAGAGAGAGAAATATAACAAACGGCTTGTGAGTTGAGATAAGGATGGAGAGATCTCTCAGCAATTAGCGTCACAGGCAAAACAGACTCAACTTAATGAGAAAAAAGTATGGTTTATTAAAGAAACAATAAGAGCAGGGAGATGAGAAATAAAACCATCTTTAAAACACCTCTCCCCACCCCTTCTCTTCCTTGGACTCCGCTTCCTTCCCCCACAGCGGCGCAGGGGATGGGGGTTGTTGTCAATTCATTACAGATGGACTTTGCTGCTGCTGCTTCTCAGGGGCAGGCCTCCTCACACTTCCCACTGCTACAGTGTGGGGTCCCTCCCCACAGGTGTCAGTCCCTCGTGAACTTTTCCAGTGTGGGTTCTTTCCATGGGCTGCAGTTCCTTATGAACTGCTCCAGCATGGGGGCTCCCATGGGGGCAGCTCCTCACACCCTGCCCCAACATGGGTCACTCAACAGTTCTTCAGGTACCAACTGCTCCAGCCTGAGTCCCTCACAGGATCACAAGTCCTGACAGCAAACCTGCACCTCCCCCATAGGCTCCCAGGTCCTGCCAGGAACTTGCTCTAGGGTGACCTTCCCACCAAGTCACAGCCTCCTTTGGGCATCCACCCACTCCAGCATGGGGTCCTCCATGGGCTGCGAGTGGGTCTCTGCTCCCTAGTGGCCTCCATGGGCTGCAGGGGGACAGATGCTTCACCATGATCCTTACCACATATCACATGGGGGTCTTTCTTCCAGGGCCTAAGCACTGTCCTCTCCCTCCTTCTCCACTGACCTTGGTGTCTGTGGAGATATTTTCACATTCTCACTCCCTGTTGCTGCTGCAGTTTAGCAACTGTGCAGCAACTTCTTCCCCTTCTCAAATCTGTTATTCACAGAGGTGTTACCTCCATCACTAATTGGCCAGGCCTGGGTCAGCTGCGGGGTCCAGCTTAGAATTGACTGGCCCTAACCCTATGAGCTACAGGGGAAGCTTCTGGCAACTCTTTGTTTAAAGAAGCCACCCCTGTAGCCACCCCCACTACCAAAAACTTGGCCCAGGCAAAAAACCCTATAGTTTTTAAACTGCAGGTTTTACACTTGGCATGTGTCATGTTCCCATGTCTGTGCACCTCCACCTGCAGGTGGGATGGCTATCATGCCCTGCCTCGCTGCGGGAGGGCGTCCCGGGGAGTCTGTGGCTGTGCCTTTTCCCTGCAGGTAGCTTCAAGACTCAGTGCCTCGTGATTTTCAGCATGCCTCTGCCAGCCTTTTGGAGTCAGTTTCTCTTTGCTGGATCTGCTCATGACTGCCTTGTCCCGAGGTGCTCAGTTGGCAATGCAGCTGCCAAGCCCCCGGGTCATACTGAGGCCTCGGGGCTCCTTTGAGCCAAGGGTTTACAGATGGCTTTGTGCAAGTCACTGTTTTCCCTCTTTAAAGCATGCAAGGTGTCTCAGCAGATGATAAAAATAGAGGTCCAGGCAGCCCCACTTCAGGGTAGAAGATGAGCGTGAGGCAGTGAAAGCAAGGTGGGGTTTGTTCTTCTTAGTGACCACCATCCTTCGTTTACTTGATGTGCTACAAGGTAATCTCAAAGCCCAGTTGAGGAAAAGTTTATGAGTTGAGGGAGATGATGAATATGGTACATTTAGGGCTCTGATCTCATTGAAGTCACAAACCTGGTGATAACTGCAGCTCAGGAGCCATGCTGTAGGGTGCTTTGGCTGACTGCTAATGGACAGTCAGAGGCGCAGCAGGAAGTAAGTAGGCGTAAACACAAATGAGTTCCCCTGTACACTCGCTATCATCTTGCAGAGGTTCCCACACCTTCAAGCTTCATACTTGCACTCACCCTCACCCCACTGCGATGGCAGGAGGGTGACTGCCGCCAAACACAGGGCACCCGCCTTGGGGTTTTTTTTGTTATTGTTGTCATCCTTGCTGTGCTAGAAGAGTAACAGCAACAGCTTGTACAAGCATGAAAGATCTGGTCAAAGATTAGTCTGTCACCACTGGCCAAGAGGCACCCGGGAGACAGAGGGAGGACATGGCTGCTGGAGTCCCTCATCCCCCGTGCCGTGTGTGGGTGGCCCTGGGCAGACATCTGAGGCCTTGTGCGTGTGAGCGTGGGAGCAGGTAAAATGAGCTTCCACAGACGTTTCACAGATAAATGCCACCTCCCCTTTCTGCCAGATCCCCCGCCGGGCTTTGCTGCGCTGGTTTCATGGGCGTCACATGAGCAGGAAGAGCCAACTGTGCCAGGAGAGCTGTGTTTGTAACGTTGGGGAAATGCCCTGGGAGCAGGCCTCAGCACAGCCACCGGCGCCCAGGCCCCGAGGAGCCCAGACGGGTGCTGCCGGCGGGTTTGGGCTCGAGTCCCATGACAGAGTGCTGGATCTGGCAAACCAGAGCTGAGTGGTTGTTGGTTCCCTCAGTTAGGAAGGCTTCCCAACTTTTGTTTAATCCCTTGCTTGTTAATGGTGCTCACCTCTTTGATCACAGACTGGCACTGATTTCATTTAAGGTTGAGCAAGAGCCTGGTGACAGGGAAGGCTGTATCAGGAGGAGCAGCTGCTGTGCCCTGGAGGGTTTCTTCACCCTCGTGACCAAAATCTATAGTCGTAGGTGAAACGTATTTATTCCCCGACTAAGCTGGAGCAAACTCAAGTAATCCTTTGCTGGCAAAATAGCTCTGCTGAAAGGTGGCAGTGGCTATCCAGGGAGCTCCAGTTCTTCCCGTCTCAAGCACCAGGGAGGGACCAGGCCCTTCCCACAAAAGGGCAAAGTCACGAGAAGATAAGGCTTGGCTTTGCTTTGGGACACCGCTCTCGAGTGGGATATTGCTGGGGTGAGTAGCTATGCCTATGGCCTACCTGGGGTTTTTCATAACTGTGTCTTCATTAGTTCTAACCGTGCCTCTTGTCGTCTCCAAGAGGGAGACAGCTGCAGAAGATGACTCTGCCTAGGTGAAGGATGACTATTAGAGACCAGAACAATCAAATTATATGCAAAGTTGAGTTTCTAGAGTAATGAAAGCTGGGATGGACCCTCAAGGGGAATTAGCAACGCAAGTGTAATTTGGGGAGTTGTGAAAAATAGAGAGGAGTGATGGATTTACTAAATATTTCCAAAGCAGCAGTAACAAACTCAAAAAGCTGTTGTCTGAGTGCATACTTATGCGTAACAGATGACAAAACCCATTGTTTAAACATCACATTAATATTTGTGCTGCGGTAATACCTTGATACACTCTCCCAACTACGCTATGTTGATTAAAACTAGGGAGTATAAAAAGAAGTGGTAGGCAGGAACTGCATAAGAGGGAGACCAAAGCAGTGGGAAAGGAGAGAGGAAGCCACCAAGGGAAGTCAACACTTTGGTGGGGCTTCAGCGAGGTACGTGGCCACCTCTGGGCAGCTTCACTATAAACTTCTGCTTTGCAACCCAGCAACATTAGAAAGAAAGAAGCAGCATGGAAGGGCTCTTTACATTGTGGAAAGAATGTGAGAAGGATACCCGGCTTGTCTGGCTAGCAAGAAATCCATACTGTGGGATTGCACCATGTATCACGACTGCCCACAAAGCCTTTGAGATGTATCTTCTCCTAAAGTGTTCTACCTCTGGAGAGGTAGACATAGGGAGTGTCAAAATGGTGTGGTGAGGGTGGGACATGCGATACTTGTGCTGGTAGTTTTGAAATCACAGGGTAGGAATAAGAGGTGGTAAAAAAATGAGATGGGGGCATCCTCAGAGCATTTGCAGCCACCTGAGTAAACCAGAGACATGGTCTGGTGGTATTTTCCCAGCTGCTGCCCTGCTTAGCACCGCTGCTGCGCTGCTGATCCAGCATCTGAGCTGCTCACCAGGAAAGCGGCACATGGAGGTTTTTTACTTCACAGCAAGGCAAATGCTTTGTCCCTCTGCCTGACTTGGTTTTACTTTGCCACAGCCTGTAGTGGGCAAGTCAGTCAATTCACTAGAAGAAAGGAGCTGAATGAGAAATGTGGTTTTCTCCACCAAAATCCCTTTAGAAAAAATACTTTGGGAAATATTTTGCATGAAAAAAAAGAGTTGGTTTTTTTTTACTGCATCTGAGAACCAGTAGCTTTTCTTTTTAAGTTAAACCAGTTGAAATGTATTTAGAATTTTCCTTTTGAATATGTCTTCCAGCTGAAAATGCTGTGACAAGGGAAAAAAGCATGTTCTACAAAAACCTCCTTTGGAAGTTATCATTTAGGTTAAAAGAAGACAAGCAGTGAATAACGTGAAAATTGTTGTGAGAGCGAAGGTTTGTGCTGATGTGGGACAGAGCTGATGGCTTGGGCTTGGGAGCTCAAGGAAGGCTGAGAAGGGTCTCAAAGACACCTACAGCCCCTTTGCTTGTAACACAGCAACCTTGGCAGGAGTGAGACTCGAAAACATTAATGGCTTGTTTGCTAGAAATGTTTCATTTTGGCTCAGGGCTGGAATTTTTTGATCTCTAAATTTGGATGGATGGTGATTATGATAGGATAATACTAGGTCTGTCTTGGCTATTTGCTTATCTGGGAAAGAAAAATGTTTATCCCGTGAATCCTTTGAACCTAATGTTCATTAAAGCCTTGGACGAGTAGAGAAAGGCATTGCTCTCACATGCTGGTTTGAGGCCAGTTCCTCCCAGGTGGTTCCTGTCCTCACTGAGTGTGGTGGGCACAGTGACTACCAGCAGCAGTGACCACCAGGTCCCTCGTCACCAAAACATTGGTGCTGGCTCTGGCTCGCTGGCTGGTTGGAGCTCTGTCCCCAGGGCAAGCCTGCCCTGGTCCTCCCACCATGCCAGACCAGCAGCCGGCAGGGGAGAGACCTGCCATCACCTACCTCTGCTGAGCGGGGCTGGGTGGGGGAAGGCACTTGGCATCTTCCATCTTCACCTCCCACAGACAAAAAAATAAAAGCAAAGATGGAAAAAAAGTCCAGAAGTCTCAAAAGCCAAGTAAGATCCTGCCATCCTACATCACTCCTGGCAATGGCTGAGGCTCCCTGGCCAGAGCCCTTCCCCAGGCACATTGAGGGCAGCACCTTGCAGCTCTCTGCAGAGGCATGGATCTGGCTCTGTGTGTTCGAGGTGAGGAGCCCTGAGAGGAGAGTGGGTGACTTTCCACACAAGAAGGCTGTGGCACAGTTTGGAATAGGAGCCAAGTCTTAATGATGCTAATATGCCTTAATTATAAGGATATTTCTTTTCCTTATCATTCAAAGTGACTTGTACTACAAAATCCTTCCCTACATCTTTTATTAACACCCTCCACACACCTTTTTATCACTCAAGACACTAATTTGCCCTTAAATTTGGGAAGACTGGGGTAGCCCTTGGGGCGACTGAATGGTGAAACTTCTCAGTTTCCCTCTCCCGCCCTCACGACATGAGAAAAACACTGAGCAAGGTGTTTTCCCTGTCACATGTTCTGCTGCTGGCACTGTGAACCACACCATTCAGAAGAGCTTTGGTCCGTGCCTCATTGTTCATGTGACTGCTGACTGAATATAGAATGTAAAAGGTTACTTGCTCCGTGCAGATAACATCACCTATTGCACATTTTTAATTGTCGCTGAAAACAGCAGCCAGTTTCATCGGAGCAGCGCCGGAGAGGAGACACCGACCCAGGTCTTGCAATATTTTCCTCAGCAGGTGTGTTGATGTTATAAACAGCAGAGTTTTGCATAGGTGTCCTCCAGCTGGGTATAGACATTCAACTGCTTGAGTGAGAGAAAAGAGTTCATCAAATTCCTCATTTTACACATTTTGCTGTATGCACGTTAAAAGTTTTTGCTGTCTATCTGCTTCGCCAATGATGTGTGCTTGCATGGGGGACAGGGGAGGAAGAAACAGCAAAGAAACCTTTGAAGGTGGTCATTCATTTGGATTTTACCTGTATCTTACTGAAATGGCTGGTTGCTGTCCAGACCATTTGGAAAGGGATTTGGACAGAGGTTTAGAAAGGCTACTTTCAAATAGTTACCAGAAAGAACTTTGAGTTTTTAGGGTAGACTGGAAGTTTTTACATTAGTTTTTAGATCCTAACAATTCCTTTTCCTTACAGTATCCAAATTCTGGTAACTTTAAATAGTTTAACCTGTAAAACATTTCAGTGAGACCCTTACTTTCTGTAAGGGTTTTAATCATGAGTCCAGGAGGCTGGAACACCAACCCAATGTTGCAGAGAGGATGTATAGGCAAGGTGAATGTGATGTTTTTATCCACAGAGATTTTTGAGGGGGAGAATACGGCAGGATTTGGTGCTTTGTGCTTGGAATTGCTCTTGCTTTTCCTGTATGCTTCTGTCTCACGGGTCAGTGCTGCACTAAGCAGAGTGTAAGGTGCTGCACAAAATGGTACCAGGCAGCAGGATGCCTGGGGAGAGTTATGAGCCATGATGTTTTGAGAAAGGCTTTTTGGGGCAATTTCAGCATTTGAAATTGCCCTCTGAGATGCTGTATTCTGTGAAATGCTGCTTCTCTGTAGCTCCCTGGGGTGCTGGAAGGGAGAGCATGGAAGGCAGTGAACCAGCAGGCACAGGGAGGGACCAGGAGCTCTATCTCTCCCAGCTTGCAGGGGTTCTTTTGGAGGACAGTGCTGCCTCATAGGGTCGGATGACCCTTTCTATCAAAATCTTCCATTTTCGTCTGCTTGTAAAAATTTGTGAAGCCTCAGCCAACAAAGCACAAATCTTCCCTTCTAGTTGCCCTCCTCTTAAAAGAAAAAGGGGAAATCACAACCAAAACATTCATGTTTGAAACACCTCCCCACACACGCAGCTGGAGAGGCACATGGGAGGTGTTTCTTTGGTGGAGGGGAGAGATGCTGAGGCTGGCTGTGCAGGCAGGGAGGGCTCCGAGGGAAAGGGCAGGCCTCATGGCGGGAGCAGGAGAGGGGGAAACTGGTGCAGGTAGGTTGGCTTCTCCCTTGCCTGAGCCTTGTGAAAGAGCTGTCAATGGTGTGATTGTGTACTCCTCATATGGCATGTGAGACTGGTCTGTGAATCAGTATTTCACCAAGGCTTATCTGCCAGGTAAGTGAGAAGGGAACTTGTGGGAAGAGAAAGGTTTAGTGAGGCTCAGCTGGGGAAGTGAAACAACTGATAAAACAAACACAGGCTGATGCAGATCTGGAGACTTTCTGCCTCAGCAGGAGCTGTGTGGATGCTGGGCTGCTGCTGCTACTGCTGCCAAACCCCGTTTTCCCACAGGGGCAAGAGCAGCTCTGTGTTTTCCAGCCCACAATATAATAAAGTCAGCATTGTGTCTCTAGGCCTCGGGTCCCAAATACTTCAGCCACATGACACAAAATTTTAACTCAAGAGAAACTCACTCCTCCAGCTCGGGCGCAGCATAACAGGTTTCAGGAGGTTTTACTGGCATCTTCCTGCATATCCTTATTTATACTTTAGACTGATGCTATTTGCCAATGTGAAGCAACGGAGTGGCTCACTGCCTGATCTCTTGTGGGCACTTTTCTTGGAAAGGAGAAGGATGTATTTGATAAATGGGTTACTTCGACCTTACTATGGCTGTGTGAGTCCTTGTCTTGGGTGCCTAGGGGTGGGGAGCAGAGAAGATCCCAGGTTTCCATTCACAGTGAGTACTGGCTCTTCCCACATACTTTGAAGTGCATTATTGCTAATTAATTATCTATATACCTTATCACTGGCTCACCTGCCAGGAAACAATGCCCGCTTGAAGACAGTAATCCATAGGAAGAGTGTTATGTCAGGGACTGGCTGCCTCCCAAGAAATATCTCTCTGATCTGTGGAAAAAAATGTGCTGAGGCTGGCGGATACATCAGTGGAGATGTCTCCATCAGTGGTGACTGAGGCAGCGAGTGCGCCCCTTTCTTTTGTAAGAGCTGAATGGTGGAGGCTATTGCTGACATCCCACACAGGGGCAGGGCAGGCCCAGGGGCTGTTACCTGTTTTGGAGGGCATCAACGGGCTCTGAAGACAAAGGAGAGGGATTGAGCACCCTGTGCCAGGGTGGTGGCTGAGTAGCTGGTGTCCCCACTGGCGCTCTGTGGCAATGGGGACAGGGAAATGAGCAGGCACCTGGGACGGGGGCTTCAAAGGTGGCTTTCCCTCTGAAGCAGTGACTGGGGAAAATACACTTGGCAGCCTGAAATGGGGTAACATTTGGAGTCTGCAGCGGGGACTGGAGCTGTGGCTGAGGCGGTGGGAATGCTGATGAAAATGAAATGTTTGGAGGGAAACCAAAGCGGCAGGATTTCAAAGGCAGGAGTTTTCCCCCATGTTTGCATACTCACACTTGGTATGGCAACAGGCACTTGGTCTGCAATGTCCTCGGTGGCAAAATGCAGTCATTATTGTGGGGGTGGTGTGTGTCTTCCTATGGAGCAAGTCAATGTGTCTTCATTAATAAGGCAGAGCCTTATTTTCCCACAGAAAGGCTTCTGAGTCACCGGTGCTGCTGCACATCAGTCCCTTCTCATGGTCTGGGGGACTCCTGGGATCACTGAACAACAGCCAACAGCTTGGTCTCAGCTTAGGGCTATGTCCCCAGCAGTGCCTTGCCTGGAGGAAGGTGTCTCACCAGCAGCTCTGGTTTAAAGTCTCTCACCTGGGAAAGATTTGCTAAAGAGAAGCCTTGTCTCCTCAAGCTCAGTTCCAGCCACATGGCAAAGGAAATGTCACATGAACCTCCCAAGTTACTCTGTCATGAAGGATTTGGAGGGCTTTGCCAGTTACAACTTCTGATTTTAAGCATTGTAGGCATGAAAAATCCATGTAAGAGCTTTTCAATAAATCCATTATCAACTCTCTTCCCCTCAGACCATGTCCTCTTCCATCAAAATCGAATCTATCGTGAAGGAGAAGAACAGGATGGGAGAGTGCCCAGTCTGGGAAGAAAGGGAGAATGCACTTATCTATGTAGACATTAACTCACAGAAGGTTTGTCGCTGGAGCTCGCTCACCAACAAGGTGCAGAGTGTCTCTGTGGGTAAGAGTCCGTCCTCACTGCTTCACCCTGGGAGTCCTCTGTCTGTGCTGGTCCATCCCTCCTGGTAGGAGTCCTGCAGCATAGTGATCTCGCTTATATTCCGTGAGGCCACACACTCTTTCTTCTAACGGGGTGTTGCTGAGCATGCTGTGGCCCAAGCCAGCAGAGCAGAAGGGGCTGTGGTCAGGTGTGGAGAGCCACACACGTGTTACTAAGCCCAGACAGGAAACCACACTTCATTTGGGACCTGCAGAGGAAAAGGTAGAGGCCTTACGGCTGTGACTGCCCAGAAGGTGCAAAGATCTGGGGCACACAGAGCCAGTGAGACGTGCAAACGATCGCAGGGGAGAAGAATCTTAGCATCAGCTCAGCATTTCCTATCCCACTGAAGCCCTGATGCCCTTGGTGAGGTGGGAAGGGGTAGGGCTGACTGATGGCCCCGGAGCCACCCGCCATCTCCTGCTCTCTCTTGCCCACAGATGCCCGTGTTGGCTCGGTGGCACTGCGGCAGTGCAGGGGCTACGTCATCGCCCTGGGGACCAGATTTGCCTTTCTGGACTGGGACACACAGGCAGTCACCACCATCTTTGAGGTTGAGCAGGATAAACCCAATAACCGGTTCA
Organism: Colius striatus; assembly: GCF_028858725.1. Taxonomy (NCBI): domain Eukaryota; kingdom Metazoa; phylum Chordata; class Aves; order Coliiformes; family Coliidae; genus Colius; species Colius striatus. Next base: position 69,144,043 of record NC_084759.1, read on the forward strand.
ATGATGGGAAAGTGGACCCAAATGGGAGGTTCTTTGCTGGTAAGTTGCTGGCATAATGATCGCCCTGAGCACAGAGGAACTGGTTACAGTGTATTTTATACGGTGCCTTTTCTTTCACATTTGTGATTTCTCTGTTGAATTCCCTGCAAAACCTGCTATTGAGAGTGTGAGCCATCTGGGGAATGCTCTGCTTGGTTATTGCTTCATGGAGGAGGACAGGGGACCCTGCATCCCCTGACCTAAAGGAGGACAGAGGCTGCCAACAAGGGCTGTCTAATGGGAAAGGGCCCCCTTTTAGTTGGTGGATGGTGTTTTCCAGACATCTGCTTCCATGGGAGCAAAAAGCCAGTGAAAGGCTTGTGCAAATGGGAAGTCTACTGGAGGTGTAGAGGAGGATGCAGCTCCTGGAAGCAGAAGATGAGCTGCTGCTTGTACCCTTCACATAGAGCCTCCTCTAGTTGGCCCATGGCAAACAGGGATGTGACGAGAGACCTTTAGCCTCCTGAAGGCAAGAGGGACTTTGGCTGCTGGTTGCAACACAGCCAGGACCCTACCCTGTGCTTTCTCTCCTCATATAGAACAATTGAGCCAAGTACAGCAATTCAGGCTGGAAGTGGAGAGCGATTGATGGGAGTCAAAACTGCCCTCTATTTGTTTTGCTGGCCAACCTTTTCTTCTCATTTCAAATTTGCCAAAAAATGAGGACACTAGTTTGACTCACACTTATGCTTGACATGTCACTAGAGTTAAGGGAGAACATAAGAGACCAGTATGCTTTACACACCCATTCCTAGCTATACACGGTGGATCAATGCTTTCAGTCAGGGTTTTGGCCAAGCATTGCAAAACAAGTTCATGAAGTCTTCTGAAAGGGGAGGCCAACAGTCTGTCTCAGTTAAAATAAGGTGTAAATGCCCCTTTCCAGTGCTTCCTGCCTCATAGCTGCAGAGCTGTCTCCTTTCTGGAGGAGAAAGAATCAGAAACTAAATAACAAGTGTAACAGGCATTTTTTCCTTACGAAAAAAATCTCTCTTCCTTGGTATTCTCCACTTCCTTCTGAGGTAACTGTGATTTACAGCACCTGTGTTTTCACATCACAGCCTACTTAATGACAAATGCTGTCTACAAAGGGCAGAAACAAAAAGAGCACGTGATGCTTGACTGCATCTCAGCTTTTCCTGTGAGCAAAACCTCAGCCCCTGGCGTGCTGTGGCTCCTTTGGGTCTCTTAATATCTATGACTTAAACCTCATGCCAATGTAGCAACTTGTCCTTTTGTTGGCCAGGAGCACCTCCATGCAAGGCAGAAGCTCCTGACCTGCTCCTTTTCCAACTTATCATCAATCTGATAGGACCTGGTTCATCCATTTTTCCCTAGGACCTCTTAGAATAGCACTTAGAGGAGGTTTTTGACTGAGCATGAAGAACAAGCTTTCTCACAGTCACCCCCATCTCCATTTCAGGTACAATGGCTGAAGAGACGGCACCGGGGGTGCGAGCAAGGCGGCAGGGAGCTCTCTACACCCTTTTCCCTGACCGTTCAGTAATAAAACAATTGGATCAGGTGGACATCTCCAATGGTCTGGATTGGTCTCTGGACCACAGGACCTTCTTTCACATCGACAGCCTGGCATACGCTGTGCACGCCTTCAGCTACGACGTGCATACTGGAAAGATCGGTACACATCCTTTTCTAAGTTGGGTGACAAGTAATGCTGTTGCTCTTCCTGCAGCGAGACCTGAGCGTGTAAGATGCAGTCATTTGTTTGACAGATCTTATCTCTTCTGGTTACAGCTTGCCAGAGGGCTGGCTGTGATTGCTCTCCAATTTAGTGACACACCAGGTGTATCTGGGGAGCAAAACTTTGACAATCCTTCAGCTTACTTTCATCTGGATAGATGGCTTATGTTAAGTCCCATTCAAGGAGTCTCAGGGAAGAAGCCATTTACACTACAGTGAGAATTAGGCTAGAGGATGCTATTCTTGAGTGCCATCTACTGGAATGCTTCCATGGTACTAGCTCCGTACATAACAAACGAGGAACGTGTACGCGTGTGTGTCACAGAAACAAGTTTAAAGAGTCAAGTGATTGTTGTGACTGAGGTTTACAAACTCTTGAAATTAAAATTGCCTTCAGATGTTTGGCAGATTTCCCTTAAATTCATTTTCTGGACAAACTTTTCTCTAAATCATGTCTGCCAAAAAGGAAAATGTAAGCAAACACAAAACTGATGCCATCTCCTTTCAAAGCTGTGAAGTGTTTTTGTGCTGTGACAACCTGTTACACTCCATGGGAATTTAAATGGCTGGGTTGCCTTTGTGTAATCATGGGTGAAAATTACACAAAATAATTAGAGCTACTCAGATTTTATTTTGCTGTGAAAATAAAGTTTTCACAGATTTTAGGGTAAAAGAATTTTGAAGAAGGTTTAATGCAACTTCCCTCCTCGACAAGTACAAAAACATAAAGAGTTTGAGCTTCCTAGCCTTTGCTTTGTATTGGTGGCTGTCTGGTTTTGGGTGGTCTAATGGCCATAAGGTGCTGGGTCAGAGCAGGCCAAGTGCTGCCCGTGGTCACTGCAGCATGGACTATGCATATGTCCACCAACCCATCTGCGCTGCAGCCTACACTGCCAGCAGTTGATGTCCAGGCTTAATCAAAAACGGCGGCTTCATTGGCCATTAAAAAGTAAAATTCTAGATCTTTAGGTGGCAGGGAAAACATTTAAACAGAAACATTTAAATCCAAGAAACATTTAAATCCAAGTCATGGTTTATGTGATTTACTGCTCATAGAAAGACATTCAAGCTGCCACGAGCAGTGGAAGTCTAGGAAAAGTTATTGCACTTGGAGCAGTCTTGGCACGGTGGGCAGCTAGTGGTTTAAAAAGAGGGACAGATGCATTTTGTTCTCTTCTCTTGGTAAAATAAGAGCCCTAATTCAGTGCAATCCCAGCCCGCCATGGCTCTGCTGGAGGCTTGTTTCTGTCAGGTTGAGTCAGGCTTTTAACACTTCTGCCCAATGCACATCTGAAATGCATTTTGCAGCATGTCTGTCTCACAGAAAACAAACTTTAGCTGTTTGCAAGAGCATGGAAGACGTTAGGCTGGGATCTGATACGGAACCGATGCTGACCCACGTAACACTGGCTTCATAACTCTCCTTGCAGCCTGCCCCAGACTTGTGTACCAACTAGAAAAGGAGGAGCAAATGCCTGACGGGATGTGCATAGACGCAGAAGGGAAGCTCTGGGTGGCCTGTATTGATGGCGGGAGAGTCATTCGTATAGACCCAGAGACAGGTAAGGCCTCCGCCAGCACGCGACTGTTGAGTGTCACCTGGGTGCCATGAAGGCGAGAGGAGAGGCAGCCAGGAGGAACAGTTTGAAGGTGAGAGAAGGTGTGGTTTAATACCTGTTCCTGCCCCATCGGTTGCCATGGGCATCACTGGTCCAAGCCCTGGTCACAGGGAGAGTGTAGCTCCCCATGCTGCCTCCCAGTATCAGGTGACCCTGCGCAGGCTCTCACAGCACACACGCTTCCTAATCATGCCACTAACCCCCTCCCCCCCATATATATATAAATGCACTGCATATCTATTGTGAGAAATAGTATAAATCTGTAATGAAAATAAAAAATCTCAATGCTGAAATGTTTAACTGGGAAATGCTGTTAGGGAATGACAGCTGTTCCAGACCAGATGTCTCTGCCTTTCCTGGCTCCCTGTATTGTATCACTTTGTGTTGAGAAAAGGGAAATGAGGCCCCACAGGTACAGGAGAGGGGCTGAAAAATAGAGATGAGGCACATGAAATACTTTAATTTCCCCACAAACTACCCTTTAGGATATGGCCTTTGTCTGAAGGGAGGCTGCCTTCTGAGTAAATGCCACATCTGTACCATGTGTCATAGTACTTCTGTATCTACATGCTGCCTAGAAAATGGAGATTAGGAAACTGATGTACATTTTTTCCCCCAGGAAAAAGAATCCAAACTGTGAGGCTGCCTGCTTCAAGGATCACCTCTTGCTGCTTTGGTGGAAAAGACTACTCAGAAATGTACGTGACTTCTGCATATGACGGACTGGATGAGGCGGCCTTAGCCAAGGAACCTCAAGCGGGAGAGATTTTCAAGGTGAGTGGATTTTCTTTCTCTAAGAACGAGGTGCCCCTGGCTGCCCTTGCTAATCCTGCCCACCTTATGTGCTGCTCCAGATGTGTTGCTTGTCCCTTGGCTGGGCAGAGCTGCTTTTGCACAGCTGCTCCAGCATTTGGAGTAATGGTTAGTAAGAGAGTTGATATGTTGGGTCACTGAAGTCAGTGACTGGTAAGGAATTGGATCTTGCTCCTATCTCTTGCTGTCTTTTCATCAATTTTGGATGAAACTTAATTCTTGGACTCCCTTAATTCTTAATTTTCAGTTGTACCAGGAAATCTAAATGTTCACAACACAGATTGCTCCTTTTAAAAGTTAAATGCTTACATTTACCAAGGCAAAGTTTTGCACTGTAATCCCAAATCTTTTCAGATTTTTTTTAGTCTGTTAAAAGTGGTTGCTATGTTTTGAGAAACTAACAAGCTACATTTTTGCCCAGGGCTCTCAAAAATAAAACTTGTTTCTGCCTTCTTTTTTCAGTCCATTAGCACAAAGTACATCAGGAGAATAAAATGCAGTTCTTAACCAGCAGTTGCCATAATTCCCCGATGACTGACCACAGCATGAAAGGGAAGGGTTGTAAGTGAGGGGAGATGAATGGAAAACAAAAGCCAAGCAGTTCAGCAATATGATTAAGACATATTCCAGGAGGAATGGAAATCTAGTCTGGGACCTGGGGTCTTCTAGTTGAAAGCAGTGCTTTGAGCAGATTTCTCTTGGCTGAGAACAGATAGATTTCTCAAGCAGTGGAGTTTAGGAGCCCAGAGGAGAATTAAATAAGCTTGACCTTTTTTATGTCTGTTCCTTGATTCTCTCATTCTAGAAGGGAACTGGTACTTTCCAGATTCACATTTGTCTTGAATGGACAAAGCACATTAAAAGTTACTATGATTTGTTTGGTTAATATAGAGATGCAGGTCACAGATAATGTGTAAATTAACAAAACTACTGAGTGGCACTTGATAATCTTAACTATCTTAAGGAGTTCTAAAGAGAGAATTTCATGAAATTACTCTTTTTGAGCTCCTCTTGAATCAGAGGACCCTTCATGTAGGGATAGGTAGGTTGCAAGTTGCACCAGGAGAGGTTTAGATTGGACATTAGGAAGAATTTTTTCTCTGAGAGCATTGTTAGACACTGGCACAGGCTGCCCTGAGAGTTGGTGGAGTCTGGAGATATTTAAAACCATGTAGATGAGGTGCTGAGGAACATGCTTTGGTGGTGAGCTTGGCAATGTTAGATTAGTGGTTGGAGCTGATAATGTTAAAGATCTTTTCCAATCAAACCAATTCTGTGATGACCTATTCTAGGTGATCCTGCTCTGGCAGGGGGTTTCGACTAGAATATCTTTTGAGGTCTGTTCCAACCCTTAAGATTCTGTGATTCTGTGCTGTATGTAGTATTTGTTGTACAACACTCGAATATTTTGATTTTACCAGAGATCTTATCTGTTTCCTTTCTCTTATTTTTTGTTTTCTTAAACAGATAACAGGCCTGGGTGTGAAAGGGATCCCACAGAATTTCTATGCTGCTTGAACATTGATGCTAAATAACAAGGAGAAAGTCTTGCATCTTGTAGCAACTCTGACGAGGAGAAGTCCAGTGATCTACAGAATTTATCTGTGTGAGGATTTCTAAGCCCACATTTGAGAGCGTGCTTGTTTGGAATTGAAGGCTCTCCTTCTTCTGTGGGCCTGTGGCTTAGTGCAATAGGTTAGAGACATAAACTTCATGTGTAACATCTTGATTGCTTTTGTGATTTTCCATAAACCTCTTCAAGCTCAAGCTTAGTTTTGTTGAACTTTTTGATGATCAACTCTGGATTTTCAAGTCTGTGTGGTTGGCAAAACAGAATCTGACTCTTGGTTTGACTTTTCATATTACAGTGATGTACCAGCAATGATATGGCTGATTTTAATAAATATTTTAAGAATGGTGACTGTTCTCTGCTGTGGGACTCTCCCTAAGGTCTTTTCTTCATGATCAGACCTATTTGTAGTACCCAGACTTCATTTTTACATCCTTGCTAGCCTTGATTCCATTTGCCTTGTCATGAATTCTTCTATCTTATCTTTACGACACTGTTTATGCTACTGAAAATAGACACTGCATCAATATTTAAAAGATGCTTACAGGTATTTTTTTTCTGCATTCAAATATTACCATGAAAATGCTGAGTGATCACATGCAATTGGGATACAGTTTATGAGCTACCAGGATAGCCTGTGATACCAAAAATAGATGCTCTACAGAGTCCTCTTATCAGGGCTTATATTTACACCCATACTCATGGACTTCCCTTTGCTTTACATATCTTTTTATTGCATATGTGGCTTCAGCTTCTTATCCCTCTTCTTATAATGCTCTTCCTCTTTTTTCCCCACTCCCTCTAGAATTTTTTTTTTCCCTTCTTGTCTCACTGAGCTTCCTCTCTCTACTCAGTATCACAGAATCACAGAAAGGTAGAAGTTGGAAGGGACCTCTAGAGATGATCTAGTCCAACCTCCCCGCAGAGGCAGGTCAGCCTAGATCAGATCACACAGGAACACATCCAGGCAGATTTTAAAAACCTCAAAAGAAGGAGTCTCCACACCCTCCCTGGGTGTTAGTGCTCCATCACCCTCATAGTAAAACAGTTTTCCCTTGTGTTTAAGTGAAATTTTTTGTGTTTCAGCTTTTGTTTATTATCCTTGTCACTGGACACTACAGAAAAAAGTGCCGCCCCAGCCTCTTGACATGCATCTTTTAAATACTTTTAAGTGTTAACGAGGTCCCTTCTCAGTCTCCTCTTCTCCAGACTAAACAGCCCCAGTTCCCGCAGCCTTTCCTCGTATGAAAGATGTTCCATTTCCCTGATCATCTTGGTGTCCCTGCGCTGGACTCTCTCCAGCACTTCCCTGTCCCTCTTGAGCTGAGGAGCCCAGAACTGGACACAGGACTCTAGATGAGGCCTCACCAGGGCAGAGTAGAGAGGGGGGAGAACCTCCCTTGACCTGCTGCCCACACTGCTCTTGATGCATCCCAGGATGCCATTGGCCTTCTTGGCCACGAGGGCACATTGCTGGCTCATGGTTAGTTTATTGTCAATCAGGGCTCCCAGGTCTCTCTGCAGAGCTGCTCTCCAGCAGATCATGCCCAGCCTGTATTGGTGCATGGAGTTGTTCCCCCCCAGATGCAGGACTCTACACTTGCCCTTGTTGAACCTCATGAGATTCCTGTCTGCCCAACCCTCAAGTCAGCTGAGATCTTCCTGAATGGCAGCACAGCCTTCTGGGGAATCAGCCAGTCCCGATCTCACTTTCCGTCAGTTTTCCTCTGTCTCTTTGTGGCCCATACTGCTCAGTACTGAGTTAGAAGTCTTTGTGCCTTCCTTCAGTGCTGTATATATCTGCCCAAGTTTCTCTCTGCATTACTCTCACTTCCTCTTTCTTTGGGAGGGCAACATCTGGCTCATCAACGTTTCTTCTTTTGCTCAAACTGTGTAGGATTTTCTCCCACACCAAAGACTACTCTAAAGCTTACTCCCGAACTTGAGGTTTCCCCAAAGGCCTCAGCATACCCTCAGGGAGCCAGGCCCTGACCAAAAGCTGTCCAGGCTGAGTCGGTGAGCAATGAAAGTGGAGAAGCTGCTCACCACTTCCCTTTACTTCTGTTGCATGGTCTGCAGACAGCAGAAATAACATCTTGCGTGTAAGTAAATTAAACACACGTTGGAAAATGCTGGCAGATAAGCCTGTGTAAAAACAGAGTGCTGTGGAGGAGGTCTCTCAGTGTTTCCTGCCTTTTTTGTGCAAACCTGGGCCCCAACAAGGCTATCCTTGCCTCCTACAACTCCATGACCTCCAGTTCCTTTCCAGTTTCTTCCCAGTTCCTTTCCAGTTCCTTTTCCAGTGAGCAGGAGCTGATTATACCACAGTGCAGCAGAGAGCACAATGACAAGGTGTATTTTGACAGGCTATTGAAATAATGACCCAACACTGTGCTGGATTCACTGAACCACTGTGATCCTTTCATTGTCTGAGAAGCTTGAGAGCTGTAAATATCCAGTGAAATCTAGACTTTGCTTTGAATTTACTGTCTTCTGACCTCCTGGAAAGATAAACAGCCCATTTATAACCCATTGTCAGATCGTTAATGCTGACACTTTGTGATGTTACAAAGAGGTCAATAATATTAATCATCTACCAGATGGGATGTTTCAGTGACTTTATGTTTCCATGACTTTCTCTGAGCTATTTGGCCTTTTCCACCCTTGCTGTTCAAAGCCTTAAGCTAGCCCTCAGACACTATGAGCAGGGACTAAGTACTCGATGCCTCATGAAGATGATCTCCTACAATAACCCATGCACAGAAGAGCAGAGAGACTGTGGTTAGCCACACAGAAATGCAAAACACAGTTTCCATGGGGCTGTATACAGATTGCCCCTAGAATTAGTTGCTTTCTCCAGAGCCAAAATCTCTCTTCTGGCCATGTATCCCTCACAGAAGTTTTGAAAGAACCAAACTGGAGTGATTTCTTCCTTTTAAGATATCCATAATGCCCAGGTCTTTTACATGGCAGCTCTCTGGCCTGCTGACAAGCAGGAAATCTGTTTCTGAGCTCTAATGAGGCAAAGAGCAGGTCAAACCACATGTCCCAGGACAATGTTCTACCCATTTCAAAGGGGAATGTGACATGGGAAAGATCAAGTGGCATATGTGGCCTCTCCAGTTGAACTTAGCCACAGTCCAGAAAGAAATTTGAGATCCAAAGGGCGAAGAAGGAGTTTTGTTCACTAAGCACTATTGAAAATACTTGGCCATTGAACAGGATTTCCCAAGAAGCATTATTTCAGTGCAGTTACCTAAGTCTACTGTGGAACCTGTGTTGGGTACTTTTTGGGTCCTTGATGATTATTTTAGGTCATTAGCAAACACTTTGCTCCTGTGCTACTTGACCAGATGGTGAAACGGGATAATGGCTCTTGCCCCATCACTCTGCTTCACTCTTACCTTGCCCTAGAAGGGACATGAGTCCATGAGGCTGCACAAAGGCAACATGACTGAGAAATAAAATGTTCAGATCATTTTAATGTTTGCTCAACAACTGATCTGTTGGTTTGTTTTTTTTTTTTTTCCCCCCTAGTCATAATTACAACAGCAGTTAAGCTGCTGGAGGATCTTAAGAGCAAAGGTGTTAAACGCCCTTTGGCATCATGTCAATGCCCAACTGGTATAAGGAACATCACTGACAGTTATGCAAGATTTCCTGTTTACCCCATCTGGAGAGGAATGTGAAGGCAGGATGTTTGGAGGCAAGTGTCCTAACCTTTAATTAAAAAAAGTAGGAAGTGTGTGTAGGTACCTTATTTCATTTAAAAAAACCCAATTATTTGCAAAATTGCCCATCCTCTAGGCTATTTGCTCTGTCAGAAAAGGAAAGTAGATAATTTTGAAACAATTTATGCTTGAAAAATCCTTAATACTCTCATAAGTTTTTTTTTCGAGAGGTTCCCCAGGCACGCAAGCCAAGCTCACTGGTTTGTAATACTCTGGCCACTCCTTCCTCCATCTCTAAAGAGGGAGACTATGCGTGCTGCTCTCAGACTGCAAGATCTGAGTGCTTTGGGATCTCTCTCATCACAGCATGGCTTCCCAAATTAAAGAAAGCCTTGAAGATTAACTTCTCTCTGTTACTCAAAGGCCCACTATTTCTCTTCAGATTTCAGAAGTCGATGGCTAGTGATTTTGCTGCCCAAATAAAAGCATTGATTGAAAACCACAGTGGGACTATTCTCCAGCCTTGTTAACCAAAGTGAAGCAAAGGCCCTTTGGCTTGAGCAGGGGGAAGGCATGAAGGAAGTGGGTATGGGGCTGGGCTCATTCCCTTTGTGTGTGTGTAGATAACAGTATTGTACCTATAATCCTTGATGAGGATTCACTCTGGGATGGTTACCAGGTGACTGTGTATCTGGTTGGTGTGGGTCAGCCTCACACAGTGAGAAGTATGTCAGGGAGGATGCTGTCTGCCCAAGGGTGACCTGCTGATGGAGTATCCCCCCAAGAAGAAGCACAGGCAGAACATAAACCAGCTTCTCAAGAAGATAGCAGTGAGTGACGGGAACTGGCTTCCCTTGTAAGGGATTGGATTGTACTTCCTGTCTTTTAGAAGCTTTTCTATTTACTATGTTTAATGTATATTTAACCTATACCAGGCTGGATAAATCATACTTCTCTTGAATGCTTTTGTGTGTGTTGTGAAATAGGCTTTGAGCTGAGAAGATTTTGGTCCTTTTGTTCTTGCCCTTGAGGCACAACCTGACTGCCTTTTTTCGCCTTTCCCAAAAGCCACATCTTTCAGAAAACCTATTAAATCTAAACGGAGGTTCTCCAAATATTCATAAGGATATGAAGGAAGCTGATTAAACATCATGTCTGTGCTGGCATTGATGCAGCACCCACGTGCTGTCACAGGCCTGGAATTGGCAAATAAAACGTTGTAGGGTTTGCTTCACTGCCTTTTACTGTTGTGCCCATGACTCCAGGCAGGAAAGAATATGCAAAAGTATTTCTTAATCCTGGATAAGGAGGCATAATCTTTTTTTTTTCCCCTAGCAATCTTTGTTTATCTATTTGTTGTTCTGATTATCTACTCAGTCTTAAAGAGAAATGGTAAAGATAGTCTCTTTGGTAATGAGAGAGGGGACAGACATAAAGTAACTGACTAAATAAAAAGTTTGTAAGTGCTACCTACTATGAGTAAATAGGTCCCTGGCAGAAAAAGAGGTAGCTACCCTGCTGAAACAACCAGGCTTTGCATGCTTATTTTACCTTGACCCTATCATGCTCCATACTCACACCAAACTTACAAACATAACTTTGAATTCAGGCCTTTGCCACCTCCTTCATGTTATCTCTCTGTGTCAATGGGGACTGAGATTGCAGAGGGTAATAATGCACAGCCTTCAAAGGAGAGACATTGAACTTTGAACCTCTATTCACATGAAAACACTCTGGGGAAAGAAGAAGCGACTTGCCCTATGAACCATTAACAGAACTACTGGGTGGCCTGTGGTGTGACTTTGGTCAGCAGATGGGCCTGACTACAGGAGCAAGAGGCATCTCCTTGGGAGGTGTATGAACAAGGGTTGGGTGTCCACAAAAACAATGGCTGAACTAGCTGAAGGTTGATTTAACTTGTCTAAGATTGTAGATTCCTTGAGCTGCCTAAAGTATGGGTTTATTGAGTGGGTTTGTGCTGTACTGACAATCTGAAAGTCAAAGAAAAACTTGGTTTTGATGTCAGGTTCTCCTTCCACACCAAAATAGAATGTGTAAGACCCTGATTCTCATTTCTGCCATCTTCTTAAAGAAGAAAGACTTCAACTCTGTGTTTACCAGTACCGAAGTCATGTTAGGGAAGAGTGGATATGGGTGAATACCCTGTCAAGAATGTGGTACCTTCTGGAAAGAGCTGCTATCACAGTACTGACATACTGGAAGTAATTTGAGATGAAAGGAAAAAGCTATTGGAGGTGAGACTTAACATTAGTGCTAAGATGATGACAGAGAGAAATGCGAAAGCACAGAGAAGGAGAAGGGCATGTTGCTGGTAGCTGTGGGACAAGTGACAGGAAGGTGAGCCCCATCATTTGAAAATAGAGCTTGAACTGGAACAATTGTACCTTGGGGAGATGTTTAGGACTTGGAGGAAACTGAAGATGATTGCTCCATCCTCTGCAGGGTTTTCCTTGCCTGCTGATACTTTAATGTATCCAAAGGCAGATGGTGGTGTGGGAAAAGCTGAACTGTCTTCTCCCATACTCTTTTTTTTTTTTGCAAAGACTTTATCTCTCTTTTAAAATCACCTCCAACCCAAACAGATGTGCTGGTCTATAATGGATTCATTTGTATCTAATACAGTGAGGAGTGTTGGTACAGGGTATGGGACTATGGAGGATGATGGAGTCATCCCCATATCGTATATTATGGTGACAGGGTGATATTAAGAGCATGGAGCAGCAACATGTGGGCCACAAGGAAGATGAGAATTGTGAGGCTGGTCTGGAGCAGATAAGGGGAGCTCTGCCTGTGTTAGGTGGTGCTGGGCAGATTTCTGGTTTGGGATGCTGAGGATCTTGGGAAGCATTCTCTGGTCTGAGAGCATTGGACATTTCTCACAGAAAATGAGTGTGTATATGGACCCAGAGCTTTCCATGTTGCAGGGACTACCAGTTCCTGCTACAAAGCCCTATCAATGGCCTTCTTCCTCCTGCTCTTCCCCATCTGTAAAGGCCTATGGGCGAGTTTTGAGCTACCTCCTGAATATCTTGCCAGATACTGTGTGGCAGGGAATGGGCAGACTAACTTTGGCCAGTTCTGCCTTATCATAGAATCATAGAATGGTAGGGCCATGCTTTGTGCTTGTACCTGGATCTCCCTTCAGTCTTCTTTCTACGCCATCCTGCCCCTGCACTTGAACAAGCTTCCTTTAAGCAGCCTGGACTTGATCATGTGATGGGAACCCAGGAAAGCCAGTACACACACAATCGCTGGAAATACAACATAAATGTCTCTTTTCAGTGCATGTAGACAAAAAGCTTTCTTGAGAAAAGCTTTCTCTTAGAAGCTTTCTCTCAGGAGCTACAAACCAGGGATGGAAACTCCAGACAACCTGCCATGTTGCAATGAAGGAAAGAAATGAAAAACACGAAGTTTAGCTTGAGGTGATACTATAGCATGAATATTTTTGGGGACAGTGTTTTGGTTGGGTTCTTTGGGTTTTTCTGGTGATTCAGCATACATCACACCTGTCAAAAAAAAAAATAGTAATATGGACAAACTTGACTGTTCTGTCTTGGCTTCGGGAAGGTTGTACTTTTGCTGGCCTGCAATTATTTTGGATTTGGAATTGTGTCTTCCAGAATATGATCGCTCAATACTCTGGAGACAGTGCTCCTGGGATGACTGGCCACTGCTGTGTGCTCTTGTCTCCTCTGCCGGATTCCTGCTTGGGCCAGGGCTTTCTCTGCTTTTCTGGACAGCATGTTTGTGCTCTTTGATGAAAAGTTTTTGCTTTGAAACCAGTAACTTCTCCACTATGTGGAAAAGAGAAATAGGCAGCTCTAGGATGTAACTCAGCAGACTGATTTTAGATGTCTACTTGAGGCTACTGAATTGCACCTTTCAATTATTTACTCCCTTGGATTGCAAAAGAATTCTTATCTGGGTAGGGCAGATGTCAACAGACATTACACTGCAGTTGTCTGAGGAGTTGGACAAGCTGAATCTCACTTTAATGTTCTGGTGACCTGGTCTTCTCTCTTAAATGTAGGTGGCATTGGCTAAAAAGTTACCCAAAAGATCGCTGAGTGATGGCATAGGACTTTAGGCAGTGAAGCCAAGTAATGACGGTGATCACTTCTACCTTCTTGATGCCACAGAGGACTTCTCTATGGTCTCTGCTAAAGGGGAGATTTATGTAGGTTGGCACAGGAGTCCTCTCAGTTAAGGGATGCTGGAACCTGGCATTGCTCAATTTATTCCTTCTCATTTGACAACAGCTTCCTTTTTTTTTTGTAATAATCCTCTCTGTAGCACATAATGTTTGTTACACCAATGGTACGAGAGCAGCGTGTTTGGGACACCAAGGACAGTTGACACCCTGCTAGAGAAAACTTGGTACAGATACACAAAGAGAATCTGTCTGCAAGAGCTGGAGAGAGATCAGAATTACCATCTCCACCCTTGGGTAACTGAGGCACAAATAGGATTGCTCAAGATATCTTTAGCAGGTTTGGAGAGCCCCAACAGAGCTCCATCTGCTGCCTCCTACTCTACTAACACCAGGTGGGTTTTAGCAACTGCAGTAGGGATTGGTAGCGGGCACTAGTAGGAGTAACTGCTGAGAAAAGGGAGGGCAAAAATTAATGCCCAGGGAAGTTAGCAGCAAGCCCTGCAGACTCCATCTTTCCTCCTGTCTGCTGCTGCTGTTGCTCTGTCCTCCTCCCACTCGCTGCTGGTGCCAACGAGATCTGTTTGCACCCACTTTCATAAGAGTGGGTGGAAGTAACTTGAGTCAGCTCTGAGTGTGTCCTTACCACTTTGTCAGTGTAGGTGATCTCTGTTCAGCACCCAGGTGTTGAAGCTGCCTGGGCGGTTTTGAGGTGGCTATCCTAGGAATTTGCTCTCGTTTTTCCTTAAGAGGCAAGTCACTGAGAAAGAGTTGCTATTTTCTACAGTCTGTCACTCGGGATTTCTCAATAGGGCAGAAAGTAAACATCCTGTTTACTTAAACAAATGGCTTCATCTGTATCAACTGCACATTTCTATGTCTGGTTGCTTTGAAGCAAAGACAATGTCCTAAGGTGAGATGTAGCTCATAAGGTACATTTCTTATCACATTAGTGACCTTTCTGATAATTAAAACCACATAGGGCAATTTCATAAATTTATTTCTTTTCATCACCTTCTGTAAATATTTGTGTGTGGTTGAAAGGTAGAGGAAAAGTTAATGTAAAATAATGCTAGGTTCACTAAAGTTCTTTCCTTTGAAATTAGAGGTTTTTTGTTGTTGGTTCTTGTATTATTCTTAGGATGAGTTAGTGGCTAGAGTGATTCCTCTTAGAAGATGTTACTTACAAATATCTTTTAAAGCACTTCCCCCCATTTAAAACAGAACAAAACAAACATAAAACCTCCTGTGATTACAATGGGACCTATTTTTACCAGATAAGAGCAGCAGAGGCTGAGTTACGGTGATGCACTGACCTCTGTTGGCGTCATCCTTTTTTTACTGAAACTCCTTTTAAATTCTGATCTTGATACTCTAGAAAATAGATGATCCATCTGAGACAAGACCTAGGGTAGAATCACTTGGTGATGAAGCCGTATCCTGATGCCACAGTAAATCTAACACTGTGATCCTTCAACCAATTCACAGTTCTTGGGCATACTGATATGTGGCACTGGTTTCCTAAAATAACCTCTCAATCAGATGTTTTAAATCTGTCAAACGAGCTGGATGATTTCTCTTAGGCCAGCAGACTCTGTGATGGACCACATATTGGCTGTCTGTCCTCCTATGGCTAGTGTAAAGCCAGGCTGCAAAGAGAAAGCATCCACAACATCTCAGTAAGATGTTAAAGGTGAGCTGTGTGCTCATGCCTGACTCCAGCCTGCTTTGTACCATCACACCACCTCATAGCATGCTGGGCCAACATGAACCACAGGGCATTGCCTGTTCATGCAGCATTGGCCAGCTGTCAGCAAACCTCTTGTCTGCAACACCCTATAAGTGGCTCTGATCAATTAGCTCCAATTAGAGCTGCCTCTCTCCTGGAAAGAGCTTGTCATGGGAGCCAGGTGCTAAAGGAGCCTCATGGAGAGAAATGAGCATTTCTAGGCAGCAGCTTGTCCAGTTTTAGTTAGGGATGGGATGATCTCTCCACAGGTTGCTCTCTACAACAGCTTTTGTCATGTGACTCTGATCCTCCAGCAGGAACCACTTCTAGGTGCATGCTAGGTTTGCCTCGGATGAATCTCCAGGTAATGGCAGGATCTTATAGGTGAAGCAATCAAAATGCTGCTAAAGAGCGTAATACTCTTGGAGAAAAGAAAGATGCTGTGGTATAGGGAGAAATGTCAGGGGGAAGTAGTTATGTTGACTTTTGGTGCCATAGTATGAGAAGCTTTCCTCTTCTATTTGTCCATAGAAGAACTAAATACTTGGGAATATTCTTTTTAGGCGATACTCTATTCCTCTCCATTTTCCTGGAGGCACCTGCATGTATAACTTGGGTGAGAGAAGGCATTGTGTGTATTTAAGAAACTTCCTAGAGACTCCTAGGCTTAATGAGTAACTGTGGGAAAACACATGAATCCATATTTTCTTTGTACTTCTGTCACTCTGTGTGTCTTTCAAAGAGAAGGTGTGCCTGTTGTCCATGTGCCAGCCTTTGGAGCTAAGTTTTAGAGAAGAGTGGAGCAAGAAAGGCTCTCCAGCCCTCCTTTCTCATGTTGTGAGAAAAATTATTAGCTTTTGTTTTGGAAGGAAACCTGCCAAGTCAAGATGAGAGGGATAGTAATATGCAGGGACGTGCCTGTTCATGCACTCCTTCCTCAAAGTGGAGGCTGAGACTCAGCTGCTCTGTCAGAATATGAGTCATGTTTTTATTTGTGTTTTTCTGACACTGAATTGAGAAAGCTCGTGTAAGTAATTTTATGGTCCTTGACATCACTCTGCACTTCTGCAGGACAATACCCTGACATTTTGCCCTAGGTGTTGGATTAAATAGTAACTGGAGATTGTGCAAATGTTGCTGCTTAGCTATGATTATCATGCCAAAGCCTTGTGCAAGCTGGGGACTTCTGCTGTTGGGGTGGTTCCACTAGTGTGTGCCATTGAGATAACAGCTCCACCTGTTTGCGCCACTGCTGGTTGGCTCTTCTTTGAAAGCACGGGTAGAAAGCCCACGTAGGAGGAACTGAGTGAAGAATTATGTGTCCTGACCACCAGTGCTTGCTAAACAAGGTGAATCTTGGTGGTATACAGAGCCCATAACTCACACTTGAGAAAGGCAGGCTGGAACTTCACAGTTCTGTTGTACATAAGCATTTTGACACAAGCATGTCGCTGGTCCCAGTTCTCTAGGCAGCAATACGACAAAAGGGAACACAGACTGCTGCTTGTCTGGCTGTATCCTGCATTTCCCCTACAGTTACTCTCTCCTAAACTCTGTCTGTGAGAGCACAGGGAGTTGATATTGTAAGAGCAAAGAGGCTTGCTCTTGCAAAGAGGTATGCTAACAGCCACAAGCCTGAAATAATTTAGGAGATTTTATGTTCACGTTCGTTTTACAAATGAGGAAGCTCAGGGCTGCTGGGTGAAGGGTGAGTCAGTGTCACATATTTTGATGCCTTATGGATATGTTCTCAGAGTTTTTTTGTTATCCTTTTGAGACCGTTGTTTTCCCCTTTGCTTTGATGTCATAGCTTTAACTAATCATCTCACAATCTCCTTTCAAGCTGCAGTAGTAGGAACATGGCAGCAGGGCTTTCTCTTCCCAGTAGTCCACTTGGTGGGTAAAACGCAAACTTGGTAGAACCACATTTTATTTTTAAGCTGTCTACTTGCTCTCCAGCTGCTGCTCTTTTCTGTGCTCAACTCTAGATTAGAGATACCTTGTGGACTTGTTCTCCTACTCACCTTACAGTGGTACTACAAACCATGGCTGAGTATTTTAAATTTGTCATACTTGCCATCATGGCAAAAAAGCCTTCAATATGTTTGGCTGCCTCTGGCCTGAAATATGAGCTCTTCTCTCGTGGTTATTCAAATGATGAGACTTGCTCAAGCTCATTGTACAGAAATGAGAAGCACAGAGGATGATGTGTGTGGCTGGATCTCACCTTAATGTGGGTCTGTAACACAATCATATTGTCCTCCTCAACCACAGAGCTAAGAAATAGCCTTGTGTCCCAAGGTGTAGGCATAGGCCTTGCAGATCACAGGATCCAGTGAGAGAAAGCAAGTTCAGAAAAGAACAAGCTTACATATATGAGGCAGAAGCTGTTGCATCCCTTGATCAATTGTACTAAGGAAAGCAGATATTTTAAAAGCCGACTGGGTTTCTGTGCTGAGATGATCAGCAATGTAAAGGAAAGGGAAAAGCAGCAGGAAGGGAAGTGAGATTGGCGAACACGGTTGTTCCACTGAAAAAGTAAGGGCACCTGAGTCTTTACTAAAGAGGTGGCCTTAGGAAGGGCTTCCAGGGGATTGACTTCAGTAAGAACACTTTGGTAGCAGTATGTCTCCATTTGAGCCCATGTGAAATAGGCTGGAGGAATGGTACACTAGATGTGTTCTTTTCTGTCTATTGACTTTAAAGAGAAGTTAGTTTGTATTCAGAAATTGCTGGGAGGAAAGTGAAGATAGGAAAGGAGGAGAGACAGGCATAATGACAGTGTAGCTGCATATACCTCAGCTGCTAAAAAGAAACCCAGTCTAAAAGTCAAGTTAGTTTGGCAAGGTGTATGTCCTATGAGGCTAGGGCTGTTTAAACTGTTAGCCTCCTTCTCTGTTTGTTTGCCCAGCCCCATCTCCCGGCCTGGAATATGACTGCAGGCTCAGAGTACAGCTCAGGCTGGAAGGGCCCTTGGAGGGTATCTTCAGTTCTACCTCCTGACAAAGCCAGGCAGCTCTGGGCTGGGACGGGCTGCTCATGGCTTGGGCCACTTGGTGCTGCAGCACAACTACATGAGGAGCTGTCTGCATGAAGGCCCATAAGTCAATGTTTAACAATGAATCACTGGGATCTCTTTCTAGACAGAGTCCCAGCAGCGTGCACACACTGTAGTGTACAGCTGTCTGCAAGGCTATCAGCCTCCTCCAGCTATGGCAGAGGGAAGAATGAGAAAGTAAACTTCCTTGAACTTTCTGACCTCTTGGTCCTACTGTGTGACCTCCAGAGGAGATAAGCAATGTCCACTCCTCTGCCTTTGGCCCAAAACCCAAGGGCCTCTTAATCAGGTCATGACAGCATTGAAGAAAGGTTATTTTGAAGAACCTCATACTACGGCTGATTTACTTTTGGTTGAACTCAGCTTATGGTTTAAAAAGTACTGGGGATAAAAAAATAAGGAGAAAGACAGTACAAGATAAGGCAACTGCATGCATCTAATTTCCCTTGTAAAAAAAAAAATCTGAAACAAACACAGAAAAAACCAAACCCCCAAGCTGCCAAGTTCTGTTTCCTACAAACCACCAGTTGTTTGGGTTTGTGCTAACCTCCTTTCCCCACTAGTTGAGCACAGGGCTTTATGTGAGCTTCCTTTCAGTGCAGAGCAAAGACTGACAATAAGGATCTAACCCTGTAGCCCCATACAAAGTTTTATCTATGCCAGAGGACCTGAGCATCATTTCAGGATCAGAAATTCTTCAAATACATTGATAGCAGTATCTAAAGCTGTAGCTGAAGGTTCTCATCACACCCATGAACTGAATGAAATTATCTCATCTCCATAACACAGTTATCCATATTAAAAAAAGGGAGGTGTCTAAGTGCAACAATAAAGAGTGGGTGTGCCATCATGTTCTCCACTTATAACCAGGGAACAGGTAAAACTTGTATTTCAACTTGCAAATGTCCTTGCTCCCTGCAGCTTCTAACAGGTGTGCTGTAATGGATGTGCTCATGTGTTCCTGTGAGATTGACTACTGTGAGTTGTTCCTATGGACTGATTAGTTGCCATTGCCATGATCACCGCAGGTAAGATAGATATGGAGGTATGTAACCATAAGAAAAAGCACCTTTGTTTTTACAGGAAAACCTGGCAGTCAGGAACATCCTAATCCATGGAAAATCCAATTGTTGAACCACACAGTCTTCAGATTTAAGTCTTCTGTTGGATTCTGGGGCTGTTTAGTCTGGACTGAGGGGTGATGTCATTAACATTTATAAATATCTAAAGGGTGGATGTCAGGAAGTTGGGACATCCCTCTTTTCTGTGGTAGATAGTAACAAGACAAGGGGTAATGGGATGAAGCTGGAACACAAAAAGTTCCACTTAAACATAAGAAAAAACTATTTCACTGTTCAGGTGAGGGAGCCCTGGCACAGGCTGCCCAGGGGGGTTGTGGAGTCTCCTTCCTTGGAGGTCTGCAAGACCCGCCTGGACACGTTCCTGTGTGACCTGATCTAGGTGAACCTGCTTCTGCAGGGGAGTTGGACTAGATGATCTCTAAAGGTCCCTTCCAACCCCTACCATTCTATGATTCATTCAAAACCGACCTAAATGAGTTCTTGCGTGACTTACTCTAGGTGGTCCTGCTCTGGAACGGGGGTGGGACTGGATGATCTTTTGAGAAGTCCCTTCCAAACCTTAAGATTGTGTGATTTGAGTGGTTTATAATAGGCAGATAGGGAAAGAGGGGGTTAGAAGAGCCTTAGAGCACCTTGAGTCCAACTGAAAGAAAATTGCTGTGGAAAATTAACTCACAAGTGACAGTCAGGTAGGGTTTGCCCACTGTTGGAGCAGCTTCTCTCTGTCTGCTTGTGTCTCCTTTCTCAAACACAAACAGCAGCATTCTTTCAGACAGCTGCTAAGCTTCCAGTGCATTGTGGTGGCTTTTTACCACTGCTTTTAATATAAGGTGGTTTGTTAACATTGTATTTTGAGCTTTGGCAAATCTGCTTTTGTGGCTAGACAAGACTGCAGTTTGTATGTTGCACACAGCAGCGCTAGCAACATCCCCTAACTAAAAAATGCCATATAACAACTTGAAAGGTACCTACTATATTTTTCCTATAAAGATTGAGGAAGATGGGTCATAATGAGTGTACATCTGGACATTGATGGATTAGTTAAGGCAAAATAAAACATAATACAGATTCAGCCTCTAGGTGGGAAATGTTAGCTGGAATCTTTCTGTGTATGCCTCCAGCAGAGCTGCTCTCCTGAGTGTTGAAGAGTGGGACTGTCCCAGTAGCTGCAGCCCTTATGCAACTTTTCAGCTCCACATTCCTGATACAAGAACCAGTGGAAAACAATCCACCAATGGATGGCAGCTTTTAGACAGTGTCAGTAGAAAAAAATGCCCAGTAATATATAAATGACTATGCTATAAATTAGTGCCCTGTGGTAGTGTGGCAGGTCACTATGGTGCTCTGTTACTCTGTAATAAACAAAAGTAATAAAAGATGAAGTAATTTCTTAGGTTATCTGGCCCCTTTGGAAAATTATGTCATTTTTCTGTTGGATCTTAGCTTTTAATATCAGCACTGTTTCACCCAGATTGACATCCTGAACTCGGCTGTTACCAGCCCTGCACCTAAATTACCTGCCATGGATGACTCCTGTTTGCAGTGTAAAGTTCTATTGTAAGACAAACTTGTACTGCAGGTCACCTCAGGTCATGCCTGCACTGCCCAGGACGTCTATCCTTGCATACTTGCATCAGTAATGTGTGGTAGAAGTCAGCTTTAGAAGAATACTGACAGATATTCCTCAAAGATCCATTGTAATACCAGAGACATCAAAGCTCAACCTGTGAGAGAACCACAGGAGTTAAGGTCTGGATGGCTTAAAGACCCAGACACTCTCAGCTTAAACCGTTGCCCCTGTGTCAAAAGTACTGCAAATTTATCCCTGAGGACACTTAGTTTTCACAACTGATCACAGGAAGAATGTGGGATGTTGTTCATGGCTGATGAAGGACACAAGACTTGATCCTTCAGCCTCACCACAGGGATGAATTGAAGCGGAGTCCTTTTTTCTTATCCTCACGGTCTCCTACCAAATTAGGAAAGACATTGTTGCTTGTGCTTTTCCAGGGATCAGGACACCAGAGTAGAGAAAAGGCTTTGTTTCTGACTTGTTCCAGACAAAAATAAACAAACAAACAGATAAATAAAGTAATGCAGAATGGGGAGTGTGGTGAAAAAATAGCTCAGGAATTTACCCCATTCCAATGATTTTGAAGGACTAGATAGCAAATTGAGCAAGTGAAAGTATGAGAGGAGGAGGTTTCCCTTCTTCATGTAACCGGATAGTCTTGTTAGTGGACAGGAATGCATTTATTTTCTGTCTCCCCAGTTTCTCTCTCTCTGTTGGTGTGGGTTCTAGCAACAAATCCCATTTCTCCTCTTGCTCATATCTTCTCAGATGTTGGGTCTGAGGAGAGAGGTTTGTTTACCTCCCCCTTAAGCTTCTCTTTTCAGCAGGTCACTACCAGCAGCTCTCCTATGCCTCTTGGAAGTACTTTTAATGGCTTGTTTTAAACACCACTGGTGCCAGACATGAAGTAAGCTGACTCTACTAAATGGTCTTTAGGGTATTTTAACCCTCTTGTCAATACCAGTGTAGTTAAGTTGAAATTGAAATCCCATTTTCTGCTTTTTGAGAAGAAAATTGTTTTGCCTGGACGTTGCTCCAAGCCCACTGAGGCCTCATTTAACATTGGCGGGACTGGATCAAATTAGTGGAATGAGCTCTTTTTTTCCCTCTTTTTTTTAGTTTCTTTTAAAAAAGCCTCTTTGCTCAGGAAAAAAAAAGTGCTAATACAATTCTACTATAATTTTTCTTTTCTTTTTTGTTATTTTAAAACAAGACAAAACATTTCTTCCATCTTTCAAAACTTTGATGTGAACCTCCCCCCTCAATCTGATGAAGGCCTGGCTCTTGGGAATCCATTGTGTGAAGGGAGTGGTATTGTACCTCATGTCTAACCATCACAGTAGCATATTTGCCAGTCACTGAATTTCAGCATTGAATTTGCCCGTTGTAAATAAAGCCAGGGCTCTTTCTTCATGATGGCATTGACACGCTGCAGTGTGTCTGGGAGACCTGAAGTCTACCTAAATCCTTCTGCCTAAGGTTTCCTGCAAGCAGTGTCAGAGGCACTTTGTTGACAGGCAGACCCAAGCGTGGGGACTGGGCACAAAGAAGGACTCCAGACTGTGCCCCGATCCTTATCTGGTCCTTCTCACAGCATTGCTGACTTTGGAGTAGCCATCGTGGTCCATTAACTCTAGAAGCAAACACAGGGAACCAGAAACCAGCAAGTCTGAGCTGCATGTTTCTTTCGAGGTCTTTTTATTGCCCAGAGTGACCTCTCTGGTACTGTACTCTTCCTCCCTACTGATTCCCCTGCTCTTAGGAGCCATCGTGGCTGCTGCCACTAGATATACAACCTCCTCTCAGAAATACCAATTGTTTGTTTTCAAAGACAGAAATTGGGTAAGGGTTGAGAGGATTTATCAGTCAGGGCAGAAACAAACACACACATTGACAGAGCATTGCAAACACCTCCAGAACAAACATCCAAATCCAGGGAATTTAGTTAAGGCTGTTTAAATACTTACTGCGTGGCATTTCTGTATCTTACAGCATGTGCCATTCTGAAAATAAAGAACTGGCACAAAAGAAAAAAATCTCATGCAACATCCCAAATGTTGTACCCATTCAAAAACCAAAAATCTCACCAAAGTCATATGGAAAACTAACTGATTTCTCTCAGACTGAGTGTGGCCTATTTTGGTAAGCCAAAACTGTCCGTATCCCAGCTCTGTGGATAAGGTTCTGTGACTGCTGTCACAGTGACTAAGAATTTTTCACTCTGATCCAACAGCAGACCTGCATTCCATCTCTGCCCATACTGAAGCTTCTGTATCTGCCTGTTTTAACTCTCTTGGATGCTACCTGCTTCAAACCTTTGCAGTGCTGAATGTTTTAAAACCTGCTTAAACTCTTTCTGGGTAAGTTCTTTCTTGTCCAGTACTTTTGAACTCCACTCAGTCTTTTTAATGCAGATATTTATTTCTTTTTATGAGGGATGAGAAATCTTGGACTTTTACATCTTGCAAACATTGCTAAAAGTTATTCTTGCCTTGACCCCCTCCTCAGGAGACATGCTTATTCAGGGCTTAATCATTTGCTGATTAATATCCTGTCATTCCTCATTTTATGGGCTTCCTAAATCCCTCAAGAGATATTGTGATCTCAGGATTAAACCGAGAGCAACTCTCTTGACATCTCGAGTAATTCCAGTGCAAATGAAGAAGAACTGAGACTTAAACTCAGCCTTGAAAGAGTGGGAATTAGGAAGGTTTGGAGAGGGCTTGAAATTTTCTGATAGAGTATTTCCACAGAGGTGAGACCTGCAAGATTGTTTCCACATCAGTCGGCAGCTATTTCACACTACTACAGTGTAAAGTCCTGTTGTAATGCCTCCAGAATAAAATGGTTTAGAATTATCAGCTTCATGGCTCTTTTTGAGCTTTCCGTTATTAAATTTAAGTCGACACAAAAATAGCTTTTAAATTTTCCTTTCTGTGGTCATGTTTTCCAAACTAGTCACACGAACTTCATGTAGGTTTTTTAAAGCACCAGAACCACATCTGGCTGTACTGTATTTGTTATAGCAGTATTCAGAGGCTGCCTGACTGCTATTTTATCATGAGTCCATGACATGCTAAGGCCTAGAAAGTCTTAACTTTCTAAATAACTGAAGATTTGTTTCTAAATAAATGAAGTTGACTTTGATTTTTCCTTCTAGCTTTTCTTGTTTGAAATACTTTTCCATTTTTTTAAATTCTGTGAAGAGCACAGTAATACTTCTCTGTAGCTGCTCTCAGCTACTTTCTATCACAGCACTGCCAAATCAACTCAGTTTTTAAACAGTTTCTTCTTTCTTACCTTCTGCTTTGCTCTACTTCATCCCTTTAGGTATTTTGTCCTTTTTGTGTCTAGCTTCACAACATCTATTCTGCATCTCCCTCCAGCTAGTTTTGTGATACTCTGTAAGAGCTGGTACATAAACAGCAGTCTGAACTGTGGCATAAACCTGAAGCCTAGGCAGCCCGGCTGTCCTGGGGTTCACTGATAAGAAGGACCCAGCTGAATGTTGACATTGTCTAGTGCTAGTGACACAGCAAGTTTTGCCCTATAAGTGGACACTGCTCCTCCTTTATCTCTGCCTCACACAAAAAAATGAGATAGTGGAAAGGGGAGTATCTGGAAAATACATCCTTGCATTAAGAAGCACAACATCGCAGCAGTCTGAATTTTTCCCTGGTCCTGGCTGTGGTATGACCCTTGGAGCAGCCAGGTCCCAGTTCTGCTGCAGATGACCCTCTAGGAATGCTGCCCTGGGGAGGAGAAAGGGAAGTTATTCTTCTCTGGCCATTCTTTCCACTGGAGTTTCAGCTCATCACTCTTTTCTCAGGAAACTGTGGGTTTTAATGTGCGTTTGGAACTTGGAGATGAAGTAGAGGAGCTTTGTTCACTGCTCTAGGCACTCTGCTTCCAAAACTGCAACAAGGGATTGCATGTTTGCCCCTATGTGTTGTTCACTCACATATTTACCTCATGCCTCCTTCCACAAAGAAAAAAAAAAGGCTTTTTGAGGAGCTTGCCTAGATTTCAGCAAGGTGCCATAAGAAATACGAGTGAATTTCAGCACAGATGAGGTGCTGCAGAAGACAAAGGGGTGAAAGAAATCACTAAACCGTGTATTAGCTCTGCAAAGTGAAGAAACAGAAACTCTGTTGGGCAAAGCGGACAACTGATGTATTTGATATATAGTTATAAATATATTTTTTAGGCTTTTCTCTTGGTTTTTGTGGTATCTTTTTTTTTTTGTTAATAGGTTTTTAGATGCAGTTGAAGGCTGGCCCCGTGCTATTATATGCTATTACTCCCCCGGCCTATCCCCTGCCTGCGGGTTCCTCCCGAGGCGACACATCTCCCGCCCACGGGCTATCTCACCCCGTGGTTCCTTCAGGCTTCACTTCACAAGAACCGCCTCCCCTCTTCTTTCTCTTTCTTCTCTTCCTCCTCCTCTCCTCCTCTCCGCCTCTCCTCCTCTTTCCCGCCTCTCCTTCACCTCCCTCAGACCTGCGGTCACTTGACCCGGGCGGGGCGGGGCGCGGCGAGGGGCTCGTGCCGGCGGCTGGAGGCCGCTGCGGGGTGTGTGTGGGTTGGGGGGGGGGGCGGAGCTAATCTGAGAGGCGCAAAAGTCTCCTCGGAGAGCTGCGATGGAAGGGGAATCTCACATCGAGGTAAGTCAAACGATTAAAAAACACAGCGGGGAAGGGGGAATCCGTTTCCCCGGAGGGCTGGAGAGTGGGGTGCGAGGCGGAGGGCCGGCGGAGCGAGCCTTTCGTCAGGCGCTGCCCTGGCAGCCGCTTCCCTCCCTGTGGCAGATCGAGTGCTTCTCGCCACGGCGTTTCCCGTAATTCCCGTGATGTTAGTTTCGCATTCTGCCGCGGCAAGTGATTTAATTATGTCATGGCCAAGGATTCGTTGATTGGCGCGGCGCTGGGCCGTGTCCCGGCGCTGAGGGCTGGCGGGGCCGCCCGTGCGAGGCACGCTTTGAGCACAGCCCGGGAGAGATCCCACCCACTGCCCTCCGTCGGATGTTAAGAGGGTGGTGATCTCAAGCCGCTTCGTATATTTGTATAGCTTGTTTAATGCTTGCATCCCGGTAGAGTCCTCAAAATGCCATTGCTGGCGGCACTCTGAGCACCTGAGGCTCAGAAAGCTGGCATGAGTGAGGGTAGTCAAGCACAGCAACGAGGGTAGGGCAGATACGCCTGGTTGGAAGACAGACGCAGTTCTCCTTTGTGAAGTTTAGGATTTAGTCATAAGAGGCAGTAGCTAATGGTTGTCCTTTCATTCCTCGAGGCAAGCCTTGGTTTCTCCCTAAAGGGTACCCCACATCTCAAACACAAGGTAGCAACTAAGTTTGTGGGTGGCAATGTGAACACCTAGGGCTTTGCACTGCACAGGGTGTCAGGCCAAAACCTGAGCCTGTCACTTCTGTATGGAGCTTGATCAGCCATGATGCTGCTGTTTCTGCCGTTGCACTCTCGGTGGCTGCTATCCCCAGCCTCAGGGTGCTGAGAGGAAGATGAGGAAGAGGAGGACAAGATATGAATCTCATATATGTCTGTGTTTGCAAGATGTCAGCATGGCTTGGTCTTGCAGTTTCTGCTCTCTGCTGGCTTCCCCCAGCCCAAGCAGGACACTCCTTGTGAAGTGGCCTGGTCCCACAGAGATTGGGGCACTGATGGCAGCTTGTGCCAAGCTGAGAGCCTACCGCCCATGGGTTTTGTCTGGGCAACGCCAAGGGGTCTGTTATCCATCCCAGCAAAGCCAACTGTGGGGCTTGCTCCCTCTGCAGGGGGCTTCCACAGCATGGGCCAGCACTGGGCTGTCCTGATTCAGTGGTGAACTGATATAAGGAAGTCATGTGGCAGAAAACCAGCTTTTTTTGTTGTTAGCTGCAGGACTGTGCCCAAGCAAGGCAGTAAGAGCATGTGGCGGGAGGACAGGTTGACAGCAGGGAAACCTGCACCCTTGGATGCATCCTGAGAGTGCTGTCAGTGCAAAGGAGTTTGTGCTGGACTGAGGGAAGGCTAGCTAGTGGGTCTTACAGGTCTCTGCTGCTCAGTGGGGGACTGCCTACCTGCTCTGGAGGGATGTGGGTGGCTTTGGGGAACAGTGGAATTAGATGGCCCCAAAGGCTCTGGAAGGGGAGCTCCAAATGCCAACAAAAAGTGAAAAAGCAGTGCTTATAGTTAGGTTTCTAGCCTCTGTGCTGGACCTGAAAAAGTGGTGCCATACACTGGAGTTTTGCATCCTCACAGCTCCTGTCAGCTTCAGAGCTGGGGAAGGAGAAAGACTATCCAGTGTTTTGCAACTATAGACAGTAATGCTTTAAGCATCCTCAGCCCCTGCCCATGCTGATGCCACATACTACATAGATTAGAACACAAGGGCACTGGGTGAGCAGTGGTGTGTAGTCTGAGGAAGCAAAAAACACAGCAAAATGGGGCAAGATTAGCTTCAGATGTCTGTTGTCTGAGAACGTGGTCTGCAGGAGACAGGAAGTTCAGCGTATTAAGTTGCAGAGCCACAAGATGGATGAGTTGATTTGCCTGAGAGCTGAACATCTTTCTGAGAGTAAGAGTACCAGATGTGGCATATACAGACCATTTGCTTAGGCAGGACAAAAAGATCTGCATCTTTCTTTTTTTTTTTTTTTTAAGTAAAGCCATGGGAGTTTTTTCACTTGATTTTGCACTAGGCTCACCAAATATCTGTTTTTCTAACATAAGAAGACAAAGGATGCAAAAGACAGTTTACATCACTTCTTTCTTACTTCTGCCATGGTCTTGTGTGTACAGATATCTTCAGGGATAGCCACTTTTCACCAGGAGCAAAGCCCCGGTTTACACACTAGGCACGTGCAACCTGAGTCACTGCACCAGTGGTGCTGGGCATATCCCTCAGTTGACATGGTTTCATTCTTATCTTAACTGGAGAAGCCATACTCAGAAGGATCAATTCAAAGCCACACCAAAGGCATGAAAAGACATAGTAGATGAGTGATGCTACATGCACTAGCAGATGTAAAAGCAGATTGTATCTGTTAATGTGTGGTGTGGACATACAACTTTGGAATGCAGTTCCTAAAGTTGCCTTTCAGATGACCCTACGTGACTGCCAAAAAAAAATCTATTGCATCATGGTTAAGGAAATGTTCTTCATATAAACAATATGGCTCACCTGTAAATCCAGGAAAAGCAACCACATCCCAAACGCAACCCAAAGAATACTTTGGGGAGAAGCAGTCTCGGGAATGAATGTGCAGAGATGCAGCAAAAGGGACCAGGGACCAGTGAGGATGTTTGGCAGACAACAAAACCTGTGCAAATACATATCTGACTGCCATTGCTGTAGCAGACAAGAAGCAATCATTCTCAGTGACGGTTTTTTTAGAAGAGATTAAAAATGAAGGTGTGATATTAATACAGGTCATCACTGTGCCATGATTTAAAAGCAAATGTCACACTACCTAGCTGTGAAAAAATACATTACACCTTGAAACAGTGAAAAGAAAGAAGGCTTTCATCCCCAAATTACCGTCTGAACTTGAAGAATATTCTAGAAAAGAAAAGGCTTGGCGAGCCTGTCTCCTGTGTTCTGTGTCATCCAGGAGAACTTAAAATGAGAAATAAACTGGATAACTCTAATAGGCCTTGGTGATGTCCATGATTTCTCAGCTTGGGTTTCATCCACTGGTGCACCTGCATAGCCATTGCGACTTGTGCAGAAGATCCCAGAAAGGCTTATATTCAAGAAGAACAGATCCAGAGTAGTTTTCAGGGAGGTCTGACCAAACTGAAGTATTTGTGATCATGGGCTCAAAAGGGATGATAAGAGCAGACATCAAGAGATCTTCTCAAAACAGGGTCTAAGAAGATGGACGATTTCCTCTTTGACCTGAAGCCAGTATGACCTGAAAATCCAGCGTCTTGACATCTTTGTCAAGGTTTTTCATAGAGTTATTGTTGTGGCAGCTGAATTGATGCTTCAAGGTAAGCGTTCTCTGGGGACCTGAGGGCTGCAGACCTGTCCTGGCCCTGCTTTTGGTCCCACTTCCCTGCTCATGGGGCTGCAGAGGGTCAGAGAACAGACATTGTTTCACAGTGGAAGTAGGTTACTCCTCATGATGTTGCAATAGCCCATGTAGGCAGTAATTTTTCCATGCCAACAAGGCTTAATGTGTTTGTCTTGGCTCTATTTTTCCTTTTGGTTGGTCAGTTTAGAAGCCTGAAGCTGGAACCCTCCCTTGGCATTGTGCTGGGACGCAGTTTTATCAATAGCAGTGTGTGTTGTGACTGAGAAGCTCTTGACATTTTGCTGCAACTACTTGAGGGAAGGGTCAACGTTTTGTAGTATTTATGAATCTGTTCTGCACAGGTGCAATTCAACCACTCTATATGGAATGGTTTATTCTTTTTCCTTTTCCTTCCCAGAACACTCCATGAAGTCCTAGAGCAGGCAGTAATGGAAGGCCCTTTGCAGACTGCCATTCAGGTGTGCCATGAAAACGATCAATGGATGTCACGATTACCTGAGAAACTCTGGGATATTCCCCTCTATAATTTAGCTCTTCCAGGTAAAGATCGACTTTTGTTCTCCACTGTGTTGTTAATGTGTCATTTGAGCTCTGGAACATCCTGTTTGTCCCATTTCAGGATGACTGTCTTGATTATGTGGGTCAGCGTGTGGGAGAAGGACTTGGGGGAGAGTTTGTGTGATATGTGTGTGCAGGTGAATACTTTTAGCCTGTAATGTCTGGGATATCTTGGAGAAGAAGGGAGAGCAGGGTGTCTTTTGGGTGGGTTTTTTTTTTTGAGAGAAGGAAAGAAATTGACTTTTTTTCAGTCTCTGTGCATCATCTTGTCAGCATCAGCATTAATAATCTGAGGATTATTATCTGGGCAATGGTGATGTTTTTCTTAATTTGTTCTTGCAACTTTCTACAAAATAAAATGGTTCCAAATGAGAGAAATAACGTTTTACCTTATTATTTGGGTTTTTTTTGCACTATCTAAAAGAGGTTGTGAAGGTATGAAAAAAGGAGGATGGAGGTTTTTAATTAACATTTGTTTTTATTAATGTAGAATGTGACTTTTCTGCTTGATCTTGCTTATGAAAACTGGATTTATCCTATTATGGCTAAATACAGCTGCACTGTGGCTGGTGTCCTCACTGGTACTACATACAGACCTGTGTATCATGAACCTTTTTTTGATCATATTATTGCTTCTCTGTGCTGCTTCAAATAGATTTTTTTCCCCTCCTTTCGTCATTCTGTCCAAAAAAGTCACAGGAGAACCTGTTTTCACTGGCATGAGGGGAGGCACTGGAGGGCTGTTAGCTCTGATTCCTTTTGTGTGCACAATAAAAATGGTACTGAAGAAAGGTCTTGCCCATGTTTTCTCTCACACCTGTAGATGCCACAGGTAATTTAGGTGGAAAGCAGCACAGTGTGTAGGTGAACGTTTCATGTAGGCTACAGGATCGTAGGTGAACTTTAGTAAAGACATGTATTTAGAGGTAGTGGGAAACAGCAAGTCTTGTCTTCAGTGGGTGGAGCCTTGTGATGGATTTTTTTCCCCCCTGCCTTTTGTGAACAAATGGAGTGTAGGGTTTCAATTGAAATTGAAACTTATGTCATGATGATTTCTTGGATATATAAATTGATGTTAACTTCAAATGCACCTCTGTTTTGGATAAAGCCTATGTTAGAGGATCCCAGGACAAATGTGTTAAAAGAATTCTAGATCTCTTATTTAACTGTCAGGACAAGGAAATAAGTATCAGTCTTATGGCAGAAGAAAGAAGGATAATATTATCTCTTTTTTTAATTTATTTTCTTCCTCTTGCAAAAATCCTTCAAAAAGTCAGTGGCATGTTCAGTGGCTTTTTTTTTTTTGTTGGAAAAAGAACCATGTTGTTTCTAAAGAGCTTTCACAGTGGTGTTTCTTGGACATTGTAGAAAGCTGAGAACCTGCTGATGTGTGCCTTAAACTTCCTGGCTGTTCTAATGGTTACCTTGTTATTTTTGTAAATGTTTGTCCTTCTTGTGACTATGCCTGTATGGAGAACAGACATGGAGAAAAGAATAGTTGAAGACAAGCCCATTTCAGCAAACATTGGAGGGCTTTTACAAAGCATTGCAGGCTATTTGCTTGGAAGGTTTTGGTGACTGTCCAAGTAATCTACAAAACTGGTCTAGTCCAGGTCAGAGCAAAAGCAGATCAAGACCAGCCAGGTTGAGATAGCTCTGGCAGGTTTTCAGAGGTAGCAAAGGCTGAGGGAAGCCCAATTTAGAAGTGGAGGTTTATCTCAGATAGAGAAGACAGCAAGGCAGGCAAGAAATGTGAGAGAGTGCATCCTGAAAACATGACGGGGAGGCAGAGACAAGTCTCAGTAATTGGTGTTGTGTTTGCACCAGGTTCAGCACAATGCTACTGGGGAGATGTTGCTTCAAGCTCTGAAACTACCTGGTGCTAGCTCACTATCTTTGCATGATATTTGTGGTGTGGATATATCCATCTTCCTTTCATTACTGTAACTCACTGACATCACAAGAAGACTCGTAAATGAAAGGTTACTATCCATTTGCTGATTGGCATCAGTAGATGCAATGCCCATCCATGGAATTCTATTCACTTCTCTCAGACTTGGATTTGGTCCATGGCTATTTATTGCTTTGACTCTTACATCTTGTAAGACAAGCTTCTTTGATTGCATGCCCTCATTATCAATCTTCCATCGGCAATGAGCTTGGTTTAGGTGTTTAAAGCAGGAAAATAGGCAGAAATACAAGGTTAAAAGGTGAAAGAAATGAATGAGACATTAAACTGTTATTGATAGTTTAAAAGAATTTTCTTTATATCAAATACAATCTTGTCCTTTTTCTTTGGCTGTTAGAAATATTGCCTTTGGCACCTGTAAGACCAACTATTTGAGAAGGGAGTTCCTAGCACCAGTGAGTGAATGATTTCTTTGACAGAAGGCTTCAAAACCAAAATGATATGCAGATTCCTTGCAGATACTCTGTAAAGATCTCAGCAAGTCACTTCACCGAGTTGTTAGTTTTCCTGTTGATGCTTTATAAAATGAGAAGAAATAATAGAACAGATAAAGCCAGCAAAATCACCGGTTGCCTGTCCTGAAGAAATTGTGAGTTGCAACAGAGTTGCATTTAAACATGCTGCAAGAGATGTGTCAGATTTATTAAAACTTCAAAGAAGTCAAATGTTTGGGCAGGCTGTACTTGGCTCTGAAGCTTCGCCTGCCTCTGTGTAGTTACTTGTGCTGGAAAGAGTCAGGTAATCTTTGAAATCCATAAAAAGTGGATCTTGTTCATATATCACATGTAAACTTAGACTTGGATTTGCCTCTGGAACCTTCAAGCACCCACCTCTTACGTGGCTTTGTTTTTGGTAGGAGACGTGGCTATTTAGTTCAGGAGGGTGTTTTTACCAGATATGCAAGATATAAATGCTTAAAGTGCCAAATGAGGAGTTGGCCTACTCAAAGGTGTATGAAGATTAATGTCTGCTTTCAGTCATATTTTCCTGTGCAGAAATGATGGGATTGGAACATGAAATCCTGCATTGGGTCAACTCTGAAAACAGGACAAATTTGAGATAAATTCAGCCTTCAGCTATTTATTTCCTACAAAAAAAGTGGGTGTTTACAGCAAGATCATTATTCCAGTGGAAGCTGCTAGCTTAAATAGGCTATTTTATTGTGGTTTGAGGCAAACAACCATGATGTTTAATTTAGATGAGGACTGCTTTACTGAAAAGTCTTGATGGCTTCCCTTCGCCAGGATTTCACACTAAGCTTATAAATGTCAGGTGGGCAACCCCTCTAGAAGAGCCCACCTTTTTGCCACGACCATTTAGGCTGTGAGGCACTATGGGTGTCTGATAGGTGTCAGGTTTGTGTAAGCAGTAACCCCACGTGCTGTGCTCTCAAGTAGTTAAGAAATGACGTTTTCTGTACATTTATTTTTGTGTTCTACAGGGAGCCACGACACTATGACCTACTGCTTGGATAAAAACTCTGCTGTTAGTGGCAATGAATCCAAGGTGGTGAAGTTTTTAAACAAATGTATGCCCTGCATTGTGCACCCCATTATCATGAAGTGGTCTACAACACAGGTAACTGTTGCCTATCGTTCTCATCATGCCTGGTGCTGAGTGGTCAGGCTTTCCCGTGCACAATGAAAGAATAGCCTGCTGCCCAGAAATCTGCCCTCTCCTGAGATTTCATGCTTGGGTGTCGTGGTTTAACTCCAGCCAGCAGCAGAGCACCACACAGCCACTTCCTCACTCCCCACTCTTGCTGAGGTGAGGAAGAGAATGCAAAGGGTAAAAGTGAGAAAACTAATGGGCTGAGATAAAGGCAACTTAATAGGTAAAGCAAGAGCCATGCATGCAAGCAAAGCAGAACTAGCAATTTGTTCACTACTTCCCATGGGCAGGCAGGTATTCAGCCCTCACCTGTAACAGTGACTCAGCAAGATGAACACCATTCCTCCGAATGTCCCCCCTTTCCTTCTTTTCCCCTCACCTTTATAGGCTGAGCATGATGTCAAATGGTGTGGGATATCCCTTTAGTGGGTTGGAGTCAACTGTCCTAGCTCTGTCACCTCCTAGCTCCTTGTGCATCCCCAGTCCACTCACTGGTGGAATGGGATGGGAAGCAGAAAAGGCCTCGATGCTGTGCAAACACTTCTCAGCAGTGACTGAAACATCCCTGTGCTATCAACACTGTTTCTGGCACAAAACTAAAGCATAACCCCCTACCAGCTCCTTTGAAGAAAATGAACTCTATCTTAGCCAAAACCAGCACATTAGGGTATGAAACAGATGCCAGGCATGCTGGATCTTCTTTTATGGTGAAAAAGCATGTAGGTGAGGCCGAGATTATATGTAGACAAAGATGTTGCTTAAAGCTGACCACTTGGTACTAGAAACTAATCTTGTTTTCTTCACTTGTTTATTGTTGTTACAAATAACATTTAATACTACTGCAGTCAAAAGAGGGGGTTTTTTTGCACTTTATTTGGAAGAAACATTTTTGCTCTCACTTTTGTGAGAGATGTCAGTTGTTTTCCTCTTTTATCATAGAATGGTAGGGGTTGGAAGGGACCTTTAGAGATCATCTAGTCCAACCCTCCTGCAGAAGCAGGTCAACCTAGATCAGGTTGTACAGGAACATGTCCAGGCGGGTCTTGAAGACCTCCAAGGAAGGAGCCTCCACACCCTCCCTGGGCAGCCTGTGCCAGGGCTCCCTCATGCTCAGAGTAAATAGTTTTTCCTTATATTTAAATGGAACTTTTTGTGTTCCAGCTTCATCCCATTACCCCTTGTCCTGTTGCTAGATACCATTGAAAAAAGGGATGCCTCAACCTCCTGACATCCACCATTTAGATATTTGTAAATATTAATGAGATCCCCCCTTAGTCTCCTCTTCTCCAGACTAACCAGCCCCAGTTCTCACAGCCTTTCCACGTATGAATGATGTTCCAGTCACCTGGCAGCATAGACAAAAACTGGGATAATTTTTTTCCATAAAGAGTAAGAGAATGAACATGTGGTCCCTCATGTAAGGCTTTTTAAAAGAATGTCAAAATAGTAAGCTAGTGATTATCTCTTTGTTCCTCACAAACATGTTAAAGACCAACTTGGGGATCATGATTTAAGCTAAAGCTTTTGAAGGTTTTTTTTTTTAAAGAACAGAGTTTCCTGGCATCAAAGAAGTACCAGGAATCTTTTCACTTTTGTTCTTATTGAAAGAGTAGTTCATTATTAGGTTATTAAACAGGAAAAATGGGTAAATGGCAATATTTACTCCTAAGCTTCTTTTGTTGCGTTTCAGCAGCCCTGGCAAACTGGAGCCTTAGACACTACTAGATATCAAATATGTAATGGCAGTGATGAGTTGATGTGGAAAGGCACTTGCTTAACACACTGCCTTTTCATAGAATCATAGAATCATTTGGTTGGAAAAGACCTTTAAAATCGAGTTCAACCACTCACCTCACACTGCCGAGCCCACCACTAAACCATGTCCCTCAGCACCTCATCTATGTGTCTTTTAAATGCCTTCAGGGTTGGGGGCTCCATCACCTCCCTGGGCAACCTGTGCCAGTGTCTAACAACCCTCTCAGTGAAAAAGTTCTTCGTAATGCCCAATCTAACCTTCCCTGGCTCAACTTGAGGCCATTTCTTCTTGTTCTGTCATTCATTACTTGGGAGAAGAGACCAACTCCCACCTCAGTACCTTTTCAGGTAGCTGTAGAGAGTGATCTTGTCTCCTCTCAGCCTCCTCTTCTCCAGACTAAACATCCCCAGTTCCCTCAGCTGCTTCTCATAAGACGTGTGCTCCAGACCCTTCACCAGCTTCATTGCCCATCTCTGGAAGTACTCCAGTTTTTCTTGAGCTGCATTTTATTTTGGGACTTAAGCCAGTGAAAGATTTGGATACTTCCTAACTTGTGAGTTGCTGGCTCACTGTAAAGTGACCCCATTGGTGACAACAAGCTCGTTACATCATTATAGTGATTTTCTCATCCAAACCCAGCATATTGAGTGGAAAGCAGCCTGGTGCTGATGAAAGAAGAGGCACAGCTGCAATCCTGCCTCTCCTTAGATAGCTTTGCTGTGCTCAGGTTATCTTTGGGAGGTGGTGACTTCACCTGTTAGTATCTAGAGCAGACATCAAGGAGCCCTCCTGAAGGTAGGACCCACAGGTTGCTGGGTGGCTCGGTGCCAAAGGTGTTAATCTATATGCCCAAATCTCTCTGCACAGTGGCTGAGGTCAGGTGTGTCATTTTCACTCATGCCCTGGATGTCTGATGTGAGATTGCAGCACTGAGCACCATCACTCTCTATGTCTTTTAAATTTTTTCCTTATGCGGGTGGGGAAGCAGGCGATGTTCACACTAATTCAGTATTCAGCCCCAGTGACTGATTAGAGAGTCTAATTGTGTATTTTATCTTCCTTATGAGGAAAGGCTGCAGGAACTAGCGCTATTTAGTCTAAAGAAGAGAAGACTGAGGGGGGATCTCACTGTGTTGGGTGTCAGGAGGTTGGAGCATCCCTTTTTTCTATTGCATCTAGCAACAGGACAAGGGCTAATGGGATGAAGCTAAAATACAAAAAGTTCCATTTAAACATAAGGAAAAACACAGGCTGCCCAGGGATGGTGTGGAGTCTCCTTCTCTCGAGGTCTTCAAGACCCACCTGAACACATTCCTGTGTGACCTGATCTAGATGGACCTGCTTCTGCAGGGGGGTTGGACTAGTTCTCTAAAGGTCCCTTCCAACCCCTACCATTCTATGATTCCATGATTTTCCCCATGCAGTTAACAGAAAGAAATTAATTCATCCAAAGAGCAGTTCAGAGCAGCTATTTCATCTGGTCACAAAAGTTGTGTATGACCTGCAGCCACGTACACTCCCATCTCCAGAGTGCTCAGAGTGAAGGTGGTACAGGTCACTCCTTCCCCTGCTCCAGCCTGGTGGGGATCAAGTGGGCACAGAAGAAGCTGTTGTCCTGAGCCACTGCACCACCTTCACCCTGGGGCATGCGGGGCTAGGGAGATTAAACTCCATCCTAAACCAGGAAGTTAGATGATTGAAACTGTATAGCAGAGTGAGCATCCTGCCATGTGTCTTAAGCTCTGTCTAGGCCCTAAAGCTATGAATGTGGTTATTCAGGTGCAACCCCTTGTATTGATTCAGCTTTTGTTGAATCCTCTCTGACTTTAACCAGCAGAGTGTGTGCTTTCTGAAATGGAAAAGTGTCATCCATAGCAGGTTGTACTGAGACAAACTTGTGTTTAAATATATTTAAATAAATTGACTCTATTTTATCATGCAAAACGAGCCCCAGTATAGATAAAAGACATAACATTTGGGACTTTTTTCCGCAGAAACTCAGCTGTATCGCCTGTTCTGTTCAGTCCTCAAATCCAGAATAGGTCTGAGGGAATTGGAACTTGAGTAAGACTTCTGTTTTGTAGGACTTCTACAGGTTAATTGCAACTTTTAAAGATACTTTGTCTTGAAAAAGAACAATAGCTAGTACTTTTTTTGTCTATTTTTCTTTTTCCTTCGGTTGAGGATGAGTGAGCTCCACAGAGACACCACGGAAAAGCCTTTGATCTAACCAAACAAATACAGCATTTCTGAGGTGCCAATCCTGCAATTTTTGTTCAGAGTAGCCTTGTGAAGAGCAATTGTGTATTTACACACAGGTTCACTGATCTTTAACTTTCAGAACACAACAAGGGCACAGATCTGAAAGTTATCTAATCTGTACCTGCAGTATATGCTGTAGGGAAATTGGCATCCCTCTTGTCACAGAGTAAAATACTTCAGAGTTGTGTCTTAGTGCCATAGAATTGTAGAATCATGCAGTACCTTTTTAAAGATGAAAGAGATGTCAAAAAGTCATAGGTAGGGCTAACTTCACATACTTTTTTTACCGCTTTCTAAACTAAAGAAACAAACCTCTTTCAAGCCCTCAGAACCTTTGTCTTCTGTTGCACCTTTCAGGTACTGACTGTGACAGAGCAACTTGAGGCTGGAGTTAGATACCTGGATTTCAGGATTGCCCACAAGGCCAACGATCCATCTATGAATTTGTACTTCGTGCATATGGTTTACACAACTGTTACTGTACAGGTATTGTCCTTACCTTTGAAATGGCCACAAAAACAATGCTGTTCCTTTAAGAACCGTCATCATCTAAAAATGCTGGCCCAAGTTTTTCCCAGTAGATTATTTGTTTTCCTGATGTGAGGTCTTCAAATCAGAGAAAATCATCAGGGCTGGAAGTTACTTTCAGCCACTTCAAGTGAGACTCAAGCATCAATCCATTCCTCATCCTCAAAGTGGAATCGCTGTGCTTTTGTCCACTGCCTAGCCTCTACCAAGGGCCTGATGTTTCTGGGGTTTATCTTGTGTCGTCCTAGGATGCAATCCCATTTCCCTGGTAATGAGAGAAGTGATTAAAGAGAAGAAGGTACTAAAAGACTAATAAAACTACAGAAACACTTATTTTTTTGAGGAAAAAATATTTCACTGAGAGAAAGAGAGACTCATGTCTGGATCCCATGATGTAATTACTGTCAGCCACTGTGAGGAAACTGCTGTCGGTTGCACTTTGCATCTGCTCTGGCACTATGGAGGAGTTTACGTCTTTCTGTTTGCTGGGACCTGTACAACGAGGCACAGACGGCTAATGCAGCTCTTTATTTGTAGACTTAACTTGTCTAAACTTCATTTTCACGCTCATAAGTCTGAATCTTTCATGTGCTGAGATCTCGTGGTGACTGGCCTGTAAACAGATGTAGTGCCTGACTACCCTGCTAATTATATGTGGTCTTCAAGAAGTTGTCATGGTCTATAACAAATGGGAAAAGCAGGTCCTGTTATGTTTAAGCAAGTACAGAACTTTCCCTGTTTTCCATTTTGTCCTTTAAGATGCTTAGGGAGGTGAGTTTACTACTAACCTGCCTCTAGTCAGAAGGAGGTTCATATTATGAATGTGAAGCTGCTAGGCATAGTGTGCTAGAACCACATCTAGGGCAAACCAGCATAGACCTGCAGAAAGAAAGATTTCCTGGGGCAAATCTCTCTGAACCACCTTGTGGGTAGTCAGATGGCCATCCTCTGTAGCAAAGGTGTATTCTAAGTTGTCGTGACTCTCTTGTAGGATATTCTGTGGGAAGTATTAAGGTGGTTGGAAACTCATCCTCGGGAAGTTGTTATCTTAGCCTGCAGGAATTTTGATGGATTAACCAAGAGACTTCATCGTCGTCTTATTGCCAGTATAAAAGAGATTTTCCACTTTAAACTATGTCCCAGACATGTAAGTAAGAGATTTTTTTTCTCCCTTTTTAAGAATGACATATTCCTGTGAGAGCTTTGCTTCCAAATTTTTAGATATATTTTACTTTCACTTTATTTTTAATCTAGGGAAAGTAACATTTGCTGCATCAGAGATAGGTCTTTACCTAAAAAAATGGAGGAGTTAAAGCAAACCCACATCCCACAATGTGGAGGGGAGAATTAAATTTGGCTGTCACATCTGTTGAGTTGTAGGACAAGAGTAAGGACACAGTTGACTTTCAGCCTTTTGCTGCGGATATCTGAGGAGTCTTCTCTACACCTGCCCATTAGGTATTTGCAGAAAGCAGCAAGACCTGTCTATAGTCTTTTTTCAAGCTGAACACAGCCAGCTCTTTCAGCCTGCCCTTGCATGTCCTGCCCCAGCCTCCACTCGCTCTGGTTGTGTGCTGCTGGACTCACTCCAGCACGTCAATGAGTCTTTTGTGCTGGGGAAGCCCCAGCTGGAGACAGGACATGGGATGCGGTCCCACAACTGCTGAATAGAAAAGAACACCTTCTCTTGAATTGCTGTCTGTGCTTTTACTAATTACAGCCCAGTTTGCAGTTGACCTCTGCCACTTAGGCACAGTGCTGGCTTATGTTCAGCTTGGTGTCCACAAGGTCCTTTAGTGAAAAGCAGGTTTGGAAACCATCTGCCCCCAGTTTGTTCTGGTGTGTGGGGTGGGTTCCGTTCAGGCACAGGACTTTGCATTTGCCTTTGCTGAGCTTCTTGAGGTTTCTGTCAGCCCATGTTTTCAGATGGCTGAGGTG
The DNA here is from genome assembly GCF_028858725.1 of Colius striatus. Classification (NCBI taxonomy): domain Eukaryota; kingdom Metazoa; phylum Chordata; class Aves; order Coliiformes; family Coliidae; genus Colius; species Colius striatus. The sequence goes on from NC_084759.1 coordinate 69,183,726, forward strand.
CCTCTTAGCAGCATCTCTGCCCTCAGTGCATTTCTGGTGGCATTGACTATTTTTTACCTGGTTATGAGACAGAACTGACCTTTCTAACCAGCCTAATGTGCTTTTGGTCACCCAAACCTCCAGAGAAGCCTTAATTTAAATAATCAGAAATTATCTGATTGTTACATTTTAGAAGCTGAGGTTCTTAGCTTTCTCTTATTTTTTTTTTACAAGGTGAGGGAGCTTTTAGTAGTTAAACAATTAACATTTCAAAGATGCACACGAACAGAGGATTTTCTCTGGAGATATGTGGGGTACAGGATAATGATGACCCTGTTTGTGATTTGAATTCAGCCTTTGAAGCTAGTATATCAGTAACTGGTATTACCATTTCAAAGCGTATAATGCATTTGAGTTAAAATAGAACAATTCTCAGCAAAACTGGGGGATTCTGAATATTCAGGCCTCAGCTGAATAACTGAAGACCCGAGTGACACTGTTTTATTGTTTCCCCAACTAACTGAAGAGCATAAGCTGTGGATGAGCCCAGCAATACTGGAGAAAATGGTCAAATTTGCTTTCAGACACATGGGCAGCTCTTAGAAAGTTACTAATTGCAAAAGGGGCAAGCTGCTGCTGATTGTAAACAAAGGTGATGACTGAATGGTTTGAGATCGCCTCTCTGAAGAAAGAAGAACGGTTTGAGATCACTGGACTGAAGAAAGAAGAGCATTTCTGAGTTGTATCCAGAGAGAGGGAGAAAAGACATTGGACAAAAGAGAAGCCAAGTACTTCTCTCAAGTGGGAAGACTATTTCTACGGGTTCTGTGAGCAGCACAATGGATCTTGCCATTTTTACAGGTGATACTGTTGCAGGTTAGGTAGCTGTGAGGTTTTTCAGGATCACAGATTCAGATTTAACATCAAATAACCAAGTGCTTGCTCACATTCTAAAATAATCTGGTATCTACTGTCTTTCAAGACTGCAACGCTGTCATCATACAAAAGTAAGCACCAAACTGTTTATGAAGCAACTCCTAAGAGGGGTCTTTATGTAGTACTGGCACGGGCCACTGAGTGACAACATCACATTGCCTTTAAAATTGTAATTGCCTTCACTATCCAAGGTGTCTTCCTTGTTAGACATTGACAGTTTCATTTCTGCTTTGTTTGCAAAAGAAGCACCTGTACACATTTCTGGTAGCTTTTTTTTCACACCCTCTTTTAATTTTTTTCCCAGAGGTTCCAGCTTTAGAGAGGCAGCTGCAGTAAAACAAAGATTTGTCAACCACAGATTTCTGTAGCTTTGAAGAGCTTGTGTATTAATTTTGCAGTATTTTCTGACCTAATTGTGGCTTGCACTATCTCTCAGATGAAGAGGGATTCCCATGTTCATGCAACCGTTGGCTCTCTCAAAAGATTTACATAAAACATTTTTCAACTGCCTTTGGCTTTTAATTAATAAGTTAATTGGAACATCAAAAAGCCACCATTTCCATTTTATGAGCGACAGACACAGCTTTTACCCACAACGTTTAAAAGAACCCAATACCTGTTAAATATGTTGGTTTTGCAAATTCTGTCTAATGGTAGCTTTTGACGATTGGAAAATGTAATTTCATATTGAAACACTTAAATTTAACAAACCTGTTTCAGCCCATCTGTCTATCTTGGAAGGTTTCTGACTCAAGTCTTCCCCTCCCTCAATTCAGAATATTTGGAGCATCCCAATTTCAGAAACTTTCCACTTAAGAGAAGTCATAATTAACCTGTATCTCGAAGACTTATATTTAGCCTTACCAAGTCTTAAGCAGTTCAATTTTCTTTGATGGCTACAGTGACAAATTTGGATCCATGTGGGGTGCTTGCTAAAATTCTTCCTGTTTCTCTGTATCTGTATTCCTCCAGCTGGGTGCTGAGCTTTGCCCCTCTCCTACCTCCTTTCACCAAATGGCACGTCTTCCTCTCTCAACAAATTTTCAGCAGCAGTATGTGTACGAGAGCCAACACAGGGATAATGTCTTGTTACACGAGTGTCAGACCTTGAGTTACTTTATCACTGTTGAATTGTTGAGAAAAGGAGGAATCTGCTGAAGTTCTCAGGCTCCTATCACCCCTGCAGCTTGTAACCCAGCCAACAACCCACTGGGCTGTACGCTTATAAGCTTTATTTGAACTGGATCTGTGCCTCTCTACCATGGCGGTGTCACGAGTATTTCAGCTTTGGAAACACTGCTGTCTTGTTGGCTTCAACCTGGGCACGCTTTCTCTTAGGTAGCCCCAACCCTACGGACCATGTGGCAGCGTGGCCATCAGGTGATAGTCTCGTATGAGGAGGACATGGAAGTGGAGAAGCACCGGGAGCTCTGGCCTGCGATCCCATACTGGTGGGGAAACAAAACTGCCACCCGTGCCCTTATCCAGTATCTAGAGCACATGAAGCGGATGGGCCGCCCAGGTAGGCACTGGCAGTTGCTGGAAATGAGGAGACAAGGGGCATGTGCAACAATTGCAAAGCAAACAGGAAGGTGGGTGATGGTAGTGTTCTGGGGTGTAACCACTTCGGGCATGGCTGTGTACATGAGGCATGCCCATAGTGCCAAGTGTTCGGCCCACCACTGGGCGATTGTTGCTATGCCCTTCTCACAGAGACTACCCCCTCCATCCAGTGCCCACTGCCTGAGGGAAACATTATGGCAGCCTTCTTGGGAACAGAAACCCCTGCAAGAACAGTGCATGAAGGCTGTAGTTGCACCAGGAACTAGCAATGCTTAAACATGCTCGTGTAGTGTAAGCTGAAAGAAAGGCAGTTCGTAACCTCTGACACAGCTCTGAGGTGAAGGGGTGACAAAGGGGAGAACTGCTTCAAAAGCAGGCTCCCCAGCCAAAGGAAAATGCTCCTGTAGGCGTACCCTGCGTTCCCATTGTCACAGGAAGGCTGTGGGAACTGGGGCTGTTTAGAAAAGAGCAGACTGAGGAAGGGATTAATATTTACAAATATCTAAATGGTGGGTGTCAGGAGGTTGGGACATCCCTTTTTTGATGGTACTTAGCAACAGGACAAGGAGTAACGGGATGAAGCTGGAACACAAAAAGTTCCATTTAAACATAAGAAAAAAATATTTCACTTTGAGGGTGAAGGAGCCCTGGCACAGGCTGCCCGGGGAAGGTGTGGAGTCTCCTTCCTTGGAGGTCTTCAAGACCCACCTGGACATGTTCCTGTATGACCTGATCTAGGTGAACCTGCTTCTGCAGGGGGGTTGAACTAGATGATCTCTAAAGGTCCCTTCCAACCCCTGCCATTCTATGGTTCTATGATTCTATGATTTTGGAAGCAACCCTAGCAGAAACAAAACATTCACAAAGGAGAACCTTTGGTCTGCAGTGAATAGTTTAAGATAAATTTAGCTAAACTCGAATGGCTCAATAACCAAGCTTGGTTCAGTAAGTGTTCACTACAGCATGCAGCTGCAACAAGGGGAGACAGTGTACTGAAACAGTTCTAAGGACATGAAACGCTACAGAAAGTGTGTTAAATTAGTGTTTTATCATACCCAGAGGAACGAGCTCTGGAGGTAATGCAGTGCTGAGCGGTTTCTGTTCTCCTCAAAGGAATATTTCAAGTGTTTCCTTCTGATTTTTGTTTCAGAAAAATTCTTTGTAGCGGGGATTAACCTTACTGAAAATTTAAGGTATATTCTTGTACACCCATTTGGATCACTGAAGAAAATGACACTCCAGAGCCTTCCATACTTGAAAATCTGGATAAAGCAGCAGTATCCAGGACAAAAAAAGGAATGTATTAACATCATTGCTGGAGACTTTATAGGAAATGATGATTTTGTCAGAGATGTGATAGAACTTAACACAAAAATTAATCCTCCATTACAGTGCCAAAATAAAGGGGCTGGAACAAACAGCATTTAATTCTCAGCTTCTTAACCTGTTGAAAAGCAGAAAAGGCTTTGTCTACATTTAACATGTCGTGGTTTAAACATAATGGATCCCATAATGGTCCACTTAAACCAGAAATGTTCTGAAGACTCGGTAGGAAAAGTGCTCTTAACATTGCCAGGGTTTCAAGGCCTTTTCACAGAAGACAGAGCAGGCAGACCTTGATGAAGTCTCTAGAGAATCATGGTATAATTTACTTGGAGGTGCTTAGATTCTGTAGGAGTTGGCAATATTGAAAGTCTCAAGAACTTAATCTTATTTTTCATATTAGCAAAAGAGAGAAATGTCAGCACCTGCCTGAATTATTTTGGGGTAAGATTTTATCTTTCTTACCACTGTAAAGATATTCTGCACTCCCTGCAACCCCAATTCTCAGCCTTTTATATCAATGTGAAACTGACTTGTTATCATGGTTTGTGTTAAATATATGAAAGGAACTGTTTAAAAGTATTTCTGATGTATCAAAGAATATATTGACATGATTTTTATATATACACCAATATGTCATTACCATTGGAGATCTAGAAGCAACTGTACTGTTGCTGTGTGCTGAGTATCATTTGTGAGCCCCTTTACCAACAGGGTAGTCACAAGATTCTTTATGATTTCTAAGAGGTATGTGTATTTGAGCATGCACTTACTCTATCACTCATGCCAGTTTTGCAGCAATAAAGATACCAAAACTAGGCCCCTAGACAGTTTTGTCTGTGGTAATTAAATGTTTTATTAGGTACTGCCAAAATATGCCTTACCTTGAAAATGTAACAAGTTCTTTAAACTCTGACAGCTGTAGAAATACAGATCCTTGGCTATTATCATGCTCATTTGGGGTTTCACATCTGGTCTTTTACTTAGCTATTTTAGTAGCTCTATTATTATTTTTCCTCTCAGTAAGTAGTTTTTGCTTATGTAAAAACCAAGGGGCTTATGCTGTTTGCCATTGCACATTAGTCCTACTGAGTTTTTTAAATGAACTGTGCAATAACAGATGCTCATGAAGGTAAGAGAAATGGCAAGCATCAGGACTAAACCAAAAGCAGGCACTGCACAAAGTTCACTGTGCAGCTTCATCAATATACCTCACTTTTTAGATGCACTTTATATACAAAAGCTGTGTTCAAATGTCTGGTGAGATGTGAAATGTTTGCAGAAGTTTTAAATCAACTACTACTTGCCATCACATCCAACTCACCCTGGACACCTCAGCATGAAAGGCTAAGAGGCTACCTCTTTGTGCAATCTCTTGCAATTGCAGAAGACATGAAAACCTAAGCATTCTACTTCTAAAAGGAGAGTTTCTAAACGCTTTTTTTACAGTTGCTTTTATCTTTGTTCTTATCTCTGTGTACTCCATACTGAGCAGTCACTCAGTTCTGATTTTTTTTGAGTCACTACCTGCATGAAGTGTTATACATACTCCAAATGTTTTTCTGCCCATGTTTTATACCCTCAAGTAGCTTGTTACTCTACCTAATAAAATCCGTGTCTGTAATATGGTCTGAGATAGCTTTAATTCTCCTTTCTGTGATACTGATTGTTTTATTTGTTCCCACTAGTAACTCATCACTCAAGTAATGGATCAGGCACAGTAATAGGTATTGTGGGTAAATTGCAGTGGGCAAGAAAAATGTACAGGTAAAATATGTTCACAGCTAACCTTTTATTGAGTAAATACACAAATCTATGGGGTTTTTTACTTCACTGCAATAAGACATGACAGTTATTTTATGTAGGTTCATGCAGCCTTCTGCAGGGGGATTGGACTAGATGATCTCTAAAGGTCCCTTCCAACCCTACCATTTTATGATTCTATGGTTCTTTAAGACCTGCCTGGACACATTCCCGTGTGACCTGATCTGGGTGGACCTGCTTTGGCAGGAGGTTGGACCTCTAGAGGTCCCTTCCTCTATGATTCTGGTTGAATATATGTTTATCTGGTATTGCTTAATGGTTAATTGTTGGACTCTTAGGACCTTAAAGTTCTCTTTTGCTTCATATAAAGCCAACAACATTTTATTCACTAACTTTCATTTTCCAAGGACCATCTGAGACACCTTAAGTGTAATAAATATTATTTTATTCTGACAAATGAAGTACAAATCTTTATTTATATAAAAACCTTGTTACTTTACTGAAGGTTAATGCAGATGCTATACAGTGATTTCCATGTGTTTGGGGTTCACAGCTTATAGCCAACAACTGTTTTAACATTAAAACTCTAGTGCTGTCCTTGCACTTGCAGGCAGAATGAAGTTCAAAGCTTTTATTGTTTCCAAACTGAAGTTTTATGAAAGCGTGTCCATTTCTAAGATGCATCAAAAACATCACCTAGGGAAGAAACACAGTCTTCCATACCCAGGCTAACAGGTCATTAACTTCATTTCACCTCATCCTCTTAATGGGATCAGTTTCTTCTAGGAAAGGATGTAGCGTCACGACATCAAAATCTTACTGTTGGCAAAGAGTTTTTTGTACCTTCCAAAAGCAGAATTGCTGATTATCACCTTCACCCTGGCAGTGCTATCTTCAGGCATGACTTCTACTTCCTGAACTGTTGCTTCTTTATAGAGCCAACTGTAAAAGTAAAAGCATATTAGCACCTTAAAGGTATGACATGCTGCATAATATGTAGTCTTCGTTTTAGGTCAATAGGTTCCAAATGAGGTAATTTAACACTTCAAATGATGAAGTGCTTTGCTTAACTTTTCATTTGCTACCTGCTATTTGAGGGGGAGGGTATGGTGTCTGCATCAATCTTCCAGATTTGTGATTTTATCAGAAATCTGTCTCCAGGACCAGTTGCATGGTCCTTCTGGAAGTATGTGTTATTTTACTAACACACACAACTCTGTGAAGGACACTTTCTGAAGAAGACTCCAGGCTATCTAATGGGGATATTTTTTCTCAATAGGTCAGAAAACTTTGATAATTATCCCTGTAATTCTTAATGCAAATTAAAGTCAGTTTGATAGGATTTGTATATTTTAAAACACGCAAGACTAGGAGTTTCATATTACTCCAAGTCCTCCTCACAATTCAAAACTGTTTACCTTAGCTGAGGTCCATCTAAGTTGATATGAACTGTCAGAATCTTCTTCCCTGTTGCTGTCAAAACTTTTTTCTCTATTTCTTCTTTCAGCTCTTCTAAACCATGTCCATGTAAAGCAGAAACAGCTAAAGCATTTTGTTCAGTGGGTTCATACCTGAAAGACAACAATTGCTAGCACATTTGCTCATGAAAATTAGGTTGTGTAAATATTCCAGGCACAGACAATTTAACTGTGTTATTTTATATCGACACCTTCCTAACACAGGTCACTTCTTGTATAACCCACAGTGATTTCTTTTGTAATTAAAACACAACTATTTTTAAGACCACAGTTACATATGTAAAAGACTGAGAAACATTATTAAATGTATTCAGAAGTGTGGGAGCTCTTTTCTAGACTAAGAATGAAAAAGCTTCAGGAACATAGGAAATGTTTAAGTGCACTTAGCATCTCCTGCTTACCTTTCTATCAAATCCACTTTATTATGAACTTCTATCATTGAGTCCAATAAATGGCTGGGAAGATTAAGATTCTTCAGAACTGACAGAACAGTTGCCTTCTGGAGGATGGTTTCTGGATGAGTAACATCCCTCACATGAACTATCAGATCCTAGCAATCATCAAATATGTAAGACAGTTACTTAATGAAACACAACAGTCACTATGTTCTAGCGCTTTTATACTATTGTTGCATTGTTAATTCATGTAAGATACATTCCTATCCACTAGATAATATGTTCGTAGATTAATGCTGTAAAACAAACTTCTAAAATAGTAGTAAAGCAATGCTGTTTTTTTTGCATCATGTTGGAAGAGACTCTGTCTTTCAGTTCACACTTGCCTCCAGCAACCCTGAAACAAGCCCTGCCAAACAAGCTAATTATAGAATTGAGATTTCAAATAATAACGATCTAATTTTTTCAAAGCCAAATCGGTTTAACAATAAGGCTCCAGTATTTTTGGAGAAAAAAAAGCAAACTCTGAAAAGGTTTTAAAGGAGCAATGGCTCAAAACCAACTGTGTAACTTGTAATTCTGTTTTTACACTGAAAATGCTGAAGATTATCCTCAGCTCTCAAGAAACTATTACTGGTGCTTCACTTGAAATCTTTAAACAAAACTTACAAGTTTCAAGTACACACATGATCATGTTTACCATGATAAAAACCAAGCAATGAAATTCAGTAATTGCATTCAAAATGTTTCATCACCTTTGCTCAAGATACTGCTGCAAACTTCTGAACAGCAATGAGAACTAAAAGTTTCTTGCCTTTCATTTAAAACCTTAGAATAAGGATACTTACAGACAGCTTTTCAAAGTCCTGTTATTACATGGTGAAGTCTAATCCTCAGAAGCATTCTGGCATCTTGCTACCACTGAATTTCATTACCTTTGGCAATGCAGGCTTTTTGTTTAATGCCTGGGCATATACAACGCTATACTTTGCTATAACACAGGAAACTAATGAGAAAATGATTGAAAAACTATATTTATGTTTATCACATGCTGCCCGTATAACATCACAATCACTCACTTTTAATGCTACAGGAAACCTTGAGTGAAAACCAGATCATTCCAGAGGCTTTATTTCTTTTTCAACTCTCAAGATCATTGAGAGATAAATAAATAGGCCTCAACTTACTCAGATGTACTATTTGGATTTTCAGATATTTAATCAGTAAAATCTGATTTATCTGGTTTACGTATCATGGAGGATGACACATATATTCCAAATAAACCCTTTCTGAAGTCCCTTCATATCTATATGTTCTGCATAATTTCAAGTATCATAAAATTGGTTTATGGTAAGATATTTACCTCATTATCTTATGAGACTACTGTTAGTCAGCCAGATACTTCACTGAGAACAGCATGCTAATTAACTTTCCCTTTTCTGAAGGAGCGAGGATTAGGAATTAATTAGATTTCTCATTTTTTATAGTCAATTACTTACTGAGTAAGCCACTTCTTCTAATGTAGCTGAAAAGGACTCAACCAGATTATGTGGAAGATCAGTCAGAAACCCGATGGTGTCAACATAAATAACTGCCATACGCGAGGGCAGATAGCCAGCATGGGCTGTAATATCAAGAGTGGCAAACAGCTGATCTCTGGGTTGAATTCCTGCTTCCCCAGTCAAGGCTTTGATCAGAGTAGTTTTTCCTAATTAAAGAAAAAAAAAGAAGATTTTAATGGCTTCATTCAAGTATCTTCATTCATGTCTAGGTCACTAAGTTAAATCTAGCTTATGATTAGTTACCATAGAGTCATAGAATCGTAGGGGTTGGAAGGGATCTTTAGAGATCATCTAGTCCAACCCCTTGCTAAAGCAGATCCACCTAGATCAGGTCACACAGGAAGTCCAAGTGGGTTTTGAAAACCTCCCGAGAAGGAGACTCCACTAGCTACACAATGTTAGGAAATGCAAAGACAGTCTTATCTTTTATAACCTGAAAACTGGATTTAAGGCCAGATCTGGCTGCTATGCTGTGAAATCACAAGATGATCAAACACTAAACTGACCTACAAAGTGACCTACCCACGTCTCTCACCTCTAAGACTCTCTGAAAAGCACTGCCACGACAGCATTAGGAAGCATATACTTATGTACTCCTCTGTGCTTCTGCTGTCAAATAAAACAATTCAATATTTACTTGTTAAATCCAACAATAAACGGAAGCACTAATAGTATGTAACTTGTTAGGTTTATGCTTTTATTGGGTGTTTCCTCATGAACATAATACTAGAGATGTTAAAGAATATGTCACAGAATTTAGTCATTAAACTGAAGTGATCGGTACAGACTATATTTCAATTATGTGCATAAAATTGCAATATATATACATTTATTTTGTCAAATCTTCAGTTTTATATAAGAAAAACACATAGTGAAATCCAAATCTTTGAGTATGTAACTGATAAAATTAGTGCAAGGTTTGATTTTATAAAGCGGTTGAGTAGGAAAATGAAATGGTCTTAAGATAATGCAGCCTGGAAAAAAGTGTCTTGTCCAAAGTCTATTTATGCCTTGTGCATGAATTCACTTGTATTCAAAAAAACATCTGAAAAAAAATCTTTAGCTTTATTTACAGTCTCTTTTGAACACATCTCAGAACACTACATGTCAATCAATGAAAAGCTACGGTGCTTCTTAAGCACATTTTTCAGACCAACTGCCAGCTCTCCTGAATTTCTCTCCTATTCCCCAAGCCTTCACTGTGATCCAAACAACTATCTACTTTTCCCGTTCTGATCCAGTAATACAGATGGATATAAAGAGACACTTACAGTATTGTTTGCAGTACTATATATCAAATATTTTTGGCACAAGAGGTGCTAGGCACACTGACACCACCCCCCCCCAATCTAACTACAACAAACATCATTTGCTTTCCTAACTATATCCTAATTGACATTTATTCATTACACAATTAAAAAACTAATTAAAATACGGAGCCCATTTGCAATGAAATTAGATTCTGGCTAGAGTTCCTAATTAAAAATTAGACAATGTAAGCTCCTCTGTGTGCCAATTTCCCGAGTTTTTGCTTACCACAGTTAGTATAACCCATTACTGAGATAACGGGAAACTCGCGTTTTCTGCGCTGAGATCTAAGTAGAGACCTTTTTCTTCTTAGTTTCTCCAGGGCATTCCGAATTCTAAGTTCTTTTTCTTTCAAGACACGATTCTGTGTCTCCATGAATGTTTCACCTGAAAAATACAAATGAGTAACTGGCAGAATAGTCTAAAAGAAAGAGTAAACCAAGCAATCTTGTGCATTTGGAAATCAAGTGTGTTAGTACTAGGGCATGCAAAGTTATAAATAAGCAATTGAGCCTATGTACTCTTGCCTAAGAGTCTCTGTGATGTTGCTGACTGTGGACACTTAGCCAGTACAGACCAAGACTTTAATAAAGTTACTTTCCAATAAATTTTTCTATGTTCATCAGGCTCAGAACACTTTTCCTCTTGGCCTCCTCCAAATAAAGTGAAATTAAACTTCTTTAAAGGCTATGGTCAAAAAGAATTCTGTAGTTCATGAGAATGTTTCAACTTTACCTGAGCCCATGATGTATCTAGATCCACCTCTCTGCTGATCTAGCCAAGATGCCTCATTTTTCAGGTTTGACCTGGCAGTAGAATAACAGTCAGAAGCCAATCTCTTTAATCAAGCTATCCTAAAATGACTAACAAATGTGAAGCAGTAGTGAACAGTACAAATAAAAACACTAAATTGCAGTGTTCTAAATAAATCCTGCTCATGGCAAGAAGCCTGGCAAAAAAAAATTCCTGGCTCCTCAACTGTGTTTGAAAAAGCATGCAACTCTCTTGGCAACTTAAAATGGCTATCGTGAATTTTCAGAAAGCCAAAGATGTCTCTTATCCATCCACACAACTCACACCAACTGCCATGTACCAATATTTCTATGCCATGTAATGTAGAACTATGGGAAATTCAGATACAAATTAAGGCCTTAAATCTTCCTTGTTTACAGCTTTCCTTATTAAACCCATCAGTATTAAACCATCAATCCCATATATATGGGATTACATATCCAATTCCTTGCAATCCATCTTCATGTGAGAAAGAACTGGGACCTTTACATGAGAAATGTATTTGTAAGATTATCTCCTGAACGCTTTCTGGTTTTGCCTGTCAGCACTGCAGAACCTTAAATCCATGACATTATAGCAAACACTTCTATGCTCTGATCAATCATTCAGCATGCCATGCAAGCACTGAAACACTGTCATTTTTCCTTACAGTGTTGCCATTTTTGTTACTGTAAAGAAACAGTCACAAAAATATGTAACTATGGAATTTGCACAGCTTTGAGGTACCTGAGAAGTGGAATTTCAGCCAACGCTATCTGAAGTTTTGCTTCTCTGGTCCGGGCATTACAACGAAAAATGTGAAGTACAACTGTGTATCTGTCCAAGACTTTCACGCCCCAAGCATCTTCTAGTTCTTTCTTCAGCCATGTAAGACAAAATAACTAGATGTTTTCTGTTCCACACAGTATCAGTAAATCAGTTCCCACACAGCACTACAGTTACAGTTGGCTGATGGACACTTGAACTCAGCGGGTCTCAGGATTCTATTTCAATGGATGGACAACAATTAAGAGCATGCAAAGACAAAATTTCGTTGACCATGAAGAAAGGCGACAGTTTAGAAGGTAGAACTTTATGTCCAGGCTCACTAAATTCAGCGATAATCCTTCCACTGCCTTTAACACATTCTAACTGTTTGGGGCTGTTTGGTCTAGAAAAGAGGAGACTGGGGAGGGATCTCATTAATATTTACAAATATTTAAATAGTGGGTGTCAGGAGGTTGAAGCATCCCTTTTTTCAATGGTATCTAGCAACAGGACAAGGGGTAATGAGATGAAGCTGGAACACAAAAAGTTCCATTTAAATATAAGGAAAAACTATTTACTGTGAGCATGAGGGAGCCCTGGCACAGGCTGCCCAAGGAGGGTGGGGAGGCTCCTTCCTTGGAGGTCTTCAAGACCCGCCTGGACATGTTCCTGTACAACCTGATCTAGGTTGACTTGCTTCTGCAGGAGGGTTGGACTAGATGATCTCTAAAGGTCCCTTCCAGCTCTATCATTCTATGATTCTAACATCAGCTCTTAGAGCATCTCTCAGAATCACAAATCTCAGTGGCTAAGGTATTGTAAAAAATAATGATGAAATGCTGGAATGGGAAAGCATAGGGATAACACAGAAACAGAAAAGGCAAACAAAAACCAAAATGGCAAAAAAAAAATTTCATAGGGTGCTTTTCACGATATACTTAAAAAACTTCAACCAACAACCGAACAAAAAACCCACCCTTGCCGTCATTCAGCAAAAGGTACTTTAAGTATGCAATAGTTCCCCTCTGCCATCTCTAAAATCCAGAATGCTGTGTTTATACACCTTCTTGAATCAATCTTGTCAAATTCCTTTTCAGATATAGATTTGCAAAAAGAGATATATTTTTAGCAAATGTAGCACTAAAAGAACTCCTACTACAAATTAGGAAATGAAAACTAGGAAATTAAAACAAAACATTTTCAACTTCCATTCCATCAATAAACTGAAGTGCCCAAGATAACTATCTATTAGAAAATCAGGGAAAGTATTCAAAACTACCAGCAAGGCATTAATGTTTGTAAATGTAAACCTAAAAAGTATTTATTTCAGTATGTTTAAGCATTTAAAAGAACATCTACAGTTCATGCCCCACTTGTTTTACTGATAAGTGTTAAAAAAAAAGTGAAGCAGGCTCCTCTTCTCAACGTGATCCACTTAAAATACAGTTTCTTCTTAAGGGTTATGAACGACAGTTTAAATATTTGAAACATTCAAATATAAGCCTGCTCTAAATGTACATCTCAAGTTCAAAACACAATACAGCATCCACAAAACTACAGGAAAACAAATACATTATCCATATAGGTACAGAAACTTGTGCATATAGCTAATCCAAAACTTTGACATGCTTCATTACAAAAGCTGAGTTATCACTTCCAGTTTTTGAAAAAGACCTCAAGTAACTTTTCTGTCATTTTAAGTAGGGCCACTGGCAAACGTGGGAGCAGAGTCTGGACTAAATAGCTATTAGGCTGATGGAGAATTTTGTGCAAGAGAGCTGGAAGCACATACAGTAACTGGATAAATGTAGTAGGAATTGTTTCCTTTCAACAAAACTCAGTCTAGGTGGCTTCATATACTACCAATTGCAAATTCAGAGTCGTGACTGACCGCGCTTCTCATAACCCCAGTGTCATCCAAACAATACTGATATCAAGAATATGATTCGATATTAAATTACCTTTGTTAGTGAAGATATTCTTTCCACATTCAAGAAGACAGCTGTCACATGGGGCAATTTTTTAATCTTTTCTAAAAGATGGATAACCATTGCAAAATACAGTATTAAATGTCAGTTCTCTTTTTAAAAAGATACACACACATAAAACCATTTTGCACTGAGCAGAATGCCTGTAAAATGTCAAGTGGCACCATAGTCTTTGATCGCAGAACAAAGTTGTAACTGCAATAACATAGTGCTACGTCAAGAACAGCTGCTGGTTTCGCTTATGTAATTACATGGACATTAAGTTGCCTTATATATTTTCAGTGAGAACAGGTTATTTGATTGTGTTGGTTTTGTAACCTTAAAAAATTCTTTGAAGGTCATTTGTGCAAACTTGCATGACAAATAAACAAAATTCTCTCTCTCTTCAGCTTTCATACCTATCCTTAAACAGTTCAGCTTAGAATGACACGGTGCTGAAAAATTTCAGCCCTTACCTGTCAAAGCTTGAAAGTTTCCTTTGCCAAAAATAAACTTCTTGTCGGGATTTTTTGTAGGAATCATTATTTTATCTACAACTGTCCAGTTCTGAAGGGTATCTACAAGAGCAATGGCTTCAGCCATCTGTAATTCAGCTTTAGGAACAGAAAAAAAAAAAAAAAGAAGAAAAAAAGTATTATAACATCATAACTTTGCTCAGATTTTCAATAGCTACGGTATATGCATGAACAGGGAAAGGCTAAACTACACTGAAATTCTATTAAGGCATTTATTTTAACCTCTAGCACAAGGTGCAAAATGTCTTATCTCTAATTAGAGTAAACTGAAACTTCTAATTTGATGTAATTTTATCACACAAAGCATCTTTCTGCCAGTATGATTTTTTTCCATCATTTTTTATTTAGAAGAATTTTTAATTGTATTGTCAGCAAAGAAATTACCAAGCTTGTTGCCTCAAGATGTGAAATGAATAATTTGCTGGAAAAGAAATTCTGTTATTTCAGATGAGCACAAACTCACGTGACTAATTCCTTGGTGTTTTGTGCCAATATTTAAAAAATTACTAATGCTGCATATCCTGCTGTTAACTTCACTGCTAGTTATTCATAAAAGACCTACGCTAATTTATGGCTTGCTAAACCCAGGAGACTTCTATCCTGTATTTTGGCTCATCAGTCACTTTTTTTTAAATGTCAAAGCAGTGATTTTTGAGGACTTCATGCAATCACAGACTACATGGGCACAGCAGATCACTGGGTCCAGTTTTGATGTGCCAAATTTTTCAGAACAGATTTTTTTCAAGTTTCTCTAGATAGCAAAACACAATTCACATATTAAGTAGGTTACCTTGGTCCAAAAGGTACTATATTTTTAAAGATAAGCATGATCCTCTTTCTCCTCACATTAAGTGTTCCTTGTAAAATGCAGAGATTTCCTGTTGGACCTGAGGTGTTTCAACAATCATTCCAAAACATTTGTTCAAGCTTCAGGCTCTTCATCTGGAGGGCCTAAATAAATGGAAAGGGATCACTGCTATTCTTCTGTTATGTCTGGACAGAAAGATGCCTTCATATTTTACTTTTCGGTTGTAAAATGGGAATGCTTATGTAAATTCTGAGAAGGTTACAAACTTTCTTCTGCAGTGTGACAATTTGTTAGAATTAACACCACTAATAAAACTGAATGAGATTTAGGTTCATCACGTAACAAATCTGAATACAAAAATAAATATATCTAAACTGTCTCTACATAAAAAACAAACTTGAAAGATGCTTAATCTTTTCTGTTACAATCATTTCTATTACAATTCTGTCATTAGAGAAGTATTTGGAGAAGCATCAGAGCAAGTTCATCATATATCTTCATTGTGCATGATGGATGCATTAGCTAGCTACAAGGTTTTCTGAGAGAAATCTAAGGGTAGCAATGTTAAATAAGGTCTTTCTGGAGGAATTACTGGTGCAAGACCATCCCTAAGTAACTGCATAAAAGCATGTCGTTAAGGAGGACTTAAACAAGATCTCATCTCCACTACTCCCACGTACAGGAGAGCGTTCCTGCTCTTCAGCCAACTTCTGGGCAAGCCGGAGGACCCCAGCACTGCTGAGAGCAGAAAGCTTATTAATGTTCTGTCGGTAAGAGGGCAGCTCGGCAGTTTCCTAATGCAACCTGACCACTCTGCATCGCTTTGTTTTGCTGTCCAAGACCTGAAGTTACCGTGATTTACAAGTCAAAGCACAGTCGCGCCAAGCCTCACCAACAGCGCAGCTGTCATTTAAAAAAGGTTACCGAGGAAGAAAACGGCAGCCTAGACTTTCCGAGTTTTGCATTTGGCCAACTGAAGTAAATAGTTTCACCGCTGCAACAACGGGTCCCCCTCATAGCGCCGGCACTAATGCCCTAGATGCGTGCGTACGGGTCCCGGGGTTACCTACCACAGGAGGGAACCGAGAAGCGTGGCAGCAGAGCTAGAAAGCAGCCCGCCTACAGCCCGCGGCGCCTGCCTGTCCCCGTCCCTGGTCCCGGCGCAGCCACGCACCCGTGGTGAGAGGCGACTTCTTCGGGCCCCACTTGACCGCGGGGTGCACCACGGCCACGCGCTGCGCCCCGGCCTCCACGGCCAGCGGAGAAGGGCCCAGCAGCTCCTCCAGATCCGCATCATCATAATCATCATCATCTTCTTCCTCCTCCTCCTCTTCTTCTTCTTCATCCCCGTCGGGGCCTGCCGCCTGGTTCCACCGCCCTCCACCGCCTGCCCGCGGTGGCTCGCCCCTGCCCGGCGGCCGCTGGGGAGCCCGCAGGCGAACGACGGCGCTGAGGGGGCGGACTGACAGCGGGCCGCCGCGGTAGCGGGCCGCCACAAAAGCCACCGGCGCTCGCCGGCAGCGCAGCAGCAGCGACCGCAGGAGGCAGCCAGGCCCCATTGCGCGGCCCCGGGCAAGGCGGGGGGAGGCAGCGTTAACGGGCGCGGCAGCCGCTACGGAAGCCGCAGGGCACCGACGCGCCCAAGCCCGCACCGCCAGCCCCGCCCACCTGCGGCGGCGGGGCACGTGACAGCGACCCACGCCTCTGATAGGCCGGGCGGTGGCCAGGGGCGGCCGTGATTGACGCTGGGCCGGAGCCGGGGCTCGGGCCGTCGCTGTTGCCGCAGCGCGGGGAGGGGGCAGCCGAGGGGGCGGTGACGGCGCGCGCCCGCCCGCCGAGCGCGCCCCCGCGGCAGGTGAGTGGCGGGTCCCGCGCAGCGCGCGCCCGTGGCCGCCGCCGGTACCTTCTTTTCTCCCGCCGCTGCAGCCGCCGTATGGGCCGCGGCCGCTGTCGTGCCCCGCCGCTGCCGCCCCCGCTCCCGGCTGTGCGTTTGTGTATGTGTTCGTAGGGGGGGCTGAGGGTCCCGCGCGTCTCGGCCTCGACCCCCTTTGCCCCCATTCTGTACCCTCAGGGCGGCGGCGGCAGCGTTGACGACGCACCTGTGAGGCGGCCCCGCCCGTGCGGGCCGCGGGAGAGAGCGGGGCGTGGTGCCGGAGGCCTTGCGGGGGTCTGCCCAAAAGGGCGGAGGGTAAACGGGGCCGGGCCGTAGCTTTGTACGTGCGGTGTCCTCAGGGCTCCTGCCAGGGGCAGCGATCACACCTCTGAATTCTCCTCTTTTCTTTCTTGAAGCGACGTATGCCCTTCTGCGACTTGATTTTGTGGGGGACTTTCTGACTTGCTTCTTAAGGGAACTGCATAGAACTAACTCTGTTTTCTTCACAGCTTTTAGTTGCTGTTTCGTCCACAAGAGCTAAAGCTTCGTGAAGTTTTTAACGCTACCAGCCGTGGTGAAGTTTCCTCAGGAGCGGTGCTGATCCCATCAGCTTGCTGTCCGCGCTGCTGAAATAATGTAGCGGAAATGATAGCAGAGCCCAACGCAGCCAGTAACCTTCCCAGCCAAAAGTAAGACCTGCCGTGAGGTCGTCTATTAAATTTGTTGGTAAATTAGGGTGCTGTCCTTTGAATTTGTGCCCAGTAGGGCAGGCTGCCATGTGTCATTTTGGATGGGAGGGGGGAGAACAGAAAAGAGATTTGCTTGTTACTAATGTCTCTATCATATCGCCTTTTATGTGTTGTTTAGCATCTTCTTAATGTAGTGTTTTATGCTGATTGACAGGGACCTAGGCCTTCCAAGCTTCTCTGTACCTTATTTGCTACAGTGCAAATGAACCTACTTTAGAAAAAAAAAAGATGGGCAGATTCATGGTAAACATGTATTCACTTTCAGTGGTGGGCTGCTGAGAGAAAAGAATGCCGAATAATCTAGAATCTCCCAGTTGGCATTGAAGGGGTACGCTGCTTCTCTGTAGTTCTTTTTGTCAGGGGTACATCAAGTCTTCTCCCTTTCGTAGTGTACATCTTCAGTCATCAGTTGAAACATGTTTATCTTCATGCTGAAGATGACCTTGGGTGGCAAAACTTTAGAGATCTTTTCCAACCCTATGACTCTATGAGAAACCAAATGTATTCGTATCACTGTTTATAGAACAGTATTTGGAAGTAGAAGGAGCAGATATAAATAAATAGGTGGTAAAGTCAAAACATTTGGGAATATCTTATCTCATTTTTAAGAGTGAAGCTGCTTAGATGTCTAGAGTTACATGCTTTGGATTCGTCGGAGCCCGACCTTTGCTGATCTTTTCAACTTCTCAGCAAGTTTGCTCCAGGTCTTTTGCTTCATTAAACTGTAATGAAAGATGAGATGTGTTCCTCGTAGTCTGTGATGACAATTAGCATAGCCTCTTCTATGTCTTTTCCAGTATACTTGATCTGAAGCCAGCCTCTTAATTTCAGAAGTGCCAGGAGAGCACCAGGCAATTGTTTAGCTGAGCTTCTTGTGATGCTTCTAAAAGACAAAACAGTTGTATTGAAATTTGTAATTAAAAAAAAATATACAGGTAGGATTCTTCCAGTAGTATAGATTGTTCATTTCACACAGCTAAAGGAGTATGTTATCTCTTTGTAAAAGAGGTGTCTCTCTTTCCAAGTGTGAGTGCCTAGATCTGCTGCAGATGTTTATTAAGGTAAGAAAACTGAATTCAGAAATGGTTATAGTAGTATTGAGGACTGGATTAAGGGCTTTGTTTTCCTTCCTACTTAAAGGGGTTTTTGTTTCATCAGTAATACTTCACTTACTAGTGGAAGAACTGTACTGTAGCAGGCATGTGATGGAAAAATAGGTCTGTGGGCCATATGTTACAGGATATAAAGGTGAAAATTAGGATGAGATAGGAATGGAATTCTGTTTATGGTTTCTTACTGATTGCTGATGGAAACAAAGTAAATGCCTGAGAACTGTTTCTTAGTGGTGCATGAGACAGTGAATTTAGATATGCAAAAAATGCTCAGTATGGTGTAGACTAAAAGGGGAGCAAAAAAAAGACTAGTTCAGAAACCTACTGTTGCATTCACACAGTTGAGAAATGTTAAATGAAGATATATATCAAGTTTGTTGCAGAAGCGATCATGGAATCTCAAGTAGATAAGGTGATTCCTGTTTTGCTCAAGAAGAAAGAGGAGGTTTTAATTCTTTTTACAGTTTCTATCATTAGAAGCTTAGTTGTGCAAATAAAAACTCCCTTGAAGTATCTCACTTAATTTCTAAGTGGTTTCATGGAGTTCAGTTTCTAGGCTCTGGTTTAGTTCTTGAGCATGTTTAAGTACCTATCTGATGAATAACCTTATTGGAAACATCAGTAGTAAAAGGGAGGAAAAAAAAGAAAATAAAAGAGAAACATGAGTATTGATAGTATCTAGATTTTAAAAGAAATCTCTGCTCTTGTGTAGGCTGTCTGTTGTAGCACAGCACTTCCTGTGGCATTGTCATATGCTGTGGGACTCTAATGACGAAAACAATTCAGAAACTAAATGGCTTTTTAATATTAGTATTTAGTGCTCAGTTACATTTGCTACATGTTTAAGACAGATGTTTAGTGCATTTGTGGAAGTTACTGTAGTGGTTTAACCTGGGCCAGGTTTTTGGTAGTGGAGTGGTTAAAGGGGTGGCTTCTTTAGACAAAGAGCTACCAGAAGCTTCCCCTGTACCTGATAGGGCTAATGCCAGTCAGTTCTAAGATGGACCCTGCAGCTGACCCAGGCCTGGCCAATTAGTGACTGAGATAAAGCCTCTGTGAATATCAGATTTGAGAAGCGGAAGAAGTTGCTGCACAGTTGCTAAATGGCAGCAGCAACAGGGAGTGAGAATGTGAAAACATCTCCACAGGCACCAAGGTCAGTGGAGAAGGAGGGAGAGGAGGGTGCTTAGGCCCTGGAAGAAAGACTCTGCTGTGGTCTATGGTGAGAACCATAGTGAGGCAGCTGTGCCCCTGCAGCCCATGGAGGCCATCAGGGAGCAGAGATCCACTTGCAGCCCATGGAAGACCCCACGCCAGAGTGGGTGAATGCCCAAAGGAGGCTGTGGCTCTGTTGGAATCTCACCCTGGAGCAAGTTCCTGGCAGGACCTGGGAGCCCACGGGGAGAGAGGAGCCCACGCCAGAGCAGGTTTGCTGTCAGGACTTGTGATCCTGTGAGGGCCTCAGGCTGGAGCAGTTGGTACCTGAAGGACTGTTCTCCCCTTGGGTGACCCACGCTGTGACAGGGTGTGAGGAGCTGCTACTGTGGGAGGCCCCATGGTGGAGCAGTTCATGATGAACTGTAGCCCATGGGAAGAACCCACATTGGAAAAGTTCATGAGGGACTGTCTCCCGTGGGGAGGGACCCCACAGTGTAGCAGTGGGAAGTGTGAGGAGGCCTCACGCTGAGAAGAAGCAGCGACAAAGTCCATCTGTAATGAACTGACTGCAACCCCCATCCCCTGTGCCGCTGTATGGGAAAGGGAGTCCTGGACGAGGGAGGGATGGGGGGAGGTGTTTTTAAGATTCAGTTTTATTTTACATCTCCCTGTTCTTACAGTTCCTTAAATAGATCAAACCTTTTCTCCCCAAGTTGAGTCTGTTTTGCCCGTGACTGTTTTGCTGTGCTATCTTCCTGTCCTTATCTTGACTCACAAACCTCTCGTTATGTTTCTCTTTCTTTCCTGTCCAGTTTAGTAGGGGGAGTGATATTTTGATTTTTTGGGCACCTGGCTAAACCACCACAGTTGCTCTATCTGGTTTCATCACAGGGATGTTGTTTTACTTGGTATTATTAGCTCAACAGGAGGAGACTGTTGATCAATGTTCTTCTCATTCTTGGAGATGTGGCTGAGCTTTGACCAGTAACTGTCCAATGTACCAGCCATTCACTTACTTTGTTGAGCCCCTTTTGCTACAAGCACCTTTTGCCTGTCATAAACTGACCAAGTAAGTAGCATGGAGCCAGTAGACACTATAAGTAGTGCCATCCTTCAGGGTGTTCCTGGGAAAAAGATGTTTGAATTAAAGCTTCAAAGTAGTATTTTCCAGGTGGAGACATTAAAAGCAGTACATGATCAAATAAGTTGTTGGTTGAACTGTACTGCAGCAGTTCTGATTTTTTCATTATTGAAATGTTTTAATTCAATTTGGAAATAGTTATAGTTGCTGCAATCAAATGAAATGCATTAATTTTTATTGTGGGATGGAGCAAGTTGCTAAACAGTACGTGTAAACAGTTTGGGAAAGTTGTTTGAGAGAGTGTTAAGCATTATATTGAGGTATAATGTAGAACAAGTAACATGTTACTATGATGTTGGCTTGCATCTGAGTTGCAGTTCTAGTGAAACAGTGCAAGTAAGGACTTGTTTGTCCATAATGTTACATTCTCCTTTCAAATCAAGAGTGAAAGGATTTAATCACATAGGAGAAGCAGCTCCATGACAAGCATGTTTGGCTTCTTTTTGTTTATTTGCAGTCTGTAGAAGAACCTGGGAAGAACTGACTGGTGTCAGAAAAGCCATGCATATTACGATCTCTTGCTGCTTGTTCTCGACTAAGAAGTCTCTGATGGTGCTTGAGATGCTTGATTGCAGTGCCTCACAGTTGCACATCAAATAAAACATTTGAAAACTTTTAAAAACTACTGCTTTTAGTATGCTGCCTCAGTTGTGAATTATATTTTGTCTCTTCCTTTTCTAAAACTTGCAAAAGTCCAGGCAACTGATGTAAGGCTTGGTTCATCCTGAATTATTTTCTTGGCTTCCATCTGTCAAACGCAGTGGCACATTTTGAACTTTTCTATGAAAATATATTCATTGAATTTAACTTTCAACTTTCATGGGACTTTTCTCTGTAGGGAAGTTAAGCATTGGCAAGATTGTATTTAGAAATTTTATATGTTTTTAATAGAATTTTATATTCATCTAGAGTTTTCATAGGTGTCTTTGAAAGCTTAATTCTACATTGCTTATAGTGAAGTGTCCCAAAAGATTAAAAAAGTAAACAGAGTTGTGTTTAAATAAAAACTTATGTTTCCTCTCACTTTATGAGATAACATCAAGACCTTGGTCCTGCAGTTGATGCTGCAGGATTTGACTGAAACAGTCTTGGGAAGAACAGCAGTAGCGCTTATCTGACGTTGGTAAACCTAGTTGGATTTGAGCCGTCTCTGCATTCATAGCACTGTTAATTCTCCCTCTGAGTTCTCCAATGTCTCTGGATATTAGAGAGTTAACTATATCTAACAGTGTAATACACTGTTTTTTTCGTTGTGAGGTACTTATTTGTGTTGGTACACTTTCTTGTTGCAGCACTACCACAAAAACAAAAGTAACTCTCATATGGACTTTCTGTTTGTACCTTGTTATGGTACCAGTCAACTGGCTTATGTCTTGGTCACCATGGTTTAAAAGGAGGCCATAGCAGCCAGCTACCAGTACTAGACCTGCAGCACAAGTGGGATCCAGCTCGTCTGCTCAAACATGACCCTTGTCAAAGCGTATTGTTAGCACTGGGAATGATGAAAAGTGGCATGATTTCATTGCAGATAAATGTGTGGCTTCAGGTCTCTCAGAAGGCGAATCTTTGCTAATATGACAGAGGAATACTTTTATAAACAATGTCCTGCAAATTAAGTTTCTTATTTATCATTTATCTTCAGCATGTTTTACAGACAAAGTCAACCAGTCTCATTTTAAATTGTAGACCTATGAAATGCTAGCAACTTGTTTCGTGTGGTGCACCCACAAAGTGAGTGCGTACTTGTGTTATTGATTTGTGGTGCAAAGCTCTTAAGCCAACAAGGGGATCCTTAAATGAACATCTGCTTTCTGTTTCCATTACTTACTTTCTACTTTCTTGATATTTTTGGTAGTTGTGCTAGTTTTCTAGTTATCTCTGTATCTTACACGAAAGCAAATAGTTTGGAAAAAGTCCCAAGTTTCTGTTGTACCTTCAAAACTGAAAAGCTAACTTTTAAGTAACAAAATGATAATTAATGATCATTAAAAATATGAAACCACATGTATATGCTTCCATTTTCTTCTGTTGTTTGTGCTGAAGTGTGTAGTTCTGTGTTCTCACTGCTAACCCCTTGAACATTTTTGTTACCCTCCAGAGAGAATGCTGGTCGTGATGAGACTGTGCCCGAGTCTACTGTGGGGAACGGCAGCTGTGTGAGAAATGGCAACCTGAGAACACCAGTAAGTTGCTTTTTCTTTCTTTCTTTTTTTCTTTAATTATGGAATTTATTTTCTGTATCATTCACTTGTTATAAAACATAGTTGAGTGTTGCACAGACCAATCACAATACAGTGCATCTAAAAATCTAGACACTGGATACATCTTGACCCTCCCCCCCCACCCCGCCCCCCAATTTCCATTGGCATCACAGCCTCAGTGCCAACTTTTTCAACAGTTGCTTCATTTCAGTGTGTGTTTTTTCTTGTGATGCATTGCGTGCAGCTGATGTTAATGTGCAGGTTGTGTGTTTACCTTGTGAGTGTAAAAGTGTAGAAGAGCTTCTGTGCTTGCTATCTGTTCTTCAGAAATTACAGCTACACTGAAAAATGTCTTGGGGGTAGTATGTGACTGTTCAGAAGCTTCTTTCCTGTTTTACCTTCCCATTCTTCTGGCTTATTGTTGAGAAAAGATTCAGACTACTAAATCCTTTCTTTAATCTCCTTCTTGTATGGTCATATTTGATAAGGCTTTATCAGCGTCCTTGAAGCTTAAAAGTTAGCAGCTCCAGGAAGTCATTACAATGAGGGTAAAATAAACTTCTTGTTAGGGAATAGTTCATGTATCTGTGAATGGCTGTTACATGTTGTGTTTTCTCATGTACTTTCTTTGCTTGACTTTTCAGAGAGAGAAACGGAAGGTCCAGGAACACTGTGAAAACATAAGGAGAAATTCTTCCAGTAGCAGAAGAGTGAGCCAGCTGCAGAATGGAGAACTGGTTGAGGCAGTTACGTTGTTTGAAGTGGTTAGCATGGGAAAACAGGCCATGCAGGTATTTCTAGCTGTGAATTCTGTGAGGAGTTAGTGGAGGGGAGATGGATAAACAGTAGTCATTTTGGTTATTTATTCTCTGGAGCATTGAAATTTTGTTCTGTTTTCGCATAGGTGAAGAAGAAACATGTTTGTCTGGACTGCTATAAGCATGACTCTTGAAAAGCATGCATCTTCAAGAAATTAGTGAAAAAGTAATTGTCACAGATTTTAAAAAAAGGAAAGAAATATGTATCTAACCCAGTCTTCCTAAAGTAATGTCTGAACACAGGAGAAGAGAATTATTTAAAAAAAAAATACAAATCTTATCAGTAGAAAATTTTGGTTGTTCAGGCCACTTTTTTTCTTCTGGGAGTTTGTCTTTTACCTCTATTCTCAAGCAGTTTGAAAGCAGTTTGTGTAACAGTCAAGTTCCCTGTGCATCTATAGAGTTACCGTCTTTCCTCACAATGAGGAAGCTCTGTGAACATTTGTGTATACTATGTTTGTATATGTATATTAAGTTTTTAAGTGCTATATGTATATTTAAGTGTATATGTATAACATGCTGTTTTTATACAGAATCACAGAATGGTAGGGGTTGGAAGGGACCTTTAGAGATCATCTACTCCAACCCTCCTGCTAAAGCAGATTCACCTAGACCAGGTCACACAGGGACGTGTCCAGGTGTCTCTTGAAAATCTCCAGAGAAGGAGACTCAACAAGAGTTATATTATACATATGTCTCCAGTATATAGTGTCTGTAAGCAAAGTGTGTGTGTGTGTGCACATGAAAAGTGCATTTATATTTTGTATGTGAGACCTTAGTGTTTCCAAAATATTTGTGTGGGTGGATTTTTGCCATGCCACAGATGTATTACCTTCAGTGGAACTCACTTGAAGTGCTCAGCTTCTGCTGGGCAAAGTGTGATGTGAAGGGCTTGGAGAGGCAGCAGCTTGAGCCCAGGCTGCTGCTCTTAGATTTCATTACATGTGTGGCACTGAAAGTGAGGTGAAGCCTAGATGACTGACTTGTCTCAGCAGCGCTGTGTCACACACAGGCTGTAGGCTCTGCTGCCCTAGAAATGAAATTTGTAGTTGTTGTTTAGCTTGAATGCAGTACACAAACTGTTCCAGCCCTCTGTGGAAACTGGGTGCTAGAGAAGAAGAGAACTCTGAGACGCAATTGGTAGTATTAATTTAATATTGATTGTTAAGACGGTGCAGAGATTGAATGTAGGTTGTTTCTTTTTTTAAATGAAACTGTTACCTCAGTGCTGTCAAGAAATCATGAGGACAACATTTTAGTTTTGTATATTAAATTTACTGAAGCTGTGGTTATTTTCCCTGTTAACAGGGGGCAAAGCATCTCTGAATGGCAGCATTGCCTAGAGCAGAGCTTCTGAGTGAGCAGTTCAAGACTTCATTTTTGCTCAGACGTCATCCTTTACATGACTTCTAGAAATGGAACAAAATGGTGTGGAGGTTATTCCTATTTTTATGATTTGATGGACCACTGTTAGTTTGTCTTGATTATGGATATGCTCAGTGGAGCACAGCATGTTGTGTTCAGCTCTGACTAATGAGTTTCCTTAATCTGTTCTAGTCTGTTGTAGATGACTGGGTTGAAGCTTATAAACAAGATAGGAATGTGGCACTTCTAGATCTGATCAACTTCTTCATTCAGTGCTCAGGCTGTCAAGGTAATTTACCCTCTTAGTAGCCCTTTCCATTGCGTGTGGGTGAGAGTAATCTGAAGTGCTTTCTGAAACGGAATTTTTCTCTCCAATAAACTGCGTACTTATAATCTGTACTGTTCTGTTACGACAAACTCCAGATGGCCAGGACTAACAGTAAAGAATGTTGCTGATTAAATTCTCTGAGTCTGTATTTACAGCATACCAACTCTCAGAGCTGTATTTCAATGTGGTTTGCAAGGTCAGGCTTCTAAGTGGCATGTCACGTCACTTTGTGGAATCCCCACGTAGGGAAGATGGTTTTAATGACCGTTCTAATTAAAATCAGTGTTTCAGTTGCCAATTGTTTTACAATTTCCTAGCATCTTTCTGTCTTGCTAGTATCTTTGTTTGAACATAAACAAAGCTAGCAAATTATGCTCCCTGCTTTGGTGGATAGAAAAGCAGTGTTTTACCTCATTGCCATTACTTTTACCAGAGGGTTGTGAAGCTGTCTCATAACAAACATTTAGAGGGAGTGACTTTTGGTGACTTCTCTCTGCTAGGGAAATGCTTCAGGATGGCAAGTAAGAGTTTTAAGAAGACTATTCTGTTAGTTTGAAACTTCTGAGTGTATTTAAGCAGCTAGAGTGTACCTTTTACCCTTCATTTTTTTCCAAGTCTTTGACTAATGGGCTTTTTTATGGGAAATGGTTTTGGGTTTTTGATTATCAATGGCCAAAATTTTAGTAAATCCTTGAAGTAAAGAAATGGACAGATAAAATAGCCATGCCAGACAGCATAGGGCTGATTTTTCTAATGTGAAATTTCACTTTTGGTTTGTCAATATTTTCTACTAGAAATGAATTTTTGAATCTTATATATATATGTGTGTGTGTATATATATGTGTGTGTGTGTACATGTATATATATGTGTGTGTGTAAACAGAGATAGAATCCTTGTTTCTTGGTGTTTCTAAATTGAAAATTAAGTCTTTACTGTGGTTGAGACTCGATTAATGTAATACAGTTGTTGATAATTCTTTTAAAACATTGCTTTTCTAGGCATGGTAACAGCAGAGATGTTCCAAAGTTTGCACAAGAAGGATATCATGCAAAAAATGACAGAGACTTTTGATGAGGTAGGCACAACTTTGCATGGTTTTTTTGTGTAAACAGTGGGGTCTACCTTAATAGCCAACCTTGACAGAGTTCCTGCTGCTTGTCAGGAGCTGTGTCCCATTTCCTTAATTTAGGAAAATAATCCTGTTTTTCATGAGAGAAATTTGACCTTGTATTGACCCTCCTTAGCAGCAGCAGGACTTTTGGGTTTTTTATATGTCACTCACTTTCAAGGTTTTATTAAGGCTATGTAACTAATGTCTTCTTGAATCTGTCTTTCTCTTGGGAGTTCTTTTGTTAGTGGGTTGATAGGTAAAGGAAAGGTAAATAGAAAATGTCACTACCGCAGGTAAATGGTTCCTTTGGTATTTGATTGATAGGTCCTTTTAAATATATCGTGTGGATTACTTGTGAGCTAATTCAAAGATATTTTTTAGTTGATATGTTTTTATTTGAATCTTTTCCTTCTGCTTTACTGCCAATATGAGTTTGTATAACAGGATTATGTCACATGACAGAAGAAAAATGCGTTTCTGATTCTTAGGTACTTGGCAAAACAATGGTGAATATCTTGTTTCTTGAGAATTGTTAAGAAAAATGCACAGCTTTACAATACTATATTTCTATTTGACTGCTCTTTGGTTAATTATGCCAACGTAAAATTTTCTACAGTGTTCTCACAATTGCTTCTGTGCTTTTTTTTCCTGTGTTTGCCACCTCTGAATTCATTTGTCGAGCTGCAGACATTAGCCTTGCTTTAATTGAGGATCTCTCAAGACCAGCTGTTGTAGAAATTCCCAAAGAGAATGAGTTTGCCAACATGGTCATCTTCATTTTAGAAGTGTCTCATAGGACTCAGGCTAATATTTGACAGAAATGATCTGATATGTATCTGGCCATATAAATTAGTAATCTGGCACTTCTTTTACATCTAAATTAGGCCTTAGTAGTACTCAGGATGGGAAGATGTGATTACTGTCTGGATGTGTTAACAGCTTTATAACCTTCTCACCTGTCCTGGTGGGCAAAAATTAAGGTGCCACAGTTGCCTTAGAAGCTGTATTCTGCATGCTAATACACCAGAGTAATTTTGTTTACTGGGCAGTGTTTTGATATGCTACTCTAGGGAAGCATTTCACTGATGAAAGGAAGTGATAATCCCTGTGTACAACAAAGCCAATAGCATACTCTGGGTGTTTTTTCCTTTTTTTCTTCAATTCTAAATCCAAGAATTCTGAAATACACTAGATTCTGAAAAAACCTCTTAAAAGATTCTAAAAGACTCAACTTCTAAAATGATTTATACAGAATTAAGTGTTTTTAAAGACAGTATCTGTCAGCTTGTTTAATTTATATGCTTAGACTAGTATTAATGTAGAAAAAAAACATGTCTGAAGCAATTGTTTTAATGTTAACTACAATTATTAAGTGATGGAAAAAATGCTTTAGGATTAAAAGTGTTTCTCTTAAAGCAGGATTGTGATAGCAAAGTTGTTTGTGATTTTTGAGTTATTTCCTCTCTGTTTCCTCATCTTTTTAGTAAATAAGATCGAAATGAAACTTACAAATGAAGTCAATTGAGTATTAGTGCCATATAGGACTATTATGACATCAAAAATAGTTTTTGAAATCAAAGGATAATAGTAGTGAAAGCAGTAGTGAGAGTTTTGCCAAGTAGTGAGAGTGGAGTGAGTAGTGAAAGCAGAGTGAGTATTGTCAGATATCTGCTTGTGTACCTCATCTTGCCTTGTGATTTATATTGTTTATTTATAGCATTCAGAGGATTGGAAAACTTAAAGATATTTCTGTAGTTCTTCATTCTTGATCATTTCAATGATTTAACCATTGCTTTATGGTTACATTAATTACTTGCAATACTATATCCATGTACCAATGATTCCTCACAGAATTCTCACTGGTGTTAGTGGGAAATGTTAGTGGTGGTGAGAATCATAGAATGGTAGGGCTGGAAGGGATCTTTAGAGATCATCTAGTCCAACTCCTCTGCAGAAGCAAGTCCATCTAGATCAGGTCACATAGGAACATGTCCAGGTGGGCCTTGAAGACCTCCAAGGAAGGAGACTCCACAACCCTTCTGGGCAGCCTGTGCCAGGGCTCCCTCACCCTCACAGTAAAATCGTTCTTATGTTTAAACGGAACTTCCTTTTCACTCTTGCTTTCAAGAAGGGCAAGCAGGAGGATCTGAGGAGCTCAGGCTGCTCAGCCTCAACTTGATCACTGGGAAAGTGATGAAGCAACTAATTCTCTACATGTAAGGGACAAGAAGGTGATTAGAAGTAGTCAGCAGGGACTTACAAAGGGGAATTGTGCTTAACCAACATGGAAACCTACTATAACAAAGTGACTAGCTTGGTGGATGATGAGGGAGCAGAAGACTTCAGTAAGACTTAACACTGTCTCCTGTAGCATCTTCATAGACAGACTGATGAAGTATGAGTTAGTTAGTGGACAATGACCTGAAAACTGGCCGAACAACCAGGCCCATAGGGTTGTGATCAGTGGCACAAAGTCCAGTTGGAGGCAAGTCGCTAGTAGGGTACCTCAGGATTTGATATTTGGGCTAATGCTGCTTAATACCTTTAATAATGACTTGACCAATAAAGCAGAGAATAATTTTAGCAAGTTTACAGATGATACAAAACTGAGAGGAGTAGTTCCTAGATCAGGTGGTTGTTCAGCTTTTCAGAGGAACTTTAATAAGTTGAGAGTTGGACAGATAGGAACCTCATCAAATTCTACAACAGGAAACCCCATGAACCTGGGGAGGAATAACCCTGTGCACTACTACTCACTAGGGACTGACTGGCTGGAAAGCAGCTCTGCACAGTAGAATATTGGTGTCCTTGTGGATGACAACATGAACATGAACCAGCAATATATCTCACAGCAAAGATGACAACCTCCTGGACTGCATTAGGCAGAGCATTGCCAGCAGGTTATGAGAGGTAATGCCTCTCTACTTATACTAGTGACACCACATCTGGAGTGCTGAGTTAAGTTCTGGGCATTCCAGTACAAGAGAGAGATGGATTTACTGGAGTGAGTCCAGCAAAGGGCTGCAAAGATACTTAATGGTCTTCCATGTGAGGAGAGACTGAGAGAGTTGGTTCAGAGGGATCTTGACCATGTGTAAAAATACCTGATGGGACATAATGAAGAAGAGGAACCCAGATTGTACTGAATAGTGCCCAGTGAGCACAAAGGCAAGCCAAGATGGGTCATGAGCACAAGCTCACATGTCTGAAAATTCACTTGAACACAAGAAAACACTTTTGCTGTGAGGGTGATTGAGCCAAGGAACAGGCTGCATGGAGAAGTTGTGGAGTCTCCATCTGTGAAGATATTACCAAGCTGACTGCACACGGTGTCACCTGACACTGAGGGGACAGATGTGTTCTCTTAGGGATCCTTGGTAAAATGATGGTGGCACTAATTTTAGTTGCAATTAAAGCTTTATTTTCTTAACAGGATATTATGTTAGTATAGCACAGGATTTATCATTAGACTGGCACAGTATTTCAGAAGTAGAATCAATATAGTAGCACAGCACAGAATTTAAAATACAGCTTAGGATTTCTCATCACTTGAGCAATACAGAATTTGTAATACAATTGAAATGAGAATTTCTTATCACCTGCATTCCTCACAACTCAGGTAAAATCTTAATATCTGGTTTGTTATATCAATGTAATAATCATAATCTAGACTTGAAAATCATAAAAGTCACTCAGTCCTTTGAGAAAGTTAATGACAGTGAAGGTGTCCCTGCCATTGGAGAAGTCCAGCAGCAGTTGCAGGACCCCAGTTAGGCCTTGCAACCACTTGATCTTA
Organism: Colius striatus; assembly: GCF_028858725.1. Lineage (NCBI taxonomy): Eukaryota > Metazoa > Chordata > Aves > Coliiformes > Coliidae > Colius > Colius striatus. The sequence goes on from NC_084759.1 coordinate 69,214,537, forward strand.
CGGACAATGCTCTGGGTGCTGCAGTACTTTCCTGTTCTGTGATGGGGTCTTCACCACCACCTGCCTGACCAAGTGCTTGCTTTGAGGCCAGTAAGGAAGGGCCTAGTGCCCACGAACCTTGAGGCAAGTAGGGAGGGGAAGAAGAAATCTGTTTGTTTTTCTGCTTGGTTCATGGGACCTTCAGGGCTTGATAATAAGGGAAAGAAAATGAGTATGTGATCCACTTGGTAACAGAGAATGGCTGTTTGCCTCAAAACAGTGTTAGTGATGCTAACCACGTTACCAGGGGCTGTGGGAGCATGGGGTACCAGTCACACATGCTGCTCTGACTGAGCCTGCAGAGGGGGTTGGATTAGGTGGCGTCAGAGTCCCTCTCAATTTCACTTTTCCTGTGATTCTGTGAAGACTTGTATTGGCATAGGAAGCAGTGAATAGCTTTAATATGGTCATTGGGGCATTTATTTCCTCTTTGTGGGCTGCATTATTCTTCAGTAGAGCAATAGGCTTGTCTTTAGGACCTCTGCTTTTTATTTTCCTTCTAATCTGTTTCTCTCTCCTGCATTTCTTCCTCTATGTGGCATTTTATTTCTTGCAGTTATTTGTTCTTTTGTAGATTTTGTTCCCTTTCCCATTTTGTTGGTGGTATGTTTAGCAATGGAATAGTTAAGTTTGCATAACTCTACAGCCAGATGGAGATAGAAATACTAGTTGTTTCACTGAGCCTAACAGAGAGCTGTATATCTCATGCCTTTTGTCTTGGAATAATTGCAGAGTTGAGGAAACATCTCTGAATCAAGTCACACTAGTGCTAAAAAAATTCTCTGTGACTTGAAAAGCCAAGGATGGTTTTCTAGAGCTTAGATGTTTTACAGGACCTAGTTACTAAATGTTGGAAATAGATATATACTTGCTAAGGAGTTGTATCTTAGAATTAATAATAAAGATTATACCTTGCATATATTTACTTATAAATTCTTGCTCGTAGCAAGAAAACTCAAGTTTCCTATAAAAGTATGTGTTTTTCATAGAATCATAGAATGGTAGGGGTTGGAAGGGACCTTTAGAGATCATCTAGTCCAACCCCCCTGCAGAAGCAGGGTCACCTAGATCAGGTTGCATAGGAACATGTCCAGGGGGATCTTGAAGACCTCCAAGGAAGGAGACTCCACAACCCCCCTGGGCAGCCTGTGCCAGGGCTCTCTCACCTGAACAGTGAAATAGTTTTTCCTTATGTTTAAGTGGAACTTTTTGTGTTCCAGCTTCATCCCATTGCCCCTTGTCCTGTTGCTAGCTACTATAGAAAAAAGGGATGTCCCACCCTCCTGACACCCACCCTTTAAATATTTATAAATGTTAATAAGATCTCCTCTCAGGCTTCTCTTTTCTAGACTAAACAGCCCTAGTTCCTGCAGTCTTTCCTCGTGTGAAAGATGTTCCATTCCCCTGATCATCTTGGTGGCCCCGCGCTGGACTCTCTCCAGCACTTCCCTGCCCTCTTGAGCTGAGGAGACCAGAACTGGACACAGGACTCCAGATGAGACCTCACCAGGGCAGAGTAGAGAGGGAGAAGAACCTCCCTCGACGTGCTGGCCACACTCTTCTTGATGCATCCCAAGTTTTTCTTCTTGTCATTGGTTCTAAGGAAAAAAAAAATACTGAGAGAAGAAGGAATTAGATTTTGTTTAATACATTGGATTGTATAAGCTACCTGCAATACAAATAATCTTAAGTTTTAATAGCATTTTTAATATGAAATGCATGCTTTGTGATGCTTTTGTCTTTATGAATTAACTATGCTGTTTAATAAAAAAGCTTTATAAATGTTGTCTCATGCCTTACAGGAAACTGGGCTGCAGTACAAGAAGTTTGTGGCCTATCCTTGGATCCTGACAGTTACTTGGCCAGTGGACATGGTAGGACTCTTATAATTCTCTGCAACTGTAGTGTGGTGTTTTCTGTGGCTATATTTCGTGTTTGCAGTGCTGGTGAGTACATCAGAACTAGTCATCTTCAACTTGTGCCTTATGGAATGGAGGTAATTGTGCACTTCTGAAGTCTGCTTCATCTGATGTGTTTCAGACTTCTGGTTTGGATGAACACCCTCATACTTTTCAAGTGTCTATTTTTCTCTTCTGATGGGACATCAGCATTTTGAACAGACTGGTGTATGTCAAGTTGCAGTGGTGTTCAAGAATGTTCCCCATCCCATCCAGCAAGATTGAGACCCACACACACAAACATGTGTGTCTCCAGGCATATGTGCACACATGTGTATGCACACAGTTTTTGGCAGTAGATTGGTTCAAAGGCTTGTTTCATCAAAACATTATCTTGCAAACATAAATGTTTGATAAGAAGAGTATTTTGAGAACAGAAGCAGCTTTTTTGTAACACCTCTTCCTATACAACCCTTGCAGCATTGTGAGGAATTTGTTTTAGAATCATTGAATCGTTACAATTGGAAAAGACAGAGTCCAACCACTAACCCAACACTAAACTAAATCATATCCCTCAGCACCTCATCTACATGTCTTTTAAATATCTCTAGGGACAGTGACTCCACCAACTCCCTGGGCAGCCTGTTGTAGTGCTTAACCCTCTTGGTGAAAAAGTTCTTCCTAATCTCCAATCTAAACTTCCCCTGCTGCAACTTGAGCCCATTTCCTCATGTCCTGTCATTCATTACTGGACACAGGGGGTTGACCCATTGTGCTGTCTATATTTTTACAGCTTGCATGTTACCATTTAACAACATCTCAATATGACAAATGTGGACAGTAGAAATTACCTTAAAGTGAAACGTTTTCCCATATTTGTGCTGCTTAACAGATAGAGGAGTAAACTACTGTGATAAAGTAGGTATTTTCTGAAGTTGTAGGTGTTCTTTCTACTGTCTGTGTCATGGTCAAGGAGCATTAAATTGTCCCTGTTGGGAACTTTCCTTTTTATCTTGACTCTTACTACTACTGTTAGGCTCTGAACTGGCTCTTACAACCTGATCAGGAGCTCATTTCAAATTCCTAATGTACTTTGGGTTGTGGGCATCCCTGAGATCAGTCTGTGTTTGTGTTTATTTTTCAAGAAGGCAGTAGGTCTTGTGCTTTGAAACCAAAGTTACAAGCGAAGAGCACAAAGTGCCCTTTATAAGTACTCAAGGTTATTCTGAGTGTGAAGCTGTGTGCTAGAATATATCTGAGAAGGTGTTTGAGCAATTAATGAAGGACCAGTGAAGTAGCTGCCAACCTTCAGGATGAAGTTTTCAGTAGTGAGTGAAGTTTTGAAGTTCCTTGGCTCTGTACATACCTGAAAACTGTCAAGATGCAAGTTCATATTCAGAGCCACTCCTGGAGTCTATGAGGTGCAAATGAAATGAATGTTCACATTGCCTGAGGTTGTCATCTACGAAGTCTTCCTAGTGTGCCCTTCATGTGAGGTGCACCATGTTGTGTGAGAAGTCATCTGAACTGCCATCTGTGAACTTTCTTCCTGGCAGTTTCAACTGTACTGTGAGCACTCTTGTGATTTTATTTTAACTTGCTTTTTACATAATGTCAAAAGTATTGCCTGCTAACTGTTTCTGTGGAGTTTTTCAGAGACTGGTGTTATAAGTGAATGACTCAATATTTGTCATTAAGCTGTAGCCTGATAAACTCCTTAAGCTGGCAGTGCTGTTGAGGTGAGGTCTCATCCTGTTCACACCACTGTTGTTTATTTTCACTTTTCAGTCACTTCAATTTTCTCCTGGATTTTACTACACATTTGCAGGAACAGGAAGGACAGGGAAATGTGGAAGCTCAGCTACCTGTGAGGAAGTAAGAGGCTAGAAGTACTCAAGGTTTATGCCAGTGAAAGCTATTTATGATATTGTCACTTCACATGCCCTCTCCCACCTGTCTGTTCACAACTACCTTACATACATTGCGTTCGGAAGTGAGCTATCATGAAGGTGTAGCTCTAATGAAGCTTGTTTCTCTCTTTTTCTGGGTAGTGGCCGTAAAAAAGTTATGGAAGGGCTGAGGTGAAGCTGACTGTCAGCAAAACTGTCTCTGATAATCAGTGGGAGAGGTGGAAATGGCATGCACAAACAAAACTAATTGGTGTGTTTTCTCTTGACCTTTCTTGTTCAGGACAATGAAGACTACCCACTGATCAGAACAGGACCCTATTGGAAGAAGTTTAAGGCCAATTTCTGTGAATTTATTGCAGTGCTTGTCCAACAGTGCCAGTGCAGCATCCTGTATGATAGCTACTTGATGGACACTATCATCTCGCTGCTCACAGGCTTAGCGGACTCCATGGTCAGAGCATTTAGGCACACAAGCACTTTGGCAGGTAAAAGAACTCACAGAGTTGCTGTAGATCATGAGTTTTCTTGACTTGTGTACAAAAACTCAGAATTGAATTTAAAAGCTTTCTTTATTGGAATGGTTGTTCTCATATGCATTGACAGTGCCTTCCTCTTAACATATGTTACTGTAATATACATTATTTGATCCAACATGTATCTGAATGGAATTTAGATGCTTTGGATATGATAGATCTAAACCATCTTTTCTTTCTAAAGCAACTTTCTTTAATGCCTGACATTGCTAACTTTAGAATTGTATTACTGTGTTCTGATTCCTTTTTTCAGAAACTGATTTTTCACAGTCACTTTTCTATTTTGTTATTTTCCTCTGCTAATTAATGTCATGAGGTTGCGTTAAATGCTTCACTTTAAAAAGTTGGCCTTGGAGAGCTGCTCTTCTTGTGGTACCTGTGCTAAAAAGAAAGTATATTGCTTGTTACACATTATTGTTTTATGCAGCATAATCATACTAAAACTGTTGTCTTTTTTTTCTTTTCACAAAGCCAGTAAATAGCCTCTTTGCCACATAAAGAGCACTTAAAGTATAATTTGTTTTAAAATATACTGTTTGCATTGAAGGCTCAAAAAAACCCCCTTTGAAATCTTTGCAAACCATCTAGTGATCTCCAGAGGAATGTGAATTTTTGTCAATTCAAGTAAAATAGATTCCCTACCTTTCATAGGTCAGCTTTACTGTTGGGGTTTTTTTTTAATTATTACTGAAAATCACCTGTTCCAGAACTCTAGATTCTTCTGGAGAAAAATAAAAATGACATAAAAGAAGAAGAGAGATACCCAGTGCATTACTTCTCTGACTAGGACTCTGCCAAGAACTCTGGCCAAAAATTGTAAATCACCAGTAATATCACAGTATTTTCTCTTTTTTTGGTCATTATCTGCTTTTAAAATAATCGCTGTATTTTAAAACAAATTACTATAATCTAGTAGTGTTCGTGTTTTGGATAATAAACTGGGTATGGTTAGCCAGATGCTTTTTGTGGTATAGTGGTGAATGGTACATATTTCTCAGTTAAGCTAAATACATTGGGTTTGTTTCTTTTTTAGCAATGAAACTTCTGACAGCGGTTGTAAGCGTACATCTGAACCTTGATGTCAACAAGCACAATGCTCAAAGGTTATACGAGGTGGAGAAGAAGAGGATAAGTGGCAAGAGGACCAATTACAGACTTGACCAGCTAGAGAGAAAAAGGAAAGAGGTTAGGCAGGTGTCTTGTATTGGAGATGTGTGAAGATATAAAAAGGGGGATTGCTGACAACTGCTGACAGCTTGCTTTTGGGTCACTACACTTCTTTGAGGTTTATATTCTTTATCTAATGTGTGGTGCAGAGCAGTTGAGACTGGCTAGATTAAGTGATATAAAATGACTAAGGTAGTAACTACCTTAGTTTTCCCTTTGGCTCGTCAAGTACATGTATTGCTGTGGAAAAAAGGCTTTTCATAGAATAATAGAATGGTAGGAGTTGGAAAGGACCTTTAGAGATCATCTAGTCCAACCCCCCTGCAGAAGCAGGTCCACCTAGATCAGGTCACACAGGAATGCATCCACGTGGGTCTTGAAGACCTGCAAGGAAGGAGATTCAACGTACTCCCTGGACAGCCTGTGCCAGGGCTCCCTCACCTGAATAGTGAAATAGTTTTTTCTTACATGTAAGTTGAACTTTTTGTGTTTCAGCTTCATCCCATTACCCCTTGTCCTGTCACCAGATACAACAGAAGTGATGCCCCAACCTCCTGAAAACCACCACTTAGATATTTGTAAATATTAATAAGATCAGAATGTAACTACGAAAAGGTCAATTGCTCCTGTAGATACTGACCACTCACTTTATGTTGGTGCTGTTTGTAAACACTAGCAATTCCCACCACAGTAGTATTGTAAGTGCACTAATGCAAATTTTTCCACACGTAGTGAATTGTGGGACCAATATTAACATTCAGATCTCTTTGTATTTCAGTATGAGCATAAACTTCTAGAGATACAGCACATGACAAATGCTATTTTCAAAGGGACGTTTCTAAACCGTTACCGGTAAGAATGAAAATGAAGCTGTGATGTGTATCTGCCTTCCTAACAAAATGCTGCTTAGATTGTCCAGATACCAGAATCAAGTTCAACATCCTAGAGGCACTGATGGCATCAAGGGAAGTGTAGCAGTTATATTATTTTGAAGAATATGAGCTTATGGAAACCTTTCTCTTCAGTATGTTTCTTGAGGTTTTTCCTGCTGGGTATAGAGCAGTGCGTTTGTGATTTGTGACTGGTTTGTGAGAAGGTGTCCAGAATGTCATAATAATTATTGCATGAAACTTATCTGAAAGTATATGAAGATGCCTGTAATATTTTGGATTGTACTTGCTTTTGCAATTCCCAAAAATAAGTGTTATATAATATACATTATATAATATATATATGATAATATAATTAATATATATTAGGTATTTTAAAGGTATTAATATTGTGATTTTTATAATTTCACAGCGATGTGATCCCTGAGATCCGAGCAGCTTGCATTGAAGAAATTGGCAGCTGGATTAAAACATACCCAGATGTTTTTTTAAATGATAGCTATTTAAAGTACATTGGGTGGATGCTGTATGATAAGGTAAAGTTTTAATTTTCCTTACTGGGGACAGTAGATGGGAAACATTTACAAATGTATTAAAAAAACAACCAAAACCTCTGAAAAGGATCCTAATGTTTAAGTTCTTGAGAACAGATATTTAAGACCATGGTAGTATGAAGAAACCCCAAAACTTTCTTCCTCATTTCAGATTTTATTTTTAAAGCTATTGTAGCACTAGAATCATAGAATCATTTCAGTTGGAAGAGACCTTTAAGATTATTGAGTCCAGCCTTTGTCCCAGCCCTATCAACCACTAGACAGAGAATGTTTTTCCTGGTTCTATAGTACTGTGTCCCACCTGTGTGTGTAGTAACTTTTATATGTTACTGAGTGGGGAGCTATTATTGAATTGTAAAATGGCCCATATCCTTTCAGTACATAGAATCATAGAATGGTAGGAGTTGGAAGGGACCTTTAGAGATCATCTAGTCTAACCCCCCTGCAGAAGCAGGGTCACCTAGATCAGGTCGCATAGGAACATGTCTAGGCAGGTCTTGAAGACCTCCAAGGAAGGAGACTCCACAACCCCCCTGGGCAGCCTGTGCCAGGGCTCCCTCACCTGAACAGTGAAATAGTTTTTTCTTATGTTTAAATGGAACTCTTTGTGTTCCACCTTCATCCCTTTACCCCTTGTCCTGTTGCTAGCTACTATAGAAAAAAGGGCTGTCCCAACCTCCTGACACCCACCCTTTAGATATTTATAAATGTTAATAACATCTCCTCTCAGTCTCCTCCAGACTAAACAGCCCCAGTTCCTGCAGCCTTTCCTCATATGAAAGATGTTCCATTCTGCTGATCATCCTGGTGGCCCTGCGCTGGACTCTCTACAGCACTTCCCTGTCCCTCTTGAGCTGAGGAACCCAGAACTGGACACAGGATTCCAGATGAGGCCTCACCAGGGCAGAGTAGAGAGGGAGCAGAACCTCCCTTGACCTGCTGGCCACACTCTTCTTGATGCATCCCAGGATGCCATTGGCCTTCTTGACTATGAGGGCACATTGCTGGCTCATATTTAGCTTATTATCAATCAGGACTCCCAGGTCCTCTCTCTGCAGAGCTGCTCTTCAGCAGTTCAACCCCCATGCAGTGTTAAATGCTGACTCAGATTCTGATTTTCTCGTTTTGATGGTTACATTTAAAAACTTGGTAGGTTTAAAAACCTACCAAAGCCCCAACCAAAATGAAACAAAAAAATGCAAGAAAACTGTAAGTCAAAGAAATGCTTGTCCTCGTGCTTCTAAAACACTTGAGAGATTTTTAGGACAATAGGAATATTTATTGTGAGTAGCTAATTACCAAAATAAGCACATGGTAGGTACTTCTACAGTCCACCTTTTAAAAGTGGATATGGCTTCTGTATAAATTCTGAGACATCCTCAGTTTTGTGTCAACTTTAAGGAATAAAATTGTATTTTATAAGAAAGCCAGGAGGGGGAGCACAAAGCCTCTGTCTTCACTGTGTTGGACCATTAGCGTAAAGGTAGTATTTGGATTTTTAGAACAAATCTATCAACAACTGTTGTCTTTTCCTGCATAAATTTTATCTGATCAGACTATCTTTTTAGGATATGTTCAGTTGGGAGAATTCTCAAAAGGAAAAGTAATTTTGAAGATGATGTGTCTTCATTCCCAATGCTGTGCAGTGAAAATCAACAGCTGGTATCTCAGATTAATACACGTAGCTCATGCAGTATTGCTTATTGAAGACTGGATAGGATTGTTTTTCTAAAGCTTATTATAAGCAATTCAGATGCAGGCAGAGTGAGATAAAGTGAGAAGTCTTCCCTATTCCCCATTAGGCTGAGGTGTGGTAGTGTCCCACTACTGGTGTTTGCAGTCCTGGCAATGCTTTGTGATTTGCAGTCAGCGTTAAATTGCCCAAATCCAAAAGGAGTGCTGGGCATTTTTGGCAGCAGCAGAGGATGGCAGTGCTTTTATATACATCTGAATGTTATTTCCCATGACTCCTCCTTAATAAGCATTTCCATCCCATCTTATTGGGGGTGGGCGGCAGGAGGCTGATATCTCCCAGAGCCAATTTTCTTTTAGTATGTCACGTAGAGAAGTTTGCCAAATAATTTAGACTTCAGAGTAGAACCACCACAAAAGTATTCCAAAGGTGGGGAAAAGCTGGCCAGGAAATCTACAGTGCTGCAAACAGAGATGAATTTAAGTCATTTGGGAGGCTTTAAAGTGGAGAGAGGAGGGGGAAGTAAGAATAACATTAACATTTTGTCTCGAAAGTCTTCTATTTTAATATAAACATTCCATCTTCCTCATGAGACACCATTTTACCATTATACTCTGACATGAAACATTACTTTTTAATGCAAAATCTTATTTCCAAGGTGCAAGAAGATGCTCCATATTCTGTGGTAATCTGCTCAAAATTGCATATGAAGGTCTCTTATTGGCCCAGTAAGAGTTGTGGAGCAGTGCTATAGAGATATATTTCTGAGAAGTTTATGTTCATCTGCTAGAAATAATGAAACTTTTCATTTTTTGAGAGACTAAGCAACAGCTGATACTAAATCTGAGGGCAGTGTGCGGTTGAAAAATGTCGTTTGTGAGCCCGGTCACTTACTGGTTTCATAAATGGTTTCACCAGTTTCGAAACCCAGACACCTAACTTGTGCTCAGAAGCATTAATGTTCTTCCAAGGGAAAGTACAGCATCCAGATCTAATCAAATCAGTGCTGTTCTGAGCAGCAGATGTTGAAAGAACATGACAATGGGGATTAAAGATGGCAAAAGTGAAAAGCAGAACCAGCAGACAGGAAGGCAAAGACAATAGAGATATACACTAGGCACTTTCTACCATGTTAGACTACCTTTGTCTGGAACTTCAGGGCAGGTTAAGATTTTTTTTATTAGACTATGAAAAACATCTAAAGAAATCCTGTGGAGATGGGGATTTGCTGTTGAACCTCTGTGTCATGACTGTGTGATCCTCTGGTCAAATTTCAGGAAATTTAAAGGGTTTTTAATGTTGCTACCCATTCAACATGGCTATAGAAACTCACCCCATGGTTATGGCTATACCTCTGAAATACGTCTTTCTTCAAATGGTTGTGTTAACATGGTTTTCTGCTCCACAGGTCATCTCTGTGCATATGTACTGTTTTTTTCTCTTTGTGGGGGATGTGGGAGAGCAGTTTTAAAGGCTGCTTAACTTGACAGGACAGATAAGCTGCATTGTCTTTGCTCTTTAGGAGTAATTCAGAAGTAGACCTAGTTTTCCCAATTTATTGTTTGGAGAAAAGAAAAATGACCCAATGGCCACATCAAACCCTCAAAGTCCCGGCCTATATTTGTAGATCTTCTTGAATGGTCCCATCTCATAACGGTGAAGCTGAAATGTCATAACTGAATGTGTCTTGGCAGTGCTGGAGCCCGTGTGGAGCTCTCTGAGGTCACTAGAGCTGCCCACTGTCTTACTGATGTTTTCTACCAGTCTGTTTGCAGGTCAGGGTCAAAATATACTATGATACAACTGGGGAACAGCATGTGTTCAGAGTAGCCTGAAAATGTGCTCGGATAATTCCCTTTCGCTCCGTCACAGCTTTGAAAGATGAGACAGTTTTTTTTGGTCAAGATTAGAATGACAAGGGGATGTTTGTACTTGCCTGCCTTACTGTCAAAAGGAGCTTGGAGGTAGGCAGTGAAATAGCTTCAGAAGGATGTGAAGGAATTTTGAATCATCAAGAAGCTATGAGTAGTGATGAATCCAGAAAAGAAGAGGTGATTGAGAAGTAGAGAACACTGCTGAAAACACAGGAAAACAGTAGAAGCAGCCATAGTAAAAGTAGGTATTTGTACATAGTTACTAATTTTCTCAGCACTTAAAGATATACATATAGGGTTCTGACTGAGATCTTCTAGGTGGGAACAGGATGCCTCAGAAGGCTGGTGGTGTAGTTTAATATTCAACTTTATGTCTGCAGACCTACACTTGAATGCCACCTAACTGACAAATGCAAATGATATTACTACCTGGCTGCCAAGGGCTATGTGACTATTTAGCAAACCACAACAAAACTTTTTTCCTCTTTTTTTCTCTCTTATCTTCAAGCACAAATGCAGTCCTTGTTTACAAGCAAAGCCGTGAGATAAACTACTGAGGGCACTTGAAGTGCCAGTATGCAGTGATGGGTACCAAGCTGGGACTGTTTGTGAGCAAGTTCTGTGCTGTAGAAGCCTTTGTGGCTGTAGGAAGCAGCAGGTATGGGCAGATCTTTCTCAGACAAGGCCTTTAATTTCAAAGCCCAATATATAGTGTACTGCTGGTGTGTCATGGGCAGACTAGAGAGCAGTTACTTATTGTTGCCTGCTGATCTTTCATTTTGTGTTCCTAGCAAAAAGAGGTCTTATGCAAAACTGTTTGTCAAAGCCTGCTATGGGGTGTCACTTTCCATCTAAGCAGGTGAACAGGAACTTGTAGTAATGGATAGCCCATGTGTAGGTGGTCTCTCCTTTCTTGGCTTTCCTTGATTATTCTAACTGCTATTGTTAGCAAGAGGAATTAAGGAAGAAATATAAAGAGACTGATTCAAAGCCTGAAGTTCGTTGAAGTGTCTCTGATATCTTTATCATTGTAAATTTACAGAACACAGTGATTTTTTCTATGTTAGATCCTCAGAATGACTTTCCTAATGAGGTGTAAAGCTTTGTCATTTGAAAGGTGTAGCAATATGCATGAGAATTTAAAAGCTGGAAAATGAGAAGACTTCTTTGAGGCATCTGTGTGAAGTAGCAGTACTAATAATGGGAAATAACACCTAGCAGGGATAAATATGTTTTGCCTAAATTAACTAATTAGGCCAAATTCGAAGCAACTCTTTTCTTAGAATGCTTAAAATACAGCATTCTGGTGTAAAACAGAATTAGGGAGAAGGCATAACACTTAACTCCGTGGCTGTAAGAACCCACAATAATAAGCCAATGCATTTCTAAGGTGTACCTCTTCATCTGGGAATCCTCAGAATTTCTTGGAGTTCTTGTCTGTGTTTAGCAATTGTCCCAGTCAAATTGAAAGAAAGCAGGCAAAGTCTGATGTATGGAAGGAGTGCGGATTGTATTGTGTCCAGTTTTGGGCTCCCCAGCTCAAGAGGGACAGGGAACTTCTGGAGAGAGTCCACTAAGATGATCAGGGGACTGGAGCAACTTTCTTATGAGGAAAGGCTGCGGGAACTGGGGCTGTTCAGCCTGGACAAGAGAAGACTAAGGGGAGACCTCATTAATACTTACAGATATTTAAAAGGTGGATGTGAAGAGGATGGGGTGGCACTTTTTTCTGTTGACTCCGGTGACAGGACAAGGGGTAATGGAAAGAAGCTGTAACACAAAAAGTTCCATTTAAACATAAGGAAAAACTATTTTACTGTGAGGAAGCCCTGGCACAGGCTGCCCAGGGAGGGTGTGGAGTCTCCTTCTCTGGAGGTTTTCAGAATGTGCCTGGATGTGTTTCTGTGTGACCTGATCTAGGTGAACCTGCTTTAGCAGGGGGGTTGGACTAGATGATCTCGAGGTCCTTTTCAACCCCTACCATTGTGTGATTCTGTGATATCACTAATAAAGAGGATGAAGCCATATTTCTATAGTCTGCAGTGGGTACCCACAAATAACTCTTATTTACATAATAAAAATGCCAATAGTGCATGACGTCAAAGATACATGTCTTTTACTATTAGCTGACTACTCTATGTCTTCTAGCAAGCTGAAGTACGGTTGAAGTGTCTTCTGGGACTGCAGGGAATTTATAGCAGAAAAGAACTTGTTTCCAGGATGGATCTCTTTACTAGCAGATTCAAGGTAAATAGATTATTACTTGTTATTTTTTAAGTCTCATCAGTTGTATACACAGAGTCTGATGTGTTGATCAGACTCTCCACTCTCTTGACTGACAGGAACTTAGAGTACTGCAGAAACAGCCAGCTCAACTGTGTGGATGAAGACATATGTCTGCAGATGTATTTCCCTCTGTTTCTCTGGAATTTTCTGATTAAGTTCACGTACAAAATGATGTTAGCGTGCTCTGTGGTCAGTTATCTCCACCATTCTTCTAGAATGGCCCAGAATTTTTTTTGGTATCTTTGATAGATGACAAGGAATTTCATAGTTTAAAGGTCCTTTTTGTTTTTTTGCTGCTCCTGATAATGGCTTAACCTTTTAGATACTGAATTGTGTCACATCCTGACCATGTATCACACTGATGTGGAATGGCTCTCTGTTGATCCACCATGTCAGTATGAATCTTGAAGAAGGATCCCTGCTCTCTTTCCTGGACGAGTCACATCAAATGCTGTAATTTTTAGAGCTTTTTCTGTGACCACACTGACCACATACACTACCTTTTTACTATATTCCACCATCCCAGCTTGTTTAAGAAGTGAAGCACCTTTAACTTATTTTAATCCTGCCCTTGGTAATGATTTGGGCAGCAGCTACTATTAGTCCAACAGGGCTGTGCATTTTCAATATCTGGGTAAGAAAGCTCAAAATGCTGTGATTGATATCTCAGTCCCTCAGAATCAGTACATAACCGATGCCTGCATGTGGTGGTATTTCATATTCTTTTTGCAAAAGGAGCAAGGCTTACCTGTATGTTGTGGCAGTTGCTAATAGTAAAAAAATACCTATAGCACATCCTCAAAAGAACAAAAAAGTAGATGAATGTTGTTATCTTAAGAATTAATTATTCAGACTAAGCTTGGCCAGCTAAGGTTAACTTCTGTTCTAAACAATTTTATGTGGTAGTCCCTTATCTTTCTGTCTAAAAGAAGATTGCTGTAAGCTACATAACCAGCTGCTGGTATTCAAAGACTAATCCAGTCTGTACTGCGACCTCCCTCTGTGTAGAGGATGCTATATAAATGGATTATTGCAAACTCCATTCCCCAGTCAAAAAAACCCAAGCTGAACACAACTCCTTCTCCTCTAAACAAAAGAAACCTAAAGAGCTACACACAGAATACACAGTGATCTGTAATATTTTAAAAACTTTTTATGCTTTCTCAATGATGGGAAATGTAATTGTGTAACCATCAATCCATTTCCCACAAGCAGGATTTTTATACACTCCCTCTTACCCTTCAGTGTTCAAACTCAGGATTTGTGGACTTAGACAAGTTGCAACTGGGTTGTGAGGAAAGGAAGGTGCAAAGTAAAGTGAATCTAGAGGTGCAGAAATTATACATTAAGTGAGAAAGCTGTTAGTCCCAAAACAAACAAATCCAGAGTTTCATATACCTTAAAGATGTAGGCCACACTGAGCAGTGTGAGCTCTTCCCAAGGAGGAAGGACATAGGACAGGAAAATTTCCCCTGTCTTCTGAGGTGTCTGCATGTGTTCCAAGTTACAACACTGTGAATTCCAGAGGTGAGGAATATTGCTGCTGTTCTATGAAGTACCTTTATGACTGAAGTCCTAATTGTCTTTCCAGCAATGCTCTGGTTCTGTAACACGTAGGTACATGCACTTTATTGTTGATGAGAGAAACTGATTATATAATGCTTGTAATTTGAGGCTTACCTTTGTTTAACATACTGAAACGCCAGTAGTAACATCTTAGAAATAAGTTGTCAGTCACTTTTAATTTGTAGATTGTAGTTGATTTCTAGTGAAAGCATACATTACCTCTATTAAAAAAATATCATATTACTGCATGATTAATTCAGTTAAATATTAACATGCTGTTAATTTTCAGCGGCTGGGGAACTACTTGGTAGTAATCAAGTTGCCTTATGTCTCTTAGGAAATAGCTACTGAAATAAAAATAAATCTCTGCTCTACTAGTGTAGATGATCTAGCTGTAGCAAAATTATGTGTTTATGGAGAACAAACCATGTTACCTCTTTTTGTTGTCATTTTACATCCATTAGGATCGAATTGTGTCCATGCCTCTGGACAAGGACCATGAAGTAGCAGTTCAAGCCATGAAACTCTTGATGCTTATGTCACAGTAAATAATTTCTTTTTTAATTTACTGTATTGTTTTAATGGCAACAAGATCCAGATACAATCCCGATGAATCTTCCTGTAATTGGTTATATGCTGGGAAACAGTTGCTTCTAGCAGATTATGAGTTAGTTAAAGCTGCTTAAGACATGGCATTTTCTTTCTGGGGGAAATGGCAAGGTTAAGAAAAACCTTGTGCCGAGGTTCAGTGTGAAAACTCAATTTTTGTATCTTTATACTTCCCTCTGAAAGGAAATCCCACACATCTACCTATCTCAAAATCCCCACTGAAGATGGGGTCCCCACCCCATCTTCTGTCCCAGGGTTGCCAGGCCTTAACCAGGAGCTCAGGGAACTCTGACATCTTCCCTGTCTCCTCACCTGATGTAGGAAGCCTTGAGTTTTGAGGCTGTTGCTAGAACTTGGACTGTTAAGATTCTTGGCTCCATGGCAGAGCCATGTCATATCAGTCAACAGAGTGAGTGACAGGAAGTGAGCAAGTGTATGATGTCTGATTTTACTGAAGTGGAAAAGTAATGGAAGAGTTGTTTTCTTGGGAAATTACCTACCAGCACAGATTTGGTAGAAAAACGTCAAGCTGGAAGTGTGAGGTAAAACTAGACTAATGTTACAGAACTATATGAGGTCCTATTCTGATACATCTTTGAGCAGCATGTTTATTTTAGAAATGACTTTATTTGAAAAATGTGTGAAGAATACATTCTCTGTCCCTTTTTGTACTGCAAAATGAGAATTAAAAACACACTACATTCATTGCAGTTGAGATGTTGAGAGTCACTAAGCATCTCTTCTGTCTCAGAGTGTAACCTGAATTCTACTGATGCAGATGCTTGTTTCCATGTACAGTATGGCACAGTGTCCTTGTGGGATTTAATTTACTGTTTAAGCCAGTATTGGTCATAGCTAGATGAGGATGTAGACCTTAATGAAGCTAATACTATGGTGTTGTAGGTATTTATGTTAAGTTTCAAATATGTTTGTATATAGAAGTGCTGCTTTATAATCTAGTCTCCTATCTCACTTCACACCTCATGGATCTGAGTGGCATTTCTCTAGACCTACTTCAAGACACACTTTGGAACAGCATATGTGAGCATAGAGTGCTTTTCTGCAGGGAGTACCATTGTCTGGATCCCAGGAATAGTAGCTAGGATTATATTGTTTCTGTGTTTACAACATCCATTTGTACATCCCTTGGTTCTCGGTGATGTGTAGCTGCTGGAACAAAGCACAACACTGTATCTGTGTGCATGGCGTGTCCCTGTGCGAGGCACCATTGTTGAAGTACAAAGATGCTGTACACCAGTTGTGGCTGTCCTCGTTCTCTGTCTCAACTAAGAAGTGGTATATTGGTTCTGCAGCTGTTTGTCATCTCTGGCTTTATTATAAGAGATTGTGTTCTCATTAATGCAAGCTGCAGCTATAGGTTTGATCAGTATTTCTTTTTCCCTGAAGCATTTTTTTTTGTCCTTAATTTTTCTTAAATATGATTTCCTGTGTTCAATTTTGGGCCTGTCACTACAAGAAGGACACTTCGGTGCTGGAGCATGTCCAGAGATGGGCAATGAAGCTGGTAAAGGGTCTGGAGAATAAGTCTAACAAGGAGCAGCTGAGGGAACTGGACTTATTTAGCCTGGACAAGAGAAGGCTGAGGGGAGACATGATCACTCTCTACAACTACCTGAAAGGAGATTGTAGCGAAGTAAGGGTTGGTCTCTCCAGTAATGAGTGATAGGAAAAGGGGAAGGGGGCTCAAGTTGTGCAAGGAGAGGTTTAGATTGGAGATGAAGAACTTTTTCACTGAGAGGGTTATTAAGCATTGGAATGGGCTGCCCGGGGAGATGGTGGAGTCACCATCCTGGAGATATTTAAAAGACATGTGGCTGAGGTGCTGAGGGACATGGTTTAGTGGTGGGCTTAGTGTTAGACTAGTGGTTGGACTTGATTTTAAAGGTCTTTGATGCTGATGCTATTCAATGCCCTCTAAAGTTTTCTGAAGAACATTTTTCCATCATAAAGTGTAGTTTTCCTAAGTGAAATGAATACATTTAGATTTTTTTTTAATTAATTAGGTTGTGTGGAGGCCTAGCAAATACATGCATCTCTTATTTTGCTCATCTGTTGTACAGATGTTCTGCTTTCTGTCTTCTCCCATCTACTTGCGCTGAGCCCTGCTGATTTGGCTTAATTATTGGAGTGGTGAAAATGAGGACTAAATAAGAAAATTCAATGCCAGCTCTTCTCTTGGATAAGACTAGTTCTGACCAGTCTGTAGAACCTATGTGAAAAGAATGCAAATGATATAGAGAGTAACATGTACAAACATCAGGATGTTTTTCTTGAAGAGCAGGGGAAAGGCTTATGGCCTAGTACCTACAATAGTGTCAGAAGGGACTTGCTGCTGGCGTTTGTGTCTCAAATAAGTATGTCTCATAGCTCAAAACCAATGTCTGGATATTGAGCAGTAGTGATACTTGATAACACACAGTAAAGCATGAAATGGGTTGGGGAACGGCAACGTCCCTGCTTTCAAAGAATAAGAAATGATAGCTTATATAAATGGTACTTTTACTGGTAAGCATTGATGTAATCTTTTTTTTTTCCTGCTTTTGTCATGCTGTATCAACTTCTCTGTGGCTTTTTTGCTCATTTTTCTCATCTGCAAATTTGACAACTGAATTCTAGTCGCTCAACTTGCATTTTTTGTGAGACTTGAAAGACTGTTCACATCAAGATTCTATCTTTAAAGCTACTGGCAAGAACCTCTATCTCACAAACTCCCTGGATTTTATTTGGAATTGTGGATTATTTTTAACAAATAATATCATCTTAATTGGTCAAGTACTGATCTTCAGAACACATCTCTAATCTTGGAATAAACCTTTGTCATTTCATTACATGTGTCAGCAAGAAGCAAGGCCAGGGGCAACTTGTTCACCTCTAGTTAGTCTGTTGGGTGCTCTGTGACTTTCTTGGGGAAAATTTCCTATGTCAGTAACTGTCTCTTACTGGCTTACATAATTGCATTTTGGGTGAGTACAGTGGCAAGACCTCATTGCCAATTGTTTATTTTTGTGATGTGCCCCACGGACGTTAGTAGCAGCTTTGACCATCTATTAACCATCACTCCATTTCAGTCCTGTGGAATATGCATTGATTGCTCTGTGTACTGCTGATCCATAAAATTGCTCTGCTGGCCTTTACATTCTCTCTCTCACTAGTTAGAGAGTTAGTAAAACCAGTGATCTTTTCAATTCACTTTGATGTACTGCATTATTAACAGTGCTTATGCAAAACCCTCTTGCTATGCACGTACCTGTTTTGGGTGTGGTTTTTTTTTTTTACTTTCAGACCCATATTTGTGTTTTCATTTTGTCTTTTTCTGTGACCTGAGGTTTTCTTTTTTTCCTTCTTGTTTGTTGCGTGTTGTCTCAATTGAATGCCAAGGTCTTTGGGCTAGTAGATTTCTATTTTTATGCAGCATGATGTGATCCTGAAACTGAAATGAGCCTATGAGGTTTAGCATAATAGAAATTATTAATGCTACTGAATTATGCATAATTGTTAGCATTAATGTGCAAAGGATCTGAGAGGGAACAGAACTAGGAAGAAAACAGAGGGAGAAAACATGAGTGACAGTGAAAGACCAAGGAATCTTACTGAAAATACGGCCTTTAGGAGGCAAATTAGTTTAATGCGCCAACTGCTAGAAAATTCTGTACAGTTATATGTGCTTAACTGCCTGAAAAAAAAATAGAGGGATTTTAGAAAAGAGCAGCAAAAGTAATCAAGTAACTAATAGTAGATGAATGAGGGAAGTTTAGAAGTAGCGTTAGGTAGGAGCACAAATCTACAGATAGCTCAACTGTTAATAGCAAAAGGAGTCAGCAGGAGTAGGGAGGTGATTGTTCCCCTGTACTCAGCTGTGGTGAGGCCGCACCTCAAATACTGTGTCCAGTTTTGGGCTCCTCTCTACAAGAAGGACATTGAGATGCTGGAGAGGATGCAGAGGTGGGCTACCAAGCTAGTAAAGGATTTGGAGCATGTCTCATATGAGGAACGGCTGAGGGATCTGAGACTGTTTAGCCTGGAGAAAAGAAGGCTCAGGGGAGACCTTATTGCTTTCTACAGCTAACTGAAAGGAACTTGTAGCGAGGTGGGGGTCGGCCTGTTCACCCTAGTAACAAGCAATAGAAGAAGAAGAAGTGGACTCAAATTGTGCCAGGGGAGGTTCAGGCTGGATATGAGGAGGGATTTCTTCACTGAAGGGGTTGTCAGGCATTGAAATGCCCAGGGAGGTGGTGGAGTCACTGTCACTTGAGATGTTTAAGAGATGAGTGAATGTTGAACTTAGGGAAATGGTCTAGTGGTTGACAGGACTGGGACAAAGGCTGGGCTTGATCTTAAAGATCTCTTCCAGCTGAAACGATTCTACGATTCTATGAAGGGGAAAATTAATTTTCTGTTACATTAGTTAAAACTCAGTTTAATTCTGAGTTACATTTAAACACAAACCTCAAGTTTGAAATCTGGAAGAGCTGCTTTAGTGAAAACTCTGAGTATGTTGCATGTGTTGAGGACTTCACACAAGTATAGAATCAAAGCTTAAAAACTATTTAATGGAGCTGATAAATACATTAATTCTCACCTGGTGCTTTGTTGCTTTGGCAGTGGTCAGTAGAGTTAATCCAATTTAAAAGTCAAGAAACTTAAAAGTTCCTAGCACTTTGCTTAACACAAGATGCCCAAATCAAGTGGGGATGCATCACTGTTGTGGGTAAAAATATTACTCTCCCAAATCTCAGCTAGACTGGGAAGGATGTTGTAGTTTGGAGAATAAGGAGCTACACTAGAGGAGAAACTTGAAAGTTCAATTTGGCAAATGCCATGGCAAGTAATATATGTTACTAATTCTAGTGGTATGTGTAGAAGGTCCCGTGCCAAGTAGTTCAGTATCAGCAAAGAGATGGAACTCTGATTCTGTAGCGTTATTTCATAGTGAAGCCATGGGAGAAACTGACATTCATTAGGTGAGTGCACTGTATCTAGCAATGGTATTCAGACAAACCATTATACTGAAAACCAGTCAAGTTTATTGAAGGCTTAAATGCTATCACAGAAAGTGTTTTCATGTGATTGTAAAAAATAAACTGAAGAGGATGACATTTTTTGTGTACAAAAAAGGAAATTATCCACCTTTGTCTTGTTTTAGTGGCTTTTAAGAAAAATAGAGTGAAAGTGAAATATCTTGAAATACCTGCAATGACAGCAGAGTAGAAAGAGGAAGATAATAGATTAGCTGATTTTGCTACTTGAAAATTTTATGTCAAATGTTACAGTACTTCGAATTGATATATTTTTTGGTTAATAGTGCTCAGAGCATGAATAGTGTTTTTACAATATATTGCCAATTTGGATGCTTTACTTGAATTAATTTTAAATGCAAAGTTGTCATTTTCTTAATTGAGGTACTGTATCTTGGATTACCAATGTCCCTGCCAGGTCTTTCCCTGCACTGTCATTAAAACAAACAAACAAAAAGAAGTGGCAAAACTTTGAAAAGTGCGTCAGATGTACTTTTGTTTTACTGTTGTGATTCTGATGGTATAAGTGATTCCTTGGTATAACTAAGAGCACAGGCCAAGAGAGGTGACTCAAGTAGTTGTGTATCTTGTGTACAGTAAAATGGAACAAAAAACAAGATAGGAAATATGCTGAATAAAATGGCTCTGTGATCTGCCCCTGGAATAGCCCAACTTCTTTGTGACACATTCATGCTGAAGTGCAGACAAAATGGCATGTCATGACATTGGTATGTGGAAGGCCATGCCTGTTTATTTTTAGGCACCTAAACACTGGCAGGCACTTCTGGCTTAACCTTTATCTGTTACTTGGCATTCTGAGGGCTGTAAACTTGGAGAAGTGTTATTGCTGTATTTGAGGTATTCTTTGAATGTTTGATGATTGGCTTATGCATGTAAAAAAGAAAGGCACCCATTTACTGTAGTAGCATTAGTGGTAGTGGTGGTGGTTGTAGTTACATGCTGCTACTTCCAGATGCAAGTAAATCCCCTAAGCACTCATTTCAGTGGGAGTTATGAGTATAAACCTCATCGCATCACATAGAGTAGTGATTGAGCATTATGTGAAAGTAGTACCAGTACATACAGGTATTCCCTCCCATTCAAGGAAGAAAAAGCTAGATCAGGGGCTCAACTGATGTCTTGAGTGTCTGTTAGCCAGTCTTGCTGCTTGCCCAGAGGCCAAGAAGGCCAATGGCATCCTGGCTTGTGTCAGAAATAGCATGACCAGCAGGGCCAGGGAAGTGATTGTCCACCTGTACTTGGTGCTGGTGAGGCCACACCTCAAGTGTTGTGTTCAGTTCTGGGCCTCTCACTGTAAAGACATGGAACTGCTGGAGCATGTCCAGAAGATGGGCAATGAAGCTGGTGAAAGGTCTGGAGAACAAGTCGGATGGGGAGTGGCTGAGGGAGCTGGGGATGTTTAGAGAAGAGGAGGCTAATGGGGAGACATGATCGCTTTCTACAACCTAAAAGTTGTAAAAGGAGTTGTAGTGAGGTGGAGGTCGATCTCATCTCTACAGTAATGAATGACAGGACAAGAGGAAATGGCTTAGGTTGCACCAGGGAAAATTTAGACTGGAGATTGAGATGTGCTTTTTCACTAAGAGGATTATTAAGCATTGGACCAGGAGATGGGTGTTGCTATCCCTAGAGATATTTAAAAGATTCATAGATGAGGTGCTGAGGGACACAGTTTAGTGATGGGTTTGGCAGTGTTAGGTTAGTGGTTGGACTCGATGATCTTAAAGGTCTTTTCCAAATAAAATGATTCTGCGATTGCATAAAATGGATTGTTTTCCCCTCTTTTGCTTCTATGCTAGTAGTGAGTGCTTCGTAGATGGCCTAGCATCTGAACTACTCCTGTCTTAAGGAGGGAGGAAACAACACTTCTGTAGATTGATGTTAAAAATGAGGTTGGAATTTCAGCATCACAGAATGTCTGAGGTTAGAAGGGACCTCTGGAGGTCATCTGGTCCAGCCCCCGTGCTCAGTCAGGGCCCTCTAGGACAGTTGCCAAGGACTACGATCCAGATGGTTTTGAGTATCTCCATTGATGGAGATTCCACCATCTCCCTGAGCAGCCTGTGACAGAGCTCTGTCACTCTCGCAGTAGAAGAAGTGTTTCCTGATGTTCAGAGGTAACTTCCCATGTTTCAGTCTGTGTCCATTGCCTCTGGCCCTGTCACTGAGCAGAGCTTGACTCCAGCTTCTTTGCAGCCTCCTTTCAGGTACTTACACACATAAGTTCCCCTCTGAGCCTTCTGCAGGCTGAACAGGCTCAGTTCTCTCAGCTTTTCTTCACAGGAGTGATGC
This sequence comes from Colius striatus, assembly GCF_028858725.1. Taxonomy (NCBI): domain Eukaryota; kingdom Metazoa; phylum Chordata; class Aves; order Coliiformes; family Coliidae; genus Colius; species Colius striatus. The sequence goes on from NC_084759.1 coordinate 69,236,905, forward strand.
CTCACTCTCTTAATCATTGTTGAGACCCTCATTGGACTCTGTCTGGTGTGTTCATGTCTTACACTGGGGAGCCCAGCATTGCACCCAGCACTCCAACTGTGGTCTCACCAGAGCTGAGTAGAAGGGAAGGATCACCTTCCTCAGTCTGCTGGTAACACTCCTCCTCATGCAGCCCAGGATACCATTCACCTTCTTTGCAGCAAGGGCACATTGCTGGCTTTTGCTCAACTTGGTGCCCACCAGGACCCCCAGGGACTTTCCTAAGGAAAGGAAATTTCTAAGGTAAAGCAATTTTGTTTGCAGTGGAAAGGAAGAGTCTTTAATTTCTACCCAGGCATGTTACTGAGCTCTTTGAACTATGGGAACAACTTAGGCAAGGAATTCTTTTAAAATAAGAGACACAAAGGTGTTGCATTCACTGTTTTCACAAATAAGCTAAGAAGAGAAGACCAGAAATATAAAGAACAACAATAACAACAAAAGCATGCATTTGACTGGCATGTTTATACAGGAAACTCCATATAAGCATAAGAAAAATAGTTTTCATTGTGGGAGTGGTCCAAGACTAAAGCAAGTTGCCAGAGAAATTGTGGAGTCTCTGACTTCACACTCAGACCCTGATTGGACACATCCCTCAGCAACTTGCTCTAGCTGATCCTGAGCAGGGAGTTGGACTAAGTGATCTCCAGAAGTGCTGCCCATCCTCAGCCTCTCTGCAATTCTGTTGGCCCACTCTAGATCACAGTATGCTTGGGGAGAAATTTCTTCTTTTTCAAGCAGTCCACAGTTTAAAAAAAAAAATGTACAGAGAGCAAATGACAAAGGCAGCTCTCCAGAAAGTAGTGCTTGAAACCAACTAAATAATAGATCGTCATTAAAAAGAATGAAAGAAATCTTGTCAGACTGGTAGTTTATTTCAATAAATTCCCCATAGCTTTTTAATAGAAAGACTTCCTATGTCATGTATTTCTACTCCTGTAAGTGCAATTTGTTGTCAGTTGTTGTTTTACTTTCATAGACTCATAGAAGCGTAGAATGGTAGAGTGTGAAGAGACTTTTAGAGATCAGGTAGTTGTGGAAGTTTAATAAATCTGATACTTCACATAGGACACACCAATGCTTATTGATTTACTCTAATGCACCATGTTACCTCTTTCAATTTCTTACTGTTTAGCCTCAAAAAATACATTTTTTTGCTTAATTTCTCCATTTCTGTAGGTGGCTGAGTAAGAGTCACGTAAATATTTTCCATGGATTCCATGATGTATATAATCAGACCACATTCTATGTGGCCCTTTACTGCAAATATACACTCAGGGGAATTGCTTGTTAAAAGAAGCCACCACAACCTTCTTTAAATATGTAAGGAAGCTTTTGTTTGTGATTGAGGGCAAGCATTGTCTTGTGAGATAATGCTTTCGGACACATACCATCGGCACTTCTATATAAAGACCCTTTTACTGTTCCAGTGACCATTGTAAGCATCCATGAAAAAATGTGAAAAATTCAAGTGACACAAAAGTAAATACATGGTATTCATAGATTCATGATTGATAGTGTATCAACTTCTATAAATGAGAGGCTTTTAGCTTTGGGAAATGTTATCCCCCCCCCAAAAAAAGGTTGCAATAGACATGTGAGTGATACTCCCACCTAATGTGAGCTCACTTACTTTCAGTCAGATTGGAGGATGTTTTGGGGCTCTGGGACGTGTGAAGATGCTCAAAAATGCAATGGATTTGGAAATGAATGGGCAAGTGTAGGAAAGGCTGCCGTTTTTGTAAGACATCACTCCCGGCAAATGAAGAGCATGAATCCTCAGTTTTGTAGAAGGTATTGGACTACAGCTGTAGATGGTTTTCAGCTGTTACTGAGTGCAGTAATAAATAAAGTAGCAAATAAAGAGGGTCTGGTTGGGGATGGGAAGGTTGGAGGCAACCTTGGCTGCAGTGACCAGGAGATAGAGTGGGGAGTTCAAGATCCTGTCTGGAAGAAGCAGGGCATCATGCAGGACCGTGATCCTGGATTTCAGGCGACTTTGGTCTCTTCAAAGATCTGCTTGGAGGGATCTCATGGGATAGGATCTTGGATGGTAGAAGTGCCCAAGAGAGCTGGTTGATCTTCAAGAGCCACTTCCTGCAAGCCCAGGATCAGTGTGTCCCCACATGTAGGAACATGGGAAAAGAAGGCAGGAGGCCTCCATGGATGAGCAAAGATCTGCTGGGACAACTCAGGGAGAAAGCAGCCATCTGTGAGACTGGTTGACCTTGTGGAAAGAGTATAGGAATATTGGCAGAGCTTTCAGGGGTGCAACCAGGAAGACTGGTTAATCCTGTCCAGGAAAGTAAAGGAAAACAGGAAGGGGTTTTTCAGGTGCATCAGCAGGAAAAGGAAGATTAGGGGGAATGTGGGCCCACTGCTGAACACAGAGGGTGCCCTAGTGACTGAGGATGCAGAGAAGGCTGAACTACGAATGCTTTCTTTGCTTTGGTCTTTACAGCCAAGGCTGGCCCTGGGGAAGCCCAGTTCAGCAAGGATAACAGGATGGTCAGGACAGCAGAGGACTTGCTCTGAGTGGATGAGGAAGAGATTAAAGACTTGTTGGGCAAGCTTAACGCTCATAAGTCAATGGATCCTGATGAGATACATCCTAGAGTGCTGAGGGAGCTGGCTGATGTGATTGCTAAGCTGCTCTGCATCATTTTTGAACAATCATGGAGGACAGATGAGGTGTCTGAGGAGAAAGGCCAATGTCACTCCAGTCTTCAAAATGGGCAAGAAGACCGACTCGGGAAACTACAGGCCGGTTGGCCTCACCTCCATCCCTGGAAAGGTGATGGACCAACTTATCCTGAATGTAGTCATTAAACATATGAAGGAAAAGATGGTTATCAGGGGGAGTCAGCATGGATTCACCAAGGGGAAATCCTGCTTAACCAACCTGATACCCTTCTGTGATGACATGACTGACTGGCTAGATGTGAAGAGAGCAGCGGATGTCATCTACCTTGACTTCAGCAAGACCTTTGACACTGTCTCCTATAACATCCTCATCAGAAAGCTCAGGCAGTGTGGCTTGGTTGAGTGGACAGTGAGGTGGATCGAGAGCTGGCTGAATGACAGAGCCCAGAGGGTGGTGATCAACGGCACAGAGTCGAGTTGGAGGCCTGTGGCCAGTGGAGTTCCACAGGGATTGGTTCTGGGGCCAGTCTTGTTCAACATCTTCATCAACGACCTGGATGAGGGGAGAGAGTGTACCCTCAGCAAGTTGGCTGATGACACCAAACTGGGAGGACTGGCTGATTCCCCAGAAGGCTGTGCTGCCATTCAGCGGGATCTCAACTGGCTTGAGAGTTGGGCAGAGAGGAACCTCATGAGGTTCAACAAGAGCAAGTGTGGAGTACTGCATCTGGGAAGGAACAACCCCATGCACCAGTACAGGCTGGGAGTTGACCTGCTGGAGAGCAGCTCTGCAGAGAGAGACCTGGGAGTCCTGGTTGATAATAAACTAACCATGAGCCAGTAATGTGCCCTTGTGACCAAGAAGGCCAATGTCATCCCGGGATGCATCAAGAAGAGTGTGGCCAGCAGGTCGAGGGAGGTTCTGCTCCCTCTCTACTCTGCCTTGGTGAGGAGTCATCTGGAGTCCTGTGTCCAGTTCTGGGCTCTGCAGCTCAAGAGGGACAGGGAAGTGTTGGAGACAGTCCAGCACAGGGCCACCAAGATGATCAGAGGACTGGAACATGTTTCATATGAGGAAAGGCTGCGGGAACTGGGGCTGTTTAGTCTGGAGGAGACTGAGGGGGGATCTCATTAATATTTACAAATATCTAAAGGGTGTGTGTCAGGAAGTTGGGGCATCCCTTTTTTTGATGGTATCTAGCCAACAGGACCAGGGGTAATGGGATGAAGCTGGAACACAGGAAGTTCCATTTAAATGTAAGGAGAAAATATATTCACTGTGAGGGTGAAGGAACCCTGGCACAGGCTGCCCACGGAGGATGTAGAGTCTCCTCTGGAGGTCTTCAAAACCTGTCTGGACACGTTCCTGTGTGACCTTATCTAAGTTGACCTACTTTGGCAGGGAAGTTTTGGTAGATGATCTGTAGAGGTCCCTTCCAACCCTACCATTCTATGATTCTGTGATGTGTAAGGATCTTGTACGTTGATTTTTCTTTCTCTGAACTAGCTTAGTCCAATGACATTTCTATGGCAGTAAGAAGCAGGTGTTTTGAAACTATAATCCTTGCTTTGTGCTTCACTCCTCTGGTCTCTTCAGTGGCTTCTTCAAACATGATGCTTCAGTTTCTTTTTTGTGAAAGGCTGATAATAGTACCATTTCTACCTCTCATACAGTGTTCGAGGTTTACTAGTTGGTATGTGATATTCTTAAGATGTGTAGTTGAATGAAAGCAATTGTGGCTCTGAGTGTGTTTGTGCAGAAGGTCATAAGCATGCTGTTAACAGTGTTTTGATTTGTTTTTACATGTGACTGTATAAGCCTAGTGTAATAGAATATACATTTTAAAATACTATAATAAATTTTTTTTTTCAGTAATTTGTACTGCAAAATGAAGGCTTCCTCTGTGGTGAAGTTATATTTAAGTTCCACTTAAATCTAAGGAAAAACTATTTCACTGTTCAGGTGAGGGAGCCCTGGCACAGGCTGCCCAGAGGGGTTGTGGAGTCTCCTTCCTTGGAGGTCTTCAAGACCCGCCTGGACACGTTCCCATGCGACCTGATCTAGGTGACCCTGCTTCTGCAGGAGGATTGGACTAGGTGATCTCTAAAGGTCCCTTCCAACCCCTACCATTCTATGATTCTATGGTGGACATACAAGCATAAAGGCATAATTTTCTGATTTTATTACTCTCTTTACTGTGACCACTAATGTAGCTTAATTAAACTTTAAATAATGCCCACGTCCATGCAGTGGACCTTATTCTTCATGGCTTGCACAGACCTCTGTTTCTGTACACAGTGAATAAAAGAATGCTGCCAATTTTGTTTGATAGCATTTTTAGATACGTCCTACATGAATTTACCTTTGTAAACAAGTTGTACAGCTATGGAGAATCAGGCCTAGTAAAAGCTGGACATAGCATTCAGAGTATGCTTTGCAGATAAACCCGAACTATAACTTCCGTTGTTATTTTTACCTAGGAACTGTGAGGATGTGTTATCAGCTGAAGACTGTGAAATGTTATACCAGTTTGTTTATACCACACACCGACCACTTGCAGTAGCAGCTGGGGAATTCCTTTACAAAAGGTATCTCTGCCTGTTTCTTGCTTATTCTCGTTTTTCTCAGAATGAAGGTGGATTTATTTAAGGAGGCCATTAAGCATTCATTCTTCTTCTGGAAGTATGCGCTACAAGATACAAGATGTGCTTTCTTCTACTGTATCAGAAGAGAATTACTGTCTGGGGGTAATGATTTGTTCTCCTACACAGCCCCGGCACTATTGGCATGAGAAAAGTTGCAAGACTAACACAGAGAGCATGGAACAACTGGGTGATCCACAGATCCCATGCTATGTTGAGAGCATACCACCTTTCTTTCTACTTTTTCATGTTGCTTTGCTTCGTACAAGTTAATTCACCTGACTTCTGCTGGATTTCCATAGCTTTGGTGATTAATCACAAAAATGGCCTCTTCTTCTCCCTTTGGAAGTTGCCTTATGCATTGTAAAGACTTTGAATAATGAGAGATGCAGCAGATTAAAAAGCCCTCACAATTTTCTGTCAGGTTAATGAAGTACAGGGTTTATCTTCCCCAGGAGTAACTCTTATAAATGGGCTTATAATAATGGTTGCACGAAGTAAATCAAGTTGGCATGCTAAAAAGAAAAGAAATAAGTATTCTGTCTCAATGGCTGAGAGAAATAATTTTGCCTTTCAAAGGAATGAAAATAAAAATATTTTGGCAAGACTTTTGTGAGGAAAGATTCAGAAATAATAATGAGTTGTGTTTCCATGCCTGCAGAATCTCTTGCTAGTTGTCTTTTCCTATCTAGCCGAGTTGCTGATAGTCTGGAGTTTGTGAAGCCAAGTCCAACAGGGAGACAAATGGAGATAAATTTCTGCTTCAGTCTGTCTTCTATCACATCTATGAGTCGTAGTCTTCTGTTTTTATTCTAATATGCTATTGTAAACCAGGTGTTCTTCCTCTAAGAGCACTGCTGCTTTTTGCCATGGAAGCGGTTGCACTGGTAACGTTACTTTTTCTACACAGCTTCCCAGTGCAGTGTGGACGCTTTTGACTCTCTGAAGCTCATCGTTGTTCTAGTTTGCTTAGTTCTTCTCTCTCTTGCTTCTGCCAGTATAGAAAAGTTTGTTGTAGTGTGATAGGAATGTTAGCAACACCCTCCTTTCTCTGGTCATATTGCTAGGAGTTTTACTATAAATGCTTGTTCTCCTGCCACCCTTCTTCTTGCTTTGAATGAAATCTCCTCAATGTCTGCATTTTTAACTTAGGTTACTTAGCTGGCATAAATTATACCAGTAGAAGCACTTTCTGAAAGTATAAGCTTTTACTGACGTTCAGTAGCTTGGTCCTGCTCTTAAGTCCAAGCCATTTGGGCTTTACATTAATCTATGGGGCTGGCCTTCCTGTATTTATCTTGGGATTAGCACTTTCTGTGAGCAGTGCAGTCACACTTATTTTGGATAAAGAAGGATATGGAAATTGAAGTGTCATGTTGTGCCTCATACTTCAGAGAGAAGAGGAAGAACATTTTTTCCACTGTATTTGTGAAGTTGACTAAATTGTCTCTTATAAATACAAGATACTGTGCTTTCTTGAAGAAGCTTCAGTTCCAAGATATACCATGATGTGAATAATGGTTGGATAGTAATATCTCTACTCTCTTAAGGTTTAAATTCCACTTAAAGCAAACTCCTTTTCAAGCATGTGCAAATGCATACCTCATTATATGTTCAGCGCTGTGGAATCTGCATCTGTTGTCCAGAGAGCTGGCAGAGTACCTGTGAAACTGTCAGAAATAGTCTCTGCATCCACAGGGAGGGCAGATATCTCATAATGGAAAACAATCTAATCTCTTTTCCTTTCATCTGATAAAAAACTCTAATGTGATTTGGAGTAAATATGTAGACATTTAGAAGAAATAGAGTCGTTAGGATCTTGACAGAATCAGGGTTAGACTGGAAAATGAATTTAGGGAGAATGTGGCAGACATGGACTGACTTCCCTTTCTGTTGGCAGGCTGCTTAGTCATGAGGGAGATGAAGAAATTCAGCCCAAAGGAGGAGGGAAGTCTGGGGCGAGTACTGACCAGTTGAAAAGATTAATATGTTTTTTCCTGCAGAGTGAGGTGAGAACAGCCACTGCAGTAAGCCTTTCTAATCCAGTCTTGCACGTTAAATCAAGTATTGGCTTCCTTTTGAAAATTATTTCTGCTGGTGAGCTCTGAAATGTTTGGTGTTTGGGATATTTTTACTCTTTAGCATGAGTTTTTAGTGAAGACATTTCTGTTGTATTTACACTAATTTACAACTATGCTAATGGAGAGAATTAGTGCCGAAGCAACTTCTGTAAACAACCCAAAAGACTAATGCCTCTGGGAGAGGTTTTTTTGGTACGTGACTCTGTCTTTCTGCAGGCAGATATGGATTTTGCTGTACCATAGCTCTATGCTGACAAAGAACTGCAGAGTTTTACTGAGAGTTTTATCAGCTGAAGTGTGTGTACTTCACTATTTTGGCTTTTGCAGTGGTGCAGACCTTTGTCTGGCCAAAGTGTCTCAGGCATGGCAGTTTTGAATTTTCCTGCAAAGAGTTTCACAGACATTGCTTGAAATGTTGACTTGTTTCTAGCCCCCAGGTTGGATTTTTAGGTGTTAACGATCAGCAATATAAAAAGCCATACAGAAACTTGTTTTAAAGAGATTACTTAAGTTACAAAGGAAAAGTACCCTAAAAAGAGTAAAGAAAAGCTTTTTACCTACTTTTCCCCCCACCTACTTTTATGCTTTGTATCAGATTGAAGACATGGTGGTTAAATGTTGATTATTCTCAAACTAAATATATCCACACATCCAGTAATCCAACATACGTGTGAATGACAAAGCTTTGTAATGAGAAAAAGGGAGAGGAACACGTGAAGCTCTGATTCTATAAACTTGTGGTTTTAATCCCTAGCTACACAAACATGTTGCATACCTCATAGACAGCTTGTGGGACTGGGCAGGCAAATTCCTGAAGGACTGGGAGTGCATGACCACTCTTCTGTTAAAAAATACTGAAGAAGGTAGAGAAGGTGAGTAAGCAAAGAGCTTAATTTTGTATGAATAAATCTCAGGGTATTTTTTAACATTGCCTTCAGCTTGTTTAGGTTCATTCCATATTGCAGTACCCTTTGATCCCAAATTGTGGAACCCAGGAGCCACAAAGCAGATGCAGCTCAGTGCGCTGCCGATAACAGTATTTGTGTCATCGTACTTGTTTTATTCGATGTTTTGTATTCATGTAATGTTGATTTAGGAACTTTTCAAGAGTACTTGCATAATGCTATTCACAGAGCATTCACTTTTTTTGTTTGTTTGCCCAAAACTGAAGAATCTGAAACTATTAATTGATTGAAGTGCAGTATTTCCAGACTATTGTTTATGCCTGAAAAGAAAACGAGTAATGTGTTGAGTTCATTGACATCTAGCACTCCAGACTATGAGTTTTTTTGTAGAATTGTTTTAAAGGGGACTCAAATCTTTAAGGTACCTTCCAACTCAACCATCCTATGAATAGTTGTAGTAGAACTGGAGGTAGTTATGTGATTGAAATAAAAGTTTGTAGACCCAGTGAGTTAAAGCATAAAGAAGCACGTTTGTCCTAAACGAGACAGTAGTCAGTAGGAGTAGGCCTTGTTAAGACTGGCTGTGTTGTCAGGAGCCCAGCTGCCCTAAAGGGTTTAGCCATGAGAGGAATAATTGTTTGTGTGTTCAATAAACTTAGAAAATGATTTTATTCAAATTAAATAAAACACTCTCTAGACGTTTATTTAAGCAATATTGCATTTTTATTTCTATAGTGTCCTTCCACAGCTGCTCAGATAAATGAGCAAGCTTTACATTAGCTGTTGATGCACCTTCATTTTTCTTTTGTGTGATGCTGAAAGGAGACTGATTTACTTACAGCACTGAGCGATGCCCATGAAAGTGCTCTCATTGAAATTATCCTCGCAACGGTTAAAGAAGCAGCTGAAGGTCATCCTCCAGTGGGCAGAGGTGCAGCCAAAAAAGTGAGTGCATCTTAGTCTTACTTATTGTCCTATAATCACGTTCTGTTTGTCTTATGTGCTTTGCCGGACGTTATGTTCCTGGTGGTAGGTATATCTTAGGAAATGAAATGGCTGATTTTTATGAAACGACACAATGTCTTTTGACCTCTAGGTCTTATTAGTAGTGGATGTTGAAGGAGATGAGCGTTAGAGGAAAGCCAGTTGAAGCATGTTATTGACAAATGGTGAGCACTTATCCACGAGGTATAGCTGTTCAGTGATTTGCATGTAATTTAAGGTTAACAAAAGAAATAGAAAAGCATCTGATTTGGAAAGCATCTTTATCTTAGCTTGATACGCTTTAGACAAAGGCATATGAGTTAACCTTATATGAGTTAACCTTTGTATGAGTTACATATAAAATTCCACTCAAATCTGAGATTTTATAATTGAAACAAAATGCTTTATCTGCAGATTTTGTCAGTAAAAGAGAAGAAGATACAATTGGAAGATTGTACCAAAATTACCGAACACTTTATTGTGGTGCTTCCTCAGCTCTTGGCAAAGGTAACGAACAGCTGCTCTGTGAATGCATGTTAAATATTTCATTAAAATTCCTGCAGTGTACTCATATCCTGTTTTTTCTCTGCAGTATTCAACAGATGCACAAAAAGTGGCAAGTCTTCTGCAGATTCCTCAGTATTATGATTTAGATGTTTACAGTACGGGACATCTAGAGCAGGTGAATAGGAATTGGGGTAGTCATTTCATCTGGAATGTACTAAATTTATGGGACAATGTGCAGAATTGAGTGGGACTTGGAACATGTACAAGTTTATATGTGGAGATACAAAGAAAAGGTCACCTGCCTTGAGGAAAGTGGTCTCATTCAGGCTTTACTTTTTTATTTGAGGCTGACAAAGAAAAAGTGCATGTCAGTTCTGATATGCTGAGACAGGCCTGTGGTAGGTAATGATTTGTGGTTTCATGTGGTGGGCCCAGCCCTGGGTATTTTGCTGTTGGGTGGAAGAGTGGGTGGGTTATGCCATGTGTCTAAGCTGGTGTCTCCCAGGAGTTTACTACAAAATAGGTTTCATTCCCATTGAATGCTGACTCCCAGCTGCTGGGAAATGACAGTAACTGAAAGATAAGAAAGGAGATAGTATATCTGCTGATGGGAGAGGGATGGTCAGAAATGGGTAGATGAGATCCTTGAAATAGCTTAAAGTATTCTTAAGCTGGGATGTTTACAGGAGTGATGCTAGGCAAACACTCCTGGGTCAATTTCAGCACAAAACATTAACCAGAAGAGAGAGAGTCAGCAGAACAACAGAGGTTACCTCCTCTCACTAAGTCTGGAGACTCCAATTGCTGACATGATCTGAAATATTCTCTATCCTCTGCTGCTGAGGGAGGCAACTTGCATTGTTTTGGAGACACACCTGTCCTTTGGAAGGGTATTTTTTATTCCCTACCATTACCTTTATGTAGTGCCAAACACGTGTTGCTAAAGTAGAACTTAAAGGAGTTTCTTCATTCTTTAGGAAGATCCAGAGACAATAATAACAAAAAAGAGCTACAAACCCAGAAAAAAAAAGTATTATCCTCTGTTCCTGCCCATCTGCTCCTTAGACTGGCATTGATTTCATTTTGGTTTTATGATCTATTGAGATATACAGGCCTAGTTAAATGTGTCTAAAGCATGAGTGGGTTTTTGCAGTTTACCTATAATAACCCTTTTATTACCTGCAGCATTTGGATGCTTTGCTGAGAGAGATAAAAGACATTGCGTCCAAACACTCTGACATATCTGTCCTTGAGGCTTCCTCCAGGACTTACTATGTCCTCTGCAGTGAAGAACTTGCCATCTATAGCCAGGTGGATTGTGCCCGAACTCAACTGATAGATGAGTTGATGCGAGAGCTTAACCAGCTACTTGATGACTTCTGCCAAAAGGTGAGTGTGACTCATTGTAGAGATAAACAGACTGTCTCCCTATGAAAAAAAAAGAGGACAGAAAACATTAAAGGGGATATGGAACTATTCTTTGCCTGCTGTTTCTGCTTCAAGGGAGCAGAGCTATCAAAGATGAGTTTGCACCTCTTAGAAGATTGATGGTTTACATTTTAATGAGGCAGATATATTTTGTCAGGAATAGAGTGGGGAAAATTATAAACAAGTTACTCCACACCAGCAACAAGATATTTTATGTCTTTTGGACATTCTGGACCTAAGGTCTGTAGTTGCTCTGTTACTGTGCCAAAGGTACTATGTGCAAGATCAGCTAATAAGTGCTGTGGATATATAGGTGAAGAGAGTGTTCCTAGAAAGGTATAGTTAAACATTTCTACCTATGTGACTATACACAAGGTGCCCTTTGTGCTGTCACTTTGGCTGTAGATATAGTACTAGGAAAAAAATAGCAGCCTATAATGCAGATTTTATAACTTTGGGGTCTTTGAAATGTTGACCTTCCCCTTGAAGGAGGACTGCAGAGTCTCCCTCAAAGCTTTTCATTAGTTCTAAAAAGCAGAAACAGCTGATGGTGATATGAATAGCATGCTGGCTGAACTGAACAACAGAAGCCTGCAGCTGATCTGATCAACTGTGCCATCACGAACAGGTGTCATGCCATGATATGAGAGTTAACACTGGCAGGATTTTATTGGACATTGGGATATTGTAAAATATGTCAAGCCAAAAAGCCACCTGACCTCAGATTGGATGTATTTTGTTGGTCTTAGATAACTATGCCAATGTTGAAGAGTGTGTACTTACGAGACACAAGATAAGTGGTAGACTGGGGATTCTTCAGCTCCTTCACAGTGTGATCCATGTCTAAATAAAGAGATCTTCTCCTGGAACCCCTCCCTTCTAATTCCTTGTTGTATATACTGTCTCCCATAATCACGTAGTATACTTGTGGAAACCACAGCAATTGCATCTATGGGAAAGTATTTAATATATTTTTAGCTATCTTTGAATGTGATCTGGCAGCTGAAAACAAGGAGAGTCAGCACCATGTGAACAGTTAACTTTCCAGAGATCCTTAACAACTGTGTGAGGGAGCCTAAACGGCCTTCGAGTCTGAGGGTCAGCACTTCTGCATTAGCCTAAGTGCTGGTTTTTACTCAGTGTTAGAAATGCTGTAGTCTGGGGAGGCTGCTGTGAGTTTATTCATGACGGGAACATTTCCTTACACAACATTTCTGTGCAGTCAATGTGACATTTCCTTTTTACTGTAGAGGAAAACATGAGTAACATGCTTTGAAGGTGAAGAGACTGGGGAGGGCTAGAGGAGAGCAATTCAAGGTTCAGGGTTGCTTGGGAGGAGAATGTAGCAGTTGCCTTGCCCCACACTGGCTAATTCCTTTCTCTTTCCCCAACTTTCATAATTTAGGAAGAAGGATTTTGTTTGGATGCAGGAGAAATTTCTCGGATGCACTCTGCTTTGAGAAGAGTAGCAGCTTTTCATAAGTGAGATGTTTATTTACACAATTTACTTCCCCATATGCTTGAGTGTCAACCTAACAAGTGCAAAGTGAGAATTGCCCTTGTTTGTTGGGTTTAATAAGATTTTTCATAAGAGAATGAAAACGATCCCTTTGAGAGGTGCTGCAAGGTTTAGTTTTTTCTTGACAGAAATGTGCTCTTAGATATGGAATTATTTTTGGACTCGTCACTTAGGTTGGAGCATCAGCTCTAATGTGGCTGAGAAGTGTGTGCTACAGAGTTGGAACATCAGACTAGACTGAGAGATCCTCTCTGTGGTGCCTCCTTCCTAGCTGGGTGCTTTTGCACTGCCTTACTGTCAACACTGGTGATCAACAGTGAATATACTCTTTTTATTTTCCCCAGTAGATGTAATTTGCTTTGTTTGTTTTAGTTTATTTGTTCTTCTCTTGTTAAAAGATGAATTTCTCAAAAGCTTGGTTCCCCAGGGATTGTCCAGCAAGTAAACTGTGAAAGATAGTTGAGGGTGGGGGAACTGAGCCTTCTACTCGTCGTGTCTTTTACCTCTCCTGTGTGCTAGGGTTGCCCTGTTTTGTGCAAAGAGCAGTCTCACGTTGAGTTGTGAAACACTTGAGAGTATTAGAAATGGTCTTTTAAAGAGTGGTGGAGAAACTGTTCTTTAGACCTTTTTGGGCACTTGGTGTGGATGGATTATAGGAAAAGGTATGGAGCTCAAGCTTCTTTTTCCTCTCCTCACCACACTGCAGTTTTGTGATAAGAATGCAGACTGTAAAGCTGTGGAGTAAGGGTTGCAATGTTTGATCATGAGAAACTTCATTTAATTTCCCCCTCCTTATAATAAATAATTAGTTGTTTAACATTATTGTTGTACATCAGATGAAGCCAAAGTAAGATACGCTTCCCCTCATTGTTCAGGTGAGATTTCATTTCTTGTTTCTTTTTCACTTGCAGTGCCCATGATCTCACCAAGTGGAATCCGTATGACAAGACTTCAAGGTTGCTGGTGTTTGAAATGGAACGTGGGAGTTTGCCTGTGCTGGTGAGTTGTTAATGTTTAACATGGAAGGATGTTTTTCTTGTTGAAGGCAGGAAAATTAGGAAATATTAAATAATCTTACGTGTCAATGTCACATGAGGCAGAAAGATACCGTTTCCATTTCTCAGTCCTAGAAACTGAGGCTGTCTTTGGTATAATGTTATTTGAATCTGTAAATTCATGCCACAGATTTGTTTGCTTGGGAGACTGTCCAAAATTGTGATAGTCTTCTGACATCTGGATTGATCTTTTGTCATGCTCAGCTCTTCCCATTAATTGCACAGTCTTTCTCCTGGTACGTACAAAATTGTTGGGACTGCGAGGAGCCCCTTACAATTGTGTGTAACCACAAATTGGAATACTTTGGGCCTGTTGCTTGACTCTTGGTGAAGGTAGTTTGTAATTAAAAGTTGTCTGGGTGACTGAAATCAAACATTGTCTATGCCAAGATGGAGGTGTATATCCTTGGATTACAAGGTGAAGTACTGTAGCAGTCGTGAATGTTAATCAGCCTCCATTTTCAGGAGAGAACTTGAGATTATTTGAGAAGGGGTGAAACTTAGTTGAGCAGAGAGAACCTGCAGCCTGTGGGTAGAGGTGGTCTTCTTTAAATGGAGCATCAGACCACAGAGGTCTGGCTTCTCCTCCAAATTGCCCTCTGGAGCAGCTTGCTTTTTACCAAATGCTGCAGAGAAATCCCGAGAACCTAAGCCAAAGTTTGCCTTTTTACCACCTGGTTACCTTTCTGTTGAACCCATTGAGAGGTCAGAGTTCTACAGAAGCAGCAGCCTGGCAATGAGGTTTCTCAGGAGGTGGCATTTTGCTTATATGTAAATCCATGAAGTTTATTTTGGGGATCTAAATACTTTGCAGTGCAGAAACAGTTATACTATCAGCATGTAGAATATCAGGCTTGGAGGCTTTGTTTAATTGTGAGCTTTTTGTTGTTGAGCCTTTCATGGAAATAAAGGACGTTTGTTTTTATTTGCAGGTGATCCTGCCAGCACTCCAGTGCACATATTTTTCTCTCCTGTGGCGACTAGCTGCAGTTTCAGAAAATTCTCCCAAGGTTGGCCATTCCACATAATTTTGAAACCTGAGTTGTACTTCTAGAAGTTACTTGTGTGTTCTCAGATTGCCAGAAAACTCCCAATTTTCTGAGAAGATAATCTGTGTGTTTTCTCGAGGAAACCAAATTCAGTTCAGGCATTTTTTTCTCTGTCTGCCCTCTTTTTTTAAAACATGGTTGTGCTTTTTCAGTCTGCAAGAGAATAACTGAACAATGGTTCACCTCTATTTTTACTGCAAAACATGTGCATCGAATTCCTGGGGCTTGATGAAGATAAGACACTTGTTCCACTGCCAAACTTTTTGTTCTTTTCTTGCTTTGAGCATCAAAGAGTATTCAATGAAAACTCCAGGAAGTCCTGCTGCTTTGTTTCTGGTTTATGTTCCTGTTTTACTTGTTTATTTCTGTCAGAAAGTTTGAGGAAAGGAGGAATTTTCTCATCAGCTGACTATTTGCTTTCTTAATTGGTTTTATGAAGTGCCAAGCTCTGACGGGTGTTTCAGCAGACAATCTAGTTTAAGACACCACAGAGGAAAACTCTTCTATGCCTTGGTTTAGATGTGAATGTCTACCCATGGGACTTCTCTTTCTGCTGATTTCTGACTCCCCTTGAGTGCTTCAGTCCTTGTCTCCTCCCATCTCCTTGCCCTGCTGCTCCTGTGTGTGCAGAACTGGACACTGGCACGGGCATTTGTTTTGTGTGAGAAATGCTGTAGCTGGGAGGTTACCCGGTTGGTGACTGATTCACTGTCTATTCCCGGCCTGTTCCATTCCTGTGGGGATGTCTGCATCTCTCTAATTATGTTCTGCCTTTCAGCCCAGGCATGGTCAGCCTGACTGATAATGGGGCAGCACATTTCTTTTTCATTTGGCCTCTCATATGGGACCAGATTTTGATTGGAAGCACGATGTTACGGCCCACTCTGCCAAGTCTGGATGTTGGCAGAGAGAGAAGTTCCAAGAGCAAAGAAGAACATTTCCTGGACAGCAGCTCTAGAACTGTTCCCCCTGCCCCCACTCCTCCCTCAATAGTGCTAAGGCAATGTTTTGCCTCCCCCTCAGCTTCTTCTCAGCATGGCCTGGGCTAGGTTCCCTTTTTCATAAAGATAACAGTTGCGGAGGATGAAATCCAGCCCTCCTCTAAGGGCATTCCTCTTCTATTGACTCCTCAAAGCTCAGTGCAATGGAACAGCTGGGACCTGGTGAATGATCAGATGGTCCCTTGTGTTGTTGTGGGCAAATCAAATGGTCTCTTTTGCTGGGTTTGATTTAACAAATAGAGAAGTCTAAGATTTCGAGTGCCAAAATTAGCAGCCCAGTTAAACCACGTTCTTTTTGTAGTCAATAGGGGGAGAGAGAAGAGCAAGTCCAGAAGCCAGTTCACGTTGAAAATTAGGTGGGATGGACCAGAGGTTTTATGACTCTACTTCCATCTGTAAAGTGGAAATCCTTGTCCCTGCTCTATAAGGATAAGCTGAGGTGAATAAGTGACCCAAGGAATACAGGCTATTAGAGCTGCCCGTCCTACAGATGGAGAAACAAAGTTTGTGACTTGCTGACTACCACTAGCCCCAACAAGTGTGACAGATGCACGTATCCTACTAGTATTTGTCACGTTTCTGCACCAGAGTGAAAGGGGAGAAGTATGCCTTGTTATGGGTCAACCTTTCTATCCCAGATATTGTGCCTGAAAACAAGATGTGGTTTTAAAGTTATTCACAGCTAGCAAGCTGTTGCTACTGTGGGATGTCAGCTTCTTTCTTAATATCATCAATTGTACTATCTTGAATAATATAATTGGAAGAAAGATGCAGCTTGTTGGTTCTGTTATTCTCTGTTGAGTCATAGTTGCCTAACGTATTTGTTCTGTCACTTCTCCTAAATACATTTTCAGGAGTCTCTTTTTGCACTAAGAAGAGAGCTGAGACGTTTCAGTCAGATTTGCCTGTGCTTCCTCCACCACAAGGAAGAAGGTGTAAGAGAAAAGGTTTGTGTTTATCGCTTAGTTGGCGTGAATGCTCAATCCTCCTTTTACATGCCTGCCTTACTTTTCGTGCTAGTATTTCCCTCTACTGATTTTTCCTGGGTTTTTTTTGTCTTGTTGCAGAGAAATAACTCTTTAAAAGAAGAATCCTCAGGAAAATTAAAGTTATATTGGTTAAAATGCTACAAAGTTAGTGCTTTAATCAAGCATAGACACGTGTGTTCGTGGGTCCCTCTGTGGAATCACAACCTGAATCTGAATGACTCAGTTTGCCAGCTGATAATTAATCATTGTGTTTTCTGATTAGGCTGATCACTGTATTGTTGGTGTCATTACTTCATTAATGCCTTGCTATGGATATTACTTAAAAAAACAAGAAAGAGGGGAAGTTGTCCAGTGATTCATGTGTTAAAAGAGAGATATTCTAGCTTTCTTCTTCCTTCCCATGGAAGTTTGAAAATCTCCAGGTGGTGTTCATGAATGATACTATATATAGTGTATCCTAAGGTGAATTCTTTAAGGGCTGAGTTGTGGCATTTTGCTACACCTTGGGGCAAACAGAAATCTTGAGCTTGCAAAGAAAGAGTGGGATAGAAGCTATATTGTGACTCCGTGGTGTTTGATAGACGTGCAAAGTGCAGTTGGCGTGAAAAATAACCCGATCTCTAAATGCTGCTTTGGCTTTCTTTGCTCGACATAGGCCTTCATGATACTCTGTGACTGGTTGCTGATTTTGAGTCATCAGGATTCAAAGAATAAGGAAGAAGCAGTTGGACTTCTAGATTATCTTCCCAGCACATCACTGCAGGAAAAACTACTTTCGTTTATCCAGGAACATGTTTTCACAGAGGCAGAAGAGGAAAGCAGAGGTTAGGCGTCTTCATCACTGGAGAGACAATCTGCCACATGTACTGTCACTTGCCATCTGCACTGAATGTGTCAGGAAAAGGGGCTGGTCCTTGATGGTGGTGATTTGTTTGTTTGGTTGGATCCCTTTCCAAAGTGACGGATCTGTTACTCGCTGCGCTGTGTCCATTGTGATATCCACAGGAAACAGATGACCAATTACTTGCAGGGTGAAAAGAACTGATGTAATGCAGGAACGGGTGAGAATGTAAAAGTACTGGGTAGACTGATTTTGTTGATACAGATGATAAATATGAGCCAGCAATGTACTCTCGTGGCCAATAAGGCCAATGGCATCCTGGGATGTATCAAGAAGAGTGTGGCCAGCAGGTCGAGGGAGGTTCTTCTCCCTCTCTACTCTACTCTGGTGAGGCCTCATCTGGAGTCCTGTGTCCAGTTCTGGGCTCCTTAGCTCAAGAGGGACAGGGAAGTGCTGGAGAGAGTCCAGCGCGGGGCCAGCAAGATGATCAGGGGAATGGAACATCTTCCTTATGAGGAAAGGCTGCGGGAACTGGGGCTGTTTAGTCTGGAGAAGAGGAGACTGAGGGGAGACCTTATTAACATTTACAGATATCTAAAGGGTGGGTGCTAGGAGGTTGGGGCATCCCTTTTTTCTATAGTAGGGACAGGGCTAATGGGATGAAGCTGGAACACAAAAAGTTCCATTTAAATACAAGAAAAAACTGTTTCACTATGAGGGGGAGGGAGCCCTGGCACAGGCTGCCCAGAAGAGTTGTGGAGTCTCCTTCCTTGGAGGTCTTCAAGACCCACCTGGACATGTTCCTATGTGACCTGATCTAGGTGACCCTGCTTCTGTAGGGGAGTTGAACTAGATGATCTCTAAAGATCCCTTCCAACCCCTACCATTCTATGATTCTATGATGGTGTCAGAGGTAAGGCGTTGCAGTGTTACAGTGCAGCGAGTCCATCAGTTCGCGGATGCTTGGGAGTCATCAGAGTGAAGGGCTAGTGGGTTTTGATTTGAGGGGCTGCTGGGCAGATTCAGTAGGAAATAGTACTGGTTGCTCTGTTGCCTTTTTTAAACATGGTTCAAATGTCATATGAGACTGTTTTTTTTGGGGAGTGTTTTGAAAATATGTTGTTAGTTCATTGTGGTTTTGAGGCCGAGTTCAAGTGTCACGCTGTGCAAACCAAGCATTGCTCTAGATTTCTGTGTCAAGCTCTTGTTCTTCAGCTGTTCAGATGGAGTTCTATGCTCCTTTTTGGGCACCACACTAATTCACATTACTGAATGCAAGAAGTGATGGGCATAAATTGCAACAGGGAGACAAAAGAAGAGAATCCTTATCGGTAAAGGTAGAGATACAACAGAAATGATTACTCAAACAGCGTGGAGTGTCCGAGTTGTGTATGTTCTGTGCCTGAAACTGATAAAATTGATCCTGTTTTGGGTTAGATGGCCTGACATCTGTTTCAAACTCATTTTGTGTGATGCTTTCAACTTTTCAGACCTCTCCACAAAGGATCCCTCTTGTCCCATTGCAGATTCCTTCCTAAATGAGTGATTTTGTCATGCTGTGGGTGTGCTTGTCCGCATGCAAAAGCTGGCAGCTGCTCCACTTCAATTTTAACTCTAATTTGCAGCTACTTCTGATCAGTCACTTGCCTTAAGTTTGTTTCCAGACCCACGGTCATGCTAGAAGTAGAAACAGTCCAAATCAAAATTATAGGTCAAAAACTGAAGTCTTTTGGCAGTTGGTAGATTACATTCACCACAGGAAAGAGTGTATCTCAGCTCTCCTACTGCAAGAAGCTTTCCCCAAGCACCTTCGTAGCGGTGTCGGAAGACTCTTAAGAGTGTTTTCCACAGGTTATCCAGTTATTAACCCATGTTCCAGATACATAGTATGTTCTTAATGACATGAGATCACTCTTGTTGATAACCACTTGGAGAGTTTCATCTGAACTCTCTTCTTTCTGGCTGCGTATGGCAACTTTTGTAGGATTTCTGATAAATTATGTGCTGCTTTTCTATCGTTTGTGTTATTCTAAGGAAAAAATGTGGTTGTAATTTGTCTGCCCTCTTCCATATAGTGTCTTTGTGCCCTTTTTTCTGCTCTCTGATTCTCTTCTGTAGCTGTGAACAGTGTTATACAAGGAGATTCTGACTAGTAGAAATCACAGTCACAGAATCTCAAGGGTTGGAAGAGATGTCAAAAGATCATCTAGTCCAACCTCCCTGCCAGAGCAGGACCACCTAGAGTAGGTCCCACAGGAACTTGTCCAGATGGGTTTTGAATGGCCCCAGAGAAGAAGACTCAACAACTCATCTGGGCAGCCTGTTCCAGTGCCCCATCACCCTCACATTGAAGAAATTCTTCCTTGTATTTCTTTGGAACCTCTTATGTTCCAAGTTATACCCATTGCCCCTTAAGGTATCATTGGACATCACTGAGGACAGCCTGGCTCCATCCTCCTGACACCGACCTTTTCTATATTTGTAAACATTAATGAGGTCACCCCTCAGTCTCCTCCAAGCTAAAGAGCCCCAGCTCCCTCAGCCTTTCATCACAAGGGAAATGCTTCACTCCCTTCATCATCTTTGTGGCCCAGCCCTGAACTCTGTCCGGCAGCTCCCTGTCCTTCTTGAACTGGACACAATAATCCAGATGTGGTCTGTGCAAGTCCCTTAAAGTTCAGAGCAGAAGACTGCGGAACTCTCTTGTTTTCACTGTCATCAGTTGCAGGCTTTGAAATGGAAATAAACCTGTGTTTTCTGCTATGCACAGGAGTGAGCACTATGCACCCATTGCTTAGTGTGTTGGCTGAACAGCTCAGGCTGGGCTATTTGGATGAAAGTTGGCTGTTAAAATGGAGACATCTTGAATAAAGTGGGAGAGCAAAGCTTCAATGCTTTTTGTTTCTCTAGACCTGACAGAAGAAGAGGAGAGAAAGGACGAAAGTTGCAAACTGGACGATTTGCACAAGAAGCGGAGTCTCCTTGCGGCGTATTGCAGGTTAATAGTGTTCAATGTGGTGGAGATGACTGCGGCCGCTGAGATCTATAAGCATTACGTGAAGGTAACGTTTGAGATAAAGTTGCTTTGCCTCTCAGTGCATTTTAGATTTTGTAAGTGACTTGAGTGTTTCTAAGATGTGGGGTTGGTAGTCTTACAGCTTGGAATTCATTGCCTGATCACAAAAAGGGTGAAAAAGGTCAAGCGAGGGTAGGGACAAATCTCTCCTCTTTGCTCTGCAAAGGTACCTCACTGCAGGCAAAGCCAAAAATAGAAGGGAAAATTGAGTAGAGGGTATGTCTGTCTCAACATCTGCTCCTGATCTTCTCCAGAGAGGCCACTGCAGAAAAGCAGTTTATGGTTGGGAGAGTGTTTAAACTATGGAGAACCTCACTCTGAAGCAGTCCACTTTCTCCATACAGCTCTCACAGTCCATATGCAGGTGGTTTAGGTTTCATGCCGATCTCGGTGCTTAGACAACTGGTAGAGCTTCAGCTACTCTGAAGCAGGAGGGGTAAGAAGGGCAATTTCCTTCAGTTAACCGGCAGGACTTTGGAAATACCTGAATATGAATCTTCTTGACCTCATGGGTCCTAAGGCAAGTGCTGGTTAAATACGGAAACCTCTGGATTTCTCTCCTGGGGAGCCCTTGTGCTTTTCATAGAATCACAGAAAGGTAGGGGTCAGAAGGGACCTTTAGAGATCATCCAGTCCAACTCCCCTGCAGAAGCAGGTTCACCTAGATCAGGTCACACAGGAACATGTCCAGCTGGGTCTTGAAGACCTCCAAGGAAGGAGACTCCACACCGTCCCTGGGCAGCCTGTGCCAGGGCTCCCTCACCCTCACTTTGAAATGTTACAACATTTCACAATTCTGTTACAATGTTGTTGCAACAAATACTCAACATTTCAGCATAACTTCAATCCTCACCTTACTCTTAAAGGAGCACACCATGGCATTATATGAACTAATATACAAAGTCCAGTTTTCATCTTTTAGCTTGAGTATTGTGATATTGGGAGTGGTTTGTGAAGTTCTGGTGTGACATGAGCAGAGTGACGTGTTTTGTGCACCTCCAGTGCCAAAGAAGGGGGGTGGTAATTCTCGTCTGTTGCCTTTAATAGACCTACAATGACTTTGGAGACATAATTAAGGAAACATTAAGCAAGACGAGGCACAATAACAAAATCCAGAGTGCCAAGACACTGATTCTCTGTCTGCAGCAGGTAAGGTTAAGACTAAAGCAAGAGGCTGGGGACTAATAGGGCAGCTGTATTAGTTTGGATGTTTTTTGCCTACCTTGCCATAATTACTCATTAAAAATCCTAGTGGAAGAAATCACTTCCTTGCCCGTATTTCTCTTGGTGTCTGTCATTTTTGCATGTCATAATTAAAACCCCTTTCAAGTAACTGCATCTGTTTTAAAAATGTGATTTTTCTGCGTGGTTTTGGGGTTTTTTTTATCTTGTTCTTAATCTTCAAATGCATGGTGTGTTAGGATTGATGTCAGATTACAGAGTGTTTCTTGGGACCTGGCTGGTGCCTCTTAACCTTAACAAAGGTTAAGGATATTATTCTGTGTTTTATGGACTACCTAGATTCCTGTTGAGTATGAGGAGCCACAGATGTGTCTGTGGCTGACCAGCTCTAATCCTCAGTATTTTCAGTTTGGTTTCTTTTTCTTGAAGAAAGTGGGTCACAGCTCTTATGAAGGGTCTTAGTTGCTGGGGCTTGCAGCTGCTGGCTGCTCAGGCCAGTTAGCTGTTTCAGCAGCTGCTTTTGCTGGCTCTGCCCGTGACCAGAGCTGCTTAGAGTCGTGCTGTAGGCCACAGAGCAGGCTCCTCCCTGGGGGGTAATGATACATGAGCTTTGCTTATTTCACGCACATTGCCAGGGGCTTAGATCTGTGAACTAGCCCCTGAAATCTGATCTTAGATGAGGCTAAGCAGAATTTGGCTACATATGTTCTGCTGACATAGTCAGGACTTTGTGTTTCGGTATCACATAGACAACAGACCCTTTTTGGCCTTTGCTTGACCTTGAAAGTTAACAGGTTGAAGAGAGCAAGCTACCTTCGTGGAGGAAGAAAACCCCAAAACATAGTTAATTGAGCTCCAGGCATACTTTTGACCCAGTCTCACTCTCAGAAATTGGGCCATGCTGTTTTCTAGCTGTATGCTGAAAGCCTCTTGGGCAAACATGGCCCGTGGGGGCTTGATTTGGAAGTCCCAACAGGAGATGGGGTACGTGGAGCCACCAAGTTCAGGAAGAAGTTCTCTGTCTGCACACATCTTTTTTTCTGGTTTTGGTTTTTTTGGATATGTGCCTACATGTTAAGCACAGCAGTGCCCTTTGTGTCAATTCCCTGCTGCTGTTCCTGTCCTGTAGTTCTCAAGCACGTGCCCAGTGTGCGCCTTTTGTAAGGCTTCTGGCTGCGTAAGCCATCCGTGGCTTGCTGTGCGTGTCTCTGTGTCCTCCCGGTGCTTTGTTTGCCTGTAGGATTACATGTGGTTGCTTACTTGAGACTTGTTTTGCAGTTGTTTCAGGCACACGCAGAAAGCCAAGACAGCAGCAGCAACGTGGACTTCACCTCTGCTTCCTTCACAAATATGAAGGAACTCGCTCGTCGCTTTTCTCTAACGTTTGGCTGGGACCAAGTGAAATCTAGAGAATCTGTAGCCATGATACACAAGTATGTGCCGTGTGACATCACTTTGTTCATGGTCATTGCTTCTATTAGTTAACTGTTACATTACTCTTTTTTTCTCCCAATAGGGAAGGGATTGAATTTGCTTTTCAAGGGACCACTGGAGTCCGTGGAAAATGTGTGCCTCCAAACTTGAGCTTTCTGTTACTCATCAGTGAGTTTTCCAACAAGCTGCTAAAGCCGGACAAAAGACTAGTGTAAGTTAAGTTCTTGTACACTGTCATACGCAGGTTGTGTTCTGTGTATCCCTATACATGGGATGCTGGACATTCAGCGTTGCAGAAGTCGCTGAAGGGCTTTGCAGGGAACCTTTGGAGTCAACCTGGCCCTGAAGCTGTTTGAAAGACAATTGTGGGATTTTGTAGTAGTAGTTATTTAGATTTTACTTGCAGTGTGCATTCTGGGTCTTTTGTAGACATAGTTTTGGCTACACGTGTCAATTCTTCTAAAGCGAAGACAGTGTTAATTTGGTGTCAGGTTTGCAACTTGACTCTGGCTAGTGGAGGGGCAGGAATGATTCTCTGAACAGAAAAGTAAAGCAGAGAAGATTAAAGAAGACACGGTGCCCAGATCAGTATTGTGGAATGATCTGATTCCACAGTTTCAGGATTCAGTTGTGTGAGTTCCATGGAATGTAGCTTGAATTGAAATATACAAAACACTATTCAGAACGTGACTAAATTCAAGAGTTAACAGTTCACATGCCCTGATCCACTGTGCTTTACAGTGGATTACATACTTTTGTTCAATAACATAAGAATAATAGCCTTGTTTTGATATCATTATGCATTAGCACAGAGAGGTGCACGGTTATGTCTCTTACTCCCTTCTTCACCTGCCTCAGCCTTGGTTGTTTTTGAGAAGAAAGTAACATTCTTCCTTTTATTTGTCCTTTGTCATTGCATCCCTAGTTAATGCTGCATATTTTGGATCTGGATCTGTGCACTTCAGTCTCCTATTTACAGAAATTGTAAAAACTAAGGCAAAATATTTAACAGGTATTTCCATGTTCTTGAGAGCGTGTTCGAAGACGTGGGAATGTCAGATGAAACATCAAGACACATCTGCCTCTTTGAATTTCGGAGCCAACCAGTACTTGACAATTGTAATACTTGACAAGAAGTTTTACTTTGGAGAATTCAGCAGAAATGGAAACCCCCCAACAACAGTCACATCTTGCTGCGCCCTGTGGGGCGCGCTTTGTCCTGTGCTGCTTTGTCTCAAATTGGAAGTTAACTTCCATAGGGATCATCAACCAGTTTTTATATAACAAGGGACAAAGGTGGTAAAATGTCTACTTTGCATGACAAACACAATTTATTAACCATTCCCAGCTACTCAATTAATTTTAAAAAATGAATTCAAACTCAAAATGCAAAATACAGAAGAGAAATACTTTACATGTTCTGATTACAACCCCTGGCCAGTCTAAAGTAGATAAACTATGGGTGGTGATAACTTCTTCTGTTATTGCATTTTTCTGGGAGAGAGTCTTGGACATCTATGGTTAGAATTGGTTTTTGTACAATCACAGGAGGATTTGGGTTGGAAGGGACATTGAAGATTCTCTAGTTCCAGCCCCCTGCCATGAGCAAGGACACCTTCCACTAGACCAGGTTGCTCAAAGCCCCATCCAACCTGCCCTTGAACACTTCCAGGGATGGAGCATCCACAGCCTCCCTGGGCAACCCATTCCTATGCCTCACCACCCCCCCAGGGAAGGATTTCTTCCTAATCTCTAACCTCAATCTACCCTCTTTCAGTTTAAAACTGTTATCCCTGGTCCTGTAGGCCTCCTTTAAGTACTGGAAGGTCTCCCCAGAGCCTTCTCTTCTCCAGGCTGAACAACTCCAGCTCTCTCAGCCTGTCCTCATAGGGGAGGTGCTCTGGCCCCTCTTTTGTAGGGTTTCTGTACATCTCTATCCATGTTGACTGTTTTCTAAAGAGCTGTTCTCGTCTGTGGGGTGACTCCTGTGCAACAAGTAGATTTCTGTTAATCCATCCTTGAAAAACTTGGTCATTTCCTTTACCTCCGAGGAGTAATTTGAAATGAAACAAGAGGAAAATATTCCATCATTGGTATGGGCAGATTTCAAGCTAAATCCTGATATTTTGTTTCCCCTAGGGCTGTATTTAACATCTTGAGCAGAGGCTATATCCCAAAAGTACACGTATTCCTGAATGTATTACATAGATACATTCAGGTAGGTTTATTCGTTGAAAACGTGTGTGGGAACCTAGCAGAGGATGCACTTTGACTTGAATTCTTACTGCTTCGGACCTTCCCACTGCTTCTGGGAACAAATGGGAAACAATAAAACTCACAGGGGGGGAAACTGCAATTTTATCCATGACTACATTCAGGCTGTGTTTCTAGAGTAACAGTTTCTATTCTGGGAGGCCTAAAATGCCTTGCAGGAGCTGGAGATTATATTTCCTCTTAGAAGTATTTAGGTTTAGCTCTATCATAAATTACTGGATGGAATGTTTTAGGTCAACATGAACTTTTAGAAATAAACATCTGGTTATTTTCATTTTTATTATTAATCATAGGATTGATGCCCAGGTCTGTACGTTAACAGATGTGAATGCACCTGTAACGGATGAGATACAGAATATGGGCATTTGTTAGAAAGGAGTATATTTCAACACCATCAAAGTAGATGGATTTTAACCTCCTCCCCTGTAATTGCCCGGGCTTGTAGCAGTAAAACATCTGACTTGTCAATTGCTTCGTGCCACAAAACGCACACGAGAAATGAATTATTGGCATAACGAGCTCACGAAGGGCCCGATTCCCGGCTTGGTATTTTGAGCCTTTCCACTGACATCGATAGTGGTTGGATTAGACCCTAAAACAGTAGTTACAATATGTGCTTGTTTGAAACCAACAAATTCCATTACCAGGGTTTCTTGATCCCTGTGGGGCCTTCAGAGTCCAGGGCTCTAATTGTTTCGGAGTCGGTGCTTACCCTGACCTCCTCCCAGCACTGTTTTTTGTGTTTTGCAAAGCAAATGAAATGTCTGATATTTTCCAGGCCACGCTGCTAATCAGAGAGAAAGAATAATACATTGTACAGGCTGGTGTTAAAGCTGTCACTTCTGGTATTTGCTAAGGTGGGGTCTGTTCTAACAGCTCCGGCCTTGATTTTAAAGTGATGAGCTGTGGCTGAAATGTAGTGAATATCCGCTTTCTAATCCCCAGTCAGAGTTGGGTTTTCTTTTCTTGTTGTTATGAAGTAGGAATGGGTCAGAAAGACCTTGTCAGAAATAGCCTGTTTTTCAAAAAGAGTGATTGAAGGAGACCTCTCTCCTGCCGAAAAGGTGACAGCTTCATCTGGGGCTCAAGGAGGCCCAGCGTTAAGTCTCTGGATTGAAGCTGGCAGAAGCAGGGATTTGAACCACTGTTCCCCACATCCTGTGTGTCGTGATGTGTTGTGATAGCTGCAGAGCTGTTAACTGCTGCTTGCAGACACTTGAAGTTTTATTGGGACCCCTGAGAGAGCTGGATTGAGCTTGAGATGATATTACAGAAAAGTGGGTTTATTGGCTGTGCTTGTTTTTGATTTTGACAAGATAGGCACTTGTGGCATAAATACCCCATTTCCTGTGCGTGCTGTTGAATCACGAGAGGGCTCTCACCTGGGCTCTCCTTTGCATTGCGTGGCTGTCCTTCTCCCGAGGCACAAGAGAGGCCACCAGGAGCAGAAGGGGTGCATCCTCGCTGAGTTCTGCCCTGGCAGAGTGCTGGCAGCAGCAGGACACAGGGACTTTCCCTGCCAAGAGGAATTCTTCCTAGAGATGGATGTAACTCTGTAATTCCTGTGGATCTAGTGCTGTTTCTAACACTAAATGCAAGCCCTCTTTTGGCTTTGAAGGCGTTTTCAGGTATTTCAGAGAAATCAGGGGTTCCACAGAATCACAGAATCTCAAGGGTTGGAAGAGACTTCGAAAGATCATCCAGTCCAACCCCCCTGCCAGAGCAGGCCATCTAGAGTAGGTCCCACAGCAACTTGTCCAGGTGGGTTTTGAATGTCTCCAGAGAAGAAGACTCAGCAACCCATCTGGGCAGCCTGTTCCAGTGCTCCCTCACCCTCACAGTGAAGAAATTCTTCCTTGTTTTTCTTTGGAACCTCTTATGTTCCAGCTTGTACCCATTGCCCCTTGTCCAGGAACAGAGAGCACTGCCAGCAAGTTTGCTGATGATACTAAACTGGGGGGAGTGGCTGACACACCAGAAGGCTGTACTGCCATCCAACAAGGCCTGGACAGGCTGGAGAGCTGTGTGGGGACAAATCTACTGAAATTCAACAAGGGCAAGTGTAGAGTCTTGCCTCTGGGAAAGAATAAGCCCATGTACCAGTACAGGTTGGGGAATTAACTGTTAGAGAGCAGTGTAGGGGAAAGGGACTTGGGGGTCTTGGTGGGCAACAGGATGAGCATGAGCCAGCCATGTGCCCTTGTGGCAAAGTAGGCCATTGGCATCCTGCGGTGTATTAGAAGGGCTGTGGGCAGTAGGTCGAGAGAGGTTCTCCTCCCCCTCTGCTTTGCCCTTGTGAGACAACGTCTGGAATATTGTGTCCAGTTCTGGGCCCCTGAGTTCAAGAAGAACAGGGAGCTGCTGGACAGAGTTCAGCTTAGGGCCACAAAGATGATGAAGGGACAAGGGGCAATGAGTATACTGTGAGGGTGACAGAGCACTGGAACAGGCTGCCCAAGTGGGTTTTGGAGTCTCCTTGTCTGGGGCCATTCAAAACCCACCTGGACGAGTTCCTGTGTGACCTACTCCTAGGAGGTCCTGCTCTGGCAGGGCAGTTGGACTAGATGATCTCTCGAGGTCCCTTCCAACCCTTAAGATTTTGTGACTCTGTGATTCTGTGTTTGAAAACAGCCTGGCTCCATCCTCCTGACACCCCCTCTTTACATATTTGTAAATAAATCCTTTTCTGAGGAAAGCGATGCCCTTTCTTTTTTTCTGACAGCTCTCTGCGCCTTTGGAAGGTAAAGGGAAAATGCCTCTTTAGCAATACCTTCCCCAGATAGCGAAGGGAAAGACACTGAGTTTTCTTGTGCTTGCTTTTGGCTTTCCCCAGGTATGCCTACTTGCAGAGGTACATGGCAGAGCCCCTGCCCTGCCGAGGAGACGAGTGGCAGCCGCTGGTTTGGTACAGAAACTCCTTACTGGCAAATGAAGACGAGGAGAGCTCTGTCCCTGGCGGTTCAGGAGAGTGGGCCCCCGTGGGCACATCTAAGGTGCCTGCTTTTAAAAGGAAATTGTCGAATGGTATGAAAACTTCCCTGTTCTGGATCAGCTGCATTTCCCTTGTCCCAGCTAAAATGCACTTCATGTTTTACATTAGCAGTACTGTATGGTGGATGCTGTAGACTTAGCACTATGGACTGGGGCCAAGGTCATAAATCTGGATTGCAAAAATGACCAGTGGGCGAAATAAAGGGATTTTCTTTTACGTGGCTTTTAGCTGGCTCCTTTGGGAAATGAATGCTGTGCTCCAGATCTCCTTCTGAGCTTGGCCCCATTGCTTCACTGCTGTGGGGAACACGTTGTCTGTTCACTGTCTGTTACAGGGTCTTTACCTGAAAGCAGCCAGACTGAAGCAGCACGCAAGGCCCCGGAGCTGCAGTGTGCTTCCCAGCTGGCCTCTGCAGCAGGGAGAAGCAGAAAGAGGCTGAAATCTCGAGAGATGCATTTGCAGGATCGTTTGCCGTTCCTTTGTCCAGGAGCGACGCGGAGAAGATACTGGTGAGAGTTTTATGTCTTACAAGCTCCTTCACTTGTCCTACTATTGACACCTGAGGTGCCTCTATGCACCTGGGCTTCTGGATTTTGTAGCACATCCTTGGGCAAAGGGTGTGTGTCCCTTCCTGTCTTTCTTATGGGCTGTGTCCTGAGGACAGGTTGTGCTTTTTTGTTTCTTTGGTCCAATCTCTAGATTTGCTGCTTTAGCCACAGGGCTTCTCTGCCTTCTTGATCTAACATCAAGTGTGCAGAGAAAAGACAAGGAAGGAGAAAGGCTCCCCATCCCACTTCCCTCTGGTCCTGATTAGAGGGCTGTGGGATGGTTTATCGAGGTGTCAGGCCCTGTTTCCCAGGTTGGTGGGTTAAAAGAGACACAAATTGGTGGATGTCAGGAGGTTGGGACATCCCTTTTTTCTGCAGTAGCTAGCAACAGGACAAGGGGTAATGGGATGAAGCTGGAACACAAAAAGTTCCACTTAAACATTAAAGAAAAACTATTTCAGTGTGAGGGTGAGGGAGCCCTGGCACAGGCTGCCCAGAGGGGTTGTGGAGTCTCCTTCCTTGGAGGTCTTCAAGACCTGCCTGGACACGTTCTTGTGTGACCTGATCTAGGTGACCCTGCTTCTGCAGGGGAGTTGGACTAGATGATCTCTAAAGGTTCCTTCCAACTCCTACCGTGCTACGATCCTATGAAACCCCATACAGACATGTGCTGTTGCAGGTTTTGGGACACTTGTTGAATGGACCTGGTGAATCCAAGTAAAATAGAACAAAAACGTTATTAAACGTGAAGGTAACTCCTGTTTAAATGAAGGTTTTGTTTCTGAACTTCTGTTGGAAGTTCCTCAGAGCACAACCTCTGTCATACCTGAGAAATACTGACCCAGAAACTTTGGGCTACCTTACATGGATGTCTCTCAGCAGCAGATATTACACGTGTGAACTACTCTGCCTTCAGCACACTTGGGCAATGCGCCACCTCGGTTACAAACTTCATCAAGACTTAGCTCTTTTTTTTTTCCACTCCCACTTTTCCTCAGCAAAGATGAGGTTAAGGCTGAAGATGTCTCAGAGGAGGGTCGAGGAAAACACACAGTTGAAGATGATGATGTTGATGTGGTTGGTGCAGACCAGGTAATTCCAGCTCGGGTTTTCTGGCTTCGAGGACAGCCGTAGCTGCTCTTTTGTGACATGTTTCAGGCAGAAAAGTGGGTTCCCTCTCTTCCCTTTCCAGTTGCAGCTGTAGTCTCCTCGTTCAGCTTGATCTGCCTTTTTAGGGCAGTTCTTGGCACCTATACATTGCTTAGGTGCATTGAACACCAGCTAGGATGCATCAGGAGGAGGATCCAGTTTCCTTTTCCCCCATCCTGTGAAGCTTATAGATAAAGAGCCATTTGCTGCATTAGCTTCATGTTCCTGACCCCCTGCAGAGCTGGCCCTGTCGCATGGCCAGCGGGGAGCAGACGGGTGTTTGCATTGTGCTCTGTAGCTGGAACCACCCAGACGCTGTGTGATCTCTGGTCAGCCCAGGGCTCTTCCTGCAGTGTCCTGGGTTTCTTGCCCCTTTTCCAGTCAAGGCTGGTGGGGAGATTAAATCATCCCCAAACTGCCTGGGGCTTTGAAGGGAAGCATGGGATTGCTGTGGGTTTGCAGTGGCAGCCAGCGTAGCCTGGGGATTGTCTTGTGGGCACGATTGCCTCAGGGAGCAGATACAAACTGGGCAGAAATGCAGCTGTGTGCCTGGGGCTCAGCTCAGCCTGGAATAGATATTGGCAGCAGGGAAGGACTTTTAGCCCAGTGGAGTGGAAGAACTCAACAGGGTGCTGTACAGCAGGGCTCTTGCAGCAGTGACTATGCTGAAAGGGGGATAAAAACCAAACCAAGAGGCCAAGAGGTTTCCTGTGCTGCAGCTAACCGCTGCCCTCTCGTCTTCCAAGAGTTTGCTGGGTCAGCCACTGCAAGGGGCTGGGCATTTTCTTCAGATTTCTCCTGTCTTTCCCCCTGCTCTCTGCATTTCTAATAGAATGTAACCCCAATGTTTGGCAGACAGCTTTTTGCAGTGGTTCAGGTGACCCCTTGATTTCCAGCAGCCCTGGAAACAGCTCTAACAAACAGCCACATTCAAAGACCCTGTACGACTTTTGACCTTTTGCATGAGTTTTTCCTGTAAAGTTGAGGAAATGGTTTCTTTTCATATTTCAGTGATTTTTTTCTTTTAAAAAGAAGGACTAGAAGGAAAAAAGGACTTCAGCCTTTTCTTCTAGTCATAAGGCTGTTCAAGTGTAGACTACTTGTTTGGACCAGGTGCTTGGAGCAGCTCCTGTTGAAGACAAATAATAAAATTTGGTACCAAGACTGAGGCCATACAGCAAATGCATTACTACCTAGATTGTAGTGCCTTTTCTGGGTTCCTTGGCACACTGAAATGCTTCTTTCCTTTTGTGGAAGCTAAATATAGTGTTTTCCAAGAGCCAGACACAGCCAAGCTGCTAGAGGGTTAGATGCTACACTTATTCTGATTCCTTATGTGCACTTATGTGATGTTTTCTTCATAGTATGAGACTGACTTCATTTTTTTTTTTCCTTCTGGTGTAGGACAGTTAAGATGCTGCAAGGATAAATGAAAGTGAAGAACACGCTCCTGTTTATTTTCTACAAGTTAACTGAAAATGGGGTTGTGATGGCATCAGCCAAGGCAGCAGGAGATGTCTGTGGAGTCAACTCTTTGCCTGTAGGCATCCACCCAGCACCAGCTACTTGCACCACGTCTGATTTCTCCCCATTACTGTTTGTGGGTGTCAGCCATTTGCCTCTTGAGGTTGTGGGCATCACGATGAACATCATCCTCACTCAGCTGCATCCTGCTCCTCGCTGCTCTCTTGGAACAAAACCCAGCTGAAGCACTGGAATCTGGGTATTGTCAGATACAGAGTCAGAGGCTCTGTAAACTGGATGAGATGAGCTTG
Source organism: Colius striatus (assembly GCF_028858725.1). Classification (NCBI taxonomy): domain Eukaryota; kingdom Metazoa; phylum Chordata; class Aves; order Coliiformes; family Coliidae; genus Colius; species Colius striatus. The sequence goes on from NC_084759.1 coordinate 69,269,019, forward strand.
CTCAGAGCACTGCAGGGGCACCTGGATGTTCTGCTGGACATGTTCTTTACTAGTTGAGATAACAGAGATGAACGTTTACTTCTTTCCGTGTACCTGACCCTGCCCCAGCTGTGAGCAGTGACCTGCTGGGGCATGGCAAGTGACTTGGCAGTGCCCTTTCCTGCCTGTAACACAGAACATCTGCATCAAACATCTGACAGTATTTCTAAACCCCAGTGCTTGCAGAGGTGTGGTTCGTGGTCTGTGGGGATCCAGCACATTCCCAGGAGACTCGCATCAGGGCTTCTGAGTAACGAAGGAAGAGTGGGCCAGTTGTCTTGAGTATTTTCCTCTGGAAGAAAACATTCATGTGCCATGAGCATGTGGGATTTACTTGGAAGATACAAAGCATGAAAAGACAGTGTAATAGGCTGTAAATAGTGCCCTTCAAAAGCAGCTTCTCCATGAGGAATTTGCAAATAGTCTTCACTCAGGCACGTTTCAAAGGCAGGAGAAGTGGTGCCTGCTTTGGCCAGCCCTTTGGCAATGCTCCCTGGAATTGTATATTGCATTAATCTTAGCAGCTTTATTATTTTTTTAAATATATATATTTTTTGGATTGTAACCGTGTAAAATAAACCACAGCCTTGTTGCTACCCATCAGTACTGAAAGTGCAAGTGCTATTCCACATGAAGTCTGGAGATCAAGCCTGGTACCAGTGGCCCTGCCCTTCTGCTTGGCCCTAATAAAGAAAGAGGCTGAGGCATCAGCTCCCACCAGAGTGGACATGAAAGCTGTGAATGTCTCCCTTGTATCAGGTATCCCCAAGGGGCAGTAGGAAAACCATCATGTTCCATTCTGTATAGGTAAGTGTGCAGTAGGCTCATGCCAGGGGGCAATCAGAACACAGCTTCTCACCCCCACGGACTTGTTCTGAGTTCCAATTCAGATGCAGTCAGTCACCCTCATCCCTGGGCTGTGAGAGTGATGGTGTGGCCCCCTCAGTCATCTGGATTTGTGGGTCTCAGCCCAACCCCTGGCCAGAGAGGCAGAACAGAGCTGGAGAGAGGAAACAGTTACACCTGGGACCACAGCACACAGGCGCATGCTGTAATTCCTGTAAGAAAGGATAGGAACTGGGACTGACTGACACTTCTGGGGAAAGGGCCAGTAACTGTTACAGTTCAGACAGGGCAACAAACACAGTTTCCTTGTAACACCAGCATTTGCTCTACTAGACCTGAACAAAACCCTTAGGAAAAAGGGACTTTATCACAAGTGTAACAGCAGGATGGAGCAGGTGCTTTGTTAAACACAAAGTGGCAACAGCAACTCAAGGTTGTCTGGAAGCCATCTGTTTAACACAGGAAATGTCACTGTGAGAAGAGCCCAGGTCTGAGCAGTGTCTCTTTTACAAGCATCCTTTTTAAGAAGAGGGGTTGCCGCAAAGGGTGTGTCAGGTAGGGAAAAGCAGCAGCTCACCCCCTTTTGAATAGCACAAGAAAGAAGTTCAGGATCATCTAGAAAGGCTGTTTGGTCATCCTTTCCCACAGCATCTTAGGCAACAGATCATAATGGAAGTACTCTGGGTCTCTCCTTCGTTTAAAAACCCTCCAACTATGGGCAAATAGTGAAAAGTAACTGACCACAGAGAAATGTGACACTGGTGACTTTCCTTTAGAAGTGGAATAATCAACACATTCTCTTAAGAAGAGTCCTTTGAACAGTATTGAAGTGATTTGAATTTTCCTTGGCAAGGTTTACTTACAGGCATTAGGGATGAGTTCCATTACTCAAGATACACAGGTCTGAGCAAAACTGATCTTCCAGCTGCTCAGCAGAGTCTTTTGGATGAAGAAAAAACTGCTACAACTTGACTGCTTTGACTGTGCAGCTTGGTGTAACTATCCAGCCACCCTCCATACACGGGTAACCCATCCTGTCTTAAACAGTTCTTTAACAGTAACAAGTTATTTGGAGGCAGTACATAAGACAATTGGAACTGTTAAATTACATGTATGAAAATCAATCTTTATTTCAAAATACAAACATGATTTTTTGAACATTAACAAATCTACACTGCAACCAAAAAATAACTTACATCTTTTTGTACATTTTTCTTTTCCTCCAACAAAATCTGTTTTAACAGTATGAGTGAGGCAACAATTTCAAGCTGCTGTGACACTGATGAATATCCATGGAATGTGTCAATAGCAAACAACTGGAGGGGGAGAGACAGACGAAAGCACTGAATGCCCACAACAAAATTAGTGCACGTCACAGATCAGGTAACATTTATACAGAGGATGTTTAAAAAATTGGTTCCTTCTACATGAATTAACACACTCATTTTTGGATCAAATATGAATGCTACAGACCTTCATTATTAAATAATCTTTTTGTCATCAACACCAATAAAAAGGCTGAAGTTTAAAAGGGCAAGCAAAGTTAGATTCATGGCAAACAGGGACTACATGGAGAAGAGAAGCAACTCATCTCAGGCAGTTGCTTTCCTTCTGCACTGATTGCATGGCAGCTCTGCTTGTGCATGAGAGCCAAACCCTGTCTTCCTTGGCATGGCAGCAACCCCTTAGGGATGCCTGTGAGTGTATAATCATGGTAAGGCAGGTAGAAATTGTCTCCTTACCTCTCAGAGCTGGACAGGAATATCTTTTCACACAGGGGACAGAGGTGGTCAGTGCACCACACGTCAACTTTGAGAGAATCACACAGTTCTCAAAGACGGTAGATTAAAATCAAATATTGTTATCCTTCCAAAAAGGAATTATGCAACATCTGTAAATAAATATTTTAATCTGTTTTACAAACTATAGACTATTGAATAAATACAAAAAGTTTCACCATTCCATACAAATGCGCTTCTTTCATTTAGAAGGTAGTGTAGTGACTAAATATTTTGAGCACAAAACTAAGCTGACTTCCTGGAAACAAAACCCACTGAAATGTGTAGGTGTGTGGCAGACCTGCTGCAGACCATCCTTTCTCTTCTGCAAGTGCTGACTGTAAGGAATCCTTACTCAAAGTCCTCTTCGTAGTCGTATTCGTCCAAGTCTACATCAGCCAGGTGGGAAGGCATCTCAAAAAGTGGTCTTTTCTCCATCTGGTACTTGAGGACGTTGGCCTTCTGATGGTCTACAGCATTCAGTTCTGCCTCATACCTGTGAGTGGGCAACAAAAGAAGTGGATAGAGTCTAGCCCTGTCAGGAAGTGACAAACAGCTTAACAAGGCACTCGCAGGCAGAACATAATTCCCAATCTTTTATATTTACATGTAAAGAAACAACGTAAACAGAAGCAGCCCTTGGTTTCTGGAGTCATTGCTTCAATTGAAGGTTCTCTCTTAGTGACATATGCAGCTTGACTAAGATGATTCAAAGCACATACTGCTCCAGTGGGCTACTCCTGAGTTACAAATGGTCAAACACAAGACTGAAGTTGTTGACAGAAACTCCTCAAGGTATTTTCAAGAAAGCTGAAATCAGGCTTAATTAGTAAGAACAAGCTACACCTGCAGCAGATACAACCAAAGAGGAAAAATACTCAATTGAGCATCCTGAAATGTGCATGAGCACAAGGGAGTGATCGCAACCACTTATTGAAAGCAGATGCTAGAAAGCAAAAGCCAGTTGTTAACCAGAAATCACTGATAACCACCTGCTGCCACCAAAAAGGAACAGATGGATAATGAAATGCAACTATTATCACTCAAGTCAGCAAGGGCCAGCATTTAAAAGGATCAGCTTCAGCCCTGTTTAGGTGGGATCAATCTATAGCAAACAGCTGTTTGAAAAACAAACATAAATCTCTTGTGGAGGTTTAATATGTCATATTAAAGAACTGACCATTCCTTGGGCCAGGCTGACTCGGGCTCACACACATCTTCCCCAGTGCTACTGAATCTCATCTTGGCATGTGACTATTTGCCCTACTTAACAGGAGTAGGCAAAGAATGGGCTTTGGGCACTGCCACTTTAGTATCTGCAACGCTGTAATGGCTTTATGTGGTGATTAGGAGCTGTGTTCTGAGAACGATGTAGGGCAAAGAATAGGCAAATACTAAGAAACCACTATGAGCACAGAAGTAACGCAGCATTAACAGCAGAGGTGGAAGGAAGAACAGTTACTTTCAATCACGAATGCAGTTCTGTTGAAACACTTCATAAACTATGAAACATATGAAACCACCTTCAGTGCCATTTTCAGTAAAAAAATTATCAAAGGCACTTTGATAACAGCAGGTAAAGATTAAGCAGAGTAAAATAGTCCCTGGTCTTCTTTCCTGTCTTAATTTAATCCTTCCCATGAATATCAAAGCCATGGTTGCACAAGCACCCATCAGTGCTTTGGCTATGAACAGAATACCCTGAGTTTCTCCCACAAGTTCACTACCAACTTGAACAGCAATCCAAAGTCACCCTAATAATTATGTTGCTGAATGACACATTTGAAAACAAGGATTTGGAAGAACTACAACAATTTCTGCGCACACACCTGTAAATTATAGTTTTATCTACTATTAATTCCATCTTTTTAAGAAGGGTTTTTTCTTTAAGCAAAACACCTGGAACACACCTTTTGGATTTATTTCGTAGTGACAGGGAGGTGAAAGCAGCTTCTTCCATCACTAAAAATGGCAGCATGAGGATATTTTGGGTACTATTTGTAGGCTCCATCCATCCCCCACTCAGAAGATTGCTATTCAAATGTTACTGAACCAAATTAAAATCCCGCTTTTCCAAAGCTTTGGTGGCCTCAGAGATCACTTTCACTCTTTTCCATGATATTTATATTAAGGAAATTTAGAAACACTGCTCCAGTTTTACACATCTGAGCACTGAAATCATTTGAGATATTTTTGATAGTATTAGAAAGTCTGTTGCTACTTCCAAACACAGAAGATGTTATAAAAATACAACCATACAGCCAACACCACCTCAAAAAAGTCCCTTTCCCTTCTCATTATTTCCAAAGCTCAAGTAAATATAAAGAAAAAGGCTGTTTCTAGATTTGTGTGTACCGCTCCCAAGTGTCAGATCAAGTGTTTTAATAGGAATGTCAGGAAAACATTTATCCTAGAGGTAATAAAATTCATACTGGACCTTCAAACTCGCTTTGAGTGGCAGAGAGGCATTACAACCCTTCAAGTGATTAAAAATCACAGTAAGCGTTGAAGGAAGTTTTTGTACAACACAGTCACTTAAAATACTCAGAAGAAATTTCTGTTAATGCTTTTGTTCATTAAACTAACAGCAGCAAGGACATGTTTAGTAGGCTTGGGTTTCTCTCAGCTTTAGCAACAGAAAATAATACTTAACACAGTGGTAGAAAAAAAGGATTCAGACAGTCATACCTCACAATTAAGTTTTGAAGATACTTTTGTTGACCTTCACTTTTAGAAAGCATTCAAATCTTAAGCCAGTTCTGACATTTTCCCTGAGAGAATACTTTTCTTCTCTATAGGTAGGCATCTAAAGGGTGGGTGTCAGGAGGTTGGGACATCCTTTTTTTCTATAGTAGCTAGCAACAGGACAAGGGGTAATGGGATGAAGCTGGAACACAAAAAGTTCCACTTAAACATAAGAAAAAACTATTTCACTGTTCAGGTGAGGGAGCCCTGGCACAGGCTGCCCAGGGAGGGTGAGGAGTCTCCTTCCTTGGAGGTCTCCAAGACCCACCTGGACACGTTCCTATGCAACCTGATCTAGGTGGACCTGCTTCTGCAGGGGGGTTGGACTAGATGATCTCTAAAGGTCCCTTCCAACCCCTACCATTCTCTCAATCTATCATCTGTTTTGATTCAATTGCTTAAGACACAAATTGGAAAGTATCCTATCTTTGTTCTTTATTAAAAAAGGAACCTCAGTTCAGCAGTTTAAGTGCCACAGAGTCTTCACAACCTTCTGATGTAACAGTAGGTAGAAATCATGAAGTAGAAACATAATACCTGTTCCTATCTTGTCAATCCAAATACATCATACACATGGTTGTGTATGTGATACTTGAAACACTTCAACTACCCCTTCTAATTTGTCAATGGAGAAAATGAGCTCTACAATCTGAACTCCAAGGAAAGAAAGGAGTAAAACTTCAGGAACACTTGGAAAAAAGCTTTTATCCACCTGTGTAGAAGACCAAGAGTTAAGCTATGGCCCATGCAAACCTAACAAGATACAGAAAGTCATGAAATAAAATGCATAATTTTTTGGGCTGTGCTTCCATAGAGTGGTATTTCCATAGGAGAATATTTTTCATTGACAGGCTTTTTTCTCCCTAAATTCTGCAATAAATCTGCTAATGCCAGAAAGAAGGGCAACCTACAACCAGAAGTTACTTGAGTTTACAAACACCAGGCTCAGAAGAAATGAGGAATGGAATGTTTTGGCTTCTCTCCTCCGTATCTCAGTGTACTCCACCCTGTTACTCTTACAGTAACACCAGTTTTCCTTAAGGAATGTATCTACAGAGTGAAGGTGCATTTCTTTTCAGGTTTTAGGATTCTTAAGATTCTGCTTTATGTACTGCAAGTTCCACAATATTCTCTGTATAACTTAAGCAGTAATTGCTTGGACATACAAAGTGAGGCTGCACCTATACCATGGAGAGCATAAACTTCATGGAAGTATCCAAAAAACTGAAGTGCCCAAGACCTGTAAGAAGTTTACTGAAGAGTGAAAATATAAAATAAATTTTTAACTATAATCTGAGGGCTTGAGAAACATTCTGTATTTCAGTCTCTTTTCTGTCCACTTTCTGTGTAAAGCCGGAGAGTCACGGTTCCAGGTACAACTCAAATACTTTATTTTCTTGTAAAAAAAGAAGTGGTCTGACCTCAAGAATACTGGCTGTGAATTTTGCAGCTTTTATCTTCACCAAGAGCAGACATCTTGAGGGAAGGGGGTGGAGTGGGAAATGCATAAAAATAATATAGTTTAGTCTAAACAATAACCACAGAAGTGCCCTTGGCTCAAACAGCTGCAGCCAAGGAGCTCCTAACCAAATGAGAATAAAAGCACTTTGAGACTCTTACTTTATACCCCATCTGCACCACGTGGGAGTGAAATTGTGCCTAAACATGCTCCTAAGAACTGTACAAAACAACACTCGTCTCCAACAAGCCTGGTCATTTCAAACTTAATCAGAGCCGCAGAGTAACCCCGAGTTCCTGTCATGCAGGTCCCTTCCTGCAGATGTCAAAAGAAGACTTAGCCTCCAATGAGTTCCAGTCACCACAGATACTGTACGGTGTCAGGACAGAAGGCTTACAGGAACAGTTGGAATCTTTCCTTGGCTAAGGATTAGCTGTTCTACAGACCACGCAGTATACTTCTGAACCCTGAGCATATCTGACACGAGAACTAGTGTCTCAGGGTATTCCACCACAGCAAAGCTAGAAGAGGCTTTAAGGGCTATACGACAGAATAACGGGGTCTTCATTGAGTCCAGGAGATCTGCATTGAACTCAGGTGAGCGTGAGATAAATTTAGTCAAAAACCATCTGAATCTGGCAACTTTATATCTGAAAATGGGCTTACCACTTAGATTCTAGAAAGTCTCAGCAGCAGCAGAATTTTAAGATAGGAAGGTAGAGACACACAGCTGCTGCAACAGAAGTAAACAGACCAGCAAGAAGACAGAGACGGCAAGGCTGAACCAACAAAGGTGGAAAGCATTTGAGGAACTGGTTCTAGTTAAGATGTTCAGATGTAAGAGTACCTCAGGGCTCCTAAATGCTATTCGTTTGTGTCACAAGCTGGGGCTCTCAAGTTGTGCTGCTGCTGCACTCACTGATGTACTGTGTTCCGTGGGGGGGTGGGGTCTCTGACAGACGCTGCAGCTGCTGCTCTCATCCTGTCAATACCTTTTGAACATTTTGACTCCTGACGGTTTAAACATGTTAATTTTAGAAGGGCATTTTAAAACAGAAGGCTGCAAATTCCAAATCCTTGTTTGTAACCATCCCACTACTTTTGTCATCTGAGTTACAAATAAATAGCATTTCCCAGGAAGCAAGACTTTAGGAAGCTGTTTTTTCCTCTGATCCATCACGCTTAAGCCATTACACTCAGTGTTACAGCATCTCAAGCCAGTGCCAATATAGTCACAGAGTCGTAGGATGGTAGGGGTTGGAAGGGACCTTTAGAGATCAAGTCCAACCCCCTTGCAGAAGCAGATCCACCTATATCAGGTCACACAGGAACACGTCCATGTGGGTTTTGAAGACCTCCAGAGAAGGAGAATCCACACCCTCCCTGGGCAGCCTGTGCCAGGGCTCCCTCACCTGAACAGTAAAATAGATTTTCCTTACATTTAAATGAAACTTTCTGTGTTCCAGCTTCATCCCATTACCCCTTGTCTTGTTGCTAGATACCATTGAAAAAAGAGATGTCCCAACCTCCTGACACTTGCCATTTAGACACTTGTAAATATTAACAAGCTCCTCCCTCAGTCTCCTCTTTTCTAGACCAAATAGCCCCAGTTCCCGCAGCCTTTCCTCATAAGGAAGATACTCCAGGAAGGAGCATCTGGAAGACGCACCTACCTCTTCTGTATCTTCCCCAAACTTAGCCTATGACATTTAGAGATTAAATAAGATAAAAACATTGAAAGTTTAATACTGCCCAGCCCACAGTAGCTAATACTAGTTCCAGGGGAGGACTCCATGAAGAGTTAGGAGTATGGTCTCCCTTTATGCTGAAGAGGCTGGTAATGGTAACAGCTCTCTCCCTCCCCTCTTCTCTCACACGCTTGCTTTCATGAAGCTTCTTGAAATCACTGTGTTAAGAGGATTTTACTTTCTCAGATTTAAAAGCAGTCAAATATCAAGCCAGTCGTTCTCCAAATGCTTGGCAAGAATCAGAGACATTTTAAAATGGAGTATTGGTGTAGGGAATGCATGAAAATGTATTTTCTCTAGACAGGTCCATCAACTTAAGCCCTAAACCAAGGTAAATTTGTACTTGCTTTCCTTATCTTTTTGAATAACAAAAACAACCAATGAGAAATGTGGGACTTTGGATTCTAAAAGGTTCTGGAAGTGAAGGAGTGCTTTTGAAACAGCAACATTTATTCTCTTGAGAAATGCGATAAAGTACTTCAGGCAGATAAATTTGAGGTCAGAAGTGAGAATTTTTTCCCCCTCAAAAGCTCTTAATGAAGCTCTTCATTCACTCAACAATGAGCTACAAAAATTACTGTTGTATTTTGTTGAGAGTTGAAGCTTTTTCAAGTCTTATTTCCTCCCAAAATTTGAAGTAGGGCCTTTTCTTTGACAAAACCAAAGTGATCACAAACCGTCAAGGAATGTTTAATTTGGGATATGGGCAAGGTTCTTCCTCACTAAGCACACGCCTAAACACAACAAACAGCAACAGTCTACAGCCATAGCATCAAGGATGACAGCAATGTTGAGGCTACAGGTTAGTAGAGAGGATTCATACCAACCCTTCCACTGTGTTCTTACCCGTCATTCCACTGGTCAGTTGCCGCCTCCTCTGCTACCAAGATATCATACTCTTCAGCAGCATACTTCTCCCAGTCAGAGATCTCTTGGCTTTCACCTTCACCATCCTAAATGATCACGTTGAAAGTTATGCAAAAAACATGTTAATTGTTGAGCACATAGCTAAAAAAAACCCCAAACAACCTTTTAAAGCTTCACACTCACCCGCAACATAAACTGATCCTTCTGTTCATGGTCAAGGTATTTTTCAATGTTGAAAAAAGTATCAAAAAACACATTTGACAACTTGCATCGCTTTAAATCATGCAGAGTAATTTTTCCTGGAGAAAAAGATCGTAAGATATTTAGAGCTGAAATGAAACTTTGCCCAAGGAGGACGCTACTAAAAAATGAAGTCATTGTTATGCTCAAGAACTTTTTGCTCCTGAACACAATGGCAGAGAAGTGAGCAGATGACATCCACACCTAGAGAAGTGTCCCTCAAAGCAGACAAACCTTTCCAGTGTTTCAGATTTGTGACTTGCTTTAGCTGCCATCCCATGGTCCTTCAGTATGCTGGAGTGAGTTGCAGCCTGCCTCGCTCAGCTGTTGGAAGGCATTGAAGGGAATTGTCTAAGCTTCCTCAAGAAACAGAAGTCATCAGTGAGCTATCCACCATTCCTTCCCAAGAACTGCCTGGATAGCAGGTAAGGAACCTCCTCTGGCTCTTCCCTGACTTGAAAAGGCAAATGCATGACTGATGCCAGCGTGTGACTTTGCTTCATACCAATTAATTTTCCACAGAGACGGGTTTGCCCCACTTGTCCAGCCTGATCAGTATTTAGTGCTTGAGAGGAAAGCTAAATGCTCAGAGGTGTTCTGTTTGGTTTTTTTAATAAAATGATGCTTCCAAAGACTCAAGTCAATGGATCTGTTAAATGTTAGAAGTATTTGCCAAGTTCCTCAGAAATGTTACCTTGTTTCAAAGTTGAATATCAAGCTTCTACAGAAAGACTGAAAAATACCAGACACAAGGAGAGGCAGATGACTACCCTTAAAGCTTTACTGATTCACCTCAACTATGGACAGCCTTCAATTGTCAGTCAAAGAGGGGCTCACTGCAGATGTTATGGAAGAGTTCACTAAAAGCCAGACTAAGGACAGTATTTCCTCAGCATACTGTCCCAGTCTCTAGCAAAGTTTAACTCAAGGACATGAAAGGGAAGCAAGATACGAATCCCATTTGGAAGTGGTTGCCACACTTGCATTTGTCACCATCTGAAATGCCTTAATGTATTCTGCCTGGCTTATAGCTGATGCTCCAGGACGACACAAATCCCTCATGGCATCTGTCTCATATCTGTCAGACCCACACAGATGTCTGCTGCATTGGGCCAGCTCAAGTGGCAGCAACTCTCCACAACCAACTGACTTGAATCCCAGTTATATAAGGTCCCAATTTAAGTCAGATACCTGAATTTGATTTGTTGATTTGCTCTCCAGTTTCCGTTTATTGCACTGGGAGCTCAGATACCTAATACCCGTGCAGATGCCTACCATTGCCTCAAAGACATACACAAAAAAGAATGAAATGCAGATAATTAAATCAGGTCTCCACAAAGCAAAGAATTTGCTCATTGGTACATGGAGCATCCTGTAGAAAAGCATATCACAGTTGAGCCATAACTGCATGACAGTACCTTTTGCTTCATATCTGTCAAGTGAAATGTCATTTTCTGTTGCCAGTTTTTGTATTAGGAAAACAACAGACGATTTTTTTTCCTAAATCCACCTTTTAAATGTCACTCAGTTTTTATAAAAAACCACCATCAACCCTTCACAGCTGGCTTTCCTTTTTGCTGCCCTGTATAACTCTCATCTTGGTTGTGTTTCACGGCCTCCTTTTATCATCTTCTGTATTGTGAACGGATACATCAATCTTGTTCAATTTGAAATGCAGAACATGTTACTGAAGCTGTCTGCCTTTCAGAAGTGTAATGCACAACACTGGAAGGGACCCCCTAAATTTGAGAAGCTATTGTAGGTAATCAGAACACATAAAGGTGTTCTCAGAGCTTGCTTCTCCATTTTAAATGGTCCTCACCCCCCTACTCATTAGACCATGTTGGTCTAAGACTTTATTCCATTGATATCTAGGGTTGATCTTCCAGCTGAAACACATTTAATACTCCTTTTTCATTTACAATTTTAAATTTGCATTTTAGAGATGTGTTTTCACTTAGCAAAGCCATTTTACCTGGGTTTAAACAAGAATACAGAGCTTTAAGTTCTAGTTTTGAGCTATTTCAGTTCCCTTAGCACATAAAACACTTATCCATTGTGGCTACAACAGCATTATCAAATTGAGACAGATATCAGAAACAGCACTGATGCAGAGGCCATGAACATGCAAGATACCACTCTTTAATACTCCACTAATATGTTCTTTCAAGGCATGCAGAAATATTTTTAGCACAGAATCATTTCATCTGGAAGAGATCTTTAGGATCGAGTCTAGCCTTTGTCCCAGCCCTATCAACCACTAGACCATTTCCCTAAGTGCAACATCGAACCATTTCTTGAGCATCTCCAAGGATGGTGACTCCAGCACGTCCCTGGGCAGCCCGTTCGAATGCCTGACAACCCTTTCAGTAAAGAAATTCCTCCTCATATCCACCCTGAACCTCCCTGGTGCAATTTGAGTTCACTTCCTCTTCTTCTATTGCATGTTAGTAGGGAGAACAGACTGGCCCCTGCCTCGCAGCAACTTCAAGTAGCTGTAGAGAGCGATAAGGTCTCCCCTGAGCCTTCTTTTCTCCAGGCTAAACAGTCCCAGATCCCTCAGCCATTCCTCATATGAGACGTGTGCCAAATCCTTTACTAGCTTGGTAGCCCACCTCTGTATCCTCTCCAGCACTTCAATGTAGAGAGGTGCTCAAAACTGGACACAGTATTCAAGGTGCGGCCTCACCAAAGCTGAGTACAGGGGAACGATCAGCTCCCTCCTCCTGCTGACAACACTGTTCCTGATACAGGCCAGGATGCCATTGGCCTTCTTGCCCACCTGGGCACACTGCTGGCTCATGTTCAGTCACTGTAAACCAACACTCCTGGGTCCCTCTCTGCCTGGCAGCTTTCCAGCCAGTCCTCCCCAAGCCTGTAGCGCTGCTGGGGGTTGTTGTGGCCCAAGTACAGGACCCAGCCCCTGGCTTTATTGAAACTCATGGCATTGGCCTTGGCTCAGTCATCCAGCCTATCCAGATATCTCTGTAAAGCTTCCCTACCCTCAAGCAGATTGGCACTCCCACCCAGCTTGGTGTCATCTGCAAACTTACTCAGGGTGCACTCTATCCCCTCATCCAAATCAAGAGTGGTCCCAGTACTGAGCCCCGGGGGACACCACTCGTGACCAGCCAACTGGATTTAACTCCATTGACTACAACTCTTTGGAATCAGCCTTCTAATCAGTTTTTCACCCAGGAAAGTGGTGTATGCTCATCCAAGCCAGGAACAGCCAATTTCCCTAAGAGAACACTGTGGGAAACAGGGTCAAATGCCTTACTAAAGTCAAGGTAGACAACATCCACAGCCTTTCCTTCATCCAACAAGTGGGTCACTCGGCCACAGAAGGAGATCAGGTTTGTTAAACAGGACCAGCCCTTCATAAACCCCTGCTGACTGGGCCTGATCACCTGCTTGTCCTGCATAACACAATTTAGAATGATCTGCTCCACCAGCTTCCCAGGTACTGAAGTCAAACTGACAGGCCTGTAATTTCTGTTCCTTCTTGTATATGGGTGTGACATTGTCTGACTTTCAATCAGATAGGACCTCTCCAGTCAGCCAGGACTGCTGATAAATGGACAGTGGCTTGGTGAGCATCCCTGCCAGTTCTCTCAGCACTCTGATGTACCCCATCCAGCCCCATAGATTTGTGCACATCATTGTGGAGCAGCAGGTCACTGACCATCTCCTTCTGAATTGTAGGGGGGACATTTTGCTCCTTGCCCCTGTCTCTTGGCTTGGGGGGCTGACTTTCCCCAGTGGAAGTGCTGCTATTACTAAAGACTGAGGCAAAGAAAGCATTAAGCACCTCAGCCTTATCCTCATCTTTTATTACCAAATTTCCTTCTGGATCTAATAAGGGATGGAAGCTCCCCTGGTCTTTCTTTTATTGTTAAAGTATTTATAGAAACTTTTCTTATTGCCCTTTACCTCTAAAGCCAGTTTGACTTCTATCTCCCTACATAACCTAACAACATTCCAGTAGTCATTGTGAGTGGTCTGCCCCTTCTTCCAGAGGCCATAAACATGCTTTTTTCCCCTGATCTTAAGTCAAATCTCCTTATTCAGCCAGGCTGATGATCTTTGCCTTGGCTTGTCTCACAGCACGTGGGGAGCCTGTTCCTGGGCCTTTATGATTTCCTTCTTAAAAAGTGTCCAGCCTTCCTGGACGCCTATACCCTTCAAAACTGACCCCCAAGAGATTCTATCAAGTAACCCCCTAAACAGGTCAAAGTCTGCCCTTCTAAAGTCCAAAGTGTCAGTTTTGCTGCCCCGCCTCCTGACATCTCTATCAATAGAGGAGGACTTGGTCACTGTTTCGTGACCAAGGGTGCAGACAGTGCAGACGGCCTCCAACTGCCACATCCTCCACAAGACTTTCTCTGTTCACAAACAAGAGGTCCAGCAAGTCACCCTCTCTGCTCAGTTCACTGACCAGCTGTGTGAAGAAGTTATCCTCCACACATTCCAGGAACCTCCTGGTTTGTTCCCTCTCTGCTGTGTTGTATTTCCAGCAGATACCTGGGAAGTTGAAGTCCCCAACAAGAACAATGGCAAGTGATCATGAGACTTCTCCCAAGTGCTTACAGAATATTTTGTCTACTTCACTACTCTCATTGGGAACTCTATAGCAGACCTTTCCCCCCTAAGCATGGAGCAGCACAGAAGGGCAAATATAAAGGGAGCATGATGCTCATTTCAGAAGGTTTTTTTTTAAGTGTGAAATGTAAATTCAAATGTCATCAATTAAAGATCATATGTGCCAAATGCAGGAGCATAGAATGCAGGTCTGTTTCTAACATATGTAGAACATGGCCAAAAGCTAATAACAGTTTTGTATTCAGATATTTAAGCCTATTTAATTTCCTAAGGGCAGCTTAGGTTTCTAACCTAAAATAAGCCAGTACTGATCTATGGAGACAAATACTGTTTATAAACACTGTTCCCTTTGAAGAAATCTCAAGCAGTAGTGACAGGCAAGAGAACAGAACAGTCAAGTGCTTCTTCTGAAGCATCACCTCAGACAGATAGTGACAAGATTTCATTTAAGGTTACAATCCCAAAATAAAAGCCTACAATAAATTTTCATGCAGTACATAAGGGACAAGTGCAGAGTCCTCCATCTGAGGAGGAACAACCTCATACACCAGTACAGGCTGGGGATTGACCTGCTGGAGAGCAGCTCTGCAGAGAGACCTGGGAGTGCTCGTTGACAATTAACTAACCAGGAGCCAGCAATGTGCCCTCGTAGCCAAAAAGGCTGATGGCATCCTGGGATGCATCAAGAAGAGTGTGGCCAGCAGGTCAAGGGAGGTTCTGCTTCCCCTCTACTCTGCCCTGCTGAGGCCTCATCTGGAGTATCGTGTCCAGTTCTGGGCTCCTCAGCTCAAGAGGGACAGGGAAGTGCTGGAGAGAGTCCAGCGCAGGGACACCAAGACGATCAAGGGACTGGAACATCTTTCATACGAGGAAAGGCTGCGGGAACTGGGGCTGTTTAGCCTAGAAAAGAGGAGACTGAGGGGCGATCTCATCAATATTCACAAATGTCTAAATGGTGGGTGCTAGGAGGTTGGGGCATCACTTTTTTTCCTGTTGTATCCAGTGACAGAACAAGGGGTAATGGAAAGAAGCTGGAACACAAAAAGTTTCATTTAAATTTAAGAAAAAACTATTTCACTGTTCAGGTGAGGGAGCCCTGGCACAGGCTGCCCAGGGAGCACGTGGAGTCTCCTTCTCTGGAGGTCTTCAAGACCCACCTGGACATGGTCCTATGTGACCTGATCTAGGTGGACCTACTTTGGCAGGGGAATTGGGACTAGATGATCTGTAGAGATCTCTTCCAACACTTACCATTCTATGATAAACTTCAGTATGTAAATGCCTGCCATTGGAAAATCATTCTATTAATAAGCTCTAACTGACTTTAGAGAAAAGACAACCTAAAAGCATATTCTGTGTATGACCAACTTTCTGCCCTTAAGGTTGCACTAACTCCTAATCCAGAGAAACAGAAGTTATAGACGGAAAAGGATTTTACTACCTTCATGTTGTGGCTTCACGAGATCCAGCATCTGGCACAAACAGTCTTCAAATGGTAAAGGCTCTATGGCCATGTTATCTAACTTTTGGCACTGTTCTTCATAAAAGTACTCCAGTTCGTACATAGACAAAGCACCATCTCCATCAAGATCCATGCAGCGAAACCAATATTCAATGCTGAAATGTAGTAATTAACAGCAAAGAATTGTTTACACAAACTTAGTACACAGTTATGAGAACTTACATGTCCTGTTTTAAAGGCTACAGAACTTACAGATGCAAAACTCGACTTAAGACTACATTCCATAATGCCATAGGAAGCCATTAAACAACACCTACACTGTGGTAAGAGTTTCTGGTACTTGCCATGCTATACATTACTGCATTTGAAAACTTTTTAGTGTTGCAGGTGGGTGAAGGAAGAGATGACTAAAACATGTGGCTCTACATGAAAGCCTCACAGAAGCCAATGAACAATTGAGAACTCAAGTTCTCTCTTCCTAAGGAACAAGCTAGTGACATCACGCAACAGGTTTCTTATCAATATCCCACAGCTAATACAAGCTGTGTAGTTTCCCACAGTCATTAGCATCAGGAACAACTGCCATTTCCTTTATCTATGTCCCTGTTTGTAAGGAGGCCACCAAGAACATAAGGCACAATAACAATTAACCACTTAATGTCATTAAAATAGCCTTTTGCAGCAGTGACATCAGGAGACACTAAAAAGTAAGAATGATGCAGTGAACTGGACCAGTTTTCCATTCATGTTTTTAATCATTTAGTTCTTCCCTTACACTTCCAGCTGAGCATCAGTGGCCCCTATTTAAAGGCTGGGAAACCAATAAATTCAGTCTATGTTTCTGTTAAAACAAATTCATTCTTACCTAGTTGGTGTCTTCTTGTCCTCTTCAGATATCAAAAACCAGACAAAATCAGCATAGCTAATTTTTCCATCTTTTTGTGCTTTTCTACCTCTTGAAGGCAAATGACAGAAGAGACAAAGTTTATTTTAGCTCCCCTAGCTTTTACTAACCAAAATTAAAGCTTATTTTCCTAGGTGTTATTAACAGTTTATCTCCTAGAAGATACAGTGTTCTTAAGGGACTTGTCAGAGACTACTGTGATCATTCTGGCTAAGGAGCTTGTTATTCTGTTTCTAGCTCAAAGGGTGTTCAAAAGAGGAGGTAGCAGCTGGAAGAGGAAGGTAGCACTCTGCCCAGGACTTGCAGCTTTCCTTCCTCGTCAACATTATCTCAACTGTTAATAGAAGAGAGATTTCTATTCAGGTAAAAGTGACGAGAGCTTAAAGCTGTAGAGAACCACACTAGCTGAAAGTGTTGGAATGGAAACATGAAGATAAACAAAACAAAAACATTCAGAAGTGGGTGTTTGTGGCACTAAGGTAGTTGTCTGCTTCTGCTCTTACACTGGAGAATCCAAATGCTCTCTGAAGACATGGTCAACTTTGAGTAAGAAGTCAGGTAGGCATTTCCTAGACATACCACATCTCCCCTTTTTGCCATTTTATACTCAAGGTGGTTAGAAAAATATGACGCTCAAAAAACTTGCATGAAGGAGTAATTTCTAGACATGTGCCTACTAAGTGTCATTTCACTCATTTCAAGCTTTGGATGTGTCATTTCTGTTTCTTAGTTGCTCTCTAGCTGCAAATGTAATGCTAGCAAAGTGTTTCAAAAATGAAACTACATAATGAAACTATACAAATGAAACTACAACTAGACAAGAGTAAGGCAATCCAAGTGGGAATAATGGAGAATGAATGGCAAAAATGTGAATTAAAGCAACTAGAGGCATTTTTGTAAATCTGTTGATGCAAGAAGCATCGATTTTACAGGTGGTACTGAAAAGCCCAATTCCCTTTGGCCAATGTTTCTTCCCTCCCTCATCCCCATCCCTGCTAAACCATACAACATCCTATAGTGAGTGTTCATTCAGGTAAAAAAGGAGAGTGAAGAACTTGGACTGAATCAAAGGTTCCAAGAGCACTCCCATACTACTGGAGTTTAAACTACAACACCAAACCTTGAGGTTCACTGTTCTGTTTCAAGGGGAAGGCATCTTTTTTTTTTTCTGGGAACATCACACTCCGTTTAACAGGCAAATATATAAATATTAAATTGGATTTAGTTTAGCATATAAGTACCTTGTTACTGCTCCTGAGAAGATCCTCTCTATCATCCTATTTGATATTGCTGTGAAGGAAGGTGTAAAATAGTGTTGTTATATGCAAGTTCCTTTTGCTTTGTATTGTTGAGTTAGAGAGTTCATTAGAAACCTCTCATATATACAGATCTATGAGAACAATCAAGTATAGTGCTCATTAACCCCTTTGACTTCTCTTGGAGAAGATCACTGAACACAAAGTCCCCAAAGCAAAGCTATAACCAGACAGCTTTGAATTCAGACTCCATGCAGAAATAGTAGCATAATAAAAAGTAATGAAATTGCTGATAAATAAGATGGCACTTACCAGTTCTTTGACAAGGAAATTGTGTTTTCAAGTGCCATTACTGTTTATATGACCTTGGTTTTGGCCAAGAGCCGAAATAGAATTGGCACGTTAATACATAATGAGCATACCTAACTGATTCTGACACGGGTCTATTTCTGACATAGTTCTGATCCACACTTCTAATTTTGAAACCATTTCAAGGATTTTAAAGATGTGTCTTAACTGAGCACAAGCTCTGTAAAGGATATTCAGTTTATCTTGGTGAATTCATGGATAGCACTCAAAGCAGCCCATGATACTATTCTCACTGAAGAATTACTTCTTATTATTCTAACTCTGAAATATTTCTTCAGCATTGCAGAAAACCCAATCATTAAAGTAGGTGGTTAACCATTTAAACAGTTCATCTATTTTGTGTACTTATGGTGATGCTATCACTGTATTATTTGAGTAGTGACACTAGTCCTTGCTCAATATTTATCCACAGAAGTGCAGGATAGTTGACATGTGCTGTCACTTATTGTCTTCTTTGGAAAGACTGAAGTCGTTCAGCCTTCTCAACAGCACCTACATTCTAGACCATCTCATTTTGACATGCAAAAAATTAGAAGTTTAAGACTTAAGAAGTTTAAGTTGGGTTATCTTATCCAATTTACACTCTTATTTGGTCTAGTTCTCAGTAAGCAGCAGCTGTTAAACTTCAACCAATATTCCATGATTTAAAGGATGTGAAACTATATTGCGAGTGACTGGGTGTCAGTTCTGCTTCCTTTCTATAGAGCAACAACTCAGTAGAGCAACCTCTGTGATGAAAAAAGCTTTCTTTCCTCAGTGTCCTAAGGTGTAGTCAGACTTTAGTGAGCAAGTTTTTAGAAGCAACCAGACAGAATTGTGTTTAATCATTTTAAAGTGGGATAACATTCCATAATCACTTTGTACTTAAGTCAGCTTTCCAGTCCTGAAGGGACTACATTTAAGAATGGACATAAAGACTCCAAAAATGCTCCAAGAATTCCATACATTTGAAACAGGTAAAAACATGCAAGACTACAGGATCAGAGTCATTATATATTAAGAATGCAGAAAATGGAAAGCTGGTAAATAGTATTGCAACAAAATGAACTTCAGACAAGTCAGCAAAACTTTAAAATAAGTACCTGAATGTATGTTTGCCTTTTTCCACTCTTTTGAGACCTTGCCAGAAAAGCCATGCTACCTGAATAATATCAGTAAAATGGTTTGTTTCCCAAATAACCACCTCAAACTGCCAGATGGTACCATTTATAATGTACCAAGACTTAAAATCATTTCTTTGAGATGAAATCTATACATTCCTTAATTTATTTCCTCCTCTTTCCTACTTCTTTGCCAAGATCAGAATTCAAATGCAGAATTTGTTATTGCTAGACACAAAGCAGCATCACTAGTCAGAAGAATTAGCTGTACCAATAGACTCATGAACACTGGCCTTGTCAGTTAACCACTTCCTCAGGTGAAAGTTTACAGGTCATTTAATACATGTAAACAAAGGTGCTTTATTTTTCATACCATGATCATTATGTCGAGCTAAATCCTTCTGATCAATATAGAGGTCATGGTCTGTATCCAGCTCCCAAAATTTGCAATAGATAACATAAAAATGTTCATATGAGAAGTACTCTGTCAGCTGGTTAATATCAGCTTCCTCTTCCAATAATGCCACATTCTATTTTCAGAAGGATAAATAGAACACATTAGAGAATTTGTAAGACATTTGTTGTACTATCCTAGTTCTCGTAACCAAGTGAATACCTAATGCTATTTCAGCGGAACAGTTTTCATCTTCAGACACAGTGCACACCATGCAGCATGACAGCCAAGGCTGAACACACAAGGTAGAAAACTCTTGTGTTCATAGAAGAATGAGGAGTTCAGCCAGACTTCTGCTAATCACATATGCATTTATACAGCTCTAGATAAAAGATGACATTTCAACATATCCCAGTGTTTGCGAGTTAATGCAATCGAACCTTCACCAGGTTTGGAAAAGGAAGAAATACTACTTATGTTGCTCCCTAGGCATTTAGTTAATGCAGTTTTTAAGCTTGTAGAAACATCTGCCTTGCAAAACTTTAGCTATTACATACCTGCAAAAAGTTGCTTTTCCTGAGTTCATTACAAGTTATTTTCCCAGACCAGGATCTATTTACTGTATAAAATATTCTCTGTATAACCTGCAAGAAACAGAAAGGTGATCTTAGGTATACTAACTACATACCCTCCCAAACATTTCTCAACGATAAGCCTTAGCTCAGCTCCATTAGAGAATTTTCCCTGTTCTGGTCTTCTCATTACTTATAGCAGGTTGATTCTTCTCTCCTATGTCATATTTCCAAAACATTTATAAAATCTGTATCTAAATTCATCTTCATAAGTCTTATTTCAATGCTCTAAATACTCATATCTCACACAGTAATATTGTATGCTATCCACAGTATACCTATTGAGATTTTTACTACCTCCCAGTCTTCCACATCTACAGGGTATCACCTAATAAACCTATTAATGTATCCCATTACTTTAGATTTAAAGACTTATAATTATTATAAGGATATTTTACTGCATAAATGAAGTCACAGAAATAGAAGTGGAGCTGTTTAAGGATTAGAGTACAGTGAGATGTTGCTTGAAGTATGCAAATACAACAAATCAACATTTGACAAAAACATTTCCTTGCAGGTGCAGAGAGAATACATTTTCCCCCAACTTAGTTTTATTCTATTTAAAGTTACTTAAAAAGAACCTCTTAATAGTATTAAAAGTAGTATATATATGATTTTGAACTAAAGAATAAAAAAACAACCCTATGGGAAACAGATGACTAGTTCTTGTGCTATGACTGACATCTGAACCAGAAACAAATCCATTCATCTGAATACCCAAAACTTGTTTTAATCAGTTTTACACACAGTTCTTTTGCAAAACTCATCCATTCAGGATAATTTGTTTAGATTTAGTTTATAACCATCAGATTTTAAAATGTTTTTTTCTGTTTCTTAACAGAATTCAATATTCAACTAGTGTGACTGAAGTCCACCAGATATACATTTCAATTCAGTCACTCACTGCTAACAAAAGCAGACAAAAAAAAAATCTAAACATATTAGGAACTATGACTGTGTAACTGGAGATTGATTCTACCTGCTAATTAGCAACACCAAACACTTCATGTGTAACATTTCATTTGCAATATAGCAGTTACTAGCTAAAAAGTCCATCTCTTTAGGAATCTTTTGCCCTCTCAAATAAAACTTCATCCAAACTGAAGACTAAGTTTTTATCACTTCAGTTTTTAATTGGGGTTAATCAATAGTTGAAGCAAACTCATAATTTCTAAATTTATTAGTAAATTATCCTAAAGTTTCAAAACAAAGCTTAAACTGTGGCATGCACAGGCTCTGCAGCTCTTGCTTTGAACAGGAACAGCTGGCCCAATAAATCCAGAAAGAAGAGACTAGTCTACTTCTGAAACTTAATTAGCTCAATTCTAATTGTAAGTTTGTGAAAGGCCCATGTTTGGCTTATACTACAAAAGAATTTTTTTCTAAGAAGGTTTTGCCTTAGCTTTGCAACTTAATCCATCTGCATGTTATTATCTCATCTGTTATAAATTTAACTGCTCTAAAAATAAAAACAAAATTGAATGTTTGCTACAGACAACTGGGAACAGACTTAAAAAAATGTTTTTCTAAAGTGAACTGTAGCAGACTATGAGCAAATTGTCAGGGAGTTGCCTCCTTTACTGTGCTGTACAGTGGTCTGTCAGAAAGGAGAGAAAATGGTGCAACAGAGATTAGAATTTCATGAATTCATAGTTCAGCTATATACATAACATACTTGCATATTAAATGTAGTGTCTCATTTGTCTGGGTAAACATTTTTAATGGATTTCAGCTTTATCTTGAAATAAAGACAAGGCCAAAATCCACCTAGGGTTATATACCTAACCCTACCAGTAGACTGACCAACCAACTGATCTATATCCTGGCGGACAGAATGTATTGCTTCCATTGGTGAAGAACACCTACAGGACATCTGCTTCACTAAAGAAACATGTGTCGTGTTATGTATGCATAATCATTATACACATGTATATACAAATAAATACAGTAGAATAAAAGGATAATTTAGCTTGTAACAGGAAGTCAGCAGGAATGGATATTAAATAGTAAGCACAATGCTTACAAAATCCTTTAGATGAAGCTTCATATAGGAAGATAAAGCTACTTTCAATACAGGTGTAAAGTACCTCCATCTCAGAAAAAGTAATCTATAATTGTTACTAATAACTTGCAGGATGGAGTTGTCAAAAACTCTCCTAAAATAGGAGAAGAAAGAGCAGATAGTCCTGCTACTTCTTGCTCAGCAGAGCAGTCTTCCAAATATTTTTGCTGTATTCATAACAATACTAGTTTGCTTTTGGGATTTTTGATTAAACACAGATTTTTGTTGAAGACCACACTAACTTTTGTTAGTAAATTACTGACAGCACCACTTTATTCATTATTGCTAGACTCCAGTCTACTCAAGTAAGCCGTTCATCCTAAGAAACATAGTGGAAATAGCAGGACCTTTTTCCTCCTATGGTCCTTCAGGATAGGCAGCAAGCCTTCAGAATTTTAAGCACAGCAGGCTTTGATACCACCCAGAATCCATTAAAAGAAGCTACTCAGAGGCAGAACACTTCCTTCAGTCACAGCTGATAAGAAAATTCTGGGAGCTCATGTAATCATTATAACAACAAGCAAAACCTAACACAGTCAGAAATACTTGATAGGCCAACAGTCTCTCTCTATAAGAAAGATATGAGGAGCCAAACCCAAATGCTTTCAAAAAAGCTTCCACAGTTTTGGTCTAGGTCAAAACCATAAGCTAGAGAAAAAATGATCGACTCTGCGGTTTTGTTTTGGGTTTTTTTTGTTTTGTTTTTTGTTGGAGAATATTCATTAAGCTACTTTTCACATGCACAAAGAAAGTGAACCGAATGTCATTTTGAAGAATTTTAAGCTTTTGAGACTTCAGTGGAATCAGCCGTCTACTCTACAGTTGAGAAAATTTAGTGTCACTGATTTTTCCCATGGGTACAGAAAGAATACTTCAGTCACATAAACATTAAGAAGAGAGAAATGGAAATTTTCATGCATAAAACTACTCTGAAAGAAAAATCCCCAGAGAGGAGAGTGGCAAGTAGCTCCAATTTTACCATTATTTTACTTAATACTGAACATAATCATGATAATATAGACCTTTCATTCAAAATTCCATTTCATTAAACCCAGAGTAAGGTCAAGATTCTAATGCAAATAGTCTATAGTCACAATCAGGCATTTAAGGTAACAGTTTGCTCTTCATTTAACATATCCTACACTATTACAGTGTTTCTTCACTTAATAACTACGGTCAGGAATTTCCTATCAATGTTAAGAAAATCTATGATGCTTAAGAAATTGAGTCTTTCTTCACTAGATTTCTAGTTATGTAGAAATGAAGAGTGACAGCATACTCAACTTTTCTCAAGGGACAAAGACATTTCTACATACTGACTAGTCTTAAGTTTTATTTTCCTACTTTAACAAAAAAATGGCTTGTCTAAATAAAAATCACTTACTGTGGTAATGTACCGAGAATGAAATTCAGATGCTTCTTTTAAAAATGATAGGCCAGGATGACTATTCACCACATCCTACAAGAAAAGAAATAACAAGATCTCAAACAGTATTTGTTAGTGACTATGTAAAACAATTAGAACAGAATACCACATCTGCTTCCTTAACCAAAACAGTTAAAATTAACTTCTACAACCACTAATAACAACTTCATTTAGAACATCCTTTGTGTAAATAATGCTGCTGACTTTTAAAAAAAATACAGTTCTCTTTTAAAGAAGTCAAATACACAAAAGCTTTCCTGTATTTTAGATGAAATGAAGATTTTGAACACTGCTGCACATTGTAGCTTGCAAGTCTGTGGCTGACTACAACTCAGTAAAAGTCAATTTAGCATTTATTCATTCATTAGGAGGGGTGTTTGCTGCTCTGAGAGAAACTGTATTAGGTCTCAGAACTCATACACCACTTTTCCTTCACCTGCCAAAGGCCTTCCTTGACTTAAATTACTTCAATTGCTTTTCTAAGCCATAAGGTTTCTCTGATACATGTGCTCTTCCTGCAAGCAATTTTAAATCCCTGCATCTTACTGTAGTTCTTAAAAAAAGACCTCACCTTATATAAAATGATTAACTGTAAAATAAGTCACTCGCTAGCACCTGAGTGGACCATATAAAAGCAAGTTACACTAAGTATTATCAATAAACAGTAATGAAAATAATGAAAAAGCACATTTAGCTCAAAAAACCCCCAAACAAGGCTTTGCCAATTCATCATTTTGTTGTGTTTCCAGAACTAGCTTCAATTGCTATTTACTTGTAAAAAAGGAATGAAGTCTTCTTGCACCAAGTAGTTGCATCCAGGGTTCATTAGAAGATGAACAAACTTTGCAGCATCATCATAGCAGGTCTGAAGTATTCTGAAATGTAAATATTTCTATTTAATACTCCACACAGAAAATTGCTCATGTTACCTCATACAGACATCCTACAGCAAGGGCTATGAAACTGCAATCACAACATTTTATTCAAAAGCTAATTACAAACGTCAAAGAACATTCCTAGTGAACTTATCAAAGCAGTACTGTCTCACAGATTTACCTTAAAGGAGGGGGGTAACTCCATGCTACTGATTACATGAAAGGATATTTTTCAGTTAGAACTGGAAGACTAGAAAGAAGAAAAAGCATTTTGTCCAGAACTGGCATCTAAAGTTAGGGCCATGATTTCCACTGTTCTCATAAATAGCCAGCCATTTACCAAATACTTAAAAAAAATTCTGTCAACACTGTAAATAAAGATTTGTTTATGTTAAAGTGATGATTTATTTACCTTTTCCCATGTGCGAGTTTGCTGTCAATGGCTGATTATGGGAAAGTGTTTTATTCCCCTTTAACAGACTGGAACTCATTCAGAGTTTAAAATATCCCATTTGAATTAAAAAATGCAATACTTCTGAAAAGGTAATCTACTTACTTCCGCCACATTGCAACAAATTTATGAACTGACACATATCCTGTTCGTTCACCTCCAGCACAATAAAACAAAGGACCTTTCCAGTAAAGTGGGCAATCACAAGCCTAGAATTAAAGTATACATCAAGTCAGTTCATTGATTGCTTATCTGAGGGTTACTCCCTCTTTTATAAATCTTTCTAAAACTAAATTTTACAACATCAAGGCACAAGGTTTTTTTAAACTGTTTCTGAAACCAACTGCATCTCTCAAAATAATTAATTTTAAAGCAACTACTTTAGGCTGAAGTCCAAAAGTGGAAAGCAAAACGTCCGGCAGTTTGCAGCATTCTTAGAGGATGAATGCAGTCACATGTCTGCTCTGTCCATGATCCTAGCAGCTGAACAGAGTCCCTGCTCATAAGCTCCCCTCAAGGGCTGGATATCTTTAAGCTGAGCTCACGATAGCAGAAACAGTTACACAGCTTCTGAACTGGAACAAGTTCACATTTGTCTGTCTTGAAGGCTGGCTTACTTCATCTGCATCCTTGCATATGCATGCACATCTAATCCAATTTTAAGTAGCAGGCCAGCCTGCCCCGAGCAGCAGTACCTCACTTCAGAACACCAACACAGTTACACCTTAACAGCTTCAGTGCTCCCACATACAACTACAGTGATGCTTCTGTGTGTGCTCCAAGTTTCCTCAGTTTTAACAACTAAGTACCCGTCTCTCACTCAAAACTGACTACAACTTGGAGTAGTCAGACATGCTGGAACCTTTAAGAATCCCACGTGGATGTCAAGACTGAATACCACAAGATGTGTAGGGTCACTGAAGCAAAACAATAGTTACTTCTCATGGAATAATTTAACTAGTACTTTATAAAGTGAGTTTGACGAATTCTGTTCTGAGGCTGGGAGGCTTTTCCCTAGGCTTCAGGACAGTGTCTTTCATCACTGAGTTGTAGGTGACTAGATCCTTCCACCTTTCTGGCTGAGAGGGATGGGTCTCTTCTGCCTTTCCCCACTTCTTTGTGGAAAGGAGCTGTACAAGGTAGGAATCTTTGTACTTAGGGAAATGGTCTAGTGGTTGACAGGGCTAGTTCAAAGTCTAGACTCAGTGATCTTAAAGGTCTCTTCCAGTCAAAATGATTCTTTGATTCTATTCTATGATTATTCTCACCATTCTGATTAGCAGCTAAGCTCCTCTGGTGAGGCAAAAAAGGAGTTTCTAAATCTCTAGTCCTGCTTTCATGAAAAGTCTTTGTTTCTATATTCTAGACCCTGGACTTTGAATGCAGAGTGACAGGAACAGGGATGAAAACCTGAGACTCATTACCAAGACCACGACTTGCAGTGATATTTCAAGCACTGATTCAATACAACACAGAACTTAACAAACATTTGTTGCTTTCCAACCTCAGTATTTTGGTTACCATAATTCTAAATTCTCTCTTCAATAAAAACTAGAGTGCTGTAATCTCAAGTTACCACACCATATTTCAATGGCTTTACAATGGAAGTTCATGACACTGCCAAATAAGAAAAAAACCAGTTTGGATGTCTGAAAACAAAATGTATATTATCAGTGCTTTTGCCTCAAGTCTGTTGGTCAATACAGAACACACAACAACATACAATATGCCCTTCAATATTTGATTGGTTATGTGAATAAAAACAGTTCAAGTTTTGTTTTAATGTTTGTTTCTCTTTGTCAGCAAAATGTAGGTTCATTAGAGACAGTTAATGCAAAGATTTCCACACATAACTGTGCTATCAATAGCGTTGAATATGTTGTCTTACAGGTACCACCTTGCAGGAATGAAAACATATAATGCAAGGAACTTAAGTGCACAGAATTCATGTTTCCTTTCCATAAGCATACAGTACTAAAAGCAGACAGTCAATGAGTTCTCACCTTTGCAACCTTCCCCATATCTTCTAATGTTGCCCTCTCCTTTGGAAACTCAGAGAAAGTTCTCTCAATTTTGGCAATCACAGCATCTATATTCACTTTTTCCTTAGGACATCCTCGAGGAAAATAGAAAGTTGGAATGTTTTGACTAAGTGATGGTGGCAAAGTTTCTTCCTTCTTTGTCTGAATCTAAATAGATAAACACACATTTGACAGTCAGGCACCATGAAATACTATATGTTGTTGTCAGATGACTTGAATCTCCTGATATTATATGCTACAATACACCTTCAAAAAGATTTGATGATAGGCTGAATAAGCTATCTAAGAATGTGAACACAGTAAAAGAACACTCATGAGTACTTCCAAACCTGTCATTTAGAAAGATTTCTAGGATGTTAAAAAGTTAATAAAAACAAATTCAGTCTTCAACATATGAACTTTCATGATCAATACACTAGACAGCTTCTTGGAGACATCTGAAATAACTGAGGTTATATTATCATTTTCAGAAGAAAAAACTTCAACTTCTAGCTTTTTGCCTGTAACCCCTTGTCCTGTCACTGGGCACTACAGAAGAGAAACTCACCCAATCCTCTCGACACCCATCCTTTTGGTATTTTATAAGCATTGATAAGATCCCCACTTCAGTCCTCCCTTCTCCAGGCTAAACAGCTCTAGGTCTCACAGTCTTTCCTCTTAAGAAAGATGTTCCATTTCCCGATCATCTTTGTACCCCACCATTGGACTCTTTCCAGAAGTTCCCCATTCTCTCTTGAACTGAGGAGCCCAGAACTGAACACGGTAGTCCAAGTGTAGCCTCACCAGGGCAGGGTAGAGGGGAGGAGAACCTCCCTTGACCTGCTGGACACACTCTTCTTGATGCATCTCAGAATGTCATTGGCCTCCTTGGCCTTGTTGCTGGCTCATAGTTAGTTTGCTGTCCACCAGAACTCCCAGAACCCTCTCTGAAGAGCTGCTCTCAAGCAGGTCACCCCCAGCCTGTACTGGTGCATGGCGTTGTTTCTTCCCAGGTGCAGGACTCTGCACTTGTCCTTGTTGAACCTCATGAGGTTCCTCTCTGCCCAAATCTCAGGCTGGTTGAGATCCCGCTGAATGGCAGCACAGCCTTCTGGGGAATCAGCCAGTCCTCCCAGTTTGAGGTCATCAGCCAACTTGCTGAGGGTACACTCTGTCCCCTCATCCAGGTCATTGATGAAGATGTTGAAAAAGGCTGGCCCTATAAGTGATCCCTATGGAACTCCACTGGCCACAGGCCTGCAACTTAATGCTGTCTCATTGATCACCACCCTCTGGGCTCTCTCACTCAGCCAACTCTTGATCCACCTCACTTTCCACTCATCCAACCCACACTGCCTGAGCTTTCTGATAAGGATGTTACGGGAGCTAGTATCAAAGGTCTTGCTGAAGTCAAGGTAGATGACATTTACTGCTCAAGAGGGACAAGGAACTGCTGGAGAGAGGCCAGTGTAGGGCTACCAAGATGATCAGGGGACTGGAGCATTTTCCTTATGAGGAAGGGCTGCGGGAACTGGGGCTGTTTAGTCTGGAGGAGACTGAGAAGGCATCTCATTAATATTTACAAATACTTAAATGGTGGATGTCAGGAGGTTAGGGCAGCACTTTTTTCTACTGTATCTAGTGATTGGACAAGAGGTAATAGAAAGAAGCTGGAACACAAAAAGTTCCATTGAAACATAAGGAAAAACTCTTTTCATGTGAGGGAGCTCTGGTACAGGCTGCCCAGGGAGGATGTGGAGGCTCCTTCTCTGGAGGTCTCTGAAATTCACCTAGACACGTTCCTGGACATGTTCCACCAATCTAAGTGGATATTCTTTAGCAGTGGGGTTGTACTAGACGATGTCTAAAGGTCTCTTCCATCCCCTTCCATTCTAAGATTCTATGTTTATATGATCAGTAAAGAAGATTTTATCTTTACTAAAAGAAAGCCCTATACAGCGGAGAAACAAAGTATCAATAAAGTTAGGTAACAACTCAAAGTCCTGAATTAATCATGAAGCCTTTCATCACAAGGCTACAGTTCAATGGCTAATGCTATAAGGTGGCTTCTCCTAATGTGAAATATGTTCAAGATCTGAATTCCATTTCTCATTTCCAGTCAGAATTGGCAGTGGGGCAAAACAGAAAAAAACCCAGACAAATTCCAACCCTCACTTTACTATTTATCACCTTTGTCAAAGTGCCTGTAAAGACACTCAGCTTTTCCACCACAATCAAAATTCTTCCTTAAGTCAAAGAACAAGGTGCTTACAGACAGCAGATATTCATTTACAGGGTTCCAACTCAGAAGCCTTCGCTAGATGGCTATATATGCAAAAAAAAAAGGCCCTGAATTAACCTTTCCTTCCCTTCCTCTGCATTTGAGCCAGCATTACTCAACTGAGCATTACCTCAAAGGAGTTACAAGTTTATTTCACATAGGAAAAAGTTACCTTGAATCTTTAACGCTTAAAGTCAATATCCATAATTTTCTAAAAATCCTGTCAATTCATGTAACATTTTTTTCACCAAAAGGGTTTTCAAGCATTGGAACTGGCTGCCTAGGGAAGTGGTTGAGTCACCAACCCTGAAGATATTCAAAAGACTTGCAGATGTGGTGTTGAGGGAGATGGTTTAATGGCGGATGTGGCAGTGCCAGGTTAACAGTTGGACTTGACTCTATGAATCTACAGCTTTGATAGCTTGTCATCATTTCAGTGGTTTGCCTAACGAGACATCAATTTAGAACATGAGTGTTAGCATAAAAAAAAAAATCCCTTCCAACCTTCTAGACTTCTAAACTTTCAGGAAGTACAAAGGTAACATTTTATTTTCTAAGCAACATTGCCACCAGCTACTACAATGGATGTTTCATTCTAGAAAACCAGCTGTACACAAACCAGTTTAGCAGAGCCTCTACAGCTACCCTGTGCAAAACCAGATTACAGACGTGTTCCTTGGATTGACACCACACAGCCAGATAGTTAGCACTGGCAATCAAACCATCTTTTACTTAAAGGAATCAAACTCTTGTATTTTTTTCCAAACAGCAAAGTTATTTCATTTAATTTCCTTTCTCCTATTCCACAATTACAAGATGCACCTGAGTAGTCACTCCCATGTGAGCTGCTCAAATTGCCACCCAAGTGGCAGGTGCTCCAGATCTTCAGAGACGCCCAATGAGGTGTGCCTCATCTGAGAATAGAGTCAATTATAGACTACTAACATTCTCTGAATATTTTAGGCAACATGAGGTAAATCAATACTTCAAGAAAACCTAGTACAGACAAAGCATTTTTAAAATGCACAGCTAGGAAATGTAGAGCCCCCAGGTTAAAAAAAACAAACAACCACCCCTTTATTTTAAAAGGAAAGGTAGGATCATGATCTGTGAACAAAAAGAAGACTGCACTGGAAAAGGTCTCAACAGAAGAAGTATTTGTTCGTTGGAAACTGTTTTTTCAGGAAGTCGTTTCCTTCAGATACCTCAGAGTACTTAAATGATTTGCATTAGTCCACGTTAAAAGCATGTGGAGATATCAGTTCAGGATTTCTTGTAAGACCTATCTTAGCATGTGTAAATTTCTAGGGTGTTATTTAAAAGAGTTATCCAATATATGCTTTTTATTTATTTTTCATCTTTTTGTCTGTTGTAAACATGTTCAAGACCATGATTCTGAAGAAGTGACTGATTCAGAACTGAAGAGAGAAGAAAATTGATTTTTCCAAGATCAAAATGTTATGTTTAGGCATGACTTTGAACTCAGCATGCTTGGCATGAAAGTAGGTAAGACAGTATATTTATTCAGCTCTAAAAATCAGATATCGAATACAAACCTCTCACTGCAACAAAAAAATTCTCTACATTGAACATGTTGCCTATTTCTACATGCTGCTTCTTTAAGTTGCTGAAAGAAGAAACTATAAAAGCACTTCATTTGCACTAGAAAGTGTATAGTCATTTCACAATCACTTCTCATAGATTTATTTAGTGCCTGCAAATAG
This sequence comes from Colius striatus, assembly GCF_028858725.1. Classification (NCBI taxonomy): domain Eukaryota; kingdom Metazoa; phylum Chordata; class Aves; order Coliiformes; family Coliidae; genus Colius; species Colius striatus. The sequence continues at coordinate 69,300,300 of NC_084759.1, forward strand.
ACACCTAGTGCCCATACCATCTAATACACTCAACAAAATGCCCTTGAATATTCCATGTTGTATCCAGCAGCTCTCGCTCAGAATATGGGTGTTCTGAGCATACTAATACTTCTTAAATGCCACTAGCAACTTGCTATTAGACAATAAAATTGTACTGTTAGTGTCATATCATCCTGTTAATGTCAGTCAACATAGGGATAAGTGCCTGCACCAAAGAAAGAAACAAGTCATCCAAGACTATTAGCTCTAACCAACACACTATAAAGTTAGTATTGCACCTCCTCCCTCTCTCACCTTCCCAAGCAGGGCCAGGGAATCTTCTCTCAGTCTGAATCCTATCCAATGACCAAAATGGTTCCTTGTACAACTGAGGCTGCTCAGCTGTGTGTGCTCTACTGAAGGAGCATGGGAGACTAATAGGGCTCTAAAACCTTCACTACTTTCTATAATTTCAAGCTGGTTACTTCTGTAGGCTCACACATTGTGTAGCTGATGAAGAGTCAAGTTCTGTTATTTTAGGGCAATCAAAGTGCGCTGAGAGATTAAGTTGTTCTAAAATGAATGATAACTTTAACCAGGGAATTTCTTCGTTAACAAGAACGACTAGAAGTCTACTAACATCGAATCTTTTGCTGGAAAATCTGCAGCAGTGTCTCATTCTTTTTACACAACTACTCCATTTCAGTGGTCAATTTACCACTTAGAAAGTGATCTACATTTTCTTACAGCTTTAAGATAAAACTTTTAATATTGGTACCAGTAAACTAAACTGACAAAGAGAAAATGGTTTGGCGAGTGAAGATTTTTCCCTGCAACTTGACAAGAAATAGCACAAATAATAACATGCTTAGCATTAAAGAAAACAACTGAATAAGCTCGTAAATAACTCTTACACCTAGACATGCGCTGCAGCATGCCAAGGCACATTAACCTTGACATGTAAAGTCCAAAATCTGTAATTGTATTGTTAAGCTGCCACTGCAGTTTAAGTTTTATGTAAAATATGGGATGTGAGGTTTCCTTGAAAATTCCTTGTTAGTAATAATGTAAACAAACTTACGTAAGATTTGTCTGTAAAACAATTCAAGAAAATTTTAAGTATATAACCAGTTTTCATTCCTGACAACAGAACCATAAGGACTGTTCATAGCTATCCAACACTTACTCGCCTTGATGTTTAGAAAGGAGGAAGTTCATATCCCACTGGGAACACTGTTTGAATGGTAAACTTCCCGTTTTATTTTGCAGCTCTTGAGAGCCTTTTCCAACTTTTTTTTCCCATCAGGTGTTCATAATAACCGTATAAAAACAATATTATAATTACAATATAGTGATGAATTAGTAAACATGGAAACACCTCATTCCAAAGAGAGAAGTTCAGTTTTCTCTCTAGACAGTCTTATCTCTACCAACAAATTAGTTGCACTTGGCAGTTAACTCTGTTCTAAGCAAAAACAAAGACAACTGGGATTTTGAAATGAGGTAGGTGCCTTTTCCTCATTCTCTTACTAAAAGAAAGACCTGACACTACAATGGAGTCATTCAAGAGCAGGATGGACTTCTGAAATAAAAAGGGAGATGGTGCTTGTTCTCTGATAGTTTAAGATCATACACTTAGTCAAGTCTAGATCTACATCTGCACATAGAGACTACCAACCAGAAGAAGTACTGAACCCCACAAAGAGGTTAAATATGAAGATTCAAGTGCAAGTGAAACCTCAATTCTAAGGACTTGCTGGTAAAGGAAACAAGGTAAATATGTTTATGATGAGGTAAATACATCTTTTAGACAGCTTACTGGCTCTTACTGATTAAGACACAAGCTCATTGAACTGATTTGGTATTTGCATTACAGAAAAAGATAACTTCATTCAGTAACACTGACACTTTCTAGCATCTGACACATGAACATTTGTTATGCCTGTTTCTGAAAAAAACCAAACACCTTAAACATTTACAGAGTTAGTATTCATCTCTTGTTCTATTTGCTATGAATTTCCATATTAGAAAAATGTCAATGGAATACATACAACATGGTCAAGAAAATAGGATTTCAGAAAAACTCTACCTCACATTTAAGCCCAACTTAATATCAAGTTTTTACTAATAAGTGGTACACCACAATCTCAAGCAAAAAAATAACATTAAATACTGAAAATACTCTAACGATATTTTTATGTACCAAATAGGTAAAAGTTTGCTTCAAATACTCAGTATTTTTAAGTAGAGAATTAAAAAGGAATGTTGCAATACTTTGTGAATGTGCAATGCTTAAGTTAATCTTGTCCTTCAATAGACTAGGTCTTTTATTCTTATATATCACACTTTATGCTATTCTTACCTGGATATAACAAAGTGCATAATTGGCTAAGAGGATTTTCTGCAGAGGTATGTATACTACTTGGCCTTTAAAAATCCTAACATCCCTGAAAGCACCCACACACAATGCTTATAAGCCATCCAGCCACAGGAGGAGATACTGCATGAAGCCTGATACACAGCAGGAAAATGGAAGTGTCAACACAGAGACTCAAAAGACAACAAGGGGGGAGTGATGAGATGCATTGTGTAGCATTTGTGTTCAATAATTTCTGAGAGGGACTGCAGTGGTGGCCTCTGTAAGAAGTTGCTCAAAATTTCCACCACCTCTGAGGCTGAATAAACCAGGCACATCTGAGATCACATTTTGTGAAGAAGCAGCAGGAAGAGGAGGAGCTGGAGGTGATAGAAGGAGTGGGATGAGAGAAGCAACTATGCAGACCCTAAGGTCAGTGAGGGAAGAGAAAAGGAGGTGTGCTGGAGCAGAGACTCGCCTGCAACCTGTGGTGAGGCAGCAGCTGTCCCTGACACCAATGAGGGAAATGGTGGAACTGAGATCTGCGGGCAGCTTGTGGAGGGCCTGACAGCAGAGGGGGTGGCTGTGCTTGGAGGGGCTGTGACTCTGTGGGGAGGCAGAGTTGGAACAGAATAGACCTTGCACTTGGAAAGTCTAAGCCTAATCTACATTTCTAATAACATTTTCTTCTTATCAAATTCAGTAAGTTCTTAGGGAAGTCCATTAAGTTCTTAAGTGTCCTACAGTCTAATAAAGTTAAATGGTAATTGTGAATGTAAGAAAATGTTATCAAGTAAGCAGGCTCAAAGTACCTGAGCAGCCTCCTTGTCTCTGTTTCTTCTGTAGTTCCTTATAGAAGTCTAATCAGTAAAGTTAGAAATATTTCTTCTTTAAACTACTATTTGATAGCACAGTGAAACTCAACATTTCCCTCTAGATAAACAAGTTACATGATCCATAGTTTTATGGAATTTAAATCTCGAGAACAGCAGGTAAAGATTTATGCTACTATTGTCTAGAAAATAGTTCAGTCTCATTTGGAAGGAAAAGACATTAATTTACAAAAATCTGTTCCAACAGCACCTCAAATATTTCAGCATGATGAAGTGCCTTCAAAAATCTGCTTCAAGGTAGGTAAAGCGAGCTTACTACCAAAACTTCCCTCAGCTCAAGCCCAAACAAACATCTCTTCTGTAACTCCAGCTTTCTTGAGGTAGACATTAAGACTTACAATTGTCTAGAATTAAGTGAAGTTTTCCCCTCCATTCTCTGTACGCTCTTCAGTGTCGTCTTAGTTTGTGTAGAAAGGAGCTAGATTTATTATTGCAAGAATCAACTCACTGTACCACTTTCAATTCAGCTTGATATGTTTAACTGTATTTTTTCCTCCGACAATGATGATCCTTTGACACCTTAAGGCTGTCAAAATTATTATTTTCACCCAAAACTATATTTGTCTAAAGTCTAGCTATTGCCATGAAAGATAGCTTGAAAACAGAATCTGAAAGGTTAATAATGAAGTTTCATGGCATGGCATAAGGAAAACCACACCACAGTGCACCTACCTCTTCCCCTACTCCTGCATATAGAGGTTAATGACCTGTGTGTCGGTACTGGTGACAGTGAAGCAGGATGGTGAATTCCGTCAGGTCACAAAGATCACTAAAAAGCACATGGAAAAAAAAAAAAATCCCTATTTGTCCTCATCTAATCTCACACAGCTGATTCCACTTAGAAGCAACATGGTTCCGATACTAACATAATGAAGAGTTGAAGAACACTGTAGCAGTGTTGTTTGAAATAAGCTTACATGAAGTTTAAAATCATGCTAGGACTGTAATTCATCTTGCCTGACTTGGTCAGAAAGACAAATGCGAAGGATTGAACTCACATACACCTACAGAGAATGAATCTACACTAAAAACAGGTGTTGGGATATATATGCAAAAGTCTTTCCTCTGGCAACAAACATTTAAGTCCCAGTTGCTTCTTTCTATCCCAGACTTCAGTTTGCTATCCTCAGTCACTGCCTGGCAGCTGGTTTTGGATGTACTATAGAGACTAATTTTATCATACACGCTCCTCTTTCCACAGTAAGAGATAAACATCCATTAATTTTAACCCTGATGCAGTTTTGGACTAGCTTACTTTTGCTGTTAGCCTTAACTGAGATAATGTCTCTAATATGGTTTGGTCTGTAGTCACTTAAAATTTGTTCTACAATGACGTAGGGAAAAAAAGAGGAAAACTTAATACACTTTTCTAAAAAAAAAAGTTCTAGCCATATACCATTAGAAAAGAAAAAAGTACTTAAAACTACACTGCTTCTGACTTTATACATACTGCTTGCCTAAATGAACTGAGTGAAACTGCTGTGGTAAAGGCCATCACTGGATAGTCTTGACAGTCTTGCTTAAAGAATTTTTAAATTTTGTTTTATAGTGGCAGAACCATCGGTAACTCTTTTCCCCTTTAATTTAATCATATTTCAAGAGTCGAAATAAGCCTCAAGATAAAGCTACTGAAGCCTCTGTATTTCAACAGAGTATGTAAATGTTGAATCATCTACACAAATCAATTTGGGATAGTGTGTTAATTCTCATGTAGGAGGAGATGGTAGGTAGTGGCATCCAGGAAAAGCATCCACCCAAAACCATAAAATGCATTCCATACACACTATCCTGCTTGAATGTAAAAACACATTCAACAAATAGCATGCATAAATAGTCACTGGAGACAAGTCCTATTACATGCACACATACAAAAGTAGGACCCAGTAAACAATCAAGCACTGAAAAACTTGCAAATGGTGAAAACCTGATTTTTACTCAAGACTGAACTCTTCATCAGAGATAAATTAGCATTACTTTTCTGCATGATACCTAACCATTACAGCATGCACTTTCCAATCTCCTCACTTGCAGTAATATATATATATATATATATATATATATATATATATATATATATATGGTGCACTACCAGATAGCCTACCCAAGTTCTACAACCCAAATTTTGCAAATACCACAAGTTTCCTATCTGTAGTTTGGTATAGCTGACAAACAAATCACCCAGTGCTGCTGTGAACCGGAGAATGCTATCACAAATACATTATTGCTGTAGAAACACCTCCAAACATGGCTGCTAATGTTTAGAGCTTTCTTGTAGTCATACAGAGTTTCAACATCAAAAAAAGTTCCCGTTGCTGCTCAGTTAGAGCTTAATGATTTATTCAGAAATGCCTTGGTGTGAGGATAGGACTGGAAAAGGAAGGGGTAGCTAAATGTCCTTCAAAGCCATAAGCACAAGAGACCTTTGCATTTTACATGCATGCCTATCAGTAACTTGCTTTATATGCTGACAAAACTTCTCAAAGTCTTTAGATCCAGGATCCTCTAACAGTTTGCTGTGGCTGACTAGTGAAAATACTTTGTTTCCTCCACTTGCCCTGCTACTTTACAAAAGGAAAAAGGTACAGATTCTAAAATAGAAACAAAAACCAAGATTATTCAGGAAAATCTACCCCATGAAAGCCAATTTCTTCTACATTTTGTTGCAAGACAGAAGCAGTGCAAAAGTGTTAGCCACTGGTTGTGAGTTGTTGTCACACAGCCTTCACTCTACGAATTAAGTATCCCAGTCACTAATCTCCATTTTTCATATAGTTGCAGCTTTCTCAGAAAATATTGTGGGTTAAATCAGTACTCCTGTTCTTTACCAGTATATTCTGTTACGTCAGCTGTTCCCAGGAGACAAGCTGGTAAGCACGATCGTTTTGATTGTACACAGCCAGCAGACTACACTGGGAGTCACTACCTGCAAAGGAGTTATGACTGCCTAAGCATAATTTTATTGAGGAAGAACTGTCAGTCACACCTAAGGCAATTTTAACATTTGTCTACAGAAAACAGCCCTTGTTAGCACAGGCCATCAGTTCAATACCAAACGTAACAAATAGGGCTACAACAGACATCTACTTAATTCTTGAACTCTGCAATAGTTCTCGTCCTTCCCTGTTTACAGCAGAACAAGTTTCAATCACTCAATGCAATTGAGCTCAGAAAAAATCCACTCAAGAAACAAAAAACTCAGCCTTAATACTGAGCTGCAGAGTCAACAGTTGGAGCAAATATTCTGTGAACTTCTCATCTGGCAATGCCCCAACTAATTCTGATTTGGGCAATTGAAAATTGCAAAAAACCTAAATCTCATATCCTTCTGATCCTGAAAAAGCTGAAGGATATTTTATACAAAAGATGTGCCAAACTCTTTCAGGATTTCTGGCATACAAAGTACTACTGTCAACAGTCACGGAAGATCCACTATCAGTAGTATTAATAATTACAAAGGTACGGGAAGTATGTCAAAATGGAGAAATGGCTAGTGAAACTGTTATTTCAAAGGAAAGATAAATAAATAAAAACTCTACAGTGTCTACACTGATAGGTAAAAAAACTTAGCTGCAGAGGGAACTGACATCTAGACTCTTAAATCATGCATGTTAGTAAAGTAAGCTGTAACAAACTTGCACCATATCAACTTTTCTACAGAAGCAGTGCACATCGCATAAATTTATTATCAGCCATAACCCGGTAAAGAAACTGCTACCACAGCAGCCAATACATTTGAAACTCAAAGCAGGAGTCTCCATTTCAGAAATGGTAAAAAAAACTACCAGTTCACTTACAGCTTCTTTTAAGAGGCTAGAATTTAAGGCCTAGCAATCCATTAGCAAGAGACCATTTATGGAAAACCTCGTCTTAACCAGCCAGTCTCAGCAGGCAGCTTAGATATTTTTATTCCATTTTAAATGTTGGCATCTGCTCCAGAACAATTGCATTGTATCAGCAAACTAGCATCAAGTGTAACTACTGGCTATGGTCAGAATGAGGTCTCCACTTCCTCACATACCCCAGACACTTGGATTTTTTTCTTTAAAAGAAGCATTTGTGTGCCCAGGTAAAACTCTTATGTAAAAACTGCATATCAAGCCTTCGCTCTGTGGTGTTAAAAGGTCTCCAAGTGATGTTAAATCGGAAAGAGGTCTTAAAGTGATATTAAATTTGAAAATTGTTGCTAAGAAAGATGGCCTGCCAGAGACCTCTCATTGTTACACAACCTACTTTTGTGACTATAGCTTTAACTCAACTGCCTCACTTAACAAGTTTAAGATCTATTTAACTTCACAAACGGGAAGATTGTCTTCCCAATTGGAATAATCAGAGCACTACAGCACAGCCATACACCAGCCCAGTACACACTGGCACCTACACGCTCTGTACTTGTTGCTGTCTTGAACACACCACAAGCATTTGTGAAGCATTTTGGTAACAGAGGAGTGTGAAAGTGATCAAGAGGCACTAATGCCTAAACTTACTTCACTCACGAGGAAAGCCAATCTTGTGAGGCATTGCAGAAGTTGAAGAAATATTTCTCATACAGCTGACATAAATAGCATGTGTAAGCAGCATTTAGTATCATTAACAGGTGGTCAAGAACTAGTAGTTCTCCATTTCCACACTGAGGTAACATATGCAACCACAGGAATTATCAAGTAGTAACAACGGATAAAAAGCATGATGCAGATCAGGTATCAGAAAATACACCAAGCACTTAGTTTTGGCACTGACATTCAGAGAACTAAAGATTTTGGATCACGTTGAGCACACTATATTTAAGAAAGTCTACTTTTACAGTTAGAATTCAACTGTTTTACAACACGTGGCCTCTAAGTAGCAGAAAATACCCATTTTCCTAGTTTAGCTAACACTGAGTTACATGGGTATAAGTATGTCACTGTACACAAATATATTCCATTCTGTTATCATTTTTGTTTCTGACTTCAGAAATAGTTTCCTCACACAGCCTGGGTAAGGATGTTGCTAATATTCCAACTCTGACAGGTAGGGATGTCACCAGCTGTTGGCTAAAACACTCCGCTCTGCTATCAACAGGTAATAAGCCTTTCAGTTTATATCTTTAAGTTGCCAGTACATTTGACATGGCAATTTTTTCTTCTCCCTCCAAAGTTTTAGAGAAATTGATGAGAAAGTGGACATAGTGCCTCTTCAAGTGCTGCATTTCCAGTTCACTATATTCTATAGCTGTTAAGTCACCAAAGAATGGTCTTACAACCAAATGTCATGAGAAGATGGACTGAAGTTCTGCTGAGCTTTATGCAGTTATCTATTCAAAAATTCAGTTTCCCAAAGCAAGAGAGAACATTTCAGCAGCTTTTCATTGTTTTATCTTCCTTTTGAGAAAGTGATCTTTCCAGGAAACCCTATTTTGCTCAGTTTTATCTATTCTCATTAATAAATACAACTTCTGAAAAACAGCCTGTTCTACCACTTTCCAGAGCCACCCACCTCACTACTGGTTGTCTATTTAAAGATTTTAACGAAACTTGATTTGCTACACTCCAATGACTGCCCCTTCCAAAATGCAGGGGATTACCTACACAGATGACTTACATGGCTCTATGTAAGAAGCCACTGGTTTGGAATTCCTAGAACCTGTGGAAACCCCAGGCACTCTAACCCATCTCAGAGCTGATCTTGCGCTGCAATTCTTACCGTCCATCATCATTACTCATTTATTTTAAAAGGCTAGCTTTAATAGCACTAAATATCCTCAGGAGAATCTGACACTTAAGTCGTAGAAACTGCATGGATACAAAAGATTATCAAGAGTTTAGGAGAAGAACAGAAAAACAGATTGGCTTCCATTTCTGCTTGATTTTAGCATTCTAATTTTAGCATTGTATTTGTGAACTATTCTCTGTCTGAAAGCCAACGTGGTATAGGCAGTTGTGAAATCCAATGGCAATGAAACTAGCAACTGAAATGAGAAAAAAGTTAATTCTATAAAAGTTCTAATTGGTCTTTAATTTCAACATGAGATTTATTCAATTACTATGTAGGTGATGAACAGTTATTCTTTGAAATGCACCTAACCCATAAGGAGAAGTTGAAATGAACATTAATATGAAGTGTCAGGTAAAGAATGTCCATCATCTTCTGTATCAATAGTTATCAGGACTCATATTTTGGTTTCAGTTACTTTTAAAAAAGATCTCCTTAAAATCATGGAGTTGAAGTAAAGTGTCATTTAAAAAAAGAACCTTGGATAAAATACTTTGTATCCTATTGAGCAAAGACAGACATCAGATTTTAGTTTTATACTCCTATTAAGCTTGTTTTGCCTGCAGAATTGTACCTGTAATATGATTAAGAGGTTTCACAGACATTATTCTACAGTTGCCATTTACCCAAGAAGTGCAAGTCTGGTTAAAAATGAAAATCGTCGGTTCATCAACTGCTTTGTAAGTTGTAAGCTGGCAGAATGCTAGAAGAGAAAAAACCCTACAGATTAAACAAGATGTTTTCTTAAGTACTTAGTTGCTTGTAGGTATGCATTATCATACTACATTGAGAGGTTTTCTAGCTCAATGTAAAAAAGCCCTTACAAAGTGCAAGTGATCCAGCTATCATTGATTAAAGACAGATCAAGTTAAGGGGCACCACACAAGCTAATATGTGTGTTTGTTTACAACAGGATGCCATGACGAGACTAAACTTGTCTCATGCTCTGAGGTACCTAAATATTAACTGATATCCTTACTTTTGGGTAATAAAGACAGTATTTTCTTCTCCTCTCTCTAGTCAACAAATTTCCTTCTCTGTCTCCAGTTCAGCACAAAAATACAAGTTGTAAAATCCTTTCATTCACAAGTTCATGCTGAATGGCATAAAACAGCAGGGTCAGCACTTGCATTCTGCTTTGCATAAAAAATATACATTGCTTATAGAATTCAGCTGAAATTAATTTGAAATAACATAAAACACAGAAGGCTGACATTTTTAGGGTCATAGGGTTCTATGGCCCTCTCTTGAAGGTCACCTGAAAGGGACACTAGTGTACCAAATTCAAAATTAAGTAGCAAGCTATATTTAGAATGATTTTAAAAGCCAAAAGTACCAAGATAATGTAATTTTTATTCAACTGCAGAACTTTTCTTAATTAAAGAAGAATAAAAAAGTAAAATACCACCACAGATATACCTTTAGTACATGAATTAAAAGTGAGGGTGAGGTCAGGACAAAGTAAATGCTTTCACATACCACCAAAAGCCTTAAAGTGTGTTCAAGGAAATACCAAATTTCAGTCTCTCCAATAAAACAGTTGTACACTTGTTCCCCCTCCCAAAAGGTAATTATCTTTTAAAATATACTCTTCAATTAGTTTTCATTCTAATTACATTTCAAATGCTTCTATTCTCAATTATGAGCTCACTTGAAAATGGTGGATTTAACTTGCTGCTGCAAAATAGCAGAGGCACATGTGTGAACTGAGCAGCAACAACTGATCTCATCCAAAGTCCAAAAGAAACATGATTTAAAGGAATTCAGGATCATCGTGTAAGTATGAAAATCCCTTTTAACATATTATGTTTTGAGTCTGTAAAGTTACAGCTTATCTCAGTGTATTTTATATGCCCAGCTTCAGTAAAAGGTAAATTACAACCTCTGGGGAAATCCATGCAGATGATGATGATGCCAATTAAGGAAAACAGACTTTAAAAGTCTAACAGCATTAAGCACACCAACTTTGCAGTGCATATGCCTCTGTGCAGACACTGTACTTCATGCTTCAGTAAACTCTCCTCATTTTTTGTTTGCAGAAAACTAGTTGCAGTCTTCTAAAACGCAGAAGAAAATCATATATGGAAGAGGCTACAGAAACCCTGCCAGTTTAGGAAGAACTTCCATGTATTTCCTGCAGTTTGCATGGTTGTGAAGGTACAACTGATAACAGTAACTTAAGTGTATAAGAACAGAAAGACAAACCTGGACCTGCTGAAAAGCTTTCAGTCTCTTCTTGAATCTAGAAGGTAAAACAAAGTCACATCCTCGAGCTAGCAATGCCAACTCCTTCCTTAGATCAGGATCTTGCCGCAAAGAAATCTCCTTTATCCTCATGCTTTCGGATTTCATATAATGTCTCCGTGTGCCAGTCCAGGCACTTGAGTCCCAGTAAATAGCAGAGCTGTTGTATTATCACACAGTGCCACTTAAAGCAGCAGCTGCGCCTGAGTTCTGTGATTATAAGAGTCAGCTCAACTTCGCCTGCTCCATACATTAAAGGGAACTGGGCTAGAATCGCAAAAACAGATTGGGAAGTCACTTTGGGGGCCTGGCCTTTCATACACGCATTCCAAAGTCTAAATGGGACAGTATGGAAAAAAACAAACCTGTTTGGAGGAGCATCTATAAAAGCAGCTTCCAATTTTAAAAAAGCAAGCCTTACAGGAATGTGGAGGGGCCAGCCGTGGTCATTTTGTAGCCTCCTCCTCCTCCCATCCCCCTCAGCCTTCCTGCTGTCACAAAACACTCACTGTCTAGCTTCAACGAAATACCTCACTGAAGGATAAGGCTTATTACATAGCAATTAAAATCACTTTTAAACTCTTCAGTCCTTTAGCAGGAACCTTATTACACCAGGAAAAAGAAGGCAGTGACAAAAAAAAGCTGCAGACAGACTTTCAGAGCGGCATTCATCTAGATCTAAGTTCTAAGGATTCTAAGTATCACAAGAAACTAATGACTCAAATGCTAAAGCAGAAAGCAGAGCAGAAATGAACCAAGTGTTACCACAATAAAATGCTGCTATAAATCATGCTACATTAGAAACATCAGTGATGTAACAAAATCTGGAAAAAGGTGACAGGATGCTTTTTTTTCTTAAATAGGTGTTGTATAAACATTAACGTCCACATACTAAGACTGCATACCTGTCACATTTCAGCAGCACTAAAGTTAGAGTCGGCTACAACTCTATTTTCAGTTTATTGAATCTCAAATACATTTTTGGTTTTGGTGTGGGGTTTTGTTTTTGGTTTTTTTTTTGGGGGGGGGGATGTTGAGGCCACATTTTAATCCACAGCAATATTCTTCACAGAAACAGAAATATGATAAGTTTTTCTGGAAATTAAAGTGACCTTCTGTCCTTTCTCTTGTACAGTTTAGGCACAATAATAGATAACTGGTGAACTTTTAACATTTAAATGGGTATATCTTTACTAAGTGTTTCTGTTTTGTCCGTTTTTTTCAAGTATTACCATTACAGCTATGGGTACAGCAACTCTTAATACCCCCAAATTCTCTAAAATATTAGCATGTTTCTCATTTATTATCTGTACCCTATCATGCACACATTTAGTTACTAACAGAATAAAAAGGCAAGATCTGGCCAGTCCTACTCTATTTTAATCCCTCATGCTTTAAATAAGGCCACTTGCTTGAATACAAAGACATACACAGCCTAAGAAACACTAAACAACTCTTTCACCACTAAGTTCAAGATTTTTCTAACTAGATGGCATTATTTTACCCCCACACTGTGTTATCTACGATCTTTAGTCCTATTCATCCATTCATAACCATTCTGTCACGCAACAATAGAGTAAAAGGCCACAGTAAATACCCTCATAAGATTAAGAAACTATTAAAAAGTTTAGGAAGACATGTTTTGACTTAATTGGATCCTTTTTAGTTTAATCAAATAATGTTTAAAAAAAGTTATGACAAAAAGCCTGGGTTTTTTTTGTTTTTAATTTAGTATGCAGTTTTCCCTTCACCGCTTCTTCACAGCAACCCCTTAGGAAGATATTTCTTTTGGAAGTTGAAGAACTAGAAAGGAGTTGATGAGGCAAGTGTCAGACATGTCCTGGTTGGCATGACCAGACTATGAAACTGCATTAAGCAAAACTGGCTGTCACTCACTGTCTTTTAGGAAGATCAAATCAAATAACCTGCAATAACTCAAGGGCCACAGGGAAGCCCGCAGGGAGCTGGGAGGGCAGCACACAACAGCAACATGCCTGGAACTTGAGATGAAGGACTGAGGTGTTAAGAGTAGGAGAAGAATCCTAATCTGGCAACAGAAACCCATTCCAGACCAAGATGTTTGGGAAAGGTCAGAAAGGTTGTATTGCAAGGCCGATTGCATTTCAGGTTAGGCAAAATAGGCCTGCCTTCAAGTAAGGCAAGGTATCTTCTCACCTAAATTGCTTTCTATTTGCAACTCTTTTCACCAAGTGACACTCTCCCATTCACTACTGTGTTCCTAGTTGTGATGGAGGTGGCTGTAGTATATCATTAAAATGACCAACTGCCACATGGAGACACAACCTAAAAGACTGGAAGTCCAATTCACCTGTATCTGCTGAAGAAGCCTCAGTAAGAAATCAGTGTTCTGGACTCCATTTGGGAAAAACAGTTGCAGATTTCCCTCCTTTTTGCAAATAGAGCTCAGAGTCTACCATCACTTAATCAACAAGTCCAGTATTTTGAATATTTTGTATTTGGTTATAATAACACGATTTCACTACCTGAGGCAGATGTTAAATCAATCCTATTGTTAGCCTAATATTGTTTTAGCACTACTGTCACTAGTTTGGTTTCAAACCTAGTGGTTATTTACATACCTGTATGCAGTATAGTTGTCAAAATTCCACAGGTTGCAATATATGAAAAATACACATACAACTGAGCATTCAGCTACAACAGATTGTGAGAGGTAAGTACTCTGGCAGCTATTAATCACTTTTTCACCATCTGAATGGAAAAGGGCTTTGTATTGCCATATTTAAGGAGACTTAGCATTTGTAAAGCAATGTGGTCAGGAACAGCCTAAGATCTGTCTTAACCTTTTCAATCATGAATTATCCACACAGAAAAGGGAAAGCAAGCATCCATCCAGACTGAACTAGGGAGTGTTTGAGTATAGTGTTACATTTATTCTAAACCTGAATTCTCTCCAGTGAAAGCCAATACAAAATCCTTTCCTGGGTGAAGGGCTGGATGCCAGCCATGAAACTGTTCAAGTATCCTGGAAGCTTATTATTAGCTAAACAGAGTGGAAGAGGTATGCTCAGAGTTTCCTTCCAAAGCTACAGATACACACTATGAATGGATTTGAACCAAGGGATTGTAGCTGAAGAGTTTGTCACTTCAACAGAGATCTGAATACACAATACACAATATACACAATAACAATGTAATATTTCTGTGGCTTTCACACAAAAGTATTCAAGTAAGTCAAAGAGAACAATCATGAACATTTTGGGTAAAGTGTAAGAAATAGAAATCTGAGGAATTTTGACACTGTCTTCCAGAACATACTCATCAGAAAGTCCAGGAAGTGTGGTTTGGGTGAGTGGACGGCAAGGTGAATCGAGAGCTGGCTGAATGACAGAACCCAGAGAGTGGAGATCAATGGCACAGCATCAAGTTAGAGGCCAGTGGGGTTCCCCAGAGATCAGTTCTGGGGCCAGTCTTGTTCAACATCTTCATCAATGACCTAGATTAGGAAACAGAATGTACTCTCAGCAAGTTGGCTGATAACATCAAAGTTGGCAGGACTGGCTGATTTCCCAGCAGGCTGTGCTGCCATTCAGTAGGATCTTGACCAGCTTGAGAACTGGGCAGAAAAGAATCTCATGAGGTTCAACAAGGACAAGTGCTGAGTCCTGCTTCTGGGAAGGAACAACCCCATGCACCAGTACAGGCTGGGGATTGGCCTGCTGGAGAGCAGTTCTGCAGAGAGAGACCTGGGAGTCTTGGTTGATAATAAACTGAACATTAAGCCAGCAATGTGTCCTCATGGACAAGAAGGCCAACGGCATCCTGGGATGCATCAAGAAGAGTGTGGCCAGCAGGTCAAGGGAGGTTCTGCCTCCCCCTCTACTCAGCCCTGGGGAGGCCTCATTTGGAGTCCTGTGTCCAGTTCTAGGCTCCCAAGCTCAACAGGGATAGGGAACTTCTGGAGAGAGTCCAGTGCAAGGCCACCAAGATGATCAGGGGAATGGAACATCTTTCATATGAGGAAAGACTGCGGGAACTGGGGCTGTTTAGTCTGGAGGAGACTGAGGGGGGGATCTCATTAATAAGTATATAAATGGTGGATGTCAGGAGGTTGGGACATCCCTTTGTTCTATTTATCTAGTGACAGGACAAGGGGTAATGGGATGAAGCTGGAACACAAAAGAGTTCCATTTAAACATAAGAAGAAATTATTTTACTGTGAGGGTGACAGAGCAGTGGCACAGGCTGCCCAGGGAGGTTGTGGAGCTATCTTCCTTGGAGGTCTTTAAGACTCACTTGGACATGTTCCTGTGTGACCTGATCTAAGTGGGACTGCTTTGTTGGGTGGGTTGGACTAGATCTCTAGAGGTCCCCTTCAACCCCTACCATTCTATGATTACCTCAAAAGGCCTTAAGCAATTGCCAATAAAAATGCAATTTCTTGGTGTATTTAAAGGCTTATGAGACTATGAGGAACTGACTTCAAGTCTTTGAAAATCCATCCATAGAAAAACTTTAGTTGCTGTGGTCCAATCTTCAACCCAGTAACACGTGAACTAAGATGGCAGAAAGCCTTTGGAGATGGTGTAAAGCCCAATGGCAACACTGAGCAACTTAATGGAATCTCTCAGCCTGCAATGCTGCAGAAATTCTAGTGGCTTTTGGGTTAACTGTGGAAAGAGAACTGCCATATCTCCACAACAATGTAAAGGCCTAGTGAGGGGTGGAACAGAGCAGTTAAGAAGATAACTAATGCAAGGCAGCATCTTTCTCAATATAAAAAAAAAAGGCAACTAGTTCAAGAATGTATTAAAGAAGCCAAACAGCTAATGATTTTAAGTAAAACACAGCTACTATGAGGAAGGAAAGACATAGAAGACAAAGAAATGAAAGCAGCATTTTTTTGCTAGACTGACAAAACAAGCAAGAAATGCAAATTCCCCTGATATATCAGATACTTCTCCCTCCCTGTCCCAGTCTTCACAGAAGATTGTGATTAAAATACCACCATTGTTTAATATTATCAGGAGTTATTTCTAGACCAGTTAGTCCATATCTGGCCTTTGATTTACCAAAATATGCCAGAACTAGATTTGCCCAATTATTTCCACAAATATTAGGCATTTGATAACTAACTGGTTTCTAAGTCCTTAGATTAAAGCTCCACAGTCAGACTGAACTTTTAACAAACCTAACCCAATTTCTGCAAAACACATTGCCTCATGGTGACACTGCACTTCAGTCAACAACATGCTCCTTGAGTAGGTGCATTATTTACGTTAGTCTGCAGATCAGCAGACAGTGGTAGCCTGGGGATCACTGTTGTAACAACAGTTCTTAGGGCACTGAATAAAAACTGAAGGGAAAGGGTAGAAGGTATGTCTATCTCAGTCAGATTTGATTTTATGACCAATAAAGTGAGAAAATACAACTTAGGCAGGTGTGGTAGCACCTGTAGTACTTTTCTGCTTAACAGGTATCTAGTAATGTCCAGTGTTGACACTGTATAAATAAATGAAGAACGATAAAGTTTCTCTTTGGAAAGAATTCTAAAACTCCCTCCTGATTCTCCAAAGATGACCTTGCAGGGGAAAATCTCTTCAGAACAATAGGCTAAAGGTTTCCAGGAGTGTTATTTTACATTATTATGAGCAATAAACAAAACATTCCCTTCTCAGGAGGCCACAAGGTCAGTAAACTACGCTACGTATTGAATTTTAGCGGAGCAGGTGCTGTAAAACATGAAATGTCTAGAGAGTGGAAAAAAATCACAAAGATAAATAGGAGGTAGCAAAAAAATGTGCTCTTTATACATATAACTGCCTAAGCAATCAAGAATATTAACATTTATTGATAAGGTGACCCATTCAAGCATGTGGGGGGAACATCGTATTTTTCAATACTGAATTAGTAAATATTGATTTTGACTTGTGTTTCTCAAATGCCTGACTCCATCCTGAATTAAAGATGCACAAGGTTGAAACTTTTCTATCCCTATACTGATGAATAAGGAATGGGATTTAATGGGATTCTAAATAGTTTTCCCAGTTCTTCAGACACTTACCTAACTTGCTTTTTGCTAGTAACTTCCCATTCCTATCTGCTTTATGTGGTATGATGCACCTGTGAGCTCAAGAGAACAAAATATTACTATCCATCCCTAACTCTCCTTTGGATGAGCCACTCATTTTCAGCAATACACTGATAAAACCCAAGGAAAAAAGTTTAAAATGTCTAGATCACAGAATCGAGTTGTTATGCCCAGAACCAGCTACCTAAAGTGATTGCTTTAAAGTCAGTGACAGTGTTTTGATTATGCTATGTTACACCCACAAACTGCTAGATGTTGTCACTATGTAGCTAAAAAAAAAAATCTACCTTCACAGGGAGAAGCTGATCCTTTGGCCTTGAATTCACATGAATCTAGGTTTAGATGCAATTTTTTTTGGAGGATGCAATGCCTAGCTCATAGAACACACAGACAACAAAAAAAATTGCAAGTCTTGCATATGTATGGCTTCTCTAATGATTACCTTTTCCAGTACTCTTGGATTAGAAGGTAGATGCCTGGGAGGTTCCTTCCACAGTTGCTGGGAGAATCCAGAATTTTTAGAGGGCCAGACAGTGAATGAAGACAACAATTTGATGAGAGATATATAGTCATGTTGGCAGCCCAGGAAGGATAGGCTGATCAGATTCTCTGCACATTACCAAAAGAATGCCATGTATGTACACCACACCATAGGCTGCTATCAGATAAGCAAGATAAGATACGTGTCACCTTGCTAAGATTATACTGCCTGGACTCCAAAGACATAGATAGCATGGACCTTTTTAGATTGCTAACTGCATCTGACAGACTAAGGTCAGCATGTGTCAACACTAGATACTATAAAACCAAAGCCTGACAGTTCATGGATGGCTTATATTCCTTTCAGAACAATTCCCATGTTCTCTGCCATCTTAGTAAAATGTAAACTGATGTTTTCCTCTTTTGTGTATAGCATAAAAAGGCTTTTAATGGAAACAAGTTGTTGGAATGGTGTCATACAGATGGTGCCTACTTACTATTCACAATCTTCAGACTACCTTATTTACCAAATCATAAAAACCAGGCACACTCAAATTGATGCTTCTGGGTTGGATATTAAACAGAAAAAGAAATAAGCAAAACACATAGTATGGATTATACAAATTAAAGTCACTTGTTCTAGTAAGCCACGGAAGAAGCTACAATCCACAACATACACATATGTAAATATACCAGGGTATGCCTCTGAATAGCAAAACAGTTTAAAATGAATTAGTTAAAGCTGATTTGGGATCTTACTGAGATTTCTCACAACAGACAACAGCTTTTGCAATGGAGTCTAATGTTTTGCATTATGCAACTTTTTTGAAGTCACACAAGCCATTTTTGATATTTAGTCACTTCTAAATTGCTACTATTTACCTCCTGTCACCTTAATTCAGAAGTCAGAGTAATTTGGTAAAAAGAACAGGAATGACAATGTCTTATAACTGTCCAGCAACTTATGTAAACATTACACCAGCTGTTCAGTACTTCATTTTGACATGAACTGATTTTTTTTTCAGTTAATCCTTTCAAAACCACATTTATATCTTGGAATTTTATCACTTCCAAAACTAGCATGATTGGTTTATGGAAGTAACACCACTACTTTAATTCCAGCATCATAGGCTAACACATGTAATTTAGTCCCTGAAATCACAAGACAATCATTTTGAGTCAGTGACAGCTGCAGGATAGCTTCTTGCTTATGCTTTTGCTTGACACTTCCCTCCCCTAAAGATTTTAAAGTAAACTCATCAAATTGGGAAGTTTAAGATACAGATATTATTCAACAAGTCAGTATACTTTACCAACCAACAGTGTTATTTCTGGTAGAATTTCTAGAAAGTACTCTTGAGCTAACACTGTGTTGATCATGTATCGGTCTTTGCTGACACAAGAAGTGGAGAGGCAACAGAAACTATACCGGTTTCTACAGAGCTAACTGAAAGGTTGTGCATCTCTAAACTTCCAAACAGGGTACAATGGTAATGGACAAATCTAAGAAAGAAGGCAGAGCAAAGAAGCTGGTCATTAGTAATGAATTGAACTTTAGCTTCTGATATAATGACTAAAGGGGTAACCATCACACATGAAGAATGAAGACAAGTAATAAGACAACCTACAGAGGTATTACACCAGAAATGCATTGCCAGAATAGCAACAGTACTCTTGAATAGCAATTGCTTCCATTCTCTATCCCTGTAAGTCTCAATGTGAAGTCTAAATGATTTGTAAAAAATACTAAGCTGAAATATGTTACTTAATAAGCAAGTAGTCATAATTTCAGGATTCTTTACTTTGTTAACAGCAAGTAAGATAACAAAACTGGTGAACTTTTGTTTAAAATCTTAGGTTACAAAAGAAGACTTGTGTTTGCTGTAAACAATGACTATTCTTGAAGACTATTAGTAGATAGAAGTAAGTATAACCTAACCCATTAAGTGTTCTTAACATGATTTCAAAGAGTTTGCTTTATTTTCTAGTCAATGAAGTATGTCATAAGGAAGAAGATTACTTACAACATATCAGTGATGATCATACTTAGTGGAAGAATTGATGAAATCTAAAATATTAGCTGTTTAGCAATACACATCTAGCTTCTAAAGGAATAAAACTGTTTAGAAATTCTGCTGAATTCTGAAAGCGGATCAAGGCAAGCCATTTAAAATACTCTACAAGCCTTGTTTTGTCAAAATGATATCAAAAAAGTCTAACAAAACCTTGTTTGTTATGGATACATTTACAATTTTGTTTTATAGATATTTTGCAATGTTTCCCTCACCACCACTTCATAAGGTCTTTCTCTCCATCCTCCTTGCAGAGATTCCTACAAATCATGTGAAAGTTTCTTTGTAGCCTTTCAACTCATCTCACTTGTTGCCTGAAATCAGCCAAAGTTTCTACTAAGATCTGCATAGAACAAATATGTAAGTCTAGTTGCATGTGAAGTTAAATTACGCTGTTTACACAATCTTACTCAAACACATGCCAACAGCCCAAAGTGCTCATTATCCCTGCAAGCACCTATGGGTCAAGGGACAGTACCTGAACGGTTTGATAGTTTCTACCTCTTTTTTATATAGAATAGTAATGGCTATGCAAAAGGGACACATCTAACATCAAATACCAGAATATACTTTTAAAAACATCTCTTGAACACTGGTTATCCTTCCATAGACTCATTTCAAGTTGTATCTCTTGGTCACAAAATATCAGCTAATCTTATCTACCAAAACATTAGTACCATCTGGTTAACTTGAAGACCACCATACTAATCCAACCCAACACAAAGGAGTTACTTACATATTATACCACAGTTAGAACACTAAGTTTAGTAACCATTTGTTACAGAAAATAAAAGGAGCACTTAACTGGTACCTTCTCAAATCAATGCAACTACTTGTCTAACTTCCTTTGAATTTTGAGACAATTGCTCTGCAAAGCCTCTAAATATGCAATACTCATCCATGTGATATTACCATGGGTATTTTGTAGATTTTTTTCCTTTTAACATTGCTTGATGTCACTGAGTAACTATTTTACTCAAACTGCATCAGTGGTACTGAGGTGAGCCTATTCATCCTTTTGGCCTTGAGCTTATTTCTTGGTGACAGAAAAAGCATAGGACATATGGAGAGGTTCTCACAAATATAAAGACAAGTTCTAAAGCACCACTGAAGAAAAAAAAACAACCAACACAAAATCTCTCTTCTACTGCAATATCTAATTTCCTCCCAGACTGACCACCTGTTAAAGGAATGAACTATTTAAATGACTGATGTAAAGCTAAAACTAAGCTTAAAATGTACTGAAAGATGAGGCAGAGAAGCAACTGGAAGTAAGCCAATGTCTTATACACAAATGAACTTTTTTTGTGTCAGCTTTTAAAATGATGGTTACTCACACAAGAGAGAGCACCTGTGATCAATATATTTCATCCAAATATTTGAATTTGGCCTTTGTCAGGATCCAGGTGAATTTTAAGTCTGAAGAAAGCTACATAGAATTCTGAATTCAACTTTTCAGCACTAGAAAAGTCAAAACCCCTTAAGACTGGATGGACAGTGTATAAGAAATATTTATTTGTTTCCAGTAGCACAGAATTATCTTCTCTTTCAAGTGCAGCTGTCACTTTAAAAGAGGACAAAAGATCACTATTTCTTCTAACAATCAACAATGTATAAACAGAACTAAGGCTACTGCTAAGAAAAGTGTAACATTTATACCCCAGGGTACAAGACTCAGTTCGAATCCAGAGCACTACCAAAAAGCTACAGCAATGAATAACTTTCAGTTTCTCATTTATAAATGAAATGAACAGCTAGTTCTCCAATCAGAACAATGATTCTTCTATTTCAAGCTATTCAGTACAGCAATGTTCAGAATAAGTGCTGCTTATGCTGACTACTATTATTTCACCACACTTAAAACTAATAATGATTTTCTAGGAACACCTAGAGCTGCACTCTTCGAGACCTTAAAAATCAACTTCTGGCTGACCTTCCTTTGTTGGCACTACAGAAGGAGCTTTATTGTGAACACGTTAGTGCCGACATCTGTTATCGTCATAAAAGTACATCAGTTTGATATCAGGTTATTTACAGTCTGCCTTTAAGTCACGGGCTTTAGTTGGGAGCCAAGTCTACCATCCTCCCCATTTAGTGATGGGACATGGCACTATTCATGCTAGCCTTGCATAATGCAGTTACGGAGCATGTGTGCTAGACCGGACTCAAGTCTTCCACAGTGTAATCTGCTGTGCAGTGCAATGCTAATACCATTTACATAACGCAGACTGGGTAGTTAACATTGCTTCCAGTATTAAGGTATACTAGGTACCAATTCAGATGCAGGTAATGAGACTATACACTTGAAGTGTCAACACCAACATCCAAGCTTAATAACTATTTAAGTTAAAAACTGGCAGGGTTCAAACACTGTCACTCCTCATACTTTTCTGATGTTTTATGAACATTGTTTCTCTCCTTGCTAGTAGAAGGTAGTATCCCAAAAGCTTACAGCACACCTGCAGAACACAGATAGTCTACCACTAACTGGTCTAAAAGGTGCAGGTATAAGGTAGCTGTCCTTTAATTCAAGTTCTCAGAAGAACTCATTTGATCCAAAAAGCAACTGTTAAGTGTTACGATGCTCAAACTTCTGTTAATGTTAAAAGGTTTTGTCTTGAAAGAGAGACTAACTAAAATGGGTTCTAGTAGGACTACTCCATTTGAATCAATTAACTGGTAAATATTTAAGAACGTTAGAGATGAAAAAAAAAGCTATGTAGCAATATAGTAAAGTATTAAAACAATTAAATACAGAAATATGAGATAACAGGCAGGAACAGTATGCTTATCACATAAAAGATGTACGGAAACAATGAAAGAAGTACCTTTCTATCAAAGGTTGACCCTGCAGAGAAACAGAAAATAACTCTGAAGTACTTCAGATCATATTACATTCTCTCTGCACCACCACTCCCCAAAATGCCCATAGGGAATTCTGCGAATTGTTTCCCCAGATGCCTTGCACACCAGCTGGTTAGGATTAAACATCTTGCCTGTGGCACCTTTTAGGCCTTGAGGCCTGGCATTTTTGACATTATGAACAGAGTACAATTGCTTATACTCCATATGTTTAAGATAATCTAGAGTGCCAGAAACACTGCTAAATCCATGTACAATAGTGATAAGGGTTAGAAGAAAGCTTTAACAGCTATTCTTCAAGTCTGAAAATTACAGCTCTAGAATTTCCTTTCTTTATAACAATATACACAAAATATTCCAGGCCTAAATGTCTGTATTTTTCTATGTCTCTGATTTAATATATTTAGTATATACAAATCACAAGCCTACTTGCAGAATACTAAGTGGTAGCAGGCAGTTCATGTCACACAACAAAGAAAACCAGAACTTTGCAATTACAGTGTTTGTACAGTGGATGCAATCACACATTGACCTCACCGTGAATGACAACATGAAAGTTAAGGAAATTCCCTTCCCTAAAGGGAAAAAAACAACCCTAAACAAACACTGTTTTCACTTGCACCAAACACAATGTAAGATGAATTTTCATGGTATATTTCTGTCCAGATTTCAAAATGTGCATGTGGATTAAGCCAGCAGTTTCTTCTGAATTAGTGTTTGAGGGGTTTTTTCCCCCCCTCCACAACCTATCTTTAAGTATCTTGTTCAGATGAACAAACTCCTATTTGAAGTGCCTAAGTTGTTTGCTCCCCTTTAACATAAAGGCCACGTAGGTTCTTTCATTACCGGAGAAAGTCCTTTGGACTTGCTAAGCAGTGGAGGGCTTCAACTGTATTGAAAGCTTGCAAAATCTCCTCTAACAAGACATTTGTGTTTCAGCAAAAATATGTGTCAACTTCTGAATTTTGGATAAAAGCATAACCCTTAAACTTCAATTACAAGCCAAATAGTGAAAAAAAGAAAAAAGTCTCCTTGAACACAAGAGCCGTCAGCTACAGTACTTTTAATGCCGTGTAACAGTTGCCATTAGAATACCAAATTGTTTTGCTCAAGGTGTTAAAGGTATCAATATTGGTCTTCCAAGAATATTTCTCATTCTGTAAAATATGTTTTTCTAACAAGTAGAGAAACCTGTAGCACAAAAATGTGATTTCCTACACATTCATACTTACTACTTGGTAATAATCTGAGGTTGGAAGTTTTCTGTTATCAGCTTTATTATTTAGTGTCCTTCAAAAAAGTTGCAGGAACAATTTCAGAAACAAAAGGTGTACAGAAATCTTACCCATAATTAAATGTAGTGATTCAGCTCAATGATATTGAAAACATATCCAGTCAAAATGAGTTTGCTGCTTGTACACTGCATTATGAACATTCCTGTATACAGCAAGAGAAAGTTTAGTAAAATGCCTGAGTTGACTTATATAGTCCTAAAGGAAAGAAATCTTCAGCTCTTTATGGCTGGATATAAAAGCCCTTTCCTAATATCACCCTCAGGGATGCAGAGTTAAGCATATTAACTTTCACCATTTTCTAGGACTGCTATTCAGAATTTAAGTCTGTATTACTGGACCCATAGTACAAGCTTTATTTTTAAAAAAGAATATCTGAAGTATTTTCTTCCATTTATAGATATGAGGACCTCAAACTTAAACTCAAATGAGGGCGAGAAAACCATTAAGGCCTGATTTGTGAACCATGATTAAGTGCACAAAACCACATGCATTATTTTTGACACTGCAGTGAGCAGTTTATGGATGTCCAAGAAGGAAAAGGAGTCTATTTTGCTTCCTACAAGAAAATACATTGTCATGGCAGAACATGCAATTACACAACTCTTTGTGATATTTTAAGAGTTGATGTCTGTTCCAAGTGTAATTTGTACCGCTTAAAGATTAGTAAACTTTTGGATGAAGCTTCAGTCAGTTATGATGAAGAATAAAGCCAGAAGTAAATTTCTTATTGTTGGAAACTTCCCTCTGCCCAATGCCTTAAAAAAAACTCAACAAAACAACCAATGGCCTAATCATGTAGGTTCTCTCTCAGCACTATACAAACAATTCCAATTAAGTAAAAGAATGTTGCTCTTCATTAATCTCTTCACATTCTTCTTCACGGGATCTACTTAAAACAATCAACCAAGACATAGGAAGAAAAGTTACAGTATACAAGTTAAGTGATCAAGTAACAGTGGCTTTTAATGGAAGTTCTCCCTTTGCTTGCTTTTACCTGATATAAGAACAAACCAAGCATCTGCTAACTTTCTTATGTCACTAGAACAGGAAACGTAATGATGTCAACACAAAGAAACAAGCAAGTAAATCAACTGTCATCCCCAGTGTCTGCCCAGTCATAAATAAAGTTCAAGTCATTATTATAAACTCAATCTAGACAAACTCTAGACTAAAAGTGAAGCATATTTAAGAAGTGGGGACTAAAGTTGTCAAGCTAGATTTGAAAGTTAGCATTTATGAAAACAGGACAACACTTCAGATTAAATGCTTTAGTGCAAAGCAGCAGTCACATGGTTACTCCTGTGGGTTGAAAGGTAACTAGTTACAATCTATTACTGGTGTGTATTGACAAGTAACTGATACTCCTAAACATTCTCAGCTGTAATCTCTTTACCTTTAGCATCCTGAGAATGCTTCCCTGGGACACCAGAAGGCCTGGTCAGGGTATTGAGTTAGACACAAAAGCATACAGAGTGATTGGAAGTGATGACCACTTACAACTTGCCACTTAATAATTATTAAATTACATGAATTCATAGTTCTACAGCAGAAACTGTGTGTCTCAACTCCATTGATAAGGCAGGTCATGTATGTAATGTTTTCTTTTATCAGTCATCACATTATTTTCTATCCAGTTTTATTTTTACTAAAATTAGATTGAACTGAACTGCAAGATTAAAAAAAATAATCCCAGGTTGGGGGCAGGGGCGTCATTCTTGCAAAAAGGACATTGTGTATTATAAATCAAGTTCTCCTTAGAAAGGAAGCATTGAGTGTACCATGCAGTACCAAAACAATTACTATGTTAATATGCAGAATCAGTGGAGCCAAATTTGAGTCTTGTACTAACAATAGTGCCTGGTATCATTGGACAAAAGATTATTTGCAGTCAAGACAGTATGTTATAAAAATAACACTGCAAACAAACACAGGGACTTTTATTTATGCACAATTAGATTGCATTTAACAGGGAAAGGGCCTATTATTGAAAGTCTGGTACCTGAAGCACCAAAACCTGATCTGGGCTACCTTTGGCAAAAGTAAGTTAAACATAAGTTGCATCCAGCAACTGTGATCTACTTAGTTTACTAAATAGCCCTTGTAAAATACCACATCTAACAGACTTCTTCAGATATCTAACAGATTTTTTCTTCTTATATAAAGTAAGAAATGTATTTCACATATGGTTAGTGATGGCTATCCAACCCATCTAAGTTTTGGCTTTTACAATTATTTCTCTTTCATTCTTCAACTCTAAATATGGGTTCTCCTCCACAATGGGCACCGTTCAGGGAACACAAGGATATTATTGAAAACTACTTTATTTTAAGGCTATTTCTAGCTTATCCACCAGTTGCAGTTTGTTCATACTCGTAAAAAAAATGCAAGAATACAGACACTAACCTTATTGCATAGGAGAGGCAATACATCAGAAAGCAAGAATTACTTGTTTTCCTTAACTGTGCTATACACACTAAAATAAACATAACACACAAATTAGCTGCTGCACAGAGCAGTATTGCATGATGCTTGAAATTGTAGCTCAAAACCACAGTAGTTAATACCAAATCTAATCAGCTGTATGGGAACTGGAATTTCTAAGATGCCTCCTACTCCATAGTTCTGAAGGGCAATATTGCTCTTGACAGAAAAATTATCAGAAACAGAAAACAATTCCTTTCTCATTTTGTTTCAGGGACATGTGGTTTAGAAAAAGCAACAGAGCTGCACAGAGCCAAGACAGTCTTCCAGAGCTCAGGCCACCTAGCCATTACTGCTAGTGGAACACAAACATTCATATTTTGTGTTTAGTGCTGCTGTTTCACTCCATAATTTTGCAAAATTTGCATAATTTGCCAAACCCACAAACAAAAAATTCATTTCCATGTAAAAAAATAAGTCTAATAAGTAATAAACAAAAACTTACTGCTCTGTTTCCTGAGGATCGACGTGTTCTAATATGAGAAGGGTTCCTTTGGCTGACTGGAGTCGCCAATGGAAGAGTAGAGGAAAGCTGTTGAGGAGGACTGAGACACAAAGGTAATTTGGTATCTTCTAATATGCATTGCTTGGAATTGAAATTCTTATTGGAGAACCTCTCATTTTTCCCATTTCCTGGATTTCCACCAGCAATCTCCACTTTCTCCTCATCCTTAATTCTTCTCAAGCAGTCCTTTAATGCCAGCTGAGTTGCAGGCTGACTCAACCAGCACAAAAAGAGTTCGTCCACCTTCATTTTCAAAACAGGTTGCAGAACTTTCCCATGTGACATTTTCTACCAGTTTCTCTTTTTGTTGGATTGAATGCAAATTAAAGACTTGAAAATCACCTCTTTATTCCACTCGACTTTCAGGGTTTCACAGGCTCCAAGATTCCTGTTAAGAAAAACACCATTACATGATCTTACAGTTTTAACAGTGTTAGATGTTTATTATTCCCTCAAGACACCAACAGGTGTTGTAAAACACACAGTAACATGGGACTACAACAACATTTTGCCAATGTCGGCCATGAATCGGTCACATCCAGAAGACAATTTCTTTTAAAAGCATGCTGTGTAAGCAACGGAGACTGAAGAGAAAGAAACTGCACTCAGACTTCCTCAAAGAGCTATCTAATAAACATTCTCCAAGAGTAGATGTTAAAATCTCCTAGGTTTATTATAACAAATAGTCTTGAAAAAACTTGTAACTGAATCTGCCAAGAACTAAATGTCTAAGCAGTTTATGCAAAGCCTTGGTGATGGTACAATTAAGGTTTAAGAAGCAAGTCTTTCAGTCAGTGGATTTGGAGTCAAGACTGAAGATTCAATTTTCATTTTGAAGTCTATGCTTCTGATTTAAAAGTCTTGCATTGCATCTTGCATTTCAAGATGCATTCCCATTGGAGTGATAGCCAGCTGAAATCCCAAACATCCTTCCTCAAGATTTTGTTTGCCTGCCCACTTGGTAACATACAGTAATTTGATATTTTAATTGATCTATTTGATATTCACTTTTACAGCTTTTTTTTTTTTTAAGCCAACACAAAACCCAAAGTGATTAAAGAACTAGGACACTATGACTTCAGGTTCGATTCCTCACCTGAAACAAAGAACATGTTTGGGTTTTTTTAATAAAGTGTATATGATTTTATGGACT
Organism: Colius striatus; assembly: GCF_028858725.1. Classification (NCBI taxonomy): domain Eukaryota; kingdom Metazoa; phylum Chordata; class Aves; order Coliiformes; family Coliidae; genus Colius; species Colius striatus. The sequence goes on from NC_084759.1 coordinate 69,328,441, forward strand.
AGAGCTAAATACTAAGAACAGAATCCAAATTACTGACATCATCTCAGCAATTAAACTACTTAGTAATCTGGTACAGCTTAACTAAACCTTGATCTTCCTCTGGATTTGTTTTTTTGTTTTTAAATGCCTTTATCAGTATTTGATTCACAGGTAAAAGACAAGAAAAACGGGCAAGTACTTTGCTGAAGACGCACAAAAAGAAGCACTTGAAATCACAAACGAGTAACACCTAGCAAGTGAATGTATTATTGAAATCAAAACTCAGTCCTTATCCCAGGAAACTATAAACTTTAACTAGTGCAGCAGTTAATTTATTTAAACCTTTACGTTTAAGATATTAACAGTTCGATTATTCCGTCGCTGAAGTCGCGTTGCTTCACCCGTTTTTTTAAGACCGACGCCTTTACCGCGTCCGTGGCTGTGCCAGCAAAGCCTCCAGCAGCACTCGCTCGTGCCAGGAGGAAAGTGGTGCTGCCCAGCACCAGCGGGGCTCCCCGGGCGCCTGGCCGGCCTCATCGCGAAGTTCCGCGGGCCGGCCGGGAAGGGCGGCAGGAGGGTCACCCCGCCTGCCGCGCCGGCCAGAAGCGAGAGGCCTCCCGCGGGCTGTTTGAAAGCGGCGGGCCGAGCTGGGCACGGCCGCAGCGCAGGCGCGGGGAGGGGTGGGGAGGCAGCGATCGCCCCCAAGGCAGCCCCCACCCCTGCGGAGGGGGCGGCTCTGGGGAACGGCCACCGGGGAGCAGCCGCGCCGGGCTGGAGGAGGGTGGCGCTGCCCTGGGGGCGGGCAGGGAAAGCCCCGCAGCCACACACCTGATGGCACCTGCTGCCCCAGCAGCCAGTGGGACAGCAAACGCTTTCCCCTCCCGAGGCCTCAGAGGCGCCCGCGCTTCACACCGCGGAAGCGGCCTTGAGGACCCGCGCGAGACACGCCGAGGCCACGGAGAGCAAGACGGCAACCGCTCACCTGCGCCGCGCCACAGCCCAGCACACTGCCCCTCCCGCCGCTGCCTTCAAACCCGCGCCTCCTTCCGGCCCGCCCCGCCCCGCCCCCCCGCACACATCTCGCGAGATCTCACCGCGCCCTCCCGGCCGGGGACGCGGCGGGCGGTGACCATGGTAACGAGACGGGTGGGGCAGGCGGCGTCGTGACGTCACCCCTTAGCGGCGTGGTGGGTTTTCTCGCCCACCGCCCCCTCTCTTCCCAGCAGCCTTTGCGGCTGGGGCTGGTAGGGTTTGCTCAGCGCGGGCTGTGGGACAGTGCCCATTGTGGGAGCAGCCGCCGTACCCCTGTGCCGCAGAGGAGCTGCCTTGCCTTGCCTTGCCTTGCCTTGCCTTGCCTTGCCTTGCCTTGCCTTGCCTTGCCTTGCCCGGCTGCTGCCTTCCTCGTAGGACCGTCTCCTGCTGCCGAGGCGGCAGCGCCGTGCCGTTAGGGCAAGGGCAGGCTGAGCAGAGTGCGGTGCGAGGGGTGGTCGATGCGGCCTCCGGGCCCCCAGGCTGCGGGTAAAGCGGTAATCAGTGCCCTGCTTTTCGGATGGCGGGGTGTAGGATTACTGAGTTGCCGCAGCGGTGCCTGCCCGTGTCACTGCGGTCACATGGCCAGAGCTGTCACAATTCAGTGCTGTTACCTGCACTGAATTAACAGGTTGGCTGTGATGGGACCTCAGATTCTGACCTGTGGCTCACAGACTGCGCCTCGCTAGTTCCTGAGAGGAGCTGGCAGAGTACGTGAGCTTACCTTTGCAGGGGCCAGCTATTAAAGAACACAGAGTACTATTTCCACACTATTGCTGTTTTTGCCACTGGGCTTAGAGGATTACACATGATGGGGTGAATGGAACAGTGGAGTCAGCAACAAATAAAAAATCTGCTTACGAAGAGAACAATGTGACCTGTTTGCAGCCCCTTCTTGCATTGGGTGACATGCACTGGAAACTTGGGGTTGCTAGTCTTTGTGGACACTCTTGCCAGGCGTCTCTGGGTGCTCTAGTCAATGGGGCATTGTGTGGTGGAACCTTGCCTCGTATAATTCTTTTCCTTGATTTTTTGTACATCAGTAAGTCACCTGCATTTTAACGTCAGATCGCTACTTCCATGAAACGTTTCCTCATGTTGTTACATTTCCCTTTTGTTCATTCATTTGACATTCTTACACAGTTTTCTGTGAGAGACAATCCAGTTTTAAGGCACGTTGTTACCACAAATCATTAGAATATTATTAGTGTGGAACTGAGGCTTTACCAGAGATTATACTATTTGCGTGTTACAGTGGTTTGAAGTGGAAGGCCTAAAAGTGCAGACAAAATAGGGTAAGTAAGTGAAAGAATGGGCTTGCTTTCTCATTTTTAGGGGCATGGAGAGAGGACACATAGGTAAGAAAGGTCTGGGGGGAAACAAAAGAGTAGATGTGGTGAAAGAGGTCTGGTACAGGTCAACACAATTGTATTTTTATAATGGTCAAAATGTTATCATCCAGCAAGACCCAGTGTTGCTTTTATATCTGAGGGCTTTGACTTACTCCTATGGACATCAAAATACTTTTTTCACACATCTTAAAATTTCTGCATTCAAGAAAACATGTAGTGTTGAAAGTTCTTGAGGAGGTCATCACATTTCAAAGCAGACTAGTACTCTCCTGCCCATTGGTTGGTGAAGGTTAGAAAGTATGTTTTTAGAAAGCCAAAAGGGACAAAATAGCATTATTTCTGGAGTGAAGCATTCAACATTAGACAGAAGAAATATGTAAAATTACAGATAAAACTGTAAATATTATGGAAGTAGCTTTAAAGCAGGGGAAAAGAACATGAAAACCCTGTGTTAGGGCTAGCAGCAAGGTTTTTGGCCAAGAACAGGAGGACTGAATTAAGAAGACTTATAGCAGAGCCACAGACATGGAACAAAGAGGACTTTTAAAACATTTTGAATGCCTTTGAAGCATTCCTTAGTGATGGTGTAGCCATCTGTTGATTGACATGTTGACGACAGGTGGCAAGAAGGGGATCAGAGAGTGAGTTGACAGAGTTGTAGAGTTGGATATCATCTGCATAGAGATGACGCCCTTTGTTGAAACTGGCAACACGATCTCCCGGAGGAACGGGACAAGCAAGAAAAAAGAAATTAAAGAAAACCCCAACTCTGACAAATACAGGCAGTCACAGTATTCTCTTGTGTATGCTAGTGTATATTCAAAGCAGTTGTAATTCTGACTTAGAGTTTGTCATGATTAACTTTTGTATGAGAGAGGAATCAATTCCCTGTGCTTTCTGTTAAACAGAAAGTACTTTGGGCATTGTCACCAGGTCATACCAATACTTGCAATTGACAGGGATGTTTTGAGTGTGTTTCTGGATAGATCATTTCTATTCAGCAGTATATCTGCCCAAACTAAGCCAAAAGTGGAAAAATATCTAAACTGAACCTCTTTGTTCATATCTTCCACCAAGAACTGAAACTTGAAATTCCTTTTTGACAACTATTTCCATGTTCTTGCTGGCATGGCAAGCACAGAAGCTGTACCTTTTCTGTGTTGCTTTCAATGTATGGAAAACAGAAATCTGTTCTAGTGTGTTACAATTTATTGATCTATCTGGTGTAAGGATGGGCTACTTTAGAAGTCCACTGAATAATTATTAAAGTACCAAGGGTGCAATATCTAATTGATATCTGAAAGTTAAAGTGAGCATCTTTCTTACAAATAAAGACTGCAGGATCTGGGACTGTTCAGCCTAGAGAAAAGGAGATTGAGGGGTAACCTCATTAATACTTAGAAGTGTTTAAAAGGTGTATGTCAAGTGGATGGGGCAACACTTTTTTTCTGCAGTATCCAGCGACAAGACAAGGAGTAATGGACAAAAGCTGGAACACAAAAAGTTTCACTTAAACATAAGGAAAAACTTCTTTACTGTGAGGGTGAGGGAGCCCTGGCACAGGCTGCCCAGGACGGGTGTGGAGTCTCCTTCTCTGGAGGATTCCAAAACCTGCCTGGATGTGTTCCTGTATGACCTGATCTAAGTGGACCTGCTTGAGCAGGGGGGTTGGACTGGATGATCTCTAGAGGTCCATTCCAACCCATACCATTCTGTGGTTCTATGATTGTGTGATGAGGTCACACTTAGCATTGTTGTAAAAGGTGCAGACCACACTTTAAATAAGCCAATGCCAGAGGCTAGTGTACTGGTATAATTAAAACCAATTAATGTTAGTTAATAATAGGAGTGCTTGGACCTCACCACACAGTGCTAGGGAGTTAGTACACCCATGCTAATATATCCATGTAGCAGGGTACTTTGCTCCATGTAGTGTGTGAAGGTGGTAACCCGAGTGTTCTGAAGAGCTACTTACACTAGCTTGCAGCTCTTGTTGGCTCTGTTGCATACCGCTTGTTTCTGGCCTTGTTTTACTGGTCTTAACACACAAGATGCTATTAACGGTACTGCCAGTAGACACTAATGGCTAAATATCAAAGTTCTTCTTTGCCTCTATTTGTCACAGTTAGGGTGACACAGGGCAGTGGTGTTCATTGTGAATATTCCCATTCCAAATCATCATTGCACAGCAAGAGCTGGGCTTCTTCCCTGATAACCTGGGGTATGTACAACTTAAGACACATGAGTATGAAGGAGGTATCTCCACTCCCTCTATACTTGGTGAGAGTAAAGCAGTATTTCTGAGGCCTCATTAACATTATCCTGAGGTAGACATCTAACTTAGGTCAACTTTTAATGACTTAAATGTGCCTGTTTCTCTCCACTAATTAGTAAGATTTTCAATTAGTATCTGAGGCATACACAACCACTTTGTAGAAGTCTAAAGTTAGGTAGGGAAATGTGTTTGTGGTATTATGTTTACTTGATTGCACAGGGCTGTGTTAGCCTCATCCAATCTCAAAAGTAGGGTCGTCATCGTTCTACAGAGTGTGAGGTTGAGATGGAGAACGTGCTTGAGATCAAAATGCAATTCACTGCAGGATCTTTATGAGTCCTTATCCTAGAGCTTTTTGTATGCCTGTCATGTAGGGAAGAGAATTACAGTGCCTCCTTAGGATGTTGCTTTGAGAAGAATATTGCATATTGATCAGGCTTCTTATAATGCTTTTGCTGACACATTTCACAAATTTCAAATTTAGGCACATGAAATTTAGTTCTAACCTATATATAAGCACTAAAATAACTGTGTCCTGATTTCCTAATATGCTAACTTAGTTGGAAGCAAGTGTGCTGAATATCCCTGACAAGATGGTCAATTTTATTTAAGTTGCTGTAATTGAAAATTTTGGCCAGATGGGCTCATTGAGGTTTGCACTGCCAAGGTGATGTTCCTTGTAAACCTGCTTATGGTGCACAGTCAGAGAGACTTCAGGAGAGTATGCATGTTGCTTTCTACTTAGTGAAAGATAAAGTCCATCATTCTGTCACTCAATAATTTCTAATCTTGGTACTGTATCAGAGAGGGAATGGAGAGGACTTTGGGTGTTTTATGCAGCCTCGCTTAAACTGAAGGGAAAGGCCTAGAAGATGCTAATAACTGGGAATCCCTTAAACTATGCACATACACCAGCTAACCATGCCACTTTATCCTTTCTTGGAGCAGCTTACCAAAAATAGAGCTAGGGTGGTGAACTACAGGTCATACAGCCTCCAGAAGTAGCGTCATATGCAGACAAAAAAATGTCAGCAATGTGGACTTGGTGCACGTGTTTGGCAGCCCGCAATGCTCTCAGAAGAGCCCGATATTGAGATTTGAGGCTTGAATTTTCTCTGTCTCCTACCACTTTGAAGTGGACTACTACAGTAATGTGGGATCTGGTTAATAGCTTGCTCCTTAAGAGCAAGTCGAAGGTATAATTACAAATCAGTTTGTAAATTGGAGCTTGTGTCATTAGCACAGGCATTTAAACATTCTGTAGTTGCAGACACATTTCCTCATCACACTGTGTAGGCCTTATCACCGCCTATCTTTTTATATGAGCAGCTGATTTAATGTTGGAATATTTACATTTCTGCATGGAAAAAAAAAAGAGAGTATAAAATGTAGATCCTGTAGGAACAGATGCACTATGAACCAAAGAAAAAAACTGGTTCAGCAGTTGTTTACTATTGTGGTTTTAGATTATTTCCTACTGCACATCACTGCAGAGCTAGCAGTGAACATTTCTTGTAGATTTTACTGAATTACTGTCAGTGAGTTGTTTTTTTTTTTCCACAGGGGCTTTGGATTGGGCAATGTTTACAGCAGTCCAGATGTGAAGGCTGGTTCCGCATTAAGTCACCCTGATCTTCTAATCCCAGGTTCACATACTTCTAGTGCTGTATTTTATCTAATGATTTTATCTAGCATTGTATCCAGGTCACATGGAGTTTATGGAAAACTGCTCAAAATGCAGTCTCTAGGGTGGTGTTTAACAAGGTGTGCATGAGGATGTTTATGGGGTGTGAGACTAGGAGTCCATTCATTCTCCACACTGAGTGTTACCAAGCCCACTTCTCTTCTAACCTAGTCCTGGTGCAACCATTAAAGGCAGAGGAGACTCTGAGCTATTGCATTCAGCAGTCTGCAATGTCATATCTCCCATCTACTTGTCTGCTACTATACTATAAACCATGCCCTGGTGCTTGGCTCTCGCATCTCCACCAGCTGGTTAGGACTCAGTCTGAAGAACTGGGGTCTAAACTTGCTTTCCTGGGACAGGTTACACACTTCTGCGTATTTCGTCACAGCAGTCTTCAATCAGATTGTCAAGGAGTCAGTGTAAAACAGATAGTGCCTGTACACTCTTTCTGCTTTGACAGTTCTAAAGAAATGTATATCATGTAATGGGAGAGTGTATCTTTGTCACTTGGCACCCAGAACTGTTTCTAAAATAACATGTATATTTCTAGGGCACTGTCTTTGACTATCTTTGTGCATACATATATACATTAAATGGGCACTGCAATAAAATATGGGATTATGCTAGCTACCACTGCTCTAATTAGCTCACTGAACTAAAAATGATTAACACAGTTAATTGTTGGATTACCAAACGAGAAGCACACACCTAATAAATCCTTTTTTTATTATTATTATCTGTTAAGTGTCTGGCTGCTTGAGTACTATTTTACAACTTTGGTTAAATTCATCTTGTGCTCTTCAAAGCCGGTAGCAAATTTTTCAGTTTTCACAATGCTATGGGATCACGTGCCTGTGCTCAGGGGGTTTTAATTCAGCATTGCATTACACAGGTTCCAAGATCTGATCTGTGATTTGACCGCTATTTTCATCCAGCAAAACTAAATGATTAACTATTCCTAAATTTATGAGCTAATTAGTACGCTAATACAAACCACATTTATAATTTCCCTGAGTTCGCTTAATCCGTCTTCATTACAAAAGTCAGTTCAGATGTCCATAAAAGCTTACAGGAAAAAAAAAAGGAAAAGTATTTGTTTTCATTTTCATTAGGAAAAAGTGAAAATTCCAAAAGATTCTGGGCAGACAGAGCCACATTCTTTTGCTCTCATTAAAGTCCTTTTAGTTACAGTAGTTAGAGGAGGAAAACACTGTCCAGCTCTAGGCATATGTCTGCAAGGTTGCCAACACCAATAATTTTATCACAAGTTTAATAAGATTTGGTGTTTTTCTTATAAAGCTCCAGCTCCATAGTCCCATGATTATGAAATAATATTATCTTCCATTAAATGTATATGTTAAAAAAGAGCCCCCGTGGCTGCAAAGATAGGTCTTGGAAATAGAAAATTAATGGCTCAAAAATCCTAATTAAAAAAAAAGTATCAGAGTTTCAGATTAATTTATTTAAAGTCAAGACTTTAGAAGTAACCTCAGATTTTGATAAGTGTTTATTAATCTAAATATTTTGTCAGTAGCAACACTAATTCCAGCAGTATTGCTCTTCAACTTTTTCTTTATAGGATCTGATGCTACATCCTTGATATTCTTTTCCCACTCCAGAAACTTCGTTTAAGACACAAAAAACCTACACGTTTTTGTGATTTAAATGCATCAAAGCACTGAGACTTGGGGTTAAGTGTTGGTTACATATTTCAGATATTGGAGCCAGGCAGCAATTCAGTCTAATAATGTGCATGTCTACTATTTCCTGAAAATTTGCTGGTACATGACCCCATATATGCATATATGTGACCCTACAACAAACTCTCTTATGTGATGCCAAAAAATGGCATTAGCTTCAGCTGCTTTATTAAATTGTTACCCAAGCTGGCTTACATTCCCAGTGAACAAGATATAGCATATCAGCAACTAATGTGTGGTGTGCCAGCTGAAATGGGAACCTCTGCTCCTCTCCACCTTCTCTGGGTTAGTGTACAGAGGAGGAACAAAAGCCAGTTGGGTGCTGGGCCAGAGTATTTTCCGCGCTGTCATGACAATGTTTGTCCTTCTCTCTGAAGAAGGCACTTGAGGCACGCTACCAAATGGCTGCTTTGAGCCAAGTTACTCCTTTTAAGAGCCCCCAACTCTCCGAGTCGTCAGTGAGACAGCGTACCCAGCAGACAAGTAGTCTGGCCTTTAAGAAGCACTTACAAAATAAACTGCAGCTGTGATGGACTATACTATTCCCAACTAAATATTCTGTCTCAGAGACAAGGTTAGAGAAATAGTCCCCGTAATTAATGTTTAGCTTTTAATATTACCAGCTGAAAAGAGAAGCGAATGTGACAGCAGTCAGCAACTGCCAAGATATACGTCCAATACGGGCCTATTATGGAAATGAGAAAAGTGCAAGCCAAAAGAAGACGAAGCTTGCATAATGTCCTGGGCAAAACAATTGAGGCTGAAGAATATAATTTGAATGTATGGGGAGCAGTCGCAAGAGCTAAATTTATCAGGGTGATGCAGTCTTCTCTGGCTTGAGCTGGGTTCCTGATCTGAGAAGACCCAGTTGGTATCCCCTGGTTATGAAAGTCCTCCCACAGGGCTTAGTGTCCACAGACTAATACAGCCTTTGGGAATAGTCCCCATGGTAACACGAAACCAGATTGTATTAGTATTTTAATGCAGGCGTTTCCTGACTTTTAAGTGCCTCCTCATGCGGCCTTACTGTCTTGACTCCACACATAGTCCTTCTACAAGGAAGGGTACTAAGACCTCTTCTGGAATGATCAAGATTTGAATGCAACTTTTCAACAAAATTAAAGCATTTTTCTAATTTCCTACTGTATCATAAAAAAAATCTGTCACATGTCTGTCTTACACTTTTTATATTCCCACAGAGGCATTCACAAAAGAAGTTCCAAATAAGTGTCAGCAGGAGTAAGTTCATGCAGCAAATGTCCTTAGTGTTCTGGACCTTGAAATGCAGCTAATAGGTTAGGGAGAAGTCTGTGCTTATTTCCCATCCTGTTCAGGACAGAATCCAAGCTTCTACTTGAATTACCTCAAAATCACATGCTGTTCTATGACATCTTAAATTTATTTTTGTGTTTCTGATTATGTAAAATACTCCATACTTTATTCCTGTGTGTATCTATTTGGTATCTGTTCCCTTTAACCTCTAAAAGAATGCATTTTAATTACTTCGATTTCTGACAGTCTAGAAGAGGTAAGAGGCCCGTGAACAGTAATTGGGCTGTATTTTCTTATTCAGCAGTGTTCCTGTTAGTGGCAGTTGCAGAACCACCCTTATACCAGCACAGTGCCACGTAATGTTTGTTTCCTAAATTGCTCTTGTAGGGCCAGGTTTGAAAAATGCAATTTTTTAAATAGTGGGTTTTTTTAAGTTGAGGCTTGACTGAAATGAATAGATCTGTGTGTCTCTGGAGGTCCAGCTCTTCTCCTATGTCCATGCTGCTGAACCTCAAATTACTGTTCTTGCTAGTGTTCACCATTTCCTGACATAGTTTGTTAATTTGGAAGAACTAGTTCAAGGGCTTCTACTTGTGAATGTTTCTAATGTAGCTGCTGTCCTTGATAGTCTGAGTACTTACCCTGTTCCTGAGAGTGCTTCTGTGCTTCTGCTTTTTCCATGTGCCTCACATCCTGTCCTTACCCTGTGGCTGTGAAACTATATAAGTTGTTGAGGTAAACTCCATGGCCAGATTGTTTACAGAGAATAAGTGCCCAGTGAGCATGCCCAGCATCATGCAGAGCTCTCTGTTTCCACATAGGAACTTTGAGTTGGAGCACTGTCCTTGTGAGCTGCTTGTGATATGGCAGAAGGAAAAATGTTCTGCCCTTGTTGTGAAGGCTACCTCAGTTCTGCCAGGTGACTCTGAAGGGGAGTTCCCCTCATAGCTGGGTCTGGATAAGGGCTCTGCACTGGGTGCACATGTGTGAGGTGAGAACATGAACATGGGGGTGGCTTCCCCTTTTGCTTCAGTAGCAGTGTAGTCAGTAAAGGCAGTCCAGGCCTTCATTTTTAGCATAGTGCTTTAACATTTAGGTTGCTGCATTGACATTTTAATTAAATGCTAGTGATGCCTACAGTAAAACATTCCTTGTGGCTTAACTACTCCAAATAAATACGAAAGAAATAACTTTAACACAGTATTTAAAACCCAAACATGGTAACTACATGCATTTCTAGAAATGAAGAAAAGAACTGTTGATGTAATTTTTAAACCAAACCATATTAATGCATCATCATTATCCTGTTGTCCAAGTCCAAGTGTCCAAGCATGCTGCATCAGTAGGGTGGTGCCAAGCTGAAGTTGTTCAAATCAATTGTTGTGCTGGGGTTGAACTTCAAAAGCAGCTGACAGCTTTCCAAATTCAAGCTGGTAATCCCTTGGAGCTAATATGATACCTGATAATGCTACCTGGCAAAACTTTTGGGGATGGAAATGAAGCCTTGCAGCAGTTAAGTATATCAGATGTCTCAAAGTAATTAAAAAGGCTGTGTTTCTGTCCCTAAAAGCATTTAAAAACATATTAAAATACTTCAGTAAGCCAACATGGAACACTGCAGGTAGATACTGGGAACAGATCTGTTTTTTCCCCAGTTTTGTACTCATTCGTTTGAGCACTCTTAGAAAGATGCTCACGTTTTCCCTCAATGGTGGCTGCTTTTCACATGTTCTAACCTACATAAATTCTTAATGTTTTGCTATACTTCTTGCAATGGAGATGTTATTGGTTAGGTAATAAGAAAAAGCCTCAGTTCTACCATGTAATGTGCATTTTTGCACCTTATGAGAATATTGAATAGACTTCATTATTTTTTTCAATACAAGTCTGAATTCTACCATTTGATTACCTGAACCAAAAGCATTTCAATTTGCCATCCATCACCCTGACCAGTGTAAAATGCTGAATATTCAGATTAAATTGGAACTTTTTTTCCTATGAATAAGGAATTTGATTCAATTCTATAATATACAGTGTCTCTGGGGAGAGGAAATTGAGCTGAAGGTCGCTGAAGGCAAGTGAGAAAATTGTATTATCCAAATACAAAATTCTTTTTCTTATCATCAAAACCTGAAATACAGCCATGGGGAATAAGGGGGTCAAGAGAGAATTCAATTAGAGATGAAAATGGAAAAGGTGCATTTTTCAACTTACCTTTCATTTTTCCAAACAAGTGGCAGCAGTGAGCTGTATGAGGACAATGAAATATTTGTCATGGAGTTTAAACTTTTTTTTTTTTCTTTTAAATAAATATAAATCAGAAAACATTCTCAATCAGTTATAAAGAGATAGTAAAAGTCTATATGAACTGGAGTGTCCAGTCCTTCATTGCCTTAAACATTGGAATTTTATCTTCTTAATCAGTGGTGCAGGAGACATAGTACTTAATTACAACAATTTATGTAGGTACAATTTTCTTGTTAAGAAGGAACAATTCTCAAATATTTATAATCAGTTTCCCATCTAAGTCAGTTTGCAAAAGCAATTTCCGCACTTTTCTTTCCTTAAATCATAATGTTAAGTTGTGGTGGTTTTGCCTGGGCCAGGTTTTGGTAGTGGGGAGGCTACAGGGGTGGCTTCTTTAAATAAAGATCTGCCAGAAGCTTCCACTGTAGCTGACAGGGTCATTGACAGTCAATTCTAAGATGGACCCCGCAGCTGACCAGTGCCTGGCCAATTAGTGACTGAGGTAACACCTCTGTAAATAATATATTCGAGAAGCAGAAGAAGTTACTGTGCAGTTGCTAAATGGCAGCAGCAGAAGGGAATGAGAATGTGAAAACATCTCCACAGGCACCAAGGTCAGTGGAGAAGGAGGGGAAGGAGGATGCTTAGGCCCTGAAAGACTCCCCAGTGACCTGTGGTGCAGACCATGGTGAGGCAGCTGTGCCCCTGAAGCCCATGGAGGCCACTAGGGAGCAGAGACCTACTCGCAGCATGTGGAGGACTCCACACTGGAGCAGGTGGATGCCTGAAGGAAGCTGTGACTCTGTGGGAAGCTCACCCTGGAGCAAGTTCCTGTCAAGACCTGGGAGTCCATGGGGAGAGAGGAGCCCAAGCCAGAGCAGGTTTGCTGTCAGGACTTGTGATGCTGTGAGGGCCTCAGGCTGGAACAGTCAGTACCTGAAGGACAGTTCTCCCAGTGGGTGACCCACGTTGGGGCAGCATGTAAGGAGCTGCCCCCGTGGGAGGCCTCATGCTGGAGCTGTTTGTGAGAAGCTGCAGCCCATGGGAAGAACCTGCGTTGGAGAAGTTTGTGGAGGACTGTCCCCTATGGAAGGGACTCCAAACTGTAGCAGTGGGAAGTGTGAGGAGGCCTCCCCCTGAGAAGCAGCAGCAACAAAGTCCATCTGTAATGAACTGACCACAACCCCCATCCCCCTGCACCACTGAGGGGGAAGGAAGGAGAGTCTTTGGAAGAAGGAGGGGTAAGGGGAGGTGCTTTAAGCTTTGTTTTTTTATTTCTTGTTTTCACTACTCTGTTTTGATTGTTCATTAATAAATCAAACTATTTCTTCCCAAGTTGAGTCTGTTTTTCTTTGACGCTAATTGCTGAGTGATCTCACTGTCCTTACCTTGACTCACAAACCTCTCGTTACATTTCTCTCTCCCCTGTCATGTTTGCAAGGAGTGATAGAATAACTTGGTAGGCATCTGACACCCAGCCAGGGCTAAACCACCACAGTAAACATTCACAGTAATTGTAGAAGCATGGTGGTGTTATGCCATAAAAATGCTTGATTTTTATGAATTATGGTTTAGGAAAGAGCTGCTGTGCTTGCTCAGTTCCCAGCTACATGACTGGTGTCACTACTGCCAGTACACTTCTGTCTGCAGGATAGATTTACAAAAAGCATTTGAACTAATGTTGAGGCTAATTGCTGAGGAAGGAAGATTTCCAGTGAGATTCTAGATTGCTAATTTAGCAACTTCCTAAATTTGCTGTGTAAATTACACTGTGATTTACAAAATTAGCTTGAGATAGCTTAGGAGTTCTTATTCTGTGCCTGTGCTTGTCAGTTTTGATTGCAGTCGTTTCCTAAACATTTGTTCTTTCCAAGGTAAAATCGCTGTGGTATTTACAGAAACCTTTCTGTATTTGGAAAGTGATAATTTTTAATAGTTTATCATTACATAACCATTTATAGTCTGTCTAGTTAGAATAGATGGTGCCATATTTAACCAAACTTTTGAATTCATTGTATTTCTAAGGAGCACTTCATACTGCAAGTACCAGTTCTGAGTTTGGGTTGGATCCAGTATCAGCTAGGACTTATTAAAACTTTTCTCATAGTCTCTGAAAAGTAACTTGAAAATATTGTTAGTCTTGAAGCCAAATGCAGTCGTTTGTGAGATGGAACCAGAAAGCAAATCACCAGTCTCTGTAATAACCTGAATCTGAATTGGTGTATTTATAATACTGTGTAATTATTGAAAGTATCTTATATTGACTATGAACCTATTCTGCCTTTCAAGAAAATAATATCTTTTAAAAAAACTGAAATTAGCAATCGTAACCTTCATTCTCTTTGGGTATAAGGGTTGTATGTGCAGATGTGAAATTTGGCCATTTGCTGCTTCGTCAACCTGTGCACTCGGTATTGTTAGGGAGTAGAAGTCATGATGTGGTACTCAGGACATCTCTAAATGCATGACAGAGTTCATAGGGATGAATAATTTTCCCCCAAATTCAGAGGTTCTTTACAACCTTCCACAAAGTGGCCTTTTTTTTTTTTTGGTGTAATGGGACAGAAATCTCAATTCTTTATGTTTTTGTTTTTTGTCTAAAACCCAAAAAAACATGTTTCAATTTTTTTGGCTTGTTTAATTTAAAATATAATGGGTTGTGTTACGGATACTGAAATAGCTGGAATGAAATTCTTTCAGTGGGAATTCACTTTCGTGACATTTTAAAAGATCTTACTATGTACTTGTCTGTATTTTTAAGGTGCCTCTGTAAGCCTAGGCCTAATAGTTTCACTGGCTTTCAGTGGAAGTGAAAGGACTCTTCCATTCTGATTGGATTGCAAGATTGAGGTCTTTGTAAAATAAAATTCCTACTAGATAGATCAGGAGTGTCTGCATGTTACTTAGATAGAGATTTGAATAATTTTAATTTTTTTGAAAAGTGACAAAGAGTTTTATATTTCAGATCTAATGAAATAAGACTTACTTTAATTTTCTTTTCAACCTATCATAGGAACAAGAGTTTCATCCACAGTTGCTCAATTTTTCAAAGTGAAGGATAAAGGACATTAACACAGGTAAGATTATTCAGTCTGGTTCTATTTGAATCTACTGAACTTCCTTCTATTTGACAAAATGTAAAATTAATGTTTTTGGAATCTGGGGACTTCAATAACTTAAGAAAATTAAAAAATAAAGGGAATTTTACTGAATTGAAATGAAATAGGTTGTTAGAAGAAAATCAGCCTCTGGTAAAGGGAAGGGAAGAAAAATGATAAAGAGAAATCACATTGACAGAAGCCTCAAACATTATGGAAGCAAGTAGGTCAAAAGAGTTGTTCAAAATAATATACCTTTGGAGTATATATTATCAAAAGCACCATTAATTCTTTAGGCAGAAACACACCTACAAATGCAAATTTATAGCTAAGCGTTAAACAACTGCTTGGGTGATGGGAACAAAACAAAATATATACAGTGCAAAAAATTAAACCAAGCAATTATTAGAATCAAAAGAAATTATACAAAGAAAAGGTAAAAGAAAATAAATGCACATGATATTTCAAAGCAAACTTAAGCCTCATTGTTTGGGAATAAAGTTCTAAGGGGTAGATCTTCTGTAGAAATTGGATTATTAAATCCTAAGATCTGGGAAAAGGGATTACAACCAATGTCAACCAATGTAAAGAAGAACTTCATTTTTTAAAAACTGACTTTGATGAATGTTAAATAGAGATTATACAGTAATCTTACACTCGGGCATGTTATCTTACACTCATTCTACACAAACATGAAGTAGAACTACACATGCTTTATGAATTTGTCAAGATGTGACAGAAAACCTTGACCTCCCTTCAGAGGTATCACTTGAAAAGCAGAGGGGCTATAAGATGTGGGCAACAAAGAAGGAAAAGGTTATACAAAGGGCCTAAGGATTATTTGCACAGTGTGTCTCCTGTAAGATGCTTCAGATCCTCAGCTCAGGTGAGCTCAATTGGAGTCAAGACTGGGTACCAGCTTGCACTTGCAAGGCCAAACCAATGATGGAGAAGGCCAGAGACTGACAAAGGCCACACATGTATGAGTAAGCTTAATGCAGACAAATAGCTTAACTAGTAAAATACTGCTTGAAAGTGCAGCCTAGTAACTGCTCTGCAGCAAGGTGAAGGAAATGTGTCATGTAAGTAAGAGACTGACCTACTTAATTGATACTTTTGAGAACATTTTTTAAATAACAAAACCCTTTTCCACACAGTGTTAGGATTAAGGCACTAAGCATTCTGTAGTTATGAGTTCCCAATGGGTAAGGCAGTAAGCTCACTGGTATTACACTGTGGGGAATATTGCATGGATGGAGCAGGAGACAAGGTACTTTGCTAGAATAACGTGGCCATGTGGAATTGCATGTCATGAAGGTCCTGGACCAACATCATTAGAAACAAATTGCAGTGAGGCTTGTATGGTGGTGAAGAGACAGTACACTTTTTATCCCTGTGCATCATTGATAGCAATCTAGGGAATCAGCCAGGCTCCTTGGAGCTATTCTGACTCCCACTGTGTCCCTCTGTGGCTCTGCAGTGCCTGGAAAAATGAAGGAATGAAAGGAAAAAGTATCCAAAAATAGTCACTGTCCCTCATATGACCCCTGCTGGACTCACAGAAAATAAGTATCAAATATGTATGGGTCTGCCCTTTCCAGTGCAGTTCTTAAATTTGCTGCTGTTTTACAAAGAAAAGTGCACAAGGAATAGAAGATACATTTTTTGAGAGGGATACCTGGAGGGTGTTTTCAACTTTAGCAGCTTAAAAATACTGTTGGTTCTGTGTGCCACGGTATGCTGAGTGAAGGATCCATTCCAACTCCCAGCAGTACTGCTGAAAGAGTCATCTCTGGCTTTAAGAGAGCGTGGCCTTAGCTAGCAGTGTACGTATGCGTACACCTCAGGTATAAGGGAGTTTCCTACTCACAGGTCAACAACATGATTTCTGAACAGCCAAGGTCACAAATGATGTGGAGTATAACCACCTGGTGGAAAAAGGGCCTGCCTTTTTTTATGAGTTATGAGGGAACTGTGATGTGGAAAGTACTCTGGTAAGAGGAGTACGGCAGTTGTCTTGGTATCTCTTGGTTCAAACTCTAAGTGAGATGTTGAACACCTTGAGCTATCAACGACCTCAATGTAAGTTTATGTCACAGCCAGCAGGATATTGCTTTAGTAGGACAAATAGAAATGCAGATGTAGTACAAGACAGTTTCATTCAGTAAAATGGAATAAGTGAAGTGGAATAAAAGCAGAAAAAGCATAAACTGACAGAAACTGGGTAGCCATATGCTGTGAATTGTTTCTTCTATTTAAATAGAAATTAGAATTTTTCTGAGTGGCAACCTGCTCCCTCAGTTTCCTTTTCCATTTTTATAACTCTACAATATGAGGGAAATATCTTAACATGAATATGACTATGTTCCTTTTGTTGATAAGAACGAAACCCTTTTCTTTCAGCTGCAGAGCCATTATTGCAACAGTAAAGAAGAAAAATGTGATCAATTTTAAACTGATGAACAATGAAAATTTTCAGTGGATAGAATAAGTTATGTTGAGGTCATTTGGTGAGAGCAGATTATGAGAAAGGTAGCTCTTGTGTGTATTGAGCTTTTCTGGTGAAAAGTAAAGTTGCAAAGCCTTGTTTATGAGCTTTTTAAAGTTAACAGCAAATTTCACACTGTGGTATGCACATATGCACACTGACAGCTAAATCTGAGCTTGTTCTCCCTCATGCATGTGTATGTACACAGATACTAACCTTTTTATGCTCAGAGACAGCTGAAAAGCCCAGAATCTGGCTGCAGAAGAGCTTTTCCTGTTTACTTTGTTGTCTATTGAATAAGCTGGCTTATTAAAATAGAGCTATCATTTGGCAAAATTCTCAAGCAAGATTTGTCCAAGAGGTTGCTTTGCACAAATGCAGAGTGCAATGATTAACTTGCCATTAGGAAGAAAGAAATACACATTAAAAGATAAACCAAATCATATCATTGGCTTAGATGAGTGTGTTATGGAACAATCTGTCTTACTAAAGATACCAGATTGGTAAATATAGAATTTCCAGTTGTTTATGTACCTGGGTCTTACAAAGAGAGAAGAAATATCCCTTTCCTTCTTCTCTGTGTCATGAACTAATAAATTAGAACCAAAGCAGAATCATCTTTAGGCCATACCTTTGATTTTCACAGTCCGATTGCCAAAGACACAATTTAGCTGAGAGTAATATCTATGCATGATGATGGACCTGATGGCAAGGGAGATTCTGGTTGGAGAAACTGAAAAATTAAGCACCAGGTAAAATAAATCTTGAATTTTGAACTCTAGATGATGTACAGGGTAGGACTTTTCAAAGCATCTTCTTGGAATGCAAAAAGTTCAGCTAGTGTGAAAAACAAGGAAATCTAAATTAAGTAAACCAAACCCATGCTAGTGGGTCCACAGTCAACTACAAAGGCTTACTGTGGACAAGTTACTGCCAGATATTGAAAGGAGAAGCCTATTAAATTTTGGGAAACTCTTTCTTATAATCTCTAATGACCGTGCTGCTATATACTGAACAAAGAAAGTGAAAATTGTTTTGCTAGAGATGTGTGCAGTGATTCCTCAGTGGTAACTGCGTAGTTCATTAACTAAAGCCTTACTTCCTAGCATCCCCAAAGACTGAATCACAGTTAGTTGAACGGGCTTTTATACGAACAGGGCATAAAACATCCATCAGCTGGCATGCTACTGATATAATTTTAAATGTTTTGCTTAAAAATACATAACTGAGAATATTGAACTCCTTAGACAACTCCTCAGAGGATGAATAAGGAAGCTTCAAACTCACCTGTTCTAAATAACTTAAGATGTAAAGGATCTGTGCATGTTGCCATGGTACCTGTTCCTCTTCATGCTGTAGAAACATGTAGGTGGGATAGTTCTAGCTGTATTAACAGAGTAAAGCACTAGTCTATGTCCAGAGTCTCCAAAGGCTCCCCAGGTGTATTCTATTTTGGAAGAGAATAAGAAGATTTTTTTTCCATTTCCACGAGTCTTCACTTAACACAGATGGAAACTTGTACAACTCACAACTTTGATCTCAGTTGCAAGACGGCTCTTCAAAAATGTTTCTCTAAGTAAAGAAAAATGTAAAGAATCTCTCCTTATTGCCTCAGCTAAAGGATCCTTTTTGTTTCCCTGCATTGTAAGATCTGGTGTAACTGGCACTTGCCTAATCCTGCATTTTAGGAATGTCAGCAACATGAACCTGCAAAAGGGAAAGGAGTTTTGTGCTTCACCTCCTCTTTGCTCCTGCACCTTCTGGAGGTCGTGCATATACTGTATCTCCCATACTGCCACTGTTGTGGTCATATTTGGAGTGATATGTTATGTCATCAGCACCACAAAATTCCTAAACATTTACTGGGAATATTAGGCTTGCTGTTTCTGAAGTGAAACTTATAAATTACATCGCCAACTCTCAGAAGAAGACATCCTAGTATATTTGTAGCCATAAATTAAGAAAAATATGTGTCTATCTGTATTACCTATTCACTCAAGAATAAATCACCTATTTCCTTCTTATCAAAACCAATGCATCAGATAGATATCTCTCTCTCTCAAATGATAATGACATGATATAAATACTCTGCTATCATATAAAAAGACCTGTGCCTGCCTCTCTGTGTCCTTCACTCACTGAAAATGTATAGTAATTTTCAAATCACAAGAGAAATTTAGTATTATTTGTAATGGGTTAGGCAGAGTTAAAATTAGCAATGCCAATCTATTGCTTTAATTATTTTCTCTTGTAACAGAAACAGCAGCCTTCCAGCTACTTGTGAGGCAGTAACATGTGTGTGCTCTTGTGACTGACTGACTGACTCACTGTGTCTCTGGTTTTTGTTGCTGTTTTTGAGGTAGCTGAAGAAGCAATATATTTATGGCAAATCAGGTAAATGGTATGTCAGAGACACATAAAACTCTCTTATACAAGCATTCATAAAAGACTTTTCTCCCAGCAACAAATGACATCTATGTCTCTTGCAGCAGAATATTCCTTACTCTGAATATCTAAATAAAACCCATGATTGTGCAGAGGAAAGATTTTTGAATGCTTCAGAGTCTGGGCTATTTTTCTCACCTGAAGTGCCATGCTGTCTCAGTGGTCTACTGAAACAGTGTTTTGCTTTCATTTTGCATAATTTCATTACATAAACATAAAAGTGAGTGTAACAATATTTTTGCATCATAACTGCTTCCTGTAATGTAATGGATATGAAGTGTAGTCTGTAAAAATACCATGAAACAAGAAGCGCAGATTTCTACAAAAATTTAATCGGTATTTATGCAGGAGGCTTGTTGTCATTCTCTGTCCTTTATTGCTGCTGGTGGCAGCTCAGAAGTTGACTATATTAATTCTCGCTGGTGTGCAGTACTGACGAGTCTGCCTGATCCTGTACCTTATAGTAAGTGCAGGTTTAAGCAACCAGACCTGGCACCCTGCCCCAGCCAGTGCTTTATTTAACACATCTTTAAAATTACCTTTCTGTTGTCTGTGTGTTAGTGACTGTGAAACAACAATCTTGTTGGTTTTAATTAGTTTCACATAAACAACCTTGATAAACAGAAATAAATGCAGTTTATGGAATAGGTCAGTAAACAGCACGTACAACAGGCAGTTGCCGTTAGGAGTAGCTGGTGTTTGTGATCAAGTTCATGGTTCCTGCTACAAGCTGGTTTCATTTACACAGACATTTGTGGTAGGAAGAGAAGTGTGTCGATACTTCTAAGTGTCAAAAACTGTTGCTTGTGAAATATTATTATGTGAAACTCAAGTAGCATATCGTCTTTGACTTTTGCCTCTCAGTCCATCTGTTTTATCATGTAAGAGGGTAATATGTGTCCCACTCCCTCCCCCAGCCCCCAGCTTTTAACTGCATTGTGCTGTAAGACAAAATAAAACACTATAAATGGGACTGTAAATAATTTCTCAGCTTTTTTGCTGGCTTCTTCTAGGGCTAAGAGAAGGAGCTGACACTCACTGGAAGATAGCAATCTTCCATTTTCTGTGTGGCAAACCTCACATTGTCACAGTGAGTCTTGAGGTTGATTTTTTGAACAGGAGTGTTGTTATGTATATATCTGTCTCACAAACCAGGGAGTAAGTTTTGTCATTCCTAGACCTTGTAGAAATTAGTGCAACACTTAGAAAAGGTGTTTTTGTATTTGTAGAGACATAAAACTTTTTCCTCACTGCTTGATCTAAGTAAAACAAAGATGTGCATTATAGCCTCTCAGCACTGTGAAGTCTTAGCATGAGGCCTTGGAAGGCAGCTAAGAGCACAAAGGGGAAAAGAGCTCCTTAAATATACATGATAGATTAATCAAACCATATGTCTGTGTCTCCAGAAGTTATTGCAAGGCTAACACTCCTGCCCATGGAATGCTCTTACTATCTAGTGATTCTTGTGACAGTGTGAGTGACAGAGGAATAATACGCTGAAAAGGAAGATGGACAGAAAACAGCACATTGAAAAGTAGCATTGGGCCGGTAGAGGGAAGGAGGAAAGTTCAGATATCAAAGTCTATATCCTTAAATGTGGCAGAAATTGACTCTCTTGTCTTTCTCACACATACATTGTGCATAGCAAATACTGAATCAAGCCTCCTTTTCCCCTCATTTGAACCCCAAATGAAGATTCTTACTGGCAGACTGAATGCTTTGCTGAAGGTAAGAGACAGAGAAGCTGTAACACCAGCCTGCTGTGATGCAAGAAAGCAAAACAGATCTGTCAATATCTTGGCTTCCTGTGGTCTGCAGTCACTGAATAAGCAAGCGAGGTACATATGATTGGTGTTTGAAATGCAAGCATGGCACAGCAGTGCATTGGATTCCTACAGTGCCCACTTGAGACTGAATGGTTTAGGAAGTTTGGCTGAAATATCTGTCCCATCCAGTGCTCTCAAGAGCCTGGCTCAGGGCTTCTCACAAACTCAAGTGGAGATGTCCTCTCCTTGGAATTATTCTGACTAAATGTCTGGTTCTGTATATCCAAAGGAAGGTAAAGAGTTTGTCATTGAATTATTTTCATGTGATCACTGTGTGGTCCTGATCTAATGGAGCAGGTGTGAAACAGGGCTCAGAGGCTGGTCCAACAATAACAGCTGACAAGTTGGGAAAAGCACAGTGGCCTCTGGCTTAAGGTGATCCTGTGCAACGGCAAAGTAGGAAAAGTGACAGCATATTGAATAAAGTAACTTCTGTTTGTATCTTTGTATTTTGCTGAGTGCTGAAGAACTGGAGAGAAATTTTTGATAGGGACAGTACAGTTAGTATTGTCCACAGAGCTGGAGCTGTGTTGCCTGGCAGGAGTTTGGCTGCAGGTAGTTGATAGCCTGAAGGAGACCATCTACCTGTCAGTTTTTCCATTGTTTTTTGCCAACATCTTTAAATGAAAACCAAAATTGTCTTTAAGCAATATTGCCAGCCTGTAAAGGGAACATCATCCCAGAGATGGTTCAGCAAAAATAGTACCAAAATGCAGAATTTTCAGAACTGGATACTGCTGTAATGCAGATGATTTCTGTACCTTTGAAATAACTTACTGTCCTTGTTTGCTTTTGTTTGTTTTCCCCTGCAATGTCAGACCATAATCCTGTTGTTTATCAGGCTTCTATGTTTACTATCCTACTTACCTGCCTCTCCTCATATGAGCAGCGATCTCTTTGCTTTGGGTCTCTAAGGGCTGTGGCTAATGGTGCTTGCGTGTCACACAGTCTTCCTCATTTACTGAAAACATACTTGTCACACTTCTGCTCCTAGAAATGTACAAATATTTCATAGATTAGTGCAATTAACCCTGGGTCATATATAGAGCTACATTTCTCCAGTTCTCTTTGGTTTTTTGTGTAGCAATCTCTTCAGCAGGGATTATTTGATGCTTTTGCTTTTGGGTATTTTTCCTCTCAGCATTACACTCCCTTGTTCCTCATTCAAATACTAATCTAAACTTAAAAAAAGAGGAATAACGTGCAAGGGATGGCCAGATAATGTACAGATTTCTGTAGTGCAGTTGAGCATATCTGGTAGTCTTGATTCAATTGAATTAATAGATTTTCTGTTGGAGACTACAGCCAGGGAATACTTCAGTGAAAGGAGTTCTCTTGCAACAGCTGCAAGCAAACAAAAAATAGTTCTAATAATAAGTAATTGGGGTGACCTTGAGAAATAGCCTCACATGTTACTTAAATGTTTATCTTTTTTTCCCCACTTAAACTGTCATGAAGCAGAGGAGTAAGAACGTAACACATTATAGAACACTCTACAGAGCATAACATGTACCAGCAGTTTAATTATGTTTTCCTACAGTCCTTCTTTCTGATGCACTTCTGTGAGTGTAGAAGAGTCTCACCAGAGAAAAAAGGGATTTCACTAGCTCCTGTGGGCCAAATTCCAGCCTTAAGCCAACTTGTGCATCTTTGCTAGAGCTCATGTAGTCTGGATGAGGGATGGCAGAAGCAGCAGCCTCCTCTTCCTGTTTCTGAGCAAAAGATGAATGAGTGTGGTACCAGATGAAAGGCAGTAGTGAGTCTAGTGGAATTAGTTTATGAGGAAACCTCTACCCAAATGAATTTTATTTGTCTCCCAGCTACAAATGAAATTCATTTGTTTTGGACTTCCTGACAAATTCAAATGTGTCAAAACATTAGGGTCGCAAAGGTGGTCGTTTTGCATCAACAACTATGTTTTTAGTGGCACACTGGTTTAAATCAGTGGATTTCAAACAGATTTTGTATTGAAGTTTGGGGCAGAGTTGAACCCAATTTTCCTGAAGAGAGTTGTGGTGTGTGAACAGATTTATATGGCTGGTCAGTAGCTGAAAGCAAAGCCATTAATGTTTGAACATCTGTGGATGTTATTTGGGAAACTGAAAAAGCAATTAAGTGTTTGGAGAGAGATTTGAGGGAAGAAAATATGATCAAATATAAAATAAAGGCTTTGGGAATTCAATATGAGAGAAGAAGACTAGAGAGATGTTAGAGGGGGAAGCTGCAGTAGAATGGGTTAATACAGATTAGAGAATAGGAGAAATAAACCGAGTAGTGTTAGAATCAGCCAGAGAACTCCAAACTCTTCATCTTTAAAGCTTAAAACTTTAAAACTTAAAGCTTTAAAACTTTTCATCATTACCCAGGTCATAGAGAGCAAGTGCTAGGCCTTTTTCCTCTGCTACCAAGAAAAGCATTAATTTAAATTTGGCTGAAACACGTATGTGATAAAGAAAGCCTTGAGTGAGTCAGCTGAAGAGTGTGGGGCTTGGTCTTACAGCTTTTTGTCATTTTTTTTACACGTGAGAATCTGACATTCTCTTACCAAGGCCAGCTGCTAGAACAATGGTGCTTCTTAGGGAAAACATTAGGACGTTGAAATAGATTGTCTGAGGTAATGATAACATAATTTATAAGGCCAAGAAGTAAATCTGGATATGTTACTGGTGTTTGTACATCAAATGCAAACTGAACATTGGTATCACATAACATTTCAGTCATATATCAATTAACTGAAAGATGAAAGAGAAATGCAAGACTGGCAGTTGAGTTAGATAACCCTGTTTGTAAGTAGTGTTTGTGTAATGGCTAGTGGCAAGAAATTCATATATCTTTATTTTACTTGTTCATGTCCAAATGTGTATGCAACTGCTGCTTGTTTCATTGTTGAATATTGCTAAAAGCTATGTTATTTACCCGTGTGGTTTAGGTTCTAATAAAGTGCAAAAGCTGCAGCTCTAAGGGAGAGTTAAAATACATTTTTCTTTGGAGATACTAATTGTCCAGGTTTGTGATGTGTATCATTTGTAAAAGTACACGTGTTCAAAGTGTTTTAACTACACTGTTCATAGCAATTTGTGTTTATAGCTTAGAATTAGTACCTAAAATCTTAACTACCATATCCACAGTTTTCACTTTGAAAGCATTTAATCTGAAGGAAGCTTGACTTATAATAAAACTGATGAACTCATTGTAGCAACTTTACTTAGTGTCTGTAATGTGTATAAATGCTGCCACATTTAGGGGTTTTTTTTTAACATTGGGGTGTTATGAGACGTTACATTCAGCTATCTAGGTCAAACCATATTAGTTATTTATATTTAATTGGTTTAAAAAGAGTTTGAGCGTTGAGTGCGTACATTTTTCCCCAGGTAACAATCAGAATGGCTGTTCAGATACCTGATGGATCTGTTGGTTGTCATGGTGCTCTCTGAGAGGGAGTGGAGCTATCCCAGCCTCATGCTGGGGGAATTAAAAATGAAAATTAGAAAGATTAGGTAATGTAATGTTGATTTTTCTTATGACTTCTACTTCCTCCGAGGAAAGCAAGTGCAATGTTTTTAATGAGAACAAAAAAAAGTCTCTTGGATGCTCTTGGTATTTAGAGATGTCAGCATTCTGTGTGACAGCTTATTTCCAGCTTGACCGCGTTTCTGTTTATAAACCATCATTAGAGGTTTATAATGGAAGCAGATGATGTTCCAGGTGATATGTGCATACTGCCTGTAGTGATACTCTTAGAAACTAGCCAAATTTAACTCAACTGTGTAAATAGGATTACTTCAGTACACTGTAGTGCATTGCTCTGTCTGCCTGACACCCCTTCTGTGACTTCCCTCACCCGGGCATAACTGCCCAAAGCATCTCCAGGAGCTGCCCCTCCCCTGCAGCTTGTGCTGTGTGGCATGTGCAGTATGTGAGGGGGCTGCAGCTCTCCTGACCTGCTTACCACTTGGCCATGAGTACAGCCTAAACCCTGCACCACATTCTGCACACTTGTATTTTCCCACTCCTTATTGGTAGAGTGCAGTTTAAAGAACCTCAGCCAATACTCACTAAATTTGGGTCATCTCTCAAGAGGCACTTCATGAGGTATTGTTCAGGGAAGGAGAGTGGTGGGCTTATATGCCCAGTGGTCTGAGTTGGGGGGAATGTGGAGATCTGGCTATTTGCAGATCACACACTCTGTAGAAGCTGTTGTCATCCTACAGGCCTTTTTTCTTTGAAAAAACAGTAAATAAAAATTGGGACCAGTTGCCAAAGAGTAAGTACAGCTTAAGCATAGATGCCATGCTGGAAGCCTTCCAGCTGGCAATCAGGTGCCAAAACAGAAGGATCTTTATTTCTCTTTTCTGTTGTATTTGCTAGCCAAGGACTCCTTTTTTTCGGTACCTGCTGTCCAAAACGAGTCTACAAGACTGCTAGCATCCTGGAGGCTCCAAACCTGCTGATACTACAGTTAAGGTCGTCTTATAGATTTCCCATACTTTTTCCCCCTCCTCCTCTGGGAACTACATGCAGAGGTTTGGGTCTTACCCAAATAGGCTGGGTTGGCACAAGGTGCTTGCAGTTCCATACTGAAAGAAAAGGTGGCCATGCCAAGCGGCAAGTGTAAAGCTTCTATGGGATCCTGAGAGAAGATGAGTGCTCCATGGCTATCCAAGGGTGACAACTACTTTAAGTGATAATTCTGATGTGCCACCCCATGAAGTGAGAAGGTTTGGAAACATACTCTACCATAGATACTTGGGCAGAAAATGGTGGATTAGGTGGGCTTAAGGCTTCACATACTGATGGAAGTCTTACATTCTTATCTCCTGGTTGCTAGACTCCGGATATTTACTAGCCTGTGGACAGTGAATTAGGGTCAGAAATGGGAATACTGGCAATTTGACTACAATGGCCTTGATCTGCTTTGCAGTACAAGAACATTAAAATGTTAAGAGATAACAAATGTTCCATGTTAACTTGACTCATCCTCAAATTACTGGCAGCATGATCCTGCAGGATTTCCTTTTCCCTAGGTACATTTGCAAATATGTGTTTACATTTACTGGATAGAATTCTGTGACAAGAATGATCTGAAATGAAATTATGAAGTGTACTGCTTGGAACATTCAGCTGCAGAAGGGAAACAAAGTAAGCAGAGAACAATCTATCCAGGATGCTACCAGGCTGTACTGCAGAAAAATGACAATCTATATTCATTAAAGATATTTAATAATGTTCTTAAAAAAATAAATGTAAAAAATATCTCAGGTCAGGAAATATGAACCTTATTATTGATTAAGCATTTGAAAAGGGATTATTCTCAATAAAGGAAACCGTATTTTCTGCTCACTCTTTTTCTCTTGTGTTTTTATTAAGCAATTTAATATGTCTGAATCTTACTTTATGTTGTATTTCCTCTTTATTACTTTATATTACATCTCTGTGTTCATAGATTGAATGATATAACGCTTAGCTAGGAAGGAAATATGCTTTCTGTTCAAACAGGTATAATAATTTCAAACCAACTTTACTCTTTTTATTGAGGAAAAAGTTATTAAAAAGCCTGTAAGATGTGTTTGTTTTCTTTTTGATCAGAGGCTTTGGTACTCAAGTTCTTCTTTTTCATATTTAGTAGGAAATACAAAGGAGCCCTGTCTGTTTTGTAAGGGTCCTGTGTTGTGCTGTTAAAGTCAATGGGATATTTGCCTGTTAACTTTGATGGGAATGTGACCAGACCCTGTATTTATAGCAGAAAGCAGTATTCATATTGGTGTAATGGAAAAGATGCGCAGGCATTTCAAATACCTGGCAATCATTCTTGCTTGGTTTTGCCATAGCTTAATTGAATTCACACCAGCTGAAGAATTACCCCTTTATGCTTGCTCTGGAAAGGCTGTAGGATGCGTACTCATACTCTTAGCTTCCAGGAGACATTTGCGTGATGGAAACACTGAAGTGCCTCTGCCTACCTCTCCCACAGGCAACTAATTTAGCCACGTAATTTGGCTCTGCTAGTGTCAGTGTCTCATCCTCAAGATGGTAGCAGCACTATTCTGCCTTTCCCTCCCAAATAAATTCATTAGTGCCCCCAAGATGCTCCAGTAGCAGTTAGGGGGCTGGAGCCTCAGAAAGAGGCAAGGTGCTTGGCTGAGAAGCCCACTGCCTTACTGGGACTGCTCCCATAAGGTGATTTGGATTTGGTCACCCCGCTTTGGGGGATTTAATGGTGGGGATGTGAGAAAGAATAGTTTCTGGGCTGTTTTATTCAGGACTTGAGGCAGAGCCCAGTAGAGAACAGCCAGAGAGTTTTGCTGGTCCTAGGAACAGTGCAAATGTGGCCAGAGGTAATTTGTATGGTGGAAAACAATCCATGCATAAGCTAGATAAACACATTTGTTCAGGCCTTATAATTGATGAGCGTGTTCTAGTTTTGGCTGGAATAGAGTTAATTTTCTCCTTAGTGGCTGCTACAGCGCAGTGCTCTGTTTTGGATTTAGAGTGAGAATAATATTGGTATCGCACTAATGTGTTAGTTATTGCTAAGCAGTGTTTATCCTAAGTCGAGGACTTTTCAACTTCTTATACTACCGTACCAGCAGAAGCTGGGAGTGCACAAGAAGCTGGGAGGGGACACAGGAAGGACAGTTGACCCAGATGAGCCAAAGGAGTATCCAGGTCTAGTATATAAACTGAGAGGTGTTGCTTGGGGAACAGTGTGCCTCAGCCAGTGGGTGGTGAGCAATTGTGTATTCTATCATTATTAGTAGTAGTAGTATAGCGTTATTATTAGTTTCACTTCATTTTCTGTCCTGTTAAACTCTCCTTATCCCAACCCATAAGTTCTACTTTTTCTTTCCCCCAATTCTCTCTTTCATCCCACTGAGTGGGGGAGACAGAGCAAGCGGCTGTGTCAGCGGCCAGCTGGGGTTAAACCATGATGGAGCAACATGCTTCCGTTTGCTACAAAGTGAAACTCCTGGGTATTGGAAATTGCCCAATATTTTTGCTCCTTGCTAGTTGCTGGAAAAGGGATAGTTTTGGTCAGTAAATGCTTGAGAAACTGCACTACTTGGAGCTGGGGCTCTGCCTTGCAGCAATGCCACACGAGTCCCCTGGGAGCAGTGGCCTTGCATTGTCCCTGTCCAAGTGCCACCTGGCAGCCCACATGCTGCCCAGGGCCACTGAGTGGGATACAAAGAGAAAGGGAATTCGGAAACCTGTTGCATGCAAATACCTTCCCAATGGTTGTGGAGTCTTCAAAACCTGCCTGGACATGTTCCTGTGTGACCTGATCTAGGTGGACCTGCTTTGTGAGTGAAGTTGGACTAGATGATCTCTAGAGGTCCCTTCCAACCTCTACCATTCTATGATTCTATGATTCTATGGCTTAGTCCCAGTAATTGATTATACAAAACACCTGGGAAGTCTCAGAGCACAGATTAGGCTCAGGTGCTTGCTTCTGTGAGCTGCACGGTCTTGCTTGTAATGGCCTTGGTTGTGGAAACTTTTTTAATTTCCTTGTGAGATAAGCAAAAAGCAAGAACATGAGTAGATCATGTGAAAGGCCTTCCCCCATGAGGAAGGAATTGTGTACAATGACGATTCTATTATTTTACACAGTTTGACACAATTGTTTTTGAAGGAAACTCTACTGTGTGGCAAATGCAAGCTCAAACAGTTTAGGAGTACATACAAACACACTAGAAAAATCACCTGATTATTTAGAAGGGTGGAAAAACACATCAACCAAACTCCTATAATCCATAGTGGAGTAAAAATACAGCTAAAATCTCCACTTTCACAGTTAAAGACAGTGATATAACAGTACAGCCTTGTCACAGACAAACTGATAAGTAAATGACAATCCATACTGGTAAATTAATATTCTTGACACAAGATGATTTTGATACAAGCCGAGTAAAATCCAAGAAGGTAGACAAGGAAGCTGAAGCACAGAATGTTGTGTAACGTACTCAAGGTCATTGAGGAAACCTTGTCAAAACTGGCAGTCAAATTTAGGAAGAGGAATCCTTCTTAATCGTTTTGAACTACTAGGCCATCCCCTCATAGCGAAGAAGCTCTGGGTTTCCTTACGACTAGTTATGATGCATTTGAAGATTTTTCATTTTAAAAAACAATGTGAAGGCCAACTGATTTGAAGCAATTCCTTGTGTTTAATTATCAGGTTATTGAAGCCTTTATAACACCCCCTTTCTGAAGCTCAGTTGAATTTGTAAGCAAAAGGTGCCTTTCTAAATAGGAAATGTACGCATCTTATTTGGAAAACGAGGATACAAGGTGTCAAAGTTCCTGAAATAAAACATTTCATTGAAAGAATGTTGAGAGTGCTCTGACATTTTTGACATTTTTTTCCCTTTTTTTGGCTAAAACAGTCTGTAAGAGTTGATTTGACTTGGCAAATATTCTCACTCCTTAGAAAACCATTTTTTTCCAAATTTACTCTTCAGTGATACTATTTCCCCTAGATCTATGGCTCAGCCTTATATTTAGCATAGTTAACACAAGTCTACCACAAGTCAACACAAGCTAACCCTTGTGCTTTCATTGAATATATCTTTGTTAAAGCCTTAGATCCTTGGAGCAAATGCCTGTGCTAGAGACCCTGTTTTCATTAACAAAAGCAAAATGAATTTCGGAGACTCAGGGATGTAGGAACAACTTTAAAATGGGATGTAAATACCTTTGGATCTATAGCCTTGAAAAAAACAGAAGATGAACAAACCCTGCCATTTACAATTTTAAGCTAGAAAATTAATTTCTGGAAGCCACAAACAAGTTTTGTGAAGATGGAGTTTGCTGTCATACAACTGAATGGCAGAGCTGGACTTCAACCAGGGCATGAACTTAGCCGAAAAAGAAAAAAAGAGAGGCAATGCAATATTCATCAAAGGAAATGGACACTTTTGCTGCTTCAGTGGACTCTGGATCAGGACCACAAAAGTGTTTCTGTGTAAGTTTAAAATATACCCAACAGTTTTCCAGTCAGAGGGTGTTAACTAGCTCTGCAGGAACATGAAGGTCCCATTGTGTGGTGCCCTTGTGCCAGCAAGTATCTCCCAAAAAGCCCATCACACCCTGGGTGTTCAGTCCTGTAGGCAGTTGCCATCAGATGCAAATGATGGGAGAGAGAGTATACCTGATGCACGAAATTATTACTGACAGCTACTCATATTACTATGATATGTATGGCCTCTATTGTGCCTTCTAGAAATACTTTGGATGCTTTGCTAGCTTATGTTGTGTAATACAGCTTTCCAGAAGAGGCTGTAAATACAAACACACACTCACATGCACACCCCCTGTATTCTTTCATGCGTATGTAAGCATTACCCTTATTATTTTATGGTGGTTTCTTGTGTGCTCCCCCAGGCACATTACCTTATTAATTTGATTTCTGTAGTCTTAAGTTCTTAATTTTATGATCTTTGGCCCTTATTCAAAAAGGTACTTAAGGAAAATCTTAAGTAGTTTCTGCAGAAATACATTGAAGGACTGTAATTTCTAGATGAAAGGAAAAGTAGGAAAAAAGAGACTCTTACTATTTTGTGTCCACGTAGTTTATAAAAACCTCAATTGTCTATGCAAATAACCTTTTTTTTTTTTCAATTTAGAGATACCACAGAACTATAAACTAGAGCTGCCTGGCTACTGCAATTTAAAGATGTGGGAATATTTGGTTATACTTGGTTTGCATTTGACAATGTCTGTGTGCTTCAAAATGTTTGTGGCTTGTCAATGACATTGAACTTGTTCATGTCTGGGTTTGGGGGTAGGTAACATGGGTAATGCAATATTAATGTAAAGAGTTGTTCTTTATTATCTACTTGTACCTTTTTTATCTCATTGAAATTTATCTTCTAATCAAGGACAAGAAATGTCTGAGTATTGATCTAAGGTAAGGCTCACTCAGTGTAAATGACAAATATCACATATTCAAAGTAAATGATCCAGGCAAACCACCTCCTGTTTGTTCAAGCCGTTTGCAGAAGAATAAAGACATCAGTAGGAATAAGACCTGGTTCATAACCAAGGAAATCTGCTTAATGTATCAGATACTTTATTTGTAATGAAAATTGTAGAATCACAGAATATCTCAAGTTGGAAAGGATTCATAAGGATCATTGAGTCCAACTCCCTGCTCCTTGCTGGACTGCCTAAAACTAGATCATATGATGTATTCTACAGGAGATGTGCTTTTTGAAAGATACATAATTGTGGAACATTATTTGACTAGAAGGGCTTGGCTCAAATCCTCTCCATGCCTCTCAAAAAGACCAGATCAAGCTGTGAAGTAAGAACAAATCCCTGTGATGATCCTGAACAGTAAATCCCTGTGAACATACTGAACAGCAAATTCAGCCCCAGGAAAGCTCATGTCCTTCACAGGCAGTTAGTCACAAGCTGCTGAGATACATCCTTTATATATCCTTAGCTAAAGCCTAGAAATTTCTTAGAATAAAACTTCGATGAGGACATCACTTCATGTCTGTCTTGTGGATCTGTGCCCTAGAGAAAAAAGTGCTCTTCTGCTGAGCACCAGTTGTCAGGATCTGAATTTACTCCAAGCATTTACTTTAAAGATTTATGGTTTATTAGTACAATAGGAAACTTCTTGCCAACAGAGTAGTGACAAAAATGAAACAACATCATGAGATTCATGACCATAGTAGTCTGTGACTCCTATATGTAGTGTATCACATCAGGTAAAGTGCTTTCTATGTTCCTTTCATTAGTGGAATGACGCCGCATAGCAGAGAAAGGGAAAGCCCATCAGCAATGCAAGACACCTACTCTACACCCTCAATGTGAGACGTGGCAGCTGAAAAAGTCTTGCTCTGTGGAAGAATATAGGTTCCTAAAGAGCATTTAAAGTAGAATTGATGTATTTAGGCAATGTGGAGACCTCTAATCCTATGCCTGGTCTTATGGTGTCCAACATTGACTATAAAGTTCCACTGACTTGGGGGAAAGCGTAGGTGGGCTCAGCTCAGTTGCTTGCACTCAGGCATGGAATACCTTTTGAAACATTTCAGTGGGTAATGGAAATGTCTGCATGAGCCTGGAAATTGTGTCTCAGGTCCTATGGCAAACATTCAGTCTTTGGAGAGACAGCTAGAGGCTGGGGATACCCTGGGATTTCTAAGGTAGCACAGTATTTACAGGTGGACAGTGAACACCTCAATTTCTGCTCCTGTGAATGCTGAGGACTGACACTCCCTTGGCACATATCTTCATCTCTGTGTCTCTCTCATGACTAAGACTTTGCCATTTTTAGTGATGGGAACACTTTTACAGAGTGCTTTACATGAAATACAGAAGCAGCATTTGGAAGGGAGTCTGGAGTGCTGTCCCCCAATCCCTCAGATGGGCAATGCTCAGAGCAGTCTCCTGCATCACAAAACATCACAATTTTTTGGAGTGCCCTCTGTCACAGTGCCTGGGCAGCAACTAGAGGAGTGGATAGTACTTTGCCACCAAAATCATCTACTGCTGCTGGGTGGCTGGAACACTCTCCTGGGAGACATGAAATGTGGAAGTTTAAGGCAGAATTGAATGTTTCCTTCCTCCTGGCCTAGTATCCCAGCTCCAGTTACATTGCCAAATCACTCCTCCTCTTGTACTGCTATGGGCAAAAATGATGCCTGTTGCAGCTTGGAAAGGAATGATAGAAGTGGTGAGAGAGCAGAAGCAAGGGCTGTAAGTCCTTATCCAACATAGATGTTTCCTTGAGGCCTCGGTGGCCTTAGCCTGAGAAGTCAGTGTTTTTATTGAACACCCTTCCTTCCAGCTTTTCCTATCAGTTAGTTTCAATAACACTGTGGGTAAGATGGCTGCTGAGAATCCCATTTCAAGTAGCTGTCTCTTTTCCACACATTTCATGGTAAAACTAGATATGAGCCACAGATTTTATCTCACAAACCAAATATCTGTGAAAGAATGTAAGAGCAACTCCAGGTACAAAACAAAGAGAAAAATGTTTTTAATTGTTAGAGACATAGTGGGAGGCAAAATTTTAGTAGAGTTTCAGGGGAGACTGAGTAAGTACTCAGAAGAGAAATCCATTGGGGTTACCAGACTGATGAACCACATCAAGCTGAAATTCCCTGAACTGAAAACATTTAGGAGTTAGAAATGCTATGGCCACTGCTTAAAAAAAAGGGAGCTCAGATAAGCCCAAGATGTGTCCTTGGGCAGAATCCCCTCTTGCTGGGGAATTTGCTCTCCCAGGGTCCAGCTACGCGCAGCTCAGCTGATTCTAGACCTGGGGTGGCTGTTGTACGTGTAGTACTGGAGCGATGGCAGCTCTGTATGAATGTAGCGTTATGAACTACATAAAATCAGTGCAACAGCAGACTCAGGTTAAAAGGGCAAAAGGAACCAAGCTATGAGCAACAATCTGATGTGTGTAATTTACAAGGTGAACTGGTCTTTTGTTTCTGCATTTCCTGAAGGTAATGGAACTTGAAACGACTTGAACACATCTCATTTTAGGACTCCCAATACACATGATGGGTTCACATAAGCTAAGGGAGTAAATTTTAAATATTTACAGCTAGAATTAATGTTACCTGTGGTTGTTCTTCACCTCTGCCATTGCTAATTTTCTCATCACTGAGACACTTCAGGTCAAGATCTTTCATTCTTGTGAGGTTCTCTAAATAAGGACAAGTCTTGATACGCTGGCAAGAAGTTGTGGTCACAGCAGTTTTGTACCAGCCTCAGCCAGCTGTGTGTTATTTATCCTCCCTTGGCTGGCTGCAGGCCATCACTGGTATCTAGGCAAGAGGAACTGTTGCCCTGGTGAACTGCAGCAGAAGTTAGGCAGTAGGAATCTGCACTGGGCACCAGATTGCAATCCTTATTCTCCTATTTCAGTGACTTAAACTGTGTCAATTTTTACTTTCAGTTATCAATTTCAGTAACCATTGTAAATGAGGCAAATTATAAAGTAAATTGGCACAATTAAAAGACAAAGATATCTCTAGGTAAGGCATAAAATCAGCTTCAGGAACGTAAATTGAATGTCAAGCTCTGACAGGGGCTTTCAGTGTAATTTGAGGCTTTGGTTTCAAGTTTGTTAAACTGGCATGCATTTGTCCCATCCATTTTGATTGGAATTGAGATTTTATCCAGCACCAGGCATATTTCCAGTTTTCCTCTGAAGCTCTTTACAGCAGTGCAAATAAATAAATCTGATTCTTCAAGAATGCCCAAACCCTCTTGAAATAAAAAAGGTTTTATTTGTGAGAAGCTAGAAGGACTTCTTGATTTTTTTGTATTGCAGCAGAAGCCTCCAGCTCTAAAACCTTCCAGACTCAATGGTCTCATGGCACTTTTTCCGTGCCCTTCTCAGTCAGTTTTAAAAGCAAGCACTATGTTCTTAAGCCATTTTTGTCATTGGTCTCACTTTCTGGGGATGGCCTTGGGGACCAGGGTTTGGATGGCACATAATGTCTTTTTAGCATCGGAGATTTTCAGAGCAGCTTTCAAGATGTCGTAAAATCTCGATGAATTTTCTGATTTTCTTGTTTTTATTTTATTAGAACAAAACTTAGTTTACAAAGACTTGTCTGTGACTTCACTGGTAGGACAGACAAACTGGTATCTCTAGTGTGAAGTGATGGGACAAAGTTTCTTGTTTGCTGTGGCAAAAGAATTAAATGTTTTTGATTTTTTTTTTCCCTTAGCAAGTTCTGAGGGATTAAAGCACGTGAGTGCACCAAAAATAGCTGCTTAGCTGGGCTGGAATTTGTCTCAGTCCAGCAATCGATGAGGATGCACATGGAGCCCAGGAACTGCTTTCCTTTAGTTTCCACCTTCAGAGGTCTGTGGTCTTCCAGAAACCTATGGCCTAAAAAGTATTAGGTACCGGTCATGATTTCCACCTTCACTAACTACAATTTGAGAACCTCTGTATCCATAAGAGACTGCATCTCCCTCACCAGAGCAAGATCAAATTTCAGGTTTTTTTACCCTAGTTACCACAGTCCCAGGCCTACACAAGACAAGGGTTGGCAGTTTTTGATCAGAAGAGCAGCAGCAGCACTTACTGCAGGTGTAAACATGGACAATCAACTTTTGATTAGCTGTATGAAGATTGAGTTGTGGATTAGACACTTTTCCCTACCACCTCATTTTCATTATGTTTACTACCTCATTCTTCATATCAACATTTTCAGAGTTAAATATGTTGACTCTGTTCTTGCAACTTAATTTACATCTGTTTTGTATTAACCATGATCTTGCTTGATCTGAGTTATTCTGTCTTCAGCCTACTTCATTGTCCTGGCTAATTGAGAGTCTGTTATGTGAAAAATCCTGAAAAAGTGCAATGTATAATTGATCCAAGATTATATGAGCATACAAAATGGACATTGGCTTGGTCCATAGAAATATAATAGCTGTACAGTTAAAACTGAAGTATGTAGTAATGTATCTTAAACTAAAAACTTATAGCAAAAGGCAGTGTGTTGCAGAGCTACCAGCTTCACTAGTTAAAATGACAGGCTGAGAATGGGCAGACTCAGGCTTGTCCTCTTGCTCTGTCATGAGCTGTGCAGGGCACAGTGCGTGGAAGAGATGTATGTGTGGACAAGTGCGTGCTTATGCTTTTGGCTTCTAAATATTATATGGGCTTTTAGCTTCTGAATATTATACCTGGACTGTGAGGTACCTTAGTAGCGTGTCACAGGGTCCCCCAAAGCAGTACAGTGATTATCTGTACATACATAAAGTTTGTGTTTATTCAGGAAGCATTTTTGCTGAGGCTGTCCTTACCATCTATGAAATGGAGACATCCATCTGATTATCTCCTTGGGAAGGCTTTTAGGATCCTTGATTAGGTACTGTTATCCCAACACAGAGAGGTGCTGGGCTGCCCATCTTCTGAGACTGTGGTCCTTCCTGCCTGCTCGTTATGTCCTTATGATCAGTGATCTGCCTCCATCCACCTGTTGCCTCTCCTTTTGCCTTCACCTTTCCCCTCTATAAACCTAAGCCCCAGCCCCAGTTAAATGAACGGTCATCTCTTGGTAGTTGGTTTTTAGATAATGCCTTTCTACCGAAATATAAGATTTTTTTTTGTTAAATAGAAGTGCTGTCAAACTTCAGAACATGTGCTAATTCTGAATATTTTGGTCTCTTGTTTGTTATTCCTTATGTTTCAGATCTCAATTAACTGTCTTTCAGAGACAGCATTGTTAATTCACACCGAGATATTGCTTCTCTTATTTCTTTGCTGATTAGCTAATGTAGCTTAATTTCAGTGAGGAGTATGCATATTAAATGGCCTGCTGCAATCAAAATGCTTTTTAGTTTTGAAGTTTCTTTAATGCTGTTACAAATGTGTTCTTTGTGATTACACGTATTTTATACTACCGAGAATCCCTTCCTGTAGATCATTTCATTTGTCCAAATTACAAAAATATAAGTATAAATAAATTAGGGAATGCTGTCTCTCCTCACGAGTTGTGAAAGTCAGGAAATTTACTTGTTACAGCCATAAAAAGAGAATTCATTGGAGAAATGGATGGCTTGGGAGAAGAATAATGGATATAGCTAATGCAGGATTTCACAACAAAGACATCTGCACAAGTCCTGTCCAAAGTTCTAGTCCAGCAAATATTAGTATCTCTCCCACAACAATCCACAAAAGCAAACAATATATCAGGATGTGCAAGAAATGGAATATAAATTAGTTTGGAAAAACAATGTATTAGTCTGCCTAAAAAAAAACCCCAAACCAAACAACTAACAGGAGCAGCATTTTTGAAAGACTGCCTTCTTGGTGCACGCTAGAAATAACTTTCGTGTCTGCTTTCTCTTACACAGATGCTTTATATGTGAGTTATGGCACAGTGCTGCAGGCAGAACATGACTGTAACAGTCTTTGACCCTTTTGTGGACCAAAAAAGGTTGAGTATTGCAGACATAGGAACCTATGCTTCTCAGTGCAAGTCTGGATGTACAGATACCTGTTTCCTTGGGCAGGAAGAGCTATATCCATGAGAGAAGGATGCAGGGTGTCCATACTGCATGACAAAGTCACAGCCACAGGGCTGTGCATCCTCCCTTCCCTTGAGTCTTATCCATCCCTGTGTCTGGACACCAGAATTAACTAAAGAGCAATGTACAGTATCCGTTTCTACTACACAGACATCTCTGTCTTTTACACAGAATCTATTGTGTCCACAGATACTGTCCTCAGTATCTGTGTCCACAGATACAGATACTACTTTCAGACAACATCTGGCCCCATGGGTCTTGGCCATATTTATCTGGAATCCAGCCTTCAGTGTTGACTCAGGTTAAGTCTACTCTTTCTTCACCGTTTTCCATCTCCTTCTTGGGCTTCTTTTCTGGTTCTCCTCCATGTTTGTACATCCTTCAGAAAAATAAAAGACAGCAGATACCCCAATCTGCTTCTGTTGGTTGGTGATACAAGTTTCTTCCATCTACTTAAAGGAATCATTTTTTTCTTACAATGATCTTAAACCTGATCCAGAATGGTTTGGGGAACTTATTTGTGGTGGAGAATTTTGTGCTTTTGGACATTTAAATCTGATGTTTCTCTGGACAGACTGATCAGTATTTTAGCCTGCTAAACTCTTCAGTGATTCTGCATTCTTTCTGGCTTGCTCTGTCAATAGTGGATTGACTTTAACAATCCTTTAATCAAATATTTTATGGGCAGTTTATGTTAGAATGGGGTGAACACTTAAAGTTGTGGCCCTTGAACAGGGCCTGTGGGTTCTTAATCATACATAAACCACTTTTCATATCATCTAGCCATGAATTTGTCCTTTTCTATCTGTTAAATTAATTTCTCTGAACATCTGGAATTTCCTTTGACTTTATTGCTAAATCTATTTCCAAATTAATATTTAGCTTTATGCATTCTTATGTCAGTGACATCCCAGTAAAAGCATTCCTATAAAAAAGAGTAAAGTACCATTAGCTAGTCCCTAATGTGATGCAGTTTTCCTTTGCATTATGGTAGAGGGCTCTGGCTTTCCTCTAACTCTCAGCTCATGGTTTTTACCTTCAGGAAGTAGGATAAGTCTAGATGTAGGATAAGTCCTAGTTTCCTATCCTGAGATAGATTTTTGGGGTCTTTTATTTTCAAAGTGTTTAGGAGGATGTGTATCTGTGTCTTCCATTATTATGGTGTTCGTTATTACGAAATTGCGCTTGATCACAGGGTTGTTTCAGAAAGCCAGTCAAGAGAAAACTGGTACCTGCAGTCTGTAGAGTGGTCTTCAGCGTTTTGGGATGCAAGTTAAGTAGTTGCCACTAGATGACAGTATAATCTACTGATATGCTACCTAAATCAGCATTTCAATACATTGTAATATTGAACTTGTTCTTGGAACCCGCAGTTTGTAAGACTGATTTCACTAGTGCAAAGAACAGTGGACTTCGGGGAAAAAGTAAAATGTTCTGCTTTACTTTTTATTTGCACCCTAAATACTGTCACCTGGAAGGGCAAAAATATTGTCCACAAGTCCTGGGTGAGTGCTAGAGGTAAAAACTTGCAAGAAATGAAGATTCTGAATTACTTAGGTGTAACTTGTCTCTGAGTGTCTCGCTGAGCTCCCGTTAATGTTGCCTTGCATCTCTGCAGTTATTTTCACTGTGTATTGTCCTTCTCGCTTGATGGGACTTTTCTCAGTTGTCAGTGAGTGCAGTAGTAGAAGTGAGTTGGGTCCCTTTTTGCTAACTGCATTACATGTAATTACTACAAGGAAAGCTAGTGTAAAAAGAGATTTAAAGTCTCTGTTTTTCACTAGCTGGTTTTAACCTAACTTGTGTCATAAATATGTTCTCTCTTGTGCTTATTTCATGACTTATTTGTCAAAGAAAAATTGTTTGTTGTGAACTTTGGTCTTCTTGGATGAACAGAAGCAACGTTCTTTATATTCACCTTGCTTTTTCCTCTGCCTTGTCGTCTGCAAAAATACTGAATAACTGTAATGTAAAAAAGCAGGTAATTACAGAAGATGTCTTGCATGCTTTTAACATTTAAGTTTACATTTTTCAATTGCAGCTTTTAAATTGCATTATTTTATCCAAAACATCTTGAGAAAAGACTAAATGCGATAAATGGCAGATGCAGTGCTGCTGTTGCAGCTCTGGTTGGGACAGTCACCTGTAGATCCATCTTCTGCTGCACAGCTTTTGTAGAAAACTTTATTTCAAAGCCCATGACTTTTAGGATTTAATTACTGCACCTATGTTTGTAGCTGACATTTGTCTCTAGACTGCTCAGCGCTTGAAATAATGAAGCGCTCTATGACAGGAGTCACCTGTTACACAGATTTTTCACTGTATCATAAAAGCAATAAAGAATCCAAACCCCCAAATCCTACAAAATGAAACCCAAGATTTTTTTTTTTTCATTTTATAATTTCAGATTGGTACAGGAATTGTGGAATTAAGAGTGGTGAATAGCTGAGAAGGGTCAAATGAAAATCCTCTGAGGGGAATGAGAGCTAGCAGTACAAAAAACCAGGCTAGGCAGACTCCAGGAAGCGCTTCAGTTTCCTAACGTGATCTTTCAGAAGTCTACCTTTGCCTTCCAAAGATTGCCAGATTGTATCATATTGACAAAGACAATATTCTGATCAAAGTCCTAGCATAACAATGGTATTGAATGCTGAAACCAATATCCAGTGCTGAATAAGTTCTTGTGAGACTTACATGTTTTTAGCCTGACAGTCACATGAATATCTTTTTAACTTGTGCTGTAACCTAGGCAGAAGTTGCATCTCTGAAAATACTCATGCTACAAATGTAAGTAATTAGAGCTATGGGAAATAATCGATATGTGGTTGTAAGGCTGAATGGAAATAGAGAAATTAATACATTGGGCAAGACTAAGCTGTGATAAGAGAGGTCCCACTGGCTCTGTCATTATAGGCTGTTTGTTTTCTTCTGGGGACCTGTATTTGACTGAAGAGATCCTTCAAATAAATCACTTGAAATAGAAGTGATCAGAGTGGGCACATAGCAGTATTTCAGAGTCTGTGTTAGAGAAGATACAACAGTGATTTTTCCACTTTTTTTTTTTCAACAGGGAAATGCCTTTCTGTTAGTTCTGTCTTAAGCAAGAAGCTGTTAATGTGGACAGCGACTGTAGCCTCTATTCTAAGGTTTGTCTGCATGTTGATTTTAAACCAGGTTCAGCAGGAGAGCTTTTGAAAATGTCTTCTGGTGTGTCTGCATGTCCAGGTCAGGGTAAAGAAGCACTCTGCACTTTCTTATGCTTAAAATCCGGTTACTGTTACTGAAAGGACTTTGACTACGTGTGAGACTGATGGGAAGTGCAATGCAAGTCCTTGCATTTTAAAAGTTTTCTTTCAGAATGGGAAAAAAAGGAAAGGCTCGTATTTCTTCTCTTTGGGTGGTTTCTGGGTTTTCTTGTTGTCTGCTGCTGAGATGTCACCAGCAGTTCTGTGTGCAGTGTCTGCAAGTGGCTGAAATGGGGCAGAGAGAATTTCCATAGCATCGTGTGCACTGAATCTGCCTCACCCTGGGTGTTTAAACAATACTTAAAAGAACATTTTTCTTTGCAAATGTCTAGTGTAAAATTCTGGCTTAAAACAAATAGTGACATGGCAAAAGGAAAGCATTTTTAAGCCTGAGGCCACACACAGCAGTAGTAGGAAAGGGTGGGCCTTGGCTTCTGAAGGTCTACTTGTTGCAGTGCTGGGGGTGCTGGGCTTTTCTTCTGTGTTAGCTGCAGTAAAATGCTGTTGCTCAGAAGAAGAAAGATGTTGACTACACTAGAGGAGGGGTCTGAGCATGGCTTTCTGGAATGCCA
The DNA here is from genome assembly GCF_028858725.1 of Colius striatus. Taxonomy (NCBI): domain Eukaryota; kingdom Metazoa; phylum Chordata; class Aves; order Coliiformes; family Coliidae; genus Colius; species Colius striatus. The sequence goes on from NC_084759.1 coordinate 69,369,673, forward strand.
CAGTACCAAGGATTTTTTTAACTGTTAAAAAGAACTAGTATTCAGTAAGAAGCAGTGGGGACTTACAGCAATAACTGAGACAAGAACTAGTAAACAGTTTGACATGTTTCACAATGTGTCCCCTTGTGCATTCATGGGGAGAGCAGAAGTGTTACTATTACTTATTTTCATCAACAGTGATTTTCTTGATAGCACTCCTGTAGGTATTTCTCATACCTGTCCACACAACTCACCCGCTATTCCCACAGGAAAATGCAACGAGCGCAGCAATGTTACAAGAAAGATGGGTGAGAGCAGGATGGGAATTAGGCCATCTGAATGCTTTCCTGTGTATGCTCAAGCATGTTTGTTTGCATGTGTGCATGCCACTTGGCCTATTGAACCTATCTGCCCAGGTCTAGTGCATGTGTCTATGTTTTCCTCAGCTTTGTCTTAAACATATGTACTAAACCTACACATAAATTCTAAGGGGAAAAAACAACAAGCTCTCACTCCAGGTGCTGTTTGTGGGGCTGTTAGAAGCTAGTAGAGAACACAGTCACATGGCCTTGAGAAGCCACACGTGCAGGTGGGTCAGAGGTGACTGAATATCCCATAGTGCTACATGTCAGGTCCCACTTTCTTGGTAAGTTCAGAATTAAGCTTATGGATCTCAAAGGTGCACCACTCTGGCTCATTTTGCTAGGCACATAAGCCCCATTTGAAGAATGCACTGGAAGAAAAGGGTTTGTTTTAATGATAAACCGTGACATATGTTAGGGCCTGTCATGATACTATGGGTCAGAATTGGAAATATAACAGCAAAGAAGCACCTTCCAGTGACTTCATTACTTCTGGACTGAACTGAAGAGGCAGAAGTTATTCTTGAAACAAACTAGGAAAAATCAGACAAAAGATGTAGTTACCCTAAACTGAAAAAAACCCCCAACAAAACAGGGACAGAAAAAATTAGATGAGCAGGTTCCTCAATCATTACACTCTCCTATTGACAGAGGTTCCCTTGAACTTCTTTTTCCAGCCAGTTGAATCAAATGTATGTTGCCTCCCAGAAGAAAACATTGCAACTTCCAAAGTCTATTCAAGTATGGACTAAAATGATGCCTACTTTCAAATGGATAGGTTTGGACAGCCATCTTTGATGCCTCCTCCTTGTAGAATCTGGACACTCTCTTATGCATTCCTCATTCTGGAGGTACAGCACAGAGGTGCCAAATTATGCTTATTTTTACTATATTGCTCTAAGACTTCTGCTTTTAGGGTCCAAGTCCTACTGGATCAACCAAACGAATCTGGGCTGGAAACCTTGGAATCAAAAGCCACACACAGACTCACAGGAGGGCACAAGATCTCCCTGTTTCTGACATCCGATGAGAGAAAGGTGGAAGCTGCAACATTGCAGAATGGATGAAAAGCCACAGGGTGTTATTACCGGTCAGTGTAATAGGAGCAATTGGAGATGGTGGGGACTGCTGTGGGAAGTGAGAATTTCCCTAGTTTCAGATTATAAAAACCCCATAAAACAGCATTGCTGTTTCAGTAATGCTGCACTGCATTAATGCCTTCCTATTTATAGCATCCATTTAATCATAACAAAGTCCCCACTTTCTCCCCCATAAGTATTCCCTAGAGAATTGTCTAATCTAGCTTTAAACAACTCAAGTAACAATGCTTCCATCATTTACCTTGGTGATGATTACTTGACCTAATAGTAATAATTGTGAGAATTCTGTAGGGTTTAGTTCATGATGATGTTTGCAGACTGAATTGTGCAATTCTGTTTATAAGGGGTTGGCTATAAATTACAGCATTCAGCGTTTTCCTGGGGTCTGAATGCACCAATTCAGGTGCCTCACATCTTATTTCTAATGGGAGGTTAGGTGCTTAAATAACTTTAATAACCTGCCTTTAAATGAATATTCACAGCTAGCTGGCACTTCCTCTACTACCCTGACCTGGTACAGTACTGTGTAGGATTGCCCAGTATCCTTCTTTCAGCCTTTTTTGCAAATGGTAGATATACTTAGTATTTATGTCCTCATAGGGCAAGAGAGCATAAGAAGGATATAATCTTTTTTGGTTTTTTGTAGCTCTGTTGCTTTCTTCGAGGTTGAGGTAGTAGGAGCAGGGGAGAGACTCATACTGAGTATTATGGTGGTAAAACATTAATGTCTGGGCCTCCAGTTCAGACACTGTACTCTTCAGAAGAGCTGCTAAATGGATACCCTCTTCTCTTTGTAGTAATGATAGTTGTCTTTACCAATGATTCCAAGCTTTTGGGACAATGGCTCACTATCAGTTCTAAAATAGCACACAGACCACCTGCATTCTTTGCAGCTAAATGTCTATGCACAAGTTTTTCATTCAAAACACCAACTTGCTGATACAATCACATCAGCTGGCTGAACATCAGCTACCACAGTCTTTCTTCTCAGTCTGCAGCTGAGGAACAGAACATTCATATTACAGACAGAATTTTTTCTGGTTTAAAACAAAAAGACCGAAGTTTACTCTTAATCAAAAACTGTTTTCTTTCGTATCTGTGAGGGAGATTCAGGATGTCCAGAAGAGTGAAGCTCTGTGACTGATTTTAGGAAAAGGCTTACTTAGGTAGCAAGGGTAGCACAATTCACCTGTCACCTCCAAAGGATGACTCCCTACTGTTGGAGCTGCAGTCCTTTAGGAATTTCGTGGCAGAGTACATGAAAAAGTAGAGACTTTTGAATTAGGCCCAAACTGAGAAACAGATGAGTTCTGGCCAAGGGCCAGTGTTTTCAGAATTGTTGATCAAAGATAAGTTTTATCACAGTTGTTTTTTAAAAAATACAGACATCTCACAGAATAAATGAACTAAAACAGATGGAATTTGAGCCCTTACAGTTTGAGCTGAGATGGCTTTTTCTTTCTTTTTCCTTTTTTCTCTTTTCCTTTCTTTCTTTTTGCCCCATGATCACAAACATGAAAAGATGGAGGCAATACAGGTGTAAAATTTATTATAACTTCCAAACTCTTGAGGATACTTAGAGAGCAAAGAACATAAAAAACCCGCATTTGACCTTAACCATTACTTGTTCCTATGGTGGTTGGGAATGATTAAGCCCTTTTTAATGTAGTGGAAGCTGGAGTCATGCTTCACTTCTCCTAATGCTCTGTAAAGGACAAGCTGCTAGAATTAATATAATAAATATAATAAACTATAGAGAAGTACGGCCCACAGTAGACATGCTGTTCACAAAAACACCCAAGTTCTGCTCTGAGTATACATTCTGGATTGTCACTGGCTTAAACATTGTAGTGAATGCGGCAGCTATCAGGAGAACAGAGAGAGTATATGGGAAAATGTAGACATTACTGTTAACTACATCATGCTTTTGGCCCAGTCAGTTTTTGGCAATTCTTTTTCCATTAATATTGAGGCCATAGAGTCACAGATTAGAGCCATGGACAAATTTAGGTCAGAAGGGACCTCTGGAGGACATTTGGTCCAACCCTCTGATCCAAATGGGCCTGACTTCCAAGTGAGATCAGGCTGCTAAGGGCCTTTCCACTTGTGTTTTGAATGTCTCCAAGGACAGACAGATTGCACAGCCTCTCTCTGCAGCCTTTTCCCATTCATAACCACTCTCACTGTGCAATATTTTCCTCTTATGTGCAATCAGAATTTTTCTAATCCCACTTACCACTTTCTCCTTACAGCCTCTTCTCATTTTTTGGAAAAGGCAGTCAACTTCAGACTTCTCAAGCTACCATTCTTTTTATAAAGGGATGTCGTCTGACAAAGAGAGAAGCAGCATGCCAAGGGACAAATATAACCACTCTCACAATCTGGGGTTTGAATTCTAAATGTCAAAAGCCCTACGGAACACTCGTTATGAATATTGGTGGAAAATCCGTAAACCCATATATATTCATAAAAGCAATCAGTCAAACAATTACAAAGAGCATACAAGCCCAGGGAAAAAAAAAAAGAAATCTTGCTCCATATGTGGAGAATTTGTGAAGGAGGAAAGAAAAGACTCCAGCAGAGGAGTCCATTGTTTGCAGCCTGTTCTGATTATGAGCGAGCACACTGGAGTCGGTGGGAGCCACATACAGGTTCAAGAAAGGATAGATTTGACTCTGAAAAACAAGAATTTAACATTGAAAACCTTTGGAATGCTGCTTTTTATTTCGTGATTTATTTGTGATTAAAGTTTAACTCTTTGAAGAGTCAACTCATTCTTCAGCCAGCTGTTTCTGCAGTAGCCTATGTTCCTTTTTTGCTGTGACACTTTCAGAAATACGTTGCTCATACTGGCACAAGGAAAAGAGTGAAGTTCTGGCAAATCAGTGGCAAATGAAGGGATGGCATCTTGCAAGAGGAATTGTACAAGGACAAAGTGATCTTATAGATGGATGACTGCAGAATAAAAGCTACATAATGACATACTGTATGCAGCACTGAAAAAAAAGTCAATGGACTTAATGTCAAAACAGAGAGAGATAAGAGTGGGACATCTTATCCATTTTTGTTTCACTTGGTAGAAAAAACAGAATACCCTATTCCAGTGCAGGAATCATGTACTGGATTAGCACAATAATTGATAAGCAAAAATAATTTGAAATGAATTTTAAAATACACAGGCCTGACTAGCATTATAGTTTAAATCATCTCTTCATTTCCACCGTAACTTAGCTCCAATTCTGACATGCTTTTTTTTTTTTTTTGAAATTCATTATGTCAACATAAGTAGGTGCAGCTTATCATCGCTTGGATGGTTTGCATGGTTGTTATTTTTTAGCTGTTTAATTCATTGACTCACATCCGGCAATAATTCATGCAAAACGGGCTCTGAACTCCTTTGCAATATGCAGATTTGTGTGCAAATGAGCATTACCTATGGTGCTCACACTGAAGCGTTTTTCTTTGATGTACATTTCTGACATTCTGAGATTGTAAAGAAGAAAATAACTTTAAAAATTTTAAGAAAGCTTAATTGAAGTTAACATAAAAGAAGATACATGGTGTTAATTGGTCTGTTTCAGGCATAATTTGGGCCTTTGAGACCATGTCCCTTACCCCCCGCCAAAGTGTCAAGACTCACATCTTTAATTCAACAATCTTTGTATTAATTACCTCTGGATAAGGTAAGCTTTGATTGGAAGTCCTTTATTGTAAAATTACAGTACATTGCCTGCTTTAAGATAAATAAATTAGAGTTGAACTTGAAAAAAATTATCTCCATCCAACTGTGAATGGGAAAGTGCATTTGAGTATCAAATGCTAGATGAAAGAACAGTTTTTATCAGACTTCTTTAATAAGGGAAAAGTGTTTTATTTTGGTGCCTCTATTTTCATTGTTTTGGCACATTGAAAAATAATATCTTCATCAAGAGATGGAAACACTGACGTTCTAGGGTTGCCAACACTTCCCTCCCAAAAGGCCACTTTCTGCCTCATGGGAACTCAGCATTTTCCTCTGAGAATTCCTCAGTGTCTGGTCCATTTGTCACAGGGTAATCAGTGAGCTAGGGATTAACCTCCCCACACCCTGCCGCTCCCTTAATTGCCTCTTGTTGACTGTCCATTAAGATCAAACTTGATTTTGTTTTCAGGGATGGAAGGACTGAAGAGGGTTTTGTACCATCCTCCTGTCACCTGGTTGTGTTTGGGGTAAGAATTGTTTGCCCTTAGCTCTGGGAGGTATCAAATCAGCTGCATGGCTAAGAAAGCTGCAGGCATTGCTCGCAGAATAAAGACAGCCTGGATCCCCCATTCATCCTAGAGGAGGATCAACCATTCCTGGCCTTGCTGTAATGGAGCTGCAGAGCTGTAATTGGAGGCTGCGACTTGGGTGCTCTGCAAACAGTATGCTTTTTGTATGGGTTATGCTAGCCACAGTATGCTGCCAACACACGTGCTTCCAGTGCAACTAAGTGATTTGAACAGCGTTATTGGTGAGCACTGACAGAGCTTTACAGCCTGTAGGCTCAGCCCTGACTTCAGAGATGCTAGCATTACTCCTCTGAGTAAGACATGCCACACACCTTGTGCACCTTTCAGGGCTGACACATGTTGCTCCACAGGTGCTCTTCTGAGATAAGCAAAGACAGATAGATAACAAACTAGGTGCACCAACTTGAGGTTTGACCCATGAAGCTGGTGATATTAACAGAGCTGGTGCTAAGGCCACTTGTACCAAAGTTTCAGAGCTGACACCAGAGTTATTTCAGCTCTTGTTTCTCAGAAGAGAGACATAGCTGACCTCTTTAAAATATTTTCATCATATACAAAAGACCTGAAGATATACGTTTTCTGTTCTTAGCATAGTTCTGACCATAGTCTGTCACCTCCTCTTTCCTTCTTGGACATCTTGCTCAGCACAGAGCTGCCATATTTGCCCAGTTAGCACAGAAGGTGTGCCAATGATGAAGGGATGCTTGGAGGCTTCAATTTTACCACCTGAGTCATCAACTGCCTCAGTAGGCCAGGTTTTACCTTAAGTTTTTAGAAGAGGGAAACTGTATACTAACTACAGGTTTGGCCCTTTTTTTGCATTGAAATCACCTGAAATGAAAGACAGCCAGTAGGAAAAGGCCAGAAGACTTTGTTTTCTTAGAAACCCTAGAAATGCTGACACAGCAAGGCATGGATCACCTTTTCAACCCTCCCCTACTCTGGGTGGGGAATGGTACCAACAATATCTTGAAACCACCGAGGGAGCTTGACCCAAGAACTGGTTGTATACTACTTTTTTCTCACTGCAGTAGGCCTCTGTGATTTTCATCCTGCTACGTTTTCCCATCCCCTAGAGGCAGACTTGTCAAGAAGCCTTTTGTCTGGCACAGTGTTTTCAAATCCAAACTCTGATAATTATCTGTGGTTCTGCTGCTGACTTGAAAGGCAATTGCTAGGCATTGAATCCACATTCCCTTCAGTACAAAAATTAAGAGTAAGGAGAAGAGGCATTTCTGTGCCTGCTTCTCTCTCCAACACTTGACCGTCAAAGATAAATGAGTTCAATAGAAAAGAGCAGACACATGCTTGGAACTCAGTGTAATACAGTACAAATCAGTAGAAAGTGCAACACAAAGGCTTTGCATAGCAGACTCTGCTAATCAGAAGAGGTATTTTAGCATATTTAAACGAGGACAGGGCATCCACTAATCAAACAACAGAATCCAGAGGTACTGAAAGAGCAAGGGAAAGACTGTCACTTAAAACTTTTCAACATGGATGGAGGATTTTTGAAATATCATTAAATGTGATGATTTAAGTTTATAAGAAGATAATGAGGTAAGTAACAAATATGTCAAAACTAAACTGTTAAACATTGTAATTATGCTGGATACAGATTAGTTGCTGAAAAAGTTTCCTATTACTGCACTGTAGCTGTCAGAAAAGTGTAGTGAAATAATGGGTTTTCTTTTCATTTGATTTATTTTGCAAAAGATACTGTGTGGTAACTTTCTAACAGCTTTCATGGGATGAATAAAAATTGCATCATGAGCCTGCTAAGATTCTTCGATATAATTTGGTGCAAAGTAGACATAAGTGATAAAACCTCATTTTTCACATACAAGATTTTAAAAGCTTTCATGCCATCCAAGTAGATTGTTTTACAAGTGCTGCCTTTATACATTTCCCTTACAGTCTTCCACCTTTCTTCTAATGTTTTTCAAATCAAGCCCAGGTTGCTGTCACATTCATTGACATTTCTCCTCCACAGTAGCAATATTTTTTGTTAATCAGTCAGGAAAAAGAATTAGTTTTACATCAACATTTTTAAAGGATATTTTCTTAAAACCTCCCAGGGAAAAAAGTACCTTTTACTGAGAATTGTACAAAATGTACATGCTTCCTAGGCCAATAGATCATTGCCATATGAGTATAACAAAGGTTACTTAGCAGTCACGGGTTTTCTTTGGGAATATTGCCTTCACAGAAGCAGATCTCTAAGGAGATGAGCTTATTTTAAGCTGATATTCATTAGAAAGCTGCTAAGCCGCTAGAGATATTCTGGATACAAAATAGGATATCTGGCTTATATTTTCTTTTGCAGGTAATAGGAGATAATATCTGTAATCATGGACAGAATCTTTGATTTATTGCCGCGATAGGTTATGTTGTGTCACATGAGCTTTTTATCTCTGTTTCTTTAAAGGAGTAGTTTTAATGGATTTGAAGCATGAGAGCATCAGAGTGATATTTTCAAGACTGGCATCTTCCTCCGTTTATGAAAATGATGCCTCCTTCTGGATATGCCCTGGATTTGCTGTAGTTGCTTGTTGAGGGCTTGAATTATCCAACTTAAAACCAGACTGTTTGTTTTCATTGTCTTCGGTAGAAACTGGATAAAGGCTATATACCTCACCAAATTAAGAGTGGGTTAAGTATGATCTTTTGAAGGTAGGAGAGGGTATGTGTTTAATGTGTTATTGGATCTTTTGATGAAATATGTATCTTCCTCAAGGTACAAACAGTTGAAGAAAAAAACCTAAGTATTGGACAGAAGAAAGAGATGACTGCATGTATTAAACAGTAAGACTCTTCATGCTAAATACTGGATAAAGATGATAATTTAATTGAATTGAATACTTGAGTTCAGAAAAGAAACAGGGAAAGAATCAGGAAGATCTTTGTTACGAGTAAAAAGAAGTTATCAAAAATTTTGAAAATGGTTGTTTTAATAAAAAATAAAACACCTTCAATGAAGAGTGTTTGCATATACACATTAATCTCATCTGTGATAAAGATGATACAATCAAATCTGAAAGGAGACTTGGGAAAGATATCTTTTTAGCTGTATAAAAGAAAGCTTTTGGCTTATCACTTTTGACAGTATGGATACAGTGGGAAAAGAGCAGAATGGTGTCTTCAGGGACAATGCAGCGCAATCAGGGATTGACTAAAGGGTAGATCCTGCTCTTTCTCCATTATATTCTGGGTGGTAAAATTTCACTGTCTGTAGCCTGAATCTATAGTACTTTCAAGCACAGAGAGAAGCTAGTAGCAAAACAAAGGGAGGCATTACGTGGAAGTTCAGGGCCAAAGCTCTGGAAATTTCTATTGTATGTACAGACTGACAATACTTCTAGATCAGGGCAGGAGCATTATGAAGTAAAAAAAAAGAAGCACAAACTGAACACCTGCATGACCAAAGAGGGAATGTATTATTCCTCGGTGGCTTTGGGTTACTGGCAACCACAGATTTCTGCCAAGGCTTTTCCCTTGAATTTTCTTTTCTAGACAGGGAGATGTCATTCACCTGGAGCACTGCTATCAACTGGTAAAACACAGGTCTGAGATCTCAGATCTCCAACTCAGTTCTCAATGTGATTTGCCACAAGCTCTCCCTCTGAAGGTCTCGGAAGTGATTTGCCCTCTCATTTCCTTGATTTGCCTTTTGCCACTCTTAAAAGACAGTTGTGTATTCATACAGCTCTCGGTAATATGGCATCTTGGTGGAGAATGCCAAAAAGAGCACTAGGCAATGGCTTTTTCCTGGAGCTGTGTATTCTAAGGAGGGAGGAAAAAGCAGTGTGAAGTTATTCTCTGCTATTGTACTGCAAATAGAATACTAAACAGGTTGGGTTTTTTTCCTTCACATCAGCTGTCACATTTTGGAATATAATTATACACCTCATCAACCCTCCAACAGAGATGGGAGAGGTGGAAACAAAAATCTTTGGTATTTTGGAAAGTTTTGTTTTGCCAGATGATACAGCTTGTCCAAAAGAGGAGAGTATACTGGTGGAGCTGACTATAAAGGGTGGAGAGAGTGAAGAACCTCAAGTAGGTTTTCTTGTAGTACACAATGACCAAAAGTTGCTACATTTGCAATATAATCATTCACATATATATAAATGTACATGTTTTTTCTTTTTATCTATTTGCCTTGACAGATTGGTCTTAAGCCTGGATCTCCATAAATATAAGGACATATGGGTATATCAGTGAAATACAGTTCCTCTACTAATCTTAACAAGAGCCCATCCTCACTCAAGATGAACAAGTAATGAGTAACAGTCTTTAACAATGAACATATAGGCCTTCATAGGCCTTCTGAAACACCAATATATGTGAAGGATCTCCCTGTGTTGCCTGTTGTGAAATGTGCTGCCTGTTAAAGGGAAGATGCCTAAAGGTACAAGCAAGATTCTAGGCAGGGGCATAGTGAGATCCAGTAGTTTCCTGGTCTGATGGTAACACTTTGATTGCTTTTTACGACACTGGAAATTTGGCATTTCCAGACAGAACTTTCTACCACGTTACCAACAGATACCTCTTTGCATAGTTCTTCTCCTGTGACTTAACTACCTAGAAACTTTTCCAACACTGCAGGATAACAGTTTTAATGAAATTATCACCAGTATAAAAAATTCTCTCTGGCAACTTACTACATATATTATGACCAGGTTACTCGAGGTGAGGTTTATCTGCAGCAGATTTACAATGAAGCATTGTGGTGGTTTAGCCCTGGCTGAATGCCAAGTGCCCACCAAGTCATAATAACGCTCCCCCTCCTAAACTGGGCAGGGGAGAGAGAAATATAAGGAGAGATTCATGAGTAGAGATACGAACCAGGAGACCACTCAGCAATGAGCATCATAGGAAAAACAGAATCAGTCTGGGGAGAAATGGTTTGATTTCTTAATGAACAACAAGAACAGGGAAATGAGAAATAAAACCAAATCATGGAACAAGTCCCTCCACCCAGCCTTCCCAAGACTCCCCTTCCTTCCCCCACAGTGGTGCAGGGGATGGGTGATGGAGGTTGCGGTCAGTTAATTCCAGATGGGCTTTGCTGCTGCTTCTCAGGGGAAGGCCTGATCTCACTGCTACACTGTGGGAGGGACTATCTCCCATGAGAGATAGTCCCTCATGAACTTCTCCAATGTGGGTCTTTCCCATGGGCTACAGCTTCTCATGAACTGCTCCGCCATGGGGCCTCCCACAGGGGCAGCTCCTCACACCCTGCCCCAACGTGGGTCACCCACGGGGAGAACAGTCCTTCAGGTACTGACTGCGCCAGCCTGAGGCCCTCACAGGATCACAAGTCCTGACAGCAAACCTGCTCTGGCATGGGCTCCTCTCTCCCCATGGGCTCCCAGGTCCTGACAGGAACTTGCTCCAGGGTGAGCTTCCCACAGAGTCACAGCTTCCTTCAGGCATCCACCTGCTCCAACGTGGAGTCCTCCATATGCTGTGAGTAGGCCTCTGCTCCCTGGTGGCCTCCATGGGCTTCAGGGGCACAGCTGCCTCACCATGGTCTGCACCACAGGTCACTGTGGTCTTTCTTTTAGGGCCTAAGCACCCTCCTCCTCCTCCTTCTCTACTGACCTTGGTGCCTGCAGAGATGTTTTCACATTCTCACTCCTTGTTACTGCTGCAGTTTAGCAATCATACAACTTCTTCCGCTTCTCGAATATGTTATTTACAGAGGTGTTACCTCGGTCACTAATTGGCCAGGGCTGGGTCAGCAGTGTGTCCATGTTAGAGGTGACTGGCAATGACTGTATCAGCTACAGAGGAAGCTTCTGGCAGCTCTTTGTTTAAAGAAGCCACTCCTGTAGCCTCTCCACTACCAAAAACCTGCCCCAGGCAAAACCACTACAAGGGTAAAAGAAGATTATGAGATTAATGGGGAAAGAAATTATTTTTCCTATAAATTAAGCAGTCAAACATTGAATTAATTTGGAGATAATGTCCAAAGGCCACCCTTTGAAAATATTTTTTTAAAATTTTGTCGTAATATTTCCTGTGAAAAGTAGTAAAACATAGTAGTACCAAACTGTAACTGAAAAAACAAAAAGTGTAAGAACACTGAGCTTAAGTGAGCATATCTTTAAAAGATTCACTTAGAACCTCATTGATCTGTTTGTACCTAAATTAGACTCCAATGGTGTAGAGAAGCCAATGGAAAAACTCAGGCAGCCATTTGCATATAGCAATGCTATTCAAGGAGTCATCAAGACAAGTGGGCATTCTTATCAATCACTAAATTTGCAGAATTCTTAGAATATTTTCAGCATTGACTATAAAATCCAGATGTTTTTCATTGCTTAGTTTGCTGTCAACCAGCACTCCCAGGTCTCTCTCTGCAGAGCTGCTCTCCAGCAGGTCAACCCCCAGTCTCTACTGGTGCATGGGATTGTTCCTCCCCAGATGCAGGACTCTGCACTTGTCCTCGTTGAACCTCATGAGGTTCCTTTCCACCCAACTCTCAAGCTGATCGAGATCCCACTGAATAGCAGCACAGCCTGCTGGGGAATCAGCCAGTTCTCCCAGTTTGGAGTCGTCAACTTGCTGAGGGTACATTCTGTCCCCTCATCCAGGTCATTGATGAAGATGTTGAACAAGACTGGCCCCAGAACCGATCCCTATGGAACTCCACTGGCCATAGGCCTCCAACTTGACTCTTTGCCATTGTTCACCACCCTCTGGGCTCTGCCATTCAGCCAGTTCTAGATATACCTCACCATCCACTCATCAAATCCATGTTTCCTGATTTTCCCATGAGGATGTTATGGGAGTCAGTTAAGATATACTTTAAAACACCATTTGTTCCTTCTCACAGTGGTGTTCTCATTCCTTCGTGGAATTTTTAAGGAGTGCATGTTGTTGTGACAGCATATTGAAGGAACATCATCTTTGTTGGTGTAATAACAGCTAACAGCTTAACACCTATAATGAGCCAATAATGGGAAGGATATGTTGGATTCTACTAGTTTTGAAGTGGTGTCAGCTAAAGATTTGTAGGATCATGTTTTTTTCTTACCTTTTAAAAATAGCTACATCTAGCAAACCTTACATTTTATTCTTCTCTGCTTTGGATGGTAAAGTTAAGCAGTGTTCTGCATCTTGCCTTGCAAAATCTATGCTTTTTCACCTTGACTTGACCTTTGTCTCAATAAGTTTGGACTGTTCTTCAAGGATGCGAGTTCTAAGCAGAAGACCTGTTGTCATCCCTCATTAAAAAAATGAATTGTTCAAGTGCTTCATGACTAACACTGTGCAAAATCATACTCACTGAGCATCTGATTTATTTCTGTTGCTATAACATGGAAAGTTTTTATGCTTACCAAATATTTTAAAATTTGTCAGTGATGCATTGAGAGAACTTGCAACCTGGTTCTGTAAAGTTTTAAGTCTCAATCTGGAATTAATGTACTGTGTAGTGAAAATTTCTCCAATCTTTCATCCTCATGAATTCCACCGTGTTTTAAAAGTCTATAATGGTATCTGAGAAATAGTATCTGAGAAATGTGGCGCTTTCTTAATATTTGTGCAGCTCTTTGAAGAACATGACATGGAAAGCAGGCTCAGGAGGGAGTAACAGGAAGACCTGCTTGAGCAGGGGGGTTGGACTAGATGATCTTTTAGATCACTTCCAATCCCTTCCGTTCAGTAATTCTATGATTAGCAGTATTGTTGTTTTTCATTTGACTTTGAAGGCTAAAGCTAAGTTCCACTTAGGCTTAAAAGATGCTGTGTTTTGAAACAATCAGGCATTTCATACACTTAACATACTACTGCCATGCAGATGAACAAGGTGGGTAGAACTGATTGATTATTAGTCAGAGAAGCTTCTCATTAGGAATAAAGCAGCAGCTATTTGCTATTCTAAGCTTCCTTGAAACCTCGAATCCTTCACAAATACATGTAAAGTTTTACCACATGTAAAAAGGAAGACCTCAGAAATGGCAGATGAGCCAAGGTTTTTAAAAGTGACTTAGCATGTTTTCCATAGGACAAGTTAAAAAAGTGGTGTTTGTCTTCTGGTATAGCAAAAAGCTACTAGATGGGATGAGAGTCTTCCTGGCAAAGCTTATCACTAATGTACAAACAGGTCTATTTCTGCTCTAGGTTAACCTGCTTTATCAGGGAGATTGGACTAGATCTCTAGAGGCCCGTTCCAATCCCTACCATTCCGTGGTTCTGTGATTCTGTGCTTATGTGTGACTTTTGCACTGTTAACATCCAAGTATTCAAGAGACTGAACTCTCATCCAGTCTTGCACAGTACATTTGTAACGGAACTTGAAACTACAGATAGGACCAAAGTTGCCATAACACCATATTCTTTTATGACTTATTGAACTCTAAAGCACTGTACAATTCTGAAACATCACTTGAAAAAAATACTCCAAAGTACAATGGACACACAGTTCAGGAATTTTGCTAAAGAGTTAAAGAGTTATGATACGAAATGCTTGATGTGTTATTGTACCTGTGTAGGTATAAGGCTACAGGTGTGTTAAAGTTTGTTAAGGGGACTAACAAAGTCTGGACAATCTTGATATAATATGCCAGTTTCTCGAAGCTATTTAAAGCTGCAAAGTGAGTGGGAAAGCCACGTTTTGTAGCTTCTTGTGACTAGAAGCATGTCTATGCTCTAGTGTCCTTGACTATTTGAGGGATCCTGTCCTTGCCTGTCCTCTAGCGAATCTGCACCTGTGTTTCATGACTAGCAGGTTGAATTAAATGGCCCTCAAAGTTGGCTTTTGCTCCTACAGTCTTTGCAAATGTACCCTTACCTCTACTAGAAGAAGTGGACAGTAGACAAGATTTAGTGCCAATGTTGTCTAGGATTTAATGTATAAAAAGATTCAACTGCAGGTCTTTAAAGTCTACCTGAGCACCAAACAGCTCTAAGGATAAATTGTCAAGCTGTAGGACTATGTGCCTGACAAGTGAATGACCTTGGTGGCAGGAGCACTTTCCATCAGATGTACTTGCTGGTTGCACTGAAATAGGCAAGTGTTTTTAAATGTTGGTTTTAATAGGTATTATACCTCACTGGTTGCTCTTGAAGAGTTTGAAAAATTTTAATGAAGGCTTACAATGTTTCATGGTTGAATCAAGGGACTTAAAGTGTGTGCCTCCTCTTTATTACTGAATTGTGACCTATTAGCACTGAGAATTTCATTGCCTGTATCAGCTATGGGAAAATCATATGAGAAAAACCTGTGGGAAAGGCATGTACTGAAGAGGATGACCAACAATGTTAATGTACTAAATTCTGTAAAACATGCTTGATCAAGAAAATCTTATTCTAGCTTAACAGCTTGATTACTGACTGATAGAAAAGCTTTTGTTCTGGTGAACATATGAGGAGGAGCAGCTCCATAGCCAAAGCAGACAGACACTGCATTTGTTTCCTTCAGCTTGTAG
This sequence comes from Colius striatus, assembly GCF_028858725.1. Lineage (NCBI taxonomy): Eukaryota > Metazoa > Chordata > Aves > Coliiformes > Coliidae > Colius > Colius striatus. Next base: position 69,384,826 of record NC_084759.1, read on the forward strand.
TAGCTAATTAAAGATACTGTGGATGGTAGTTAAATTGATTTCTTACTTTTGAACAATAGACTATGAGGAAAAAAATCAATTACATTCCCACTCGAGGAAAAAAACCTCTGCAACCCAGAGAATATCAAGAGATACATATATGAGCAAGAGCTGTTCCAGAGTGCTAGGTCAAGTAATGGTGCTGGTCAAGAGATAAGGAAAGTATAGGAGTCCTTAACTTCTAGAAATGAGATAACTTCATTAACATCCTAGATGACAAGGAATATGGATTTTCATGTATTGCCTAGGTGGTAGCAAAACAATTCTGTTGCTTGCTGTTTCAGACTGAAGGTCAAGTGTATTGAGATCTTTCAGCTGGCAGGTGCATTTTTTTTTCCTAAACAGTTCCATCTGACAAATACACCTCTTGTTCTGCAAACTGTTATGGGTACATCATGATGTCCTGTTTAGTTCAATTTCAGTTAGAGAGATATGAACACAGCAGGGATAAGGGAAGGGAGGAGATTGGAGAGGAGATGGAAAAGTACAGAAATAAGAACCAGATGCCAAACAGCTTGCCCACGGGATGGCTCTCTATGTTTGATGTATTTCTATGGATGATGTGGTAGGTTTAGATTCTGTAGAGTTTAGGTTCTTATTTAAAGGGGAAAACCACAAAATATTTCTGTTCTATCCAGAAGGCTAGAAACTTTTAAATGTAAGCAGATGTAGCCAGCACTCTTCCTGAGTGGACATACCAGCTAAACTAACCTCTCAAAATACAAAAATCTTTCCATTCCCAGCTCACCAAGCAATGAACTCTAGAGCCAGAGGCAGCATGAGTTACTAGGATATCTCTACATACAACAGGGGCAAATGGAAGGGGAAAGAAGCGAGTACTGATGATGAGAGACAGAAAATCTCCCCAGAGAACAGCTGAACACCCAAAGTCACAAAGAACAACAAATATGTATGGCTAGAATACTAAATGACAGCTAAGCCAGTGTCTAGGTACCTGACAACTGGCAGTACTAATCACAGCTCCCTGTGTCCTTTAGTGTCCATGACTCTACAGAGTCCAGCGTGCAGCTGCTTGTCATGTCAGTTGTTTCACTTCCTTATGTCAGATAATCATGTGCTATCCTATCATAGACTCATAGAATGGTAGGGTTGGAAGGGAGCTTTAGAGATCTAGTCCAACCCTCCTGCAGAAGCAGGTCCACCTAGATCAGATTGCATAGGATCATCTCTTACTTGGTAAAAGTTGAACCCTCCCAGATCTTAAAAATATGGATAGGAGCACGCAGTCAGCTGTAGAGATAAACCTACTGTGTGCCCTTGTGCTTACTTTTTCTTTCTGGCCCCATGAAAATTGGCAGGGGTGGTTATTTTTTCCTCACAGAAACTTCTTCCTACGTTTATGGATGTGAAGACCAGGACAGAAGCTAACACATGGCAAATTCAAAGCATCTTACATAACCTGAGTGAGGTATGAACAGCAACAACCTGGTAACTGAGGAGTTTTGTAGGGGGGACATCAGGGTCAGCCACTGTGTACTATACTCAAAGGTGAGTGCAAATCATTCGGTAGACAGCAGTCTCAGCACAATCTCTATGCAGCTTACACATAGTCATAAGTTTTAAGTGTTGTAATTCAAAATCTACTCCAAAGAGGAGGTTGTCTTAAATCAAATAGTTAAGACAAGTCAATGAACATCAGACTTTTTTATTAGCACGCTCTTTTGGAGCCATGAATGTTCACGTGGATCGTATTTACAAGCTTTTGCCCACACCCACCAGGGTTAGAAAATTGCTTACTAAGTAAAATGAAAGCTGAGATCCTAATTATATGATTCCAGGAGCTGAGGCTTCAATAAAAACAGATACTATGGAGCTTGTGCAAATCAATTATCTGTGAGTCCAGGGAGGAATAGATAATCCCTCTTCAATCTTCAGTTTAGGGTAGTTTTGCTCCATGCTGCCTCACACGCACAGCTTTAGATGCTTCATACATCCCTAAGCTTGATTGCTTTTCTCATGTTGACCTCTTGCACTGGCCCAGAATAGTGAGTTATTGCATAAACAGCTCACTAAGAGTCTTGATTATGTTACATTTACTCTTGTGACTGTTCTTTACTGCCAGAATTAGGCCTCAGAAATTAGGAGAAAGTCAAGGTCATCTCAGGAGCAATTTTCACTGAGGTCAGGGTATCCTTTCAATGAGGCAGGATTGGCACTGGACATTACAGAAAGGAGGAGGCTTGTCAAACTGGCCACCACCATGTTTGAAAATATCTTATGTGTTGCTTCCATAAAATGTATTTTTATATGTTTTTTATGTATTTTAAAATGAGAGTTTTTTCCATAAAATGTATCAGGGAAGGTACAGATGTCATATTCTGATCTCTCTTTCCACTGGCAGGTAATATTATCTTTACAATTGTTAAGGATCAAGACCTGTCCTATGAAAATCACTTTCCCCTCAGTAGGTGATGTTTTACCCATCTTGAGGGAGAAACGAGAGCAGAAAAGCAAACCCAGCCACCAGGCTGATGCAAATGACCTGCCAAGGAAATTGAAACTGAGCTGGACGTGAGCTGGCCAGTATTGGGGACAGAAGCTGGATGTCAGGCATAAGGGGACGAGGGAGGAAATGGGTACAAACAGGGTTGTGTATGACATATGGTTCATTTTGCTCTTAGTCTAGCAGAAGTTTCTGAGTGGATATGAAGTCCTGTGCCTGCTTGTGTAAAGCCCATTAGCATATGTCTCTGCAGTGGGTTTCTGTGGCAGAGTTCCAGTAATTATGGTTCATTAGTATTCATTAGTACCAGGTCTTGCCTGATCTTGAGTTCATGTTGAATCAGCTCTGCTGTAACATTTTTGATATGGGCTGGATGTAGAGGTCAGCATGGAGGCATTAATTAGGCCTGGTAGTCAGAAGTTATTTTCATGGCTCTTCAGATAGGGTTTACTTCAGATGTACCATGGCTTTTCCTTCTGAAGTGGAAAGCATATATGTAAAGTGGAACAGTGGTGAGCCTGACACTCAACGGCTTGAGAATATAAAAACATGAATTTAAAGAAGGGCCTAAACTTGCTCTCTGGAGTGACCTGTTTAAAAATCTGCAGGGTTTCCAGGAACTTTTCTTTAGTGTTGCTGCCACTCAGGAATGTTGACATTGAAAAGAATTTGGAGATGCAAAATATAGATGATGGATGATAATGTGATTTGTATTTCTGACTGTTCATTCCTCTCTTGATCAGCTACTGCTGATAATAATGTAACCATGAGCTTTTAGGGTATACCCTCTGACCTCTACAAAAAGAAGAACATTGAACAACAAACCTACTTGTCTCTTGTTAAAAACAAAAAGGGGAAAAAAAGTCATGTTAGACTAGTTACTGCATTAAGCAGCTAAGTTCAAGGGTACCTTGGAAACCAAAGATACTTTTGAGAGGCTACAAGAACTTTTCTGTGAGGAAAGGATGAGTAAAATCTGAACACAGATTGGTATTCTTTTCTTGGACATTTCAAGAAAGTGAAATTATTAAAATTCTAACGACTAGCTTTATAGAAAAGAGTATTTTCTGTGTAAATCTTAAGCTATACCTTTATCTAAAAGCACAGCTCTACTTTCTATACTACAACAGTCTGGAAAATCATGATTCTCAGCTAATTCTAGTAATAACTAGTCTCAGTAGAATATTACCTAAGAAAGAGAAGGTGTACAAAGTTTCATACCCTGAAGCATCCAATCAAAGTATTTCTCGTAACTAATGTCTCCTTTAGTAGAGTTGAAAACTACAATGCAGAGATACAATCCATGAGATGGGTTATTTGCAGAGCATTGTCATTACTTCTGGGTCACTCCAGAGAAATCTGGCTGAAAGATGATGGGAAAAAGCTTTTTTCAGACTTTCTCATCTTCAATAATGAGTAAAATATTTAAGAGGAACAAGGAAAAATTCTTATAGTAAACGAAATGCACGGGTTGGGACTGCTGTCCTCATGAAACCTTATGTTTCTAAACAACAGTAATAGAATTATGTATCTAGATGCTCTTGAAAGTACAAAGCAAAAAGTCCTCTACTGCTTGGAATAATCAAAATATTCCAGATGATGACAACAAGACAAGCTTCTAACACTTCCTGGCTCTCTTTAAGTCAGGTGCTTTTTAACATTCCTCTACTCTTTTTGTTTTTATGGTTTTTGGGTAAACTGTTCAAAAGTGAGGCTCTTCTTGACACAGCATGTGTTTAGGCTGTGGAACTCCTGCTGTGGATTCTTAAATTTAAATAGTGACACAGTGAGTGCACACATTCATGGAAGAAATGTCCATTGAAGTCTATTAAATATAGAGAAATGATCTTTGGCTCAGGAGCTTGTTAAACATGAAATTGTTCGGGGCTGTAATCACCAAAAGTATCACTACTCGACTTGTTTCTGTGCTTTTTGGCTGGCAAATGGAGACTGGGCAAATGAGCTTCTGATCTGACCCAGCATGGTGACTCTTATGTTCTCATATTACGGCTCCTGAGAGATAATGTTGAGATCTTGGCAGCAAGGCATTTCTGCATCACTTTCAAACTCAAAGAGGATGAAACAGATGCTATCATGCAGGAAAGCCTTTGTTTTAAATGAAAACAAGGCAAAAGACACAGATTAGGAAAGCGCAAAAGTAACACCTTATGTAGCAAAGACGTCTGAGTTAGTAGTACAGACTACAGAGAAATCAACCGCCCATACCTGAAGACTTTTGAAATATTGCATGATGTACACAGAAATAAAGATGAATGATTTTATAGCTTCAAGAGATCCAAGGGCCTCCATGAACCTAAGCAGACCATAGGTGTGTTTGGGGAAGGAGCTGTGGAGATTTGCAGCCAGCATTTGGAGGGGGAATGAAAAAACTAGTATCACATCCTGTTCGGGCTGGTTCCCCATTTTTGTTCAGCTTAAAAAATCTGGCACCCTCTGGGGTGACCTTTGGCACCAGATGGTTTATAGCTCAGTCTCACACATCTGTCTCCAGAGCTGAACACCTCTTGGGCCTCCCCTCGCCCTCAACCAGAAAGTGCACACACACACTCTGGGTCCCAGCTGAACTGGATACTTTTCATTTCCAAATGATTTAAAAGGAGAGACAATCCTCTTTAAGGGCTTCTATGGGTGAGATTCTTTCAAAGTTATGTTAGTGCTCTTTGCTTATTAATGATGTAAACTTGTCAGACTTGATTGGGATGTAGTATGGAATCCATAGATTAATGATCTCCCAATACAACATAATTTGCAAATACCCTTAATCGTCAGATGTAACCTGGCCTCAAAATAGGAATGCTTTGAGCCAGAACATTTAAAATGAAGTGAGTCTGAATTACAGGACCAATTTTGTACGACGTTTTGATAGAAGTTATCTGATTATGAGGCAACCTGGATGTTTAAAAAGCAACTATTTCCTCTGACAAGAAAAAGAAAATGCAAACCCTGCTAAATAAGAAATGGTAAGCCTTTTCTGCCAATAAAAAATTAAAATTCCCTTTATCTGAGGATAAGAAAAAAAATCAAGTTTGGTGGTGGTACATTCCACATAGAGGGCTCCTCTTCTTTCTTGTCACTCCTGGCATCTTGTTTTAGGATCCCTCTTTGATGTTGTACTCCTGCTGCAAGAGAATTGTTTCTAGTTCAGGGGAAGAATGATGCGTCTTTAATAAACAAACCTGGGAACTAATATAAATCCATGTTGACAAATGCTTGTCAAGAAGAAAACCAAAGAAACAAAATCAATACATGGTCTTGCATTAAATCACATTGTTTACAGATAGATATCTTGCAACTTCTTTTTTTTCTTTTTGTTTACTAAATAGTTGTCCTTTATTAATTTAGGATAAACCAGAATTTGGCTTTGTAACAACAAAAGTTTTAAAAAAAAAAAGTTTACAGCCAATCTTTTCAAATATTCTGTCGTTTTTAAGGAAAAAAACATTCCTCCCAGCCTTCCTTATTCTGACACCATTTTACTTTAGAAGATCTCAAAGTACAAGTGAATACATGACACTCGCAGTGTCTCCAGTGTACACATTTTACGTTTGATTTATGACATTACTATATAGGTGCACTTGACAGCTTTCAGATTGAAGCAGAGACAAGAGAGCTTTAAAGTGAGATGGGTTATCTGGGTAAATCTATCAAGGGTTCGTCCTGGGAGAACAAGGAGAGAGGCTTTGTAGAGCCCTGCTGTGTAGCAAGCCTCCATGCTGAGCACATCCCAAGCTCCCTGACAGTTGCGCTCAGCCTTCACTGTAATAACGAATAAAAGGGAGCTCCCTGTAGATTACAGATCTTCCGTGTTTTGACATTGACCTTAATACATAATTTAACCACAAAGCCTGAGAAGTGTGGAACAAGATAAGAAAAGACCACAGAACTGGCAAATAAAGTGATGTTCAATCAGAAATCATATTTGTTCCTGATAGTGGAGATGTGGGCATTAAAAAGAGAGACAGAGAGAGATTGAGAGAGAGAGAGAGGGGAAGAGAAAGGGAAGAGCAGTCTGGGTTATTTGAAGACTTATGGATCTCTTTTAAAGGACATATGGTTGTCAAATAAAAGTTTGTCCTGGATTCACAGTGAGAAATAAAAAAAAAAAGTCAATGGTTATTAAATTTTCATAGACACTGGATTGCTGCTTTTCTCAAAATAATGTAACGTCATTTTCCATGTTTGCCTCATGTTTGTGCTTTTGCTTTTGACTCAATGGACTGCAGAGGGGTTGGTGCATAGAATTACCATAAAGCTGTCCTTAGGCATATATTTAGACTAATCGTGTTTAATATCTGCCTGTTCTAGACCTTAGCTTGGCTTCCTACATTAAAAGAAACAATTGTTTGGATGCTAAGAGTTTGTAGGTTTTTCTTCTTATTTACAGAGAACACTCAATGCACAAGTGAAATGCACAGTGGGATGGGCTGCTTGCATGGCAATGGAATATTTTTACTTGAACAGAGGAGAGGGTCATGCAAAGGAGTAGGATTCTTAGCATAAAGGGTGTGATTGTTGATACTGTTAAACTGAAGGACAATTATTAAGGGAAAACTACCAGGGATGAAATTGATACAAAATAATGAAAAAAGCGCCTTTCAAGTATCATGAAGGATGTACAGAGTTGGGAAAAAGTTACTTTTCATCATTTGTATGAGTTTTACTTTTTCATCTCTACTGGATGACATACGTGACCTGTTAATATTACAGTTTAGCTTCTAAATGTTTTTTATACAGCTCATACCTCACTTGCTGTTCTTATGCTACAACAAGTGGAGGGTAAGAGCTTCAGGAAAATTCCATGTCAACATTATTGACATGCTAAATGTGAAATCTTTGAAAATATTTACATTGAATGAAATTGAAATTTAAGTTAGAGTTTGACCCTGGTTACAAAATTGATGCCTCCTTTTGTATGCAGTTTTCAGTCCCCTCTCTCACTCTCAAGTCCTTCAACTCCACCTTGGAAATTTGTGCAGGCACATAAGTCATTTGGGTGGCTTTGAATGATGTACCCAGAGATTCTTTAGTTTTAGAGCTTAGGTACATAATTGGTCTTGTTTGAGACGAATACTTTTTCTTGGATGCAAATATTTTGACTCTTAAAATATGGTCAAACCCTGAGAATAAAGTATTAGACATGAAAGAGAATGCACTGTCTTGATGTACAAAGTTGGATTTTTATTTCTTTCATTTCCAAGAGCAAGCAAGCAAGCAAATCACTCTGAAGGAGTTAAAGTACCTCGGTGTTATCATTTGGGATCATTCTTGCATGTATCCTTTGGAACAGTTTGTATTTTTTCTTTAAATATATGTATGTTTATTTAAAATAAGAGATCAGAAGTACGTTTCCGTAGAGCAGTCTGCACACCAGAAACACCTCAAGTTTGAAATAAGGTTTTAACTCAATGCAATATAATGGTCCTAACATTCTCTCCCTATCACCACAGCACTCCACCCACCTCATAACCCCTCTGACATGCTCCCTTTCATTTCAGCAATACAACCCACCCAGCTTCATACTTCAAAGGGCTGAATATAATACTTCAGCCCTCGACCGCCTGCTACATTATTGAAGAACATTATGACAGTTAAAATCCCAAAGCTGCATGGCAAGTCCTTCTCCAGGATACATTGGTCTAATTCAGTACTGAGGAATACTTTCTAAGAGAACCACAGCATGCTTATACCAGACATATGAAGAATACAGTTTACTACTTTCACAATAGTTTTCCCAGTTGAAAAAGAGGAAACAAAAGAGGAAACAATAAATGGGAGAATAATAAACAACTTGAATTCAACCATCTCAGCTATTTCTGGTCCACATATGCAACTTTCTGCCAGAGTGCTAATAAGAAATATGAAGCAAAACTTGATGTCAATATGGAGAGGAGTAAAAGAGAAAGACTCCAAGAAACAGAAATAACTCAAGGAGATAACAGTCTTCTTCTTACATAGGAGAGAAAACATTTTTGTTCTGGTTAAAAATGGTTCTGAACAAAGCCTGGCAGGAAGGTTGGCAAGGCAGTTTCAGAGCAAGGGGGAGACAAACTGTGTTAGATTGGCTCAGGTTAACTGCAGTGTATTAAACACTTGCCCATCCGTTTGAATCCAAATGTGCTAGCTTGTCATTCAAATCTTCTGTTACACAGCTCCATCATTTTTCACGGTCATTTTCATTTGATTTATAAAATAATGCCACAGGTTTCCCTGAAAATACGTTACTAAAAGTATGAAGTTACAGGTGATGCCTGTTGTATAACATTGCCATATCAGCTGCGGTTCCAAATTTAGTAGTTTGCCTTACTGGCACACCAATCTGAAGGTCTGTCTGTGCAATGCATTGCAAACCAGGGTGTTAAGAGTCCAAAAAAGGGGACAAATAGTAAGAGGAAGAGGAAAGAGAAGTAGAGTGCTTTGGATTTGGCAAAAAATCCAGGGAAGTGTAATCTGGTGTGACATTTCCCTGTCCTCATTAGGACTAACTTTCACAAACTGATGGAGAGCTGGCAGGTCTGCAAATCTTCTGTGATTGCCTGTGGAGTCATAAGGGCTGGAAATGCAGTGATCGCTCACAGGATGGCTTATGGGGCTGTTTCTGATTTATGGATGGGAGATGTTACTTTCATCACATAGAGACACAATTAGAGTAGCTCCCCAATTTCATCAGTAGGCCACCAAGAGGTTGTATTTCAGGATCTCGAAAAACAAAAACAAAAGCAGAGCCAACTGGACCTCTTACTTGAGCAGAAAAATAAAAGTTTATTCCCGCTAAAAAGCCAGTGACTGGAGCAGATAAAAGTCTCCAATGTTTTAAAATTATGGTGAATGCTGAAAAGGTAAAGGAGAAAGCTCAGACAGATATGTAGAGGTTATATGAAAGCTGTGAAGGCAAAGAAACTGGAAGAATGACACAATTTTTGACTGAGTTTGGTGCATAGAAGTACTAGATATTTCGTGAGAGCAAAGTGGAAGAAATGAACGTTTCATTATCAAAGGGAAAAGAAAAGCTTCTATGAGAGGTATTATTGGTAATCTAGATGGAACAATAGAGTAATTTATCACACTCTCAAAACTGCCAGGCGGGTCTTTGTGAATTTACAGCATTGAAAAGTGCATTTGTTTGAAACTTCACACTTCATGGTGGATCAGTTGAAAGTTCTCTGAATATTCAGACTAAATGTTTGAGTCTATGACTGTGAACACGAGTCAAATGAGTCTGCAGGAGAAGTACAGGTACTATTTTTTAAAAAAACAGGTAAAAAATAGTTTTGTCAGCTGATGTAAATTAGTATTAAAAAGTCCAGTATATATGCCAATATCAAGAAGGAAAAAGAAGACATGTGTTTTCAAAAATGCTCAGACTAGAGCAGGTAATGAAATTAATAAGTAGTGTGAGAGGGGCGAGCTGTGCATTTACTCAACAAAGAAAGATGCTGCAAAGTCAAAAGAATGGCTAATAAAACAAAGCACAAATGGCCTCCATGTGATGCACAAATTAGGCCCAGGAGCACAAATGAAAGGAGTGAAAGAAATTGAAACACACTTGTTCAAAAGAAAGTATAAAGTTGGAGAAGTCAAAGGTGACACTGAAATCTGAAAGCAAGGGACAAATTCCAGGCCTGGCCAAGTGTGAAGTGTCACTGATGTTCAAAGGCACAAAGAGTAAAACAAGACGTTGTGGTAATGCACTAAAGAGAGGCAGTAGTCCATGGGCATAAGCTTGGTTTTGTCACTGAAATGTGTGCCAAAGCCTTGTAGATTCATAGCCTCAGGAACAAACCTGAACCAGACGTGAATGTGCCAACGCGTGAAGTGAAGTGTGCTTGCAGAAAAAAGGGTCACCTGGTGACATTCAAGGTACAGTTAATGGAAGATGCAGAATCTCTTACATGTGGCACTAATAAAAGTGCAGCAAAACATGACAACAGATGGCTTCATTCACAGGATCAGCCAGAGCAATAAAACAGACTTGTTCTTTGTAGCTGGGGAGAAAAATAGGAAAAAGGATTGGTTTTAGATTTTGCAGTGACCACAAGATGCTGAACAATATCTTTTAAAAAGGAAAACATTTCCATTTGCTCTCAAGGAACAAAATGTTTGCTGAGATGGCAGAAGCCAAGTTCTTCAGAAGATTAGATAAAGAGGGAGGCTTTTGGCATATTCCCCTGGACACTGAATGCTTCAAAATTTGCTTTCAAATCACCATTTTGCAGATGGTGCTTCCTGAGATTGCTGTTTTGGAATCCATTTAGCATATTGCAGCACAACGACCCAAACACTAGGAAGTCTCCCAGGAATGAAAATATATGTGAATGACATAATAGAAAGGGGCAGCACCACTATTGAACATCAAGAGTGATTGGAGAGAATACTGGAAATTGCAAAAAGAATCAACTTTAAATTGAACAGCACCAAATTGTCAATCTCAAGCTAATGAAAGAAGTATATCACAAAATGAATGATGCCTAACTCATCTACAGCAGAGGCCTCAAGGGCTATGACAGTGACACAAGACAGCTGTATAAATACATATACTAAGCAGAATATCCAACTGTTGCAGGAAGTTTTGTGATTTTTGTCTAGAATCAAAAGACAAGATACTAAGCACAGATCACTTTTCATGAAACTCAAGAAAAGACTTGTTGAGGATTTGGCTAAGAGGAACCTCTGGAGGTTCAACAAGTGCAGAGTCCTGCATCTGGGGATGAACAACCCCATGTACCAGTACAGGCTGGGGACTGACCTGCTGGAAAGCAGCTCTGCAGAGAGAGACATGGGAGTGCTGGTTGACAACAAACTAACCATGAGCCAACAATGTGCCCTCGTGGCCAAGAAGGCCAATGGCATCCTGGAATGCATCAAGAAGAGTGTGGCCAGCAGGTCAAGGGAGGTTCTTCTCCCTCTCTACTCTGCCCTGGTGAGGCCTCATCTGGAGTCCTGTGTCAAGTTCTGGGCTCCTCAGCTCAAGAGGGACAGGGAAGTGCTGGAGAGAGTCCAGTGCAGGGCCACCAGGATGATCAGGGGATTGGAACATCTTTCATACGAGGAAAGGCTGCAGGAACTGGGACTGTTTAGTCTAGAGGAGACTGAGGAGGAATCGCATTAATATTTACAAATATCTAAATGGTTGATGTCAGGAGCCTGAGACATCCCTTTTTTATTGTATCTAATGGGATGAAGCTGGAACAGGGAGCCCTGGCACAGGCTGCCCAGGGAGGGTGTGGAGTCTCCTTCCTTGGAGGTCTTCAAGACCCGCCTGGACATATTGCTATGTTATCTGATCTAGGTGGACCTGCTTCTGCAGGGGAGTTGGACTAGGTGATCTCTAGAGGTCTATGATTCTATGACTCTTATTCTATGATTGCCAATCTTACCCCTGGTTTTTTTTGGAAAGGAAAGCTAAGAGAAGGTTATGAATGTGGCAGTCTAGCTAGGATACTAACTAGTAATTGTAAGCATGCTGCAAAGATGATATGCTTTGCTTGATGTCATGCAACTAGGTGACCTGGAATGAGCTGTGACAGTGTTGGACCACTATGAATGTACAGAGCTCTGTATTTACCCTGGATGTGGGATGTTATGTATGCAGTCGTATGAACTATGAACAGAGAACAATGAAAAGGAAACACTTCTCATGCTCATATTGAATTGTTCAGAGATCAGTCACAAAAAGTACAAGAATGATAGTTATGACAGTAAGGCAAACAAAAAGGTAAGGAAGAAGTTCATCAACAGGGACACATTGGAATGATTAGTCAAAAAACATGGCAACAAAGCTGTACTTTAGTCACAGATGAAGAGAGATATCATAAATAGTGAACATAAATAAAGACTGGCCTAGCTGCATCAAACGTTCCTATGTCTCAGGTTCCAAAATCAGAAGTGAAACTGCCCAGAGGGGTTGTGGAGTCTCCTTCCTTGGAGGTCTTCAAGATCCGCCTGGACATGTTCCTATGCCACCTGGTCTAGATTGACCAGCTTCTGCAGGGGAGTTGGGCTAGATGATGTCTAGATGGACTAGATGATGAGATCCCTTTCAACCCCTACCATTCTATGATTCTATGAAACATGGTTTGTGTGAATAATTGTAGCAGGTCTCAAGGCATATAACTAATTGAAAAGACCACAGCCATGATGAAGTGTGCCACAACTGATACCTAACTGTTAAGAAAGGGAGTAGATATTACTGCACTCCACTAATTCTGAACTCCCACATGTTTCTACAGCGTACTCATTTTAACATAAGCCATCAAAGACCTGGTTCACTTGCCCAAATATAGGCTTATTGTTCCATTTAAGATGCAAGACATACCTGAAATGTCCTCAAGAAATTATATGGGACTTAAAGAAGAGCTATGTTACTAGAATGGCAGCTGAAGGCCACGTTAGGCACCCTAGGACATCTTAAATCCTATAGGCATCCATATATGAGCAACTCAAATGAGTCTTTAACCACAGATATCCAAAGACAAACCAGAGGACACTCCATGCATAAGGAAGAATTTGCTCAGAAAACAGTTGTCACAAGAGAACCCTAGAAAAAAAGGAAAACGAGGCATAGAAGTCTGCGTAGATATCTGAGAGACAGAGACAAGCCTTAATCAAAGAACGACAATATAACTGTGATTTTTGGCAAATGGTCTAGAAAAGCCAAGATGGACAAAGAACTGTAACAGTCACCAGGTGTTTGCCACAGTACAGACTCTGGCAAGATTACTTCTGTCAGAAAAGAGGAATGAAGATACATCACCTGGTTTACATTCTGGAATTGGAGCCAGTGAATGGACTCCACAGACAATCTTGATATTGTACTCACAGGAAAACTTATTTAGACTTCAATATTTGGCTGGTATATGTGTTTGTTTTCTCAGAATAAGAGCTACAAGGTCACCTTAGGAAAGAGCTGGAGAATTCCTCTGATTAGTTAGCCCAACACAAGCCTAGTGCAACACATGTGATGTGCAGAAGCCTGGTGTTTACCATGAATTTGGCTATAGCCAGAGTGATAGTGACATCGATCTTCTGGTCTTCAGGACATGAAGAACAGGCAACTGAGGAGCTTCAAGAACTACATAGCTCTTTGACCACCAGTACTTACCTGTCAAGGCTGAGACTAAAGTCAGCTTTGTACTTCCATCAGCTGTTGTGTCGAGGTTAATTTGAAGACTAATTGAATTAATCTGAAGGCCTGTTTCCCACAGTCATTTCTTTGAGTTCCCCTTTCACTTACGCTGCAGCCAGATCACAGGTAAAATCACCTCCTGCTGCCACTGATAGGGTTGCTCTTAGCTCTTCCTTCCACAGGCTGCTTTTCCATGTTCTTGATGCAGGTGAGTCTCTAGTCATCCAAAGGAGGTTTTGTTAGATCTGAAAGACTGCAATTAAGCTGTTCTGAGCACTGTAACACCTGTTGATATGGAAACTGTAGATTTGCAGTCCCGAGGATTGAGACCCTTCTTGTTTGGGAGGATGGACATCATTGTGGCATTTTGCAGCCAAGAATGAATCTCTATTGTCATTTCAAAGATGGTTTAGAATTACAGAGATAAAGAAAGTTCAACCAGTCCCCCAAAATTGCTATTATTTTTTTATTTTATTTTTTAACTTGCACATTGTTGAACCAAAGTATTTTATGTCCAGTAAAAGTCCTCTCCCTGAAACATGATGGCTGTTTCCTTTCATATCATTTTTTTCCATAAGCTTTATGAACTTCTGAAAATGCAGGGTGAATAATTACATTGTTGTTAAAAATATAACATAAGTAGCAGAGACTGCTGCACTAATGAAGAAAGAAAAAGACTTTTTTTTGAGTCGGAAAGCCTGGGGGAAATCAAAATCCTCTTGAAAGCTTCAGTGGTAGTTTTGCTTGAGTGCAGATTATGGACTCATGAGCTCTGTGAGTGTACAGGCGTGCCCATATAATCTTTACAACATGTGCATGTTATTTAATAGGATGGTTGCAAACAAAATTCCCAGGCTGGAAAATCCGTGCCTTCAATGCATCTGAGGTCTTATATCAAAATCCACTCTTTGCTGCTTCAGGAGATGTTCAAAAGCATTGAAGGAAGTTTCCCTGTTTTTATTGTGTACGTGTGCAAGGAGAAAAGGAAATTAACAGGGATCTCTAAGCATTCCATCTACTGTTTGAGATTTGGGGTCCAGGACAAAGAATATTGTGACTCATGTCTACAATCTCTTTGGCAGAAGTTTAAGTAGGATAGGTGGCTTTCTTTGTGCAGAAGATGAGGAATGCATGGATTCACAAAACTGGTAAGAAGAATGACAGTCTTGCTAATGTCCCTCAATATATTTTTCGTAAGTAACAAAATCCCTTCTACTAAAAAAAAATAGTTGAACCAATTTAATAACATGTTCAATTGAAAAAAAGATTGTTAAGAGGTGGAAACCTTTTGGGTCCCAATTACTGTTAATTTGTAATCCAGTGAGGTCAAGTACCTGATTAAATATTCATATAGGAGAAAGGTCATAGTCTTTTGTGATCTTCTTTGCTCTGTGTTAATTTTCCGTCAGATGCAATGAGTTCTTTTTGGAGAACACTTCATCAGATAAAGTAAGTCTTGCTGTTGGCTTCAGAAAAAGTAACTGTTGAGTTTTGATGTCATGCAGCTGAAATCAATCTCTTGCAGTTAGATACATCTTTAGCTGAAGTTTTTCCAAAGCAATTTAGTGATTCTTGGTTTCTCAGCAATGCTCATCTTGGGCACTTTGAAAGGCACTAGACTTTAAGGATGTGAAGAGTACCCAATCTCTGGAAGTTGAATCCCTTTAAAGATGTCTCTGTTGGACATGTTTATGTCATGTGGAAGCCTTCCAAAATCGCTAGTCATTTTTGAAAATCCTGCATTCAAAGCACACTAAAAAGTATCACTTTTATATATAGTGTAATTTGTTTCGTAATTTAAACTGTTTAATAGAGGTACACCATATCAGGCTCAGGGGTGTCTGAAGAGGCCAAAGCCTCTCTGAAACATTTCCCTCACCACGGCACTGCATGGGGCAGTTCATTCACTGCAGTCAGTATGTAGAGCCTTGGAAATCCTCTTGAAAGGAACTCAGCATCCTCTAGGGACTGTTCGTGTGCCCCAGGTGGTCTGTAGGGCTTTCTCTCTGCCAGTGGCAGCCTTTGGCACTCTGATGTGGGACATAAGTTCTGTGGAAAACCCATTTTGGCAATCTCAAAATAAAATTCATATCTCTTCCTGCACACTTACTTTTCACTTTTTGTGTGTGCATGTGTGTTTGTTCACATTTAGCTTGATTTATTTAAATTCCTCTTTACTAGCTCTGAATTTTCTATGTATCTCTGTATTAATGCTATACACACACAAGAAATATGCATTCAGTCAATTCATTTCCCTACTGTGTGCATTTTGCTCACTGTCAGACAGTGATTTAGCTCAAGTGAACAAAAAAGTTGTTTTTCAGCCTGTAAATGTCATGCAGTAGAACCAGGAAGCAAAAGAAAGATTAAATTTGCTGTTTAATTTTGTAATCTTCATTCTGAAATCTTTAGGGATACCCCATCTTTCACAGCATATTAATAAATCTATGTTCTTTTTAAATGAAAAAAACAATGAAACCAAACTACTTCTTACATTAAAGAAATTATTTAACAGAATACCTTCAGTTCTGCTCCCAGTTACAGGAGTACAAATCCAATTACATCAATGAAACCAATCTGGGGAATTCTGCGATGCTTTTCTGGATAAATACTGTTGGAATACCCCTAGTGGGTAAAACTTGGACTGGTAACTCTGCTTTGTTGTAGTGTTATTTTTTTCTTTACAACCTATAATTAGTAGTTGGCTGAATCTTTGGCCAGTGGACACTGAGTAGTACTGGGGCAAAGAAACAATTTCCACCTATTTGCAGTACTTTTCCCTCCCTGTTGATGTGTAGTCCTACTACTAACACCCTTGAGACAAGATGATGCAGGTAAAGAAGGCAGCTGTACTCTCAGGAGGGTAGTGTCCCTACTACATTGCTCTTTCATGAAGAATAATTGTAGAGTTGACAGAACATTCGCTGTCGTAATGCTTTGATTTCATCTTGTGTGTCAAGTTTAAATAGGGATTCTTGGGAGTAGTGGTTATCTGTTATTCTTTGCTTATATAACATTGAGTAGGATTGGAATGCTGATCTTGTTTGACCACTATTAGGCAGACTGTTCTAATCTGATATTGTCCAGCCAAATATGAATTAGCCAGCCTAGGCTCTGATTTTACTCAATGGGCAGAATTAGGCACTTAAGTAATAAACTTATTCTTAAGTTTATTTTAAATGTGAATGTTTTACTGCAAAGAGAAAACCCTTACTGTAAGAAATTGTTTCTATTCTTTTTCCAGAACATGTAGAATTGAAGGCCAGGAAGTGATCATCTCGTCTAGCCTTCTGTGTCATCATAGACCATTACATATCCCAAATTACATATATAGAACCCAAATAACTTGTACTTTGGTGAAATAATATCTTCAGAAATGCAATTAAGCTTGGGAACTCTGTATGTCTAGAAATGGTAGGTTTTTTTTACATTTCTTGGTTTACAAGGGAAAAGCCAAGATATGTAAAAAACCTGCTATTTCTAGTGGTAGAGAGTTCCCAAGCTTAACTACCATCCTGTGGCATAAAAACCATACACATTTATTTTGATTTGAATTGTCTGACTTCTCAGCTTCTCAGCCTTTGGGTTCTTGTTATACTTCTCTCTCCTGGAATTTTGCACAGTATTTTCTACCTGAGAAAGTGTTCACATACTGAAATCATGTAACCTCAGTCTTGTTTCAATAAAAAAAAAATACCTGAGCTCCTAGAGTGTCTTATTGTGAAGCATCTTCTCTAACTCTGGGATGCTTTCTTTACATTTCCCATTTTCCCATTTCCTTCTTGGAGTATGGACTCCACATCTGACTACCAATGTCATAAACCACCTTCCTCTCTTCCTGTCTCCACAGTTTAAGCATACAAGGGCTGTGTTTTTTTCAAGCCACTTTGAGTTCTTGTTGAGCTGCATTCACACTGGAGTTTATTGCAATTTATCTACAGACATTTCTGTATAATATTTTATAATTGCATGGTAAATTATGACCATAAAACTTCAGGGTAATTGCCTACTAGAGTATTCTATGTAACGTAAGAGGTCCAGTAGTTTTCACTACACTCCCAGCAGAAAAGGCTTGAACACTGGATATGCAATGACACTTTTCCAAAATCTATCAAATCAGGGTATTAACACAGTGACAGTCTTCTGCAGAGTGACACTAGCCAAATAATTTGACTCACCATGTTGCATTAGATTTTTGTGCATGTCAACAGTCTGTGTTGTGATGAGCCAAAACACTAAGGGAAACAGTGCTCTTCCAAAAATGACAATTTAAGCCCACTTTAATTTTGTTACTTCACTAAGCTTAAGAGTTGGCAGCTGAGAACCCAGCTCACTCCCTCAACAAGACAGTTGCTTTCAGCCAAGGAACTTGCAGTATGTTTTAATGGAGTAAATTAATTACATAGCAAAGAACTCGGTGGCTTTGGAAGCCAAACTGCAGACTCCTCAGGAAAGAAAACACACTTTCTAAAATAGAATATTACAGTGCAGAAAATACCGTCTTGGTTCCAGCATTATGGATTGTTAAACTGCATTTTCCTACTCATATTCTAGCCCAAGTAAGGATTTCCTACTGTAATTTTCAAACTTCTCCTGGATCATTTTCTTCTTTTTTTTTTTTTCCTCTTTTTTTAACAGGTGCAATTTGGAAGAGAGAAATACTGTGCTTTTTCATTGTCTCATGACATCTGCGTTACTAGAACTGGATTAGGAGATACAGGAAGTTCTTGATCCAACAGAACCCGAAATATGAAGAAAGCTTAGACTATAAGCTGCTAGGGAGTGGACTGTTTTGCTGACATTCATACAATGCCTTTTGCAGTGGCATTCTTGCCCATGACAAAAAGCATCCAGGTGCTCAAGTAATAAAGCTGAGAAATATGCAAATAGTCTCCTTGAAGATCCAGTGCTTTGACGGATCAGGGCCACAACTCAGTGAATGAATGATGTTGGCTCAGAGCAGCTGAACAAGCCCTATTGTTTTAGGAAGCTGTCATCTTGTGCTCCAAATTCTAATCCTTCATTAAAAATAGCCTCTAGCATATAATTGCAAAAATAGCCTTCTCCACTTGGACTGACAGCAAATTGATGCCATGTTGCCTCTAGCTTCTGTAATAACTGGAGACAGCAGCTCAGAATGGCCTATATTCACTCCTTTCACTTCAATATCTTGTTGACTCTGAAGCCTAATGATAACTGTCTCAGAGTTCATGCTATTATTTAACTTATGATCAAATATGTAAGAAGCAAGAAGAAAAACGATCAACAGGGGTTAGTGTCTTTAGAGCACTCAAAACTTAAAATATATGACTGTTGTTTTGCATGTGATCCTTTTCCTCCAACATGATTGTCTGTTGCTCGCCAGGCAAAAGCCACTGTCTTCCTCCCCATGATTAATTCTATATTTCATAAAGAGAATATTTGTTATTATGGAGGGCTTTGAAACTTGTTCTCAAATAGTCACGCTTTCTTGGTTCCTCTGAGTTTTTTTTTTTTTTCCACACTCGTGAGAATGTAACTTTGGGTAATTTCTAGTTTGTTTGTCTAGTTACAGTAAAAAGAGGTGTACTTTTTTTTTGTAGTGACTTGAGTTTTTCCCTAGCTTGTCTTCTAACTGGAAATGTACAGAGCATGCTCATATGAACTACTCATTTTTTTCCCCCATAAAATTTGTACATGAAAAACTCATGGAACAAACTTAGTAAAGTAAATAAATTTAAGATTGAAAAAAATATTTAAGACAATACCAACTGTATTGCAGACAATTGAGAACATTTTTTTTCCAACATCTGGTAAAAAACATCTGTGGCATTGGACTAAGAGCAGGTGCAGCATTCAGGAACAAGGATATTTGAGATGCAGGTGCACAACATGTATAAAGGGTTCAGGAAAAACTTTTGAGAATCTGGCAGTTAAAGTAACATATTCCAAGATAGCCCAGGGAATTAAAGGATGATCTTTTCCTGGGGCTCAGTCTCAAATTTTTGGTGTTGAGTATATGTGAATGAAGGGGAGGTTTTGAAATCTGGATAAGACCTAACAGGGTCTAAAAAAGATTTTGATCCATAACACTGCAACTAAAGCCAGTTACTGTTGTTATACAAACCCTTTATCTACCCAAAATCTCTTAGACAACACACCAGTCTTTGTGAAAATACAATTTTAGAAACAAATAATGTATGCGAGACACTGAAAATTTTTCATACAGTATCACAACAATTTGTTCTTTGTCATAGTTTGAAGATGAAGTGTGCTAACAAGAAAACAATTAATGCTAGACTTCTGTGAGAGCTACCTTGACGAGTATGGAAATCATTTGAGTATGAAACTCTTAGTTTTTCTTTCTCCTGTGTAATCCTCATGGTGCTTGATAATTTGCTAAAGACATTCTGGAATGCAGTCTTCTGTGACACAGCTGTTATCAGGGGTTGCATAAATACTGCATATCACGGATTGACACATTCTGTGATATCTTTTGTATAACAGAAAATGCCAGCTAATTTCAAAGGTAAGATGGGGTAGAAAGGTTGGTTTGGGTTTTTTTTTTTAAAGCTAAATGCTTTTTGTTGAATACCTTTTGCCAAATACCTTTTGCCACTCAAAATGCCGGGTAATTTGAGGCAAACATAACATTACGTCAGTTTTTCTATCACCTCTGCAGGACTCTGTAATAACTGAATTTTTTCCTGATACTATGAAGGCTTAAATTGGAATGGTTCAAAATATTCAAAAACATTTCCCATTTGTTACACTGTAAGTACAGGGAAAATACTTAAGGTAGCAAAGGAGATTAAAAATAAATATTACCAAAGAATTTGTTTCATGTGATTTCCATTTCATTTTGCCAAAGCATTTTTGTAAGATACGAATACTCTTCTTTGCAGGTGGATTTTGAGTTGCCCTATTTATAACAACGTATGATTATTGTACATGTGAATTTCTGTTCACTAGGGTGATAAAAAAATATACACTCTGCTTTCCTGCCTCTACAGAGCTGGAGGCGGGTTTTCACCTTGTCCTAGTTAGACCAGTCATTGATACAACGTAGAGGTAATCATTAAACACAGCTGTAAAGTTTTCCTTACTCTCTCCTTCAAAATGTATCTGAGAGACCCTATAATTTTAACTGTCTCAGGCTTTTCTTTAGCAAGTAAAGAAATACCAGAGGAGATTTTCTAAACATATAATGATGCTTTCAAGGATCAAGTTTCTTCCCTAAACATGTCTGACAAACTACGTAAGTGTTAATTACCTAATTTCATGTAACTTGGCTGATCTGTTTATCAGGCAGAAATTTTGTATATCACGCATGTCTTTTATTATTGTTGCATGTCAAACTGAGGTGGGATTTGCCTCAATTTTTGAAGGCTTGTTTCAAAAGAACATTGCTAAAGTTTGCAAGAGAATTATTTTTGTAATATTTCTCCCCAAGGCTGGCTTGTCAGTGTTATCAAGGAGTTTTATGCTCTCTCTTATAATGTAATATTTAATAACTTTGTTTTTTGCATTTGGTTTCCTTGGTACCATTAGGGTAGTACAGGAAAAAAAGGCAGATACAAAAGTGTAAGTGTTGCTTGGGCAATTAATCTGCCAAACTATATACAACCAGCTGGATGATTAACGAGAAGGGCCCCAATTCTGCAGATGCCCACCAGATCACTTCTTGTCCTTCATATGGGTGATTCCACCCCTGTGTTCTCACTGAGCAAGGAAACATTTTCTGCTTTGTTTTGTGGGGAAGCATGACATAGCAAGATTTCATGTGGCATTTTCTCCCCTTGTTTTACCACTCTAAGCCATTTGAAGGGGTACAGCTCAAATGTGTGTGTGCTCAAGAGAGTTAACCAGACAATTCCAAAACCATGGCGTCTATGGTTTGGGCTTATTGCAGCATTTAGCAGCTTTCTCAAGTAACTTCAGAAATAACATTTCATTTCTGTGGCTGCTTGGAAATGTTTAATTCTGCCCCCACCCTGAGTTTTGGGATCCCTAGATGTAACGCAGATTGTAGTGCAGGCTTATCAGAACTAGTGTTGCCAGAAGCTGAGAGAACATAATTCACATTCCCAAAATGTAAGGAATTAAAATAGAATATTGTCAGGTGTAACGGGGTTATGTTCTGGTTATTTTCAACTTTAGTGAGAGGTTCTCATCCTGAATTTATAGATGGTGAATTCAGATTTCCACCTCCAGTAATACTAAAATGTTAATTCCCATTGGCAGTGCACTGTAGCTTCACTGAGTCTCAGCTGCATTCTCCATAAATCAGTGAATGTGTTTCACTCAGTCATTTGCTAACTCCTTCATTTTTCCTTCTTCTGAAACTTCTTAATGTAGCCTAGTAATGCTGCTCTGAGAAGGCATTCCAGTCCTATTTCTATCTCCTCCTTTATTTATTTTCTCTGTCATTTTTATTCTTTGGCCACTTCCCACCACGATGGGTAATCTCTACTAGAAGCAGCATTTCTCAAGTAGAAAAAAAGATAAATAAGTCAGTCTTTGTTAAAAAGAAGTAGGAGATGACAGCCATTTTCAGACATAATCCTTGAAGGAAAGCCAGGCATTCTATGTTGATTTCAAAGCCCTTTGTTACCAGAGAACAATTTTTTACATTCCCAAATGCCTGTTCTCTTAGTAGTGTTCTGCATCGAATCCAAACTATATTTTGAAATGCCCTTAATTTTTTATAAATTAGCATAGGTATGTTGTTATGACTGCAAATCTGTGTACAGTGCAAAACTCATTTTGTTAGTTTAACTGCTGCCACCTTGTCCGAGTCCAGTTGAACTTTGTCATAGGTCCTACAGAACTATTTTACTCAGCCAAAGCTGGCACAAACTGCAGCTGGGTTTAGAACTTGTTCTGGTATTCTGTCGTGAGTGAGTAGATCATTTTCAAACCCCAAAGCAACCTATACTAAAGTCACACTTTAACATGTGTTGGATGCTGTGGCAAACTCAAAGGTAGTAACTATCCAGTGACACTAGCATAAAAAAAAACAGGTAGAAAATAAGAATTTTGTCTGTCAAAGAGACTAGTGCTGAACATCTGCCTGAAGTATATAAAAACAGCTTCTGTTTTCCTTCTCTCACAGAAATAATCCTGGATTTTGGTTTTATTGTTTAAAATAGACCTAGTGAGGCCATGTATACTGCGAGATTTCTTCACCCAGTAAGCTTTGACATTTAAGTCACAAATGATGTGCACTCATTAGTGATGTTCTCAGAGGTACTAAGCACCTGAAAACTGCAGCATTCAGGGTGCAAGTTACTAACTAGCCCTGAAAATTTAGTTGCAAGATGTAGACAATTTCTTACCAGCACTAGTTTCACTAAGCAGTGTTTCTGGCCATATATGCTCTGCACAGGGAAACTTTTGTAGTGTTTGCAATATTGTTTCAGAAATGGTTCTATGATTTGTGGCTTCCAGAAAAACATATTCCAATAAAACAGCTTTGACATTTGCTTCACCTGGTTGCTCAAAATATTAACATCTCTGTTGAGTGAAGGTATGGCAAGCGCATTGAGGACATAGTAATCTTGGGCACTTCCTCTTTCATCACAGACAACTGACACAGAAATTGTTCCAGCTAATTTCTTTTTTCCCCCGGCAACATGGTAATCAAAGACTTTAGGGAGATGCTCAGTACGCAACCATTGAGATGTTGGCATGACCCCAGGAGATTTTAGATTTGCTTCAAGATAGTAATACAGACTCGGGTTATCAAGATCACATTAACACATGTAAATGCTCCTACTATGTTAAAAAAAAAAAAAAAAGGACTCACTGAATTGTTTTGGTTCTAAACAGTTACCTGTTTTCCTGTAGGGAACATGGGAAAAAAATCAGGCTCTTGCTTTGCAATGTACCCTGTGGCTTCGGGATGGCTGAAGGTGATGCATCTTCTTCTCCAGGATAGCGGTGCTGGCACACCTCATGCTCAAAATGCCACCACCAGAATCATTAAATGGCATTCTATAGGGAAAAGACTGAAAGCAGTTGGCATTGTTTCTTAAATTTGTGCCTGTTTCTGTCTCCCTCAGCCTAGTGTGTGCAGTGGCTTTGGTTTTAAGGCCTGGCCTTTTTCTCAGGTACCTACCCACTCTGAGGACAACTGACCCTTTTGGAAATGGAGAAACAAGATAAAACCCAAGAGATTCTCTGGTTTGCCCCCTCTTCCCGTCTGACAAAATGGTACTTCAGGGGTATGTAAGAGTGATAGTGTCTCATACTCCACTTTTTACAGAGTTGAGGGTGTCTCTCCAGCCTAAAGTCTGTTTCTTGTACTCCTCACACCCACCCTGAGTGAGGGATGCTCCCTCAAGTGGTAGCAACATGGAGAGCCCTTTGCATGGTGAAGGAGAGAGCTCTGGGGAAGGACTGGAGTAGTTTCTCTTAAAGAGTTTCAGTCTTCTTACCTCATGTGCTCCATAGAGATTTTACCCTCCCATCTGAAGCTGCCCAGGTGTGGTGGGAGACCTGAGCCTATGAGGCAGCATGCCAGTGGCTTCTGGTGTCTTACAGACAGTGTCACCTCTCTCAGTCAGTACAAATACACAGAACAGGGGCTTATAGGGGAGAAAACACTAGCGGCAGCATTCTGTAGGGCAGTGCTAGAAAGGGCACAAGCATCCTGCTTGTTTTCGGAAGGTGTCACTGCCTGGAGAGAGCAGCCATCCCTGTAAGGAAGCAAGCATGGCAATGCTTCTGGCGGGAACCATGGTGACGCTGGGGCAAGTGGTGACCAGTGACTGAAGGGGAAATGGTGGGGAAGGTGGAAGGTTGGGAGGCGAAGTGGGGCTGGAGGTGGGAGCCCTCACATGTTCCTTGGCTCTCCAGTTATATATAGAATCATAGAATCATGGAATCATAAAATTGTTTTGTCTGGAAGAGACCTCTGAGACCATTGAGCCCAGCCTTTGTCCCAGCCCTATCAACCACTAGACTACTTCCATAAGTACAACATCCAATTGTCTGTTAAACACCTCCAGGGATAGTGACTCTACCAGCTCCCTGGTCAGCCCATTCCAATGCGTGACAATCCTTTCAGTAAAGAAATTCTTCCTCATATCCAACCTGAACCTCCCCTAGCACAATTTGAGCCATTTTCCTCTTGTTCTATTGCTTGTCACTAGGGAGAACAGACTGGCCCCTGCCTTCCTACAACTCCTATTCAGGTAGCTGTAGAGAACGATAATATCTCCTCTGAGCCTTCTTTTCTGCAGGCTGGACAGTCCCAGATCCCTCAGCCGTTCCTCATAGGAGACGTGCTCCAAATCCTTTACTAGATTGGTAGTCTACCTCTGTATCCTCTCCAGCATCTCAATGTCCTTATAGAGAGGGGCCCAAAACTGGACACAGTATTCAAGGTGCGGCCTCACCAAAGCTGAGTACAGGGGAATGATCAGCTCCCTCTTCCTGCTGACAACACTGTTCCTGATACAGGCCAGGATGCCATTGGCCTTCTTGCCCACCTGGGCACACTGCTGGCTCATGTTCAGTCACTGTCAACCAACACTCCTGGGTCCCTCTCTGCCTGGCAGCTTTCCAGCCAGTCCTCCCCAAGCCTGTAGTGCTGCTGGGGGTTGTTGTGGCCCAAGTACAGGACCCAGCACCTGGCTTTATTGAAACTCATGGCACTGGACATGGCCCAGCCATCCAGCCTCTCTAGATGGCTCTGTAAAGCTTCCATACCCTCAAGCAGATTGGCACTCCCACCCAGCTTGGTGTCATCTGCAAACTTACTCAGGGTGCACTCTATCCCCTCATCCAAATCATTAATAAAGACATTAAACAGGAGTGGCTCCAGTACTGAACTCTGGGGGACAACACTCCTGACTGCCTACCAATTGGATTTAACTCTGTTGACCACAACTCTTTGAAATTGACCATCTAACCAGTTTTTCACCCAGGAAAATGTATGCCCATCCAAGCCAAGAACAGCCAATTCCCTTAAGACAATGCTGTGGGAAACAGGGTCAAATGCCTTACTAAAGTCAAGGTAGACAGCATCCACAGCCTTTCCTTCCTCCAACAAGCGAGTCACCTGGTCATTGAAGGAGATCAGGTTTATTAAACAGGACCAGCCCTTCATAAACTCCTGCTGATCAGACCTGATCACCTGGTTGTCCTGCATGTGCTGCATAGTAGAATTTAGAATGATCTGCTCCACCAGCTTCCCAGGTGCTGAAGTCAAACTGACAGGCCTGTAATTTTCCGGATCATCCTTCTGTTCCTTCTTGTATATGGGTGTGACATTGTCTGACTTCCAATCAGATGGGACCTCCCCAGTCAGCCAGGACTGCTGATCAATGGTGGACAGTGGCTTGGTGAGCATCCCTGTCAGTTCCCTCAGCACTCTGGGATGTACCCTATCTGGTCTCATAGATTTGTGCACATCATTGTGGAGTAGCAGGTCACTCACCATCTCCTTCTGAATTGTAGGGGGGACATTTTGGTCCTCGCTCGTGTCTCTTGGCTTAACAGGCTGACTTTCCCCAGTGGAAATGCTGCTATTACTAAAGAATATGTCTCTGTTTAGGACGTCCAGATAATGCAAGTGCCATGTGAGTGAACACTTACAGATTTCCTTTAGGATTTAAGGATTAGTTAAATATGCCTCTCTTAAAAAAAAAAAAAAAAGAAAAAAAGGAAAAGTTTTCTCACTTTTTTGATACAGTACTTCTGTTATCATGATATTAATAATTTCGAGGACACTGTGGAAGACCGTACTAAGCTGTTGCCGTGTCAATTACACAGAGCTATATTTTTGTGCTCATTATTATTCTTGGATGTCTCTAATTTACATCTAAATGTACTGACTAATTTTGATTCAATCATGTCAAAAATGATAGGTCATGTGTGGGAGGAGATGACAGTCCTACCATCAGGAATTGCCAGAATGTGAATTCCTCGGGGCAATGATTTAATGCCCAAGTCAAGCAGTGCTGTCAGAATTGGAGGCCAAATTATGACACATTATGCTGTACTATGGACTTGCACATACAATACATATGAAAAAAGTGGCTGAGATTGGAGTTATTAAACTATGCTTTAACCGCTGCTACATTTTCCTTCTCACTCTCTCTCCTCCCGCTGTCTTTTTTTTCCCCCGCTCGCTGCATTTGTTCAGAGGTACTAATAATGGTACAGAAATCTCTTCTGTAACAACCAACATCCCAAGCCATTCTGAACAGCAGCTTGTGATTAAAGTGGGTGAAAAATAATGGCACTTGATGTACATTTCTGCTTAGCCTTTCTTTAAATCATTTACATTTTTTTAGCAAGCTACATGTCAGCTAGATGTTCTGTGAAAGGGCAGGGCCTATTCATTCCACTTTGCCTTTTTCCCAGGATTTTTTTTTAAGGAATCCACTGTCTCCAGATAAACGTGCTGTATAACCTTCAGCAGCTCCTGAGCAATCCACGTAAACTGATTTGCATACTGGATAACTCATCCTAATTATTGCATCCCATTTGCCTTTTTTTAGCTTAAGGGGATTTATCTGTCAGAAGTGACTTTTTTTTTTTTTTAAAGATGCGTTTGTTTTTCTACCTGGTCTTTTAATACTGGGGGAGAAGCTGCAGAGCTGTTTACCACAAACACTGTATATGCAGTTCATCACATATTCTTGTTCAATCAGTGCTGTGATTAATGTCTTAAAATTCTTTTTTAGAGTCACTGTGAAACTGTTAAATTTGATGATCTTGTGTTTTCATACCTCTATTACATGTTCATCTATTCATTTATTCTAGTCCTAAAATAGTGTAGTGATAGTTACTATGATAGAATTGATAGCTGAGTCAAAATAATTGTGATTTTTCAACTATCTAGAATGACTTTAAAAAAAAAGCCTTGAGATTTCAAATAATTTGTGTGAAAAGTTATGCTAATTGATTTTATTGGCACAGGACTGAAAAATGTTTATGGTTTTGAAATGTTTAAATGAAATATTTAGTCCTTTTTGATGTATTGAAGATGAGCAAAAGGGAAATTATTGTGTACAGTAACAAATATTACAAAAATAAACAATATTTTAAGCATTGATTGAGAACCAGGCTCTAAGAAAACTAGCTGACATTTAAGCCTGTAAGCTGAGAATGGACCCTGGAAGGAAGCTCTGTTGCTGAATTTGGAAAAAAATTGCTGTTTGTCATCAGATTGGGATTGTTTGAATGAAGTGCAGGGACATTTTCAGAGATTTGGTGTCCTGTTTATAACCTTGATGTTTAATGTTCACAAAACCCCAAATCCTGAGAAGTAAATCTCTTCCCGTGCAGATCTGTCTTGCTGCAGACATGTGGCTTGTGTCATTCTTTCGTTACTTCCCTGGCATCATTTAAATTCATGATGTCTCAACTTTGTCAGTCGGGCTGGGGCTGAATGCCAGCCTGGGGACTGTCTCCATGTTCATTGTGGCTGTGGCGACTCATAGCTCCAAATAGCCGACCATGTGCTGGAAGTGTGAGAGGTTTCCAAAACGCTTTTGTATTTGCTATGCTGTGCTAACAACTGTTCCTGATCTCCTTTGAGGCTGCAGGAAGAAAGGCAGCAGGATGAATGGACTGCACGGGCCAGATCTGCCAGTTAGATTGATCAACCCAATTTACACCATTGCAATTCAAGTGATAATTATTGTACTAGAAGGAGAGTGTGTTACTCCTGCTCTCACAAAGGTGAGATGAGTGGCCAAGGTGCTAAACAGCAGAGAAAGGTAACTCTGTCTTCTAGGAGATTCTAGGTTCCCAAAGTCTCGGGATTTTTGATGTGATTGTTGATGTCTGTGCCAAAGCTGCAACGCTGGATACTCCAAAGGGTAGTACAGACAGCAGCCGAAATGAAAAATCCAATCCAATCAAATTCCTCTTTCCCAGGGGCCACTTTGGGGGAAGAGGAGTAGAATTTGTCAGGACTTGGAAGGAAATGAGTGAGAGGTTGTATGGATTGGATCGGATGTTGGGATTGTAAGAGGCAACAAGGAGAGCCTACAGATCTGATTTCACTTCTGGAGGCACGCAATTGAAATTCCTCCTTGCACTGACATGGAGTAGAAATGATCTGCAGCCAACTGGATTTCAGACTTCAGTCTGCATTTCCCTGAATGTGGAGAGTTCCTATCCCTGATAATTAAACTTCAAAGCTAACACTCTATTAAATGAATAAAGCTATTATTTCAGTCTGTTTGGCTGCAGAGACTGTTGGTTGATGTAGTGAAGGCATTAAAGAGGGCTATAAACTTTGCTGTTTTTCAAACAAAAGCAATGTTTTAGAAAATGCGGCGAAATAAGCAGAAATACCTTAATCTCTTGTTGTCTGCAGTTTGTTTTCTGTGTGCCTGAATGTGTCTTTTCAGTGCTTAGGAACATATGAACTAAGCCAGGTTTCCTGACTTCTGCTGGTCATGGACTTGTTGAAAAGCCAGGACTGACAGCTTCATTTCAGTTGGCAGAGGGAAGACAAACAGCTGACAGGGACCATACCTGGAAAGGCATTTTTTCCTTGTAGTTCAGTCACAGATTCCCAAAGATGGAAACAATTGAAGCTCACTAGGTTAAGAATGTCATGGCTTAGTAAGCTATTTTACTGGTACCTGAAAGAAATATATTTTTATATCACGTCCGTGTAAGCTCACACAGTTTGGTACAAAATTATTTTTGGACTTCTGTTTGTGGTCCTACATAAAAAAGCCAATTTCTTTTTTTGGATTTCTGAGCTCTGGAATATGTTTTGCATATGGAACTGTGTCAAGTTGTCATTCTATTATTGCTGATCAGTTTAATTCTGTTAGTCTCTGATTTTTTTGTTTGCTTGTTTGTTTTTATAAACAAAATTTGCTCTTTTTCACAGGACAAAGGGAGACTTCATAAGCCAGTCACCAGCTTACCTAAGATTCTTGTTTTTAAAAGATTAAGTGGAGGTAGAGGAGGAACGAGGATAGACCCAGAGATGGTGTTTGAATAGTCTGCAGCTTTATTAACACATCTGGGAACTATTCAGCAATAACTTGTACAAAACAGATCATTCTTCTTTCCATAATCCACTCCACCTGTTGGAGGGCTGCCATCAGGATGGCTGGCCAGTGTGGTCATTCTGGCTTGTTTTCTGGCCTTATTTTCCATGTGGTCAATAACACTGTGAAGAAACGATCAGACATCCACCTCATTCTGCAGCTTCTCTGGACCTCCAACCCCTCTACCCCTTTGCCAGTTCCTGTTTGCCAGCCTGTTAGATTTGTGATCTGCTTGCCCCACACTGGACTCTTTGCAAGTTCTAAAATACTGAACGTTATTTTCCAAGTTCCCTTCTACTTTTCTGAACTGCTGAAGTCACTTTTCTCAGTTTTTCCCATCTGTTATCTCAGCCTAGTGACACTTTGAGCAAATGGAAAGAAGCAGAAGAAATTTCACCTGGCCTGGAAGAACATGACTTTTCTTGACCCTGCCTTCCCTAAGCTTTGTCTTTTCAAATGCATCATAAACTAGCACCAACACTGTTTCCTTTTCCCATCTACACATCTGTGAATTGGTTTTCTGCAAGACCAGAATATGTCTGGATTACCTGTGCCAAGTACAACTAGTAGCATCTTATTGTCTTCTTTCTTCTTTTCTGTCTTGTTGCATTGAAGTGGCTGGATTGATGGGAAATTGTATTTCTGTTGTGTATGTCGGTGAACACAGTTGATTTCTTCCACTTTAAGCATTTTAAAAATCCATGTGGTCTATACTAGTAGTCATTGAGCCTCACTCCGTAGTCAACTGAGAGAGAGAAACATGTTCAGAGGGCAAATGCCATAGTCTTGGTGACCTATTTGCTTGGCATGCATTGCATTTTGTCCCTGATATGCAGTGGGCCAAATTGGCTAGATGGAGGCTCAGTAACACTCAGAAGAGTACTTGTTACAGAACAATATAAACAATTATCTTACCGAATTTCTCCTTAGGGAATTTTGCCAGTCTGCCAGATGACAAGCATAGAGCTTCTTGCCTAAACATCTCTACAAACTAAAAAATAATATAAAAATAATCTCCAAAATAACTGTGAAAAACAGATATTGAAAGGTGCTTAGAAAGCTGTCCCATGCTGTAAAAGTAGAGAAGGACATTTCAGACATACTTGGCTTTTTCTTTTCCCAGAATTGCTGTGCAGTATGATAACAATAATTCTTAGCTGTGGAATAATATTTCAGGTATGGACATATAAAACCTAGAGGATACAAATTTTTGTGAATGTGGCAAGCTATTTTTTGAAACCTCAGGATCATCCAAATACAGTCTGAACTTGCAGAAGTTCTGCAATCTGATCCATAGGTACATTTTCAGTCACAGTATCCACAAAATGGATCCTGGCTGTACCAGAAAGACTTTCTCTTAGCATCTCCAGTCATGTTTCTTCTCTTCTCCCATTACAGCTACCAGCCACTGACATCAACCAATTTTTTCCATGTTGGCAACTAACCCAGAACTTCCTTTGCTGAAAGACAGAGGAAGAGTAAGAAAGACAGTTTGGTAGAGAGAAGTCAGAGCTGTCTTTGTGGGTTTTTTTTCATAGCGTAGGAAATCTCTAGGGAGGGAGGTAAATCTCATGAAAATGAATTCTAACTCTCAAAAACTGAGAAGATGAAGAAGGAAGAATACCAGCCAATGGAAAAGCTCTGCTTGTATGTGGGATCAGTAGGATGGTGGAGATGCCAGCCTGAAACTGCTGGAATAGGAAGTTTGTGAAATGGCTTGTACAGAAAGAGTGGCTCTTAGGAAAAGACTTGGAGGATGTCGGTGAGAATTGCAAGCTGGTGAGAAAATGGGATGGGAGGATGGCACATCTAAGTCCTTGACAGAGGACAGGTTCAATTTTCATTTGGTGCTTTTCTTCTTACTCCTTTCTCTGCCCATGTGGTGTGGAAAATCTGGTTTTTTTTTACATGTGTTAATTGAACTAATCCAGCTACATCCTGGTATTTGTGCTTCTGAAGATTGGAATACAAAAAATATATTTCCCAAGTGAAGTATTTCTATACAGAAATCTTTCCTGTTTGTCATTATGGTAAGATGAGTTTATTATTCAGATTCCAACAAATGCTGTTTTCCAGATGTGACTTCACTAGTTACTCCAAGCTATTAAACTCTCAGTGCCCTCAGACCTGACACATATTTGACATATAAACACCATTACACAAATAAAATAGGAATTCCTCGGAAAACTGATCTAATAACATTGGAGTGATAAACCTTTAATGTTAGTTGAGGATAATATGAATTACCAAGAGCAAATAACAGACTTGGAACCTGTGTTAGCAGGACAATGTGCTGTAAAGAAACATAAGCAGAGCGCACAAACTATTGTGGCTGGAATTTGATTTGGAGAACTGCTCTGGTGAGTAACTGTTTATAGGGCTTTGTGCAAGCATATGTTTTTACGTGGATGATAGTCACGTCATCTTGTTTTGAATAATTGGTAACTAGCTAAAGAAAAGCCTTCAAAATAGCTGATTTACTGACTTAGGGTGGACTCTGTTGGTTTCAGTCATAAACATGAGTTCAGATTTGTAAGGGTTTCCTTCATATGGCTCATGCAGGGAGAATGGGAAATTGATTTAGCACTTTCTGCTTTTTGTCTTCCCGTTCTGCTTACACCTATGTACAAAATGAGTAATGCTTTTGTTTCTTCTGCTTGACTTTGGTGAATGATTTCCATTCGGGAAAAAAGGTTCCCTGTGGAAATAACAGTTATTAATTTCCAGTACCAAGGCTAAAATAGCCTTGATGCCATCATGATAAAGAATAGTGTGGTTATAATCACTGTGGTATAGCATTCACTATGACT
The DNA here is from genome assembly GCF_028858725.1 of Colius striatus. Lineage (NCBI taxonomy): Eukaryota > Metazoa > Chordata > Aves > Coliiformes > Coliidae > Colius > Colius striatus. Next base: position 69,417,292 of record NC_084759.1, read on the forward strand.
TTCTTAAATGTTAATTTGGTCTCTTAATTTGACCTCCTGTTAAGCGCTTTATGAAATGAAGATAAAAACGGAAAGGGTAATACATTAATGCTTAATCCATTTAATGAAATAGGATTTCCTTTGTGATTCCATATAAATTAGTGTATAACCGCAACTATTTTACCTGACATAATAATAGAGAAGAAACTAATTCTCAGCTGTAAATCCTTGCAGTTAATTTTGAAATGGTCACTTTACCCCTGTGGATTACTGCATATCACTATTGTCCAGAAGGCTTGGATTGTATTTTTTACTTTGTCCTGTTTTCTACTTAACTGTAGTTGTTTCTCGCCTGTGCCTGATACCCTACAGATGTGAAGATTGTTGAGGATTAATATATGCCAAGGGGAAGGTTAACAATGGTAGTTTCCTCACACAGGAGTGTTTTGAGATGGATTGCACAAGTCACTATGTTATCTCTTTTTTTTTTTTTTTCCCCTAAGTCGTGACAAATGATTAAGGGATGGAGGGAGAAGAGAAGCTTTGGGTTCTGCAGTTCTTTTCCGTACAGCCCCACGGGGAATTAATAATTTGCACCTGAACGTCTTTTAGCCTTCATGGCTTACTGTGAGACATCCAGGTTTGAAGGCTAATACCCTGTGGCTATTGGCCATTGCTCCCTGAAGTTAGTCTTTCCATGGTGCATATATGTTTACTGGCATTGCTACTGACACAGTGTGGACTGAACCAATGATGTCAAAAATATGAATGGCTTGAGCTAAACCTCTGTCACTCTGGGTGGGTATTGATTCTGTGAAGTCTTTATAGGGGAAAGACTAGTAGTGTACACACTATTAGGCCCTCTTGCTCAAGGACCTGTAGAGTGTTAATAAGTATTAATCTTCCCTCATCAAATCCATTCATTGCAGAACAAAACAAGCAGACAGCAAAGTGATATGGTAGAGGTCAGACTGTTTACAGGACAGAGATGCCATTTCAAAGGAATGAAATGTACTTGACCATATCTCTTTGACTGCACTATTACATGTGTCTTCAATTACACTATGGGCTGATTAAGATTTCTCTACAATTGTTTTGCACTCTTACAGCCTCTGTGGAAAACAGTGGAATTACTTCTCTTTTGTAGGCATGTGAGATCAGAATCAGCTTACACCACCACCACTGGCCACATGCAGATGCTTTTGGCATGAACATGCTTTCTGCTTCTGCCAGTGTATTTGACTTGTACCAACCCTGTACATGGTTTTGGTTGAGTAATAGTTTCCCAGTTATTTAGTACAGTGTTTTGCCTCTTCGTTTACATCAGCAGGACTTTTCCATTAGTGTACAACTTTGTATTCAGTTGGGACCAAGTAATATTCCATGCATACTCATTTTAGTCCATTAAAATATTACACATTTTGTATTTTTAAAAGGAACCACAGGAAATTCAATTCTTTCTTTCTTTGAGTTTCATTATTCCAATATCAGAAACCATATGTGGGCTTCTACTCTGTTGTTTGTTGTAACATGTGGCTGAAAAATAATATGAAATTGGGACTTAATTGGATTAAATGCCTGGCAGACATGCTACATCTGGTTTAAAAAAACCCCAAACATCTTCCTTTCTAAAAACTGTGAGGCCTTGACACTGGTAAAATGATGATTTAAAAAAAATAATGTTAAGCTGGTTAGATAAGAGAGCCCATCAATCATGAGGTTTGAGGCCTGATTCTTGGTAAAAAAACACCAGTAGCTCCACCAGAGTCAGTGGCATTAACACAGTATAAAACCTATTAATTTATGATCAAGCTCTAGTCTGTTATTTGGAACTGAGAGGACTATAGTCCAAGATCTGCAGTCTCTGCCTTTTGACGTTGAGTAGCTCAGTGTAGCAGGCCCCAACAGCTTTATATACTCTGCTGGGAAAAATCTTCTTCTGGACTTTTAAGTGATCATAGAATCATGGAATGATAGGGGTTGCAACGCACCTCTAGAGATTATCTAGTCCAATCCCCCTGCTCAAACAGATCTGTCTAGATCAAGTCACACAGGAATGTGTCCAGCTGGGTTTTGAAGGCCTCCAGAGAATGAGACTCCACAATCTCCCTGGGCAACCTGTTCCAGTACTCTGTCATCTTTACATTAAAGAGGTTTTTCCTTAGGTGGAACTTTTTGTGTCCCAGGTTTGGCCATTACTGTAGTCCACCACGAGAGCAACGCGTCAACCAGGGAGTGTTGCAACAGTTGGCATAGGCAGGGTGAGCAGGGAGGATGGGCAGGTATTAACGTACTAATTCCATAGAGAGCCACAACCAGGGGAAGTACTCTGGTCTTAAGCTGACAACACAGTGAGCACTCAACTGTGAACTAAAGCCAGGGCTCAGAAAGAGAATGCCCTGCAGATGATTGATGCATCCACCCAGACAGAGCTGGGTAGCAAGGATGCCTCAGTGTAGGCGAACTGCAGGAGGCATTTAGGTACATCTCTTACTAAAGTATGTGTGATAGATGCCATCAAGTCCAAGAGCTGCAGCATCAGATAAAAGAGCTGCAAGAAACTATTAGTAGGCTCCAAAGTATTAGAGGAACAGAGCTAGAGATTGACAGATGGTTCCAAACACAGGCACCAGCCTCTGCTGAAAATAAAATGCCTTGGGTCCTGGTTACACAAAAAAGCAGGGCCTCACTTTACAACCCTCCCTCCAGTGTCCCAGTCAAAAACAAATTTGAAGCATTAATGATGGAGGACATAGATGAGCAAGGTCTGAGTGGGGAACCCTCAGCAACCAATCCACCACCAACTGCCCCACTGGCAACAGGGAGCAGGCACTGTGAAAAGAAATGACGGATGCTCCTTGTAGTTGTCTCATTGCTAATGATATGAAGTAAGAAATGGAAAGGAGATAATTTCACCTTGTAGACTGGCTGAAAAATAGGAGAACTCACAGCAGGCAGGCAAATCTTGCTGGCTGTGGCTGTCTTTGACACCAGAATGAGGCAAAACTTGAGATATCTGAAGTGGAACACTGGTCTCACTTTGTATCATTCTCTGAGGTGTCCTGGACTCACAGAGGACCCACTTTTGCTTTGGTGAAGGTTGGGTCAAATCTCTGCAAATGGCAGGTGACTACAGAGGGTAGGCTGGGAGTAGGGAGAAGAGATAGACAAGATGGGGGTAGACTCTGATGTATTACGGTATTAGATGAATGTAAAAGGAGAAAAAAAGGGAAATGAGTACTTTTAGAAGTGTAACTTTATATTGTTTGAAGTGTTGTGCAAATTAAATGTGAATTTCCATTGCCTGGAACCTCAGTAGATATTTCATCAAATATCAAGCCAACAGGAATCATTAGGGAGAATGGCAAATTTAAGTGTTCTCTGTATAACCTGCACTTTCTTTTAATATTACAAATGGAATTTCAGTTGCATGTGCAGCAACTGTCGAAACAGAAGTGTGACTGGGGCAAGAGACAGGCTGTTTCACTTCAGGAACATTTACTCCTGGCTTTCCATGATGGCAGAGCATTCCCAGGCCTGCTTCAATATTTCTCTGTGATCCTGGCATTCAGGGAAAATATCCTGAAGCTGCTTAAAATTAAACAAGTGAAAGTAGTTAGTGCTTGTATATTGTAATTCCCATATGTGGAATGTAGTCATGCTTTTGTGAGGGAGCAGATGAGGCATGGAGAAATGAAATGTTCTGTGTACAGTGAAATAGTAAGTTGGTAGCAGAGCCTGGAGAAAGGAAATTGGATCTTCAGATTGCCAGCCCATTTCCTCCACAGCACGGGCTCTTGATATGGGCATTAATACCAACATTTATATTTCTATGTCAATTTTTTTTTCCCCAATGAATATTTATCTACATATGGTTGAGGGAGGAGAATAAGTGTAACCCTCATCTTCCCCAGGGTACTGCCTTTAACTGTTCGTTGGTACATTACAGAGGAAGATGGAAGATTTGTGTGTCAGTAAGTTAATGGATTTCTTTATCACCCACTTGGGCTTCAACCTATCCCACTCAAAACTGATCATTTGCAACAAACATGCCAGCTCTGAAGGCTGTAAATTCTGAATGTTAATTCAGTGAACAGTGATTCAAATGGAAAATAAGCAATGAAACTGTGAATGACCAAGCAGAAGAGAACAAAAAAAAAAGGACTGTAGCTGGGTTCAAGTCTAAATGAAAGATAGTCACCTGTTCTATGCCACCAAGGATAGACAGTGTCTCTAAAACTATTTATCTTGATTACTACAAGGTGTTTAGATTGTGGTTATTTTAGTTTTTGAAGCAAAACAAACAAAGTTTTCTTTCAGTGGATAAGAGAAACAGTGAGAATATTAGTAAATCTAATTTTCTTTCCACTGAATATAAATAAATGCTATGAATTTCCGTGGATTCAGGAAATGGATTTTTAATTTTTTTTTGCTTTTTGCTTTTTTTGGAACACACAACTAATCAAGTTTTGTTTATGGCCACAGTGCTGAATATCAGGGCCACACTCAACTCGAACAAATGCCAAAAGCTGCAGAGAAAGTCTGGGTCACTGTTCATGTTTTGGAAAGTAGCTTGTTATATCAAAAAATATCATAAAGTAAGACACAGACTGCATCTCTAAAGCACCTTGGGAAAATGACAAAACAAAGAAATTCCCACACTAGCAAGCTTTTTTTTTTTTCTTGTCTTCTGCAAAGCTGAGTCTTAGAAAAGGAATATGGTGAAAGACCATAGACTGTCTACTGAACTTTATACTTGGGAAACTGTAGTTTACTTTATTGATTTTTCAGCTAGAAAATTGTTAACTTCTCACACTACCTGATGGAAATAAAGTTTATGTTGCTGGAATCAGGCGGCTGAGATCAATAACAATATGGTGAATGCAAGCTACTTTTGTGTAAGTTGGCCTATACGGAGAGATGAGGTGTGGAAAAACAAAAGGCAGGGAATTTTCTTGAAGTACAGGTGTTTAAATGGTTGCTAGACTTCAACCTGGATTCCTAGTAAATTTTTAGGAAGGCCAGTTGCATGCAAACTCAAGTGTCTTTGTTGAGCAAATAAGGAAATAGTGTCCTGAAATAGTGTCCTTGCTTGGGAATGGTGCATTAAAATGATCCTTCCTGTTTTTGAAGCTAAAAGTTGTAATGAGCATTAATTGCAAGCACTCTTGCATGCTTTGGCTCCAATTTAGTCTCCATCTAAATTAGCTAGAAATCTATGGGCTTGATTTATTGCATTTGCAACAGTCGCACTAAAGGAAGGTAATTCCTTCTGAAAATGCCACATGCAGGCAGGAACAGGAAACCAATTAGGAATCAGTGGATGATAAATGGGCATTTTTACCAGCAGTTTACTTAATATCCCCATTAAATAAGCCTCTTTGCATTTATCATTTCATTCTCCCTCAGTCTATAAGGTCCTTTAATTGCTGCCTAAATGAGCCCTGTGTTTCAGTCCAAATTTAATCTTGGATCAGGAGAGAGATATCCTTTCCAATGCTTGCCTGCCCAGCTGCCAAGAACTGTCAGAAATGATCACATAACTTTGCACATTTTTCACAGGCTCATTGGAGAAATGTAAGATTGACAGAAAAAAAACCCAACTCAACAGAGGCCATATTTTTGCTTTAAATTGTAAACTATAGTGCGAGCAGCCCTTTTCCTCAATTGCATTTCCTGTATTTTTTTTTAAGTTGAACTAAAAATAGATGGAAGTTGTAATGCTGCCCTGTGCTTTTTCGTTTTGGAAAGTTACCTTCAGTGGCAGTAGATGTGTGGCAGAACTAATGAAGTGTTACAGAGTTTGTGCAGCAAACAATTACTGTCTGGCTGTGGCTGGTTGGATTGGTCACTGAACGTGTGATTTGTGGGCAGAACATGGCATCTCCAGGCTAAATGGCAGTCAAAAATGATAAAGAATCCCAAAGCAGTTGCCTTAACCTCCCTTTTAATGTTATTTTTTTCCCTGTGACACTCAGTTTTGGGGGTCTCTTAAAACAACAAATTTGTTGTGGTGAGGTTTTTTTGTGTAATTTCAAAGATCTAAGCTTGGAGCACAAGCAGATGTTTGCAGCATATTCATGGATCAGCCCCCAAACATCATTTTGAAAGGACATTCCCAGGCCTTCAGAGTCAACTGATTCTTGAACTGCAGTGGACTTTCACCTGGGTGGTCCAGATGTCAGACCTTGTGCCAAAAGTACAAAGACTAATCACCAGTGGTCTCAACTTCACATATTTTTTAAAAATTGGCAGCGAATAACAGGCCCAGAGGATGAATATTGCCCAGATATCCACTGTTGATTAATTTTCCCAATGTCAAAAGAATACACATCTGCCTTGGTACAAAGAGCAACTCAAAGCGAATGCTATTAACTTGCCCTTCATCCAGATCCTTCAACTTCTAATTTAAAATATTAACCGAAATGGAGCCCAGTGCTAACGATAGAAGATTTTAACCAATGTCAGTGGGAGAGTCTAGGACTGAGACACTCAAATCTAGTGTTAAATAATGGCAAGTGTAATAATAAACTCCAGAATAAAAGAATGAGTGAATCTCTTGTCTAACTTGGCTTTCTAATACCATAAAAAAACCAAATAACACAAGAAAAGAAAGAAATACAACTTCTGTGGAGCTCTGATCAGAAGCATGGGATTATAAACTATCTGCTTTATATATGTGCTTGCCTGTAATTTTTCTTCCTTTAAAAAAAAAAAAAAGAAATTCTGAGCATATAGATAATAACAGCATAGGAAACATTACATGCATCTCAAAAATATTTTTTTCTTAATTCATTGAAAGGTGGTTGAGTATGGACACTGTCATGTGGATTCGAAACTGTAGGAAAAATCATAAACAAAGGTAATCGTATTCTGTTGAGAAAGAGAAATGATTGATGGGCTCCAGGGTATACTAATATAAGATTTGTCTTATTTTACTGTCTCCATTAAAGATTCGAAGGTGAGAGTAAGGAGGAAGTTATTTACATTCAGACATGATACAAAGCTGTCATCCTATGCCATCCAAAATCAGCCACTTTCAAGAATTTTTGTCTTAATGTTTTCTTTAAATCATTTGTCATCACAAAGAGTCTGGGGAAAATCCGACCTGTAACCTAATATTTCAGATAATGAAGATGAGATTACCGCATAAGGATGGCTGTACCAAGCCAGACCAAAGGCTCATTTATCCCAGCTTCTGTCTCAAAAGTGGCCAATAGCAGATGTCTAGGGAAGAGTGTAAAACAAGAGCCAGCATTCAGAGATACAGTTCCTGACTGAGGAAGCAGAGGTGTCAAAAGATGAGGTATTCCTCCAAATTAATACATTCAGCACCTGAGAGACTAGTCAGGACTACATGTTAGTTATCTTCAGCTTCCGAGAACTAACAGGTAACAGTTATCATTTTTCAAAAAGCCACTAAGAAAATCAAGCCAACAAAATCCAGTCCTTCAAGAGGAGGGTGTGGGAATGAAGTTTTGTCACCGATCATGGCTGACTTTGAGGCCAAAAGAGACCTGATGCATTTTCAACATGATATGATGATGTCCTGTGTGTGTTCCCAAGCATTTAATGTATCCATTTATAACCAGTAAGAAGTGGGGGAGGAAAATGTTGAGGTTGCAAAATCTGCAAAACTATTTGGGTTAGTCCAGACAAAATGAGATGTTGAGGAACTCTTGTGGGACTTAACAAAGCTAAGCAACTGGGGACCATGATGTCAGATGAAATTCAGTGCTGAAAAAATACATGCTAATACACATTGGAAGGAATAATTTGATATGCTTTGTTCTCATTGAATGCTTAGTTCTAAATGAACGCTGCAGAAAAGGGCTTGGCTATCGGTGGACAAATCAATGAGCAGCAGTGGTGAAGAAGCAAGGGAAACATTAAAATCAGGGACTAAAGAACATTGAAAATACTGGATTGTCATCATATAATTATAAGTGAAAATAAGAGCCTAAATAAGAAAGTCAAGGGATAGAAGTAATGAAAGTTATTAAGGGCGTTGCATGAACTCTGTATTTGGGGAGAATCAAAAGATTTCAGTGTAAGAAGACCACTGGGAGGAATCATGATGAAAGCATGTAAAAATATGAAGGACATAAAAGAGATATATCATGGGTTCTTATTTATCTTTTCTCCTGTGAGAAACAAGACTACGAAGTAAAAGCCCAGAATAAGGCTACAGGAGTTCAAATGTCTATCAGCCTGTCTTTAAACTCTAAAAGAACTCGGACTAATTTTTTTATGGTAACAAGGCACAAACTCTGAGAGGCTTTTCTCCTTTCCTCCTCTTTTACACGAGGGAAAGCTTAGGAAAAAAAAAAAGAAAAAGACAGTTATCTCTTAGCTTGATAAATATAATATCTTTACCAATATTACTCCCCAAGTAGGCTTTGGTAGAAATGCATTAACCAAGCTTTCTAATGGCTAGTTAACATTTGATGGAGATATATCTCTTTGTCATGCTACTTTCTTCTCACATCTCTTAAATCTACTCAAGGCTTGTGGTCAGCTGATGGCATAGTGCCCAAGTTGAGGTGTGTTTGGGCAAACATGGCTGTCTGATCCTCATGAGGTATTAACTCAGCCTAGGCTGAGGCTCACTGCTGAAGCCCACTGCTGAGGCCCACTGCTCTATAGCAATTTCAGCTTTTTGAAGGAATGATGTATGTCAACCTAAACCACTATCTGTAGATACTACATGACTTACCCACCCAATTCCTTGACACATGATGCTATTTACCACCAGAAAATATCGATATGTATGCATAGAAAGATCTATTTATGGGTAGATAGGTCTGTTGTTATACAACACTGAAGAGCATCTTGTTTTCCTGACCAAATAATAATTTGACAATCATCCAGTAAAAGACATTGGAAACTTTTTGTTAGCAACATGACACTATCAACTATAGGATGCTGGAACTGATCTAGATCCTTAAGTTCTAGACAAGCCTCATGCAACGTGATATAGGTGCTGGCTAGTGACATGAAACTTTTTGTTATAACTTTACACTGTCCAAGCATTTCTCTAAGCTGGTAGCTTTTGAAATATCCCTTCAGACAGGTCTACAGGTAGTTCAATGTCATAAAATCAGGGGCTCAGAATTGCACCTGGTGATTGTATGCAGTAAAAACATAGAAATGGATTTTTTTTAAAAAGCTTCATTTACTTGTGTGCTATAGTAATAAAGATAAGGACCTCATTGTCATTGGGTGTATGTGGCATGCTTGTGTATTCATATGTTTTGTTCTTTGTGGAATGGCTGAGTCTGCTGTATCTTGTTCTTCATGCATAGTCTTGACCCTTTCACTCTCTTGCAGCAGTGAGTCTGTAACAGAGGTGACTGGCTGTACATGCAGCCCATGACTGGTTATACAGCAGCACTTTGAAGTGAGGGGAAGCCCACATCTCAGAAAAAGAAAGCTTGTAAGACTCTTTCTTTCACACAGAAAGGATGACAGAGGGGCGTGTAGCCACAGACCCCTAGGCTAGAGCTGTACCCCTAGGCTAGATCTGTACAAAGCCTGATGGCTTTGTAGGAGAAATCCTCAGTTTGATCTATGGTGTTCTCCCTCACTCCCCCAGTTCATTCAAGTTCCAAGAAGGAATAACGCTTATTCCCCGGAAAATTAACAGTTATACTGCCTTACCAATGTCAACCATTGATCTAAGTGTACTTTATACCCTTATCGCTGTTTTACAGATGACATAACTATGGTGCAGAGAGCAAGATGAGTACCCAGCATTGTTAGCAGGCTACTGGCAGAACCAAGAATGAAAGCCTGGTCTATGGCATGGCATCTTGCCTTCACAGCTTTGCAAAAGCTGGATTGCAGGGTCACTCGGGTAATGCTTGTGTCTTCCTATTTGTCCTGTAAAACATATGTCTCTCCTGATAAAAAAATAATAAGGAAATGGCCTGTCAGAATAGGGTGAATTCCTGTACAAAGATTCTGCCTATTATTGCTTGGAATTGTATTTTTTTTTTTTGACAGTATAGCTGTTACGTTGATGTTGGCTAGCAAACTATGAAAATATAGTAAGGAGAAGGAAAGAAAACACGGAAAAAATGAGTGCCCAACTATTTTGTGCATCTCCTAAATAGTTCTGTAATTTAGCAGTCTGTATGTGCCCTCCTGAAAATCTGCACACTGCATAAAACAAAGTGCTGAACATCTTTGAAAATACAGGCTGTAGCAGCAGACACATAATTAAGAGAAAAATGCTAATAGCCTTTATGTCCAGGGTGACATGAGGGGTTAAGAGTGCATATGTGTTTGTGACTGGATTTCACTCCTAAACTGAAATCATTCAGTCATAAAGTGGTGAATAATATAAGATATTCCTTTCCAGTAAAATATTTTTGCCTTTGAGAAAGTAACTGCCATTAATTTGTAACAGCACATACTGGCTCTCTTAAATTAGCATTTTCCAGGATAATAATCTGGCTAAAGACATATAATGAGAAAACTATTTCTTGCATACATTTTTTTAAACTAGTGCCTGTAATCTCATCAAACCATTCAGCAGTGGATGTCTTCACTGCATTCATGTTTCATAGACTTCCAGTTTTGGAAAGGTTGGATATGTTTTTGTAACCTAGCCACCTTTTCATTGAGCACCTGTTGCGCTTAAATTTAGCAACTGATTTTCAGTTGCCTGCACAACTGTGGTTGCATGCAGTTAATCAGAGCATATAGCCACTGCTTCTCTCCTTTATACAACTAAAGCTTTCACAGTCTTGCTTTTTGATGTTTGGAAAGTGAATGAGCTGAGAAGGCACAGGATTGTATCATGACATTCTGCTTTAGAGAATCACTGGGATAAAAGCAGAAGGCTTTGAGATCAAGGACAATTAATCAGACCTGGTTGCCCAAAGATATAGTTGGCATTCTTGACCATGATGTAGAGTAGGGGTTGTAGAGCAATTTAATGGAGCTCTGAGGTTGGACATGACAGGGAGAGTTCATGGAGTGTGATTTTCTATACTATGGTATGTTGTGGAGTACTGTGCAGCTATAGCTGTTCTGGGAGGATTATGCAGTGTGATACAGTGTTTGTTTAGTTTTCTCTAGATTTGCCTAGGAATCCTGCAGTCTTAACAGAGGTCTGAGAGCTTAAATCTTAGTGGAAAGGATCCATTTGGGGTTACGGTCAAGGCCATAATGAAGAAATAGGCATTGTCCTCATACAGAGAGCATCAACTGCAGAGATATCAAATGAACCGATACCTTTAAAATGTACTGGGACTGATAAAAAGATGGGCTCTTAGATTACCACTAACTGCTGTCTGCTGATGTCTGCTGTTATTTCATTTATATTGTCTATGGAAAATATTCAAAGCCTTAAAGGACAGAGGAAACGTTCTTGTAAAGTTGCTTTGTGTTCCATAGAGCTACCTCATAGAGGTAGAGAGAAGATAAAAATTTTACAGGTGCTTTAAAAAGTTGCAAACTCATTGCCTTAAAAGTGATGTTTAGGGCCTGTATTTACTGACATGTGCATACATACATATGTGCACAATGGGTGTGTCTTCATGCAGTAAATTTCTCCTGAAGTATTTCAGGAAGATATTCTAATAACACAATCCTTGCTTAAAACCCAGCGCTGACAAATAATGGCATTTGACTCCTACCTAATTTTATTTTTTTTTCTGGATTTCCTGCTCTCTCTGAGAATCTGATCCTCAGCAGTAAAGGATTAAAGTCTCATGCTGTAACATTCGTCCTTCTTGCTGAATGAATAACATGATTAAGGTATATGGGGAAGTGGAGTGACAGTAGCAAGTTCCATAGGTACAAACCCCCTCAGGGGTTGTGCTGCAATATACAATGATTTACTTGGCAGCTATTTGCATGCAACAAATGCCTGGGAACATTTCTCTGGAACTCTGGACAAATTCTGCGATGGAGGAAGTGGAAGAAGACTCATCTGGGAGAGGAGAGCATTTCTTCCTGCCACTGTGTAGACAGCGCAAAACAGGAGCAAGGTGAAGTGAGAGACTAGCATGTTTTGAGTGTATTTTGTGTCTCGTGAGAAATAATGCATCTAATCCTGTACACAATGGTGTGATAAAAACAGCCAACACCACACAAGGTATTATAATTGACATACTTGTGATCAGATAGCACAGACTAACTTGAGTCCAACCAGCACAGTCCTGGGCTAGGTGCAAGGCCTCATTGCTCCAGAGTGAAAATGTTTCTTCTGAGAACTTGGTGTTGGCTGAAGACCTACTTTGCAAAATCCAATTATGAGCTGTAATTTCTTTTTCAAAGGCTTCAGTTTTTCTGTAGGGCTTATCACTTCACAGATTTTGCTGCGTGAATATTTTTTTCAGCATTCCTGTTAGTGAACAGAGTGCTTCTATCCTTGCTTTGCAGAAGGGGAATGAAGACACTGAAAAAAATAGTGTCATATCCATGAAGGGACCAATGCTTCCAAGTGTGGCTTTGGTATCTTAATCCAAACCTAGATTCTCAAAAATTGTGCTTTGCTAGTAATTTAAGTCTGCAGTTGCCTAAGATTTTACATGTGGGATTTTCTGGAACCTAAGTTCTGCTTCTGGGCATTCTCTTAGGCACCTCAGCCTTGACAGTCTGAGCAGCTCAGAGCCGGTTTCATGCTTCAAATTTCTTTGAATCCATAAATGATGTGTTCCTTCTGTCTTCTTGCCTGAGCAGTTCGGTCTCTGAATCATAGAATGTTAGGGATTGGAAGGGACCTTTAGAGATCATCTAGTCCAACACCCTGCAGAAGCAGAGTCACCTAGATCAGGTCACACAGGAACGCGTCCAATTGGGTCTTGAAGGAAGGAGATTCCACACCCTCCCTGGGCAGCCTGTGCCAGGGCTCCCTCACCTGAACAGTGAAACATTTTTTTCATATGTTTAAATGGAACTTTTTGTGTTGCAGCTTCATCCCATTACCCCTTGGCCTGTTGCTAGATACAACAGAAAAAAGTGATGCCCCAACTTCCTGACACCCATCATTTAGATATTTGTAAATATCAATTAAATATCCCCCCAATCTCCTCCTCTCCAGACTAAACAGCCCCCGTTCCCACAGCCTTTCCTTGTATGAAAGATGCTCCAGTCCCCTGATCATCTTGGTGGCCTTATGCTGGACTCTCTCCAGTAGTTTTCTGTCCCTCTTGAGCTGGGAAGCCCAGAAGTGGAGAGAGGACTCCAGATGAGACCTCACCATGGCAGAGTAGAGGGGGAGCAGAACCTCCCTCGACCTGCTGGCCACACTCTTCTTGATGCATCCTAGGATGCCATTGGCCTTCTTGGCCACAAGGGCACATTGCTGGCTCATGATTAGTTTATCAGTTTACTGTCTACTAATATTCCCAGGTCTCTGCAGAGCTGCTCTTCAGCAGGGCAGTCCCCAGCCTGTACTGGTGCATGGGGTTGTTCCTCCCCAGGTACAGGACTCTGCACTTGTCCTTGTTGAACCTCATGAGGTTCCTCTCTGCCCAACTCTCCAGCCGGTTGAGATCCCACTGAATGGCAGCACAGCCTTCTGGGGAATCAGCCAGTCCTCCCAGTTTGATGTCATCAGCCAACTTGCTGAGGAACTCTGTTCCCTCATCCAGGTCATTGATGAAGATGTTGAACAAGATTGGCCCCAGAACCAATCCCTGTGGAACTCTACTGGCCATGGGCCTCCAACTTGTTCATGTGCCATTGATCAGCACACTGAGTTCTGTCATTCAGCCAGCTCTTGATCCACCTCACTGTCCACTCATGCAAGCCACACTGCCTGAGCTTTTTGATGAGGATGTAATGGGAGATGAGGATGTAATGGGAGATGGTGTCAAAAGCCTTTCTGAAGTCAAGGTAGATGACATCCACTGCTTTCCCCTCATCTAACTAGCCAGTTATACTCTCATAGAAGGCTATCAAATTGGACTAACAAGATTTTCCCTTGGTGAATCCATGTTGACTTCCCCTGATAACCATATTATCCTTTCTGAGTTTTGAGATGGCATCCACCATGAGTTGTTCCATCACCTTTCCAGGGATGGAGGTGAAGCTGACTGGCCTGTAGTTTCCCAGGTAATCCTTCTTGCCTTTTTTGAAGATTGGAGTGACATTAGCCTTCCTCTAGTCCTCAGGCACCTTGCCAGTTCTCCAAGATCTTTCAAAAATGAGGAAGAGTGGCTTAGTAATAATATCAGCTAGTTCCCTCAGCACTTGTCTGCATCCCATCAGGTCCCATAGATTTATCTGTGTTAAAGCTTGCCCAACAGGTCTCTAACCTCATCCTCATCCACCAAGTGAAAGTCTTCAATTCTCCACACTGTTCTACTATCCTCCAGGAATATTATACACCCTCCAGGGAATTTATTAGTACACAGATCCCAATACTGAGGGCTTAAACAACAACTGGATGGCTGCCCAACCAGGAAGTCCAACCACCTTGACAACACTTAAAAGTACGGTTATGAAATGAGACAAAATTTCACTTATTCATCTTTTTTTAAATATCCTGTTTTGAAATCTAGACTCTGTTTATTAATAAGTCTGCTAAGGCAAAGGGGATGAATGGTCCAGTGGGGATGCACTGCTATGTGCCCCCACTCTGGTCTTGTGGTTCACCATCTGTAGACTGAAGAAGCACAAGCAGTGCTGTAATGTTTCTCAAAAAGTCTAAGCCTGGACTTGCCAAATCCTTCAGCAATTTAAGCAGGTGGGTGCTGAAACTATGATACGTTTTTCTAGCAGGAAGATAAACTACAAGGTCTATAAGTTTGAGTGAAATCTTTGAGTGTATTTCACTGGACAGATACTGTGGAGGGGGGTACTACCTTGTCAGAATCAGGGCTTCCTTGAGCTGTTTGCAAGAACCCACTATGCTCCTGTCCTTCTTGCATCTAACCTTGAAAGCCACATTTCTTGATAGAGAGTATGTATTGACAGTGATAAAATGTCTTTGACATTAGCCACAGTTGCCTTTCTGTAGGTGGACTGATGTAGTGTGGGATAATGTTAGTGGTGATGGTCACCATTTTATTCTGGTGGACTTATTACTGCAGGTTGTCACAATCTGCATCTCTGGGGTTACATGTAGCCCTTTGTAAATCTTAGACAAAGTGAAACAGGAGAGTCTTTAAGTGACTCTGTATTTACAGGCTCCTGTTTTACTTTTCTTGCTCGCACTGGTGTGGTGGAACTTTTGTGAAAAACGTCATACTTCTCATTTGTGCATGAGGAGGGCACCAAAACATTTTGACATTTTCTTTGAAGGAAAACCAGATCCTAATGAATAAAAAGTATGCTTTGAAAATCTGGTGCTAAAATGCAGAAGGAAAGCACATGGGAAAAGAGATACCATGCTAAAATGAAAAGAAAGGTGGCTATATGATGATTATTTCAACAACAGTCTAAACAGCATTATGCCAAATATTGCAAAGGGCTTTATTAAGTGGGGATGAAAGGAGGAAACAATCAACAAGAAAGCAGATGGAGTGGAAATCGTGTAGGATCATATTACAAGGAAAATGGAGAAGTTAATGCATAGACTCCTGCCTAAGTAAATGCTGATAGTGCCAGCATTAACTACCAGAGATTTTTATGTTGAAGATGCTCTGGGCTGTTTGAAGCAGCGTGAATCATTTGAGAAATCACTGAGGTCAAATCCAGCAGAGAATATGTAGTGCCTGCAGAGAGATACCTGCTCAGGTGAGTGCCATCAAGTTCCCTCTCCACCATGCAACAACACATCAGCAAGGTGGGTCATCAAGTTTGCACCGTCTCATGTTGCCTGTTACTCCACTCTGCTTCTGCATTATAAACATTTTTGTCCACAATTTCTGACACCGTGGAAGTACAGTAGATATTGCAAGGGTCCTCTTTTGGATTCCTTTGGCTACTTAAGTCATTGTGGCTCTAGGTTGTTTAAAGAGGGAATATGTCCCCTCCTATGCAGAACTGTTACTCTGTGTGATGTGTAGGGAATCTATACGGCTCTTGGGTTGTTGCAGACCATGCATCATACTGTCATAATTGATTTAACCTCACTAAGCATAACTGAGAACACCTGTTTTCTCTGAGTGATATTTCTTCTTCACGTGTGTCACAGCTATTCTCATTATTTACAGTGTATTTTTAGACCTCACATTTAATCGTGGCATACAAGTGCAAAAGTCTCTTTTCCACAAGAAAAAAATTTTCATTATCTTGTTTTTTAAAATAATTGTATCATGTTTTTGACAGCTAAATAAATGGATTTTATTAAACAGGATTATGGGCTGAGATTATTTAGTATTCCTTTTTTATTATCTAGTGTAGCCTCTGCTGGGAGCTGTGAGTTTCTTTTCTTCATTTCCAACATTGATTCTTGCATTAGACGGTTACATTGAATAATTAATATACTTCCTGTGATTGATGATTTGCATGGCCTGAATATTAGGTTATCAATCATGACCCACTTGTTCTAATGTAATCATATTGAAAACGTGTCAAAAGCTGTTTACCCAACAATGACAACAGGAGCTGTGATATTGAAGGTGCCTGATGCACTACAGCAGGAAATATCCTGGTTGAACATTCATAATGCAGAGATTATGAGTTCCTCAAATTGATGTAACAAAAGCCTGGAGCCCTTGGTGAGAGTTATCAGCTCCAATAAGAAAAGCTCTTTTTTCAGCTAGAAAATCATACTGATTTTCTTTCCTTTTATCAGCTGCTTAGTGACTTTTTGAGCCTACAGTGTGAAGTAATTATGTTCTGTGCTGCACAGCATAAAGAAGCTGGAAAAAAATGGTAAAGTGTACTTTTAAAAAAAGAACAACACTGCCTGTATGTGTTGTCACTGGAAGGAGAAAGCATCGTTAAAGTTTTGCCACAGTTCATAGTTTCACCGGATTACTGCAAACACTGAAAAAGTGAGTTTTACCTCTGTAGGAATCATTAAAGCAGAGCACCAAATTTTAACTCTTGGAGTATAATGTGTATTTCACTTGCAGTGTATTTCTTAGCTCATAGATGTTTCTGCAGACCATACCGGTTCCATTTTGATACTCCGTTACTCTTTACCTTGGCCAGCTACAATAACTGTCAGATTTAATTGTACATACTCATTTCACTCTGTCTTTCCTTTTTCCTGTGACAACTCAGATTAACATGGGCATTATATTGAGGTTCAGCTCTACAAACTCATAATGATAGAAATACTCCCTGTAAGACAAAGCTGTTTGAGGGGGAGAAACCTAAAGCACTAGACTTTGTAATTCCAAGGAGCAAAGCAAAGATGTTTCTTTCAAATTCTCCTGGCTTCCACTCTGAACCATCGAGCACATGGGTTTTCCAGACTCCTTTGTTCACAAAAAGTCATGGAGTGATGCTTTTCCTGGCACTTGGTAGTGCTTTACTCCTCACATCGCCTTTTGGCTTTGATGGAGTCCTCAAAAGCACAGCTCCTTCCAGCTCACTGTTGCTCTTCACATTGGGCAACTTAATTGGTGTCTGTAGACCAAAATCAGATTGCTCATCGAGATTAAGAGTACTACAATTTTTTCCAAATGTGAGGACCCTACTAGTTCTGGCTAGCCTTCAAGCCATGTATTCATGGAGTTTGTACTGCTGTGGTCTCTGAATAGCTGGAATGGTTGACAGTCATAAGAAGAAAGACAATTGAAAAATTTTAATGTTTAGGAAAAAAAACCCTACAGTTTTTTTTTTTTTCCATTAGCCAGTATTTTACTCTGTTCCTCCAAAAGAGGAAAAATGTATAAGTGTTATGTTTCTTAAGTGATACAAACCAGCAGGAGGGGTAATCTCCTGGGATATCACCACAGTTGAAGGCCAAGTGTTTCAATTACTTAATATATGACAATATTAGCCTTGTTGTGTCTCACAGTGATTAAAACATAGAGCAAGTATGTTCATTGTTATAGGAAAAAGGATTCTTAACATAATTTTTAATAATAAAACTGCAGAAATCTGGAACAAGAGAAAGTGTAGATGGAAAAGATGTAGTCATCTAATTTCTCTGCCAGTGCAGGATTTCACTGTGCATTTTTAGTATATTCTTAGTGTAATAGGGTTACTTAGAAAACTATGCCCCAACCTGTTGGATTTGAATGTAACTACAGTGATTCATGGCTTTTATGATTTCTTGGCTTGCATCTCGGTACTTAATTCAAAGTGCCTCAAACACTAGTGCTTCTACAAACATGGGAAATTAAGCAAATGAATTAAATTGTAAGAAAAGTTAAGATGTTTCTTAGCTTCAGCGAGCTACATCTTCTTCTATTACTTTTTATCTCACCAAATAGTTCCAGAGTTGTTAACTCAAGTCAGTGAGGAATATTGTGTTAGATTTCTCCTCATTTCTTGTTAGAAATTGTCTTCAAAATGAGGGAATATATAAAAAGAGTAGGCTCTGAATTTTTTTAATTTGCCTGATATTTTTTAAAGCCTGTGTTGCCTGTTAGTAACATCTCCTCCACAGCTAAGAAATTTTTCAACCTTTGATTACTTTTAAAGTAGAAACAGGGACTGTGCATTTATTGAAATGACCCCAGGAAGGGCACCTCCAGAAAGACTCCCCAGATCTCTGACTGATAATGAAAGAGTTAGTAAAGGTAACACTATAGTTTCTCTCTCATGCTGGTGACCGATCTTTCACATATTTGTGTATTTGTTGTGGCACAGCCTCTTCCCACCTGGATGAGTTCCTGTGTGACCTACTGTAGGCGGTCCTGCTGTGGTAGGGGGGTTGGACTAGATGATCTTTCGGGGTCCCTTCCAACCCTTAAGATTCTGTGTGATTCTTTTGTTTGCATTATGGTAAGTTTTTACTTGTCACGTATTTTGTGTGAAGTAGATCAGATGAAAAGCTCTGTATATAAAAGAGGAGCATAAAAACTACCCATCTTGTAAAGCACTGACTGCTTTATAAAACTTTCCTACAGGAAAAGCTGTTTTGCGTTCTGAATTGCCGTTTTTACATTTTTTTAATTATAATTTTTTTTGGTTATTACCCAAAGACTAAAAGCCCACTAATTTTCAGTTGTTTAGTTTCTCAGCTAGTAGTAGAACTTTCCTTGGAAAGAAGCAGCATTTTATGGAAACCATCAGTAAACTGTTTTTCTACAGAAAATATTTGAGTAGCCCTCCTCTGTGTACATAGCTATAAAAATATTAGGGCAATATGTGCTAAGTGGGCGACACAATTGTTTCAGCACACAACACCCATCTCTGCCAAAAACAAATTACTCTAGTGAGCTATTTAACATAATAGGACTTAGCAGGTGTTGGGACACATCTTCAAACAAACGAAAACCAGGCAATGGCTAATTTATTGGAAGGAACAGTCTAACCAAAATGTTCTTCTTAACCACAACACTTGAATTCCACAGGAACACAAATCTATTGTCCTCCAATACAGAGCTCATGTGTGTGGGTGACAAATCTTTCTAGGCAACTAGATACATATCTGATACTGCACTTGGAAAAGATCAAAACAGACATGGACTATGGAGGCGAATGAACATTCTTCAATATACCACAATTATAAATAAGTACGGAAAAAAGTCCATTCCCTGCTGACTCTGAATGGAAAAGAGTTGGAGAGAAAAAGAAAAAGATGTCTGTATATGTTTTCTTTAAAATTTTGGAATGCATTCAGGCTTCACACCAGGCAGCAGAGAGAGAAGCAGAGGATGCTGTTCTCATATGCATCTCATGCTTGGAAATAGCATGAATTTTGTCATCAATATTGTCCACAATGTTCTCTTGACCCCAATCGGGATATTTTTATTTCTACGTTTATGAAGAGTGAAGGATTATTTCGCAGGTGGAGACGTGAGGGGTAGTTTAGTAGGGAAAAGGGCAATCTGACTCATTGTATTTTGCAAAGGTGGCACCACAGGCCTTGGCCATCAGGCAGGTGGGCTTTCCTGATACTTCTTCACCTGCCACTGCAATTCCTTGAGTTGCTGTGGAGCCTGCAGCACCACCCATGCTGTGCCTGCCGGAAGACTGATCACACATGAGCTTCCTGAAGCACATGACAGCCACTTTGCATTTGATGTCATTGATGCCAGCCTAAGGTGACAGAGTTATCTTATTCTTGGCATCCTCACAGATCCTGTTGCTGGCCATGGATGCTCCTCACAGCTACTATAAATACTGTATTGCCGCAGAGGGGGTGACAGGATACTTCTGTGTTGTTTTGCTAACTTCTCCTATGAACATTAGGAAATAAAGCTGAGTGTCATGCAGCACTTGGCAATTTCTTTGCCAAAGATTTATTATTTTCTTTAATATTACCTTTCCCCCTTTCCACTTCCTTCCCCTGCCAGGTTCTCAGTGGCACTATTAGGATGAATGTATCTGTCAACTTCAAACTGTGACTTTTTTTTCTCTTTTTGTAGAGCTGTCCCAAAGCATACCTGGGAGCTGAGAATTTTTTTTAAAAAAGAGAAAAAGCAAGCAGAGGCCTCTGTAGCATAAGATTGCTGGGCTTGCCTCTAATGTGAACACCCACCAAAGCAAGGGCAGGGGAGGCTCATTAGGTGCCACCAATTCCCACTGCCTTTTCTATTTTTGGGCCAGCTGTCATGTACATGGGGTGATCCGCCTGTCCTTGACGTTTGGTGTAACATCTCAATGCCACCTCATCGTACCTTTCCTCCTCTTGCACACTGTGATGGGAGAGAGGAGTAGCCACCGTTGCCATTATGCCGCTGGGTCAAACGGCCAATTAAGCAAGCACGGGCTGGATGTGCCCAGGCGAGGGCTTGGGCAGACAGAGGGGAGCAGACTCTGTCTGCAAACCCTCCTCACCACCTCTGCTGCATCCCTGGGAACTGCCAGGAAGAGCATTTGAGCTGCCTGTAGCTTTAATGGCACAGCACCGGGGAGCAGAGGTCTCCCAGGATTAATTAATGGGCATCCTGAGAACACGTTCTCATTATAGCTATAGCGCTAAGGTTTTTTTCTCATTTTGCAGAACATCAAACGTATTAGATAGTGTGTGCAGGGTGGAGGGGAGGAGGAATGTGGAAGGCAGAGGCTACGGTCAGAGGGAAGCGATATGGACCAGGAGATTGAATCTGACCCTGTCAGAAGCTGTCACGGGACTTAATATTGCATTTATTTCAACTGGATTTTCTCTGGTATAACGCGGCTGACTTTGGGGGAATGAGCCTTGCTTTCAAGGGATGTGCAAGTCCCTCGGGGAATGAAATGCCACTGATAATAAAGAGCTCGTGCTGACATCCCTCACCACGATTTTTATTTGTTTGTAGCTGCTCATTCTTTGTTAGAGCACAGAACTGGTGAGGCACGTGTGTTTTGTTTCTCTCATGTGATTTTCCCCGCCAGTCAGCATGGCTTATGCTCAATTAATTCCATCAATATACGGTGCCCCCCAGCCTCATCTGCACTTGTGTAGCATGACAGGCAGTTGTGAATATACCACTAACTGTGTCCAGACAAAGGCGTGAGGAGGCTCCAAGAGGGGTCTATTAACTCCACAGACAGACTGCAGCTTCGGCTGAGGCACAGCCCCTTTGCAGGAGGGCTTTCTTATTTGGTGAAACACTTAGTAAAAAGTGTTTCCTCCCTCCTGGTGAATTAACCGCCACTCAGATGCTGGCAAGCTGCAGCAATGTTATCTCAGCCGTGTCTTACAAAACACCGGGGTAGCTGGATGCGGTTCTCTGGTGCTCTCAAGCACATACAAAACACAAGCTCATTGCCCTGAAGAGTTCAGGGTTTCACCTCGTGAAATCAAGCAGTGCAGGTGATCAACTCTGGGTGAGTGTTTTGATAAAGAAGGCACTCTGACCACGTTCTGTCCCATTGATATGATTAAGCAGCGATGACTTTCTCTGAAAGAGCATTGAAGTTCACAGCCATCATTTCATCTTTTTTCTTCATAAAATGGCAACGAATCCATTTATATCTTGGGGCTGTGTGATTCCCTCAGCAGAGGGGCAAGGTGCTTGTAGGTGAACTTCAACCGTCCAAAGAACAGGGAGCAAAATAAAAAATGGTGGTTTTCATCAGAAAAAATATCTCTTTCTGTGCACTGGGTGTTTCAGAGGCATGAGGCTGTACTAACAGGGGTGCAATCTGATGACTAATCCCGTTAGAGGTGCTGTTTACAGATTACCAACTTGTTTGAGGGACTAGAAAGCAACACTGGAATATTAAAAAAAAAAATCAAAAAAGAGAGAGAATATTTTCTTAGAACGGCTGTGACACGAGAATGTGAGATGTTAGTTATATTGAAACACTCTTTCAGCCGACAAGGTCACTTGTGGCAATAATCTGCTCATTAGAGGTGTAATCCATCACTCAAGTAATATCAATTTAGTGCCAGGGTTTTAATGCAGGTTGTACTAATCATTAGCGGCAGTTTGTCAACTGCATAATTCACAAGGGATTGTGGGTATGCATGATTTAGCAGGCGACCCTTGACCTCTGCTGAGTAAGAAGCCTGCCTTAGAGGCAAAATCAAGAGGGACAAAAAGCAGTGCTCACTCATGAACAATTATTATGCTTAACAGCATGACTGTCATTTTAGAGGGAAAGGGAGAAAACAGTATGTCCTGAATAATGAAGGATTAAAATTCACCTGAGACTTGGCTCCAGCTACAACTCTGGAGTCACTACCCTCACTTAAGGGGGCAGGAAGAAGACAACACTTTTTTTTATTGTTTACTGAAAGGCCCCTTAGCTAATATCTACGAGCGAAAAGCCCTTCTGCCTTGCAAAACACGAGGGGATGATCACAGTACCAGACTTATTTATTCTCACGCGGTGAAAATGTTGGTTTACTCCTGTCTCTATCCCAGGTGCCAAGTACTGGGATTGACCTGTGACTGTCATAGGTGAAAAGTATTAGTTAGGAAAGTCTGCATTAGTGTCAGACAGGTAGAGGATTTCCCCTCAGGCTGTTAATTCATTTGGAGGGAAGAGGAGAATAACCTGAAGTGAATTTCTGCGCCCACCTGAAATCTACTCAGAGAGTTAAATGCATAGTTTGATTTACCAATCATTATAAATGTAGTATAGCATCATATTCTCTATTTCAACTGCTGGAAAAATCCATTTCTTTTCACATCCCACTTGGGAAGTTATCGGTGTCTTGCCTTGCCGTATTGCTGCTCTGTTTTATAATAGCAATAATCCTCCTGAAATCTGGCAGCTAGGACCAGTTAAGTGCCCTAAGCTTTACTGCAATTAAGGCACTTTTTTGCTTGCAGTAATTCAGAATTGGCTTTGACTTAAAAACTGAAATTTAACAAGTGATTTAGCCTGTAATGTGCTCTAATTGCTTTTGGTATTTTGAAAGTGGGGGATGGGTGGGAGAAAGAAGAAAGAGGTCAAACAACTTGGTAATTTTACAGAAAAAGTCACAAATGAACTTGCACATCACACTCTATCTGACAGGAGTTTTGTTAGGCACATCAGCCTCCTGCTTGTAAGGCTTTCTGTTAATAGATCTGTACGTGACATCTATGTTTATATTTTAAAATTATGCTCTGAAGGAAAAGATGGGCTGAGTGAACTTGTTTGCTTGCTAAATGGATTGAGATGCTTCTGGTGCTGTCAATACCAACTTTGCATTGCTGCCCCTGCCAGCTCTGAAAGAAAGGGCCGAGGGGTGGGAAAGCAAGTGGCAGGAGCTGGGCAAGTGAATGCGGACACCTGGTACCCTGAGCAGGCGATTGGTCAGCCTGAAGGACATACAAGCCCTTAAGCATACAGAGTTTTCTCTCCTAGTGCATGTCTGGCTTGGTGGTGGGGGTGGGAGGGTGAAGGGTGGTAGGCAGGCCAGTGCAGCTGGGCTTAATTGAGCCCATTGGGCATTGCCCTGGCCAGAGACGGGGAGAGCTGCTCAGTTACCCGCAGGAAAAGATTTACAGGCTGAGGCAGCCCAGCAGCAGGAACCCACTGGAGCTGCCTCCCGGCTGGTCCCCTGAGACCCGCAGGTGGATGGGGGTAAAGCTGGCTCCATGAAGGCCCCAAGAGTGAGAGAAATAGGTGTCAGACTCGGAAATGGCTTGATCGCTTTAGTTTCTCATTGTAACAACTAGGACTGGAGGAAAGCTGCAAGCCAGGGACGTGAACTGAGACACATATGTTATCCAAGTTTGTCCAACAACCTTCCAGTTCTTTGTGTGGTCACCTGGTGCCCAGTGTGCAACACAGAAGTTTTTGTGATGCTGGTTTTGATACTGATTTGAGCAAGGTTGTGTGGTCTTTCGTGAGGTAAAAAAAAATCAGTGAACAAAACTGAAGGCTGTATGTCTCAGAGAGAGTTAGATCACCACTGGATCATTCCCATTTGTGCTTGTCCTGGTTTCATCTGGAATAGAGTTAATTTTCTTCCTAGTAGTTGCTACAGGGCTATATTTTGGATTTAAATTGAAGAGAATGTTGATAACAGATGTTTTGGTAATTGCTGAGCAGTGCTTGCACAGCATTAAGGCCATTTCTGTTTCTCACCCTGTCCTGGCAGTAAGTGGATGATGGGAAGGGAGATCGGTGTGTGCACAGGAAGCTGGGAGGGAAGATGGCCAGGACAGCAGACCCAAAGTAACCTAAGATATATTCCATACCGTAGAACATCATGACTAGTATAGAAACTGGGAAGAGTTGGATGAGAGGAATGAATTGCTGCTCAAATATGGTCAGCAGGTGGTGAGCAATTGCATTGTGCATTAGTTATTATTTCTTGGGTTTTATTGATCTTAATTGTTACTATTATACTTTATTCTTCCTACTGTTATTGTATTTTAGTTTAGTTTAGTTGTTATACTTGTTCTTATCTTAACCCATGAGCTTTGATTTTCTTTTCCAATTCTTCTTCCCATCCTATGGGATGTGTGGGGAGGGGGAGTGAGTGAGAGGCTTTTGGGGAGCTTTGTGGCTGGCTTGGTTTGAACCATGACAGTGCTGTGATATGGATAAAGACAGGGAAGACAGGAATTTTCCTGCAGTTCCTGCAGGTCAATAACAGCGATGGCAGTACTTACAAGGAAAAAAATGAGAGAATTGTCTGTTAGGAGGTATTGATACTGCCAAGTTTGAAGGACCCACCTCTCTGCAATGCAGGGTAGGGAACTAGAATTCTCCAGCAGATGATTCAGCTCACTTAAATCATGTCTCTGCTCTAAATTATCTCTCTCTTGTGCATGTCCACAGCCTCTGGTAGGTGCTCCAGATAGTTGCTGTGATTCCCACACCCAAGACAGTCTGGATTCTCCTGGCACCTTCTGCAGAGGCAGAATGCTGTGGTGTGCTACATTTACCTGATACGTGTGTTTCCCCGACTGAGAAACTATCTAACAAAGCTCCTGTCAGTGTCATCAATGGAGTCTTTAGTGCTGTTCAGCAGCCCTAAGATGGGTGTCTACTTTAATGTGTGCTGAATTGCTAAATTTAGGTATTTGATCTGAGTCACATCCAAAGTGACTTGTTCAAACAAGGAGAGAAGCAGTGAATGGAACTTCAACACTGTCTCAAACCCCGATTGTAGTTCAGTCATAATTCAGTGATTCCTCTTTGTCTCATGTATTTAGATTGTGTGGGTTTTGAGTAAGGAACTGTGTCCTACCACAAAGGGGGCTGCACTTCCATATTAAAAATAATTAAAAATCTTGAAGGATATCACATACTCAGTAGTTCAATATATAAAATAATAAATTTATAAATATCAATAATAATAAAAAACCTTTCAGGAAAAGAGCAATTTTCATGTAGTTAGGTACAAGATGACGGATTCCTTCCTCAGGTATATGCATGTAAAGAAGGCAATGAATCCAGCCAACATTTGCCTAATGAGTTAGCATTCTCTGTTGGAAGTCAAAAACCTCCACAGCTTCAGGCAATATTCTTGTCCACGGACCTGGGAACAGCAAAGCTCAGGTCTCCTGTGGACTGGCCGCAAAAGGAGACAGACTTAAGCTGAGCTTTTATTTACTTGACTGTATTTTGATCAAATCATTCATATAACTGTAACTTCCGTAAGAAAGATTTTTTTTTCTCTCTTTTAGTCTTTTTAACTTCAAAAGCTGCTGTTAGTAGGAAATTGGAAAAAACAAACCAAATGAAATGTTATACATTTTGATATTTGGGTATATCAGAGGATAACACAGTACCCATCTGGACTGTCTTAACAGCACACTTAATTGCATTATATATGGAGAAGGGATTCAAAAGAACAAAGAATTCAAGCTATTCTATTTAAGTAGCCCATTGCTGTCATATCTAAGCACAAGAGTAGATCAGAGCATAAAAAAGCAGACTGCTAAAAGCTATACATCCTCAATCTTATGTACAGTTCTGCATAGAGATTAATCAAACAAGCAGAGCGGCAAGCTGGAATACTAGTGGCAACAGATTTATTCCCTCTGAGTGTTCAAAAAGACAACAACTTCAATGATTTCCAAAGTGAGTTCTACCCACCATGGATGGGCCCCACATTTACTGATGTTTCGTGCACAGCTGCTAGTCACATGGAACAGGGTTTTAAAGGTATCTCCTAGCCTAAGGAGGTTGATCTACTGGGAGATTAAGAAAATATCTAGCCACTAACACGGAAATCTCGTGCCAGCTATCCCACGAGCTGTCTGTAATACTTTACAGCAATCTGGGGCATCCTAGTGGCCTGTGAATCGAACTCATCTTGTGGGGGATTTCTCCACAGAGGAGACGGAGGACATGTGGGGAGATGTTCTGCAGTGCCTGCTGACAGCTCAGGCTGCAGGCATAGGTGTGTACTGGTGACTGCAGCATTTAAGGTGCTGGTAGAAGTGTAGAGGCACTGGGAAGGGCATGGCAGCAAGTTTTGTGCCTCTGAGGCAATGACTGAGGCAATGGAGGAAAGTTGCTTGAGCCTCCTTGCTGGTCTGAGTAGTTGGAGGGACAGTGGTTCTGGTTACTGGAACAGTGCCTGGGGAAACTGTGGGGTCTCCAAATCTATATCTAAGGCAACCTCATGACTGTGGGCGTGATTTTCCTCTATATTTCAGGTGCATTATGACACTGAGGATCATTAACCTCCTCTCAAAGTAAGATCCTAACGTTGCTAGTAAGCAACTACTGGTTTTGGGAGAGGGATGCTGATTGGTGATGACCCGCACTACAGAAAATTCAAGGGAAGTGAGTTCCCAAGACGTTGGAGCTGTTGTTTCCTAGTGTTTGCAGAGTTGTGTGAATTCGTTGGGTGGCTAAGAACACAGCAGGTAGCTCAGGTGCCGATTCAATCCCCACCTTGTCTCCTTGAGATAATGAGTGAACTAGGTGGAAAGCATGCAGGCAAACAACTGCAGCAAGTGAAATAATGTATTAGAGACTGGGACAGACCTGTGTTCATGTGAGGTCTTGTTTAAACTGGCCTGATTTCCTGTGACCAGAGGACCAACAATATCTCAGCTTTTCTCTTCTCTCCAGCCCCACATCAACCTCTCAGAGGGATACCTCCCTCAGAGAAGCACTGAATGATCTTTGTGGGGACACATGTGGCACCTGAGGATGTCTGAAGTGCATGAATATAGCTGAGACATTTGCATGAGCAGAACAGCATAGCACAGAATGTGTAGAGCAGAGACCTGACCTCCCAACAACTGCATCTCACCCTGTAGCTTCACCAGTGCTGGGACTGAGAAATCGCAATGAAGGGCTTGGTGTCCATCCGACTAGGTCTGAAAGCCTAGAATCTCATCCAGTGTCAATAACAACTCTCTATATGCCAGTGTCAATTTTAAACTGCTTGATTTGATTGAAGTCTTCATTGTTTTGACTTCTCTGTTTTTATCTTCTTGGTTTTACTTTTGTTTCTACTGGGTTGGATGTTTTGTGGCTGCCGATTTATTTTGAGATGTCTCGTTTCTAACCACATTTCCTTTATTTGTCTTTTTTGGGGGGAACAGTGTTTTTTTGTTTTGTGGAATTTTTTATGGTGATGTTTTCTCAAGAGCTAGCTTTCAAAGAAACTATCACTGCTGCCTGCACAGATACTTCAACAATATCAGGTGCAGAAGATTCTGGATTTCTCAAAGTGCACCATTTCCCAGCAAAATTTGACATATAAGATAGTATGTTCTTACACTGAACTGAAACATTGTAAATGGCTCTGTATTTTAGAAACCAAGTTGTTGGACTCATTACAACTGACATATGCAAACATTTCAAGTACGAAATTTCAGTAATTGATCTCTGTTAAATTCCAGGCAGCAGATGACACTTAAGAGTCTTCTCAAGAAAAAACGCTAGTCTTTTTTTTCCCCCCATTGCTTTTAGTATTTGCTCAGTATCGTTAATATATATATGCAATCATTGAAATCAACACAAGTGAAGTTAACAGAGCAACTCCAGATTTACATCGGTGTAAATGAGAGCAAAACTTGATCCCTTGCATGTAATTTATCTTTAATTCTGGTTTAAGTCTCTCTCATCTTACTGAATAAAAACTGATGTTCTTCTCACACACAATCTGTATACCATTCATTAGTGTCTTTTCTGTTTGGAAGAAAGATTGGAGCCTGTGGTAATGAAAGCTCAAATCCTGGGGAGCAGTACACATGGTATTTTGTTTTAACTAAATGCCGTATTGGTATTCTCATGAGTGGCTTTGCATTACTTGAACATTTATGAGTAGCTTGAACTAATAAATCTCTAATTAGCACTAATTACTAATTAGGTTATTGATTCCTCTCACTGTGGATTCTTCACTGGTTTTATTCATAAGCAGAATGTTATTTTAAAAATTCTTGTAGACATATCCCCAAACGGAGTGCACTCCTGCTGTAAAAAGGAGCAGAGCAGCAGGCTGTGGGCAGCCCATTTGTCAGAACACTTGGTCTTATTCTGACAGGATTGATACATCTACCCACAGGTAAACTTACACCTAAGGCAGAGATCCTTTTTTTCCCTAACTGAGCTCTCAGGGGCCCACCGACTTGCCCAGATATGTTGGAGAACCCCAGAACTTTTCTGCTTTCCCACAGGATGCACCCCTGTATACAACTTGGGTGTGTGCTGTGGGCTGCACATGGAGGACTCGGTTCTAAAGGGCGGCTGATGTTCTCCCGAGAGTGTTTTTGGTGTAGTCTTGCTCTGTTTGGTCTCATGGCAGGACCTAAAGTAGATCTGCTGCAGCAAGTTGGTGTACCTTGCTTTGCTTCACACAGTCTGTCCTTGTTTCTGTTTGTGGTTTTACTGAAAAAGCCCCTTTGGATCCTTGTAGCCCCAGAAGGGATTCCCCTCCCAATCTCCTATCTCTTTCTGGCAGCTGAATTGCTTGCTATTTACCTGATGAGACAAAATGGATTCTTTATTACAGTCACTGTGAAAAGTGCTCTGGCTTCTGTTTTTACACAACATCTTTGCAGAAGCCCTTTGCAGAAAGAGTCCCTTCTGCCCCACAGAGGTCGGAAGCTCCATAAGCCCATTTTTTTTTTACTGAGAGCTCAGAGAGCAGGACAATCAGAGAGGTACTCCCAAGGTCTGGGACCCCAAAACCATGAGCTCACCCAGCTGCTACCATCACTACTGCACACCTCATGAGTCTTCTCACATCTACAAACTCATGCACAGAAGAATTTCGCTCTTGTATAGTTTATTGATGATAGCAGTTGCTGTAGTTTGTTGATGTCCTCCACTTTCAGGCAGAGCACACAAGTGATTGAAGAAATTTAGGGTTACTTCACTGACAGGAGTGATTTTACCTGTTGGTGGCTGATTGCCTTTCTGATAGGACTGGCAGGAGAGGTTGAGTGAAATGCTGCTTTATTCAAGCATCAGGCAACTTGACTTGCAGAGTTTTTATGTGTGGCATCTTCAGTTTGCCAGTCCAGGCAAGTGCAAAAATGAGGCTTACTTCTTGTTGGCATTAACTGTGGGAAGCATGTAAAATCTCTTTTCTGGTGTCTACCCTCTTTTTCTGTTTATTTCTACATGCGACTCAATGTGTTTGTTTTGATCCCTACAGCCCTATGTGGGCTATGTGATGAACTACTGTGGCACTGAAGATCGATGGTGCTACATTCACGCTGATGTTTTCACTAGCAGGCTCCAGGCCTCACTGAACTTTGCTGTTGTAGGCACATAACTCCCTAGGATGACTGTGGGAGATGACTGCGTGTGGCAGCGAGGAGATAGAGCTCCCTGGATAGCAACATCTGGGGACCAGAAATTGAGAATTCTTGGCTACGGGCCCTCGACTGTGTAATTTGATCTTCCCACTCTTCTGGTCCATCTCTTCATGGAGTAACAAAGTAAAGAAGTGAGCTAAGTATCTCTGGATGGGAGTCCAGTCAGCTAATTAATATCAATGAGGTGTGTGTTATTTTTAGTTATTGCAGATGTGCTCATACCTCATTAGCTTAAACAGCAAAGAGCAAATAAATAGTAGCTTCTGTCATGCTTAAAGGAAGCATTTTATAAATAGGATATTGATTTGTACTTCAGAGGGACTTGATGTGAAATCTGTAAGGTTTCTTCTTCCACAGGTGGGGGGAAGGAGGGGAAGACTTTACAGAAGTTAACCTAATGCGTCTGGTTTTGTAATACAATTAAGAAGAAGCCAAAAGACTATTCTATTTTCAAGTGGACCTAGTAGGTTTGAATTTACAAAGGACTGGTTCCAGCAGACACCTGTAGATGCTTTGCAGAGGCTGCTTGAATATCTTTGTGTGGTGGTCACTTTGAGAAGACCATCAGTCCAGAAGAAAGGGTTTGTTCTGAGCCTGCAGGAGGAATATTTGTCTGGCTCAGCTTACCTGATATTTTAATTTCCATATTTAGCAAATACTCCAGATGTGTGTTGCAGGAAATAAGTAACTTGTCAGTGGTTTTGAGGTTTCTCAGCAAAAAGATTATGTTGTTTTCTGTTGAAGTATTGAAGAGAGTGTTTTATATTTTGAATGCTAATGAGCAGAGTTTTTTCAGACGGGAGCCATAAAACTGTCATTATGTCAGTGGTATGTCTTTGTTCTTAGCTTTGCTCGTGCTAATCAAAGACAACAGTGGTATATTTTGAGTTAATACTGTAACAAGAGGAATGGCATTAGTGGTCATCATCATGAGTGACTCCTGGACATGTGGTAATAATTTCTTCAGTGTTTCTGAATAGTAAATGAGTGAGAGAGACAGAGTTCAGCTCCAGCGCTGTGCAGAATGGAATGTACCATTCAGTCTAAATGATAAATCCACGGCTCACACTCAAGAGGCCGTAAAAGCCAAATCTTCTTTTTAATATAATTAACGAATCTTCTTCCACAGTCCCTCTTTCTCCTACATCATCTAACTCTGCCTTTCTCTTCAGGATAAAGCAGTGACTTTCAGAGTCAGCAATTTAAAGTATGCAATCATCTTTATGTTCTAAAGGAAGTCAACCCACTTTGGAAGCTCAGCTCTCCTCCTTTGAGTATTTTAGTTTTGCTTAATGGCATACGAGTTTGAGAGCCTTCAGCCGAAATGGCATTTTCCTGCTTGTTAATAGATGCCTGCAGATTTGGTAAATACCGGGAAATAGAATTGGTAACATTATATATTTAAGTGCTAGTTTTCTCAGGAGGGAAAAAAAAATACCACCCAAACCTTTTTATTGTCAGTCAGGTAGTTTTCATTTATTTGGTGAGGCAGTCTGTTTGCATTGGCTGGCAGGTTCATGAATGGCTCCTGCATAACGAATCATACATTTTAAAAATTCTTTCCAAAGCTTTTATAAAAATACAAGAAGTTAAATAACTTTAACACAGTTATGTGATCAGTCTGATTAAGTTAAGGCATTTAGACTAAGTAACCCCAGCGGGGTTTCAGCAGTACTGTATGTTCCAGCAAAGGGAACAATTGGTGTATTTTCACTGTCTGACTGTGTTTCTCAGAGAATACTGAACAATATTAAACATTCAGAGGCTGCGTTTTCCTTTGTTTTGACAAATGCTAATAAGTAGCTAACTGCAAGAGAGGGGGGGAAAAAAAAGTCCTAATTCAAACCAGTTGCATGATGGTAGAGCTCAGCAAATTCCCTGACCAGCAAGATGTAATCTGGAAAGAAAAGAGCAGAGTGGTAGCCTTTGCTAGCCTTTGAAATCACTAATAAAGTCATTAGACAATGTTTAGTTGAGGAGGAATGACTAAAGCTAGGGAAAGACTACTCTGAGGAGCTCTCAGAAGGAATATTAGCAGGCTTTGGTTTCTAATTAAGTGGTATTATTAGAAGCTTTGATAAAAGCACTCACATGCGTGACATCCTGTATTTCTCTGTGTATCCAGAGTTGAAGTGAAACCAAAAAAAGAGAGACTTTTTAATGATAATACCTGAAAAGAGTTTTTCAGCAGACCCATACATCATTGTCAAGTGAAAAGATTAAACTTTATTGTTTCTTTTTGAACCAAGAACTCAAGGTGAGTGGAAATGTCTTGAAATGCAAAGTAGTTTGGCAGATAAAGTAAAATGGAGATGAAAACAGACAATAAAAAGACATTGGCTGTAATAGAGGAAAGAGTGGGGAACTTCACTCTTTAATGTTTCTGGGAGAACTTTCTTTTTGCTATTAATGATAGCATTTAAGTGTTACAATTACATGCTTTTATTGAAATGAAACATTTCGTTTAAAGAATGGCACCAAAATAATTTTTGTGTGTAATATGAAACATTAGTTATGTGATGCCGCTGCCAAAATAAACCCCACCATTCATTTAAAATATCAGGAAACTCCATTTGAGAGGGTAGTTATACATCCATTGAGGATACTCTGTATATTATTTTTCCTTGGTATTAATAAAGTCTATTAACAACATAACTGCAATTGATTCATAATGTCACATTTGTTTGCAAGTAATGGATGTAAGGTTAAAACGGTTTAACTATTACAATGTTTGAAAATGATTTCTGTTCCCTAAAGCCTCCTTTATTTTTATTGCAGGTTTTTTTTTCCCCTTCATCAACCAGTTGTTTTGCAGTTGTTAAACTGCTTTCAGCTGCAGATACTCTCTGCATTATCAAGATAGATGGGGCTTGGTATGGGATTTCCATGAAGGTTGGTTGTTGAAAAAGTAACTTCAACAGTGTGCCTGTGAAAGATTTATTTAACTTGTCCCTTAATAGGCCAGACCGCACCGATTTCCACAGAAAGAATTCCTTTTTCTGTCAAACTCAGGGCTGCTTTACCAGGAGCTTCATCTACCCCCTGTTTGGTACGTGAAATGCCCGCCCCTGACCCCAAAGTGCTTTAGCTGCTTGTCCCTGCGCTGGTGGCTGGTGATGGCCCTTGACTCCCACTGCCTCCTCTCACTGCCAGGAGATGGAGGGGTTTGTTTGCCTTTTTGTGCTGCGCTTGCAAAGGCTGTGCAGATGCTGTGGTATTGAGAGTGCCTGAGCACTCCACTTTTGCTTTGGCTGTATCTCGTTCTCTTATCCATGTCTACTTGTTAGAGATAGAAGCAGTCCTTGAAAACCTCTGTTGCGAGACAGGCAGATGTGAGGAGCCAGTGTTGGGCACTCAGGTTTTGCACTGCTAACTTTTGAGCTCCTGGGAAAGATATTGCCAAAACTGTGTACTCTGTTGGAGCCCTTCTTGTCATTTTTATTCACAATTCACCCTGAGCAGAGACTCTTTTTTTTTTTCCCTGTGGTTGAAAGGAAACGTAGATATGCACTTGGCACATAATTCTAGCTTTGCAATGCGTTAGGCAAATAGTCCACACAGGTACATACATGGAATTTGTTATAACTTGCTTTGCCCTTTATCTTCTTTTACTGTCATATATAATAATAATTATGCCATTTAAAAGAGAGTCTGGTCTTGGATGCCAATTGTGCTCTATTTTTACATGTAGGAAGTGTTGGGGTATATTTTTTTAAAGGAGAAAATAGAAAAGGTATTGTTTTATTCAGAAAGAAAGAAAGAAAGAAAAAGAAAGAAAGAAAGAAAGAAAGCAAAAGAAAGAAAGAAAGAAAGAAAGAAAGAAAGAAAGAGAGAGAACATGGACCCTCAAGTTCTTTCACCTGAACCACTTGAAATATTTTTCTTTAAAGTCACATTTAGTTCTTTCTCACTGTGTTGTGTACATTTGCAGTTTCATATTTTTCTAGTTCAGACAATGAAAATACTACAGATTCATGAACTACATTTTGCTTCTGGTCACCATCAGTTAATTTCATTCTTTGGATCCCATGCACTGACAAAGGGTTGCAATTATTATAGATTTTGTGTGGATGGCACTCAGTGAGCCTTGTGGTGGCTGACACTATAAAACAATTGGACAGATGGATCTCTGGACTGCAAATACAGCAGGGGGATATTTAGCTGGTTTTACAAAATCTGTTTTCATAGGTATTTTCAAGAAACTGTGGACTCTCATATATGTTTCTATATATATTTCTAGCCCTTAAAAGTCTCAAATTCTAATTATTCTGCTCGTTTGAAGGGTGTCCTGAATTTTCACATCTTGTTATTATAGGACTTTCTACCAGCATAACCATGTAACAGTGTTACTTCTGGCATAACTACACCCACAGTAAAGGAATTACGCTCATTAACTGCTTCAGTTTCCAAATGCACACAACCTGTGTACAGACTAAAGCCCTGGTCCTGCAAGCAGTGTGTCAGTGGATCCAGAAGACCAGCCTGTTGGCAAAAGAGCTCATACATTTTGTACAGGATTTCAGAAAGGAGATGTGTTTAGTGTTTTCTGTTTCTTTTTTTTCCCCCCTTTGAGGCTTGTAGCATAAGTCCCAGGCAGACTCATATACTGAGTCTGGTCTAGTGAGTATTTTAGAAGACATTTTTAATATTTGTTAAAAGGTAGGCTCCCCTCCCACCTTGTTTATTCAGTGTATTTACAAGACCAGTGACTCCACGCACATGCAGCATACCTGCCGCACAGGCAGTGGATGTCACACCGGGAAAGCTGACTGCAGTGGAGAGCAGCTAATCTACATCTTTTTGTGTTGTGACAATGCTACACAGCAGCGGAAAGTGGCTACTCTCAGATTTGTTAGCTTAAGAGAGCTTTGCCTCTTCAATGATATGGTTGTGCTAAAGAGCGGAAAGCTGGAGCTGAGATCTGTGACGGTGTCCTTGTTCCCAGACGTACAGTAATAGGCTTCACTTTACAGTGCCATATCTCACTTGGAAAGCACCATCTCTGGGAGTACTATAAACTCTTTGTTCATACTGATAACAGACTTTGGGACCACTTACACTTCTTAAGACAATAAGACCTGGGCAGCTGAGAGTATTAACTGCGTCATTTCAAACATATTCACAAAAGTTTTGTTCTTTCACTTTTTGGATGGCTTGCCAGCATTTACATTAAGCTTTTTACTGTTTAAGCCACTTCTGTGATCAATTATTTTTTTTTTTCAAGCAGAATGAATCTTAGAAAGCTACAACCCAACCTCCTAGACTACAACCACCTCCTCAGATCAGTGACTCAGGGAATTTCTCAACATTAAGTATGGTGTGTTACATTAATAATTGATTTTAATTGGCCAAAAAAATGTATTGTCTGTCCTTTTTCTCTTTTTTTTTTTTTTTTTGATGCTGTAATGGATTGCTTTGCAGAAAAGAAACAACAGATAGTTTGTTTTGTCTTATTTCTGTGGTGTCTTAAGTACTGTGATGTTCATCCTGGGCTCCTTTCTTTGGAGCTCGGCATGGGATTATCCAGAACAACTGTTTCTCCAGGTATTGATGAGCAATGCTGATTGGAGTGGGTGAGGGTTTGTCCTGAGGTACAGACTGGCTCCTAGCCTGGCATGAAGCTTCCTCAGCTTCTTGCAAGGCTGATAGGTCCCAGCTGGGCAAAGCAGGTCTCTGCTCTGTGCTGCATGGTGGGGACTGTCCCTACACAGAGTGGCCGAGCTGTCAGTCTCTGAGGGACTGATGATTTAGTTTTTGGTCCTCTGACTACCAACTGACTTCTGTGGCACTGACAGTGACAAAATATCTTTGAGATTGGTATCTCCTTTTCTATCAAATAGGCTTTAAATTAGTCTAGACACTCAAAAACCATTAGAAGGTGGTAGATGAGCAATGTTGACTCCCTCAGAAGCCTTGCTAAAACTTCTACTCTTCCAGTAAAGCATTTCAACTGTGCCTTTTATTTTCTGCTAACTTCACTTTCCTCCCTTTCCCTTGAGTAAAACAGATTCTGAAGGGTGGATATTCAAATAGCACAAGTAATATGCCTATAATTTTACTGAAAATGAGTGATATTTACCCTTTTAACCGAGCAGTGTCTTTCAGTTGAGAGAAGGATGTGTATTTCTTCATGAACTGATTGTAGTTAGTTGCAAAAGGAGTACAAAACTCCAACTCCTTTGGTGATCTAAAATAACATACTTGATACAATGTATATCTGGCTTTCTTTTTTGTCTACTTAAGGTATGGCAAACTAGTCCAAGGCAATCATCTAGACAGCCTCTGCACTCGGCATCCACCCCAGGATGATTCACCATATCCTAAAAATGATGTCTACAATTGAGACTTGAGGTATGAATCCCATTGTTTACTCCAGTGAGTGTTCAGGCAGCTGATTTAGCCTAGCATTTAAATAGATAAAACTGAGTGGGATGAATGCCACTCAACTAACTATAGGATGTCATGATTAAGATACAAACTTCATTTGTGCAAATGTATCAGCACTGTCACATCTTCTTGGTGAAAGAAGAGCTTAATGTCTCAGACCGACAGCTCAGTAGTGCTGTCATATCTGGCTCTACACACCGTGTATCACAAATTCAGTGACAGTCAATGACAGTCATGCTGTCAAACAGCCTGATTTTGTTTGACATGTAATGCCCTTTACCCCACTTTGGCGGTGGCAAAAAGCCACACAGAAGATGTAAATAATATTTAAACAGACCTTAGGGCATCTAAGCATTGCCTGAACAGCATAACTCTGGTCTCATATATGAAAGAATCAAGCCTGGAGAATTTTGTCCTTAAATTCAAAAGATGTAGAATGGATCATAGGTGTTGTTACAGAGGGGTTAGACCAGCTGAATAACAGCAGCATTTATTATTCATCACATACTATTTGGTAAGAAATAATAGATACAACATGGTTCCATGAATTCACATTTTAGGGTATATTTGTCCTTTCAGTGCACATGACTTTAAAAAAATCCATTTGCACTATGTAAGAATATTTTCTGCCATATTCCCAGTGTTCTCAGTAACAATTTAACTGTTCCTCACCTGATGTGGCCCCATTAGTGTGCTTGTGCATGTGTTTAAAGCACAATGATTTCCGGGTTGCCAATGCTCATGCTCAGCAGAAACGCAATGCACCTGAGCCATCCTTTGGGGCTTTTTGTGACTACCTACACGACAGTGTACAAGAGCTCTGC
Source organism: Colius striatus (assembly GCF_028858725.1). NCBI lineage: Eukaryota > Metazoa > Chordata > Aves > Coliiformes > Coliidae > Colius > Colius striatus. The sequence continues at coordinate 69,454,616 of NC_084759.1, forward strand.
TATAAGGATAAGTGACTGTGGGATTATATACTCAGTAGGAAGAACAGGAATGATATTCTTAAGTGTTTGGAAGAAAAGAAGCCAAGGCTCAAATGAAAGCATGTTTTATTTTTGAACTTTGTCGATCAAAATATTCTGTGTGTAACATGCCAAATGACATCTGACATATATGAAATGCTGAGATAAAACACTAATAGCAAAAAAAGCCCAACTAACAGCCATGGTTTTACTGCTAGTAAAGCAGGTCCTCTGCTGAGGAGAAACGCTAAAACCGCGTGAATTACACCCAAGCAACTGACAACTTTACTTAGCTATTCCATACATTAGAGGATAAATCTCCATTCTAGGAAGTTTCAATGCCATTTTAGTTATCCATTTAATCCACCTATTCATTTAGCAGGAATGGTAATTACGGGAAAATTGCTGCCAAACTATGATGTGCAATTAAAATTCAGGCTATTTTGTGTGATGCAAAATCTCCCTTTTTTACTATCATCTTACAAATCCTCTGATAGAAAGTTTGTGCCTTTTTGAAACAGAGCTTGTAATAATAAGCCATCTGGCTTACTTAAACATGAAAGATTAAAATGATATACAGTATGAAGGCTTCCTATTCAATTGCTAATGTCCAAGAACTCCACTCCAGTGGTGAAAGCTGTCATTTGGGGGGAAGAGGTAATTAAAAGATTTCCTCGTAGAGATGGATCCTAGAGCAGGAGACTGGCACATCCAACAAGCAAAACTAATTTTCCAAAAGAAAGCAATGCTGGCCAAATGTCTTGCAAGATAATCTTCTGTATCCTTTAGTTCACTCACAAGTGCTTGAGTGAGACTGAAAGGTGGGTTGATGACTGGTGGGACAAAAGCAACCAAACCTTGCTTTATTTACCATACTAAGCCAGCAGTGCTTCATAACACGGGCTTGACTGAGCCAGACAACAATGAGGGAAAACGCATTGTGATTAAATAGTGACCTACTCTTTTTCAAGAGACGTGGAAAAAGGCTGAAAATGTTTTAAGGAAACTGCAATGCAGAGACAGAAAATCTGGATTCTCCGGTCACAAACAGAAAGGCACTCTTCTGAGACAGGCTTTTGAAACAAGTGCATTTAGTAGCCTTTACTCCTTTATAATTGGCAAGAGGCTAATTGGGGGCACAGTACTTGGGTTTGTGCAGCATACAGACTGTCAGAAAAGGAGAGGTTATTGTCAACTGGCTGCAGAGGGAAAACAAGGGATGCCTCATCTGTGACAGTGATACATCCTGTTGATTTCAGCCTCCCTCTGTCTTACACCTCTGACTGATAAATTTCCAAATGGGAAGCAAGTGAAAATCCCATTGATCAGATGACTCTCCCACTTTAGGGTCTGAACCCTAAGTAGAAGCAGAGCTGAGTAGGAATTGTTACCAGACGGTGCTCCACATGGTCTGGAGTACTCGTAGGGAGCACCGTATCTTTGACTTACAAAGCAAAGTCAAAATGTTATTACACATAGACTGTAACCCTCATGGATGAAAAGATCATGTCTCATTCCTTATGGGAAGAAGAATTTAATACCGAATGTAAAACCATCTAAATAATTTTGAGCATTCTGTATCGTTTATAGCAGGGATCTACTTCTCAGTTGAGTTTTAGAGCACTGCTTTACAAGTCTGGAGAAACGTAAACTTCCCATTTTTTTTTTATTCTATGGCCACTGTTGCTCCTACAGAAGCCTATTAAATTACAACTGAACTACATTATCTCTGTCTTGATCATACTTTTCCAAAAGGGAGATGTTTTCAAGGGCCACGTGCAGGTACAGTGCTCCATAAATGAAGAGTGCTAAAATGAGAACCCTTCTGTTAAAGACACTGTCCTCATCTGCTCCTTTTCAGAAGAGCTGTTTTAATGAAGATTCTGTTGCTACTAATTCTACTTTCAGGCTCTGTTTAGGCTGAGAGGAGGAAATAATGAATCATGACATAATGGAAGTCTCTGTAAAGCACTCAGCCTACCACACAGGAAACCAGACTTGCATGTGCATTTGTTTTTGTTTCTAAGACCAGTTCTAACAATAGCAGCCAATGGGAGCCTGTTAACTTCATTCTGTCTTAACTTTCTCTTTGCTTTTTGACTATCTTCCAGCTTAATTCCTCTGAGTCAACAACACATTCAAACCAGGTTAAATGAACTCTTGGATAAGAACCTTGACTAAAGAAATAATTGATCTTTCCACCCCAGATCATCACCTCTTCCAAAAACACCAACCAATCAGCCAACCAACCAACCAAGAAACCAAAAGCACTGCAAAGGCAACAGTTTAATATGCAGCTCAATTCAGAGGTGGCAGGATGGGTGAGAATGGGATGTGGGTATGGTTGAATTGGGGAAGCAACTGTGTTATTGTTGTTAAGCACCTGATGTGACAAGTAATGCATACTTTGCTTAGCAAAAGTGTAGTAGGACTGTAGGAAGTGAATAGACTATATTTGCTTCTCTTAAGCAGCTCCCCTTTGCCTTCAGCAGTTTCTCTTCATTTGATTTTTCTGACACCCTTGCCTTTTTACTCCCTGTAATTCTGCCTTGTAAAGTGATGGAGATTGACATTTCTCTTTCATGTCAGAGAGAGGATATTGCTTTGCTTAGAAGCACAAACAACTACAGGAAGACAGGGCAAAGCTGTTCTTTTCTTGGTCTAGATCTTCTCCCAGGAGGACAGAATGATGAAGAGAGTATCTCACTGGCTGTGTGCCTGCTGATCTTTCAATAATGGAAGGGGAGGGATCATCCAGCCAAACAGATCATTAGGGTTAGAGAACTGAAAACATGCAAAACTCAAACATGAGAACTTTTTGGCTTTAACATCATGTCTGCTGCAGGCCCTCTACCCCCCACCTTTTTTTTTTTTCTATTTTCATGGAGATGGATGCATGGATAGATGTATGGGTAAGCCAGACAGAATAGGTTCTATATTTAAAAAATTAGACCTAGAAAAAAGTGGTTTAGTAGTTGTTATGCTGTGATCCCAGGTCATTAAGCTTAGGTAGTCACCTTCTAAGCCAACACATTTAATGTCTTCTGGCCTCTGCACTGTTTATCTTCTTGTCCATAGTGTGTGAAGACTTGGGCACATTGCGCTTAAAAGTCTGCACTTGTACTCTAAGGTGGTAGTTGCCTCATTTAGGCAAAAAGAGAGTTGTTCACTGTAAAGGTGAAGTGTGTTAATGAACTAAAAACAACTTTCTTGAGGACTTCTCTGCAATCTCCGTAAGGGACTCAGGGCTATCATAAACGTCATGCTCATCTCCAAAACTCAGACACATCTAAGAGAAAGAATAAGCCATGTGCAAAGTAGATGTCAGCAGATGGCAGACCTGCTGCTGATGTCTCTGTTGAAAAGTGTGTAGGTTACATGATGGTGAAGACATTGAAAGAACCTGGAGAAGATACAAAAACTATACAGCATTTCCTTGTGCTTTCCCTCTTGGTTCACTGCATTGTATCAGAGGCTCTCTGGGGAGAAGACCAGTGCTTCTTTCTGTGTTTGACTAGAACTAACTTCTGTTGTTGACTGGGATTTCGAGGCAGTACAAAACAATAAATATGTGGAGTATTTCAAGGATGTAATTCCTGCTTTTTGCAGAGAACTTTCAGATACAAACCAATATTTTTTTTCTGAAAGCTTTATTTGTGATAGATTGCCTGTTGAGGAGACTGCCTGTTGTATTTGTGTGCCTGACACTTGTAGCCTTTTCTGTGCTAGCTATATGTATGGGTGTGTAGAACAAATTACTAACCAGACCATAGTCCCTTCACTGCTTGAGTATGTCTTCTCATCTCTTCAGTCATTAGAGAAAGAGCATTTTGAGACACTGTTGAAGTGTAAAACACATAGAATACACAGAATAAGATTTTCCAAGGAGTTATTGTTCCTATTATAAAATATGTGCCAAAACACTGAAGAATTACTCTCTGAAGGGAATCTATGTACCATAGCGCTCCTTTGTAGAGCAGCTGAGAGAAGTAATTTCTCCTATGATGCTACCAGTCCCTACTACCTTGTGAGTAATAAGACATTAGAAAAAAAAATTAGAAAATCTACTGACTTCAACTCTGAAGTCATTACAAAGCCTTGTGTTTCATTTGAGAGATTTCCAGAGTCTCCAATACAGGTGAGAAGAGTGTGAAGATTTTTTTTTTTCTTTACTTTTTTTGGTACCAAAGCATATGTCTGGCCTAGCATGGATAGAGGCTCAGGAAAGGAGTCACCAATGGAAGTGGCATAGCTCAACATCATGAACATGAACCAGCACGAAAGCAATGTAGGTCTTTCAGCAATGGCACTTGCAATTGTGGTTCACTCGGAGAGATCTGACACTACAGAGATGTTCCCATGGCAGCTGATTTGACTGATCACTGACACATGCCATAATGAATCTGTCGGGTTAGCTGAGGGACACAGAATGATCAAGACAGCAAGGAGAGGATGGAAGGAAGCCTTTCTCAGGTGAAAAGTGGTGAAGCTGAGAATCTGTTCTACTTTTAGAGAGATCTGAGAAGAAAAAAGCATGTGAAATAGAGTAGCAGAGCTGCTGTTGATTAATCTGCATGTAAGGGAATGGTAATGGGGAATAGCTCTTAATTTCAGAGTGGCTCAACAAGTAGGCAGGATGCTTTGAAAGAAAGGTTTCTTTAAGATGAATAAAATTCATTACATGGCTCAAATAAGGGGGAATTTGTCTTGATTTGATGACATAGCTTGATAATGAGAGGAAAAACAACACCTGTAGGCTACTCATTGACTAATTTTCTGTCCAAAGCAAACCAAATATACTGCTATGCTACCCACCCTTCCCTTTCTTCCTTCAGCAGTGTCCGTGGTAATAAGTTATTTGTTTTATCTTTTTATTTTAGCATATTCTGCATTATTTTTTGTGCTGCCGTAGTATGTTTGTGACCACAATAAAAACACCTAACAAACTGCTTCAAACCCCTCCTTAAGCTTCCCTTCTGCCACAATCCTTCAAAACACTGGCAGTGATCAGGCTGTCTTAACTGTGGTCTTGATGCTCATCCTTGTCCTACCAGAGGAACTACTTTGTCTCTTACTTGTGTCTCTTCTTCATTTCCAATTTTTTCTTATTCCATACTTAATTGATACTTTACTACTTCGTCTCCTACTTTTATCTCCTCTTGTCTTCCTTGGTATCCTCATTTTTTTCCTTTTCCATCTGTAATTACTACCTCCAACAGCTGCAAATTTTGTAAGACCACTGTTTATAATTCTATCAGCTATTGCAATTCAAAACCAATGAAAAGCTACTAATAGTTATTTAAGTAGACTATTGCTGCTCAAGGTAAAGGAGTGGGTCCAAACTGTGCTACCACTTACAGTTAAGCAACCCCAACAAAGTCAACATCTGCTCCATATCAACATTAAACTTCTAGAAGACTTTATGAAGTGCTACAGGCACAAATAAGGACAGTATGCTGATGATGCGTGTTACTCTCATTTGAAGTACATACTGACTCCAGTTATCACGGAAACAGAAAGCTGTGATTGAAGAGAAGCTGGTTTAAATGCAGCCCAGAGAAAGCAGTTATGCCCTCCAGCACTGAGGAGCATTTCAAAGACAGTTCCTGAGTGAGCCCTGCGGTCAATAGGATCCTCCTAGCAGGCGTGGTAGAGTGCAAAGCCATGCAGCTACTTGACTTTGTTTGGTAGTGTCACATAAATGAAAGAAATGTGTTCACCTATCACCTTGAACAAAATACATAAACTGTCCTTGAAGGAAGAGACCTGAGTGCAACCATACACATCTTCTGACGCTAGTTGATACAAAGCTTCATACTCTAGTCTCGCAGTCAAAGACATTAAGAAGTTGTAGCTGACTTAAAGCTCAGCAACCTACTACATTGCATTTGTAAACAACTTCAGTTTCAAAGTCTACAGAGGACTAGACCCTCATTACAACAAAGAGCTTTTTCTGTCCTCTGTTGGGGTTTACAAACCACTGATGTAAGTAGAGGGCACAGTAGTAGGTCACAGAGCAGAATTAGGGCTTGCACTTGTAGAACTTCCGTTTTCCTCTCCCTGCAACAGCATCTCTGGAAAATTTTATAATGTGCCCTAGAAAGAAGTACAGTGGGACTGGAAGTCTGTCCACTGCTCTGACAAATTTCTACTCTTCTGGAGATCTAAAAGGAATGCTGCGTTTCCCTACGTTTTAGGATTAGACCTGAGCTTTAGCCAGTGTTTCTGGCACTATCAAGGCTCAAGGCATCAGTCTTTTCCCAGTTTAAAAAAGTCATTGGAATGAGTGGCAACAGCAAAAAAGTCAAAATAGTAGATCTTCATATTAGATGTCTCTTGAATAAGGAGCTTCTCCTTCTGAAGTCGTCCTATTTATGTTGAGGATTTTAGTTACATCCTTTTTTCTAACTTGTCTTATCATCACAATGACTTCTGTCATCATGTGAAGTGTGTTTTCCAGGGCAGGGCTAGGTGAGCCCAGAAGGTCCCCTTAGAATGTGGCCATTTTAGTGATGTGAGAAGTTCAAACCCAGAGGTTGCTTTTTGCCCTAGTGATAAATATTCTGCATGCATGATATGGTGCCACTTCATGCAGAAAAGTGTAACCCACTGTCCTTGCGTTTTATGGCATCACTTACTTCTGCTTTGTATTTATTTTGTTATTAATGCTGGCTGCTTTCCAATAGCTTCTGGCCACAATGACTGCTGCAATCTTTTGTCAGCTAAATCAGGCACAATTTGCAGACAGAAACATATTATCGTGTACATAATTTTCAAATAAAGCAATGCACATACAACACGCTGTTGTTTTATATGGAGGTGTACTGAATTAAATCGAGAATGCTGTTTTGCCCGTCTAAAAGAATAGCTGTAAAAAGCCATAACAAGATGATATATCATCTGAGTTCCAAATGGAATACAGACAGGAGAATAAGGCTTTAAAGCGATAATCTCTAAAAGAAGTCAAATAATTAAATAAGATTCTCCATTTGTCCCCACAAAGAAGAATTTAGATGAAATGTAAGACTATTAGGTTAAAATATCAGACAAGTTTCTATCAATGCTAAGAAGTAGACTACGTAAAACAATAGAAGTCTTATACTCTGTGAGAAAAGTTTAGTGATTTGGAGGTTGATGCTATTTTTATTAAAGTCAACGAGTATTTTTTTCTTTGATTTTTATGAGAATAAAGTTGTGTCTCCATTGATGCAACAACCTTTTATCTGGCATTGATGAATGCAATCTCCCTCTCCTTATATCCATTCAGAAAACTGCCACAGATGATCATTCTCCTAGTCCATAGCTTTGACCTCCTTCTCTTCCTGGACTGTCTCTTCTCTTTTGCCTTGAACTCCAGCTACTTGTCCTCACTTTCTACAGCCTCCATGATCTGTCACTGACCACCTTATCACCACAGCTTTGACTTCTGCCGAACAGAAGGCAGCTTGGGGTAAGCAGTAAAGATATCTGGTCCAAAACACAACTGTCTGGCTCTAAGAAAGTTTTCTGAAGACAAGTGAATAGCATCCCATGAGTTTTGAAGAGCACTGGGGATGTTTAGCCAGTCTTTTGAATTTCCTGTCCTTTCTGGCAGTAGGCAGCTCTGAGTAATTAATGTATAACTTTTCCAGACAGAGTACAGTGATGGTTCATGAAATGTAAGGGGGCAATGGCTCATGCACACCTTGCTAACACCCACAGTAGTCAGCCCAGCCCTGACACATACCATCTGGGTAGCCTGACCCTCCTGCCACCCTCAGCTTTGCACATGGGAGTCACTATTGCCCCTTGTTTTGGGAGCACAGCATGGAGCTGTAATTGTCACTCTACTGAGCCCAGATAGAGATAAAAATGAAGAAGCCTGGGTGAAGATATAAACCAGCATATGTCTATGATATCAGTGACATGAACTAAACTAACCTGTGCTGACAGATGAAAGTAAACCAAAGCCGTAATGAATACTCTTGTAGCAAAGAGAGGCAGTGAAGGAGAGGGGATGCCCAGGTGTATGGAGCAGAGCCCCAGACGTGGGCATCACTCTGTCCTGCAGTAGTTTCAGCATGGTTACGGCATCTTTTCGGTGTTTTTAGTTTAAAATATGCAGTCATTGCTCCCACCCTTTTAAAACTCTCTCAGAAGGAGTTTGCAGTCCCATGAAAAACATCTATGAGCAAAGCCATGTGGGTTGCGCTTAGGTACAGTGGCTTAAGGAAGGTGATAGTTTACACAACCTCAATGAAGGCTACTGCTCCCCATCCTAACTTTCCTGGCTTGAAGTATCTCAAACTTTTAGGGAAGCCCCAGGACCCATGAAATTTTGATGAGTCCTGGTTTAAACACAGAATATCTGTGTTTATAAGCAATTTTTATCCCTCCCCTTTCTCTATTTGGCTTCTAGATTGGAGCAAAAAAACAAAGAAACATCATTACTCTCGTGTACCTTTTAGCTGCTGTGCAGGGTTCTCCTTCTCTCAGGCACACCTCCCTGTGAGAGACAAAGATATGGTCCTGACATGAAACTTTTGCCTTTATATAAAATTTCGCCTTCAGTTGACTGGTAACATTCACTGGCTTTTTGAAAAACAAAACAAAAACCAATTATACTCCAAAAGAAGCAGGAATGAAAACCTACCAAAATATGTGACCAGAAAGGTACTTGTTACCTGCTGCCACCAACCTGTGCAAAGTGGGCTGGCAAGAGAGAAAAAAGGCATGGAAATAGGAAAAAGTAGTCTTAGTCAAGCAGGGGATGCATTGGGACTCAGTGGGAGCACCTCTAGTGATGCAGGGCATGGCAGGGAGCCTCTTGAAGCTGGGTTAAAGTCTTACATAGGTTTTGGCAGAGGGTTGCTCAGACTATTATTGAATTCCCAACCTGTTTGTTGATCTGGAGTTGAAGCACATTGATGCTTTGAGGCGAGAGGATGTGCGCTACCATTGCCCAGGCTGTCCTGATACTGTGGAAGAAGCCAGAACTTGACAGTGTAGCATTTGTCTCAGGCACCCAATCTGTTTTAAACTTCCTCAGTAAAATCCTGTTCCTTTCTAGTGAAACCTTCTTTGTCTCAGCTGGTGCCTCCAGCAGGTTACCGTAGTTCTTAGCTATTATTTCTAAGACTATTCACTTCAGCTCTCCTATTTTCTGTCCAGGAGTCATAAGATATCCTTTAATTTATTCTGCCTAAAATGAGATAAACCACGAGTGACCAGTCTCCTGGGGCTGCCCCGTTCTGTAGTGAGCCTTATGTAAAATATACGGGGCACATTTTCAGCACCGTGCGTTGTTATTAATGAAGGCTGTGTGCGCAACTCTTTGTCCATCACAATGAAAATTTACCCTCATGTATCTTGTAAATCTCAGATGTAGATTTCACTTGCAGCATTTTCAGATATTCTTTGATTATTTTTTTCATATTAGGGGACCATAACGACAAGTCCTCGCTCAAGTGAATATACAACTAGACCTCATCTGACACTAAAATTTGCTAGTTTTTCTTTTTGGGCTTAAAAAATTTGCCTTTCAGAGCTATTCAATAAGATAAATGTTAATGAGAAAAATTTTAACAAGGCAAGCCCTGGCGGTGACCCCCTCGGATCTAAGCAGCTCTACAAACTCAGGGCAAGCCTGATGCATGAGGAACATCTTGCAGAATATCGCTGGCCTTCTGTTCTATCAGTGCTGTAGCTCTAGAAACAAGGCTCTTAATGAGGAAAGATCAATCCCAACAGGAAAACCTGTGATATCTGACATCAGTACTGTATCCATGCTGTACAAACCACCACACTCCCCCCGCAAGCCAGCCCCTGCTTACAAAATATAAAATAAAATGAAGTAAAATTGTGTCATTTTCTTTCAAAGTTTAAAGACTCGGGATCACTTCATGTAGCATTTAACTATCATTTCAGTCAGGCTTTTGAAGCTGTTTAAGTTCTTTTGTACCCGAGTTGTTTAATGTTACTCAGACAAAGTAAATCAAAGTCTAATAGAGTGGAAAAACAGTAAAGGCAGAAAATAGGTAAAAGATAAATCACACAGGAAGTTTTACTTTTTTTTTTGTTATTATATTCATTGAGATCAAAGTCCTTGTTTCAGCTCTAATTAACAAAAGCTAATGCAGATTGGAGACCTTCTGGCACTGAGCAGAGCCTTGGAGGATACAGTTGAAATCTTCTGAAGATTTAAATAATTAATATGACACCTTCAGCTTCGGATGGGAAAATAAAAAATAAAAAAAAAAAGAAGAGGGGAAAAAAAAGAGCCCCATGTTCAAGTTTAAGAACAATGCCATTGCCAAGTTTGATACCATTTGTTCTGATGAAAATGAGCTGAGTAGACTGCACCGACTTCATTGTCTGGTACATTGGCAGTTCAGTGGATTGTTTCACCTTTTGTCATGCTAAGGGAGTCTTTTGTGCAGTACTTTGTTACCCCCAAGTCTGCCCCAGTTGAAGGAGGATAGAAAAAGGCAAATCTGCTTTAGGGACTTGGAGGATGGTCATTTAATGGTTTTTAATCCTCTTAATCCACGTAAGAATGGAGATCTCTGAGTGAAAATCCCATCCCAGAAGTCCTTATGATTCAAATGCCTGGCTCAGGAGACTGTCTTTTGAAAAAAAAAATGCAGCAAAATATTCTCCACTACTGTGGCATTGTGGTTTATTTCTCTCTCTTTTTCTGAAGCTGTCTAATGCAATATAAACAAAATGAAATGGAAACCTACTTCAAACTCTGTGAAGTGTGGGAACAGAGAGTGCCCGGTGCCAACCTGTGTACTTGGGGTACTCTGGTGATCCAGCTTGATTTCACAAAAGTGATAAGGACTCTCTTTTCTAATTGTCTCAACTGTATGCAAATCCACCCTAGATTTGGGTGTGCACTAATGCCCTCACCAAGCTGTTTTCCACTTGAATATTTTCTAGGTAAATGAAATCCTCTGTTGAGTTTGGATATAGATTGCTTCTAAACTGTTGACATAATCATAGCTAAGCCTTTCTGCTGAGCTCATTATTACTTCATACGAGTATGATTTCTCCTCCTCACCACCAAAAAAAAAAAAAAAAGAAATCAATATTTCTCGTTAGATAAACCACTAAAGAACTGCTGGGAGGAAATTTTCCTAAGTAAAATTAGAGAGGATTTGAAGGCGGAACGGGCTTTACTTGCTCTCAGTCTATAGACTTGCTGTTTGCCACAACAAGTTGACTTTGAAATAAATCGCTTTTCAAACGCACAATGTGGCTTTCCCTTTGTTTATGTAGTTCATCACGTCCCTTTACAGAACTGGTTAGAAAAAAGAAAAAATATTCTAACTCATAGCTGATTATGTAACAGATATATATCAAAGAACATATTAAAGTGACATGATTTCTTTAAAAAAGAAAAAAATTCCCACTGCAATAATGTATAACGAACAATTTTAACAAAACTGCATGGAAAAGAAAATCAAGGTATGTCTTAAAAAATTGTGGCTCATTAACATACTGTTTTCTCTTCCAGTCGGTTCACTGATAGCCATTTCTGAGCATCTATTCCTTCAGCCCCTCTGTGCCTCTGAAACAACAGATACAAATCCAACACCGGTTCCTAGGATTTTAATAGTTTTCTGACAATTTAAAAACCTGCATAAAAGTACAACATAAACCAAAAGAATCTCTCTAAAGTCATTTTAACTAGGTATTAATACTGATGTACTCTGTCTGCTGCAAGAAAAACTAGGCATTATTTTGCCGCCTTCTCCACAGTTAATTGAAAAAAAAGTAGGCTAGTGACACTGTCTGTTGCATCCCAGAAAGACATTGCCTATCTCTGATGAAATTTCTGGTTTTCTGCATTGATCATGTTAACATCTCATTTGAGATCAGAGGGAAAGTATTTGAGGGAGTCATTGGTGCTGTGTGCTTCCCCATTCATCTGCTTTCTGTTTGTACAGCATCCATTTAAACCTCACCTTTACTGAGCTGAGCTCCACATGGGATGCGTGCTCTTTTTTTTGGGTCTGTGATGGTGCTGCCTGGGGACAAGGGTGGCACAAAGCAGCAGCTGATTCACTGCATCACTTTAACTATTACTGTTCCATGGTTAATACCTTTTCATTTTTAACTCTTCATGGCAATTAACAATGTTACCGGGGCTCTTGGCTAGCATCTATGGCCAAAGATAGCCTGCATCCTCTGCCGAGTGCTGCCTTAATATGGTATTTTGTTTATATACCACAAATGTCAGCAAGATATTTTAGTGTGTTGATTCTTGGGATTTTTTTTTTTCACCCTCATCTGCCGTGGTTAACTCCCTAAAGCTACTGTCATGCCTGCAGATGACAAATATTGGGTGAAGATGTATGCACAAGAGTCCATTTGGAAAAAGGTGGAGACTTGTATTCAGTAGTGGAAAGTTAGCTACGGACAGACTTTGATTTTCTGGCAGTTGTGTAGTATAAGACATACCAGATCAACAGCAAGAAAATGAAGGACTGAGCTCAGGTGGGAAGATGGCTTTATCGTCTTTGGAAAAAGAGAATATGTGGAAGTTAACTGAGAGAGGTTTTGGCACCGTGGAAAGGAGTAATGAGTTGGTAACGAAATATTCTTCATAGGAAACTGAGGACGTAAGGCAGACAATCTCCCCACAGCACACAGTTACTGCTGCATTGGGAAAGCACAACAGGATAATAATTGGCCAACAATCTGACTGTTAACTTGCTTTAAAAAAAAGGTTTTAAAAACTATTCTGGAATATCCTGAGGTGTCCTGTAAATAACAGCCCTTTTGGAAAGGAATTAATTTTCCTCTTTGTTTCCTCTATGGGAGTCTTCATCTTGCTGCGGTGATGTAAATTAATAACAACCTCTCTCGGCCCCCAGGATGAGAACACACTTTTTGCAGATTGCTCCTATTCTGCCTAGAAGCTGTCATTTTTAATGCAACTTTCCAAAGTTTTCTCAGCAATTCTCATTCCCTACACACTTCAGAGAAATGCACACACTGTTCTTTAGACTATGTTATATATATTAAATCATGTGAATCGTGAATTACTTAGTTCTCATGAAGATTACATGTTTGTGACTGTTTCTTTTTCTATTTTTCACATCCTCAGCTGACAGGATTCTTTAAAAATTAACAAAATACAGTATCAGCAGAAACATCTTGACAGAGGCATATGTGGGAGGAGGTAGAGACAATAAACAGACATCACACACACCACATTATAATGCAACAAATTAGGGTCTGACTCAAATCACTTTAAAGGATGGACAGTAGTCCCTTATTTGCAAACTACAAAGGTAGTAATAACTCCTTTCCCAGGGGTACCACTGTGATCAAGGAAAAGACCCCTAGTAGTATTTTTATAGCCTTTGCTTGAAATGTTTTTGAAGGAAAACTCTGACTTCTAAAGAGTTCTGAAACTGTGGTGTCTCAAGATAGATCTTAATGAAATTTGCCGCTATCAAAACTAGACTGCCTAGGAAATGGCAGAGCCTATTAGGACAGCAATAACAACATTGATTTTAGGGATTTTCCCCTCCCTCCAAATACACTGCACACTTTTTGATGTGTGAGGAGACTGAAGCTTCTTAAAAGATATTTTCAATGGGATAGTTCTGAAGACTTCAGATAAAATATTTCAACACAGTACCTGCAGGGACAGGAGAAATTGCTTCAGTTCATTTTGCCTTAGTTAGAGTCGTGTTAAATCTACTGCTCTTGGCATTTGCAGGACTTTGTAGACATTCTTTCAAAAGTGTTTGAAAAGCTTCAAATAGATGAAGGTCTTCAAAAGGCAACTAGCACATGGGATTGACATCAGTAATGCTCCAAAGACTGTCCAAAGGGGCCAATACATTATATAAATGGAGCTTTATTACCTTTTTTTTCATCTCAGATACTAGGCATGTTCTGTCTTTGTTACATGATCCATTTGCTTCCAAGAGGATACCTGATACATAGCCTGATTAGTAGGAGACACGAGGGCCTGATTCTTCTTTGAAGTGGATGTAGATATTTGCATGTGACTTCAATTTGCTGTCAGTTTAACCGTTAATTTGCAAAGTTTATCAGGAGCAGTGAGAACACAAAGTGCAACGTAAATCAAACATGGTGACAGCTACTCCCTCTGTTGCTTTTCCTTTTGGCAACGTGTAAGATTGCACAGTCTAACCTAAATTGGAAAGGCCTATGCTTAAGTCTGAGAAACTGCAATGTATGCTGCACTTCTCAAGATATGTAGAGGCAGGGATCTTAGCAGCCCCATTCACCTAGCAGCTCCTATTATATTTTGCAGATCTATTCATATAAGGATTTAATGACTCAAATTAGCACACAACACTTAAATGACTGTCCACCCGAAACACCTGTAACAGCATCAATTCCAAGGATTTATTTGCTCACCCCTATTCATATGTGTATCATGAAACCACTTATTGTGACAGAGAGGGGAAGGCATCTAGCTGTATTACTGTTTCTCTAAACTACGAAAGTGTGTGATGCTTTCCTTCCCACTGGGGTCACTGATGATCCAGTACAGGTCCCTGTAAAAGATTATCTGCCTGAATGCAGGATGAAAATACTTTTTTTTTCTCCCACATAAAATGCCACTGTGTTTGCATAGGGAAGATGGTGACTAGATTTGTATCATGAGGTATTAAGAGCTCCTTCAGGTACCTGATTGCCTGGGCCTGAAATTCAACCCCAGAGCCTGGCCAAAACACTTCTGGAAAAGTCATTTTGAAAAGCAAGGAGGAACAATATGATCATAGGAGTGTATCTAACAGAGTTGCTGCACCACAGTGCTGTGGATTTTCCTGATGGCTCAACGTGCCAAAACCCAGTTTATCACATCATTTTAGTCTTGTTATGATGTAGGACAAATGTGTACAACTTAAATAGACTGGTGTGTACCCACTTGTAACAAAGTTGCTCAGCAGTCTGGAAAGACTATTGCTTGTGATAAATAATCCTCAAAGTAGAATATTCTCATAAATATGCAGCCCTTGCTGTGCAACTTTAAAGAAAATCTTTTTGTCTCTTTGGCTATAGACTTGCAGACATACTTGTGAATGTGAATCGGTAGATTTATATCAGGAATGAGTGCAAATCATACAGTTTTCCAAAAGTGCAATGACTTATAGGAACATTGAATGGTAGAGATTGGAAGGGACCTTTAAGGGATTATCTTGCCCAACTCTCCTGCAGAAGCAGGTCCACCCCGATCAGATCACACAGGAAAGCATTCAGGCAGGTCTATGAAAAGCTCCAAGGAAGGAGACTCCACACCCTCCCTGGGCAGCCTGTGCCAGGGCTCCCTCACCTGAACAGGGGAATAGATTTTTCTTATGTTTAAATGGAACTTTTTGTGTTCCAGCTTTATCCCATTACCATTTATCCTGTTGCTAGATACAACAGAAAAAAGTGATGCCTCAACTTCCTGACACCCACCATTTAGATATTTGTAAATATCAATGAAATATCCTCTCAGTCTCCTCTACTCTAAACTAAACAGCCCCAGTTCCCACAGCCTTTCCTCATATGAAAGATACTCCAGTCCCCTGATCATCTTGGTGGCCCTGTGCTGGACTCTCTCCAGCAGTTTTCTGTCACTCTTGAGCTGAGGAGCCCAGAACTGGACACAGGACTCCAGATGAGGCCTCATCAGGGCAGAGTAGAGGGGGAGAAGAACCTCCTTCAACCTGCTGGCCACACTCTTCTTGTTGCATCCCAGGATGACATTGACCTTCTTGGCCACGAGGGCACATTGCTGGCTAAATATCAATCAGCACTCTTGGGTATCTCTCTGCAGGGCTGCTCTTCAGCAAGTCACCCCCAGCCTGTACTGGTTCATGGGGTTGTTCCTCCTCAGATGCAGGACTCTGCATTTGTCCTTGTTGAACCTCAAGAGGTTCCTCTCTGCCCTCAAGCCAGTCGAGATCCCACTGAATGGCAGCACAGCCTTCTGGGGAATCAGCCAGTCCTCCCAGTTTGGTGTCATCAGGGAACTTGCTGAGAGTACACTCTGTCCCCTCATTCAGGTCGTTGAACAAGGCTGGCCCCAGAACTGATCCCCTTGTGCACTCCACTGGCCACAGGCCTCCAACTCGACTCTGTGCAGTTGATCACCATCCTCTGGGTTCTGTCATTCAGCCAGGTCTTGATCTACCTCACTGTCCACTCATTCAAGCCACACTGCCTGAGCTTTCTGATGAGGATGTTATGGGAGACTGTCAAAAGCCTTGCTGAAGTCATAGTAGATGACATCCACTGCTCTCCCCTCATCTAGTCAGCCAGTCATGCCCTCGTAGAAGGCTATCAGATTGGTCAAACAGGATTTCCCCTTGGGGAATCCATGTTGACTCCCCCTGATAACCATCATTTCCTTCAATATTTATTAAGAACTTTGAGGATGAGCTGTTTCATCACCTTTCCAGGGGTGGAGGTGAGGCTGTCTGGCCTGTAGAAGAGTTTACATATAATACTACTAGGAATGGTCCTTAAAATGAGTTATAAGAGTAAGTTAAAATATTCACCCAAGATAATATGCTCTATTGTTAATGCTAATCATATTTATAGCTTGTTGCTATAGAGACCAGAGAAGCCAGGTATTTGCTTTCTCTAAGAAGGAAAAGACATTTTAACATTTTCCTGTCAAATCTCCTTTTTGCATTTTCGATGAAGATACCTGTGTATAACCTCTGACCTAGGCATCAATGAAAGTTTAAACTGAAAGAAAAGAGGTAACAGGTATTGTTTATTTTAGTTCACTTGTTGCTCCTTAGTATGTTCAGTTCAAACTCAAATTTGCATATATAGTCCTGAAATGAGAGTCTAGTTGCTTTTTTTGCACTCAAAAGATTTTTATGCTAATATAAACTTTACTGAAATGTTTTTGTATAGCTCAAGATTAAACTTTGAGATGATTCTGTGATTTTTTTAACTTTCAAAGAATCATGGAACAATTCAGGTTGGACCTTGGAGATCTTTACTCCAAACCTCTGCCAAAGCAAGGCCATCTCCAGGGCCAGACCAAGCTGCTCAGGCCTATGTCTGCTTACGTCTTTAAGACCTTAGGATATGATGACAGCACAGCTTTTAGAGGCAGCTTTCTCTGCTGCCTGGATGTCCTCATAAAGAAAAACTTGTACCCTGGTTAAATATCTCTTGTTGAAATTTTGCAAACTGTCTTTTGTCCTCTGCCCATGCACCGCTATGAAGAACTCAGCTCCATCTTCTTCATGCCCCCTTGTAGGCACTGGTAGGCAGTGATACTACCAGGTGCCCCTAAAGCCGTTCTTTCTCGAGGCTGACTCAGCCCAGCTGCTTATGAGAAAAGTGCTCTAAGTCTCAGCACTCCCTTCTCTGAGCTCTCTCCAGTTTGTCCATATCTATCTTGTGCTGGGGGGACCAAAACAGAATGCAATAATGACACTGTTCATACAATCCAGAGTGCTGTCAGCCTTCATGTCTGCTAAGGTGCACTGTGGACACCAACTGAGTTTGCTGTCAACCAGGGTCTACCAGTTCTTTCCAGCAGAGCTGCAGTCATTTCTGACCCAATGTCTGAATAGTTCTCTGCTCCCATGTTTTTTGCTCCTAGCTTGCAATGAACTCTCATTTTTATCACATTTTGCCATGTCAGTAAATAGACTTTTTCAAATCCCACACCTTTATCCCACATTAATCCTTATTTCTTCTTTCTCTTGGAGGTAAGCTATGTATTTTTGCGTTGCTGTAGGTCACAACGATTTAAAACATAATCCCTTTCTGAGCCACTGGTGTCTGCCACAGTTTCTTTTTTACCTGCATATCTGAAATAGCATATGACAAGGCTTTTATTCATTTGAGGGTTATGCTTGATATAGCCATCATTTGCACCTGACCCATCCACTGGATGAACTCCCAACAGCACAATGTTTTTGTTTTCTTTTAAAGTACTGCATTTATAAATCTTGCTTGAGTTATTTATTCATCCTCCAAATGGATGTTACTGACCAAAAGTCATTGTGATCTCCTCACAGACTGGCTGTCCAGAGAGAGTTATGGTCCCTCAATAAAGAAGAGGTACTGCGAGCTCCCCAGCGTAGCAGAGTTTTCAGGAGAGATCAAGTAACGTGTTAGACACAGCAGCTCCATCTTCCCCTTTCCTCACTGCTTGAAGCACAGCGTTAAAGATAGGAAAGAATAAAAGGTTTCTGCTCCTATGCATCTCCCTGCCCAGGTTCACACTCTTATTATGATATCTGCCTGGAAAAGCAGGGCAGGCAAGACACGTTGCCTTTCCTCTCTGACACAGGAGCTACTGGCATCCACAACCTCCTGTACAAATCTGAAGGAAGCCGACGGTACTGACGCTTTGTGCTGCTCTTCAGTGGGGACTATGTGTCACCCAGAAGACTGTCAGATAAGCACTTGTCATCATTAATGTGTCTGGCATAACAAGTCAATTGTATTTGGTATTTCTGAACAGAGGGCTGCTCTGGATAAAAAGCCACTGGACTTTTCACTCTAAGAGTCCAGCGGGCAGCTGTGAACCATGTGTCAACTTCTTTTCTTTTATTAATAGCCTAATATAGCCTAATAGCCTAAGTGTTAGAGTGAAAAATACCAAACGGCAAATATTAACATGTTCCTTAGTTACCTGGAAACTTTTAAAACATACTTCTTTCTACTGTGCATTATCTTCACTATACTCACGACAGTTCTGTTTGTTTGGAGGTTTTTAAACTGATGGGTTTGCATTCCTAGCATCCAGAAACTCTCTCTTCTCTGGTTAAAGGCTTCACCCTGGGAAATAGCTGCTTCTTAGGAAAGAGGACGCAATTCTGTCATAACTCTACAGATTAGATAAAGTCTTGTTCTATTTGCTCTTCACAAGACTCCGAGAATCAAGGGTTTCTTTGGCTTCCAAAATGTCATTATGATTATCAAAATAAAATGACTTTTAACTCATCCATGCATCAGGATCTTTGCTACACTTGACAATCAGTCCACTGCTGAAAAATGGCTGGAGTAAGAAGAGCTGAGAAGGAAACATGGCTGGCTTGATGGTTCAGTCTTCAACCAAAAAAATGCTGAGAGGTGAAACAATAATCAAGTCTCAAGTCTCCTACATGAGAACAAGTTTCTCTCTTGTAGTCATGAATGTGAGTTGAAATGACCTTTTAGAAGTGGCAATATGTCATGGTTCAGAAAAAAAACAGTAAAATGCATTCTTTCAGAATGTCATCAAAATATTAGTTGGAATCTTTGGATATAAAAAAATTTGTTATCTTTGTCAATTTGATTCAAATGCTGAAGATGAGAAAGTGCTGCATTATATAAGGATTTGAAACAAGAAGAAAATAGTTTGGGAGTTTGCAATGGGTTGTGGCTTGATTGATCACTTTTCCTCTGTAGCACACATTAATGACTGTACTATTCCCATAAATTCTTCCTTTGACCTTTCTGTTAAAGTACCTATGACAAAATGACAAGTGCATTTCTCACAGCTTTTGGAACGAGAATAGATTGTGTGTTACCCCTTTTAGAGCTTGGGCTAGCATTGATCTAAACATTCTTCTTTCATATTGTAGCCTAAATCTCTTATTCTCCAGCTCTTCAGGATCCAAGTTTAATATTGGTCTGATGGATGTTTTTTGATCAATATTTATATCGCATGTAAATGATCAGGTATTTCCTGTTTTGATTACATTGTCACATAAATTCATGAATCTTTTTAAGTCAGTTCTAAGCTTTATGAAGAAATTCCCTTGGTAGATGGGGCAAAAATTCCATCTTAGATTGTGTGCAAAATAAACTTATTTGGAACTACCATAATAGTTGTTCTTATGTTTTATGCTAAAGGGCAACTTAAATTTTAGTAATTTTCTTCCAAAGAAAAGGTGACTGTGAGTTTGCAGTTTCCTCAAATCACAACATGCCTGATGGAGATGAAGATGTGTCCTGGATTCAGCCGTGATTGAGTTAATTTTCACAAGAAGATGAGAGTGGACATAGCCAAGATAGCAGACCCAAACTAGCCAAGGGTCATATGTGATACCTCAAACTCAGTATATAACTGGAGGAGCTGGCTAAAAGGAGGAGGTATAGTGACTCTGGAGTGGGCTAGACACCAGGTTCAGGCTTGTGAGCTATTGCTTTGTGCATCTCGCTTTGTGTATTATTTTATTAGTATTATTGTTAATATTATTTATTCTCTCCTTGTGTTGTCCTATTAAATTGTCCTTAACATGTTTTTTTACCATTTTCTTCCAATTCTGCTCCCTATCTCATAGGTGCAGGGGGAGGAGTGAGTGATCACGTGCTGCTCAGTTGCCAGCTGAGCCTAAACCACAACATGCTCAAGAAATGATGGCACTGTTGCAGCTGTTGTAAACACGAGTTCTTACCCAAATGGAACAGTTGTTTGAACTGTCATTCACATTTACTGGTTGAGGTTTTCAAGCAACCTGTAGTATGAACCCTGCAGGCTTGTGACTAGGACATAACTATGTCCGTGCTCCCCAATGCCCCCTAATTCAAACAACAAACGTTTTGGGGCTGGGAGGCTTGGAGCTTGGGAGAGCAATGACTAAGAAAATTGGGACAGAAAATGAGTCTGTGTTCACCAGGTAGGAGCTGACTACCCAGCACAGAAGGTCTGCTTGCTGGATGCCCTGCTGCATTTGTTGCTGTCGCACACTGATCTCCACATCCTCTTCTTCTGCTAGGAAAAAAATGAACAACAAAGTCTGGAAAGTTTTCTTTGAGTCTTTGATTTACTGATAGTTTAAAAGCAGCTAATTTAAATGGTTCAGATAAGAATGACCACATTAAAAGTTTACAGATTATGTCTCATCACATGTGGTAACAGGATGGGTTTTTGTATTGCTTTGGTATCTTTCTTTGGCCCTATAAACAGTACCATTTAAACTAATGTAGGTAATGTCATACAGAGCGGATTTCTTATGATGAACTTCAAACAAAACAGGGACAGATCTTCAGATGGATCTGTAGTCAGACCTAGTGATAGTGCTGTCAGTTTACATGAGCCGAGAACTTCACTCTGATTTTTGTTGAGGAAAAACATCAGTGCTGAGAGCATGAAACATTAACCTCAGAAAAGACTTCAGGAAAAAGATATGTTGCCAGGTGATGCCTTTACCAGATCTGTCATGGGGGGCACTGGACCAAAAGTGGTAATCGATCTTTTTAGAGTCTTAGTAACAATACCTCTACTTTGACATTTTTGTCTTCAGTGGTGAAAATGGTATTTTCAAGGGTAAACTTTGAGCAATTCAGTAATAAGTAAACACACATTGGAGATTCTCTATTGGAGTGAAAATGAAATCACAGAACTTTCATCTGGAAATTAAACATACAGTGGGAAAAGTTTCTGAAGTCATCACATTAGTTTTCATTTGACTGATACATAGTTTCAAGAAGTTGAAAAGAGGCAAGAGATAAAGGTAGAAAGTCACAACAATTTTTCTTATTGAGTGAGCTCAACTCTGTCCAGAATGTGCCTTGTATGTTAAAAAGTGACAGAAATGTATGTTAAAAAGTGTTCAGAATTACCATTGGTTAAACAATAACCAAGATATCATAGAATCATGGAATCATAGAACGGTAGGGTTGGAAGAGATTTTAGATACTACTGCACATAATGAGCAAAGAATAACTATCTCCTATAAGAAAAGGGGGCACTTCCAAGGTGGACAAAGCCTGTGTGTGATGCCAGAGATGCTTCACTGCTGCAGAACATAGGATAGGAATGAATTGGGACAATGAAGAGATGCTTAAGGAGGGAGAAAACTGAATCCTTGCAGTCTTATAAGTCAATGTCTTGTGATATTTCTGCTGTCTGTTGAACTTTTGTGCTCAGATACAACACATTGCTGCATAGGTAATTTAAAGAGGATGAAGAACAGAAGAATCAATTAGTATTAAGTACAGGGAATATATATATATAAATATAAGCTTCAGTTTATATTGCTGACTCTAAGAATAATAAAAACAAGACTGTTGTGGAACAAAATGTGGTGGGTTTAACTTCTGGTTTTGGTTACTAAACACCGTAGGGCATTGATAAAGTTTTTACAAATGCAAAAATCAGTGAGTGCATTATTCATAACAACCCCTTTAATAGCAGATACAGAATACCCTGGAAGATGATGTCCTGGAAGATAGCTTCCATCAAAACATCCTTCCAGATGTCACCCCCTAAGACCCCTAAAATCAAGAGATTGACTTATAATATGATTTTAAAGTAGTCACTCGTGGAAATTTTTATTTGCCTTATGATATCTAAGCTTTCTTTTTAGTTTTGATTTCAAGCTTTTTCCATACAGTCCTGAGAGCCAGAAGTTTCCTTTCTTTAAATTAAAGATGAATTTTCCATCTAAGCAATTGTTTCCTGGAACTGAAGATTTAAGAAAAATGCTAACAGCCAGAAGGCTTGGAATAAACTCTCAAGAGCTGATAACACTGAGATTTATACGGTCAAGTGACATTCATTTCTTGGAAATTCTTAGTGATGGAATTTTGAGAGCATGGAAAGATACTTCTTTAGAAGTCAAATTCAGTCAAGAATAATTCTGATGGGAGAGAGTAATAATAACAGTAATGACATTACATAAAGTCAAAGAGAGTTTGCCAGTGATGCTGAGGATAATTAATTCACAGTGTGAATTAATTTGCTGTTTTGACTGTGTTGATAATTAATTACAACAACCTCCAAACTACATATCCTTGGCTAAAATCTTAACAATTTGGTCTCCTAGCATGGTGAGTCCACTATAGAAGGGATTCTTGCAAGTTTTAAGGGAATTTGAAGGTGAGATGCCAGAAAGAGTTATTTTCTATCGTTGTTGTTGTTATTAGATGTTCTTTTGAACATGTAATTGTCTTATGGACATTTCTGTTTAAAAAAGCACTCAGGTTTTCCTTGAAACAAGCCCCTGAAAATTCTTTGGTGCTTACTGGCAGGAAAACATTTAGCATCTTCAGTAAATGGATTTTTGGATTTTTTTCAGCTAAAACATTAAATGATCTTTAATTTTTCTTTTTTTCCCATAAAATTGTGAAAAATAAAACCACAGACTCTCCTTTAGGAAAAGCTCAGTCTTAAAACACTTTCCCTATCTCCTCAAATACGGTGCAACAAAACACAATCCAACTCAGGCTTCAAACATCAGATTCTGGCCTCAAAGTACTGCAAAGCTGTAGGCTACATCATTTTTCTAGTTATGTATTAACTCCAGGGGAATTTCTCCACTTGTGATATCTGACCAAAATTGCTCTACATGTCACACTATTTTTTTTCCTTTTGGTGTTGTCTCTAGTGAGAGCCTTGGAGACCCCTGAACTTTGGACACTGCAAATACCACATGTGCAGCCCAGCTGTGGGCAAGTGCAGCCGATCCTGACCAGGATGACTGTGCAGAGGACACTCAGGTGCATGACCCAGAAGAAAACCAGTTGTCCTAACTTGGACTATCGAGGGACTACAATGTCAGGAGTTGTCGTGATGGATTCTGAGTTCTACCTGTATCTCTAGAGATGCAAGCCAAAAGCTTCTTGACCAGAACCGAGCTCACTGTATGGGATGCGCTTGTCAGAGAAACTGTGGTAAGAAGCACATCTTACCCTGATCACTCACGTCTAAACATCAAAGGTGTTCAGAGTACCAAGGGAGAAGATGAAAACAACATCCAGGCCTTGGTGGTTGAGGTGATAGGCTGTCAGTATCATGTTATAGCCAATGAAATGTTTCAAAGTTAACTTAGCTAGCAAGTGAAGTGAAGTGCATTTGAAACTTTTGAATTAATTGTTTATGTTTATCCCTGGCCATTAAGATTTATGAATAACACGTATGATTCATATTCTTCAACAGGAAAAGGAAAACAAGATTTCCTAGTTTTCAGCTTTCCATCATTTCTCAAGTTTTCACGAGCCTGTTTATTTGGAACTAACATTGAAGTAAGCTGAAATGAAGAAACTGTCCTCTTGGCATTTGCAGAAAAGACTAGCCCTGCCAAGATCCGGTTTACTCTTTCAACAACAGATAGATTTTGGTGCTCAGACAGTGACTTCTTTAATCTCATCCACTTGACTTTAAAACAGCATCAAGTGTGTACTTGTTTAAGTACTATTTTAATCAGTTTTGATAGTTTACATATACTATATTTAGGATTGTAATAATTTTAAATTGAATTGTAAAAAGGTTGATTGAGAAGAAGAAAATATTGAGTCTTTTAAATGCAATTAAAACAAAAGTGCATCTTTTCCTACACATTTTTAAAATGTTCTTGCTGCCAGACAGGAGATAAATAGTGTGTATGAGATATAGTATTTTTACAGTGGTCTGGGCAGAAAAGGGTGCCCTCAAACACCTGACCTTAAGAGCTAGACCAATTCCTTCCCTTCTTGAAGAGAGAGGCATACTTCAAGTAAACAGTGTCTGTGTCTGTGGTTCAGGAAGCAAATATCCAGTAAATAGTGGCATGAGGTTCTCTGGGATGCTTCTTTGGCTCTGAGAAAAGCCGAAAGTTGTTCTTTCTTTTGCTATCTCTTTTAAGCGTGAAAACACCATGGTAAATAGTAAGGTTTTGGAAAGCAAACAGTCTGGGTGACCCTGAAGTTGGCCCAGCACAATGTGCTTTCACAGAGCAAGGCATTTGCCTGGTACAAGGAGGGTTTGCTGTAGACCAACAAGGGAAGGATGAACAGGGATGTAGGCAGATAAGTAAACAACAGGCTAAATCATCAGCTTGCTTTGGCATCAGGAAGAAGTCCCGAGGAGTCCCTGATGGCAGCTGCTGGTTAAGATCTTGAGAGGACTGACAGCAGTAGTTTCACCTTCTGTGGCACGTGAGTGACATCAGGTAACAATAGGATAGCTGCAGAAGTAAAACCAAACACAAATGAAGGGTGGTGAAAAGTAGACAGCATCCCAGAAATGTCAGGGTACTGGTGTAGTGCAGATGGCATGAACGTGTGCCCATAGCCACTATTAAAGATAAAAGCGACACCAAATTCCAACCCTCCAAGGATGAATTTGGCAAAAGGACAGAAACAAATTTCCCACTCTCAGCTCATGCTCGGAAGGTCCATGGAAGGGGCTAAGGGACCAATATATCAAAAATACAGTGCCTGCATCTGTTACTGCATCTGGGGACACTTTGATTTCCAGGAAGAGAAAAGGGATCAATGGCAGCTCCATAGCATGCACCAAGACTCAAAGGTCAGCCCAGGCACTGTGGACACACCTTAGATTAATCTATTCCCTAACCAGCTCTGTCTGTGGTAAGTCAGTAGGCAGTGACACACAACCCAAGCCAGTAAATATTGTTAGAAGAAAATATTCAGCAATTTGCATCAAGCTGGGAGAGGTCTGCAGGGAGGAAGTGTGTTGCAGTCAGTCTGCAGGTAGCTGGGAATAGTGTTAGCTGCAGTTGAGGTGCTGTATTTGCTTTCTTACTAGGAAACTTGCTCAGCTTTACAAGCTCAGAGCCTTCTCTGTTATTTCCCCAGTGTGCAGTACAGGACATTGCAATCACCTGAGTACCTTCTTCATGCAAGTTGCTGCAAATGCCCCATTTCTTCTGTACTTTTCCAGGTACTGACAGTAGTTTTTTCAGTCACAACAGACCTTCCCTCTATTACAGTGAGATGAAGAGATTTCCTTTACGCATGGTTTGGTAGTCTAGTTTTGGGGAGCACCCATGCTTGAAATGAAGTAAAAGCTTTAACAAGTGCTAGAATCATCTGCTGATTTTAAGATATTTGCAAAGCTTTAATCCTTCAGCTAGAGACTTAAGGCATACTTCTGTCATAGACTATAAGCTCTGAACTGAGGGAGCTTTGCTAGGTGGGAAAGAAGCAAAGACAACTGAAGCTCCCATCACTCTGATCTGGCTTCACAAAACCAAGCAGATCGGGACTGCTATGGCTGCATGCCTACTGATTAATAGCTCACCCTTTCCAGGTGCTGGGGTCTCAGGGAATATGAAGCCTATACTTATACGAGTGGCTCTGCTTAAGTTACCTGTGTATGTAAAAAACTGATGGTGATGATAGCTATTGGAGTATTTATTAAGAGAAATGTGTCAACTAGATTGAGGTGAATTTTGAAATAACCAATTGTCTAAGTCAAGTGCCTCCGTCTTCCAGATTTACTTATTTGAAGAACTGAACTTCTGTTTTTTTCCAGAAACCTTGACACCTCCTTTCCTCGTGTGTTTATTTACACATGCTATGTGCTACCCATAGTCTGTTTTCTTTTGGTTTTAGCTCTTCTATGACTGTTTCATTTAAAATCCCTTTTGCTGATCCTAGAGAAGGAAAAGCCTGCTGCCAACAGTGCCATAAAGCTGAGAAAAACAATTGTTAAATGCAATGGAGTAAGCAAGCTGGGAAAATGGGGAAAAAATGTTTCCTTTTGATCTTTCGGGACAATCATATTAATAATAAGTCCCACATATGAACTTGATAGGGTTCTTTTAATCACACAGGATGTGCTTGGCTCTGTGCAATATTGAAGCTAATCTCCAAGGCCTTACAAATTTTCATGGGCCAGCCACCAAAAGACTGCATGGATCAATAGCAAAAGGCAACTCTACAAGCTGCATGGGAGAGGCAACTTAGGGCTGTGAAGACAAAGACAACAGATATGGAAGGAACAAGAAATTCAGTTATTCAAGAATGGAAAAAACTTGAGACTGAAGTTTTGATTAGTTTACTTATGAACATTGTGAAGAAGCAAAGGAGGAAGAATAATTTATCAACATGAAGCAGACTCATACCTAAGGGTTTGCACTGAGATAACTTTGAAGAGAGAATGAAAAAATCAAGCAAGCAGGGAATAAAGTTAACAGCATTGACATTTCATTAGGGGGGGTAAACAAGCTCACATAAGTTTTGCTGTCATACAGTTAAAATGCTTTTGGTGAGAACTCTTATTTTTACTGAGCTTTCTCCACAGAGCAGTTCTTGTCTTCTCCTCTGAGGAACTGGGATGAAGAGTGGATTGGCATCTTGCAGGGCTTTGAGTCAAGGACAAGAAAGTTGCAGAACCAGGCCTGAAAGGAGGGCAGAGACTATAATGATGAAAACAAGGTTTTACAATTGCCATTTTTAACGAAACAAGACATTCAGTGTTTCCTTCAGATGATCAATATTTACTCACTACTTTTAACTCTGTTTTCTCTATTATTCTGTAATCAACACAATGAAGGCAAAAAAAATATAAGAGAAAGAGAAAAAAGGGAAAAGAAGAGGAATAAAATTACAAATTACTTATTCAAACTTTATTTTATGTAATGTCCAAATTGTAAAAAAAATTCCCCTAAGAATACTTCCAGAATATTTTTCACAGGTTTCCAACTTTTTGCATGGAAAAATTGTTAGCTTTCACACAACATTGAGTATGTTTCTGGGGAAGTGCTTTTTCTTCTCTCCTCATTGCCTTTAGAAAAATGATACAAACAATTAAATAACATATTAAACATATTAAACAATTTAAACAACATATAACAGATTAAACAATTAAATAACAGACTTAGTAGAAAAAAAAACCTCAACAAAACAACAAACCAAATAACCACCAACAACCCACAAAAAGTTCCCAAGGCTGGCTACTTTTGCCCAGTGGCTCTTCTCCTTGGAATTCCTGAAGACTATATGTATACTACTGGGAAAAGTGATGTCAGAAGTGAACACGTAAACATGGGGTCCTCTGGCTCCCACTTGCTCTGCTTCCTGCCCAAGTCACAACCTTATGGCTGTAAAGGCATAATTGTGGATCGAGGCCTGCGCAGCATGAAGCTGTATTGCCAGACATAGAGTTACAGAACCTTGTACTCCAAAAAGCACGCTCTAGACATGTCTGAGCTTTTGTGTCTTAACTGTCTGTCTCTACACCCTTCACAGTTGGATTTACAGGAAGCCTCTAGGCTGACAGAGTAGACAAACCCAGACTGGGGTGGACACACAACTGAGATGGGACAGTCTGTGCATTAATCCATGCTCTTCAATGCATAGCAGTGTTGGTTGAGGACCTGCAAAAGGAGGTTTTGCTCTGTGAAGCAGATGCACTGCAGGGACTGCCAAGTCAATAAAATCCAAAGTGTAGTCTTTTCCTCTTGTTTCCTGAGAATCAAACATAGATGTGACAGAGTGACTTATCTGTTCCAAGATCTATCGCCTTGTACTTTTTCATCTTCAGTCCTCCATGACATGAAGTTTTCTGTACTAGCCTACTGCTTTATTAGCACTGTAAATTTTCTTTTCTGTTCCTTTCTTAGTTTCATTCTGTCCTTCAATGAAAACATTTCTTAATGTAAAGGTTTAATAAATGACAAACCACGTATTTGTTTTTTTTTTTTTCTCCTGGAGTTGGTTCTCAAATCCTAAAAGACTGTATTTTATGTATCTTTGGAGGGTCACACCTGATACTGTCTCCTAACTATCAGAATTTAATTGTAGAGTCATAGAGATGTGGAACTGGATGGGATCTCATCTCCTGTACTAGTCCCTTAGGTCCCAGTGACAGTATTAATTGAGGTGCACGCCTACGGTGTCCATCTTGATGTCTGATTGTAGTGCTGGTAGTTTAGGGAAGGATCAAATAATATTTTTCTTCCAAGGAAGGAGCATACCGATTTCCTACATATATTTTTGGAAAGATTGAAAATATATTAAACATGCAGCACATATTTTTATATTTTTTCATCCATCAATTTTATTCTTATCCAGTGTGAAAACTGTCAGGTTGATACTTAGATTAATCTTCCAGACTGCACACATCACCTGTAAATCACTCTGCTTCAATAGGGAAACCATTGGCTTGCGGAGCACTGGTGAGTATTTTTTATGGGTTGCCTTTTCCCTAGATTGAATAATCTGCCTGTCTCATCAGAGACACACTGGCATAACTGACATACACTGAAGCTGCTGATCAAGAAAGACCTGCTATGAGGCAGGGTGAAGACAGGAGTGCGCACCCTTTCTGCCAAGTAACATGGGAGGAGGAGGAGGTCTCACTTCCTGTTGCTATGTCTGATTAGATATAAAAGATCAAGCAAAGAGAAGTGATAATTTGCAAACCACATGAAACAAGGGAGAGCCACAAGTTGGTGACAAGCACAGCAATATTTTAAACTCTTTACTTTCAAAGCACATTACAGGATGAATTAATTTATCTTTGTGTTTTTAAAAGATACAGTGCAACACATGCAACTTTGCCCTCCAGAGTTTGAGTGCTGTGTAAAAGAAAAATATCAACCTCTTTAATTTATCAGTCTCGGTGTTTTCAACTGATGCTCACTCTGATTCTATCTTATTAGAAAACACATCTCACTCAAGTAGCCCATTTATAATTTCATTCTTGGTTTTCACATTCTGCAGAGGTTTGTAAACTCCTTATATTCTTGTTCCTGCAACACTTTCTAATAAAAATCTCCAATTTCCACATCTAGCTTTGTCAATCTTCTTGATTTCCATGAGGTTTGAGCTATTTCTTTTGCACGGGAATATGCTTTCTGTGGTCGTCTTGTGTTTGCTGTAGGATTTATTTGAGTCTCAGATTTTAAATGTATTAATCATCATCAATAATATGAAACAGTTAATATTTAGTTCCTTGATTTAATGGTGGAGGTCTGTGGGGGGACCATCCCCAAAAAACATCTAGGTCAATTTTTGATAGAAGTATACAAGCCACATGGCAAAGTTAAGACCCCAGTGCATTTCTGACAGAGGGGATCATCTTCATGTGCAGGCATATCCTACAATGAGTACTTCAGAGATGTATTTGACTCAGCTGTTTTATTCTACTTTTTTTGAATCAAGTGTTTGTGCAGAACTAGTGAAAACTCTCACATTTTAGATTCACATATTAGTAACATTTGGGGCCAAAAGTAATTAGGCAAACAGCAAAGATTGTGAGGAAAGGGATGTTGAATGGGTGCGAGAACAGGCGTAGGTATTTATTTCTGTGTGAGGATTTGGATCTCATGAAGAAACCCTTGACAGGATGTCATCAACAGAGGTTTTGCCCACTGCTACTCACCTGATAATTCCTCAGGTGGAGCAACACGCTAAGAGACCACTTCGATTTCTGTGGTTCCTGAGCTCCATTAGATGTTATGAGCACCCACCTAGTGTGACTTTTTTTTTGCCTAGTAATGGCAAAAATGTTCTCCAACCACACACTTCCTTTGGATGGTTTTGTAATTTTCCTTACTCAGAAAGATAATAAAACCTTTCTGCTAATATTTTCTTTTAAGTAATTACCTCAGTTCACATATTGTTAAAAACAGTTAAATAACCACAGCCCTGTCTCCCTGCCTGTCTCCATGTGAAGGCAAAGAATTCTCAACCTTAAAAATCAGCTAAAAGGTCAGAGCAGAAACTAACTCAGATACTGCTAGGGGGTTTTGGGGTTTGGTGGTTTTTTCTTTTTTTTTGGTTAGACAGAGCCTACATCAAAGAAGCCCTTAAATTAGAATTGGAGTTCATTTGCATGTCTCCGTGATGGGGAAATGAATGGGTGAGAGGCAAGAGGAGAGGGAGAAGGACTTCAGTGACAGGAAGGGGATGAGAAGCAAAGGATGAGTATGAATTCAGAGATGGGAAAGGGGAGCAGAAAAAGAAAAGGAAAGCAGAGTGTTTCTGATGCTGTACATCCATCCTTGTTACATAGGTGAAAGGAAGGGAAGAGTCACCTCCACAGGCTGATGTGCGATTTTACAACAGAAAAGTAGGCAGATGCTGGTGTCTCTGAATGGACCATGGCTCCTAATCAAGCAGAAAACATATTTTTTCACAGGTCTGTGTACAGGTTTGGCATTCTTTGCGTAGCAAATATCCAGATAATGCAGAATTATCAGGGACAGTGGAGTCTGGAGAAGTGCGTGGTTGGCATGAGAGTGGATAGTATTTCCATGAAGTTGTAGAAACATCTCCAAAGCTGGAGTGAAGGAAGTGCATAATAGAAGCAAGACATGATCCTCTGGATTTCTTGTCATTTGAGAATATTTTTTTTGAAACATTCAGCATAGGAAGAACGGGTTTTGGTTGCTCCTGACCTTAGAAAGAAGCATTTTTCACTCAGTGAGATTGTTTTAGATGGTCATGATGAGCTGTAGGTCTCACAATTGATTTTACTGCAAAGCTCTGGGAGGGCAGGTAATGAGATAGGGCTAGGAGGAGTAAGCAAGTTTGGTCTGTAGAGGCTGGACTCATGTATCTGCACATACACACACATGCACAAACACGCACACAACCACAAAAAGCAGTGAGACTTGGCTGGAGGCAAATGCAAGAACATGTAGAGGCTCCTGGGGGGTGGGGGATGAAGTTCATCCAAGCTGGGCTTGCTGGGATAGGGTATATGCATAGAGCATACGTGCTGCCATCATGAATATTTATTGAATCAACCCCCTCATACCTAGGCGTGCTGGCAATCATCCTCTCTAGATCCACAATTTACACCCTCCTGCCACTGACTGCACATGAGCTGAGACCCCATTTGGCAAATTTCTTTTGAAATTTTGATTTATATGCTCCTAAAAAATCTTTATTACACTTCTCCCTTCCAGACAATTTACTTTGTTCAATATGTTTGGTTGTTGGTTGGGATTTTTTTTAAAGTTTAATTCCTACTTTCCATTTTCAGTATTTATTATGCCACATTCCCATGGGGCTGTGACTGGCAGGTGGGTCACAATATACATAACTGATAGGCCCATCTGTCTTCCTTTCACTACATGCTCCCCCCTTCTTTCTCCTTCTTTCTTTCTTTCTCACTCTCTTTCTTTCTTTCTTTGCATGTATCATAAACTGTCAACTATAGGCACAGTCTTATAAGGACTAACAGGAAGATAGCAACAGCCTAAGAGAAGGCTATCAGTACAGAAAGGGGATTTAGCCACTTCACAACACATTATAAAAACAAATGGTTTCATCATGGCTTGCATTGTTTTTTCTCAATATTTACAACTTTTATCTGCCATAACACATGGTATCAAATAAACACAGAATGGTGCTTTTGAAAAAAATACAAGAAAAATCTTCATTTTCTGTTCATTTTTTTGTTCTTTGTCTGGTCTCCTTATCCTCTAGCATGAGAATTCCCTCTATTCTTTAGGTCCCCAATACCCAAGGATTCCAGCGCTGGGGAAAAAAATAAGATGCTAATACACTCTGAAAAAGCAATCAGCCTCTTAAAAACAGTCTACCTGGCTTCTGTTTTCAGTAATGCTTCCCACCTGAGATTTTGGGAGCTCTCAGCTTCGTTATGTGCCTGTTTTTTAATTTTAGTAAAGGAAAAGTGAAAGTTTAAAGTGCTGCAGCAGCTGTTCATGGTGGAATGCAAGTGAGGGCTTGCAGGGACCAGGGGCCAGTGGGGTACCAAAGGGGCCCGATCCTGCAGCCTGCCAAGCACCTGGAGTACACTGGCTGAGACCATGGCCGAGCAAGGTGGCAGAGTGTCAAGCAAAGCAAAGCAAACTGGCCCTGTCCTACCAGACCAAATGCTAAGGCTGTGTGGGACAGCAGGGTGACACAGAAGTCTGCAGCTCCCAGCGTCAGCATGACAAACCATGGGATGGCAAGCAGCACGGTCAGGTGGGAATCTGTCCTGTGAGGCTCTGTGCCTCCATCCAGCACTCCTTGAAGGCAGTGGCTCAATGAGGCAATGCTTAAACCCTGCAAGCAACATCAGGGCTGAGGCCAACATGTGCTGAATGGCAGCTGGCCATTTCTCACACTCTCCTTTTTTCCCTTTACGTTATGCTCTGTGGCACATTCCGCCTTTTGTTTTTTACCTTGCTGTTGCTTTTAACTTGCATCATTTATTACTGTCCTACTCAGCAGCCCCCAAAAACTGAAAATGCAAAGAGTTGTCCCACGTTTTTTCAGCTCATATTGAAAAAAAAAAAAAAGGCAACAAAAAAATCCAGCGGCCTGTCTTTAACCTTTGGTAACCCTGACATTCTTTGCACTTAAGTGTCTGATATTAAAGCAGATTGCTTTCATGCCTACATAAGTAATATCATATGCTTCACATCAGCCTATGCTCAGGCTAGCTGAATTCCCACTGTATTATTGCCTGTGAATGTACACTCCATGAATACTAATAATGGCCTATCTGAACCAACTTGCCTTTCAACTTTTTGAAAGGGAGTTTTATTGGTTTGTTGGATGGCTAAGGCATAGGAATATAGTTTTAATGAATGATGGTAATGCTTGTGTCTATTAGTGCTTGGCGAATCACAACAGAGAGGTAGAACCAAGAAGAACAGTTTTAAAGCTTGCAAGAATTACTAAAGAAGAGATGTCCTCTCTCCCCTCACAACTTCTAACTAAGATCATGTCCAATCTTTGTGTAGTTAAAGAAGCATTTAAGAAGATTTCTAGATTTTGTTTTGAAATCAATATGTTTGGAGTCTTTTCTTTATTTTTTTCCTCTTCAGGCAGTAGATGTTAAAGGGAAATCCATCAGAAAGAAGAACTTTAATACCACTATGATTTATTTGGATTGCCAGGTGATCCGTATTTGTGAGAAACAATTTTCTTCAATTCTGTTGGCATTTCCAAATGCTTCTCCATGAGATCTTTCTTGCTTGTGTCTTGCTCTGACAGACCTATTCCAGCATTAGATTCTGCTCTGTTTCACAGGAGACATAGCCTAGGTTTCTGAAATTTGGAGCAATAGTCTCGTACATAAACACAAAACATGGCCCTATGCTGTTATTATTGGGATTCTCTGATTTTTTTCCTTCTACCTTCTGAAAGCCTGTGAATGATGTTATAATCTGACAACCCATCTTTTGAAGTGCTTCAATATCATTTCATTGTCCCAGTCTCCAAATCCAAGCGATTTTCTCACATTAGAGGTGCACTGTCAGGTAAAACAAGGCTTTCTCTCCTTTCCAGAACATCAGGAATTCACCTGTGTATAAGATTATGTGTAAAGACATCTCATCTTTAACATTCTTTCCATATATAGGACATGCAGGGAGGTTCTGCTTCCCTCTACTCTGCCCTGGTGAGGCCTCATCTGGAGTCCTGTGTCCAGTTCTGGGCTCCTCAGCTCAAGAGGGACAGAGAACTTCTGGAGAGAGTCCAGCTCAGGGCCACCAAGATGATCAGGGAAATGGAACATCTTTCATACAAGGAAAGACTGTAGGAACTGAGGCTGTTTAGTCTGGAGAAGAGGAGACTGAGGGGTGATCTTATTAACATTTATAAATATCTAAAGGGTGGATGTCAGTAGGTTGGGACATCCCTTTTTTCTATAGTAGCTAGCAACAGGACAAGGGGTAATGGGATGAAGCTGGAACACAAAAAGTTCCACTTAAACATATGAAAAAACTGTTCCACTGTTCAGGTGAGGGAGCCCTGGCACAGGCTGCCCAGAGGGGTTGTGGAGTCTCCTTCCTTGGAGGTCTTCAAGACCCACCTGGACATGTTCCTATGTGACCTGATCTGGGTGAACCTGCTTCTGCAGGGGTGTTGGATTAGATGATCTCTAAAGGTCCTTTCCAACCCCTGCCATTCTATGATTCTATGCAGTAACTTCCATAACTTGTTACTAGTTTGGCAAGCTTTGTCTAGGCTATATATATACACATATATATATGTGCACCATATACATTAAATATATACATCCAGGGAAAATCTTTCCAGCTGGAGGTACAAGTTCCCTTGTTTATAACTAGGGCGATGTAAAGGGTTGGATCAAAGGTCCACCTAGATACTCTCGTAGGCAGTAGTCAATAACAAGTTTTGGGGAAAAGGTGGGGAAGCAGGACAATCACAGACCATGCTTTTTCCTGACATTATTCAAAGGTTCCAGTAATCTATTAGTTGGAGATTTCCTGGGCTTTCCAGCTAAGGGTCATCTTGTTCTGTAGCTACCAGTGGACCCATCTTCTATAAATTGTCAAATTCCCTTTTCAAACCATTGAACTAGGGCTAGCTTTAAGCCATATTTATTAACACAATCATTGTAGGGAGAAAAACAATCACTGAAGAATTAAATGTGACTACAGTATCTCACACTGTAGTATGTGTTCACTCTCAGCATACAAATGTACTGACCAAAAGTGAATATATTTGGTCTTGATCCGTGGTATAAACCACAGGTAAAATGCCTGTAGTATCAGCCCAAGTAAGAATCTTGATGCATTTTCTTCTTTTCCCTAAAGTGTCAAGGATGGAGAGCTAGACATAGAATATTAGCTTTATTTGATAAATTTCAGGTCAAATATTGTTTGTTGTAGCGGTCTTTTAAGAACTGATCGACTTTGGTGAGGGAGGGGGAAGAGATGGTAGATAAATGTGCCTTGAGATTGCTTTCTGATGTTGAAAAAGGAGTGGGTGAATTATTTTTTTTTTGTTTCCTCTACATAAGCCAAATGCTAACTGCTCTTCATTCTGTGCTGAAGTTTCTATTGTGTAAGTAATCATATGGGCATATTTAAGTACTGGGCCTTTTTGAGTTAAACCCCATTCAGACTGTTATGACTGTGTTTAATCTTTGAAAGACGGGTGGGGAGGGGGAAATCTGTTCTTCAGGAAAGAATCCTTTTTATATAGAAAACTATAGGGTTCTTATCTTTGATCTAAGTAAGCACAACTGTACCATGTCAGCAGCATATTAGTGCCAACGCATGTGTGTTGTACTTTTTAAATGCTGTTTCAACATGTGTCATTGGATCTGTGTTCCTACAGGCTCACAACAACCTGCACCCTGGTAACTACATGTTGATTGAAGCACCCTTATGAAAAAAAGATATAAATGTTTGTGGTTAAGGTGATAACCCTTTTGTTTTCTCTGTAATCCATCACAGGGCTTGTCAGCCCTGACAGCTCGAGTGGATTTTTTTGAACACCTCTTTATCTGACAGCTTCATGCATCATAAAGCAGCAAATAGAATTAGATCAAAGTCTAAGAGTCACTGTAGGCTTGGTAAGGTATGCAATCCTGTTTGTATCTTTATCCAGGCTCTGACAGTTCATTTTAACTGGCAACAGGGGGAAGGAGGGAGAAGGAGGAAAGTTTCTTTTTCTTTTAAGAAGGTACAGTAGTGTTGCATTTTTAAACGTACACTGCTTTCACATATCATTTCCCCTTGACATCTGTGATTCCCTGTGTACTGTAGCACACTATATATATTTTCAGAATGCTGAACAACAGCAGTCACAGTCTCAAAGCAAAAGGCTTAACCAGTGTATGAAGCCATGTACCCATATGCTTTAATAATCCCGACTTTTGTTTAAAATCAATGCAAAGATTGACAGAGCTCACTTTAAACAATGGAATATTGTCCATCTGGTACATGCCAGATTCTATGAGTTACTGTGATGGATAACAGGTTTACCAACAGTCCAGCCTAAATTCACAGGATACAGACAGCATTTACTTATTAAAGAAACAGCATAAGGAGGAGAGAGGAGAGGAGAGGAGAGGAGAGGAGAGGAGAGGAGAGGAGAGGAGAGGAGAGGAGAGAAAACTAGAAAAAAAAGGAAAAAATAAAGGTAAAGCTTAGTTTAGTAAAAATCTCAAGAGGACAAACTGAAGCCATGATCTGAAAAACTGGGGCCTAAAGTTACCTACCTTAAACTGTGTGGAATTATCTTGTTTTTCAAGACTGATGAATAAATGGTGGCTCTTGTTGAATAATATAGACAAACACAAGGATTTTTGTGCCAAAACTTTTAGAAGTGTCATATTTCTTGGGACTCTGTAGTGGAAGAGAGCAGGAGAGCTTCCAGGTCTTTTTACACTCAAATATATGGGGCATAAATGTGAAATTAGGTAGCCTCCTTTGCTTCCACCTGAGATCTGTACCCAAACTCTGAATTTATTTGCTTTCATTATACCATTTGCTGAAATGCTACATTAACAGGGAAACAATAAGCTGTGTTTGTTTGATGGAACATGGAAGGAATCTCTAAATCCCATGGTCCTATGAAGGTGAGGAGCAGAATTGGACAGATACTGCCTTTGGCACAGCAGAGGAAGGTGTGCTAACTCTGTATTACGGGCTCCTGTGCAGCAACTGCTCTGAGGATACTCATTAGGGGGAAAAGGGTCAGAGGAGGAGAAGCTGCTCCTCCTGTCACTATCCCCTTCTGAAGGCAGTGGCTTTCAGAAAGCATGTTCATGCTGCCACAGAAGATGGTCATCTTTTTGTTTACTGGTTCCTCTGGGCCAGTTGTGTGCAGGAGGTGCTGCAGAGGTCCAGGGAAAGTGCTTGTGGGAGCTTCTTCATACTGACTTCTGAAAGAGTCATCCAGGTAGACAGACAAGAGCAGGATTGGGGGAGCAGCATGGGACAGTGAGGAAAACTACAGCAGTAGGGAACCATGCTTCCTCCTCTCCCATAATGCAGCAGGATAGCTGAAGCTGGATTCAAGAGGAAGCCAGCCATCTGCCAGCAGTTTCGTCCTCCCAGCAAGCTGCGTCATCTCAACACATCCCAGCAAGCTCTATTAAACATCTCAGTGCTGTGTCCCTTGTGCATTCAAGCCCTTCCTTCTGGCAAGAGCTAAAAGAAAGCTGGAGGTCACCACCTGGTCTTACTGAACCAAATGTTGTCATATGGATGCTCCAAGGAGGAGTGAACCTTTGTATGTTTTTCCATCAGCTGCTCTTTCCTAAAACTATTTTAGTAAACTTTTTAGAAGTCTAAACTCCAGAAAACTGGGGAAACCTCTTTCAAAGAAGTGCAAGAAGATGCTCACTTCTCTGAACTAAAAAAAGAGTCCATGTGTTTTGCAAAATGTCTTCTGGGCTCCTACACTTACACATATTTGTTCAGTATTGGAGCAGTACTTTTTGTCTGTGAAGCCAACAAAGCTTCACTCATGACCAGACCTATACTGGTGCAAACATGAAAGTTTTTCTTATGAGAATCCACAGCTATTTGTAGTATATTGTGAGATACCATGGGCACCTGCTCTGTAGTGTCCCAGAAGCTCTCTGCATCTCTCAGTTTTTCTATGTAAAATGCTCTAGGTCTCTGCATCTGATGAGAGAGACCATTCATTTCAGCAACTCTCATGCAGGTATCTAAGTCCTTCAGGTACTGTACTGTGGCAAGTGGGGAACAGAGCAGGACAGAAATCGGATGGAATCTAGA
Organism: Colius striatus; assembly: GCF_028858725.1. Lineage (NCBI taxonomy): Eukaryota > Metazoa > Chordata > Aves > Coliiformes > Coliidae > Colius > Colius striatus. Next base: position 69,492,751 of record NC_084759.1, read on the forward strand.
ATTTCTGAATGGTTCAGGTGGGATGGCTCCTGACTGCCTGCAATGCCTAATTGAACAGCAAGGAGCTCAAAACATTGGCCAAACCTCCTCCTGCTGGTCCAGCAGAGTTGCTAAACTACATTTTAAATTGCTGTGTATGAAACTGAAGTCTACCTCAGACAGCTCAGAACCACATACATTACAGCTACTGCCATAGCTGAGGCCACAAACATCATCCCCTGCTAGAATTTTTCACCACAGGCACTGCTGGGCTGCAGCCATTTGAGGTGACTTCACCAAGATGACGTGGCCAGCAGGAATGAACAGCCACTCAGAATGATTGGACCTAGCATCAATCCGTGATGTCTCTCATACTCCAACGTCTATGAGCCATTTTTCTGAAACTTCTTCTTAGTGATGTGTTATGCCCTCCCTGCCTCAACCCAACCAAGCCAGCTGAGCTACACCACAAATCAAGAGGTAAGGAGGCCAATGGACTTGTTTTTGATGTTACTATGACCATAGTGAACAGCCATGGTTGAACTGCCTCTGGCTTTAATCATAAACAACAATTGCTAATGGACTTTGTCAGCACTGTCCAATTTTTCCAAGTGTGAAATATTCCCCGAGTTTGCACTGAAAAAAATTTTAAGCATGTGTATGGACTGGAAAGCTTGAAGCTCTTTACATCTTCTAAAGACCTTCAGGAACATAAAAAGTGTTAAGGGGGGAGGAATTCTTAACTGTTTCTGACTGGTTTTTATTAATACTAACTCCAATTAATTTACAGATTTGGTTTTGCCTTTCAAAAACGAGTTTTGACTCATAGAGTAGGCACTGTGGCAATAGGAAGGATGCCCTCAGTTTTAACAAGACGTGACCAATAGCACCTCCAGCCAGTACATATGAAAGTCCTTCAAAAATCATTACTTCCAGTCCTATAGAATACGTGGACTTTCATTTTAATAAGTAGGTCCCGGTGGAAATATTTGGAAATAGTGGGGGGAAAATGAAAATAAATACTCTTTCTATACAGTTTTAAACATTAGTTTTCTTCCACTCAGAGTGTGTTAAAATATAAGCTTTTCCATGGCTCTTCTACCTCCTGCAAAATCTCTTTTAACTTTTATTTGTTATTTAAAAAGCCACAGGGTATACTCTCTTCTTAATATATAGGGATTTACGTGTGAAACTCCCTGTGCATTGAGGTGATAATATACCCCTTAATTGGAAGCTGTTTAATGCTCTCGATTTAACATTTTAATAGAAAAGTTACAAGCGGTCTGGCTGTGAGTGCAACACTATTAAAATTCCCAGCCAGGACAGTAGTGTTTTTTAGTTTAAGTGACTTTTTATTTGCTAAAATTCGTTGCAGCTTTCATTACAAGTTGGGACCACTTTTAAGTTTTAGCCTACATTATGAAAAAGAAAATGGGGAACTTTAAAGCAATCCTAAGTCTCAAATAAAAGGAGAACTTAAAAGCATCTTTGCCATGTGTGTCCCTCTATAGGTTTTACTTGCCCAGGTCACTCAGCACTGAGGCAACTTTATTGAGTGTCTTATTGTGCAGACACAGTAGGAGGAACGTTACCCTCTAAGCTCTCCAGGACCACTTATTTGGCTGGAGTTTATTTACTTGCATGTGTTCAGACCCTTATAATCATACAAGTACAGAGACAACGTGGGATCTTTACGGCTTGGGTCTTACAGCCACTTCCCCACACAAAGCAAGCTCCGCAGAAATGGGGGTCCAAGGATTGACCTTGTGACTAGCATGTGCTTGACAATTTTCCAGGTTTTTGCTTTTAAAACACAGCTGGGAGACAGGAAAGTGCCTTCAATGCTATGTCAAAGGCAACTGAAAGATATAGGGTCATTTTCATAAAAGGATTAAAAGTCTCAGGTATGACTTCTACCACCTGAATTCTGCCCTAAAACCACAGAAAGTAATCCCGAACTCTTCTCTTTCCTTTGAGATCTAGGAGCACCCCGTGACCTCAGATATGCATGTTTTTACAGTAAACTTCTTAAAAGTGTCAAAGCTTCCTTCTGCCAATGCCCTCGGTCCTCTGTAGTCTGAGCAGCTCTGCACAAGGCTCCCATCTAAGTTCAATTTGCTCTCTTACAAGGATGTGTCTGTAGCTGTGAATCTTATGATACATTCTCTGGAAACCCTACGGGTATTCTGGCATCAAAACATCAGTCTACCCAAGCAGGTTAGTGATACAGACAAGCTGGAGTAAATTTTCAGTGGCTAAATAAAGGCTGAGTGTATTCCCTATGGGTAAATGATGTCTGAGTTTGTTGCTTGATCTGTTTTAATTTGATGTATGTGAAATTTTCAGCAAACAAGTCTGTGTGTATGCATGAAAACATAGTTTGTATTCCTACATTCCTGAATCAGACTTCTGCTCCTTGCCTTTTCCCTTCTCACTCATTTTACACTACAGAGAGAGGCGAGGGTAAAACAGAGTTTACTCAGCTGAATATGTACTCCTTTAAGGAAAAATCCTGCCTATTTTTCTGCCAGTACATACAGTGTTAGCTGTGAAAGGGAAGCGTGTGCTGATATTGGAGTTTCTGTACAGATGTGGGATATCTTTAGTTTGTGGGGTATCTTTTGTGTGTGGGGTGGATGTGGGTTGGGAGACATGACTGGCCTTGATCATGAACCTCTCCTTTCTCTTTTCCTCCTAGGGACAACACAGGTTTCTACAGAGCAGCTTTCATTCTGGTAGTACACTGCTGTGTCCACCTTGCTGGGGTGCAGCACCGTTGACACCTATAGCTGGTATCCACATGGGTAGACCTCAGGGTAGACCAAACTATGCCTGCTACAAGGCTAATCATCTGCTCTCTCACGGGACTGGGGACAAGCTTAGAGCCTGACTTTCTAAATAGCTGTTTTAATGGATTTATGCTTGTTAACCCATCAGGGAAGCTTTGTGAGAGGGAGCAGTTACTTATATCAATATACTAATGGAATTTAACCTACCAGCACATGGTACCAGAGCTGTTACAGAGTCTCTAGTCAGATTTCAACTTAGAACATGAACCTCCAGAAGTGTTGATAACCTGCTTGAAAGGATGACTAGTTCCCACAGTGGTTTGTTCCTTGTCTTCTTGCCGAGAAACTGACAGGAAAGAAGCTGAAGACAGACTGACTTGTTACTGTGCTTTTGTGATGTCGCCACTGGGAACAGTATTTAGGGGGCTACTCATTTTACAAAGGCTTTAATAGCCTTTAGGTGGTATCAACTTTTAGTTGTTCCTCATCTGGACTGGAACTGAACCAGCATTCTGTTGGCTGAAAAGCTTCGTGTCCCCATCAAAAAATATTTTACTGGCCTCCTCTACTTAAAATACATCAAACGGTTTCCGCTTCTGTTTGTTTTTCTGCTGAAGTATGGAAGCTAAAAGTGGTCCTGCTGGAGCTTAGCTTAAACCGAAAAATACAGAGAGACAAAACTGTGGATTGTTGAGGGCCTTTCAGAGGTGGGATGGAGAGAGTAAGGAACAGCAAGAGCTCAAAGCCTGAAAATCAGAAACACCTAGAGAGGCTTAACTTCTTTCACTCTATGGTGTAGCTGAAAAGTCTCATTAATGTTTGTGGAGAAAGAAAAGCTTTCTCTTTTCTTCCCTTCCTTCACTCCACATTTATAGCAAAAGGTACAGAGCTATTATCTAAATGAGGGGATCACAGAAATGTGCATTTTTTTTGTTGAGAATTTAACTCTGGCTACAGCATTCCTGAAAAGGTCACTACAGGCCATTTAGTTAGGAGATTTGAACAATCAAAAGTTATTAAAAAAATTAGATTTTCATATAAATTAACTCCATGCTATTTCACCTGGGTTATTTTTTTCTTTTTGAGAAAGCTATAGTCTTGGAACAAATAGATTTTTCTGCATCATACAGTATATATTGTCCTTCGGTACAGCTTCCGACTAAAATTTATCTCTTGCTAAATGCAGACTAAATGAATAGTGTAGAACTAATACATTTTATGCCAAGAAAATAAATGGGCACAGTGCTAGACGCTTAAGAGTGTCACTAATTATTCATGTGATTTGTGGCATCCCTTCTCAGCTAAGGTATGGGGGCTATAACTGGGAAACTCTTTCACATTTCTCTCTTGGAAAACATACAGTGAGGAACTCAGCAGGCCCACAAACATGCCCAACCCTCTTAATTTCGGTATACCCAGAATGCTATTCCAGCTCCCAGAAATACTGTAGTACATCTAGTGTTTGTGCGCTAAGGACAAACCAGAAGGCTTGGGCGTTCCCGTATGGGAACCAAAGGGGTTTTTTTCTTCTTTTTCTTTTTTTTTCTGTACTTTGCAAGCTAGAACTGTGGAAGGCCAGCACCACTTTTAGCTTCCATACCTTGAATGCAAGGGCGTACCCAGAAGAGTTTTTTTAGCGGGCAGCAAATATTTTCCAACCACACAACTCTCAGTCCAGCACAATATGTCTGCAGCTCCCAAACAACGCAAACGGACATACAGGAGCTTCCATGTTTTTGCAAATAAATGAGGCCTTCCTCTTGCTTTTTCTCCTCCCTTTCTTTTTGGCTATCGTGTGTCAGCAATTTAAACAAACAAATGAGGAGGAGGAAACAAGAGGAAGTAGAGATGCTGAGGAAAACTGTCGTGTTAGTTAGAGGTCTATTTTAAACCTTCAGACATTACTGACGAGCATAAGATTACCACGTGAGTTACATTGAGATAACAAGAGAAATCCTCCTGTCTGTGTGATCTTTCTTAAAGGCAACACAGATTGTCATATACACATAGAAAAACATTGGCATGCTGGAGGAGAGAGTCAGCAGTGATGACTGCAGAAGCAAAAGTCTATGTAAAACATTGTAAATAAAAAGTCATTTTGTTTATCCCTGAGGTGGCACTGTTGTTTTCTGGGTTACAATTTTAATTTGGTTTGGTGACAGTCCTTGATGAACATATCAAGTTTCATCATTACTAGTATCTCCATGTTTTTTGAAAACAAAAGAATTTTCCTGGACAGCCTACATCTTAGAGTTGGTTTTCTCTTGAGATCGTTCTTTCATTTCTGTGACAATTTGTAGATTTCTTCCACATTCTGTTACCAACATGGTCTCCAAAATTAAAGTCCGGGTGGCCAAAACTGGCTGAGTGATAGCAGCTTAGGATATTTTTGCCCTTTCTTGTAAGTGTATCTGGGCAGTGAAAATTCATTTTTTTTAAGGAGGGGGCAGTGTTCTTTTTCTGTATTCCCACTTGAAGTATAGGAAGTCAGTAGCCACCATCAAAAGAAAACAGAGTTAGTAGAAGTACAGTTATTATGCTTTTGTCTTTTATTAGACAAAAGAAACCCAACAACGTTTGGCACCGACATAATCAGATGAAGCATGTTCATTTCTGTAAAGCATTTAAAATGTATTACCAGGAAAATAACTGATGTACATGGAAATACAACACATATTTAGATATTTGAGCGAAAACATGCTAAAAGACAGAGATAAAACTCTACTTTTAGAAGACAGCTGCTCAGCAAAGCCCTTAAGAAGAAGATTTCTGCACTGGAGCCAGAGGAAAGCAGCCTAGGCAGTGACGGGTGTCAGAATTGGACCCCGAAGGAGTATCAGCACAGATGGAGTAAGCAGGCTGAGTGCTGTAATGTCAAAGGTCCTGAAAATGATTCACTTTTTGCAAGCTCTTGTTGGGGAAAAGTCCAAATTAGATTGAGAATGTTTAAATGAGCAGTGTTAAGATTAATTTGGACTCAGAGTTGCCAATTAGAAAACCTCTCTCTTGTAAACACCAACCTCTTAATTAGACAATCTTGCCTTTTTGTTTTCTAACATCAACAAAATGGATACATTAGTGCCATATGAAGCTGCCTTAGGAGGATTAGCTAAAGGAAACCGCATATTGAACTTCACCTTTTAATTAACTTTTAATGAATTGCTCTCGCAGCAGAAAGCAGTCACAGAGGGACTCCAAGATTCAGGAGTTACCTTAGGTCTACAGTGTTTTTTAGGGGGAAAAAAAAAAGAAAAGAAAAGAAAGACCAAAAAAAGACCAATTTCTTTGCTCTACATCTATTTCAGCTTCACTCATAGCCTGAGCTGCAGTGTTGTTGTGGGATATTTGAAAGGAAGAAGAGCTGAAAAAATTTAGATGTGTAACTAATTATATAAGCATGTCATCTTTGTTTTTGTCAGTTTCAGTTACTGGGAAGCATATTTTCCTTATTTAGCATTGCCTTTGTGTAGTTATATTAAGCCAAAGGGGAAAAAAAAAAAAAGAAAGGAGAAGCAGAGAGGGAGGGAGGAGGCAAGGAAAGCGTGGGGGCTGGCGGGATGCTCCAGCTGCCAGCAGCCCGGCCTGGCCATCCCCACATGTGATGGCATTCCCTGAGCACAGCCATCGGATGGAGGTGAGGATCTTGAGCCAGCTAGTAATCGCACTTGGCATTTGCTGTCAGGAAGACAACTTTGGTACCGAGTCTACAGATCATTAGGAATGAAACATCAAATGCTGGAAAACAAATGGAGGCTTAATCTTCAATGAAAGAGAACATCAGCAAAATGCAGCTTTCATGGGTTTGGGTACCTGACATGCTGGGAGCTGGCAGATTTTTACCTGTGCTGCATTCCCCATTCCTTGAATCCGTGGCGCTCTGGAGCAGCTGTAAAAAGCAGCAAATCTCTTACACTTCATAAGGAGCAAGCAGGCACCACGGCCAAGTTTGGCACAAATCCATGAGCATCCAGCTTTGCTTGAAATCAGAGGCAGACCGAGATGCACATGGGAGTCAGGGTTTGGGCCACTGCTTTTAATTGAAAGAGCCTTGGCAGAAGGACGCACAATGGAATGTGTCCCATCCCATAGACTGCACATTTGGCACCATGCTCCATGGCTCTAGGGGGGCTGGGGCCACCCTCTTACCACCTGCACCTGGCATGTCTGAACAGTGGCAACTTTTTGTCTGGGCAGTGTGGAGACACACTGCCACAACAAGAACTGGTTCAGTGCAGTAACATCAGAAGCAAGCAAACTCACAGGAAATGCTCATGTTCCTGAAAACCCTCCCAGTTCCAGGGGAGCCTTGCCTTTGCTCTTTGCCTGTCTTCCTCTAGTTGCTTTGTATAAACATTTGCTCACACACATTTTTGTCAGCACAATAGCCTTTCTTACAGTGAACTTCCGCATTACCAGCCAAGACAAAGGCATCCGCAAGCAAACTGAAATATTCATTGTTGTCTTTTGCTTGGCTGAGTGTTCGCCTTCCAACATTTGTCTTTGTGACACTCTGGGACTGCCCAGAGCTGTGGGATGTCCTTCTGCAGCCCACCCCAGGCTGGGCAATGCTCACCAGAGGGACCTCCTTCCCAGCATCTCAGCCACCACCTTGGCAGCAGACCCCCAAACTGCCCAGTTTTGGGGTCCCCTGGCAAGGCCGCACACGTGGCTTTAGGCTAGCTGCTGCAGTCAGCAGCTGTGTCCCAACTCCATTTACCCACCACAGTCAGACCACCTGAGAGTCTGGCAAGAGGGATCCTGGGAAAGGGCTGCCTGACAGCTTGCACGGGTTGCTGGTTATCAGGTTCATGTCAGGCTGTCGTGGTTTCGCCCAGTCAGCAATGGAACACCACAACAGTTTCTTGCTCAGTGCCTCCCATCCACCCCTACCCTCCTTAGGATGGTGGAGGCTCCAGAAAGATGGAAGGAAAAAAGATAACCAAGGATGTTGTGGACTGAGACAGAGGCAGGGAGGGCTCACTGTTCTGGGCAAAACAGACTCCACTGCTCAACTTAGAGAGGAAAGTAAAGAAAGTTTATTTACTGCCTACAAGAAACAGAACAAAAGCAAAAAGGGAGTAGGACGATGAGAAAATTACAACTTTAAGATCTCCCTCCTTCATTCCTCTTTTCTTCCTGGGCCCAGGTCACTGCTCCAAATATCTCTACCTCCTCTCCGCTCAACAGCTCAGGGGGGCAGGGAATAGGGTATGGTCAGTCTCTCACAGGTGGGCTCTGCCACTTCTCTCTTCTCAGATGAGGATGACTCCTTGCATTCTTCCCCTGCTCCGATATGGAGTCCCTGCCCGGGACACAGTCCTTAACAAACTTCTCTGGTGTGGGTTTTTCTCAGGAGCTGTGGCTTCTGCCGATAGAGGGTCCCTCACACGGGACACAGTCCTTGGTGAATATCTCTGGTGTGGATTCTTCTCCATAATTGCTGTTTCTGCAGATACTTGGTCCCTGCCTCGGGACATGGCTCGGGACATAATTTTAATGAGCTTCTTTGGCTTGGATTCCTCCCCACAGTTACAGCTTCTGTGAATATTCAGTCCCTTCCATTGTACACAGCCTCCTCTGGCCGTAGTCAATGCCCTGGCACAGGGTCTGTAATGAAGAGAATCGCTACCGCTGATACAGGGTCTTTAATGAAGCGAGCCACTGCCCCTGATGCAGGATCTTTAATGAAATGCAAGCAAATCTCAGCTTCACCAGTCCTCTCCGTAGAATGCAGGAGAGTCTCTGCTCCAGCACACCTCCTCTTTTCTTCCCTCACTGACCTCAGAGTCCACATGGTTGCTTCTCTCTTTCTTCCAACCCTTTGCACCACCACCAGCCAGAAAAGAAGAAGGGACAGAAGAAAAGAAGGAACAGGAAGAACCCTCCTCTTTCAGTTTCTTCTTAAAAAGTGATTGTGGCTAATTGGCTCAGCCCCAGAAGTGGGTCTGGCTCAGAGCTGGGGAGAGTTGTGAGCAGCTTCTTACAGGAGCCATCTTTACAGCCCCTTCCCCCTTACTAGAAATGGCTATCGTGTCAAACCATGACACAGGCCTGAGCAGAGGGGTCTGGACTCTCACGTCCTCCTCCTCCCTGTCCTCATATACTTATTTATAAGGCTTTTGTTATAGGGGTCACTTTATGTGGAGGCTCAGGTATTTATGTGCTCCAGCTAAATAGCCAGCAAGTTTGTGACCTGTTTAAACTCATGCAATCTCTACAAGAGACTTGGTACCCAGAGTGCTACCAGGCTATTTTCCTTTTCACTCCAAATCCACTTGCTGTGAAGGGTCCTTGTCCCATCTTAATTGTCCATTTCATCCCTTTTGTCCCCAGGTGTGGCTTCTCACTCACTCATTGAAGATTTTAGAAGCTATTAATTATACATTGATTCTGTTAAGCTTGTGATCCCTGTCACATTTTCAGCTTTCCAGGGAGACTGTACATGACATACTGAACACAGATGACAGGCTGGGTGAGAAACAAGTTGCAGGTCTGAGAGAGGTGCCTCTAAGCCTTTGCAATGGCCAGCGCCCCCCTCTCAAATCCTTGGGACCCTCTTCCAGACCACCAGGCACCCAACCAGAATGTGACTGACAGGTTCATGTCTTGAAAATAATCCTGTGTAATCAAATCGGGAGCAATCTAAGCAAGCAGTGCACAGCCCTCTGCTGAGTGTCCTTCTGTATTAAAAAAAAAAACAAACGAACATGTGGGAAGGAACATATTCAGAGAATAAACAAATCACAAGCAGAGAAAAACCTGTACGTGTCAGATAATTTATCCTCAATGAATAATTCAACCAATTCTAATAATTATTATTTATTATTTATAACATACACACTGACATAGGTGTACATGGTGTTTCAATAAAATCAAAATAATTTTGCATGTACTTATTGGATTAAAGTGATAAGCACAGAACTTACTTTTTCTGCTCAGTGTGTTCCAAAAATTATCTTTGCAACATATAATGGGCTAAGAAATGTTTATCCAAAATATTTGATGGGTTCTCTATGGCTCTCAAAGGTGTAATATAGTTTTAAATATTTTTTTAAAATGCATCTCTTGCAGGTCTTAGATATCAACTCTGATATTTGTCTCCTTTAAGTGGATTCGGATGAAATAATTTAAATTGATAGACCACCTTTCTATAGGTTACTTATTTTATTTGCAGTGATATAGCAAGCAGCTAAAGATAAAGACATATTAGACATGATTTTACAAATTCTTCATGCAGGATCCAGTATGCATTTTGCTTAAAATAGAGAACAAATAGTACGGTTTCAAAATGGAGGCTTAATAGGAACTAAAATATGAAGATTTTGATTTAGAAAATGAAATCTAAAAAATAAATTTGGAATTTTCAGTATACAATTGTTTAAAAATGATGCAGAGATTGTCTAGAATACCAATCTTTAACCAAGTGATTTGTACCCCTGTATGAAAAAAGACTTTAAGTGTTTTTTCCTCTCTGAAAAAGTCCAAATGTTCTGCAGGATTTTGCACAGAAGAAAAATGAGTCGTGTACAGAAAATATCGTCAGAATTTTCTTCCACAGCATAGTCCAAACCATACTCTGAGAGATGCTCTGGATATTTCAGAGAAAGAATGCCTATTATCTGTTTTCAGGGCTCAATGCATTTCACCTAAAAATGTGCTGGCAATATGCTGTCAGGCAGATCAATTGCATATTGTTTCTCCTGCTTTGCCAAGCATTTGTACGGTCCCAGAATTTCCAAAGTGAGAATAGTTCTCATAAAAACCATGGTTTATTTGCAAGTACAGTATTCCTTGTAATGACCCCTACAAAATGTACAATCCCTAGCAATATGCCTAGCAGGAGGAATCCTGACTTAGCCTCTCGCTCTGCAGAGCTCCGAAGCTTGTGCTCGCTTTCAGAACAAAAACAGGCAGGCTGAAACTGGTGAGATAATTCTTGTGCTTAGCATTTAATGCATGCATACATGCTGTAGTGAATCAGCCTTGGCAATAAAACATGCCCACCCGTAACTGTTAAAGAATTCCTTAACCAAACTTCCAAAAAAAGTGGGTTGTTGTTTTTTTTTTATTGCCTTATTGCACAGTACTAGGGGTTTTTTTAACTCCTTTAGTAAGAAATGTTTACTTTTTGTTTGGAATTCTCATATTTTTTCAACTTGGCTTCAGTACTTGAAGAACTGACAACAAACCCACAAATGTTTTGCTCTTATTAATTATGGGGAGGGAAAATTTAATTTCCTGACTGTGTTTCCCGTGTACACATGAGCCCCAGGAGTTTGTGGCATTCTCCATAGCTGCTTGGGGAAAGCTATTAGCTAAGCACAGAGTACCAGCACAGATCTGCCGGCCCAGGGAGTTGAAAGCGCAATATTAGAGGCTGGCTGAGGCAAAGTATCGTAAGGCAGCTTTTATAGCTAAAAATCTTACAGGCACAAAGCGACGGGTTTTATTTAGTCAGTCCTCGAGATATCAGGATTGGACAAATTTCCAGGAATCAAGGAGACACCAAGCTATGAAACTTTCAGTCACTACGGTGAAGGAGCACCCTCCTGTTGGTGAAGACATCAGCCACCTTTCAAAGGCCCCAAGTCCTCTGCTGAGCTACTCGATGCTTGCAAGAAATGCCATTGCTGAGGTCCTACTGGGAAAGGTGGAAGGCGATGACTGGATTAGTGTGATTTTTCTTCCTTCTTTTCTTCTGGAGGTAATTTCAGTACTTTCAAAGAATGGACTTTAACAGTAAATGTTGTGGTTTTTTTTTTAAAAAAAACCCAAAACTTGATTACATGTGTTCCTGTTTTATCTCTTTTTTTCCTAGTGACATGTAGCCTACAGTGTGAAGACTGTTTCTGGAACAAATGATCAAACTGCTTTTAACTTGCTTGTGTTCACATTGCTTTTTGATGAGAAAGCCTATGTACATTAGAAAAGCTGCAGTGCTGTTAACTAAATGATTTTAGATCAAGCTGGCGGTACTGTTTCAAGTTCCTCATCTAGGCACAGGCAAAATGGTTTAAACCTCACTTAAATGAGTTTATCTTGATTTGGTAATTTACTAGTTTCACTTAAATCTATATAAATTCCACTCTGAGATCTCTGGTCCTTGGGCAGCTCTTCACCCACACTGACTGGGACTTTCAGTTCTGCTTTGTAAACTCCACAGATTCCCCAGATGCAATCGTTCCCTTTTTATATTTCCCCTTTGTTATTGACACTGCCTGTAATACTTGGCTTCTGAAACAGGCAGGGTTCAAAGTTATTCCTTGTCTTTACAATGGTGATCCTCAATGAGAATTTTTAAACAGATTAAAAAAAAAAACCCAAAAACCATGTCTAGATCTAAAAGATCACAGAGGTTTGCAAATTCTTATGTTTGGTGTAAGAGAAAATTCACGGGTTTGGTGTGTATCTTAAATCTGTCAAAACACTGATGCTGGAGGGACAGAGGGAGGAAGGGGCAAGGGAAGGAAGGGAGGGAAGTCCATCTGCCTTTTACTGAAATTCCAGAGAATTAAAGAACCTACTCAAGAGAATATCTGCAAAACTTATTGTTATTGTACTGTTCTTGGAAATATCACTCAGAATGACGGTCACTTTTCTAATGGGAGGTCTTCTAAATGTGATTCATTTCTTGCATCATTGTATCTAACCTTTTTCACATATTTTAAAGTGCTTACTTCAGTTTGTAAAACATTGTCTGTCATACTTAATTGAAAAATATTTTCACAGCAAGGACATTAAAGTTATCTCCGTATTTTCACTGGAAATAGACGTCACTATTGTGGGGATGGTATTCACAGGAATTGTATGCTGTTGGGTACTGCAGCACAATTTTCCACTTAAAAGGAGAAAAGCTCCTCATCTGCTGCAGAGTCCCCATCATCCTAAAATCGAGGTGAGGGTTGGGGGGAATCTTTTAAGAATTATTCCAAAAAGTGGGAACATATAAAGTTAAGAACATGCTTACTTTACCCTGAAGAAAAATAGCGTACAAAAATTAAGAAACAGCTTGCTTCTGTTATGATACAAGCCTTCCATCACTGCTAAAGTTAGTGTAATCTAGATTGATCCAACAAATAAATGTTAACTTTTTTCTTTTTATATCTTGAATGTCAAAATACAGATCCCCTTAGGGCTCAAGTTGGTTTACCATATTTGACTACAGACATCCCTTAGAAAACTTCCGTGGTCCCCCAAGAGCAGCTAGTTCAACCTGAGGGTTTATTATGCTAACAATCCCACCATCTCGTTCTTACAATTTCCTGACAAAATTTACTCTCATTTGTGTCTGGCACCACACCAGACCTGAAGGAGCTTTCACGCAACTGATTGAGAACAAAAGTAGGGGAAAGATTGTGGGTGCAATGTTACTTTTTCTGGGCCATTGTGTCAGCTTATCCTCCATCTGCAGGCTTAGGAGAGACCATAGCTTGGCTGCTGATGGACATCTTGAGATTATCAGGAAGCTGACAGTGAAAATGTACTGTCTACTCTCAGCAGCATTAAGTTTAGGCTTTGCTGGCACACAGAAGTCCTCCAAGCCCACAGGGCACCATGAAATCTGCACATCTGCTTCTAAACTTCTCTGCTCATCTTGCACCCTGCATTGCCCTCCTCCAGAAAGGGTGGGCCTTCTGCTTGATGTGTCCCATGTGAGGGGGAGATGCCCTAATGGCAGGTGAAAAAATCTGGAATCCCTGACACTAAGCAGGAATATGCTTGCAAGAAATCAAAGGGCCAAAATTTCTCTGCATTTAAATTGATAGAAACCTGTCCTGGAACAACTTGCTGTTTTTGCTATCTGCACAAACAGAGGCATTAGGGAGTGGTCTGGATGTGTATTGTCAAAATCATCAGTTCAATATGGTGCCAGTACCAAACCTGGTTGTGGGGGGTGGGGTACTCCACATATACTGTGGGAGTGGGATGCTAAGAATGACAGTCTCATCTCTCCCCTGGCTTCCCAAGTGTAGACAGGCTTTTGGAAGTACTCCAAAGCGGCTCCAGGGTTTTGGCAACATGGACAACAAGGACCAAGACTGAATGAGGCTGGACTTGCGCAGGGCATGGAGTGAGGGGACAGGAACCTCCAGAAAAATCCCAGCGGTAGTGGTGATGGGTTGTCAGTGTTACTGTTGGGTCGGCAGCAGATGTCTGTCATGGGGTAAGCCTCTTCATGGGCAGCAACACCATGCCTCGTCCAAGCACCCTGCTGTAGCTGCCTTGGGGATGGGTGGACATGCAAGGGGAGGGGACCCAAAAAGTGAACAGCGGTGCAAATTGCTGACCTTTGCACGTCCACACAGCGCATCCTGCAGCGGGGCTGCTGCCGTCGGCAAGGATTTGCACAAGCCAGTCTCCAGTTTGGCTTTTTTTTTTCCCATGGAGTTGCTGAAGTCCCTTTGGAATATTAAAAGCCACGTCATGGTGCTATACATATTAATGTGTGAGGATTTTTTTCTATTGTCTGTACCTTTCAGTCTAAGTCTGACTGACAGCCTTATCTATGATATCCAAGCCTTAGAATGGTCTGATTTTTAGACAGGCCACTCTTCTTCCTCTTCCACATATTCTACTTTTTTTCATTACTGAATTTTCAGTTTTAGTGACTTTTCTGTTATAGGATATAGAGCCGACGAATTGTATTTGTTGTCTCAGCTATTTAATATTTAAGTTTCCTAGATGCAAACATCAGAACGCATTTGATTGATGCGAAAGTCAGAAATGCTGATATTTCAGATAGATTGATTTGTCACAATGGAAAAGACATATGGCTTTTAATTTGAGATTTTAATGTCTCTATCATTTTAACCTAAGATCAACATACTAAACTTTTATTTTAGTAATATATTATGCTACTGAAATGTACAAAAAAATGGATGTTTTTGTGCTTCCTTTTTGATTTTATACTCCTACACTGTGCAAATCTTTTTCATTCCCCTACAGAGGGACTATTGTTGGAGTAGGGTTTTTTTTAATTTGATAGTCAAATCGAAAAAACAAGACCAAAACTGTAAGTAAGAGAAAAAAAAAAAATCCTGACTTTTTTTTTTTCTTTCCCCTAGTAGCCATGTTTGTAGCCATATTTATTTTAAGTAGCCTTGGGCAAAAAGTTATGTGCCTCATTAATCTAAATCAACCTTGCAGGATTTTATGGCAACTGTTGTTGCTGTTGCCACATTATGTATGCTTTTTCCTTTTGTTCTTCAATATAGTGCTTATGAAGCTAAGGAACAATTGTCACTTCCTATTATGTGAACTAAATGTACAAGAATTGATGGGGCTTTCTACCTAATGTTGTTAGCCTGAACCTGGTTTGTTTATTTAATGAACAAAATGTCACAGTGTATCTGCATCCTCCTGACATCTGAAACAGTGGCAGCTGCTGGTGGCAGATTTCCTGAAACTGGGGTGCAGAATTAACCAATTCAATTTGCATGTTGTCCAAAAAAAAAAAAAAAAGGGAGGAGGGAAGCAGGGATGGGGAGACACAAGACTCCCTTTTGAAAACATTCTTTTAAAAAGCACGTATTTTGTGCACAGATGTCCTGAGGACTATTGTATTGTGGGGGGTGGGGAGGAGCCAGTCTAATCCTGACACATAACCTACTTCAGAGCGAGTAGATTTAGAGAAGTTCATTGAGATTCAAGGTTTAAATATGATGCCATTACCAGATAGATGCTAGGTTGGTAAATAAAAACTCTTTGCTACAGGAGTGTTTTAAAAACTGGGATTCAGTCTTGCTTCCGTCCTCTTATGTTGGGCTCTGTTAAAGAGGAGATGCTGATTTTGCAGCCATGTTGCATAAAGATACATTTTATGCCTTCTGTAAGTTGGAATTTATGGACATAAATAATTGGTGATAATGAACTCTTTTAGAAAGTGACAAAATCTGCATGAATCAGTAAAGACATTCACAGTCCCCAATTGCTAATCCTAATAATAATTGCTAAATCACGGTCTTTTGGCTTACAGACATCTTTTTAGCTTGGAATGGTTGGTGGCAAGTAAGGTTTATTGGGCACCAGAAGTTTCCAAATAAAGGTAAAACCTCCTTGAGATTTGTCTAGTTTTAACTGCTCAGTGGGAATGCTGAATCTCCACAGGCTCCAATCAAAGGAAGAGCAAAGGCAACTGCTCGGGTTCCTTGTTTAGGGTGTTACGCGCGTCCCTTGTTGTGGCCAACGCTACCGCATATGCAAAGAAAAGAAAACACAATCTTTGGATACATTACATGACAGTGTAGGGATCTGAACTACTTGGTAAAAGGCCCGGTTATGAGTATGTCTGGCAATTAAAAATAATTGGGAAGCAGGTTTGCCACTAACTCTTCCAAGAATGCCAGTTATGATATAATGATGTTTCATTAGACATGCTGAAAGCTGTGAGCTCCGTATGGCAATGGCAATTAGGAAGGATCATAAAGAAGAAAAAAAAAAGAAGGAGAAGAAGAAACATTAAAAATATCCCAGCTAAGATTAGCATAGCATTTAATGGCCACTTCATTAGCTAATTGATTTCTTATTAGTTACAGGGAAAAGCCCAGTTAGGGGCTCTGCACAGCTAATTAACAGCATTTACACAATTAGTCAGTTGCTCATTTTGTAACCAAACATTCTTGGAATCAACTGTGGCTGTGATGCTCTGGGCCATTTGATTAATTTTATTTTATTTTTTGCTAATATTGGCTTAACCTTCAAATAAAAAATTCACTCCCTAGGGCCCCACCATATTTAATCACAACATTATACAAACAGAAGAAGGCTACGTCACACAATCTTAGGACATGAATGGGTTCTGCATTCTTTTATTTGCAAGTTGTTCTATTGGCCCCACGAAGTCAATAGTATTCTATAAGCAGAATTGTCTGTCTTCTCCCCTGACAGCCTAGTTTTTTGCCCATCAAACGTTATTATTTTTTTGCAGTTGGCAAAGGGAACAATGTAGGTTTGACCACAACATATTTTTTTGCTTATGTATTGGGAGAAGTATGCAGGAGGTCTGGCTGAGATATTTATTTCTAATGCAGTTACTTCCTACTGCAAAAGAAATATATTTAGTAAAAAACTTGCCATTTAATAAAATGCATGTTTTCACATCAGTTTATGTTTCAAATTAAAGGTGGATGAGAAAAATTGCATGATGTTAATAAGGGTCGGAAAGGGACAGGCTGCACTTTGTTAGCAACTCTGAGAAAACTGATGACCAAGAACATAACAAATGACAATAATAGCATGTAATAAAACAAACAAAAAGAAACTTGTCTGTTCATTTTCAGTTTATGGCAGCACTCCGTAATCTCACAGCACCCAATTATTATTCTGGCTAAGCCCAACATCCCTTTTGCTCCCCAGACTCCTATGCCCCAAGAAGAGCCAAACTCTGATCTTGCTGTAGGCGGTAATGATATCCCCCCAATGCAGGGGCTCTCCTGTGAGACAGAAGCCTTTTAGCATTGATGCATATAGGCTGTTAGCACTGTAAGAAGACGTTGCATATGTGAGCAGAAGGTCAATGTTTTCACTTGCCAGTTTTCATCGACACACTGGGATTCTGTATGAAATTACCATACGCTAATTAAATAAAACCAAAACCTCATAATGATCGATCAGGACAGAGATGATACCACATCATCAATATATTAATTATCGTGCTTTGTTTTTCTCTCATTTCACTTGTCTTTTTTTTCCCTCGTTAATGTTTCCTCACAATAAGTGCAAAATGGGAAATTATTTTCATTTACCATTACTGTATTAATTGCAGCTAATGGAAAAACACTCTCTCAGACACATCATGGCAATTATTCCACTTCTCCATCCTTTTTTTTTTTTTTTCTTTTAAATGAGAATTTATTCTGTATTTGCAAACAGTGAACTGTAATGGATGGTCATCTCAGTGTAGTAATTTTTTTTATGGTGTACATAGATGATAAGTTTTCTGTCCTCTTATATTGTTTCTTGTTTTGTTGCCAATTCTCATCTTGCTTAGCTGCTTCAAAGGACTCAAAAGAATTAAGAAAACCTCCAAATTATTTTATTTTAAAGAGGTATATTGGCAATCTGGGGCTAGGCTGGGGTTTTTTTCTGCTAAAGAAACCTACCATGTCTGGAAGCTCTTTCTACATTCTGAGAAACATTTGCAACACTCATGCTGAGCTTTTTTATGCTTCTCTTCAATACAGAAGAAGAAGAAAAAAAAAACAACACCATCAATCTGTGAGGCTTTACCAGATTCCAGATCACTGAATCAGTGGAAGTGAACACTTAGGTGTCTGTGGGGTTCTGGCATTAATCTCTACAGGGTCAGACAGTGCATCAAAGGAGAGGAGGGACTAGAGACTGGTAACCTTGGCTCCAACTCTTATTCTCCAGATTCTGATGGAGATGGGTTTCTACTGTGTTCCAGTTCCTGTATAGTTTCCTTCTCTGAGTTACCTGGATGTCCGTACATGTAGCAGCAACTCATTTATTTCAAAGGTCAACAAAAGGTAGTCTGCAGCTTCCACAAGTGACATCCATTATTCTGTTGCTTTTCCTTTGCAGGCATAAATGCTACCTACTTTGCTCCTCCGTTCCACTTCAGCCTATGAGCATTTCAAGGTGTCTTCTCAAGGTCTACCAGGTAGAAAGCAAGACAAAACAAAAACAATTTCTGAAATTCTTCTCTGTCACTAGGATCTCTGTCCTGAAGGCAGCTTCTCTCACACATGCTTGCACAGGATTCAGCCAACAGAAGCTGTATGGCAACACCTGATTGACGCTACTAGTTTGTCTGAAATGCAAAAGAAAACCATTGCTCCTGTTCTTCTAGCCCTTTCCTGAAAAGGACAGATGCATTTGCTCTGCCTATGATGGCTTACAAAGCAGTCTCTGACATGATGACATCTGTTAAGCTGTGCTACCCTAGTCAAAAGCACTCCACTGGGGCACTGTAACTATAGTAGAAAATTCTGAGTTTCAGTCTCATATGATAATTTTGTGAACTGCAACACCCAGTGGTTTCTTGTTGTCTTAGTTTTCTTGATTTTGAAACAATCGATCCCTTAGGAATAAACATATAATTTTTCAGTCAATTAAAAACAGTTCCAAAAAATCCTTGGAGATATTTGGTCAACCTGTCTTGCCCCTACTATTTGTTTTCAAAATGCTTGCCTTGTTTTCCAGGAGCTGAAATACTTTTCTTTAACCTGGACTGGGTTTGGTTCCCTTGTCGAATTGTCATGACTCTTGATAGAAACAGACATTTATTAGGGGTGTCTGGGATGATACTTTTAAGATGGCTTCTGCAGCTCAGTCCCGTTGCCCATGTGCAGTGTTGGCAGTGTTATTTGGTGTTTGAATATTACAGGTATCAAGGAGCGTAATTTGGCCATCTTAAAGGGAAATCGGGAAATTAAAGTTATAGTTTTGGCTCTGTGATGTATAGTGTAGAAAAACCTATATTTTCTCCTTGCCTCAGTTTTTTAGTGTGATGGAGATTACATGATTGAATGATTACATGATGAAATTATTATGTTAAGCCCTGAATAGATAACTTTGAAAAAGGCAGGTGAAAGTATATATAAGACCCAGATCTTACAGCATTGCTGTTAATCTCTGTGTCAGGGGATTTAAGCACCAGTGGTCATGGACTAGTGCACACTAGCTTTAAAGGACATGGTGTCAGCAACTTGGAGGGTCATTTCTGTCTTCTGTCACTGAGTAAAGGTCACACAGAGAATATTCACTGTTGCTAGTGGTCATTTTAAGAGGATAGACTGTGATTATTTTTTCACAGTAGTAACTATAGTTGCTTTCCAAACAGTTGGAGGAGGAAAAGTTCTTTTTTTTTTTTTTCACCAATATCTTTTTGCTGAGGATTTAACACTATTTGGGGAAAAATCACTTTCATAGTTTTACTTCCTGAGTTGTCTTTCTGTCCCAGTCCTCATTCCCTATTTAAAAAGAGACAGAGCAGCAGGTTTTTATGACTAAATGTCTGTTTGTGTGACAAGTGGGGTTTGCCAGTCTCTGCAAAATTACCCCTTTTCTGTTCTCAAACTGACTATGCTCTGGAGCACAATCAGAAAGGTGAAACAACATTATGATCGTCTCATCAAATACTATATAACAAGATCTGCTGGGAGAAAGAATTAACCATTGTGCAGACCCCCTGCAATTGTCAGATCTTAGAAACTAGTATCAATCCCAAGAATCAAAGAAAGGAGTCTAAACACAATAAAGAACGTAAAACACTAACATCCCAGTTGCAGGACAAAACAGAAGATGGACAAGATGTGCAGAAACTATTTCTGGACCACATAAAATATACAGAGTCAACAAATGATGCATTAAAACTGACAGCACAAATATATGCTGACTTCCCTTCCAATGCCTCTCTTACCACACTGTCTCTCCCTGTAATGCTTTCCTTCACTCCACTGATATAATCAATGTATAAAAAAAAGACTCAAACAAACCCAAAACAAAGAGGGCATAAAGAATCTGGGATTCAGCTCTGCTTGTCAGGAAAAGTCAGTGATGACTAGGAAAGCTCAGCAATTCTCAAAGCAGCACACAGAAGGTGGTATGGGAGGATGCTAAATGGATAACTAGCACAACTGAAAAAAAAAAAGTGGAAGAATGATCTTAGAATACAGGTTTACTGCTGTGTAGGTGAACAAAGAAGGAAGAAAACTTCCTGCACACTACAGAGGTGTCACTTGGAACCTGCTGTGCTCCATTCCGGCTCCAGCGTGATCTGTCAGGCTGCAAAAGCATCAGGGTTTCAACTCTCTATCCTACACAAGCTGGGACATAAAAATTCCTGGACACATGTGAATTTTTCTGTAGTACTGTAGAATCATTCTCTTCTACAATCCTGTGTGAAAAGTGAAAGAATCAAGTCTAATTTTTAGCTATGTTTGTCTGAACATTTCAGAGAGCACTTGGACTGTCTAAATTCTAGAGGGGAACCCAGCAACCCTGCATGTGGTCTACCCAGAGACATCCTAAGTGAGGAGCTGGGCATCCTGCTGGTGAGCAATCAGATGGGAAATGTACTTGGGAAAGAATGAGCTTGTGGACCCTTAACTGCTCTCTGAGGACTCTGAGAAGCCCAGTACCTGAGTGTGTCACCTGAGCCCTGGCTGCCCTCCAGCCTGGTCCAGCACAATAGGTGATGTAGTTAACCAAAAATGACAGCAGTTCCTGATGGACAAGGCATTGCGTCTTACCCTTGCCCTTTTATGAAATTAGAGAATGTAATCCCCATTTTCTTTTTAAAAGAGACAGATTAGTGTGGGGCTAGATGTCAGTGGAGGAGAATGTGCTGCTAGGGAAGGCTCTCACCCCCTAAGTCCTACTGCCCGCAACATGTCTACCACTTGTGATCCAGGACTACCTGGTGTCCTACTGGTTGGCAGAAGCTCCAGAGATCAATGGCAGACTGAAGATGTACCCAAGTGGCATCCAGGAGTGAGCTGCTGGTGAGGTAAACAGCATCAGGTAATGTTTTCATTCAAGAGAATTTTTGTCTCTATGGAAAGGGGAGGAAAGGCAGGTTAACTAGTTTCAGAAGGAGTAATCATAGCAGGTGGAAACTAATTTTCTGAGATATGGGCTGCATAGACTGGTCTGAAAACTATTAAACTAAACAACAACAAAAAGGCATGATGGTGAAGGAGAGAGAATAAAAAAAATCAAGATATCCTGAACAAAATTAATCAAGGTACCAGAGACCTGAATAAAAGTCTCTAATTACCTTCAAAGATTACAGGGAACCCAGTAATAAGAAAATACTCTTTCTCACTGATTAGTGCTTACACACTCCATTTGATATTACAAGCCATCAGAAGGAAAATTGGCATGAATGGAATGTTAAAATCAGTGATATGAATTCTTTTCAGCGGATGATGAAATTCATGTGAAAGGACAGAGAATGGCAGTCTACATTGAAAATGGCATCATCTGCCTCTGAATCATTGCCAAGTGCTTTTAAATGTTTATGAGCTACTGTTCCAAAATATAAGCCAGAAAATGGGGAGCTACGGGTGCCTATTGCTGCCCACCAAAAAGAGCAGGATGACTGGCTACTTAAACATCCATTTATCAGGTATAGAAAAAGAAAAGTTGTGCTGTCATGGAGGATTTCAGTCCAAATGACATATGTTGGAAGTTTCATGCTGTCAAGTATTAAAATGCCCTTGGAATTTTGCAAAATTATAGATGACAATTTTCTAGCTCAGAAAAGGTGGAAACCAAGACCGGACAGTTCAGGATTGAGCTCTATCTTGACAGATAGACAGAAGTTGAGAACTAGAAGTCAGTGGCTGTTTAGACTCAGATTGACTATGTCTGTTTATGCAAACCACACAAAGTTCACATAATTAGTATATTGACTAAGCGTTTCTAAGAGTTCAGTCTTACAAAACTGGAATCATTAAGGCATGAGTCAGTTTGAAAGAATTCAGATGGTAAAATATGAAAGACTGACCTCTTTTATAATGTTTTATAAATTATCCAAGACCTAAAAAGCTAAAGTCAAGAAAGAAAGCTTAAAAACAACCAGGTACACATGGAAAGAGAAAACACGCACAGCAATTAAAAGACAGCATATGGGGGAAGGGGGGTGGGGAGGGAAGTGGATACCAGTAAGAATAAAGTATGGAATTAATAAATTGATGAGGGCAGAGAAAGGATACAAAGGGAAAGGTATAGCCAGCAGAATGTAGGGCAATGAAAGGAGTTTTTGGGTATCCAAAGTACAAAAGGAATCTTAATAAAAGTGTCATTTCACTAACTAGTTAGACAGGGCAGAACTGCTAATAAGAGACTGAAATATTCAACCTTTCCATAACCTGTCTGGAGAAGGAGAGAAGGAGAAAACAGACAGTGTATTTAAGTCATGTAATAATAATAAATGTAACTCCCTTCCACAATGACTAAAGATGATGTTAAATTACAGATACCAAAATAGGACCTTTTCAAATTACCATGTCCAAGGCTTTCCTCTGAGCTGAGAAGTGTAGTAGGTCATTAATGTTGAGGTTCAGTAAATTCTAGGAAACAGGAAGATTTCAGAAAAACGAAGCAGATGAACCCATATTTAGAAAAAGCAGAAGAGATACTTCCAGTAACCAAAACTGACTGACAGTATTCCCTGACAAAATAGTGGAATAACGGATATGGGACCGGATTTATAATCATTTGAAGGAAAGAAATATCATTAATAATTATGTATAAAAGAATCTTGTCAGATTAGCTAAGGATAAATTTTAATGTGATTAAAACTTTGGTTGATAGAAGTAATGGTATTTGTAATGTAATAAAATTCTGACATTATTGCATATGGGACCACACATCTTGAATAACAAAGCAGAAGAGTATAAAAATCAATGTCACACATTAAATAGACTGAAACTGGATCCAATGGTGGGTCCAAATCTGGCTGTAGACAGGGAGTCTACATCAAGAAGTTGCACTCCTTGTTTTTTCAGTTTTTCTTGCTGTTTCCCACTTTCAGCAGTAACTTACAGGTCAAAGATGGAGCTCTTCACAACCGAGATAACAATTTAGGGATAGTCACTGACACTGACAGAAAATGAAAGAAAATGAAAGAAATTGTCAAATGAGAAGTGTTTTGGGTCAGCAAAATGTGGAATTACCAGTCTAGGAAGCAGTAAATTTTGGTAATGGTGTTTGTGGTGAGCACAGGCTCCTAGCACTATGGTAAGAAGGGTTAAAACCTATTAAAAAAAAGAAAGGAATAGAGACTGGGAGTACTTCCACTGGTCTTGATACTGGCGCTGTGCTCACAAGGTTTCAGTGTACAGATCTAGTGCCCAAAATTCATGAAGGATGTGAAAAAAAAAAAGTATGAGTTCAGAGAAGAGTTCTGAGAATAATTAAGGATAACTAATAGGAAAAGATTTAAGTACCTTCCAAGAGAGAAGGTTAACAGTGACTTGATCATAGCCCCTAAGTACTTTCACAAGGAAAAGATTTAGGTAATACAGGACTTTTCAGTCTGGCAGACAAAAGTATAGCAACTAATAAGACCAATGGCTAGAAATTGAAGCAAGGCAAATTCAGACCAAAAAAGAAGGTGCACATTCTCAACAGCAAGGATAATTAATCATTTGGAATGATTTACATGGAATTGTGCTGGATTCTCCATTAACAGAGATTTTAAAATCAAAATGAAACACTTTTTAAAAAGAGCCACTCTGCTGCAAGCACAGCTTTTAATCTTGAGGTATGAATTAACATAGGAAAGTTCTAGGGGCTTGATTATATGAAAAGTAGTAAGACAATCACAATAATCCCTCTTGGTTCTAAAACTGGTCAGTTTAGGAATCTACATCAATCACAAGTTTATATGTTTCTTTGTATAACACTTGGAGAATTTCACTTTGGTTTGGTGATGAAACTTGGTTTCCTACGTATTCACAGGGTTCCAGGTGTCAGTGCTTTAAAAAACACACTGCAACAAAGCTAAGTACTTTCAAAAGCGGAAAAAGTTGGGATTAGTCACAGGGTGAGATTCAGTTTTTAAAACAGTGATCAAGAGATGAAGCACTCATTGCAGCTTTTCATTTTACAATTTTATTAGTTCAGATCCCTTAGGAATGAATATTCCTCATTGGCCTGATAAAAATTCATAGCAACAAAGTTAATAAAATGTCTCATCACCTGACAAATCTAGTAGGAAGTATTTTAAAAACTATGTTTCATGAAGTAATCCCCCAAGCCCTTGTGACACAGTCAAAGAGTTAACTTTAAATAGTCAAGAGGCAGTGAACCATTGTCTTCTGAGTGGGAAGATGACCCATTAGTCATCAACAGAAAGTCAGGAAAAAGCCAGGAAAATGGTTGTTGAGAAATGAAATGACAAGAGAAACTCTGTGCTTTCAGTCCTCTGTATCTATGAATGATTACTTTCTAGAAATATCTTGGTTTTCACCAGGACTTATTAGACAAAGTATCTCCTAATTTTAATACTGTCACCAAAGGCCAGGTGCTACCGTTAGATCCATGTTATGTATCTCCAGAATTTGCCTTAAATTAAATCTGTCCTCTCTTCCACTGTTTGCACCCAAGTATCTTTACTGTCAATGGCAGGTGACACAACATTCCAGGGTAAGAATCATTCCCTCTCTGCTCAGATGGGTATTTTGTGACCTGTGAGGTTGAGATCTTTGTGGAAGAAGCTTGGTCATGTGCTACAGCTGAAACATTAGTGTACAGCATAGTCCAAATCAGGATGTCTGATTGCCTTTCAACAGACCTGGTGTGTTTTCTTTAAAGTAACTAAGTTGATGGCTAATCTCTTTGGTCTCTGCCCATAGGTATACCCTTTCCAGTGAGGAAGTGGACCAGACTACTTTTGAAATTAAAACATCCATTTCGGAAGGATTCAATTCACGATTTGAAGCCAGCTCTAAGTACTTTTCAATAACGCTTAATGTATCAATTTTTAAAAAGGGGAGGAATGTCTACACTTCACAAATATTACTGTGAACTTGCACACCTGTATTTGCATGTGCAAATCCTGCACATTTACAGTCACATTGGGTCACCCAATATATCACCAACGTGGCACAGCCATGCACTGCAGAGATGAGTTGCCTGACCACTAATGGTACTTAAAGTGCATGTGTTTCCCAAAGCAAGTGGGCCTGAAATGGATCCTTATATCTTGCCTTGTATGTGGGGCAATGAAGCACAATGAACAGGGAGTTTACAACATGCTGATCTGCAAAAGACTTTCCTCTAGATGTGTTTGTGTTTATACCACTCGTCACTGGCAAGAATTACTTTCCAGCTGGGCTTGTGCTTCTCTTGCAGCTTGTGAACAGAAGAGGCTCTCAGCAATTTCTGGAGCTGAAAATTTCTCCCTTGCAAAAAGCAAGGATGTAACTGAAGAATGATGAAGAATTTCAGATCTCGTAATATGTACAAATTGCCTTTTTCTGAAGATCATTTTCCTTCATTCTGTGTAGCACTGCAGTGACTCATGTATCCAATATTCTTTATTCATTTTTTTTGTAATACACAAGTGATTGTGTAATTAACTTTACAACATCTGGGAGTAAAAAAATCCTACACCAAGAAAAAAAAAAAGCAAATGGGAAATAACCATGAGCACGATGAGATCATCTCTATCACTGCAGACTTTTATTAATGTTTGACTCAAAGGGATCATTTTCTCTAGATTCCTTGGAATCTACTTCTTCATTTTCATCAAGATTCTGGCAGTATATATTAAACATTCTCATGCGTTTAATTCTAAAGTTTACTATTTTCTTTTTCCTCTGGATTTGTGACTCCTTCTTAAAGCAAAAGAGCAGATTCTTTTTCCATTCACCTCTGTACAGAGCATCTTTGATGGGACCCTGGTTACCTGGGGCCTGGCATTATCCTCAGCTGGTGCAGAACAGTGCTGCCAGCTCCCTCCCATATCTTCCGCCTGAGTTGAAAGAAGGAGAATAGGAAAAGGCATTTTGGGACAGGGTGAGGCACACCTGTGCTTGGCTAGCCCTCAGCTAGCACAGGATTTCCTATAGTCTGAAACCATGTGGTATAAATTAGAGCTGTCCCTCCATGGATGCAGGAGTGTATCTGTGTTAAGTGGCATGGATTTCTTGTTATATCAAATTATATAATCAGATGGTTCATGGAGATCATCACAAGAAGAAGAGAGAGGCAGAAAGTGTTCTAGGATAACATAAAGTTTTGATTTGTGTCATTTTGGGATGGCAACTTCACTTTCAAGTGTTGAAATCATGGTAAAGCTATGAAGCTTGTCTCACCAAGTGTTTATACCATATGAGGACATGTTTTGCCCATGCCACAATCTCAGAAAAGACACTAATTTATTTTTCTAATGAGGTGTTGAAATTTCTCCTTGTATATTCTGTATCTCTGTAGATAGAGCCCTGCTCTTCTGATTGACAAGTCTTTGTCAACATATGAAAATCTGCTCTGCCACATAATCAAACACATTTGTTACCCATTTGAAAGGATGAGGAGTTCAGAGATTTTTGAATAGAAAGACATACTGCATGCTTTGGAGTGTGGAGACAGCTGTTTGATAGCAGGGCCTGTACTTCTTTGCAAGGTCTCTGCTGACTCCAGCAGCCTGCTCGGCTTTGAATTATTCAGCCCCAGACTCTCATTGAGCAGCAAACAGCCTCTCCAGCTGCCTCTGGAAATTCCTGGACCTCTCTGGCTTTTACTGTTGCTATCCTTATCTGTGGGGGACCTGCAAGGGGAATGGGTGTGGGTGGGTCTTGGCACAGCTGTGGGCAGACCCCAGCAGAGTCCCCCTGTTCCAGGAGCTAACCCTGCTGCTGCCTTTGCTCATCAGTGTCTATGCTTTCTGCAAGGCAGAGGGCAACTGTTTGTGAGAAAAGCTGTGGCTGGTGCTGGGTTCTCCTGTTGTGCCCAAAGGTATATAAAACATAGAGAAGTTTTTCTGCTTCCTGAGCCCCTTCCTGCAAGGATGAACCTAAAAATGAACAGACTCCAAAATGCTGTAACAAGACTGAAAACTAGGAGATTTTTTTTTCTATTTAACTACAGTGTTGTTTGAATAACTGAGAAGTGATGGGCCAGCTTGTATACCTTGGGTGGCTGTGATGGATAGGTACTGACTATCCAGGACAGACCAACAGGGAAGATGAGGGGACAAAGGTATTGCTGTCCCTGTGAAGGAGTAGGATGGGTACAAGGAGTTCTTAAATGGAATAGATGACGGGCTGGATAATGGGAAGCCTATGGGTAAGGGAAGAGGCCTGTAACGGGCATATCATGATGGGAGTGTATTACAGACATACACACATCAGCATGAACAAGTGGATTAAGTCTTCTTTAAAGCACTGGAGGAAGCCTCTAAAGTAGAGACAATGGTTCTCATGAGGGAGTTTAACTTTCCTGACATCTGCTGGAAGAGCAGCATGGTGGGACTCCAGGAGGTTTCTGGAGGGCATCAGGGATAACTTCTTGAAATAGGTACTGGGTGAGTCGACCAAGGTTGACCCACAGCTGCATCTACTGTTCACTGGCAATGTTGAGAATGTAGGAATCAGCAATAGCTTTGTCTGTAGTAGCCATGAAATAGTGGGGTGTGGGGTTCTGGAGGGAGTGAGGAAGGACAGTAGCAATGGGCAGACCTTGGTCTTCAGATTTCAGTTCATTTATTAAATTGATAGTTGAGATCTAAAGGAATATGGCTTTGAAAGGCAAAGGAGTTCAGAAAAGCTGGCAGGCCTTCGAAGACAGCATGCTCCAAGCACAAGAATTATCCATTCTGGTACTCACAAAGACAAGCAGATGTGTCAGGAGGCTGTTTTGGGTAAGCAGAGAGCTCATGGTGGACCTCCAATGCAAAAAGGCATCATCCAGGGGGTGGAAGCAGGAATATACTATGAAAGAGGAATTTAGAGCATTGTCCGGGTATGTAGGGAGGGTGCCTAGAAGTAATGCTTCCAAGTGACGTCAAGGGTAATAGGAAGGAGTTCTATGGCTGCACTTGTAGCAAAAGGTTTAACAAAGAAAATGTAGGCCTATTGCTGGAGTGACTTAGTGACAGTGAACACAGACAAAGCTGAGATAGACGCCTTTGCCTCTTTGCTGAGTCTGACCCTTGTCCTACTATTTGTAAGCTAATAAAAGAAGTTGCTAGACGTTATCTATCACACTCATTAATTGTGTCATTGTAGAATTATTTACGTTTACAATTTTAAAAGGTCCTGTGTACTCATGACTGCAATGTCTGTAAGCAGGAGGACAAGAAGAAGAAATAATAAAGGTTTGTTAGTTTCTAATTTTACTCCAGTTCTCATTCTCTCAACATATTTAATAATAGCAGTGGACTTAAACTGAAGTTGCACTGTTATAACAGTAGTAAAAAAAAAGAAAAAAAAGCACAAGCACGCAGAAGTTTTACAGTGGTTGCTGTGAACCTGGACAGTTTATGGAGCTGTTTTGCACCAAAATACTTTCTTGAAGGCAGAACTCCTTTACACAACAGCACCTCATTTTTCCTCTAATGACATTCAAACCTCCTGTCATAGGTGACCAAAAGCCCACTGAATTCCATTCATGGAGTTCAAAGGGCTCCACGGCAGGACCTGGAGACCTCAGGAACTGAAGTTGGCTTCCACTGAAAAGTTAGATACTGCTCTTCCCCTCTCCAAGACTCTCACTTCCCCTATGCAAGCACTGGAGGATCCCAGTTCAAGTACTGTGGGCCAGTCCTGAGAAAGAGAGGCATACCCTGGGATAATATGAGATGCTCCTGTCCTGATTTCCAGGAGTCATCTGCCAAGTCACTGTGCATCTGTGCACATCTCCTGGGCTTTGTGGGGCGATTGTAGAGCACTCATACTAGCCGTCTGGCTTTCTTCCCAATCTGAAGGAGCTTCAGTGTAGGAAAAGAGGGGCCTCAGGTCCAAGAAGTCAGGAGGAAGTGAGTTAGTGAGTTAAGGAGGAATTTGAAATGGAGAAAAGAAAATACTTGGCAGATAGGAAGAGGCCAAAATGTTCCAGGTGTAAGAGACAATATGAGACACAGTGCAGAAATGAGCAGGAGAGTAAGAAGTCTGAGAGGCAAGGAGCTTTGCAAACTGCTCACTCTGAAGTCTCAGGGATGTACCTTGTTTTTAAATCTGCCACTACTCTTTTAGGAAATTTCCTAGGACTATGGCCCAATGCATGAAAATCCTATTAAAATATACAAGCTTGGTGCACTAAGCCCAGAATTTTAACAGGTCTGTTGTTTTAACAAGACCTATTTCAGAGTGTAGATCTATTTTCTGAAATATGTTTTGGATTAGTGCAATGGAAATGTGTTGGGTTTATAGGTCAATTCTCTACTGTAAATTGTTTCTCACTTGTAATGGGTTTTTATTCCCTAACAGGTTCAATCTTTTAACAGGACTTCGCGGGATGGACACACAAGTCATTCAGTCTCCAAGTAAAAGCTACTTCATGATGCTAACAGTAACAGTGGACCTCACCATAGCATCTGGAACCTCAGCATCAGAGGGGCAGCTGTTCATGCTGTACTGCCATCCCACCACCAGTCCTGAGACAAGCTAGTGGCCACTAAAATCTCATGGCTGGTCTAAATTACAGTTGTCTGGAGAAACCCTCAGAGGAAATGCTCTGGATTGGGAGATAGTATGAATGCCATTGTCCTATGCTTTTTTCTTCCCAATATAACTGTAATCAAACCTCGTACATCTCTAGTAGCCTTTCCTGTGCTGACAGACTCCCACCGCACTGCTCATAGAAGTTCTGGGCTGCAAGAACTGGGTGAAGTGAGCTTGAGGAAGATTAGAATCATAGAATCGTTTCAGCCGGAAAAGACCTTTAGGATCATCGAGTCCAGCCTTTGTCCCAGCCCTATCAACCACTAGACTGTTTCCCTAAGTGCAATGTCCAACCTTCTCTCAAACACCTCCAGGGACAGTGACTCCACTAGCTCCCTGGGCAGCCTGTTCCAATGCCTGACAACCCTTTCAGTAAAGAAATTCCTCCTAATATCCAGCCTGAACCTTCCATGGCACAACTTGAGACCAATCCTCCCCAGGCCTGTAGCACTGCTGAGGGTTGTTGTGGCCAAAGTGGACAACCTGACGTCTGGCCTTATTGAAACTCATGGAACTGGCCTTGCCTCAGCCATCCAGTCTATCTAGATCTCTCAGTAGAGCTTCCCTACCCTCAAGCAGTTCAACACATCCACTCAGCTTGGTGTCATCTGCAAACTTACTAAGGGTGTACCCTCATCCAGATCATTAATAAAGGTGTTAAACAGGAGTAGCCCCAGTACTGAGCCCTGGGGGACACCACTCATGATTGACTGCCTACTCAATTTAACCCCATTGACCACAACTCATTGGACCCAACCATCTAATGAGTTTTTCACCTAGGAAAGCTTCAACCTGAATATTTAGTTCTGGGCTAAGACAATCACCACTAATGTTACCCAGAATGTGGGTGGACAGGACTGGTTTCACCACACTCAAATCACCTGCATACCAGATATCTAGTCTGGGCACATTGTTTGGGCTCCTGCTGCCTGGAGATAGCATCAGAGACCCCAGTAGGCAAAGAACCTTCCCCACTTGTCTCTAACTCTTGCCCAGCAGAGTGCAGTGGCTAGCTCTCAGGCAGAGAAAGGACATCCGACTTTAAGGAGCCTAATAGTAGGAGATGAACCTTATCCTCTGCTGATGGCCCCTCATTCCCCTTTTCTTGTTAGTAAGAGAGGTATCTGCCATGCCATGAGCCAGCAATGTGCCCTTGTGGCCAAGAAGGCCAATGGAATCCTGGAATTCATCAAGAAGAGTGTGGCCAGCAGGTCAAGGGAGGTTCTGCTCCCCCTCTACTCTGCCCTGGTGAGGCCTCGTCTGGAGTCCTGTGTCCAGTTCTGGGCTCCTCAGCTCAAGCGGGACATGGAAGTGCTGGAGAGAGTCCAGCGCAGGGTCACCAAGATGATCAGGGGACTAGAACATCTTTCATATGAGGAAAGGCTGCAGGAACTGGGGGTGTTTAGTCTGGAGAAAAGGAGATTGATGGGAGATCTTATTAACATTTACAAATATCTAAAGGGTGGGTGTCAGGAGGTTGGGACATCCCTTTTTTCTATAGTAGCTAGCAACAGGACAAGGGGTAATGGGATGAAGCTGGAACACAAAAAGTTCCATATAAACATAAGAAAAAACTATTTCACTGTTCAGGTGAGGGAGCCCTGGCACAGGCTGCCCAGAGGGGTTGTGGAGTCTCCTTCCTTGGAGGTCTTCAAGACCCACCTGAATATGTTCCTATGCGACCTGATCTAGGTGAACCTGCTTCTGCAGAGGGGTTGGACTAGATGATCTCTAAAGGTCCCTTCCAACCCCTGCCATTCTATGATTCTATGATTTTTGTAGCTTTGGCAGAATTGCACCTGGGAATCAGCTCAGGGACAATATTGTCTGAACATGTCATAGACTCATCCTTTACCTCTCAAAAACTCTTGCAACATGTATTTTTTTATATGAATATATTTTATGCAGATACTTTTCAGTTATGTCTTCAGCCCTTTGCATTCTGCTTACTACGTGTCACTATTTCTGTAAATAGGGGTAACTCAGTACGGGTGGAATCTTTTCATGGACTAGTGAAATTGATTCCTGAATCTATGGACAGGAGCTTCAAACTATTTACTATATTAAGACAAAGCAATGCCCCTTCTACTCCAAATTGATACAGTGCTAGTTTCTATTGCTTTGGAAGCAAAATGTTTCATCTTTGCGTTAGGAAATTACATTTTGAATGTTTCACATTCTTTAATAATGGAAGGAAACAAAAAAAACCAACTTAAGAACCAGGAAAAAAGAGTTTTAATTACATGTTAAATGAAGCATTCTGCATTGATACAAAATAAGCTTTCTGTTTTGGTTAGATTTTTTCCCTCTGTGGTTTTGTTTTTTTTTTTTTCATTTGGCAATTGAACCAAAAAAATCAGCTCTGCCCTGAGCTCAAGTTTCTAAGTTTTGAATGCTAATGGCCACAAGAAGAATAACTCGATGTAAACAAGTTACATTTTTAAAATAAATGAAGTCTGCTAATTGAGTTTATTCAAGTAATAAAATCCATCTAATAAAATGTATCCATCAAATATAATTCTTCCAGTTCTATAAAAAATATATGTTTCTTTGCCTGTATATCATCTATGTGGAGATAATGAATACCTTGTGACATTAGGGTCATAGGTCACATCCCAGACCTTATTACAAATCTAGGAAAAATTACTTTTTCACTGACCTATAGTACGACCTAATAGTCTAGGAGGAGTTAAAGGCCAATTGTTCATTCAGCATCGCCAAATAATATATATAAAAGTGTATATATATATTTAATAACACTGATGCAATGAAAACTTACTGCTGTAGATATGGATTTACAGCATGTCCACAGAGATTTCTCATGCAGATCTCAAGATGTCAAAAAACAACATAACAGCAACACTCTGAAGTGCATGTTTGAAATGAATGATGACAGACCTTGGTGTGTGGGATAGGGTTTTATTGTTCCTCCAGCGATTTGCCATAACCCCAGATAGTGCATCTTTAACAACCCTAGATGACAAGCCTTCCTCACACTTTTAAGGATGTGGGTTAATTGTAGCTACTTCTACTCTCTGCAAGGAGACAAGGTGCTGTAGGGTGATGTTCCACATGGCAGTGCCACTACTGCCAAAGCCTTTCCAGATGATGCTAATGCTGCCTTGCTGCAATTTCAGATGATGCCACAGTATGTGGGGTGGACTGTAAAACTAAGACAGGGCCTTAGAAAGCCCTCGGAAGGAGGCATCTGAGGTTTTGGGGAGTTTTTCTTGCTTAGTTTTTACAGCACAACCCCTCACATGACTGCACCAGGAGGGAAGGATGAGTGGCCCATGCGGGGTACGGGACCATGACCAGAGAGCAGGTCTGGGGGAGTATTGTGGTCACTGAAGACTTTATAATGTCTCAATATTACATCCTAAAAGTTTACACCAGTCAAAGGTTCTGGCACTCCTAAGAGAGTAGTTTTGATGTGAAGAGGAGGCTGTTGCCTTTTCCATGGCTGAAGATATTGTCTAGCACCAGTTATTACCAGGACTTTAGAGCCTCATGCGGACACAATGGGGGAGCTTTAAATAATCACACATGTTTTCCATATTCATTTGGTCCCTTCTTTAAAGCTCAGACTCATTCTCAGCACACAGGTCATTCACATGCGTGTCTCTTGGCGAACTTTTCCCCCAACTGCCTTCCAGCCTGCTGCACAATAACATCCCCCATGTTTCCTTCAATGGCCATGTTGAACAGGATCCTGTGCATTTGAGCCTGCCTTGATTTGCAGGTCTGCTGCCCTATAATGACTGACAAACAGGCCACAGATTACTTCCATTTTATGACTTGAGTTTAGGGAAATTGAGCATCCTAATTAAGCACAGATGTAAGGTTAAAGTGTAGAACAATCTGGACTGGTTTTCATTTAAGTCCCTTTCTGATTCATTTGGTTCCATAGGGGAGTCACAATTAGAAAAAAATATTTTGTCAATGTTGAAAGACATGTGATGTAGAACTGATTGGATTAAATCTGAGTTCATGTGAATTTTGGCAAATTCAATTAGGAGAGGCCCTTGCAAGCACTCTGTGGAAAACCTCCAATGGCTTTGCAAACTGTATTTGGATTTTCCAGTCCATAAGGCTGCATGTGTTGACAGCGCGCCATCCCCGCGTAATGTGCGAGCATTACAAACAAGTTTCTTTGCTTTGTGGGAAATGTAAGGTCAGGAATAGAGTGAAACTGCAAACCCGGGCTCATTTGAAGATTCCCAGGCTGTGCAAAAGACCAGGTGAGCGTGGGTTAAGGGGCGATGCGAGGAAAAACCTCAGTGAATGGCTTCAAACTGCTTGTGGTGGTACAGAAGCTGTGGGATAAGGTGGTAGAGCTTTCTGAAGCAAGGGTTGCTTTTTGTACAATTACTTGTCTCATGGTTGGAACGAAAGGATCCAAATTCCTGTTTGCAGTGTCTATGTGCCTCCAGTCTGAAAAAGTTTTAGTACTTGATACTAAAATGCCTTAGGAAATGTGTTTCTCAGTCTGAAGATGGTCAGTCCAATCCTACTACCTTTTGATAGTCATCTGTTTGCTCTCAGCTTTGGTTCATAATGTTTTTGTAGGGAAAAAATTTGCAGAAGTTCCTGTGTCAAGATAGATCTACTTTGAAGGAGGGATTGACTGAATTTTGTCCAAACTGAACCTTAATTCCTCCTAACTTTTCCTCTCCAAGCAGACAGAAAGAAATATCTCCCTGTTAGAGGTAATAAGACTGAAACAGTTTGCATTTATTTTCTGACTTTGTCAAAGATAAAATCTCTAGCTCCTGGCTTCCTCTATGCTACAGAGGAACATGCATCAATTTTAATACTGGTAACATATGTCATTGGTTTATATTATTTTAATAATCCTTTCTTCTGTCTGTTCTGGCAAAACATGATCACCAGTACTCCTTTGGCTTGATAACTGTTCTGTACAAACCAATGGACAAACACAGCCTTGTTTTTAAAAAGCAGAGTTTTTTCCATCCCTTAGAAGTGTGATGTTTTGTTACGGATGCAAAGTGGATTTGCCTTTCTTGAGTCTCTCTTCTGCAGTCAGACACTGGATGGCATTGCAAGTAAAAACCAAAACAAAACAATAAAACCAGCACGTTAAAATAGACTCCTGCAATACAGTCAAAATAGGAAAGCAAGGAAAAGACTTGGTGAAAGAACCATGAAACTTATTGGCCATTTCCCATTTCTTCCCATGGTGGGAGACTGTCACATGTGCCTGATGGGGGTAAAGTCCCCTTTTTCTGTGGCTTTCTAAGAAGCCTCTAGCTGTATTAGCTTTGTTTAAGTGCTTGAACCCATTTCAGAAGCTTTAGAAATGCCCATTGCTTTTTGATTCAATTTGCAGATATCCTTTTCTCTTTTCTTTTCTTTTCTTTTCTTTTCTTTTCTTTTCTTTTCTTTTCTTTTCTTTTCTTTTCTTTTCTTTTCTTTTCTTTTCTTTTCTTTTCTTTTCTCTTCTCTTCTCTTCTCTTCTCTTCTCTTCTCTTCTCTTCTCTTCTCTTCTCTTCTCTTCTCTTCTTTTCTTTTCTTTTCTTTTCTTTTCTTTTCTTTTCTTTTCTTTTCTTTTCTTTTCTTTTCTTTTCTTTTCTTTTCTTTTCTTTTCTTTTCTTTTCTTTTCTTTCCTTTCCTTTCCTTTCCTTTCCTTTCCTTTCCTTTCCTTTCCTTTCCTTTCCCTTCCCTTCCCTTCCCTTCCCTTCCCTTCCCTTCCCTTCCCTTCCCTTCCCTTCCCTTCCCTTCCCGTTTCCTCTTCTCTTCTCTTCTCTTCTCTTCTCTTCTCTTCTCTTCTCTTCTCTTCTCTTCTCTTCTCTTCTCTTCTCTTCTCTTCTCTTCTCCTTTCTGTAAAACGAAGGGAGGGAGTCACTTCATGCTTTTCCTGAAAACAAAAGACAACAAAATCCACCTCCATGACTCTCCAGAAACTAGGAGCCAAAGATATCTCTGTTGTGATGGAGCAGCTATTTAGACTTGAGCAGCTGTGGCTGCAGATTTGGCTTCTCTACACTTAATATAAGTTTTAGTCATGCCAGATTAATGGCTGAGGCTCCTGAGCAGACTGGTTCCCTTCCCAAGGTTACCTCTCAGCTCATTCAATCCTCTCAGTTTACAATGAGGACAAGCCTAGGTTTTGCCTGCACCCATACTCCCCCCAATCAAAGCTGTTTCTGTTTTCACCTTTTATAAAATTTTTTGTATTTGGTGATTCTGCCAGCAGCAAGAATTGTTTACACTGACCCTTTCCACTGCAGCTCCCTTCTTCTGTGCAGCTACCAGTATTGGATCATGACACTCAAGTTCACAAGAAAATCACAGCAATTCTGCTTGCTGATACATCTCAGATTCCTGCTTTTTATTGACAGTTCTGCCTTGCAGCACAATTTCCCCTCCTGGAGTAAACTCTGGGCTCTACTGAATCAGTGGGAATTTTAACTTTTCCTTTCATCAGGCCAAGATTTCCTCTGTCATCTTCAGATACCATAATGAATTTTCTCCCTCTTTTATCATCTCTGTCTGCTCTGAAACTTGCTTCCTATACTCCTTAAGTACTCTGTTGCTGTTTCTTCCAATGCCCTTCCCCTTAAGCACTCTACTGTGGTTGAAAGTCCTTGTAGGGAAGCCCAAGGAAATTTTTGAACCTTAAAATAATACATGCAATCTTCTGCAATCTGGTATACCACAAGGCAGAAGAGGAAATTACACTCAGATCTTTTCTACCATTAGAACTGACATAAAGATTAATCCTTCAGACTTAGGTGGAATCTGAGCTGGCTCTTCCACCTCTCTAAGTTTTGAACATGTAATTATGTCTCTGTGGGGAGAACATGGATAGATTTTGTATGACACAATTATCCTTCCCCTTGTCTGGCCATCATGAACAATGAGGACAACTTTCTTGATAGTTCTTTGGAAGAGTGCATGCAAATCCCATTAACAAATTAAATGCTATGAAGAAAACCTTGAAAGCTTGCTATAGTTGTTGGGAAGCCAAAATGGGTCATTCTGTAAATCTGAAAAGAAAATTACTAAGCTAGTGATCTGTGTTTTGGAAAGAAACTTTTCCTTGGAGGTGCTTTGGAGGCATGTGGGAGTGTTTTTTTTCTTGGTATATGTGAATTATTTGGTTACGTCTTACTGAATTGTGGGTTATTAAGTTATTTTTTATTGAAGCATCTTTTCAGTCCTCTGTAGTCAAACCAATTCATACTGGCATGGTCTTAGTATGTTATTGTTAAAATAGTGCACAAAACTATTTTTCTTTTCCTATGGTGCTATTGTGGGATTTTGTAGAATTAGTAGTTGTGAAGCAACTACTTGCCTCTTCTTAATATCTGAGGAGACAAAGTTTGAAACTGCTTACCTGAAATGGCAAAGATGATACATGTTCCACCAAAATCAGTTTCTGCATCAGTTGTCTGCGATTTACACACTTAATTTTTACTGAAATGGTGAATTGTAAGGCACCACCTCTGAAGCAGGGCTGAGTCATTTGGATATACCAAAAACATCTACTTTTCAGCACAAACCTAAGCATGCAACTTTGAAACTTAGCATCACACGGAGACCTCTGGCAGGCAGATAGAGCCCCTGAAGCACAGGTCTCTTAAGCAGTATGTGTGATCATATCTAACTTAAGAACCGATCTGCCTCCCTGTAAGATATTACATGTTACTGCCTGAGTACCTTTTATCCAGCTCTGTCTCCCTTCACTGTACAGAACATGATTTCTGGAAAATGTACCTTTCAGAGACATAGACAGATATCCATCCCACTTACATTGGTTTTGCATGGGTATGAAGTCTACAAGCAAAACTTGTCCAGGAAGATGTGATTTCAACCTGTTTGGAAATGACAGAGTAAAAAAAAAATACCCACTCTTGTTACCATCAACACACAAAACCTGTTGCACAGATGACATGGCAAGAGATTTCAACACATTCAGTGTTGAATCTGTGTTCGCTGGGCTTATTCACTTACTCAAGCACAAAATCCATGCACCTCCTAGGATGCAGTGTGTCTTGGTGCAATTCTACTCTACTAATTTGAAACTCATAAAGAAAAAAAAATGCAAGCATCATATTACTCTGTGCTTTGCATTTGTACATGGAAGCAGCTAATAAAGTCCATGCTTGTGGCAGGCAGGAAAAGGAAATTTGCAACCTTGTTAACACTTTTGAAATGAGAGGGAAAAAAAATCTCAACTGGATATGTGGATCTGTCTTCTTACCACGACAAGATGGATTCTGTCTCATTTTTTGTAGCCAAGAAAAGAACCAAGACCAAAAAATCTCCCAAAAATGGCTTGGATTAACTAGCTTGGAGATGCATCAGCCTTGTAATTTCCAGGGAACTGGTTAGGAATTTTCCATCTGAATTTGAAATGACCTGAGTGGAAAGAAAGTGTTGCCAAACTGTTAGCAAATCATTCATGCCCACCCTCTGTTTTCCTAGAGTTCTCCTTCGGCCTGACTCATCTCCTCCTGGAATCACTGGACATCCCTCTCCTAGATTTGTTGGAAGCTCATCTGGTTCTTTGCTTTCTATCTAGAATTTCTGAGAAATTTATGTACAGTTTTGTGATTTAATGTAAAAGTGAGCATTTATTATACTCAGCATAAATACTGAAAAGCAATACTGGTTTATGTAAAAATCATTCCACTGTGGACACTGTGCACACAATCTAATAAAACTCTTAGGAACATATAAGATAAACGTGGAGTCCTTCACTTTGGGGTGAATTTCACATGTAAGACCTTAGTTACACTGAGATCACATTGTGAAACAACCTATTGTATACATCTTGCACTGAAAACAAAAGGTAGAACTTCACTGAAATAATCATAAAACTATTTTTCCTATACTAACTACAGCTGTGGGGCATGTTTCTATGGAAACAGTTTTCCTTATGTGCTTCTCTATAGCTAAAGGTCTCAAATGGACCTTCTGTCTACTCATTGCCTGTATAAACTGCAGATTCTGTACAATAATCTCTAACACAGATCAGCTGAATCTCCTGATATGTGTCAGAAAACATTATCAGGAGGCAAACACCAGTTATTGCAGGTTCCCATAAATTTATAGATAATCAGGTCCTTAGTGGCAAGTTGGCATCTTAAGCATAAGGACTGTATTGAGGAGTTTTGATTAGAGGTCATTGTCCTATCCAAAGCTGTAACACACAGCAATGAATTCTGCAGTTTCACCTCTGCTGTACAAAGATTTGTGTTGCTTTGATTTGAATAATTTATGCTGCATACTGCATTCTAGATACCAGATGCTAAAAACAATTTGTTCTTTGTTGACACAAGTAAAACACTTACAAAATTGCTGATTAAATGAGCCATACATGTTAATATTTCCTTATTGAAACCCTTGCTATAAAGAAGACCTCCTAGTACAAGCTAGATGGTACATAAAGCTACACAGATAGTGAGAGAGCTGTTATTTAAAAACATAGATAAATTGCCCACCTTTTTTTGATATCCTCAAATTATAAGTTACTAGTACATACTGTGAAAGCTGCCTTTATATTACTCACATTCAGAGACACTTAAATGTAAAGCTACACAATTGTAATAATTTTTTTTAATATGCATATGTGTATTAATAATGCAGAAGCCATTAGGGGTATAGAGACTGATACTTACATGAGTAGGTCTTATTTGGGTTGGTAGAAGGCAATAGCTACATTTATATTTATTTTAAGGTTTTATTTCCAAATTATGGGATGTTATCATCAGTAGAGCATAGACCACAGCCACGACAAAGTTTGTGTTATAGCTAATCCTAATAAATTATGAAGATGGCAGGCAATAACTTTTGAGACCCTAGTATTGTATAGAACGATAAGACATGTCTTACTTTAAAGTTAAGCACGTCTCTGAGAGTTGCTTGGGATTCTTCAGGAGTTTGAAAAGAAGGATCTTCAGAAAGTGAAAGTGCATTATCCCACTGGTGCTTGTAGCATGGGCTGAGATGGGCAAGATAAATGAAATAGGACAAATTCCAATGTAGGAGTGATAGCCTCTTTATGCATTTTAGGAGAGGAAGCCCACATCATCTAGCTTTCAGTTAAGTAAATTTAAGTGGTGTCAATGGAGTTCTCATTACTCAATACCTTCACTGTTACATTTAAAAATGTGATTAATTTATGAACTTAATTTAAAACCAACTTCGCTTTTCATCAGCTATGTTCTCAGTTTACTCTTTATGTTTCTCTCAGTACAGGTAAAATAAACAGGCGAGTCTGATATTTTATGCAGCAATTTCCTCTTTCTGGTTCTCTTCAGTGGCTCGGTGTTCCTTGGACTTTTTTTATGGGAGAAATTTACAAATATACATACACACATTACATATAGTACATAGCTGATAAGTGTACACTGTATGTGAGTGTGCTTTGGTCAACCTGCCTGAATGGACATGATAAATTCAGATAATAGGTGTCAGAGAGCATCTAAATATGCTAAAATCTGTTTTGTCTCTTTTATGTTTTTGAATCACCATCAGACACTTTTCAACTGCTCGCTTTCTGTGAACCATCTGAGATATCAACAAAGTATCTCAGAACCATGTTAGAGGCAGACTTCATTGAGTTTTTAAATATATATTTTTTAATTAAGAATTACTTACTGATGTGTTACAACTACACAAGGATTAATGACAATTGCTAAAAATACCTGTGTCTACTCCATCGTTAAGTCTCATTTGTTTCACTCTTAGGCTCTGTAGTACTATGCTCTTATTTCCAGACTGTTGCTTGTGCAAAAGATAATGGACACATGGCCTAACACTCAAATATTTGCTATCCTGCATTTTTAGTTCTTTATTTTTTCCTTTTTGTTAACATAACCATATATAAGCAAGCATATCTAAGCTGTAGTAAAGCCCCATGCACCTGCTTCAGCTTATTCCTGTTCTCCCAATAGTCAACCCAAACCTCTGTTAAAGTTAAGCCTGGAGAAAATTAATAAGCAAGGAAAACTGCGTTAAAAAGAAGGCTCTCTGGAGCAGTGGGAGCCAGAAACATCTCTGGTCTATAGCCACCCTTGTCTCTGACAGAGACCAATTGTGCAGGAAAAGCTTCCAAATCTGAATGTCAGTGTCTGCATGTCCCTGAGCACCAAGTGCTTCTTCCTGTCCCTGGAGACTTTGCTTGCCTGATGCTGAGGTCTGAAGCCTCCTCAGCTATTGAGCTAAGTCTCTTCTGGTGCCCATTGCCTTTATATCACCAGTGTTTCACTATCTAGTTATGATTCTGCATTTTGCACCCCGATGAAGAGCTGTTTTGCTGAAATGGTTAATTCTCAACACTTACAAATGCTCCTTTTCACTATTGCCTTACCACATTCAGTGTCAGTCAGTCAAGTAATTGACACCTGTATGTCAGCTTACCCTTTGAATGATATAAGAGTTGTAAGGGCTGCCTATCATAATGTCATCTTTATTAATCAGCCTTTTAATTTTGCAGTGTAGTGCTACCAAGGATGACGAAATGCTTGATTTGTGTTTGACTTTCACCATTTGCTTCCATGTTTTAGTCAGTACTTTCTGTGGGATGCAGGAATCTGAATAAACTTCTCATTAAAACCTCAATGTCAAATGTTGATCTGTTTATTTCTCTCTTTATTAATTACGAGATTATACCTGTGCAGCCTTTCAGCAATAGTGTAGCAGAGCTTAAGCTGACAAGTCATAGGAAGTGAAGGTGATTTATTTTGCAGTAGAACTGATCTGGCTGACTCATGCTCTCACAATGACAGGCTCCCAAGCTCCAAGTCTTGGGTCCACATAGCTCAGCTGATATTCCTAAATTTCTGATTCCCTGACAGGCAGAACAAGAGGTGGTGCCTGGTGAAATCTCTTTACATCCCTTGGGGTTTTAGACTGGTGGCCATATTCTCTTTTTGAATGTATTCTCTTTTTGAATTGCGAATGATTACCCTCTTTATTTTTCCTATCTATCCAACTTCTGGCATCATTGGAATTTATGTGTTTTCCTTTGCCTCTTTTTTTGTGTGTTTTGAGTCTCCAGTCCCATTCTGCTCCTCATTCGATTTGGGTCTCCTTTGTTTTCCAGAACTGAGAAGCCTCCTGCAGATCTGGCTTGATTACGGTGACCTGCTACACTAGGTGCTAAAAACATATCCTTTCTACTTTTTCTTTCATCTGGTGGGCCCATGCTCAACTATTTCTATTCATTCTTCATTCAGACTGATTTTGGTGTACCTATTAGGAGTTGCTATACATTCAGGATGACAGATAACTGCAGGAGACCTTGGTGGTCTTCTGGTGGATTTCTATAGATCTCTGGAGATCTAGTCTTTCTTTGATCTTTTTATTGGAGCTCTGAGCTTTGCAACACTCTCACAGAAATCTCTGCTCAATTGTGCTGGGAGCAGTTATCTGACCCTCAGGGAGTCTTCTCCAGTCCATCTGTTCCTTTGCACACTGTCCAACTGCTGAAGGCTTTTGGATGTGGGTTTGAAGCTCTGTCAATAACAAGACTGGGAAATCTGTTGGCTTATCTTCACATGTTTCCACTCAGGCTACATGTCCTTGATGGTCTCCTTTCTGCACAAAAGGAGACCTTGAATATAAAAAGTAATTGGCATCAGTGGAAGAACTATCTGTTTGGCCTAGAAGATCTGCTTCCAATCTTTTATTTACTGTTCTCCACAGTCTCACCAGTTTGATCCTACCAAAGAAACAGCAATTATAATCACAACTGTAATTTAAGTGTAGATGTTGTGTTGGCAAAGGGTATGTATAATTAAATTCTTGTTATTAAAATGCCTATCAGTCTTCTGTTCCCATGTCTAGTATCTTTCCACGGGCTGTAGTTTCTCACTTTTAAGGAGAGGAAACGGCCTTAAATTGCACCACAGGAGGTTTAGATTGGAGATTAGGAGAACTCTTTCACTGAGAGGATTGTTAAACACTGGCATAGGCTGCCCAAGGAGGTAGTGGAGTTACTATTCCTGAAAATATTTAAAAGATGTGTAGATGAGAGACATGGTTTAGTGGTAGGCTTGCCAGTGTGAGGTTAGTTGCTGGGCTCAATGATCTTAAAGGTATTTTATAACCAAAATTATTCTACGATTCTTTTAGTAAGGTGCCCAAAACTGAACACAGTATTCCATTTGTGGCCTCATCAGCACTGAGTACAGGGGGAACAATCACTTCCCTGGCCCTACTGGTCACACCATTGCTGATACAAACCAGGATGCCATTGGTCTTTCCATACTCCCTCCCCAGGCCTGTAACGTTGTGTGGGGTTGTTGTGACTCAAATGCAGGACCCTGCACTTAACCTTATTAAACCTCAAACAACTGGCCTCAGCCCATCAATCCAACTTTTCCAGGTCCCTCTGAAGAGCTTTCCTGCCCTCAAGCATATCTAAACACCCACTCTGCTTTGTATCATCCTCACACTTACAGAGTGTGCATTTGATCCCCTCATGCAGATCATTGATAAAGATATTAAACAAAACTGGTGACTAGCCACCAACTGGATTTAACTCCATTCACCACCACTCTCTGGGCCTGGCCATCCAGCCAGTTTTCCACCCATTTCAGAGTAGGTCTATCCAACCTGTGGACAGCCAGTTTCCCCTGGAGAATATTGTGGGAAACATATCAAAGGCCTTACTAAAGTCCAGGCAGACCTGATCCACAGCCTCCCTCTGATCCACTAGGTGAGTCACCTTGTCAAAGAAGATTAGGTTAGTCAAACAGGACCTAGCTTTCATGAAGCCATGTTGTCTGGGCCTGAACCCTTGATTGTCCTGCATGTCTGTCATGATGGTGCTCAGAT
The DNA here is from genome assembly GCF_028858725.1 of Colius striatus. Classification (NCBI taxonomy): domain Eukaryota; kingdom Metazoa; phylum Chordata; class Aves; order Coliiformes; family Coliidae; genus Colius; species Colius striatus. The sequence goes on from NC_084759.1 coordinate 69,536,468, forward strand.
GATTCCACAACCTTCTTCCAGTCCAGTGAGACCTCATCAGTTAGCCAGGACTTCTGGTAGATGACGGAATGATGACTCCTAAACATAAATGTATAGAATGGCATGTGAAAATTAGTTCCCAAATATGGGCTTTTCAAAACATCTAGTAAGGCACGGAGGCAACTACTATTTCAAGTATGATGATGAATCTAAATTAATTTCCCACTGACAAGAGTCAGGCACTTCCAGAACAAACATCTCCCTCAGGGATGGAGTGTTACTCTGATGCTCTGATTTGTGGGCTGCGGTGGTACTGGCAGTTTTCAAATTTTGCATTGAGAATTTACAGCCTGCACATGCATCAGAAATATGGTTAATAATGACATTATTTTTAGAATCATAGGATAATTGAGGTAGAAAAGGACTTCAGTAGGTCATGTAAGCCATCTGTGAATGGGGTCAGCTCTGCAACTGACCTGTATGCATTTACAGCTGTATATGCTACGTAATCCTTTCTTTTTGTTTCTTTTGAAGAATGTCATTATGGAGACTATGTATGTCTTTCTCTAATGAATGTTATTTTTTCCTCCTGTATAAAAAACCCCAATTTAATACTAAGGGAAAGTTTAGATTAAGGAGTCTATATTTATATATGTATATTTTACTTCTGTGAGTGTAATTTTAACCAAACTGAGAAAACATTACTAAAATTCTGTAAACAGTTTTGCTTGGCAAACTAGTTTCAGAATTTTTTATAATCATCTTGGAAAGTCGTTACTTTGTCATTCTTTAAGTTGAAAATGGCTTCCAATATCAAACCTAACTCTGACATCTTCCCGTCAACTTGGCAAGCAGGAGAACAACCTGAAGTCACCTGCTTTGTATCACACATTGAACATGGACACAGGAAAACCTGTTTACTGTTGAGTCTTTTTACTGATCAATTGTCTAATTAAAACAAAAAAACAAACCACACCAAAAAACAAACATCAAAGCAATGTTAAGAAATGTCTGTTAAATTATCCCTGCCAAAAACCTTTCAGTTTAGAATTAGCAAATATATTCATACAATTTTTCTCCCATGGGCCTGTTTTATTTTAAAATCACTTTAGAAGTAATAGAAATTCAAAGTATGCACAGTTTACATTTGACATTTCATCCAATCTATCTACTACGTAAGGATTATGTATCTGAACATGAAGGATCTTGAGGCATAGGAAAGTTGCCTGATAATGGAGAAACAGACCACAAATGGAGTTTTCTTCTCTCTCATTCACATTATGATTCTCTGAAGGACAATATCATTTTTATATCTCCTCCCTCAAGCAGCATGAAGTTTCTGTCCACAGAGATTGAACATTCACAACAAAGTGAAAAAAAAATAGTTTGAAAAATCTTAGAAAGTAAGGGACAGAAAACACAACCATGTTTAGTAGTTGTTACTAGTAAGTTATTTTTAAAATTAATTGCATCTGTGTGCTTCTGGAAAAAACAACCATATGAGCAATTACATGGAAATTTAAATAAGGAAGGTTATTAAGAACACTCCATATTTTACTCGTGTATTCATAAAAAGTAGAAATTAGTTAGTCCCAAACATTTATATATGTATTTGAATATCCAAACTATGAATATAGTGGTCTCTTACTCCCTGTGTGTCATGCTGTGTAGGCACACCAAGTGAAAGCAGGTCAGAGCTAAGGTTCTGGCCCATGCATTTCAGTGACTGAGGTCTGAATTCACTCCATGCTTTCAGAGGGTGGGAGAAGGAGGCAACCTCTGTCAGAGGAACAGCAATAAACAGCTGGTGATGGTAACTTCTTAAACTGTTCCAGCTAGGTCTGCCAGATTTAATCTAATCATACCCCTCTTTTGCTGTAATGGAAAAAACCCCAACCAACCAACCAATTTGTAATTACTTTAACATACCCTCCCGAACACACTCTCTAATTTGAGGTGCCTCACCTTTTGGTGATTTAGGAGATATGCAGGACATGACTTTTTGAAGAGCACAGCACTCAACAGCTTATTAGAGTTGAAGGCAACAGGAATTGACAACACACACTATGGTTTTAAATCTGGACATGTTGCCTCAAATTAGAGAGGGAACAGAGACACGTAAATGACTGTACAATTTTAAAGCCTAGGCTCTGGTCTTCACAGCCATTCTGGTAGAGCATTTGTTCATCTTCATCACTCAAGTGTGAGGTCTACATCCTGTGTAGGTCCTATCTTTCCATGAATCATCCCTTTAAAAGTCAAGGGAATCACTTTGCTGTTTAGTATTTCTGTCTTAAGAAGAGCAATTATTTTTAGGTCACTGGTGGTTCAGACCAATCCACCAAGTAGGACAGATGAGATGGGTCAGTTTGGCAGACAGCAGTGATTATTAATTATTATTTTAATGTAATCTGGTAAGGCCTTGTTCGCTGAGGGGCAGAGACCCCACATTGATGCTAGGAAGATACTTGGCTCATGGGAACAAGTTGTGATGAGCTCTGTGACGAAAGGCATTAAAAAAAGAGAGAACCTGTTAAACTTATTATCTGCGTTATGGAAAATGCCTAAGAGTCCTTAAGAATATGAAACTGCCAAGCAGCAGACACAACAAAAACAGCAACGATGCCCTAAACTTTACAGACTGCATAGATAAGGCAGACAGATGAAGAGAAGACAAATTGTTCTGTTTAATTCCTGTATTGCAGTTGGGAAACTGAGGTGGAGAAAGATTAAAAAGTGTCTCACTCAGCAGCACACGGGAAATCCCTGTCAAAGTCACACATCACAAACCTCAGACACTCCAGGCCTTCAGCAGCATCATCACCAAACCCTCTTTTGTACCCAAACTCCTCTCCTTCTGTCTTTCACTGGCACTTTTTTATTTGCACCAAGACTTTCATGTTACTGCAGAGCTGGCCTCCTGATTTTTTTCTTTCTTTACAAAAGCTTACATACACATAACTATATCTTGTGGTTGATGCCACACCTCAGATCAAAGTATGCCTTCTTTCAAAGGCAAGCGGTTAACCTTCAGGGGGTTTGAGCTGACCTTTCTTCCCCAGTGTAACCCTCCTGAATACTTGATCGAGTCACAGGAAGGACAGTGATGGCTTGGAGAAAGGCCATGATGACCTCTGCTAGTGCTAACAAGTTTCACTCCTGGTAAATGCAGCAAGAATTCATTAGCGCAGGGAGGATCCAAAAATATATAGGATGAAGAAAATTAAGCAAATTAAAGATGCACTCAATTTTGCCTTCTCTAAAATGGATTCCCAAAGGAGTGCAATCAGTTTAACTAGTTTAAAAAGCTGCAGTGTCTAGAGGCGATGTACTTAACTGTTCCGTTCCTCCTTGCACTTTTAGCACCCAGCTCCTTGTCTTTTTCTGGTTGCCAGAAGGGCTTGTGCAGGGGTGGGGTTTTTTTCCCTGCAGCCCAACACGGGCTCTTTGCACATTTTCCTGAGACCTTTGCCCCCCATCCCTGTGCTTGCCTCCATGAGCAGCTGCACCAACCCACGGCAGTGCAGCTGCAGCAAGCTGCTTTCTGGGTTACCCAAGCCTGGAAAGACACTCAGGGTCTCCAAAGCCTTTCATATCCCTCCAGTTGCTCCTTAATGTGGAAAGCAAGACTGTCCCATCATAGTAATCAATTGACGCTCTCCTTGAGCACAGTCTGTACGAGAGTTTTCTTGGAACCTCCCTGCAGCAGGCAAGTGAACCACTGAGAGCTGATAATCTTCTAATTAATAACACGAACTCAGTGAATAACTCATGCTTTACAAATAAGTCAGCACATGGAGGTCTCAAGACCCCAGTGTATCCAAAGGAAGCCCGAGAGAAACTAACTGACATCTGTGGGGGCTACAAGGTCTGTTGGCTAGCCTTGCAGCTCTCCACAGCTGCTCACATATACCCAGAGGAGCTAAGGGAAGGCTGCAGGCGGCCAATTTTTAAACAAAACCAGAAACCTCCACAGCCTCGTCAATGGGTGAATATTTGCACGCGTGGACATGCACTGAGGGGTGTAAGTGGGTGCACATGGTGTAATTCGGGTGTGTAGCAGCCTAAGCCCTGTTTATTTAGCAACATCGAGGACAGAATTCCCCTCTTTAAGGAAAAACAAATGAATAAATGCTATTCTCTCTGACAGCAACTCCCATCCCCTGCCCCAAAAGGAGCAGCATTACTATGTCATTAAACCTTTTCCTTCCCACAGCTTTTCCTCACTCAGCAGTAAACAAAGACCTAGTGCAGCAGAGGGACCTACAGATGTCAACTGTGGGCCTCCGTTTCCTTGGGGCTGATATCAGGAGATCCAACTATTTCTGAAGGCCACATCCTTACTGCTGAGCAGCTGAGCCCTCATGAGCAATCCCTGGGCAAACTGTTGGCAGGACACTTCTTGCTGCAGAGGTGGAGGGGAAAGTGACACCAAGAAAAAAAGTAATATCCTCTGGGAAAAGAAAACCCAAAGGCCTTCCAGTTTGGGGAAAGGAAGGAAAATTCTCCGTTTTGCTGGTTCTGGTGCCTGCAGTCCTGTCAGTACAGAAGCCCCACTGGTGCTGGAGGGTGACCTCACAGGTTCTCAGGTCTCCCAGGCACCACTTTCCCTAGACTGACCATCTCCTCTGTGAGCTTCTTGGAAGCCAGCACCAGCCCAGGACCCTCTGCCTCACATAGACTCGGGGTGACAGCTCCCCTAGACCAGACAAAGGCTGTGTGTAACCTGCATGCCTGATCCCCTGCCTGAACTGTTGCTCTCCTCTCAGTGCAAGCAGCAGCGGGATGGCTTAAATCGGTCATTTCAAAAGTTGAGGATTTCACATGGCGAGCGTGGGAAGCCTTTGAAATAGCAGTAAAACACATGGCAGAGTTTCAATTTTTCCCTGTATTTCTAAGTCTAGTCAAGTCTAGTCTTCAAGCATTTCTAAATCCAATTCATCTACAGAAAGCCTGCACGCTTGCGGGTAATTAGCTTGGAAGATCTCTTTGTTGCCTCAGCCCGGCTCTGTATAATACACTCTGGCGAGTCAGAGAATTTAGTTCACTTAGAATGGGGTCATGTTAAGAAACAAGCTTGCAATCCTCAAATTGCTTCTGTCATTGGAAAAAATAAACCTCACTCCTTCAATTCCTATTTACAGCCTCCGTCAGTATAAGCGTTGTGACCAGCTGTGTGTGGTAGGTGCTGCCCAGGACTGTGTCCTGTCCCATCGACTAGCAGTTCTCGGTTTTAAGTGAAGCCCAGGATGAAGCACCAGCACAATATAAAGGAAAACCACAAGGACAGGATGTTCTGGGAGTAACGAAGCACTAGGGAGATCAGGAGTGGGATGCATGTATCTGAGAGAGGTTGTGATGCGCAGTTCAGGGGCTGAACGTATTAAATGAAGTTTATGGTATACTTAGCCCAATGGTTTTCCTCTGCCAGAGTATGGCTTTCTGGCTACCTCCACTGGGGTTTTTTTTGTGCTACACATAGGGCTGTGTTGCAGTGACAGGCAGCCCAGCTCAAGAAAAGCTGAGGGTAGCTCATCTGGGTAAACTTCCCTCTTGCTGGTCAGACTGCTGATGTCATTTTCACTCTGTAGAAAGTTGAGGATGTTTGTACGGGGACAGTAGCCTTGCTGTGGGGCTGATGCTCCAGGGAACACTGCTGTCCACACACTCCTGCCAAGCTGCCTCCCATTGGACTATCCCACCAAGGGGGCCAGAGACTATAGTAGGGAATTAGGAACCTTTCCACACTGATTTTCACAAGGGAGAAAGCAGTAATCCCTTCTTGCCCAAAGAGAGGAAAGAAGAGAGGGCAGGGGAAGGAGGAGAGGGCAGGCAGTATCTCTTACTACCTTGCAGACTGTCCCCCACACCATATTATTCTCACCACCAACCCCTTAGAGCCTCATTTGGCAGTGGGTTTAAAAGCACATTGGACTGCTGTCGTATAACTTGGTTGCACCACTCACTCGCTTCTACCTAGAGCTACTGTTTGCTGGCTTCCCACCTCCCTGAGTCTCACCTACAATAATCCCTATCATAAGCACCTCTGCATAACCCTCCTCTGTATATCACGAGGGGAAGCCCTGCCTGCTGCCGGCGGTAGAATGTCTCCATTGTGGCCCCGTGCAGGCGCTGTATATAATCTTTCTCTGCCAATATATGTCTTCGTGAGCTACCCTCCCCCCCTCCCGAAAATAAAACGACTATTCTTTTCTGGTTTAAGTAGATTTCGTGCAATAAAAAACATTTTATTGCTTCCAGTAATTGGTATTTAATTTGCAGGCCTTTACAACTTGCAAAGAACAGACTGCTTTAGCCAGGGAGCTGGTATGTGTGCGCACTTTGTGGATTTTATTCCACCAGCACTTGCTTGGTTGACCGGTGTAAAACGATACAATTATGGTTTTGCAATCAGAAAGGCTGCAGATAAAGACCCAGAGAGACGTTATAAGGTCCTGGGTCCAATTTGAAGCAGCAGGCAAGACAATATAATTTTAGGGTGCACTGCCAGCCTCAGACATCAAAACTTGACTCCTGTTAAGTGTTTTCCATTTTACTGTCAAAATATCAAAGGCTGTTATTTAAACACGGAGTCTCTTAAAGTTGATTTTCTTTCTCTCTCTTTCTCCCCTACCTCTTTTTTGCCCTTTTACAACTCTGATAAACGCGAGGTGAGGTAACCTGTGAAATGTTAGCCCCCTTGCTCCCCACCTAGCCGTGTATGGCCACTGAAACCTGCAGCAACCCTTAATCGCTTTTTAGGGTGAAACTCTCTGCAGTTGGCCCCATCAATCCGACAGCAGCCGGAGGGAGCTCTGCCCGCCGAGGGTCGCGGCTGCGTGTGGGATGCGGCAGCGGAGGCTGGGACCAGCTTAGAGGCTAGGCCTTTCCTCACTGAAGATTCCACTGCTGCACCCACCGATTTTTCTGCCCCAGGGTTTCGGGGCACAGCTCAGTAGCAGGGACTGGCCGGCATATCTCGTCCACCCGCAGCCGGCAGACGCCGAGGGGCATAGCCTTCTCCTGGGCACAGCTGCAAATCTGCCATTAACACGCCTCTGCCCCTTGCCGCGCTCCCCCGACGGGCCGGGCCGAGCCGGGCGCGCACGCAGCCCCGGGTAGGACAGCATCCCGCCCCATCTGACAGGGGAGCCGCTGGCCGTGCCGAGGGGCAGGGGAGGCGGGGCGGGGGGAGAGCATCTCACTGCTTCCCTGAGCCTCGCCAGATTGGGGGGGGGGGAAAGGAGTGGAGGGGTGTCTCAGGTCTTTTATGTATGTGTGTGAGTGTGTGTGTGTGTGTGTGTGCGGGCGTGTGTGCGGGCGTGTGTGCCTGTGTACGCACGCCTGTGTGCACGGATATGTGTGCGTGAGTGCCCACGCATGTGAGCAGTCCTCAGCTCTGTGGGGACTCAGAGATCGACCACCGGCCGAGGCGAGCACCATCTCGAAGAGACCTTTGAAAAACACGCGTGTCGTTTCCAACTCGCTTTCACCGGGCGGTAGCGGTGGAGCTGACGCCGCTGCGACGGAGTGGGTTAGAGGGAGAGGAGTGCCCGCACAGCCCCGTGACCCGGCGGGGACTCTGGCACCCACCGAGAGCCATCGAGCCTCCCCCTCTGCCCACAGCTGTGAGCGGCGAAATAGACAGGAGGGGATTCTCGTGTTATGCCTTCTTCTTCTTTAAAAATAGTGGTAATTCCACGGGCTTCTGCTTGTCATAAACTGGCAAATGAATTATTCCTTCCCTTAAGCGTTTAGTTATTATCTGATTTAAGTTTACTCCAGTGTTTCGACAATTTCATTCTGCGTAGGGAAAAGGGGGAAGGGGGAAGGAGAGGTAGATGCACGCTTACCAGGATACATAAATAAATAAATAAACCTCTAAACAGTCTTCTGTAGGAAAGAAGTTAATATACTCAATTATTTTCTGAAGAAGATCATAACATCTGGAAATTGATATCAAATGGTGTACAATCCCTGAGAGACGATAAACTTCCACTGTATAATATTTCCACTAGAAATCTTAATAATCCCATAAATCTTCCCTGTGAATTGGGAAAACGTAACAGTTCATTGAAATACTCATTGGGAAATAATTGAAAAAATGTAATAGTTCACTGAAATATTCGTCGGTTTTTTTCTTTCTTTGGTGCTGTTGCTAACTCTGTGCATGTGTGTAAATATTCCTACTTCGTTTTAAAGACATACGCGGAATATTCCCTTGAGCGCTGCATACCATAAAAGAAAAATATGCCCTTTTGACTTATTAATCATTATTACAGAGTTCAAAATTGCAGCGTCCCTCGCATATTACCAGAGGAGACAAACAATTGTCTGTGCGTGTATTTTGCGCCGCTAAAATCAGTAAAACTTCACAGCTCGGAACTTTTTTCTCCCCCGTCTTTTTCTACGGTTTTTCTGAGAGGCTTCCAATTCTGACTCGAGTTATCCAGGGCTATTGAAATCAAGGGGGCTGCTAGCCCATTATGCTCTTCCACTAAATTGTAATTAATTACACACAAAGGCAATTGCTTGTTGTAATTCGCCACGTGAATGTTTAATTTTACAGAAGTAAAAGGAGATGAGCATTTGAACTCGTTCAGCTCCCTGTAATGAATATATGAGTAATTAACGTTGCTGGAAAGACGCAGGCTTTCCTTTTTTTTGAAGAAAAAGAATATTTGGGACAGAGAAGGAAGGTTGTGCCTGTTTGCGAGAGTGTGTGTTTGCATAAACCCCCGTTCAGGAGACAGAGTTGGTGTGGTTTTGTATTGAATTAACGTGTCCCTTTGGTTACGTTGCTAGAAGTCGGAATAAAGACAATTAAGCCCTTAGCATTTCTGTCACACTCCATTAATTACTGCAGCCCCTCCTGTCCCGACCACTCCGTGACATATTCATCAGGTACGATACCCGCCTAGCAACCCCAACCGGGGAATCAGTCTATTGTTAGTTTAAACTACAGCCTTTCGAATGTTCTTTATTTCACTTTTCATTCAAGCTTGTTTTCCTCTTCTTAAAAAAAAAAAAAAAAGTTTTTCTAAAAATAAAACCCTATATAAATGTTTTAAGATTAGATTTGCGGGGAAACGGTTTAATTTTCACCATATGCTGCCACGGCGGCTTGTAGATTAAAAAAAACCAAAACAAAACAAAAAACCCAAAACAAAACTGTTTCCTCTGAAGCTACTAAAAAAAAAAATCTAATATAAAAATGTATTCTTCCCAATGCGTTTCCCTCCTGTGGGCCATTTTACGGCTCCCAAATAAATCTTTTAAGGTTGTAAGAAGGGGGGAAAAAAAAAAGAGAAGCGCCCTGATGACGGAAAAGCAAGTCCTGCCATGATAATGTCCTTTATTAATATTATAGATGTGTAGCGTGCTGGATGGATCAATCATATCCATTCACAATCAGGATTAAGAGAGCCTATTTTAATGAAAATCTATTAGTCTCTCACTTGAGACACGGATGTTGCTTAAATCAATAAACAGCATAAAAGAGAATACGACGCAGGTTTCTAAATTAAAAAAAAAAAATCGCATCTATGAAATGTGTTAAGACGTCTGTAAAATCCTGAATCCCTCGATCGATACTTATAAATATTTAATGTTTTTTTAAAAAAAAACCCAGAAATTGAAAACCATTAACACTGCATCCATTCTTATTATTAAAACAAATTGTCCTTGGAATTATGTGCTGTGGAAATGGAGCCAGATTGAAAGGGCATCCTCTGAAATATGTTTACTCGCTTTCATGTAAACCAATAAAAATCTGCAGGAGTCTGTAGCGTGAGCAGAAAGGTTTGATGTACAATGTCCATGATTACAGTCTCTGAATTAATCACGAGAGAGAGGGAGAGAAGGAGGGAGGGAGATGAAGAGAGGGGGCTCAGTTATCTACTCAACAAAATCTTGCTCTTCGGGTCAGCCCTTATTAAAGCGTGGATTAAACCGATGATTTTTCTGTTTGCTTATTTGCCCTATTTTGACCAAAAGAAGCTGAAGCGGGGGGAGGGAAAGAGGAAATCGGTTTCGCCCTACGTCATACCATGAGTCAATGTACAAATGTAAATTCCTCTTATAAATATGAAATCCAATACTTTGCCTTGGAAATGCTTAAAGCTAATGCTACGCTTAAACTCATTCATAATTATTCCTCTCGTTTAACTCGGAGCAAAACCGCAATGGTCGAGAGGTCCCTTTTAAATACGAATTTAAAATAAATAAATAAAATTAACATTAACACCTGTATTGATACCACGCTAAATAAACGCTTTTCTGCTGTGCCGGCTTCGGGGCCGTTCCCTGGCATAGCGAGGTTGCCCGCTCTCAAACGTCCCCTCGTACTCATGTCCCGCTCCCTCCCTGCCTGCTCCGCCGGGTTTTGAGCACCTGGGGCCGGACACTGGCGCCTGGCTGCACCCCCCAGGTCCCCCTGACACCCTCCACACCCCCCCCGCGCCCCCACTGCCAGCGCCCCTCCCGGACCTTGGGGCCTCGGGGGCTGCGGAGAGCGGCAGGCGGAGAGGGGGCGGCCCGGGGGCGGGTTCGGGTCTGAGGAGGGGACTCAGTCCCGTAGTGCCGGCGGTGGGATAGGCGAGAAAAGGAGAAAGAAAAAGGAGTGGAACGGACGGGAGAGCCCCCTTTTGTCATGTTAGGACTCCCAGCAGAGCGAAGGACTACTATTTTGTGCCCCAGGGAGTTGGGGAGAGAGGAAGAGGAGAAGGATTTTGGGGTACAGTTCCCAGCGGGTGACCTGGCAGATCATGCTGCCAGGGGAGTCCTCAGCATGTAGCTGACGGCCGGTCCTGCAAGGAACTGGAGGCTAGTGGGGTGCCAGGGAGACTGAAACGGTTTGTGCCGCGGCAAAAGGGTTCCCGGGGTGCCGAGTTGAGCCGGGACAGTTCTGAGGGGCGCTGGTGACTTCTTCGTTTTGCGACAAGGTTCCAGGAGCTTTGTGCCTGCAAGGGAATGGGAACTCCTTCCCTCACTCTCTCCCCCTCCCTCTATCCATCCTTCCCTCCATCCCTCCTCCCCAGCCCGTTATCAGAACCAGTAATACGCTTAATTTCCCTCTGAACCCGCAGTCAAAGTTTGTTGCTGGGTCCAAAGTGCCCCTCACTTTTGCCCACACTCACATCACCGTGACCTAAGTGCCCTCACGGCCACGGACTGCGAGGCAGGGAGGGGGTCTAGGATGCTCCCCGCCTCCCTCCGCTCCCCACCGCCCCATTGGGATAGGACGGGATGGGCCCATCATCCCGCGCAAAGCTCCGCGCTGCGTTGAGCGTACAGTGAGGCCGTACGCGCCTGCGGGGCTGCCCGCGCCTTCGCGCTCTCCACTGCCCACCAGCGCGGGGGTCCGTGACGTGGGGCGACGGTCGGATCCCCGGGGGGGTGCTACTTGCACCGCTTCTTTTTTATTTTTATCCCCCTCCCCGTGCTTGCTTTTTTTCCTTTTTTTTTTTTTTTCCCCTTTCCGGTGCTTTGTTTCTCTTCTCGGTTTCGGAACGAGTCTGAGGCAAGTTCCTCTCTTCTGCAGAGCTCCCTGTTGCCGCACCCGGTCGCCTCCCCCCGCCGTCGAGGATGGCGAATGGCGGTGGGCCGCGGATTGCCGGGTCATTCGCGCGCCTGGTGGCTGCCCCAGGTCGAACTGAGACCAGTGGGCTGCGGGAGCCGGGGGACAATTTGCTTTCCCACCGGGAAGCGGGGAGGGAAAGAGTGAAGGAGGAAACAGGGTATTTTTTTACCCCTGTTTTAAAGGGGCTTAGATTTGCAGGAGCCCCGGAGGTGGCAAGCGGAGCCCGGGGGGGTCTCCGGGAGAAGCATGGACTGCGGGAGTGGAGCTGGGCGCGGGGGGAAGCCGCGGGGAGGAGAGCGGAACGGGGGCGAAGGGGCGTAAAACGGCGAGGGGAGGATCCGGAGGAGGGGGTTCAAACTCCGGCAGCTCGGGGGAAGCCGAAGAGCACCGGGGCTGGGGAAGCTGAGTTAAGTCAGTATTGATCTTTATTTGCTGTTTGCCGCGAGGAAGGTTGGGGACGGTGGCCGTAGGGGGGGGGGCGGGTGTCGGTGCCGACCGAGAAGAGGGCTGGGGAAAGTTTTCCCGGCGGCGGCTCGTCCCCGGCGCAGCCCCGCGGAGCCTCCCCCCGCGGCAGCGGATGTCTGTGTCCCTGCGTGTGTGTGTTCGTGACATCCTCGCTCCGCGCCACCAGCCTGTGCGACAATCCCATGCGGACTGCGCTAGAGAGGCATCTTTGCTTAGCCATACGTTACTTCCACGTCTATCGGCTGCCTTTATTATTTATGTGGTGCCGTGTGATATACATTAGAGCCTGGGATTTGATTGGCGTGTGCGATGACAAGACCTGTTTGGGAAGTTGTAAGGCTTCCCCGGCTCCCTCCCTTGTTCAATGAACTCCGGAGGAAGGATGCCACCGAGACACAACGATATAATAAATGTCAGGGATATCCGCAGTGCCGAGATCAAATGATCAATCCTTGTCCCCTGGATAATCATTTTAAATTCCCGCAGGGGGAGATTGATTTTTATTTTTTTAGAGCCTTTTATTAATTGCTTCCTCGATTATTATTTTTTCCCCCTCCTCCTGTGGAGGTGTTAACTCTGGTTCTGGGGAACCTTTGGATTAATTAAACATATTTTTAAGTTTTTCACAATCTGCTCATTTTCAGAGCAGTCCCATGCTCCCCTGGCAAAGAAACAATAGCCCCTTGCTCTAGCAAGGAGCCTCCTTCGGTGGCGATTCGGAGCGGAGGGTGGCGTGAGGATGGGCTATGAGTATCTCGGACTCGAGGGAGATGAGGGAATGAGAAGCACGGAAAAAGGCAAATGACCAGAAGACAAAATTCCTCCAAATAACCAAATAACCTTTTGCGTTAAAGCCCGAAGAAAGGAGAAATAAGAGATAAATAGCTGGGAAATCGGCTCCGCTTGTGGATCAAGCGGTGCGGGAAGGCGCTGGAAATGCCGGTGCTGATATCTGGAGATGAATTGCAGGTAGCTATTCAAGCGCACAGAATAATAATAATAATAATAATTCCCGGAGTGCAACAAAAATAACAACAGTCTACCAAGAACAAGGTGGAGAAATTATTGCCAGTCCTATCTTAAATCCGGCAGGACGCGTTTCGTTCGGGGAAAAAAAAAAAAGAAAAAGAAAAAAGAATCCCACTCCCCACGATTTAATGCTCTATTTGTCGTGTACAAACTCTCGTGTTAACAAATTACCCCCCTGTTGCAGGCAGCAGGACTGCTCTACACCCAAAGAAACAGTTTAGATTTTAAATTTCCCCGGCAATATCTTCATATAATATAATAACAGTAAATAAGAAAACAGATCCTGCAACGTTTGCATGCATCTGGAGAGTCCCCCAACCTATGGATAACTTCCCTCCCTCAGCCAAGCGACCCTCTCCAAATCCTCCAAACACACCGAAACGGATCGCCGAGACACCTCGCGACTTGTTTAACTGCAAAACGCGTCCCCTTTTCGTGCACCCACACGCCCACCCACCCGCCACAACAGGCAACGCTTTTAAACCCGCATTTTTGCTTCGCCGATTATTTTGACCATTAAGTTAAGCGAAATTAGCTAAATAGCAAATCAGGTAGAATTTCCAATAATTACAACAAATGCACATCTCCGGCTTTTTATTAATTACCTTTTTTTATTGAACCCTCATTTTCTTTTCCTCTTGACAGCGATACATTTAATTTCAGGAGCCCAGTTATTTGATTAGCTGAGGGTCCGTTTTTACTCGCAGTGTTGCCACGCACGGGATGTCCTTACCATCAATTAAGTCTTCCTCGACTTTCATTTCTGCAACCCATTTACAGAATACATATACCTGTTTTCCCGTTTTCCTCTCCCCCCCCCTTTTATTCCTCTCGCTCCCCCTCTCTCTCCCTCTCTTTTTCGCTTTTGCCTCTTTACCTCCCTAAATCAAGGTGCAAAGATGCCAAAGAGTGATGAAATGAAAAGAAAGCCAATTGCTGGACTGAGGTGGGGGAGATAGCTGCTGGGAGTCCGCCTGCGACTATGGAGCAGTCAGTAATTGCTGGAGACAGGGAGAGCTGGGGGTTGGGCTGAGGTAGCCATGTATAAATAGTGTGATCTCAAATTGAAAGGCATAAATAACAGCAGGAGTGATCTAACCCTATACAGCCCATCTTCTACGTGCAAAAACAGCGTGCGGAGGACGGCCACATCTCCGACTGAAAACAAGTGGATCTCTGTGGATAAGATCACCGGGCAGCCATGGAAGAACTTACGGCTTTTGTATCCAAATCTTTTGACCAGAAAAGCAAAGAGACCAGCAGCGGCAGTGGCAGCAGCAACAAGAAGGAGACGATCACGTATAGGGAAGTTTTGGAGAGTGGGTTGGCTCGCTCTAGGGAGCTTGGAAACTCTGACTCTAACCTGCAGGACATGACCGAGAGCAGCAACCATTGCCCGGTGCATCTTTTCAAAGACCACGTAGAGAGCGACAAGGACAAACTGAAGGAGTTCAGCACGGGCAGGACGGCGGAAGGTAAGAGCGGGGCTGGCTGTCTTCTGCCCCGTGCCCCTCGCCGGCAGCCCCGGCCCCCTCCTCCCCAGCCGCCCCCGGTGCTCCACAGCGGGGGGAGAACCAGCCACTGCGGCCCTGGCTCCGGCCCCGGCTCCGGCTCCGGCCCCGGCCCCGGCGGGGTGAGCAGACTCGCCTCCCGCCATCCTGCCTCCCTCCTCCGGCCGCCTGCCTCCCGCAGCGGCGGGAATATAGGTTTGGAAACACATATGCCTGCATGCATAACGTGAACATAGCCGTGAAAAATAAGTGGCAACTTCGGTCCTCCCCGCCCACCCCCCTCCTCCAGCCCCCGTTCACATCCGAAATCGATCCGGTGCTTTAGGCGTTCACTCGCCCGGGAGAAAGGGGCAGGGGAGGACGCAGCGCAGACATTTTTTGTCTATCTGTGTATTTTTGTACGAGGAAACCTTGTCCGGGGAGTTTTAATGCCTTAAGAGACCTGTTCTTCCTGCTTCCGGGCCGTCAGGATGCTGCTTGTGCTTCTTCTGAGAGAGAGATGGATATGGAGAGGGCACTCCCCGGACATTTGGGCTTGTGTCGGGTAGCCTGTCTTACTTAGTCAGGGGATCCGGCCGGCGAGGAGGAGAGGAGCCTGCCCAGGCCCGGGTGAGACGGAGCGTCATCCTTGCGGAGAGAGGCACCGGCCGGCCCTTGCCGCCTGGTCCCTCGGCCCCCCGCCTGCCCTTCTCAGCTGGGCCAGGGCAGCACCGTCGCCTCCTGGGCTGAGGAGACCGCTGGCCAAGGGGTAAAGCATCATTCCTTCTCTTAGAGGAAAGAAATTTAAATTAAAATCAATTTAAAATGGAACAAGCTAAAAATCCCGCACAGGTTGTCAGAAGAAGGAGAGAATATAAAGAGCGGGGGCTGTGGGGTGGTGGTGGTCAGAAAGTTGAGAAAGTGTCTCTAGGCAAGTTAGACAGGTAGACCTGCCTGGGGAGCTACTGGCCATCTTGGGGTAATAAAAACTGGTTAATAGGTTGGGGAACAACAACCAGTCTTTCAGCTGTTTCCTACTGTTTGATCTTATTTAATATAACATTGGGCGAAAAGGCAATTTAATTTACAGCCCGAACGCTTATTTAATATCCTCCTCTCTTCCACCCCCTCCCCAAACAGAAGTATCAGGTACAATCACCCGTATTTCTGGACAAGCCAATACTACTCAGCACTGCTGATTTCCTTCACTAGTTGAGAGATTGCAAAACAAGAGGGTTCGGTTTTGAGGAATCATTCGCGAAGGAGATGGTCCTGGGGGAAAAAAATGCTCCAGGGGGGAAAAAAAAAACCCCTATGCAAAAATAATGTGAAGCAACAGGGAAAAAAAAAATCCTTGCTACTCTCCGTTTTCCTCATGCATCGAAATTCTGGCTTGTATATTTGGCTAATCTAATCTATAGAGAGGGGCTGGGGGTAGGGATGGAAAGGGAGGAGTTGGAAAGAGCTGAGCTGCTTGTGACAGCTTAAATTCATGCCAGGTTTCAATCTAATTTCAACTGATTCTGGCGTGTGATTTCAGTCCCACCGATGTGCTAGTTAATATTTTATACCTATGACGGACAGGCTGTAGCCTTGGATCTCCGAAAGGAGAGAGCTTTTGATCGCGGCTTTTTCTCTAGGCATCGGCTGTGTTAGCACCCTCGTCTTTTCAGAGGGGTTCCGCTTACAGGACAAATACGAACAAAATGCCATTAAAATCGTCCAGTGAATACACCTTTCCGGAAGCCAGATCCTTCCCAAAGTTTTGTGCAGCCTATATCTATCCCGGAGTTGGAAACGGGGAGCTCGGAGAAGCAGTTACGGCCGTGGACAGTTTCCATTTCCGAAGTGAAAACGAGCGCTTAGGTTTGGGCCCCCGCCTTGCCTAAAGCACAGATATAGTTCAGAACGTTTTATTACGTTCAATTAACTTACGATGTGCAGTTAGTCATTTGCGTTTTGGGATGCCCCGAAGTATATAGGTTAACATATACGTGCACAAGCTCTTTTGTGTGTGTATACGTACATGTATATACACACACACGTATATAATTCGCGTGTATTTGGTGAGGGGAAATAGAAGTAATTCGGGATCATCTGCAGCTGTGGCTTCCCCCCAGATCAGCTCCATACAGCCCAGAAGATGAAGCAGGACAAAGGAGGCAGCCGGAGCAGTCTTGTCCCGGGACTCCGCCGGTGCTCGGGATGAATGTGCGCCGGCGGGGCTGCCCAGTGGGGCATGGGGGCCCAGGGAAGCGGTTCAGCCTCCAGTGGTGCCCCCTGTTCCAGCACCTCTCCTCTTTTCGTTAGTCGGATTTAAAAAGGGGCCGGCTGCGTTAGGCTGCCTAGCGTTAAGGAAAAGGAGGCGGGCGCGGGCGAAGAAAGAAAAACAGTTTGCTAAAGCAAAAGAAATCCTCTTCCCCAGCCCCTCCAAGACAAAAAAAGGGCAACTGTTTCCCCCACTGTCCCCCAGGCCTCCTCCCCTCTGCCCGGCACAAGCACGCACAGCGGCTGCCTCCGGTCGCAAGCTCACGCCGAGCCCTCTCGGGCTCCATGAGGGCTGAGGAGGCAGAAGGCGTGTGTGCTGTTTTGGAGGGACTGAGGGGCACCCATAGCCCTTGAGTCTGTTCCTCCGCGCCGGGCCGTGTAGGCCCTCCGTCCCGGGGTTTCGACCGGCAGGCAGGTATTTTGGGGGGAGAAGGGGTGATAAGGGGAAGAAGGACGGACAGTCTCTGGCCCAGGCCCGTGGAAAGTTTATTTTACGAGGGAAATATTTTCACCGTGGTTTCATCATGACAGCCTTGGGGAGCTTCTTGCATAACCCTCTTTACTTTGGGAAAAAGCAGCAACAGAGAAATCCCCTTCCCCCGTCTCTTCTCTCGGAGGTAGCGGGGGACAAGCTACTAGTTCCTTTCCCGAACTGCCCATGACAACAGGCGGCACGACTTCTTCCTAATCCTGAGGGGGAAAATTAGTCTATTTTTATATAGAGAGTTGTTCGGGTTGGTTTAGCGTTTTTTTTTTTTAATGTGGCATCATCGGGGCAAGGCAGCGCGGCTCCCTCTCTCCCTCCCTCAGCCCGACCCGGTTGCCCCCCGGCCCGGCCCCAGCTCCACTCGTCCCTCCGGCCTGCTGGGACCGGCCCGGGGACACCACTCCCGCCCGTCGGTTGCCCCCACAGGTTGCGCTGAGTTTTGGGACGAAGAGAGGGGAGGGGGGAACTCCCCGTGTGCTTCGGAGAGAAACTTCGGAGAGGTGCGAGAGAAGGCTTAGTGTCGTTTTCCCCTTCCCCCTCCCGGCAGGGATCTACGAGTGCAAAGACAAGAGGGAAGATGTGAAATCAGAAGATGAAGATGGACAGACCAAGCTCAAACAAAGGAGAAGCAGAACCAATTTCACACTAGAGCAGCTGAATGAGCTGGAAAGACTTTTTGATGAGACTCACTATCCGGATGCCTTCATGAGGGAGGAACTAAGCCAGAGGCTGGGACTGTCTGAAGCTAGGGTTCAGGTAAGAGAAAGGCTCTGTTCCTGGAAACGTCTTCACCTCACTTCCTAACTGCCAGCGGATCCTAGCACAGTGCCCTGCTTCATCCAAAGCGGAGAGGTGACGGCAGAGTTGACACGTGTGGTGGGGAAGCTGTTTGCGCCTCCGCTGTACCTGTCCTGCCAAACACTAATTCTGCTCTGGGAGTGTCTGCCCGTGCTTTGTATTTCCTAGGAAGGCGGTTTATTTGATTTCTTTTTTCTTTCCTGGAGTGTGTGTGTGGGATGGTGATGATGGTGATGAGTCTCTAGTAACAAGGCAACTTGCAATTTTTTTAAAACGTTTTATTCTTTTCCTTGCAAACGTGCCATTTAACTTTCCCTTAACCCTGACGTTCTTCCCCTTCCTTTATGGAGATGTTATAGGGAAAAAAAAAACCAACCCCAAACCAACCCAGAAAACAATTGCCCTGAGTAAATCTGGACGGTTTGGGTGCTGAGGGACAGGATTAGCCAGAGCCAGGGGAAAGGTGCCCGCTCTGCTTCACGCAGCAAACCCATGAATGCATGGCACCCCATCTGCTGGAGTCCCTCCCCATCCCTCCACCTCCCGCTTCAGATACAGCTAAATACCAATTAGCCTTCAAAACCTTGAGTATAGGTCCGGGTTGCTGTAGTTCTAGGGCCATTAGAGCTGTCTGTTTGTGTGGTTACACATCAATGATTTCAAAATTTGATTTTTGGCTTGATGTGGAGGGGATGGGGGAATCACCCCCTGCTCCCAGTCAGTTAGGGAATGCTTCCGCAAACCAGATGTCGTAGTGAAAAAAGCCAAGTTAGAAATAATTAATAAGATCTACCTGTGGCTCTCTAAGCAGGCCTAGGGCACGAGAAACCTGAAGGAAATTCCTTCTGGGGTTGCAACTCAGTGTTTGGGATAAGACACTCAAGCCAATCAAAAAAAAAAAACCAAGAAGTCACCAATCCAACCTCTCCACTGAACAAAAGGCCTTCGCACCCTGGAGATAAGAGATGTAGATGCATATGTATGTCTGTCCATATGTGGGTACTTGTGAGCATGAATAGGTGTGGGACAAGAAATACAGCTCCAAGATTGAGGATGGATGGGGGGGGTGCCTTGACCCTCTCCTTAAACACTATGGAAAGCAAGCACATCTCCTGGGCCAGCTCAGCAAGCTTCTGTCCAAGTAAGCGACTATCTGGTTTTCAATAACTGCCTCCTGGAGGCATTTCTCGAAATAGATAAAGTAGCTAGGTTGCTTTAGTTCTTGTTTTATTTTTTTAAAGGCTCTTTTTTTCCCTCACCTCTTGCCTCTCTCAGTATAAACTGAGCTGAGCAAGAGCTGGGGCTGGGCACATGCCTTAGGAAGGGCAGCTTGCAGGGGATATCACAGGGGTTCAGAGTGCTGCTGGCCTACTTTCTCCTGGAAGATTGATCTAACCACACCATATAAATTAATGAAAAGATTAAACTTTTGCTGAAGGGGACATCAACTCTTATGTCATCTTCCCAGATCTTCTTACTTGGGCTCTGTAATATCTTTCCAAGGCCTTGATGTACTGTTTCTATAAAAATAAATTACTTGTAATTGAATTCTGCACTCTTTCTTTCAAGTACTTTATTACTGAGCAGCACCTTAACAGGATGTTCATAGTTACAAGAAAATTGGTGCTTCAAGTGCTTATAGATCTTAAAAGAGCACACCAAAAAAAAAAAAAAAAGAGATAGATACTGAATCAGGTGGAGAATATGAGAGATAAAACCCCAAATTTAGTCATCTTACAGAAGTGCTTTGCCTAGACAAAATAAAACTATAAGTGAACTATTGAGAGAGAAAAGAGGGGAAAGAGATAATTCATTAGGAAATAAGTAAAAAGCTTGATATCCATCAGCAAAGGGAAGTAGAAAAAAAAAAAAGGGGAATAGGGAATGGTGTTTTGGCTTTTTTTTGTTTGTTTGTTTGTTTGTTTTCATACCTTCAGAGTTGCTCTCTAATTCCTATCTGAACCACTTGTCCCTTGCTGTTAAAGGATATAGTTTCAATTTAGTGTGGAAATTTGCTGTAAATAAATTGAAGCTCCTATGGTAGCTAGTCCTTATTAACCTTTTATTTTTAGTGTTGTACTGGAAACTCATATCACCCAGCTGTCAGGGTTATAATTGAAAGTTATGAGACCATAGTGAGGAGCAGGCAGTAATTCAATTACAACAAATATCTTTGGGTTTATGGTGCAGGGCTAAATTAAATGTCATTATTCACTGTCTCTAATGGAAATCAAAAGGAAATCAGATTAGAGCATTTGTGAAAGAAATCACTGAGTGATCCTTAATGAAGAAATAACTGTCTAAAACAGTGTACTGTGCTTTACTTAGCATATTCATGACTAATTGGAATTGATCGTGAATCACACCAAGCCTGATTTATTATCGCTTAACGCAGTGGCTAATTCATCACTTTTATTCCTCATAACCTTATTTTTTCATAGCTAAAGGGAAAGGGCACTTCGTTTTCCAGATTTAAATATCATTTCTGTTTGAAAGATGTTCTGATTTGCAAGAGAAGTTGTTTAAACGCTGCTTAAATTCCTCGTGACAATTTATACTCAGTTGAGGGGGTGTGGAGGCCGTGTGTGTGTGAGGGAAGGTGCGGTGAGAACATACACAAGAAGCTTTCCTGCAAAGATTTATAACTTTAAAAAAAGTCGCTATAACACGATAATATTTTGCATGCTGATCCCTGAAAAAAAAAAAAAAAAATATTAATCTCTGCCGGGCCGGTTGAAAGGAAAAGCATCACATGTCGTTGGTATTTGCATACCGCTCGTATGGAGAAAGAAGCTGGTGCCGTGCTGTGCGTTTCAGGGCAGCGATGCCCGGTTGGTGCTGGGAGGGCTGCGCTAGCGGAGAACCGTGGACGGGAGGGCGGGCAGACAGACCAACACACCACCCGTCCGTCCTAGGCAGGAAAACCATCCTCCAAATCAAGGAAGGCCAATTCTTACTTCAGAAAATCACTGAGGTATCCGATGTAATTAATGCCTTTGGAAGCCTTTCTTTGCACTAATTACTCCGTTGTAAATGACCATCATTAAGGCAATTGAAGAAAGCTTGAAGGGAAAATTTGATGTAGGAAGTGCAGTTAGTATTAATTAACCGTATGATCTCTTGGCAAGTGCAAGAACATCAAAGCGTGTAGGTGTTTACTTAGCTACAAGCTTTTATCAGCGGTGAAAGTCAATGTTTGCCCGCATTGGGTAGGTTTCGGTGCAAGGGCAAGGGTGCGTGAAATATTTCAGTCCACACCTATGTCGATCCTTTGGGGAGAGGTACTAAAGCAAGCCCCTCGGAAAGGGGAAAGCAATTAAGGTCTGAAGAGCCCCTGGAAAAGAGGCAGGGGAGGCGCAGCGGCAACTGTAACTTTTGCGCTTGTTTGAGTCAGAACGGCTGGAATTGGGGCAGGATTATTGGATTAAAGGCATTTCTGTGCATTACAGCCTGTAAAGATGTTGTTCTTATCTGTCCAGTGGTCTACAGAAGCGAGTTTTGTTTTCTTTGAGCTTTTGAGAATGATTCAGCACCTTTTTGTGCAAGTTCAGTATCTTGCACCCTCATGGTTTCCAAAACAGGCTCGAGAGCGAACAGACGGCCCCTAGACGGTCGCTTAGGGACCAGGCTCCGGAGTCTGGTCTGGCCTGTCCCACGCTGGCTGTCCGTGCGATGTTTGAGAGATGACTGGAAAGAGAGCGAATCCCCCTCCCCCCGCCCCGGCCTGCGTGTGGGCGTATTTTAAGTGTTTCGGGGAGCCGTCCCTTCCCCGAGAAGGGTGGCACAAGGACGGCCACCGCCTGCCCGTGGCACGGAGACCTCGGAGACTCAGTGCAGAGGGGCCGGCTCCCGGTCTCTCCGGCTGCGAGAGCGTTTCTCATCTCCTAGGTTCAGCTCCCTGCTGAGAAATCACAGCAAAGAGAAGGGCTCCCCCTCCCCAGACTCACGGAAGCACAAAGAGGGGCTTACTAGGGCTGAGCTCTCTCCCTCGGCCGCTCCCGAGGAAAGACCTCAGCAAAATTGTGTGGAGTTCCTCGCCTCTCCCCTCCATCCCTAGGTCCCGAGATAAGCCTCTTTTAGCAGCTACCTTGTCTACCACCTTTTCTTTTTTTTTTTCTTTTTCTTTTTTTTTTTTGTCATTTTCTTTTCACAGGTCTGGTTCCAGAACAGGAGAGCAAAGTGCCGAAAGCAGGAAAATCAGATGCACAAAGGTGGGTAAAGGGTGCGGGTGGCTGCTGCTGCGGAGCCCCCGGGGCGCCTTTGGTGCTCACTCGGCCCTGTCTCTCCCCACAGGTGTGATCCTGGGAACCGCCAGCCATTTAGACGCCTGCAGAGTGGCCCCGTATGTGAATATGGGAGCCCTGAGGATGCCTTTCCAACAGGTAGTTAGCTCCGGTTTTATTTTCCTTTCCCCGGCAAGCCCCGACCCCCTTTCGTTCGCACGGGAGGAAGCCGTACACGTTTACAAGTGCCATTTATATAGAAGTTGGCACGTATTAAAAACAGGCTGTAAAACTTCGTGAAGGAGCCCACGACCGGCTGCCGGGAGCTCTGCGTGCACCGAGCCCAGGGAGGGGGCCAAGCGGGGGGTCCCACGGCCCCGGGAGGTGCCGCCGGTGCTCAGGGCCCCCCGCGCCGTGGTGCGAGGGGCTGGCACACGGTCCCAGGGCCACCTCCAGATGTGCCAAAGGCAGGATGGCCTCCCGGGGCCGCATCGCCTTCCAGGCACGGGGAGGGAAGACTAGGGGGCTCCCGGGGAAGCCCGCCCGCACCTCACGGGGACTAAGTGGCCGGCTCCCGAGCGCCCAAGTGGCTTCGGTCTCTGTCCGCACCCGAGAGTGCAGCGGAAAGAAGGTCTCCCACAGGGTGGGAGAAACCGTGAGAGGTGGAAAATAGCGCGGATCCTTGCGCTATCGTTCTCCACCTCCTTCTCGGGCGGGCTGTCAAGGCCTGACCTGATGGAGTTGGCTACCCTGGCGGTGGGGAGCCTTCTCCCCGAGGCGCTGCCGCCGTGCCGGCCAGTCGGGACCGTGGCAGTACCGGGTCCTTTCCCCTCCAGGGGAAGGCAGCTGGGGAGAACCTAGAGGAGGGGGATGAAATTCCGTCCTGGCTTTAAGCCACCCCTACTAGTAACTCCCGCTCCCCCCCCCCCTTTTTTTTTTTTGGTCAATTAATCGGAGAATCGATTTTTTCACCCCCCAGCCCAAAGGGACCCTCCACCACCTTCTCCGTCTTGGAGACACGTGGAGCTGACAGATTAATTGTATTGATTTTTAAAAGACATATTTGGACCAAAATAATTAAATACATAAATAAACTCTCCTCCGAACCTACCAGGAGCTGAAATCTCTCAGTCAACCCAACGTGTTTGTGTAGGTCGAGAAAGCTCCAAAGCAAACACCGACCCCGGGATATAAGGGACCCGTGGCCAAAGAGGGCTTTAAACATTTATTTTATTTTATTTTTTTTTTAGCGAGGTATAAGTAAATACACCTCTGAAAAAGAAAAAAATTATCTGCAAAAATACAGCTATTTAGCACACGTTGGCGCGCGTGCGTTGGGCTGCATTCTTATTTTGTTTAATGGGGGGGAGGGGGCTGTCAGGCAAGTCTCTGGGGCTCTGCTTAAGCGCGGAGGGGCGCCGGGCGGGGCGGGAGAGGCTGAGGGTGAGGAGGGCGGGGGAGCCGGCGGCGGTTGCGGGTCCGCGTGCGCGTCTGACGCCGCGTGTCCCGCCGCAGGTCCAGGCGCAGCTGCAGCTGGAGGGCGTGGCCCACGCGCACCCGCACCTGCACCCGCACCTGGCGGCCCACGCGCCCTACCTGATGTTCCCGCCGCCGCCGTTCGGGCTGCCCATCGCTTCCCTGGCCGAGTCCGCCTCCGCCGCCGCCGTGGTGGCAGCCGCCGCCAAGAGCAACAGCAAGAACTCCAGCATCGCCGATCTGCGGCTGAAGGCCCGGAAGCACGCCGAGGCCTTGGGGCTCTGACACGCTGCGGCCCAGCCCCCACATCCCGCTCCGGGTGCCCGCGGCCGGCGTGTGTGTGTGTGACCCCACACGGACCGGCGCTCTGACCACCTTCCCCCTTCCCCTCGCTCCGTCCCCCGCCGCGCCTTCTCCTCCTCCTCACCCGCAGGGCGCTCCAGGCCACCTCGCCACCTTCTCTCCTTTTTGTTATTTCTTATTTTTCGTTTTGTTTTGTTTGTACATTTCTCTCCCCTTTCCCAAGGTCGGCGAGCGCCCGGCGGCAACTTCCCCCCTCCGCATCCCTGGCCCCCTCGCCCCCAGAGACTCGTCGGCCGGGAGAGCCGGGCGAAGAGGGAGGCCCCGGCGGCCGTTGGAGGCCGTTGGCAGCCGTTCGTGCTGTGTGTCACGGTGGGGACTTGCACGCACTCACACAGACACACGCAGACAGACACACACACACGCGTGCAGCAAACACGCATCCACGAGTCAGAGACTCCGCGGAGGATCAAGTAGGTGGGAGGAGACAGAACGGAGAGTTTAAAAAAAATCCTCAAAAAAGGAGGAAAAAAAAAAAAAGGAAAAGGAAACGGTCTCTAAATTATGTTAATCTGTGAACATTGGGGACGCTTTGGAATTTTTTGACCCTGGCAAAAGTGATCGCTTCAGCATAACATCTTCTGCTGCTGTCAGTTTTGCTACCTTGTGCATGTGTCTAACTAAACACGTTTTGAAGATCAGAAATATATTAGAACGAAACTAAACAAAACAAATAGTAATAATAATAAATAATAAATCCTTGGGGCTGGTCTCCATTAAAGATGACATTTCTTTGTTGCCAACAGTATTATTTCACTGCCATGAATCTCTTCCATCACTGAGGAGCTGCTGCTGCAGAACTGGTTTGAATTTAAATGTGGAATTTCAGATCTGAGGCAAGGCAGTTTGGTTTGGTTTTTTTGTTTTCTTTCCTAAAAACAAAAAAAAGGAAAAAAAAAGCAGCAATAACAAAACTGTGCATCTCAAACGGCTATGTCCTTTGAAAAGGGAAAGAGAGAGACTAGAATGTACTAATTGTTAGCGATAACTTGAGAGATGGGAACAGTAAGAAATGCACCTGTTTTGCCAGAATCACCTCAACTTAATGAGATGCATTGTGCCATAGAAACAGGTCATTTTTCTTTCTTTTTTTTTAAATTTCCAAATGTCTGGATCTTTGAATCAAAATCTCATTGTTTTACAGGGTGTAGAAAGAACGACTTGTACAACAAAGATGGACATAGGGTTTTAAGGCATAATACTGATGCAGCGTTAATTTTAGTGAAATGCAATTAAGTGCAGTAAAGTGCAATACTGTAAATATTATAGATTAAAAAAAAAAAGCAGTACTTATTCTGTTAATAACCGATCCTGCAAGAACCATAGCTTAAGTCCTTTATGCTCAGACTGGTGCATTGCAGCTCCTTGCCAAAATGACTGTCTGAGCCTTCTATGAATGGATAAAGTTATACGCATCACATACAGGAAAAGATAGATGCCGTGGTTTCTAGTTGAGTTAACATGCCATATTTCTGGAAAGTAAGATGAAAAGTCTGTACAATGCTTTTGCAATTGTTTTAAGTAAAGAAAAAAAAGAACCCCAGAAAAAAAAAAGCCCACAGAAGTGTTTTCTAGAGGTGGACATTCAATATTTGGCCATTTAAATTTTTGCCTGTGATTTAGACACCAAGTGTTAAGTTATCCCTTAAGCAACGTAACTAATATAAATCCAGAAAGAGCGAGGAGTACTGAAATCCTTTTAACTATATTACCAAAGTGTCTGGGTTTACTGACCCCTCTCATTTTTGCTTTTTGTGCTATTAACTTCTAATTAGTTCATTGTATCTTTGTAAGATTTCTGTTGGGGTGGAGAGAAGAAGGAACGAATGCTGGTCTTGTCTACATCTAACAAGATAGCTATTTGTTGCCTTTTTTACCAAGGCCTGTGTTGATGGAAGAGTATCCTCTCAATAGTACCGTTATTAAGCCTGATTTTTTGTGTCTTGGTTAGCAATCCGTTACTAGTTTTGGCTTTTGCTGATATCTATCAAATCCAAATACTGCTGTTAGGACAAAAATTCATGCTGTAGATAAATTTTAGATACTTGCCTTCTTTTTTGTTTCTCCTTCAAGTTTTGATATTTTCTGTTAAGCAAAATCTCTGGAATGTTAAAGTTGTGCCGTTTCCCTTCTATTTATTACGTGAGAAGTAGTTATATTTTGGATTTGCTAGGGCTGATACACGTTACCTGCCTTTTCTACCTCTGTGTAAGCCCAGTACCTTTTTAAAATCAGACTGAAATATTAAGGTAATGTTTTCTGTAGCTGAGAAATACGGACAAAAATCTCAGGCAGTTAGCAATTTCTTATTGAAACAAAACATTACATAGAAAGTAAAACATTATTCATGATGATATATGAATTTCTGGCTAAAATACGAAACTTTTGGAGTTGCTCCAGCACTTCTAACATGCAGATCTGAACTACAATAAACATTACTATGGAGATGCTTCAAGCTATAACAAATAACCTGTTGTACTGGATACTCACAACCATTGAAGGTGAATTTGATATACGGTGTTGAAGATGGAAGGCATAGAATTTTGATTCAGTGGAGGGACTGCTTGTTGTCTGGACTTGTGATCTAACCATTACTCTTTCGAATCCTCTTTTGAGGCGCTTATGTGATTTTTTCCAGTCCTATGCTGGACTCTTACAGAGGAATCATTTCTACCCTCAAACATGTCCCTAGAACAAGCTTAGTTGAAGATGGAGGTTTGGGGCCTGAATCTTCTCAGACATCTTCTAGGTGTGTCTGTGAAGTGCTACCAATCTTGCAGTGTTAATGGGACGCAGATACAGTGTGTATCTACCTTGTACTGGAAGGAATAACTTTTCCAGCTTTGCTGTTTTACTAGGTGACAACACAGCAAAAAATGCTTGTACATTTGTCTTAGAAATTTTGCTACAGTTCTTCGCTAACATGAAACAAGGCTGGTAGTGTAGCATGCGTCTTTCCAAAATGACACATTCTCAATGGTTTCTTCTGGTTGCTTTCAATGTATGTCTCAAAGACAGTCTTGCCCTCATCTACAGAAGGAAAGATGGCAAGATTTATCAGCTTAGTCTGTTTTGAAGGAGGTACCATAGATCAGCCTTGGGAAAGGGGTAGGATGTAGCTGTGAATCTACCAAGGTGTGTCATACTGCTCTTGCATTTCATTTAGCACAAAAAGAAAGAAAAAGGTGCACTGTGCCTGGATTATGGCCAAAACCGGTTCTGCTTTATTTCTTGAATGGTCCAATTGCATCAGTGGTGGTATAAAAGCTTTGGCTTGCTTTAAATAATGTATGCAGCTCATCCTAATGTAGCTGGGAAGAAATGAGAAGTCCTACCTGGGCTACCATGTATGGGTCATTGAGTGTAAGTCACTGTGACTCCCTTCACCATGTGGAGTTCCAGTGATCCATACAAGTTGAGAATCTGGACCAAAGCATCTACTTCATCTCTGTTATCATGTGATCTTTTTTTTTTATTATTATTTTTTTTTAATCTTTTGTGAAGAAGTTGGAAATTGAACATAAGATATTCAAGGTCCTGAAGTGCTCATTAAAAGTTTAAAAGTATTGTAATTGTTTTAGATTCTCAGGTGCGCCATGCCTCTTTTATTATCTGCCATCACCCGGCCTGATCTTTGTGCAGTCTTTCATTTGAGATTCCCAAGATCGTCAGAACAGCAGCCACTGGGCAGAAATCCCTTGGAGGAGGCCTTCATTAGTGTGTGTGTATTGCTAAAGAATCTTCCTCAAAAGCTTGGTCTGGTATTTGAAAAATAACTTGAATGAATGCCAAATGAATAATGCTGTTTATAAACAAGTTAAAAAAAGGCTTTATACTTTACGTGGGCCCCTTTATAATGGAAAAAATACACTCAGATTTTTTTTGGAACTGTCAAATGAGCTTAAGTACTTCATCCATTTGAATCAAAATAGCAAGCTGACTCCATTGCTCCTTTTTATTGACTTGGAAACGTGTGAAGAAAATTTTACTGGAAGTTTTTTTGCTTAGTAGGGTCATATAGATGTAGTGACATTTTGGTTAATATCATAATACTTAGCACTTATGTAATGTTTATTTGCAAAGCACTGTAGAAATGTTTATTATTTAATCCTCACCCATTATGAAGTAGGTAAGAATTATTATCTCAATTTTTGTAGAAATTAAGGCGTATAAATCAAGGGCCAGGTTCCATCACCTGTTATCAACACTGAGTATTATTACTTTCATTTTTGTAATGTAACAACATCTCCCAGATCATACCTTGACATGAATTTTTTGGCGTTAGACACCTTTCAAAAGTGTAAGTAACAGAAGCCTTGGTCCAAGAAATTTAAACTCTGTACCTGACTTCAGGCAAAAGTCTTAAAGGGAACATTGAACGTAACTCTGAGTGGTAGAATGTGTCTGTGAGTTATTTCAACAGAACACAAAGTTACCAGCCAATCCTCTGACCCCATACGTCAGTGGGAATTTGGTTTATGACTCTGTAGGGCCGAGTTGCAGCAGTGCTAAGACAAGAATCAACAATCCGAGTTCACAACAGCATGCTCAAATTGCTATAAAACCCTGATTTCCAGCTTCCCTTGCTATCAATTTTTCACACAGACCAAGTGTGCCGATGTCAATTCTTTGCATGCTTTATCTGCTATAGCTTTTAGTCCTATGTTTACCTATAAAATAAGTTATGATTTTGAATTGACATAACATCAACACATTGGGACCATTGTCTCAACAGACGTGTTTCCTACGGAAATCCAGATCCCTAAGGCAAATCCAGACAATGATTTTTTTTTCTTTTTTTGGTGATGAAAAATGTTTTCTGCTCTTTAAAATGTGCTAGGCAAAATAAATGCTTTCCTTTTTTTTTAAAACCAGATAATTTTAGTTTTTAGGAGACATTATTACTTTGGAGGTGGCAGGCTTTTCCCAGCTTTTCCTCAAAATTTGAGGAAAAAAAAATCAAAGTATAGGAAAAATAGATTACACATCTTTCTTAGAAATGTGTTTATTTTTATAATATCGAATTATCCTGGTGGTGTCCTTGTAATTGCTAATTGTACTCAGCTCTATGAAATGTGCACAGCCAATACAGTTGGAAAGTTTTTGTGTTCCTGGTTAAAAAAGATGGTCAAAGCGCTCAACTTGTCATCTGTAAGCAGCCTACTGACCCCATTATGTTGTCTTTTTTTTTTTTCCCTGATGCGACAGAATTCTTATGATTCACAAGTTTCCAAACAGCTGTGGCTAACATGGCAAGAGATTCTCACCTGGTCACTTGAAAATCTCTACTGTTTGCAGTAAGATGTGGTAGGGCTTGAGAAAGCCTGGTATTGTTTGGAAACTAAAAAAACAACCAACCGAAAAAGAAACATGATGTGCTGCAGGATGTGATCTCCTCTCCTTAAGAGAAGAATGGAGTCGTCTTGTTTGTGACTCATGTTTTTGTAAAAATGCATCTTTAAGTCACACCATTAAAAGGTTCAACTTGAGTCCCATCAGAGTAACCCAGTGACTAATATTATATCGGTTATTTTCTGTTAGCCGATCTTTCTAGCCATGTCAGTAGAAGGCCGTGGGCTTTGGTGTTTGAGGCATTCTTCAAAAGGGATGTGATACCAGATATCCCTCGAAATTTGTTTGTCTGTTAGACAGATTTGATGCTGAAAGTCGGTGCCTAATTTTAGTAAATCAGCCTAGAGTTTTGCTGATTTCCAATAAATAATCAAAACTTGATGCAGTTCCTACACCTGATAATGAAAATCGATATTTAACTAAAATCAGTTGCAGAATGTAAAAAATGTCAGATTTTGAAGCTGAAGATATTTATTGAAGGGCAATACTTTCATGAATCTAGGCTTATGGTATGTATTAATTACATCAAAGACAGGCAAATATCTGTTTCTTTGTATTAATGTATGTGGATGTTTTATTTATTTTTTTTTGTTTGAAAATTTCTAAATGTGTATTATTTTAATTATGTTGAGTGTAAAGTTGACAATGCTTTGCATTTATTTTTATATTTTTTAAACCCGTTGCTTTTGCAAAACTATGAGCAAGCCAGTATGATTCACAGTATTGTTGCATTACTTTGGTTACATACACATAGTGTGTCTGAGTTTACAGACATTTCAGGGATTGCTAAAATGGACAAAAAAAAAAAAAAAGATCTCCAAAACCAACTAGTCTTAAAAGTTTGTACCCCTTTGTTATTGTGGAAGAGAAAAACAAACAAGCAAACTTTTTTTTTTTCTTTAATTTTAGGTTTTGGTTATGCCAGCATGCTCCTACATGAATTCACCAGACATGTTGAATTCCAGTTTCAAGAGTGTATTATGTTGAATCACATGATATGAATGTACATCTTGTAAAAGTGAAATATGAATAAACTTATAAATATTTGTAATCATGTGTTAACGGATACCCGAAATAACTACTACCAAAGGGACTGTTAATAACAAGGAGTTTCCCTCTTCTTCTATATTTAGTACTTTTTCTTTCCTAAGCACCTTGTTATCTTTCTCCTTGCAAGGAATGAAGCAGTGCGTCTTACCCTATAGCCATTCCTATTATAAATCTCTCATTGGCTTCTATGTAAGTGTGCAAAGCAAATTTTAGCTCAATGATGACTAATCAGAAGCTGCTTTTGCATCCCGTCTACCGGTATGTGTTTTTTTTGTTTGTTTTAAATCCTACTTTTTCTAAAGGATTGATAATTTTTCCTTAGTGTTAGAAGGAATAAAGGAGTCTTCATAATGGACTATTCTAGAGATTGCCTGTTCAAATCAATAGAAGAGGCACTGGATCGGGCTCTGGTTTGTCAGGCAATTTATAAGTTTTTTGTATGATAGACATAATTTTATCTTACGGTTTTATTCTTTGTAAATGTAATCTGGCATTCTGATTTTGAAAAGGAGACTCAGGGAATCCTCTTGTTCCCGTGCACCGTGTCATTTCATTAACGGTGCCAAAGCCAACTGGATTGGTGGAAATCTTTCTGTTAGATCGCAGTCTGTGGATCAGGTTCTAAACTTCTGAACTAGTCACAGGATTTAGGTTAGACATGTCTTGTTTGGAAGCCAGTTTGTCTGACACATAGTGTTGGTAATTCTATATCTTAGCCCTTCCTTCAAGTCCTCCCAGCATGTTTTTATTCTTTCTTATCTTCATCTGGCTATAGAAGCTGAAGTCAGAACCTGTATATAGCTTTTCTATCCTTGCATTTTCTGCAAGTATTTATGTTTATTGGAGCTCTGACCTGGAACGTAACTGGAAAGCAGTCAGTACAATATCCCCACATTACTATTTCTCTGCAAGCCAACACCACAAACTGACGTCCTGTTTTTCCTGTCATTAACTATGTAAGAGACAGACTATTATAAGAAAATGAATCCTTCCTTTCTGTCTCTTAAAGATACGTGGGCAGTGAATGGTTGTCAGTAGCATGTACTGTAAGAGCAGTCAGAAAAAATATAAAGTGATTACAATGTGTGCTGAAAGATTAGCTTCACCAGAAGACTATCTAATAGCAATCTATAAATAAATATGTTTTAACTTTCCTATTTTTTGTCTATTCATATTCAATTTGGATGTTGAAAAGAGAAGTTATTTTGCCAATTTGGTTGTTAGGAAGAGAATTTTTTTCCTCTCTTTGTTTTTGTTAATTAGTGTGTTTTTTCAATGGCTACTTGTTCTATTGCTTTCTGAAATCATAGACAGTTCTGCGGGAGTTTTCCTCTCTCTTGTCTTTGGGTATATTTCTCTTCTTCTCATTAAAATTTATTTTTAATTCCAAAAAAATTTACTTTGGCTTTATCGCCACCAGCATTTTTGGCTACTGTCTCTAGCTCTCTCTGTAGGATCTGAATTGAATTAGATAAGAATAAACACTAACAAATTCCTTATGAATTGTCAGTAAAATTTTCCTTTCTTTCTTAAGAAGCTTCCCTCTTACATTATTATTTTCTGAGCTGCAAACATCTGAAAAGAAAATTACAAGGAGCTATGCCAGAAACAGGACTGAGTATCTACTGGTGTGAATACTTGTGAACTGTGGAAGTTTTACCAGTATGTGTGGTTCAGTCCTGTATTGCTTGCATATCCAAAAGTCCAGTTAAAGTTCCAGAGAAATCTGTATACTCAAGTCTGCAGGAACAACCACAGAAAGACAGATCTACATTCAAGGACCACATATAAATGATTAGGGATTGGACAACAGAACAAAAGGAAATGCATGTAATTTCATTTCCCTGTATCAAATACTCAAACTTCATTATCATTATGATTAAAAGTAATGATTCTGCTCTTATATTTAATTGCTGGTTTATAATTGCTACCAAGAGGCTATTAAAATACAGGGTCAGAAGGATGGATCCAAAAAAATGTCTTAATGCCTCTCTCTGAAGTTGCACTTCAGAGGAATTCAAGCACTTAGTTCCTAAACCTTAACACAGGACTGTTGCCTGCTTCTCACACTCTACTGGAGCCTGAGGGCTGCAGGTCCTCTAATTCCACACATTAAATTTCTCCATGAACCTCATGTTCTACTTTTGTGTGTGCCTGGCACCTGACAGATCTCTGTGGCTGGGAGGCTTGCTCCCTTTTTAGCCTGATTGAGTTACAGAAACGGGGCATCTGTTTCATCTTGCTTAACTTCAGATGTTTAAACTTCAGACATCTACATCGGAACCAGTCAGTGGAAGCAATCAGATACTTTTAGCAAATAGACCTCTGGTGAGTATGTTAAGGTGTACCTTAGAAGCAGACTAGCTCAGATGTAACCACCTTCTCTACAGACATCTCTCTTGGAACAGATGTGTCCAATTCCATGGCAAATACTTTCTACATGCTTCCTTCACGTGTCCTCCACTGCACAAATAAAAGTTCCATGATTTTGTTTCCTTGAGAGGTGGAGATTTCCTTTTTTACAAGACTCGGTGGCTAGTAGATTCATACAGGACTCTACAATCTGTGTGTTCCGGACTTCCTTTGTCTGAATAGGTGGTGTAGCTGAAAAGGTAGAGCTCTTGGTCCTGGAGGAATACTTTACAGAACATGCTAGACGTGGATCTCTTGTGAATGAGTTGACTGTAGCTGATGCCACTTTGAAGGCATAGCAGGCAAATGACTTTCTCCTGTTATTTCTGTTCTATCTGGTTTCCCTACTGTGCTTTCTGATGTTATAGTCAACTGAAGTGAAAATTATTCTTCTATAGATTCTAGGAAAAGAAGAACCAGCTTATCATTTTTCTAGGTGAGGCTCAATACAATAGTGTTTAAATATTTCCTAAATATATCAGCTTTGCACAGCAAAGATTTCATGAAAGTTCCAATTTTCCTCTCTTTCTGCTTGCAAAAAGAGCTCTTGAGAGGAGGGATATGGATGTACATATACACATACATGTTAATAAACAAATCCCTCAAAACTTGTCAGAATTTAAACTGCCACATACATAACCTTAGAGTCTTCAATAAAGCAACCTTATACGATTCAGTCTTACCTTACTGTATACATTCTTACCACAGAACCTCTGTCTCAATTGCTGCATGAGGTAAACTGTACTCAAGGAATGAATTGGAGTTGTGAAGAGAATGAAACCATTTTCTAGGAGTATTCCTCACTTGCATGAGATACTGATGAGTGTCTATATGTAGGCAATGAGGGAAAACATGTCAATAAGTTTGACTTCATCATTAGCACAGTTAATGATAATATAGAAGAAAAAGATCTAGTCTGCTCCAGACTTTTAAGTTGATACATTGAAGATAGCAAAATGGTTCCAGGATATCACTGAATGTGCACTTTCTGTTTTCTGGGAGTTAAAGACAGAAGACCAGGATCTGACATACACAAATGCTCCTTATTGACTGTTAAAACTCTAATTGACACAAACTACATAGTTTGAGACTTTGAAGAAGCAGACAATGTTGTCTAGTGGTGTAGATTTCACACAATGTACCATCAACTTATTGTCTTACATTAGGCAGGTCATTGTCTCTTACTGTTTCAGTCTATAAAATGGGTTTAATGACACTCTCCTAATGTGTACATAGGAATGACACTATTCTAGTGTGTACATAGGGGGATTGTGACCGTAAATTCATTAATCTTTATAGTACACTGGTATACTAGATTTGCGAGCATCAGCACAAAACCCATGAGGCAGCAAGTAACTCTGTATTCAATGCAATGTTAAGAGGATGTGCAGTAAATAAAGCATGAGGATAAAGAGAAATATTGAGGAGCTGCTGTATTCTGAACACTGTGCACTGAATAAAGCTGGGATACTATTGAAAAAAAAAAAGAGAGGATTTATTGTATAATTAAAGTATATATCATAATGTGTATACACGTAGGAGTAGAATCTGATTGCACAGTAAACGCCAGCAATAGCATTTCCCAGCTTTTGGTTGTTCAATGAATTGATGAACACTTATTTTTTCCCAGCTTTAAGAATCTTTTCCTTCAACATTTACGTATGCAACTGTCTATAGTTATGCTTTTTTGCCAAACTAAAAATAAAAAGGCAGATCGCATACGCTGTAGAAACATTAGGACTAGGACACTGGACTCTGTTGAAGTCTAGAGATCACTTGATCCACAAAAGAACCTGTGGTCATAGGAAGAGAAAAATGGTTACAATGTTCTAAGCATACATAGGACTTGGGTAAATGATCCATCTGTAGGGGCGAAGAAGTCACTGCCACTAAATGTACAGAAAACTCCATTTTATGGAGCTCTCTGATGTGAGGGATAGTTGAGGAAAAAAGATTTAGAGCCTTTTCTGATTAGAGATCTGTAGGAGGTAGGTTCTCAGCTCACATAAGTTTTCAGTGCAGTGTGAGCCTCTGTTTAATAGTAAAAGGATATGAAAGGCTCATAGAAATTAACTGTGGCCAGAAGACTGTGCATTCACCTTAGGCCAAATGATGTTTTGACTTAAGAAAACCAGTCACGGTCCCCTTTTGTTTCTATCTCATCCAGACGCATCCTGGTGTGCCTCATACACTATGAAGTGTTCTCCACCATCACTTGTGATTCAGTGCTGCTGCTGCTGGATATACAATTGTTGAGAATGTAGAAAGCTGTAGACTGCAAGCAGAAGCTAAGCTAGCTCAAAGCAAGGGGAACAACTGGGAAATGTAGAAGCTGGCCAAATCTGAAATGATTTCATTAGGAGATGCACAAACTCTAACCTGACATTAGAAGGTGAGATGAATTAATGTTTTATCACTGGTTGACAAATGAGGTCCTTCTTCGAGGGCTAATTTAATTTAGTTTATACCATGCTTGCGAAGGACTATGAATATGGATTATGGATATTTGTGGATCAACTGACTTTTCTGTATATCTGAGCCCTAGGACTATTGATCATGACAAAAAGTTTGCAGGAGGTGCCAGCCATTATTAATACAGAGAAATTTCTACTGCTTCTCGTGTAGTTACTAACTTTACTATAAAGGGAAAGCCATTTCTCTGTGTGGTAGAATTAGAACAGAGTGATTTTTTTTTAATATTTATTTCTGGGCTTTCATGTACTTTTTCTTTAGTGTTTGTGGCTTACACTTTCACAGAGGCATATAGCCTTTGTTGGCCAGTGACAGTCAGAGATATGTTTACTGGTATAACTAGATGCCTTGGGTTTGGAAAGTCCAGCTTGGAGTAGTTGTCACAGGAGCCAGGTCTTGACCTAGGGTGCTGTGCTCATGGGAATTCTGCTTATTAAAGAGGCACACACTCCCGTATCAGTGCCTTGGAATTATTTGTTCCTATATCCCTGTTGCTAAAGAATTGGGTGTAGAGCATTTGGAAAAGCTCCAATTGGAAAATAAGCATGTCTAGGCCTTGAATGCAGTCTAATACCTTTTCTTCAGGAAAGGTTCAGTGTTTTATTCATGAGGAAGATGAAGAAAGAGATTTTTTTATGATAAATACTCTTTCTGAATAAATGATACACCAGATGATACTGTGAGGTCTGGAGTAATTTTGATGAACCAGAATAATATAGACTAGGGAAAAGATGCTGTTGAGTTCAAATCACTTATCTGCTTTAAATGCTCAAATTCTACTTGTTTATCAAAACTATATGTGTCTCAAGAACAGATTCTCAGACTTATTAGTGTAAATGTCTCTTTCTGGGCCTCATTCACTTTACTTTGGACCTTAGGACTTTTGTGGTTTCAGAAAGGCATAGCTTTTCTTGGTGAGTGACAGCTTCTCTCAGATTATTTGAATAGATTTATCACCTTTCTTAGTTACTCGGGTTTTCTTTATTCCTTTTATCTGGATGCCTGCTCCACATCCAATCTTGCCTGTTAACTGTAATCTATAGTGATTTTTCCATAAATAGGCTAAAACCAGATGACATAAGTTTTCAGAGCTTTCTGAGAAATGATGATTAAGGTCCCTCACTGCCTGACCAACAGTGAATTTTGGAAGAGTACCAGTCATACTGTTATCATGCACCACAGCACAGCCAGGTCACAAGCTAGTCTAGCCTCAGCCTTTCACTTATGTTGTAATCTGTGGAGTTTATAGGGCCTAGAAAGTTATATCTTCTTGATCTAAGTGTCTTTATGCTTACACAAAGGAAGAGTAATGCTCCCTATGATCCATAAAGTATTGTAAAAAATTGTAACATATTACAAATAGTGCTACATCTTATGTTGATTCAGATGTTGGAATATCTTGATGATAGCCTCCATTCTGTGTACAGTGACTGCTTTTTTCTTTCTGGTAATGTTGAATGAGTTGATTTCAGTGTTTGGAGCCTTGAGTGGCTCTGGACTTAGCTACATAAAATATCTCATCTGTCTAATGTTTCTATTAGTCACTAAAGAACAACTACTCTGAAAACTTTTCAGTATGTAAAGAAGGCTGTTGTCAAGTTATTCCCTTCAGGATCTACTTCCTGAAATGATCCAAAATAGCTACAGCTCTTTGTCCATTAAGGTATGCTGCAAAGTACATCTGCCTCTTGGGGGTTGACAGAACTTTCTTTTGCTCTGTGTTGATTACACTTCAAAGAAGGGTTTTTAAAAAGAACCTCAAACATTTAGAATATCCACACATCTTTTACAACATTGTGAGGACTGAGTAATGCTTGTGTACTTCAGTGTGGTTCTAATTCATATTCTCTACGCTCCTAGCTCTTGTTTTGGGTCTGAGTTATAAGCATCTGTTGGTATATCTGTCTTTCTTCTGACCATAGTCAGAAGTGGACCTGGATGAAACTTGTACGATGCTTTGTCTGCTCTTTTGTATATGTGTTTGTGGTTTCTTTTATAGGGTGTCATTTTATTTTGGCCTTTACTCATCTGTTTTGCACATGTAATAGTTGACAAGAGAAGTAGCTCCTTCAAATTTACTTTCCTCCTATGGCCAATAGCATGATGTTTCCTTCAGGACTACTGCATGAGGCTACCTTAACATGGACATGACCTGAGTGTTGCTTTTGGAAATTGTATATGCAACATTTGAAAATAACACAAACTCCCTATGCTGAAGGAGGACAAAGTTAAAAAGGATGGCCCATTCATCAAATAAAATTGCTCCAAATTCTTCCCAGTCATGGAATAGAAGGTTCTTTTCCAAACCGTCAGAGACCGCTGGACTAGAACCTAAGAGGTACAACAAGCACACTTTGACAAACCTACTTTTTTACTTAAATCTTTCCCCATCCCCCATATCTTGTTAGTGAAACCCCTCCTCCTCATCTTTTACACATTGACAAGAGTCTCAGAAAGGTCACTTCTTTAGAGATTTTATCTGTACATGCTATGTTGTGTTTATACACTTTGCAAATTATCATCTTTCACATCGCTTAAATGTCTGCATTTTGAGGTAAGATAGGTTTTTACCTTTAATAAGATTATTATTTAAATGGACAGGTGTACCTACAATACATACAATTGGAGAAGATGACATAGTTGAACTTTTTTCTATGTGGACATAAGAATGAGAAAGAAATAATGTTTATTTCAGAAACTAACTGTAGCTATGGCAACAGATACATGCTGTATTTTATCTGGGAAACATAGCATGCATGTTAGAAAAGAAGAGGTTATTTCAATAATGGCTTTTCAATAATTCATTGCATGAATTTTACAAGTCGAGTTAGGAAGTGCTGTCATAGTCAAACTAATGAATATTAAGTTAATTTTGATACTCAACAGTGATTATTCCTGCAATTAAGTACTTTTCTCAGGTTATGGTTAAAAAGCTGCCTGAGAAATATTTCCCAGAAAGCCACTGACAAAAACAAAGTTTGACATTTCTCAAGTGGAAATAGGATGCAAACTTTTTATAGCTGTCCTTGTTACTGTTTTATATCCATGGTGTCTCTAGCAGGATAACAAAGATTTCTAACTACATGTCCACAGGCAGAATCGGTTATAGCTGAATATTTATTTAACTAGTACTTAAGTGCTCACCTAATTCATAAACATTTGTGTTAGGGGTATGTGGTTCCTACAGGCACATTATTGGAGTTTCTAATTTAGATTGTTTCTTGTTAATAATTCAAAATAGTGCCATCTTTCCAAAGCCTTGGGTGTTGTCCCTGACTGCTGCTTAACTTGTACCATATCTGTCTGAAGCTGCAAGTTCCTTTGCCTTCTTGCAATACCAATTGATTCCAAAACTGCAGTAAGAAACGTGAGAAAGCACTTTATGTCTTTGTTTACAGTAGTTACAGAGAGACCAGGCTAATGATCTCAGTAGTCACTAATGAGTACAGAAGTTTTCAAGAAAGAAGATGTTGAAAGAGACTAAATAGCAGAAGCAAGAGACAAAGGAAGTTTTAAAATGCTAAATCAGACCACCAGCATTAAAACCTGACTGTAGCATCATGGAATTTTCAGGTGAAATTCACACTCATCCAGAGGATCAATATAGGATATATGCACCAATTTACTCTTTTAAACATTGTTTTAATGGCTGCTAATTTTCAAATTAGTGATTAGGGAGAACTAGGAATTAAAAGGAGAGATAGGTTCTATACCATTTCACTATGAGGGATTCATTTTATTATTAAAAAGCATGCAAAGAAAAGCACGTGTAAAGTGTGTATCTGGCTCAGATACACACTTTGACAACAATTCAAAGCTGAATCCTGGTCTGTCTACTTTCTTTGGATGTACATTTTTTGTTATATTTAACCCAAAATGTACATATAAAATTGGCCTGTACAGATATGGGAAGACTGCACTAGAGCTCCTGAATAGCTTCTCTGGATTAGTGATCCTTCCTGTTTGTTGTCCCCTCTGAAATATGGAATGCCATTTTATATGCTGGCCATGCTTCATGGTGAGCGTGGTGGAACAAGACGTTTCTTCTTTACATATATGTCCAGTCTGTAAAGGCCTGAAGGCAGCGGGAATGTGATTTCTTACCTTATGAGGGATTACGGAAAAGTGATTCTTCAAGCACCTTGTCCCTAGTGAGTCTGTTGTAATAAAGAGCATTTTCATTCTGAAGAGATTCACCATTGTAGAGGAAGAATTTAATATATTCAGTTTTTTTTTTTTTTTCTGAAGACATAATTTTACCTCCTCTTTTACTCCAAAGCCCCCAAGCTAAATATTAGTTTATATTTTTGAACATGGTATGTTTTTCTGTGATGCTGGTAGGCCAGATTTAGATTTTTTTAAAATGTTTTGTTATGACAGAAAATTACATTTATATTTTAAATTTACTATTTAAAAAATAAACACTACAGACAAAATTTTCTGTCCAACGTACACAGCAGCTCTCAACTCCAATAGTCTGTTCCTCCTGCATGAGGGGAACTCCCATTGATGTGTGGATCTGAGAGGAGAATTTTGCCCTAAGGGCTCAATTTTGCTCTGAGATTGACATATGCATATCATCAAAAATAGAATAATCTATGCATTTGAGGAGCTATCAACAGCTCCCGTGCAATGCTGTTGCTCTTGGAGATTTCTGGCAATCTACTAAACTGTGTGATAGGCTGAGAGATATCCAAGGTCAAATGCTGGTGCTAACAACCCTTTCCCCTAAAAAGATGAGTTGAAACAAGAATGATCTTTTTTTTTGTTATTGCAGTTATTCATATTAAGACTTCTCAGGCAAATTTAGCAAATGCTTTTTATCTTATGTCAGTTCCATGAATAGCTCTCATTCTATGGCCTCCTCAGACAGGTATTTGGTCAGGAGCTCTCTGACTGCGTGTGCTTTCTGACTGCGTGTGCTTTTTCACATCCTTTGACATTCTCAGAGAACCATCTGCAAAATATGGCATTTTTGACTCTTTGTAGTAGTTTTATCTGGGCCAGGTTTTGGTAGTCGGGAGCTACAGGGATGGTTTCTTTAAAGTAAAGGGCTGCTAGAAGCTTTCTCTGTATCTGACAGGGCCAGTGCCAGTCAGCTCTAAGATGGACATGCTGCTAACCAAGATTGAGCCAATTAGTGATGGAGGTAACACCTCTATGATTAACATATTTAAGAAGGGGAAGAAGTTGCTGCACAGTTGCTAAACTGCAACAGCAGCAGAAAAGAGTGAGAATGTGAGAAAAACATCTCATCAGAAACCAAGGTCAGTGGAGAAGGAGGAGGAGGAATTGCCCAGGCACTGGAAGGAGGACCCCACACTGGAGTGGGTGGATGCCTGAAGGAGGCTGTGACTCCATGGGAAGCTCATGCTGGAGCAAGTTCCTTGGCAGGACCTGGAGCCTGTGGGGAGAGAGGAGCCCACACCAGAGCAGGTTTGCTGTCAGGACTTATGACCCTGTGAGGGACTCAGGCTGGAGCAGTTGGTACCTGAAGGACTGTTATCCCGGTAGGTGACCCACGCTGGGGCAGGGTGTGAGGAGCTGCCCCCGTGAGAGGCCCCATGCCGGAGCAGTTCATAAAGAACTGTAGCCCATGGGAAGGACCCACACTGGAGAAGTTAATGGAGGACTGTCTTCCAAGGGGAGGGACCCCACAGTAGCAGTGTAGCAGTGTGAGTAGTCCTCCCACTGAGAGGAAGCAGCTGCAAAGTTCATTTGTGATGAACTGACTGTAACCCCCCTTCCCAGTCCCCCTCTGTTGCTATGGGGAAGGACATAGAAACCTGGGAAGAAGGGAGGGATGGGGGCAGGTGTTTTAAAATTTAGAGTTTTATTTCTCATTTCTTTATTCTATTTTGTTTGTTCATTAATAAATCAAACAATTTCTTCCCAAGCTGAATCTGTTTTGCCCATGACAGTAATTACTGAGTGATCTCCCTGTCCTTATCTTGACTTGTGAACCGGTTATATTTCTTTCTCCCCTGTCCAATTGAGGAGGGGAAGGGGTAGAATGAATTGGTGGGCACCTTGCACTCTTGGAGGAAATCACCACAGTCTTAGAGGAAAGAGTGGATTACACTGGTCAGAAGAATTACAGTTTCACTGAGGGTAGAATAGTACTTCAGTGCCTTCTTTCTCCTTGGTGTTCATAAATCTAGAAAAAATTATCTGAGGAGCAAAAATCATCACCTTTTCTCCTTCTTGCACAGCAAGCCTTTATGGTCTTTCTTTCCACTTGCTTTTCTTCAGGCTTTTCCTTCTGGCCTGAATAATATGACCACTTAGTTCCAGTGAGCATGAGTTTGGATGAAAATGATCAGTAATTCCCATTGATTTCCCTCACCCCTTCTGATCCCACCCTTCCTTGCCCATTGTGCTGGTGATGAAATTCTGCTTATCTCAGCTACAATTTTTTTCAGGTAACATTTGACAGCTAACAAGTAAATTCTTAGTCCAAAGTAAGATCTTTTGATGCAGTATAGCAGGACATGGATGCCATGACCCACTACTGGATGGGATCAGACTAGCTAACTCAAGGGGCAGTCTTTCTGTGCTTACTTTCCAACCTTTTTTTTGTCTGTTTCTGCTCTAGTGACACAGTGCTAGCATGTTGAACCTGTTGAACCATTTGTTAGGAGCATGATGCTCAAAACTGTAAAGCTGATCACCCCTTACCTAAACCAGATATTCGTTACAAGAGAGATTTTTAAAGACTGTTCCATAGGGCATGAAATTATCTCTCTCTGCATTGTACTAACAAATATCTGTGTCAGCAGTTTGGTGACAGTGTTGTATCACAATAACCTTTTAGTCTATTGTAAAACTTTGACTATGCAATGGTTTGCTTCCTCCCAGCCCCTCCCCCCCATTAGAAGATATAGATGAAAGAGGTCTTTTTTCTCTCTCTGCAGCTGGTGGAGTGGTGGGAAGACCTTTTTTCCCCCTTTCCTGTGTTTTAGAAATAATCCTTTCTCATTGAAATTAGCAGTAATAGCAGAACCTCCTTTTCCTCCTCCAGAGGAGACCCATTTCTTCTAGAGGAAGACATGGAGAGCAATTCTCAACACTGCCTACCCCCCCACACTCTCCCTACCTCACACAGTTCCTCTAAGGACTTCAAAAGAGCAATTGGTTGAAACACCTTTAAAATAAATAGAATGATTTGTAGCTCCCAAGAGCCGTGCTAGTATGAATATTCTGTAATTCTTTAACAAAGGTTGAATGAACACACTTTGGGAAAGCTGGTTTATGTAAACAATAACATGCCTTAGCTGGTTTAGTAGGAGTTTTGGGCACTGAGATAACAGTTGTCACATTGGAGTGGGCTACAGCTTGGTTTCCATATAGGTATTGACCATGTATGTTTCTATATTAGCTCAGCGCCCAAAACTCCCACTAAAGGGGATGGAGGTCTAGTTAATTCAGGCAATGTAGTCTAGAGCACATACTTAGGGACTGATTCATTTACAAAGGGCAGATCTTCTAGGGTACCTGAGATTTTCAAATGAGGCTGTCAGTTTTGATGTATTACATATGAGAGACTTCCTGGAGAGGCAACTGGCACCTCACCGAATACACTATAGCATCTGAAATAACAGCTGATTGAGCCATGGATCTTCTCATTGGGTAGACTGACATCTCATTCTTTTGTAGCCATTTACATTGTTAACACCTAATCCTGGTTATCTAAATCTTGAACAAAATCCCCACTCTAGCGTCACTGTGCTATGACTAATTTCTGCAATTTGGTCACATTGGCTATGATGTATCGTATGGGATTAGTAAAACAAATTCAGTGGTATTCCTTCTGATTTTATAACTGATGTTTATCAAAGGCATAGAGACTTCAGTAAGTACTAAAGAAAGTTTATCTTGTCAATATGGATAACAATTGACTCTTGTATGGATATTTATATTCTCCAGTGTTTTTGGAAAAACTCCATTTTAAAAAGTATGAATATTTGCATTTGAATGAAAATATATTTCCAACTGTTATTTGAATCTATGTTCAGGGACCTGTTTTCTCACTATATGACCTACCTCTTCTCCCAGCTGCTGTAGTGATTCTTAGTTGCTTCTTGGAGCTACAACATACTTTCTCCATACTGTCACTTTTACTTAAAGCAGACTTGAGCCAAAAACTACTACTCCAAACCTTTCAACTTCAAAATGCTTCACAAACGTTTAGAACTAATCACACCAGTATCCTTCAAGAAGAAATATAACACATTTTACAGGTGGGGAAACTGAGAGACAGATGTAAAAGAGTATCTTGAGAGAGCAGTTGAAATCCTCCATCTGCTTAAGGCCACTAAGCATGCTGTGAAGCAATATGGAAATGCAAAAGTGCTAGAAAGCAGTTTCCAAGGTTCTTAAAATCTGTAGCTATCAGAGGTAAATCTTACAGTATGCCCACTGTGTGCATGGCCGGTGATGCAGTTACAGAAACTTCCCATGTTGTACTAGTGGACAGGTATGATGGTAGTGTGCTGATAAAACACTGACTGGTTGCTATACTTTTCACATCAGCCTCCTACAATGAAAAGCATTTGTCTGAAGGTCATACACAAAACATTGATTTTTGGAAATAAGGCCTTAAGATCAACAGATTAACATATATGTGGCTGAAATATTATTTGCTT
Source organism: Colius striatus (assembly GCF_028858725.1). NCBI lineage: Eukaryota > Metazoa > Chordata > Aves > Coliiformes > Coliidae > Colius > Colius striatus. The sequence goes on from NC_084759.1 coordinate 69,580,555, forward strand.
CCTGGAAATGGCATAAATGCCAGACTGCAGCAGAAACCTTCACTGAGAAATCCAACAGACTGAGAAAAAAACCTTAAGTCATATAAATCTCAAAAATCCAGAATCTTTCTTTACAATTTATGTGATGCAACCAAGTGCATCTGTAGTGGGCACTCCAGAAATCATTTTTCATTAAATCTTACTTTTCCTACCTTTAATTTTTTCCACATGTCATGAAACAATATTGCTTTGTTCTCTGGTCAGAAAAACCAAGTAGATTCTCCTAGTGGCAGATGAGACCTCAGGCTACAACCTGTCTCCCATCATAATGGGATCCACTGTACAGAAGCCTTGAAGCTGGCACTGCTTGGTAATATTTGCTTTACTACAGAGGGTAATAGGCTGATGTTTGCCAGAATTACTGTGATGGATAATGTTCTGCTAAACCCTACGTATGCCTCAGAGAAAACTTTACATGTTTCAGGAAAGAAAGAGGGTGAGGACAGAGTACCATGATAAGAAAAGTGCCTGTTGCTTAGAAGTATCTTATTGCTTGAGGACCATCTGCTGTTGACTTGCAAAGGATTGGGAGCGAGTAAGGCTGAATGAATTGTCTAGCAAGGCTTTTGATCTGGGTATCCTTTTGACAGACTTGGGGCTCAGCTGAAACTTTCTGAAGTGCTTATGGATTGGAGTCTTTGACTGTCAGCTACTGAAGTCTCTTTTTCCAGGTCAGATTGCCAGGTGCAGAACATCAATGTGTTTACTAACAAAACCTGTTACCATGCAGCCTGCTTTAGGGCCAGATTTTGTCTCTGCTGACTGTGGTTTGAATGTGAAGTGATTCAAGAGGAAACAATTTAGTCCATGGAAGTAAAAATCCACCTATGGTCCTCAGGTCTGCCATATGCTTCTCCTTCATTATAGCACATAGCATGGCCTATGGCCTCAGCCTTGTTAAGAATAATTTCCCTTCCTGGACCTAACATAATTCCTAATAACAATGTTTGGGTAAAAAATACCTTGAGGGCAGAAGAGGGGCCTAAGACTATTTTTTTCAGGCATCATTTCAGTACTGGAAGGCTGATTATCTTTCCTTATTATGTCAAGTGTTTTGAATTTTAACCTATCTTAATCTGAGAGACAGCTTTTCCCTCCTATTGAAATTCTGCTTTCCAAACTTTGAAGATAATAAAACTTGCAATACTGATGCCCATTTATCTTATTTGCCAACATTAGAAAGCATAATTCTATTTCTTCTTTCAGATCTCTTTTCAGTAAGCTTTTTTCCCACCATCCCTTCTCTTTTTCTATATTCTTTACCCTCTCTCTTGGGGCTCAACCTTGTCAGTGTTCTAGTTCATTTACATTTCTCACTGCTGGTCAAGGTAATGTGCTTAGGGTTATGAAATGTTGATGGATGGCCAGATGAAGCTATAATGTTGTAGACCTCCTAATCTATTGTATTTAATTAGAAATTTCTTAGGAACTTTCAATCATTTAAATCCTCTCTCGAGTGAAAGCTATAGGGAGACACAGTATCCTGTTTTCTATAAGAACACCAGCAAGGGTAGGGAAAGTGCTTGATGTTGATTATGACCAGCCCCATTAATTCAGGCTTATCTGTAGTGGGGGGAATTGTTCGATGAGCTAAGATAAGGCCTGTACTGTACAGGCATTTATCTCTGTATGTGAGTTTGATCACAGGACTTGCTTGTCTAGTCAATGTTGTCTGTATATTACAATTAACAACTTTCAGAGTCAGGAACAATGTCTGACTTTTAGGTATTTTTAGAAGAACGGACCTCAAAACTATGTTGTTGAGAGTCTTGAATTATGGAAAGAGAAGCATCAGATGATACACTGTTATTATTTCTAAAATTGTCATTCTTCTCTAAAGCTAGTGATAAGACTGGTAATAGTATGATGGATATGACACCCCTTCCCTTTGCCCACTAGAGAGTATAAAAGTCTTTCCATACCATGTAGCTTCATGTCCACTCTTTCAAAAATTCTTATAAAGCCAAATTGTGGGAAATCTTTCAGAGTTAAAACAACTGATAAAGCTTCAATCTTTATTTTTAGTGTCTCTAGCCTTTAGCTCCAAACTTTTCAGAAGCTTTCCTGATAATCACGAAAGGAACAAAAAATATCCTTGTATTTAAACTACTTAGATTAGATCAGAAAATCTCTGTAGTATTCTTGTTTTCAATCAGTCACATTTTCTTAAAAATGGTCAATGAGCAATAAAAAATGATCACATGTCATCTCAGTTTAATGACAAATATGTTTTGAAAAGGAAACTCACATTTGGAAGACTCATCCAGTCATTTTGCCAGTAAACTTTTTGAGTTCAAAAAAATCCCAACAAATTGCAAGCAAGTTTTTATGAATGGAAAGGGTGCTATATGTATGGCTATATCTTCAGCCAGTGAAGCCACAATATACCTTGAATGATGTCAGTAGAACTACTCTCTTCTGGTTTTGTTAAGGACACAATGACCTGTGCAAGTCCAACTTGAAACAATCAGCTTTCTCACTGACTCGGGAGACTCTTGCCAAATTCAAAAGAGAAAGACATTAATATTTTTAGGCTGAGAGGATTTAAAGTGATGGATTTACTCAGGGTTGGGAGGAAAAATTTAATCTGACTTCTTGTTTTGGATTAAGAAAAGTACTTCCAGAGCCCTGAATCTGAGTGAGGGTTGACCTTGAATTGGTCCGTAATAGCAGTACTCCTTGTGAAATCTGTAGCTCTGCAGGGATTATGAGAATATGGAATTTGGAGGAAGAAAGTTTGGCTATGTCAGATAGTTTATTCCTCTGCAAGAACTGAATATTCCATAAGCAAATGATAGGCCAGCTCTTATGTGTAAATCTGACCAATTTAAACAGTGGGGAGACCAAATATGGAGTAAGTTATTTAAAAAGTATATGAGCTGTTAACACAGAAGATGAAATCTTTTCTATAAATTCTTGTACCATCCTATAGTATGTTGCTGTTGGACTGTAAGGTTTGTAGTCAAAAACAAGTGTTGTGAGGACTTGGAAAAAATGATTATGATGTTATTAATTCATCGAGTCTTTCCATAAGGGCATTATTGTCATGGTCTAACTTTGGATTCAGCTTTGGCTTGTTAAGTGCCTTAACAAAATTTGAGAGCACATCCTACCTCTTGGCAGGAGGTCATGGGCTGATGATGCATCTTTCTCAGTTATTATATACAGACAGTTTTATTTATGTGGCTGGGAGACAAAGAATCAACAATTTGCAACGTTACTCCCTGGGTCAGTTCTTGCAGCAGCCTCAGACCTTTTACAACTTTGCAGGCATGCCTATGTATGGCGTTCATGCAGAAGATCTTCCATTATTACCTGGCATATCACTGAGGTTTATGACACATTCAAACACTGCCTTCCAGATAAAAAAGCAAGATAAAAGGTAACTTTAGTAATCTTACTCTTTTTCTTTTTTTTTTTTTACTTTCTCCTGGCTCTCCTTAAAGCGATGTTTTGTTGGGCTTTCCAGATGATGCCCTTCTGTCTTTCAGCAATTCTAACCACATGGAATTCAAAGACTGCCTTTATTTATAATGGATTTTCAGACGTTTGACAACCTCCTTAGGTCTGGAGTGTAGTTTAAGCCTTTCTCATCATGTTCAGAGATCTGTCATACTGAACATGAGTGAGGTAGTCTTAAAAGCAGCAAGCCTCGGATTTCTATGGAGTATATGATAAAGATGTAGTCAAGCACAAGCAGAGGGAAATGATATTTTCCCACTTCAATGTGTCTGTTGTGGTATTTGCCTGCCTCTTTTTTATAATAAAGGTGTGAGTTTATTTGCCTTTTGTATTTATTACTGTAACACTGATCTTGCACCAGATGTGCTGGGTCCTGCACATCTTCAGAGGAACAGATTTACTGGATGTGTGTAGAATATTTTGCACCCTGCATGTTTAAAGGGTTCAGTCCTTCCAAGAAATGTTAGATTTATTGAACTTGTGCTATGTGGCTAGGAAATGATGAGAGGAGTCACCCTAGTCCTAGTCCTTCTGAAGGCTTAGGAAGAAGAGGAGGACTGTCTTCCACTATAGAAAAACTGACCTTAAAGAAGAATGAGTGCTTCTCCCTTCAGGAAACTTATTCTGTGAGCTCTGGACAGAAGACAAATTCAGTGACTAAGAGAAATCTTAGTATCTGAGAGAGAAATCTGTTCAACAGTTAATATGGCTTCAGGCTCTATAATCCCCCGAGGCAGCAAAGCAACCTCTGTGCCTCAGAAACTCCTTCAAGGTGTCAGCCTTGTCAGTGTGACACTTGTGAACTGCTGTGCCACAAACCACAGAGGGTGGGATTGGATCTCCAGCCTGTAAAAAACTAAAGGTCTCAGATGATCAGTCTGGGTGAGGATCATGGAGTTGGTGTAGGTATCCACAGTGATGGGAAATGGGCGAGATACCAGCTCTATTTATTGTACACAAATTAAGTACCAGGTGGTAATGAATGGTACTGGGAATAAAAAGGAAGAAAGAAAGTACCTCAAGTGGAATAATAAAGTAATGAAAAAAATCACTTTGAGACAACTCTGGATGTATGGAAGATAACAGTAGAAAATGGGAATGATCCCATACTCTTTATCTGCTTATAAAGGGAAGACAGTTGAAAGATAATAGCCTTGTCTGACAATAAGTGGTATTGAAGTCCTGACAGGTTTCTTTAGTTTCCAGTTACTTAGGCAGTCAGAATCAACTGTGAAAGTGTTCAGGAGGATTTTACTCTGAAATAATAAAGTATAAGTTTTTTTTGGTTTTTTTTTTTTTTTTAAGGAGAATATATTTAAAAGGAGGGGAAATCCTTAACAGTCAAAGTCTCTGAGGCTGAAGAGAAAATATTCAGTTTAATGGAGCAGACCTTTATTACAGAGGAGGTTGTGACTGGGATCTGGAACAAATCATTGGAACATGAAGAATTAACTCTTGACAAAGAATATAGAGTTTATCAAAGTAACCAATTCCCCAGTTCAGAATGAAGGGGAAAACATAATTGAGAATTCAAAACAGTACAAAGAAAGATGCTTGACGAAGCTGTAATTGGAGTCCTACAAGAGCAGCATCTGGGCCTACAGATGGCATGGAAAATAACGCAAGCCATAATCTGGAAAAAGGTATGAACTAGATTACATCACTATGAAATAGTTTGCAAGAAGCAGCATACAAGAGATCAATGACAGCATCACTTGCTCTGGGGGATTCTTCATAAGAGCAATTCATCAGAAGATGAATGGACTATCACCCTGAAAGCAAGTAAGACATTTATTCATTTTAAATTGGATACTGATGCACATGATGGTGTGTTGATTGAAATAATGTTATCCTGACAAGAAGCAGATAATGGAGAGTCCAGGGAGGCTTACAGAGGTAAAGCTAATAGCAACTAAAGTTAACACAAAGGTAAATAAAGTGGACAGACATGGTCTGTGTTAACTTTATGGAGAAGAGCATCCATTGTAGAATAAATAACGTGTCGAGCTTTTGTTCTCATCAGGACGATGTGCCCACAGGAGAGGACAATATACCCGAGGAAGCATTAGAGGACACCAGGTAAGAAACAAGCTGTCTCTGAGCAGAAGACATGTGGGAGGAGAGTCAGCCTCCCTGCAGTCCCTCTTCCTATTCAAAATCCATTTCTCTTAAGGAAGAGGCTAAATGAGGAGCTTGGTGAGTTTATTACCCCAAGAATCACCAAATGTATAGGAGAAGGAACTATGGGTATGTTTTTTGTTCATCTCTAGAGGAGAAAAGGGACAGAATGTTTTGCATCTGGATAGAAGAATTGAATAAATATGAAAAAAAAAAAGTCACAGTAATTGTTAAGGGATCATTTTCAGGGAGGTTGTCTAATAGTAGATATTTTTATACACTGGATGTATCAGCAGGGTTCTGGGGAGTGTGTTTGGAAAAACACAGCACATGTTTTGTGTTTCTTCCATGTCTTACTGAGAAAATTCTTCAGATTTCTTCAGGCTTCCATTTAGGTTGTGCACAACATTTATATCATGAGGAACTATAATAAAGTTTTGTTAGCACAGATGGAATTGGGGCACCGTAGATAATATTTTAATCTAGAAAAAAATGTAGAAGAAACTTAAACATCAGAAGAGAATGACTGGAATCTCTGAGCATCCTGGAACAGAACCAGAGCTGCTGGGTTACTGTGACGCCAACAAAATGTAAATTTTCTGTAACATAAATAACACATCTGAGAGAAAAGGTTATTTAGTAAGACAGTGGAACCACTGCAGTTGACAAAGAAATAGTAGATTTCTTGGAATGATGGATTACATTAGGACAATTGTAACTTATACTGCTACCTGAATAAATAAATAGACAATGTTCCTATACAATGACATTGCCTGACCTTAATAAAAAATCTAAGAAGCAAAAGAAATTCATTTGAGAGGATGGTATGCACAAAACTATGTTGTCTACAGGTTTCTCTAAGAGAGATTTTGGTGCAATCTTCTGTCAAGAGAGTGGTCACAGCTAGAGGCCAGTGATTTATGCATAGTAGATGCTAACAGGAAATGAGAGTTAATAAGCTCAGATAGAGAAGGAGGCTTTGGCATGGTTGTAAAAGACTTCATGTCTTAGTTGTGGGAGGCCTTGGCTATTACTATTTTATTAGCTGAAATCGACTGCAAACCACTTATTGCTGTTACTGAAAATGGCCCTGCAAACACTCCAGAGAATTCACAGCTTACTTTTTTTCAACTACAAATGGATGATTTGTAAATTGAATCTGAACCTGGAAGAAATTTGGAGATGCAGACACACTCTTTAAAACATTTGACAGAGGTGGCAAAGTTCAAAATTAGCATGTTTTGCTAATAAAAATAAACTGTTCTGAGGTGAGCTAAGGACTGTGAGTTCCAGATCGACTACTTTGGATGGATCTCTACACAAAGAAATTAAGATTAAAATGACAGTGACAAACCCAACATATTTGTCATCACTATTACAAATGTAAGGGGAACTACTACGACTGAATGAAATCCTGTTTCAAGAATCACGACTTCTAAGTTGTTATTAAAAAAATATGTGAAAAGTAGTCACAGATATCAATAGCTCTTTGAGGAAAAACATTCTAAAGTAAAGAGAAGAGTTCTTTTGACCTTAAATGAACAGGGGCATTGAGAAGGCTCTTAGGTTTTGCTGCATATGCCAGAAATAAAGATCAAGGCATAAGAAAGTGTTGTATTGATGGTACAGAGAAAAAACTTGCTGGAGTGAGGTACACATAGATTATTTACATTGATTAGGGAAAAAGAAATCCAAACCAGAACACCGTGAACTATGAATATACTCTTATTCTGACTCCTCTGAGATACTTTTACTGGGAGACAAGGAGTTGACCATAAACATCAAGCATCTTTTCTTGCCTAATACACCTTGCTTGACAGCTACTGGCCAGAATTAGGTGCATGTGACTGTAGGCAATTTGTAGTGCAATATTGGTTTAATCAACTGTATTGGGTTTGTGTGGCAAGGTTTTGGTAGCAGGGGCACATCAGGGGTGGCTTCTGTGAGCAGTTGCTACAAGCTTCCCCTATGTCCAACAGAGCCAATGCCAGACAGGTCCAAGATGGACCCACCGCCAGCTAAGGCTGAGCCCAAGAGCAATGATGGCAGTGCTTCTCTGATTACATATTTAACAAGGGGAAGAAACCTTGCAGAACTGCAGCCAAAGACAGGACTGAGAATATGTGAGAGCAGTAACTCTGCAAACATCAAGGTCAGTGAAGAAGTGGGAGGAGGTGCTCCAGGCACTGGAGCAGATATTTCCCTGCATTGCAGGGTGCAGCCCATGGTGAGGCAGTCCCTGTCCCTGCAGCTATGGAGGCAGCTATGGAACAGAGGCACAACTGCAGCCCAGAGAGGACCTCCTGCCAGAGTAGGTGGATGCCCAAAGGAGGCTGTGATCCCTTCAGAAGCCTCCGCTGGAGCAGGGTCCTGGCAGGACTTGTGAACCCATGGGCAGAGAGGAGCCCACAATGGAGTAGGCTTGCTGTTAGGACTTTTGATCTCATGGGGCATCCACACTGAAGCACTCTGTTCCTGTAGGACTGCAGTTGTGGAAGGACCCACACTGGAAAACTGTGGTATGTGGGAAGAACTTTGATTGAAGGAGCTCCTGGAGGACTGTCTCCCATGGGAGAGACCACATGCTGGAGCAGGGGGACAGCATGAGGAGACCTACCCTTGAGGAGGAAGAAGTGGGAGAAACGTCGAGTAATGAATTGACCACAACCCCCATTCCTCATCCCTCTGCTATGGAAGAGGAAGTGATAGAGAAAATCAGGAGAAAAGTTGAGCCTGGAAAGAAGGGAAGGGTGAGGGGAAGGTGTTTTCACGTTTTTTTTGTCTTTCATTATCCTGCTCTTATTTGAATGGTAATAAATTAAACTGATTTCCCCAAGTTGAGTCAGTTCTGCCCATGATGGTAATACCACAGTGATGTCCCTGTCCTTATCTTGACTCACAGGCCTTTCATTGTATTTTCTCTCCCTTGTCCAGCTGAGAAGGGGAGTGATAGAGTGGCTTTGGTGGGCACCTGGCATCCAACCAGGGTCAACTCATCCTTTCAGCTGTATGCAGTGAAATTCTGTCCTGTAGATGGGTGAAAAGATGGTTGTATGAGACAGGAAATAAACTCAGCATGTTTAGACAATAGGTCTCTAGGTTATGAACTAGCCAGGAGAAGCAGCCATCTTGTCTTCTAACAGGAACAAGTCTGATCTTCCAGAGGAAGTGAGACACCACCTCAGACACTGTTGGACAGTTTAGTTATTATTGTGACTTAACGTGTTTGCATTAATAACGGTTTTAATTATAGCTGTCGTTACATTCTGCCTTGGAATGGAACATGTGGTATCTGGTGCTGTGCCTTCAAAGGCTGAGCAGCTTGGCAGGTTACTGTGAGGCTCTTTTTGCAGTGCACAGGCAGCTGGATGCAGACAGAGGATTATTCCCAGCACCTCTGCTGCTGAGTAGCACTGAAGACCACAGAAGGAAGAGCTACTGAGGGCCAGAAGACAACCTAGAGGCAACTTGCCCTCCACCTAAGATTGATCGGCTAAAACCCTGTGGGAGATAGGCCATTTGCTCCCACTGGCAGAGGAGATGCCAACCCACCCAGAGAGAGGGTTTCTGAGAAGTCTCTGAACAGGGAACCTCAAGGAATGTCTCTCCTCCCTCCGGCTGTCATTCCTGCGGGAAACACTGCCTGCCTCTGAAGGAGGTAGTGAGTCCCAGAGACTGAGATACGAGGCAGAAAAGCTCCTTCTGCCTGTTTTCAGGGCTGCAAAAGGCATTCAGGACTTGGTCCATCATAAGGGTTACGTTAATAAGAAATAGGCTGACAGGTACCGCAGGTGAGACATTTCTCTGGTATGTACAACTTAACTCTGGCAGGTTGAGATGGTGTGACTTGATTCCAAGCCTAATAAACCAATAGAACTTGTGATTCCTATGAATGGGCTCATTCATTTCAATGGCAATGTGTGTATACGTGTGTTTGTGTGTGTGTGTGCATGTAGAGAGAAGAGAATCACTCTTCTCCCTTCTCCTTATGGCCTCTATCATACAGCATGCTGACGTATCCAGTCTATCAACTCCTTCATAAGGAACCTGAAATAAAGTGTCCAAGGAAAGTTTAACAGCTTCATAGCTTGTAATTCTCTTTTGGCCACATTTTGTTTGTCAGGGACAGCACAAGAATGAGGCCACACATAATTTAACACCTTTCCCTATTTAGAGTTTGTTAGTTTAACTTTTTCTGAGATTGTTTTTTTAAAAAATATTTGTCTGAATTTAGTGGTTGTGAAGGAAAGCGACGGCCCTAAAGACTGTAGTTTTCCTTGTAGAATGGGCATTGGACAAGCTCCAGCCGAGCGAGCTTTCCCATATTACCACCCTGATTTGACCTTGAATGACCTTTTGCAGGGCCCAGTAGAGTTGGTCTTCGTATCTTTCCAGCTCTTGGCCTTTTTGCTAAGACTGACAGCTGGGCTTTTCCAAATGTGGTGGTGCTTCTGGGAGGCTGATATATGTCCAAATCAGAACCTGACTTCTTTCACATAGGCACAATGTTGTAATAACCTTTCTCATAATAAGGAGACTGGTGAGTAGAGCTAATGAGACGGAGATCTCAGGGTGAGTATTTCAACACCTGCAGCCATGGAAGTGCCACCTTTCCCAAGGGCTCTATTATTACAGCCGTGCTTAGGCTTTAATACTTGCTGGGCCTTTTACAAACCCAGAGCAAGACAGAAAAAAATGTGGGAGGAGAAATGCTTAAAACCACTGCTCCTCCTACAAGATCTCTTTAATAAAGGAATAAAGGCAAAGAGAAATCATATGGCTTTCCCTGCCACAGTTAAGTAGACAAAAGTACTCAGCTGTTCCAGTCTCCTGCCTAGCACAGTGCATCGATCCTGCTGTGTTTTGAAGGTGAATGATAAGAATCTGAGCTTACCTAAAGTAAGTAGATAATGGCTCAGACAGGAAATTTGTACTTTACTGCACCCCCAAATTTATATATGTTTTGGGGGCTTTTGAAAACAAGGTCCCACTCCTGAATTTGCTTACTAAAGATCACTACATGGAGGACTTGTCTTAATAAGGATCTTCCAGTCTAGGCACAATGTCTTTAAACCTTGTGCTGAGATCACCACAGGGACTAGTGTATTGGCCACTGCCAACAGTTTTGCATTCAAAGGCACCTCAAGGCAGACATGCTTTAGTCCAAAAAGTAGGTCTCATGAGGCTGGTGGTGTCCTCCAGCTTATATAGTAAGCCTTGCTAAATGTCTGGTGCCATGACAAGAAAGTCACTAAGACTCTGTCTTAGAGCCAGCTCCTACTGCATTGGCATGCCGATCAGCTTGCTTGGACCAGCATGTGCTATTTTCTTCCTGCTCAAGGAAGGAATTGAGGAGCTGTTACAGGAAGATTAGACAGGTCATTGGATGGTCTACAGTAAGGCCTTTATCCCTGATGCATCAGGGCAAAATCCTGCAGGAAAGTCTGGCCTTTACTTCTGCACAACTCTTGAATTATGAGTGTTAATGGTGTTCAGAGGAACCCTTGGTTTAATAAAACATTCAGTTTTTCTCAATAAGATGTGACTAAAATATAAATCTGGATTTTGATTTCAGTGTCTGGAAGCATGACTCAGCATATTTTCCACTGAAGGTCTGTCTAGGGGGCTGTGATTAAGACAGGGACATTTAGATTCTGTTTATCAACTCCTTGCAAAATTCTGGTTGTTTAGATCCAGAAGGTTTATTGGGCTCATCACTGTAGAAAACTGCTCTCTTGGATTTAATCTTTTTCACATGGTATCAAAGTTAGCAATGGCTAATGAAGAAATTACTATTATTATTCATTAACTTTGGTCTCTCAGAGGAACCATATGTGCAGAGCAGAGGGAAAAGTATACTGTTGGTTTTTAATATTGAGTCACTGCTACTGATTAAGTGTTTCTTTTTAGTTATTTATTTATTTTTAATTTTTGAGAAAAAGAAATTAAAAGGGTTTTTTTTCTGAAGCCTAAATGTCAGGATAGTCGATTTTCTCTAGGTGCCACAGTGTTTTAGAAAATTTTAATCCAGCAGGACACTGACATACCAGCCAGCACTTGTTTTAAAGGATATCTGTAAAAAATTCATGGTTAGATTCCTGCATCTCAGGTCACAGGAGAGTGTGACTATTAACAAGTTCCAGCTGCTTTATGGAGTTTCACCAGCCATTTGTGGACCTTTAATTTTTTTTTTTTTTAAGGAAATCTTTTAACTGCTTTTTTTTTTTTTCTGGAGGTATATTAAACCTTTAAATCTTTTTTTTTTTTTTTTTTTAAAGTTCACATTAAATACTCCCTTTGTGTCCATGCTGAGGAAGTCTTTAATTATGGTAGTTAAAAAAAAGGAAGAGAAAAAAAGGAATAGTTCTGATTTTGCTCTCAGTTGCTCTATGATTATGCCGTCTCCTCTAGTCATGTTTTTCTGTATTTATTTTCTCAGCAAGGTGCCTGTTTTAATACTGCAGCTGATGATCTAAAAATGCATGAGTTATGTTTTATTATACACAAGCTGCATAATATGGACGGACGGCTCTCCTGGGCTGGCTGAGCTCTGCTGCATTGGGGCTGAGGAAAACAACTCCAAATCTCTCTCTTTCTTCTGTCCCTGGTCCTTGCTGAAATTTACAGCAGCCTCAGTGATGGTGGCAAGGCAGACATTGTTTGGGCAGTATCTGAGTTCAAGGAGGTCCAGCTGTGGCTCCTTGCAGTCTCAGCCTGCTCTTTTTGCTGGAGCCAGTCCCAGCAGCTCGATGCCACCTAAGAACTGCCGTAGTCTCTCCTCCGAGCTGCTTTGTTCGGTACAGTGCAGCTGCCAGAACCTGGGATTAGTTGGTCTGTTCTGCCTCCATAACTGTTATTTCAGGACAAGAAAATGCTGAATAAGAAAAAACCCAACAACAAACCCACACTGGTTTTCTCTCCTAATTTAGGCGTCTAAAAATTTGGCATGAAAATCTTTGTTAGGAAGTTTGGGCCCAGATCGTAAAGAGAGCAAACAGAGTGACTTAGTGTAGTATCTGTGTTTGAACTGAAATGAGAGCAGGCAAAAGGATTTCTCCATTTAAAGTTGCAGTACTCAGAAAACGAGTCTGCCCAAAGATGTATACTGTGAAGAAACCACAAGAACAACCCTTTGCCAAGTGATTATTAACAGCAAAAAAAATATGCAAATTTTTTGTTGCAAATTTGGTGTTTTCCACACTTTTTTTTATCCTACATGAATACATAGCTTCCTTAATGTATGTATGTATATCTGTGTCACACACAGATGTGTACTGACACAGTGTATATCTATATACACATACCTATATTCCATAGATGGGGGTCATCATTCTAGGGAAAGAAGATGAACACAGAAGAAAATAAAATTGCAGTCAGTATCTATTCAGGATTTTACAGGAAATCTGGGGCATTGCCATGACAATTCCAAAAATGGTTAGCTAATACCTTTTGTATCCTTGTAAACACCTACTGCAACAGCAGTGAAAACTTATTAAGAATGCTTGTTCAGGTCAAAAAGACATAAAAAAAATTAGAACAATCTTCCTTCTTCTGTATAATTGTTGTTTCTCTCAACATAAATGTAAATTGATACAAATAAATCAGTTCCAATTAGCATGAAACTCTGTGTGTCTACAAATTTTGGCATGAATTAGGAAATGCACCTGGAACTTTGTAGCTCTTACATAAAATTAATAATAAATGTTTTCTTGCCAACATCAATATGTTTATATTATGGTCATGGGACTCTCTCTGATGCCTAAATTATTTAACACTTCAATTTTTTATCTCCACTCAAGCCTACTGCATAAATTTGTTGAGTTTGGTATCAAAGGTGGTGGTTCAAATCAAATTGATATTGCATTTTAATTAAAATAGTCTTAGGTCACATCTCACAGTCTTTAGGCAGGCAAAATGTACTAGAGTAATCAAAAGTTGCTTTTCATGTGCTTTCTACTTTTCTAGGTGCAGGCAGGGCTTGAGGTAGGCGGGAGACACATGCAAATACTGCCTCACTGCCTGCTTTGTGTTTTTATTTGCCACTTTTAGGTTGCACCACTTAAGGCAGTGCCACAGAAGAAAAGGTCAAGGCTGAGTCACAGGCTGATCCTCAACAGCACTCCCATCATACTGTGAAAGACATGTGAATGTGATTGTGAAGATTCCCAGCCTACAAAACAGGTGTTCTTCTGTCTCCTGAAGAATGTTCCTGCACCACTTGAGTTATGCGAGAGGAAGAACAGCTATGCTTGGATAAATGCCTGATTGGTGAGATTTTGGGGTGGACTAAGGATGCAAGGGAAGCTTGGTCTGGATGTGCTGGTAATAAAGGTGCCTTGCTCTTAATTGAAGCAAACATCTCAAGCACGCAGGATCTGCTTCAAGCTTTAATTTCCCAAGCTCTCCTTTGCCAGGCTCACTTTCATACCCTGCATTCTCCAGCTACGTGCTCCTCCTGAGTCCTCTCGGACTGGGTAAATTTTATGTCTGGAAGATAGGCAAACAGACCACAGAATCACAGAATCTCAAGGGCTGGAAGGGACCTTGAGAGATCATCTAGTCCAGACCACTACCATAGCAGGACCACCTAGAGTAGATCACACAGGAACTCATCCAAGTGGGTTTTGAATGTCTCCAGAGGAGGACATTCAGTTACTACTGAGTATTCTGCTTCCTCTGGCTCTAGAAAACAGGCAGACCTTCCCCCTATTTTGGGAGGGGGAGGCAAAAAAATGAAAACAGTGATTTGCCACCACAGCAGCAAAATCTTCAAAAGTCCATCCTTCCTCATGGAAAGACCATCCAGCATATGAGAGGTTCCTAGGGAAACACCAATTTTGGGAAACATAGAGACTAAGACAACAACTTTTTCCCAGGGTAGCCTCAGTCATGGCAAATGAATAGCTTGGGAGCTCTGAAAAGATGCTTTTAAGTTAAGAATACATATTAAGAGTTAATATGACTGTTAATTAACTGTTAACTAATGCCTGACAATTAACAAGAGCCACATTAAGTTAAGGCACTTATTTGAGATACCTGAGTTTGAGTGATACTGGCTTTTATACAGTAGCATGGATGTGCTTTTCTCACTCTGCTGCAGGGGGGAAAGCTGAGCAGCTGCAGGAAGAGCAGTTGACCTGATCAGCACCTCTCCATCATGGCTTTGAGGAAAGTGGGATCTTGGCCATCTAATTGCCTGAGGTGCCACTGGCTCATTATCAGTAACTGATTATTGATAAATTAGTAGCTCAAGGGTCTCCAGTATCATGCTGTGTCCCTTTTGTTATCATCTCATGTCTGCATTCTTCTACACTGCATCATTATCCTAGATTCATAGATATTTAGTTTAATATTTAGATATTTGGTTTAGCTTTAGAAGAAAAAAATACTTGTTACTTGTTAGATAATACTTGTTATCTAATTCTAAAAAGAAAATGGTTATCTGTGGTGGGCTGACTTTGACTGGATGTCAAGTGCCCACCAAGCCATTCTATCACTCTCACTCCTCAAATGGACGGGGTCAAGATAAAGATGGGGAGAGATCATTCACTGATTACTGACATGGGCAAAACAGACTCAACTTGGGGTAATTAGCTTAACTTATTGACAATCATGAGAAAGGTAATGAGGAATAAAAACTAAATCTTTAAAACCTTTCCCCCCACCCCTTCCTTCTTCCTGGGCTCAACTTCATTTCTGATTTCTCTACCTCCTTGTTCAAAGCAGTGCAGGGGGATGGTGAATGGGGTAGCAGTCACATTTTCTCTGCTACCATCTTCCTTCTCCTACTCTTCCCTTGTTCTAGCATAGGGTCCCTCTCACTGGAGACAGTCCTTCATGAACTTTTCTTGGGTGGGTCCTTCACGTGGACTGCAGTTCTTCACAAGCTGCTTCAGCATAAGACCCCATGAGGACACAGTTTCTGACAGCAAACCTGCTGTGGCATGAGCTCCTCTCCTCTCTTCCTGGGTTCACAAGTTCTTCCAGGAGCCTGCTCCAGCACAGACTTCTGACAGGGTCACAACCTCCTTCAGGCATGCACCAGCTCTGGTGTGGGATCTTCCTTGGGCCCCAGGTAGATCTCTGTTCAGCAGCGGCCTCCATGGCTGCAGGGGCAGGGCCTGCCACACCATGGGCTGCACCACAGGCTGCAGGGGAATTTCTTCTCCAGTGCCTGGAGCACCTCCTCCCCTCCTTCTTCACTGACCTTGTTGTAAGCAGAGCTGCTGCTCTCACTTATTCTCACATCTCTCTTTGGCTGCAATTGCTCAGGTTTTTTCTCCTTGTTAAATATACTATCACAGATGCACTTCAGCCATTGCTGATGGGCTTGGTCTTGGCTAGTGGCGCGTCCATCTTGGAGCCATCTGGCATTGACTGTATTAGAAATAAGTACATTACTGGACCTAATACTTTACGTCAAACAACCATAAAAATCTAAACAGATTTAGCAAACAGAAGAACAAATTATGCAATAACTACCACACCAGGAAGCAGATTGAGGCTGCACAAGGACTTGAGAGCAGACAGAGCTGGGACAGACAAGTCGAATTCAGCAAAGGGAGATCCCATGATATGTGATATCATTTTCAATATATAGAGCTGGAGGAAGAAGTAGAAAATGGGGGGAGTGTTCAGAGTGATGTGTTGGGGAAAGACATTGTTGTCATAACAGGGAACAGATCTAGAAGAAAAAATGTCAGATGTATTATTTTCAGGTGACCTTACAAAAATGACCTTTGTATATTCCTACCTGTCACTAGAGTCTTTCTTTCTATTTTTTGACATCACTAGTTCTTTTCTTTTCCACAGGAGATGCACCCTGAAATTGCTGCTCTTGTATTATGCTTGCTTTGTTCTATGTTGCCTTGTGCATTTACCTACAAGTTATTTTGCTAGGAGATGCATCCCTGGTCTGACGTTCCTTGATTTCTTCAGTAGTCTGCTTTCATGCACCTGCAATATCTTTCCCTCAGGATTTCTCTTTCGTAGCCATGTTTCCAGATAGAAGCAACTCCTTGGTAGAGATTCTTGGTTTGAACTGAAACTCTTCTTGTAAGTTGTCTGGATTTAATACATATTAAGCTTTGCCTGCCATACACCAGAGATGAGTAGCCAATCTGTTTGTCAGTACTTGATCAAATGAATATTACTCCATGAAAAAATGAATATTACTCCACGATCAAATGAATATTACTCCACGAAAAACAGAAGGAACCTCAGCACTTAGCAGGCCGGTTAGCTCAGTTGGTTAGAGCGTGGTGCTAATAACGCCGAGGTCGCGGGTTCGATCCCCGTAGGGGCCAGCCAGTTTAGTCAGGATGGCCGAGCGGTCTAAGGCGCTGCGTTCAGGTCGCAGTCTCCTCTGGAGGCGTGGGTTCGAATCCCACTCCTGACATCTTTAGGAGAAATCCTGTTTGACCAACCTGATACACCTCTATGTGTGTATAAAAGTGCACTATGAGTGCATTGACTTCAACAAGGCTTTTGGCACTGTGTCCCATAACATTCTCATCAGAAAGCTCAGGCAATGTGGCTTGGATGAGTGGACGGTGAGGTGGATCAAGAACTGTCTGAATGACAGAGCCCAGAGGGTGGTGATCAATGGCACAGAGTCGATATGGAGGCCTGTGGCCAGTGGAGTTCCACAGGGATTGGTTCTGGGGCCAGTCTTGTTCAACATCTTCATCAATGACCTGGATGAGGGGACAGAGTGTGCCCTCAGCAAGTTGGCTGATGACACCAAACTGGGAGGACTGGCTGATTCCCCAAAAGGCTGTGCTGCCATTCAGTGAGATCTCTACCAACTTGAGAGATGGGCAGAGAGGAACCTCATGAGGTTCAACAAGGACAAGTGCAGAGTCCTGCTTCTGGGAAGGAACAACCCCATGCACCAGTACAGGCTGTGGATTGACCTGCTGGAGAGCAGCTCTGCAGAGAGACACCTGGGAGTCCTGATTGATAATAAGCTAAACATGAGCCAGGAATGTGCCCTTGTGGCCAAGAAGGCCAATGGCATCCTGGGATGTATCAAGAAGAATGTGGCTGATCAGATCAAGGGGGGGGGGGGGGGTTCTGCTCCCTCTCTACTCTGCCCTGGTGAGGCCTCATCTGGAGTCCTGTGTCCAGTTCTCGGCTCCTCAGCTCAAGAGGGACAGGGAAGTACTGGAGAGAGTCCAGTGCAGGGCCAGGGGAATGGAACATCTTTCATACCAAGAAAGGCTGCGGGAACTGGGGCTGTTTAGTCTGGAGAAGAGGAGATTGAGGGGAGATCTTATTAACATTTATAAATATCTAAAGGGTGGATGCCAGGAGGTTGGGACAGCCCTTTTTTCGATGGTATCTAGCAACAGGACAAGGGGTAATGGGATGAAGCTGGAACACAAAAAGTTCCACTTAAATATAAGAAAAAACTATTTCACCATGAGAGTGATAGAGCCCTGGCACAGGCTGCCCAGAGGGGTTGTGGAGTCTCCTTCCTCAGAGGTCCTCAAGACCCACCTGGACATGTTCCTATGTGACCTGATCTAGGTGAACCTGCTTCTGCAAGGGTGTTGGACTAGATGATCTCTAAAGGTCCCTTCCAACCCCTACCATTCTATGATATAGCTCAGGCTCTGCCTTCCTAACCCATTTCACCACAGATATATGCCTAACTCATTTTACAGGTTTCTAGTTGCGAAGTCTTCACAACATTTCTGCATTTTTGGTATTAGAACATATTTTAATGTCTATCTTAAGCATCTCTTGCTGTACTTAAAGCCTGCTGGGTTCAGCCTATTTATTGTGAATGTGGAGAACACCACATTCCCTTCCTCCTTGCTGTAGTCTCTTCTAAGGAAGACTGACTATCCTTACAGACAGAGCACGCAGGAGTTTACAGACTGCAATGAAAGCTCATATAACCACTGGGGTAGCTGCTAATCACAGGAGCATCCTGCCCATCTCCTGTAAATGAATGGTCTCTTATTCTGTGTCTCCAAGTGCAAGTCTTCACCCTGATGGTAAGAGTCAAAATGTGCTGAAATCAGTAGCAGACTTAAGCCTTGACTGATTTAAGGAGCCTAAAACATAGAAGACCTGTATTAGTGTTGACCTCTAACAGATGGTAGAAAAATGACTGTGACAGAAAACACCATGACATTAAAATCACATTCAGCTTGACAGTGCTGGAAAAGACTACACAAGATCCTACATAAAACCTCAAATGTATGTGAATGTTTATGACTTAGAAGGTAGTGCAGGCTCTGAGACTGCTCTGTAAAAGACAGTTGTCTACCTACAAGGGAAGAAGAGCAGTTCTCTCCCAGTCTCATTCTCTTTTTGGTTACCAGCCCAGACACCTCCTCTTCACAGATCGTTAATCCTGATCTCTGCTGCTCTGTGAAAAGCATGTTAGAAACGGGTTTTCATTAACTACAAACAGCTTTTATCCCCTCTTCTCTTACAACTGAAGCAACATGTATTGTTTTTTACAAAACACTCCACTCATGACTTCTGACTTGTGTCAGGTTCCTTCTCGTATGTACAGCAAGGTATGGGTTTATGCTTCTTTTTCTAAAAATAGCATAGGTGTAAAATATTTTGTAATCCTTTGCAATTACGGCATAGAGCAGGGCTTGAGTTGCTTCTCAGTAAAATCATAATCACAAATATTTCTTGTATTACATTAATTAGTGTGAAGATTCTTGCTAATTCCTTGTCTCTGTGGAATGGGCATGTGTTTGGCTCTATAATCTAAAAGTTCAAGACTAACATTTTCCCGACTCTTGTTGTCCTGCATCTTGTAAGCTGAGTATTTAAGTTTTAAGAGTAGCATGTTTATTTATGTTGCTGCTAATCCAAACTGTCTGCTAAGCTAATCCTTTGTTAAAATGAAATCCAGTCAGCTATTTTAGATTGCAAAGTTGAAACAATAGCTCAGTCAGACACTTCACACATCTGTTTTACTTTTCCTGAATAGGTATGAAGTTTTTCTTACATTCTTTCTCTGCAAAAGTGCCACCAATTAGTTATACTTTCCTCTCTTTTTGCTTTTCTCTTGTGACCTAAGTCTTTTGTTTTCTCAGTTCTATTGCCGATTACTTTTGAAATAGTGTCTTTTTTTATGTGTTTATTTTCTTTCTCAGTAATAAATTTTAAAATGGATAAAAATTTCATGCTTATTACTTGTTAATATGTTATCATACTCTATTACTCAAATTTGGACCAGAAGTAATTCCAATGTGGGAAATGCCAAAATAATACATTCTTGGAGATGAGATCTTAGACAGATATGGAAACCCAAAGTAGGCTTTGATTTACTTACAGTCTACAGGAAATGAAGCATTACCCTCAATGTGGTACATAGAGATTTTAACTGAAGATAACTTTATTTCCAGCTTTACCTGCTGCTTTGATTTAAAATGTTTTTCACATAATCTAATTTTTCATAAGCTTTAACATGTTTAAGGTTTGGCTTTTTTAAGGAATAGTGTAAGTTTTAATTTTGTGCAGGGCTCCCCTTTTTATTTAGTGTATTTACAGAGCACATTAAAATGACATCAGGTAAAGGGTTCCTCCAGACTCCTGGAGCTAAAAATGTGGAATGATTCCCCTTGCTCCTGCAAGTGGGGTTTGCCTCACCACTTTTTAATAAACTGTTTTTTTGGACTCGTGTTATGAGAGAATGGTCCTCTTACAGCCAAGGTAACCTTCAGGCTCAATCTACTGATATGATTTTCTCGATCCACTTGTTTTATTGGTCTTCTTTGAAGGGTGGAGAAGCAAGCAGCCTTCTGAGACAGGTTGACAATGTTGTGGTCCTTTATTTAACTCTTTATTTAACTTTACATCAAATACTTGAAGATTATCAGATGAGAAGCTTTCAGAGCTCCACCTGCTCTAGAAACAGGAGTGACTGTACATCATGGGGAGGTGGGACGAGTTATTACTTCCTTTCCGTAAAAGAGAAACTAAGGCATAGAGAAATCATATAAGGTAAATTCAGATTGCCCTGTAACACAAGGAGGCTGTGACATGGTCAGAAAGTGAAGCTGGTCCAGCTTGCCCTCCTGAGTTTGTGAGAGCTGCATCTACCTACTGAGCACAACTGTCCTCTCAGCATCCCTCCCGAGAGGAAATGCCTCCTGTCACCGAGCATTGTTCCTCTGTGGATGTTCAAGGGTACACATTCCCATTGCCTTTCTGGCAGGTCATTTAGCTCCTGTACCCAAACTCCTATGCTGCCTTGAATGGTGTCATGTGGTCTTGCATGCTTCATAACATTTGCATACAGACTTTAAACCTGCAGGGCTGTAATACTGATCTTAATGAGAACATATGGTTGTCCTGGACCTGGAAATGAGTCTGTAGTATTCACACAAGCTCCCATAGAAGGTTTGAAAGTTCAGTTTATCAATTCAGATGTGGGCCAGAAAAGCAGGGCCAACAATCAGATGGTGCCAGGGACTGCATGTTCTCCCTGACAAAGGTCTCTACTTCCTCTGGTAGTGATCAGCAGCTACCCTCTAACTTGCCTCTGATGTGAAGCTGCAGTCCTTGGCTCTGATATAGCTGATGTGCTGGTAGCTGAATTAGACAGGAGATTGTATCAAGGTCATTATTCATTTCTTTAATGAAGTCCAAACCTTACTGAAATCATTAGAGATATTTTTACATCAGTGGGCTTTGTTTAAATCAGGATGTCAAGACTTCATCTCATACATATTTGTTTCATCTGGTAGAAGGAGGGATCTCTGAGGAAACTGAATGAATCCCTAGTCATGGGTTTATGTCTTCCTGCCTCATGAACAAGGTGATGGCAGCCCTTTTAGCATGATGGCTGCTATCTCTCAGGGCCTAGCGGGACTATCTGCCCACTATGGCAGCCAAAACTGTCAGACACATGGTTAGTTTTTCTGTCACCTGAATTTCAGATCTCCTGGATGAAGGAGTGACTTCAGCAAGTTGGTGGTGGCACAACAATCTCCAAATAATGTCCCTCTCCTCCAGACCTCCATATACTCTGCTTGTTGAGATGGTGGAGTTCAGCATCCTACGTGGAAGAAGCAGGGCAGTAAGCAGGATTGTGACCCTGGACTTCAGGAGACCTAACTTTGGCTTTTTAAAACACCTGCTTGGAGAATCTCCTGGGCTAGGACTCTAGGAGGAATGGGTACCCCAGAAAGCTTGTTAATCTTCAAGTGCTGCTTCTTCCAAGCACAAGACTGGTGTATTGCCAGAAGTAAAAAATAAGGTAAAGGAGGTAAGAGGCCTGCATGGATGAACAAAGAGCTCTGGAACAACTGAAATGGAAGACAGAAGTCCATGGAATATGGAAACAAGATCTGGTTGCTCGGGAAGGGTATAAGAATGTTGTCAGAGTATGCAGGGGTATAACAAGGAAGGCTAAAGCCCTCTTAGAATTAAAATTGTCAAGGGATGTAAAGGACAAGAAGAAGAGCTTCTTCAAGTGTATCAGCAGCAAAAGGAAGATTAAGGAAAACGTGAACAAGGAGGGTGACCTGGTAAGGGAAGATACAGAGACGGTGGAGTTACTGAATACCCCCTTTGCTTCAGTCTTTAATGCTAAGGCCAACTCTCAGGAAGCTCAGTCACTGGAGGATAGGGAGAAAGTCTGGAGAAAGGAAGACCATCCCTTGGTTGAGGAAGATTGGGATAGGGATCTACGAGGCAAACTGGACACCCACAAATCCATGGGTCCTGAAAGGATACACCCACAACTGCTGAGGGATTTGATTGATGTTACTGATAAGCCACTCTCCATCATTTTTGAGTGAATGTGGAGTACAGGTGAAGTGCCTGATGATTAGAGGAAGGCCAATGTCACTCCAAAAAGCACAAGAAGGAGGACCGTGGAAACTACAGACCAGTCAGCCTCACTTCTATCTGCAGACAGGTGATAGAACAACTCATTCTAGATGTCATCTCTAAGCACATTAAGGAAAGGAAGATTATCAGGGCGAGTCAACATGGATTGACAAGGGGGAAATCTTGCTTGACCAACCTAATAGTCTTCTATGATGACATGATTGGCTGGCTAGATGAGGGTAGAGCAGTGGATGTCATCTGCCTTGACTTCAGCAAGGCCTTTGACACTATCTTCCATAATGTTCTGATAGGAAAGTTCAGGCAGTGTGGATTGGATGAGTGGATGGTGAGGTGGATCAGGAACTGGCTGAATGACAGAACCCAGAGGGTGGTGATCAATGGCACAGAATTGAGTTGGAGGCCTGTGGCCAGTGGAGTTCCACAGGGATGGTTCTGGGGCCAGTCTTATTCAACATCTTCATCAATGACCTGGATGAGGAGACAGAGTGTGCCCTCAGCAAGTTGGCTGATGACACCAAACTGGGAGGACTGGCTGATTCCCCAGAAGGCTGTGCTGCCATTCAGCAGGATCTCTACCAACTTGAGAGTTGGGCAGAGAGGAACCTCATGAGGTTCAACAAGGACAAGTGCTCAGTCCTACTTCTGGGAAGGAACAACCCCATGCACCAGGACAGGCTGTGGATTGACCTGCTGGAGAGCAGTTCTGCAGAGAGGGACCTGGGAGCCCTGATTGATGAGCCAGCAATGTGCCCTCATGGCCAAGAAGGCCAATGTCATCCTGGGATGCATCAAGAAGAGTGTGGCTGATCAGGTCAAGGGAGGTTCTGCTCCCTCTCTACTCTGCGCTGGTGAGGCCTCATCTGGAGTCCTCTCTCCAGTTCTGGGCTCCACAGCTCCAGAGGGGCCATGAACTTCTGGAGAGAGTCCAGTGGACTGTTACCAAGATTATGAGGGGACTGAAGCATCTCTCTTAAGAGGCTGTGATACCTGGGGCTGAAGAAGACTGAGAGAGGACCTTATTAGTGCTTTTAAATACCTAAAAAGTGGATGTTGAGGGGATAGGGCAAATTTTTTTCTGTAGTGCCCAGTGACAGGACGAGGAGTAATGGGCACAAACTGGAACATTTAAATATGAGGTGACGCTTCTTTCCTGTGAGGGTGATGGGGCACTAGCACAGGCTGCCCAAGGAGGGTGTGAAATCACATTTTCTGGAAGTCTTCAAGACCCACCTGGTCATGTTGCTGTGTGATCTGATCAAGGTGAAACTGCTTCAGCAGGCTGGATGATCTCTAGCGGTCTCTTTCGATCCCTACCATTTTGTGATTCTCTGATTCTGTTGCAGTTCCTGCAGGCAGAAGGACTAATCAGTGCCATTTGAGGTTGCAACCAAGGTCACAAACTGAGACAATGCCACCATCTGTGGTACAGATGGAGTCAGACCACTTAGTATGTTAAAGCTGATGTTAACACTGAGGGCACAAGCAGAAGTCAGCAGGAGTTAGCCAGTGTAGTTTTTTAACTAGTGTTTTGCTAGTGCACAAAGAGCCTCTATAGCCTGGATCAAACTCTGCTGTCACAGCTCCATCAATGCTCTAGCCTCTTTCAGACCACATGTCTTCCAGTACCTTGTGTCTTTCCTGCACTGATCCTCAAAATCCTGATTAGATCTATTCCCCAGTGATGGAAATCACTGACTCAGCCCTCTCTCCTGCAGACAGCTACATCTGAGATGGTTGCTTAATGCTCTCTAGGTAAGTGATGGAAACAAGAACATGCTTTTGGAGGAAATGAATCTTTTCACCAGCTTTAAAAGTGATGCAGAGTAGCTGACACAGATATCTTCAGAAGACGATCAATGTTATTTCAACATCTTAAATGTGGAAAACACCACACAACGGCTGTGTAATGGTGTTTTTTTTGTGATGGATTATAAAAGCACATGTCAAGTTAAAGTGTGTAGAATTTTGTATACCTAGCACACTTTCTGGATGGATTATTTTCTACTTTACTGTTATCCCTTTAGTGTATAGCCATGCTCAGTTCCTGATGAGAAGTGTACAACTGGATCATGGTATTAACAATTTGTCAATCCTCTCACATGAGACAAAGGAATATTTCAGCAAGCCTGTCATGTGCTGCTCTGTTGACCATCTCTTATCATCAGCAAAAACAGTAAATAAGAAATAATAGGGGGTTATTTCTTGATGGAGGGAAAGATACTTGCCTAACTTAATAAACAAGTCCATGTTTGTGCTATGAAAGAACTGATTTTGAGAAAGACCTTGACATTTAGAGGAAGTTACCCTCTGTCTTCTGATCACATTAGTTTCTTCTGCGCTTGTTAGAGTTAGGAGTTCAAGTACCTTTAGGAACCACAACAAAGAGTTGCTACCAGCATGTGATGAGATGACCCACAAATATATTGTTGTTGTGGTTTAGGCCTGTTCACTCCTCCCTCTCCCAACAGAGAGGGGAAAAGTACTGGGGGCCTTTGGAATTCTCTAAGGACAGGGCGGGCAAACTCACCACTTTAAAAATCTGTAATCTGTTTAACTTTCCATTGCATCTCTTTTTCAAGTCTCTTGATGTTTTGATGATGTCTGTTGCTACAGTATCTGTTTTTTTTCCCCCTTTTTCCCCCACAGGTACTGCTGTATGATAAGAAAATGTGATTATGATTTTCCAAGGTGCAGTGTTCAAAATAAAATCACAAAGATATTTAAGATAAAAATTTTTGTTAATAGTTGAAAGTAACTTACCTGAAAGTCACAAAAAGGCTTGTGACAAAGTATTCAACTGAGTAGGCAAAGCAGTCAAACCTCCATATCCTAAATTAGAAGCTTTCCTACTGAACATTTGTTTCTCCAGGATACGCTGAAGCTATAACTAAGAGAAAAAGAGACAACATTGGCCAAGGTTTGTGACAGTTACAGAAACCATGTTGAGCTTTATGAAGGATGCCAGCAAAGAATAGACTGGGACCCAATCTATGACTGTGATCTGGCAATGTTTTGCATCACCAGTGTGATACTTAAAAGCTGGAGCTGGCAATTTCTTCTTCATGTTTTAAACGTGATGGAGTGCAAGGAGGCCTCTGAAGCATCTATGACATGCTCCTGTTTCTTCACTGAACCGAGAAGTACTGTGTACACTGCTGAGTCTCAGAGGCTTTATGGGAGGCATATTGCAGTGGAAAGCTTGGTGGAAAGCAACATCTCTTACCTTGACCAAAACTGTAAAGTTGAATCCTCAGTGTATTGATCCCTTATGTTTACTGATTTGTTTGCCTTTTTTATACTAGGGAATGTTTTTCCCACAAGTTTTTCTAATTGAGAAGCTGAAATTAAGCTGGTGTTTTTGCTTGATCCCATCCTCTAAACAAAAATATGAGAAAAAGTCACTCTTTGTGGAAGACACTGCACGGGATGGGGGCAGGGGAAGAAAGAGGGAGTACGAGGAGGAGGAGGAGGAGGAGAGAGATTTGTGCAGATTTCCTGCCCACACTTCAAAAGGGACTCTTTTCTCCTGTATTATTTCCTTTCCCATTAGTTTCACTTTGTTGGCTTATCGTTCCAAAATGTACCAGGAGTCAACTCCAGTGCAAACCTGATATTAAAAACTAACAGGCTAATGCCAGGGAAAACACACTCTCCTCCTGGTTTCAAAGACAGATTTTTTTTTTCATAAGTGTAGCCATGCTTTTCTAATAAAAATTCATTAAACAATGGTTATGAAGGATGAAGGGTGGGGGAGGGGGGAGGGATACAATCAAGTGAGTCCCTTTGAACTCACTTGAAAAAATACAAAAGCAAACAAGCAAGCTGTTAGTGTCACACGTTTCCCTTATGAACAGAGAGGCCTATGCAGGTTTACTCACAGCTGAGAGAGTAGAGATGAGTTAGGCACCTTCTCTAAACTTCTCTCTCCAAAACCTGCAGGATTTCTATTCTGTAAACATGGATGTGGAGTCTCTTTTGTGTTGCTTCAGTTTACATTACTGTGGGTCTAAACTAGTCTAGTAGAGACTGCTTAATTCGTTTATGTAAAGTAAAAACAAATGTAGAAGCCCTTGCTATTTTTTATTGTTAACATCCCATTGGGAGGCAGGAGAGTAAATATTTTAGAAGTTTAAAGCAATCTACTTAAGCTTAATAATAATGCTGGGTTTCAAGTAACAGAGAAGAGTACAAGTCACTGGAAGATCAAAGACTACACTGAGTTTTATAGCAAATCTGGGCAAAGATCTCCTGGGAGGGGTAAATCTTCAGAACTCTCCTTTCCCAGTCTTTCATGGTGATCGTTTGACATCTATGGAACAAGAAAGTGAGGAAGTGAGAATTTAGGCAGTTCTCCTGTGCCCAGAGAGAAGGCCAAAAAACCTGAATTTTGACTTTTTGGCTAGCTTATAGCTTAAAATTTATAAAATGAAAAAAGGAAAAAAAAGTGCCAGAGATACTCTCTCTTTTCCTGGATTAGTTCGTAATTTCGTGATAATTGAATTTTGTGTGAGTCATCTCTAAATAAGATTGCTGACAGTTTCCTTGGCTTTATGTTAAGCGCATGTGCTTGTCAGCAAATTTTCTGAATCATTTACCTGCTGAGGGACACTAGACTCTCTTTACATTCTTCCTAGCAACATTGTTCTTTTCATCTGAAACAAGAAGATGAGAGTACTGTATTTTGGGCCATGGGCATGATTGCATATATTTTAAAAAAGAGGAGTTAAAAAAGGAACATCAAGCAGAAGAGGTAATAAGAAATGATGCCACATGACAATGCTGTAATATCAGGTGTGTGTGTGTGTGCATGGACGTGTTCAGGGTATTGATATCTAGAGAGCATAATCAAGAATCTCTAACATCGGAACAGAAACTGGGCCACGTTATTTTCCCATGGCTGAGAAAGTTTCCACTGGACTCGCTTCCAATTATAAAAGCACTGGAGTCCTCAGCCATTGCACCAAAGCTTGTAAATTTCCTAATGAATATTTAAAAGAACCCTATGTAGTTTTTTAATGTTAATATATTTCAGCCTTCGACTAACGTGAATATCCTACAGGGCTACCATTGTGTTTAGTTACATGGTTAATTCCACTATTTTCTTCTAATGCTAAAATGTAAAGCCAGAGGAAAAAAAACCCCAACTTTTCTTCAGCTACTCCTGGTGAGCATTTTATGTGCATTTTTTTGTTACAGTGAAGTTCCAGACACAGAACAAACCCACACAGCCAGCTTCTTTCTAGGCTCTCCCACAGCACAAAGGCAATGCGTGTACTCCCCTCACCCCTCAAAAAAAGCAATTATTGAAAATCAATACCATAATAATGGCGAGCAGAGCTGTGTTTTTTTCCCTGATAGCCAATTATGAGCAATTTACTAAAGTTGTCAACTCATGGCAAAACAAATAGTGTTAATAGTATAGATTTCATAAAGACCTATCTGTCTTGTTATTGCTGCAGTCTGAGCAGCGTTCCAAGTTCACGCTGATAATGGAGCAATAACTCACCTGACAACGGAGAGAACCATCACCAGCACTGGTTACCTTTGGAGTAGGGAGACTGAGCACGACCACCATGCAATATGTCAAAATATGATTCTCTTGCCATAAATAACCACTGGGTGTTCACAAGAAAGATGGGGAAGCATAATACCCAGAAATTTCTTACATGTTCTTGAGGTGTTTCTGGACAGTGCAATAACCCACTGAAGTATTTTGGGAAGATATTTTTGGGACTGGAAAGTTATTGCTGTGTTTTTAATTGCTAATTTCAGGCCTGAAGGCAGGCAATGCATGTTTGCCATGTGCTTGCTTAGCATCTAGCACAACAGGAACTTCGTGGCTTCTTAGTGCTACTGGCGTGCCAAATTAGAAGATGAAGGAGAATAAAAGTGATGTTAATATAGTAGATGAAAAGTTTAGTATCAAATCAAACAGATTTCTTTGTGTTGATGAGAGTGTTACTAGGCCAAATTCTGCCAACTTGTTTTAACTGTGATAAGTTGTCTCATACATTGCAGCAAACATGACAGTCTCCGCCTTTGTGAGAGGAATGTGGTGTTTTTCTTGCCATTGTACACTTGCAAATGAGTTCTCACAAAGCAGGACTATGTCCTACTTTCCTGTGGGACAAAAAAGCAGCTTTAAGAGGTAAGTAAAAAGCTCCACGGGTATGAAGTATTCCCACTAAGGTAGAAGGTAACAGAGGGCACCTTCAGCAAGTTTGCTGAGGATACTAAACTAGGGGGAGTGGCTGACACACCAGAAGGCTGTGCTGCCATCCAGTGAGACTTGGACAGGCTGGAGGGTTGGGCAGGGAGAAATCTAATGAAATTCAACAGGACGAGTGTAGAGCTTTGCATCTGGGAACAAATAACCCCATGTATCAGTATAGGCTGGGGAATGAACTGTTAGAGAATAGTGTAGGCGAAAGGGACCTGGGGGTCCTGGTGGGCATCAGGATGAGCATGAGCCAGTAATGTGCCCTCAGACCAAGAAAGTCAGTGGCATCCTGGGGTGTATTAGAAGGGCTATGGTTAGTAGGTCAAGAAAGGTTCTCCTCCCCCCTCTACTTTGCCCTTGTGACACTACATCTGGAATATTGTGTCCAATTCTGGGCCCCTCAGTTCAAGAAGGCCAGGGAGCTGCTGGAGAGAGTTCAGTGCAGGGCCACAAAGATGATGGAGTGGAGCATCTCCCTTATGATGAAAGACTGAAGGAGCTGGGGCTCTTAAGCTTGAAGAGGAGACTGAGGAGCGGACCTCATCAATGTTTACAAATATGTAAAGGGCAGGTGTCAGGAGGATGGAACCAGGCTGTTCTCAATGATGCCCAATGATAGACAAGGGGCAATGGGTACAAGCTGGAACACAAGAGGTTCCAAAGAAATACAAGGAAGAATTTCTTCACTGTGAGGGTGATGGAGCATTGGAACAGGTTACCCAGGTGTGTTGTTGAGTCTCCTTCTCTTGAGACATTCTAGGTGGTCCTGCTCTAGCAGGGAGGTCAGACTAGATGTTCTTTCGAGGTCCCTTCCAGCCCTTGTGATTCTGCGATTCTATGAAAGGGGGCAATTTTTTTTCCCTGGTCCTTGTGATATTCTCAGAAGTGAAGGATGTGCACATGGCATCAGATGTGCTGTATACATCTGCAAAGTTGACCTCAACTGTGAGTGGAGTTTCTCTTTCAACTCTTAAAAGTATGCAAAGAGGTATTCTGGTTCCAGTCCAGAACATGTTGAGAAGGAAATCCACCTCATCATTGACCTATCTAAGTGGCCTATGTTCCTACTGAAAGCCATGGGAGGGTGGGCAGGATGCTAAGCATGCACTCACCTAGACTGAGCTCAGCTCTTGCCTTGAGTCCAGGCTTTGAGTTTGAGTCTGAGCTATAGCCAAGTTCAAGCCCAGATGATGGATGGAAAAGCCCTTTTGGGCCTAGGACTTTAGCTGGTGCTCAGGTTTCTTTGTACGTCCCAGCTCAGGTGTCCACCTCTCTGGGAAGCCACTGTTCCTAGTCCCTGCATAGGTGCAAAAGCAAGGTGTGAGGACATGAACCAGTGATAGTAAGCATTCATCCCTGCATATATGAAGAAAAGTTGTTGTATACAGAGGTTTTCCAAGCTGTGTTCATCCCCCGATCCTTAAGAAGCATATAAATCCATAGCAACAAGGTACTACTCCAGGGCTCCAGGGGACAGAAAGAGAAGAGGTACAAGGCTCCTTGTAAGCTCAAGCACTTCCTGCTCTCTGAAAGATGTGTGAACGCGTGTGTGAGTGTATTTGGCATTTAAATTGAGTTTCCCCCTTTTTTATCCCTTCGCAGCTCAGTGCTGGGGAGCGACACTAGCCTTCCACTTGCAAGGAGCTGCCAACAGCTCTGTCTGGTGCGATGTCTGCCACACACATGTGGCACTCCCTAATGACCGTCTGGCAACGGTCTGAAGACAGCAGCAGCACTTGCTGGCAATTTTGAGACACCGCTCTGCTTTTCTTTTGTGTGTTCCAGACTTTGGAGCAAGTGCATGCTCCACTCACCCTCCCTAGGCACAGCTGTCAGTGAAGAAGAGGTGTGTACACCAGGAACTCACTCCAAATGCTCCCTTTAGCTGCCTGCCTTGTCTGTTTTAATCTCCAATCCCCTTTCTGACATACTGAAACAGCTGCCTCCACTGCAAACTCCAGCTGGTGCTCATAGGGTGCCTTAAATGCCTTAAAGTATTTCTCTGTTGGAGACTTTGAACATTTTCTTTGCCATAATCCCAGTTGCATGTAGCAGGGGTGGGAGCTGGTATTCCAACTTTCCTGGACAACTTGAGCAATAAAATCTTTCTGGAAAATAAAGGGTTGATTTTTCTTCTTTGTGACTAATCTGTTACTAGCTAAGCTGGGCCTGGTGAGCAAACTTTAGGTGCCTCTAAGCGTTTGCAGATCCCACTAGCAAAGAAGAGGAAACTGGTTTGGGGAAAATAAAAAACAGGCTGCACATGAAGGAGAAGTTGGAATCAATTTCTTTGTCAGGTTTAAGGTCTTTTAAAGTCGAGGTTTGAAGCTGAGGTGCAGAACCAAGTTTGGTAGTGCTGAAACAGGGCAATCTGGTCTGTGAGATCTCTTCACTAGCAGACATAAATTCAAGAAGCCAGTTAACCTTAAGGGTTTTCTACCATCTTGGGTTGGAAAGAGAGATGGAGTTCCTAGAGCCTTCTCATGCTGGATTTACCTGATACTGAAACAGAATTATCTCACTGCTTCATGTTGTATGTGTGGATGTGGGAATTAATCAGCAGATCAGAACAACTTCCAGTGCCATTTCAAGGCATGAAGTAAGGAAGAGCAACCCCTTCAAGTTATTCTTCAGGAAGTACTTAATGAGTACATTCATGAAATTTGACCCAGATGTCAGTAGTACAGCTCCTCTCAAAGGCAAAAAATAATTTTGCCAACAAAAGGTGTATAAAATGATGGAATATTACCAATGGACTCTGCATAATTACCAGCATCATGTTTCCGGTCATGACCAGAGCAGCAAAGCAAGACTGAGTGACAGGGAACACAACACAGCAGTAGTTCACTTGTAGTTTGAGAATGCTGCTGTTACTAGTCACTACATCTCTACCCATGAGTAGATGAAGGATTTTGCTACTGGTTTTGTGTGTCTTTGTGCCTGTGATACTTGGCTAAACCTTCATTTTCCAGAATCAACGGTTCTTGAAAGTGGTTCTTCCTACAGAAGGGCAAAGAGTTTTTCTGTTGACACTACTTGCTTCAAAGTCAGTTGGCATATTGCTGATCCTTGTAAACTCATTCTCTCTGCTCCTATATGTATAGGGAAATTGTCCGTCTTGGTTGCTGTACAGTGTCTACACTACTACAAAAAATACCTACAACATCTCACTATAAACCCCCAGTATAAGTGTCTAAATTAGTAGCTTAGACTCATGTTTCCATCTGTATCCTCTTCCAGATGACAAAACAGACTTATTAGCCCAAACTAGATGTTGTGAATGATCCTCTGGGGCAGTGCCTCTCTCCATCTCTGTTTTCTACAAAGAAGTTCTAGGAAAAGTCACACTCTGCGTTACATGCTGAATTTTGGTGCCTCATGTTTGCAGGCCAGTGTGAGTAGATTTCCTCTGTAAGTCGTGTGCTATCAAACCCCTAACACCAGTGACCTGGTCTGTAGAAAAGGTGCTTCTAGCGAAGCACCATTTGGAGAAAAACAGCACTAAAACTCTTTGACTTGTATAATTTATTTCATACACCGCCTCTCTGCTGGTGTGTGAATTGTGTGCTAATAGCTTGCAGTTTTCTCACATTTGTTGGTTATTTGGGACTATTGTCTGAATAATTTCTGTGAATAATTCTTGATCTATAGGTCTTTCACACTCATTTCACTGGGATTATTTGAAAACTGAAATTCATCTTTCAAGCTGAGTTAGTTTTTATTAGTCTCATAGATCATAAAATGTATTTCTTTTCATGGAATTGACGGTTGAAAAATAGCACGTACTGTCCTATGAAGAAACACATTTGGGTTCCTGATGAGCAAATCTCATCTATTTGTGGGTTCTATTTGGTTTGTTTGAACTATCATTCATAGAAACAACTATAGTATTAAAGAAGCTCACCGGTTCACCTAGCCCAGTCCCCTGCAATCTCAAGCAATTGTATAGTAGTTAAAACATTTGGGTTTTTATTCAAATCCTTACAGATTTTTAGCCTATAAATTAACTGAGGAATAACTTTACTTAAGCTTTTGATCAAGTTGCAGGTCTTGTAAACATTAACCCCTTTCTTGCAGACATTTTATTTCTCTACATCTGGTTAATGTTGCCCGCAGAGAAGTCTGAGAGAGAGAGAAATATGGAATATAAGAAAGCTAAGATGTAACACTGAAAGGAATCTCAAGTCTCTGCCATCACCAAGGCTAGGCAGTATTTTAAAGAGGAAAAGTTAAATATTTATATGCTTTAGAGAACAGTTTATTTTGGATTAGTTTTGCATATGAAAGTTTGGACTGGTTTCTTTTTATCTCAGGAGGCTCTGTTAAGCCTGTTAGTCACTTCTCTGTAGGATTACCTCAAGGAACTTCCTATTGTGTTTGTGAGCAAACTGCAAACATTCATATCAACTGTCTGCTTCTTGTCCAGAAGTGAGACCATGTGTGGAAGTCCATTTTAATATTTGAGGGATTTTTTTTGCATAACAGCACTACTACACTTTGTGGCATGTTGTCCTTATTTGTACTGGAGAACTGTTCTGTTTTTATGCACATCCCACGGTGTAAAAGCAGGCAGAATGAAATTAAGGAATCCTTGAGACACTCTGTTGTTAAATTATCTTCTTAATATCAGCTAAAAATAGCTGGAGTTGTAGCAGTGAGCAGAAAAAATGGTAATGCTAATAAATACAAGAGTGACAGAAAGTGTTTTATTCCCAGTCCCCAAAATGCATACTTTCTAGTAGCAAGCAATAAACAATTCCATATAATTTACATCTCAGTTGATTTAGAACCCATAAATGTTTTTTTGTTAATCAACAACTAATGAACCAATTTAGAGTCTTATTTTTGTATTAAAAGTAGTGAGATCTGAATGCTTCCATTGTGTACCATGGACATAACACTTCTGTGTTCACTAGCCATCTTGATGGGATCCTTTGAGGAATATATTCCCTAAATGCAATATTTCAGGACAACAGAAAGACTTTGAGATGTGAATTTTAGTTGTCTTTGCATTTGTAGACCCCAGTAGATGGCTGGCTGACCAGCATACCCAAAACTAGAAGATTACAGCGGTGCTGTTCCAGAAATGTATTTGAACAGTAGCATGGCATGAGTAATATAGAGAGCATACGTTACCTGCTGGGGGATGCCAGGAGATCGTAGAGCTGGAAGGGATCTTGGGATGTTGTCTGGTCCTTGTATCCTAGGATGGGTCTCTGATTTCTGTCTCATTCTGGTGGGTGTTTGTCTAAGCTGTAGTAATGCTAACACCATTGCCTTGCCAAGCAAATTATGATGTTGCTCTGTGGTTCCTACTGTTAGAAAGATTCTTCTAGATACATTCTTCCATCTACTGTTTTAGCTCACAGTTTTGCAAGTTATCTAGCACAGGCACAAGAAAGAGTTTATGCTCTTTTTGAAGGAGAACATTTTCATGCTTGAAGACAATTATCGAATTTCTTCTCACATTTATTTCGAAAATATTTCTAGCACCTTCAGTCTTTCCTTTATTTCAGGTTGTGTCCTCTAGGCAT
This sequence comes from Colius striatus, assembly GCF_028858725.1. Lineage (NCBI taxonomy): Eukaryota > Metazoa > Chordata > Aves > Coliiformes > Coliidae > Colius > Colius striatus. The sequence goes on from NC_084759.1 coordinate 69,614,761, forward strand.
GCATCTTTGTTCTCCTCTAAATACCTTCTTGCAGTGCCTGACCTGAGCACAGGACTCCCGTGATAGCTTGCTTACTGATGTGAAGGGAACTGTAAAAGTTCATATATTTTGAGAGCTCTGTTTCTTTTTATATACAGCCCAGTATGTTGATTGCTTCCTACATAATAGCATGATATTGTTCCCCTGATCTTAATTCAAAGCTGATAATTCCCGATAATATTACTAGTGCATTCCTGAATTAAGCCACCTACCAGTTTATATCTGAGTGTACTTGAGTAGCTTAGCTGATCCATGTCCATTTCACTCTATTGTGCTGTACCTGTCTTCTATAACATGTCACTAAAAGCTTTGCAATTTCCTTTACTGTGTGCGAGCACAGCTAGGCAGAATATCAGGTATACTATTGCTATGAGCTCAACTTGAGCAAGTGCGGCATATATTTATTACTTGAAAAGAGCCTAAACCAAGTAGCTTTCCTCTCTCTTAAAGTGAGGAAAAAGATAGTTTTCAATCCCGTAAGTTATCAATTCACTTTCAGCATTAGCTTCTGGGAAGCCACGTCCTGGTCATGGTTATGTATGAGGAAATCCCACCTGCTCCTAACAGTGTTACGGTATTTCAGGATAAGTGACTCCAAGTTCACCTGAAGATTTTGATATGCAATGTGATGAGCCCTTTGAAAATTTATCCAATTTTTACTTGTATGGGTCTGGAACCATTTGAGAAATGGTTTGAATTTCCTGTCTGAGGCAGGAAACACTGAACCAATTTGGACTCTCAGCTCAGGGCTTCAGAAAATGAGCTGCTGTTAGAGGGGTCTTTGGTACCAGAAAGTTTTTGGTCAGGTGAAGCGTTAGATCCCTTTTGATATTTCAGCCTTAACCTGTTCTACATTGGTTCTTTCCATTCCTCTCTCTTTCTCAAAGCAGGATAACTAGATAGACTTGTGTTTGGAGTATACTGCCAAGTATACTCTACAAGGAGATCTTTTTTTTTTTCTTCATAAAATTTGAACAAACTGTCACCACTCATCTCTAGGGGTGAATGGTTAGCTGTATCAACTTACATCTACTGTTTTAAACCGCACAGCAACCATCTTCACTGTAGTCAGCAGTCAGATGCGATAAATCCACCATTCAGCTACTTCAAACACTTGTCGCACCACCTGTGACATAGACTGAGGAAAAGACAATGGGGTAGGGGGAAAAAAATACGCAGCTGTTAGTTTGAATTAGAGAGGAAAGTGTTTGCTGCAGTTTTGTAACTTGCAAATTGCTGACTAACAGGCATGTCATTGTTTCCAGTGAAGTTTCTTGCTTCCTAACAAAGCGTGTGTGAGCTCACAGACTAAAGTCTACATTCTGGCACCAAGGTTTTTCATGTATCATGCATGGGTAGATAGCTACAAAAGCAAACTTGCCTATGGCAGCCACCTGAATTTGACTGCAGGTGGTTAAAAAAACCCCTTGATACGTCAACATTTTTGAGGTACAAAATATCTCACAGAATCCTCCACCAGTAGATTTTCAATTTTTGTTCTAGCTTTAAAAATGTGGAATGACTGAATCCTACCCCTTTAAGTAGAGGGAGACAAAGTAGTTTCCCACACACAGCAGTTAAATGTGGAGGTTGTGAGTTGGAGGAATGCGGAGTGTTTTGCTGTTTGTGGCCACATCTCCATCAGGGACGGATCTGGACAAGACAATTCAGTTGTGTATGCTACTCCAAGTATTTGAACACCCACAGAGAAAAGAGAAAGAGAGCTTATAAAAACTTTCTGTTAACATCCTAGTTGCAACTTTTCTAGGCATTCCAATAACCACAGGCTAACCTAACCAGGACAAGAGGTTCCAGCAAGAAGACTCAGTGGCATGGACAATCTTCAGGAGTGAGGATGTTGAGTAGATATCAGGAGCCCTTGGGTCTTTCCTTGTCTCTGCAACTGTCCAGTCTCTTAAACCAGTGCTTTTCTCACCATCTTGCACGTGAAATGTAAAAGTTGACTTTCTCTTGCTTCATGTTTAAATAGTGCTTAATAACAGCTTAAAATCAGAGTGATGTAAAGTGCAATATACACTAGCCCCAAAATAATTTTTCAGTGAAGATGTAGTGACTATGGTCAGATGACCACACCATATTGTATATGGTCTGCAGAAGAAAATTATGTTGGTTTCAGAAACTGGAGAAAACAGTGATGAGGAATTCCCCTTGAAACTAAACCAGCCTTTAACTATCTGCCCATGAGTTGTCTGGAAGTGATTTGGCAAAGTAGTAGATACTTTTGATGTTGGGGCTTTCAACAAGAATGGTGTCCATCTGCTCTTGCCAGTGGATGCTGCAGTGACAGCTTTTGCTCTATTAAGCATCTTTTCCTTAATTGTGTGTAAATCCAGGCTCAGCTAGTCACCATAATCAAGGAAACATTTTAATTTCTGTTTCCAGAGAAGGAGGTGATCACCAGCTTTTTCCAGATATCTCATTTGGTTAACTGTACCCACTTGCTTTGCCACAGTACATGTATTTCAGCTTTTGGTGTTTTCAATACATCTGAAGCATTTTCTCATCTGTGCAGGTATACAAACAACCATGGAAAAAAGAATAAATGAAAATTTCCCAAGGCAATGACACAAAAGCTATTTTTGTCTTTCTACTTGCTCTGAGACCCAGAGTGGTAGAGCTTAGGTGGTCAGTTTTGGGCACAAGAACAATATTTTTTGAGGTTGCAGGAAACTCTGTGAGATGACTGTTTACTTGAAATAAGACCAGATACAAAGCCCAATATACTCATGCCCAAGTCCTCTTGAGGTATGAGGAGTGCAGGGCTCGGATACCTTTTCATTACTTCAATAGCTTAAAGCTCCATCTCTGATAGTACAAACTGAAGTTCCTGCAGAGAGATCCACATCAGCTTTTATCAACTCAGCTTATATACCAATAACTGCAAAGACAGAGAAACAGGTAACCCAGAGCTGGTTTTAACAACAGTTGCAACAAGTAATATGGTCTATATTTCAGTAGCTACTCAGCTTTGAAATCTCTGTTGTCATGACTAGATGGCTGTCTTGCCAACTCCACTACCTGATTTAGACATATGCCTATACTGTTTGTGAATAGTGTAAGCAGTTATCCATATGCAGGTGGAGGTGAGCCTACTCCCAGCTAAGTCTGTGCTATGTCAGGAGGATAGGAAAGTTGTGTAACCCCTGACAAATTGTATTCCTCATGCCTTGCTGGGCTGCTGCTGCTTCTCAGTGCAAGATGACTTGGGCTCAGGCTGTTGCTTTAGCATAGAGGGAAGATTTACCCCTTACTTCATGCTGCTGAGAGTGAACAGCCTAGTTATGGTGTTCTGTGATACTGGGGTTCTTGGTAGCTGAATAGGTGCATTGGATTTTTATTCCTTTCTCCATCTTTATGCAGGGCAGACAGACCTGAAGCACTTATGTTTCCAAGGTGGGTAGCAGGTAAGTGAAGTGAAGAATATAAATCCTACAGGGCTATGGAAAAAAAAATAAAGCACTTGGTAAAATAGAAGCTAGGAAAAAAAATAAATACAAATCAGTAATCTGCCACCAGGCACCTGCTGGCATTGTCAGTGAAATTTGATAGGAGTAGTATACTGAGCCCTAGTTTTTGCAAGTGCTTTTTTTCCAAAGCCTGTTATAGGTCTGTCTGCATGTTTATTTATTACTGTCTTCATAGCATTTCATTCATACTTTTTAAGTGATTCTGAAAAGCATGAGGTTTAACATCCACAGGTCTGATGTCATGCTTTAACCTCCAAAAGAGAACTAGCAAGGGCAGCAGCTGAGTGACATTTTTCACATTATTCCAGCAGTGTCTCTGACTCTTCCTGGAAAACTGACTGCTTGAGGGTGAGAGGAAGAAGTCACCTGCACACTCGCACCATTGGTCCTTGACCTTTCTATTGACAATATCCACAAGGTGTCCTTTCTGACAGCTGCAGCCACAGAGCCGTTTTGTGATAGGAACACATGTCCAGGCTGAAATCATCAACTCATTTCATCTAAGCTGCTGAGCAGCTATCAGAAAGTTAGCACCTTTTGGCTGCTCAAACAACTGCTCTGGTTTTGAACTAGTGTCCTTTTGGTGACAGGCTCTCATATCCTATTACCAATTCCCAAGCCATCCACCTCCTATGAACACATGCACACTCAAAAATAAATTACATATAAATGTAAATGACTCTGACGTGCCAAGTGATAGAGATGTGACCTTCACCTGGGTTGAGTGGATTGAGTGAGACAGTATGAACTGGAGGTAAGCTGACACCTACAGCTTTGTTGTCTTGGCAGTTTCAGAAAGAGACTCAAGCCTCAGACCCTTGCTGCCCTTTGCTTCCCTTCACCTGCACCTTCCTCATGGACAATAAAAATGAGACATAATACATCACTTTTGTGATGGCTCTATTTTCAGTTGAAACAGGAGATCAGGATCTTGCAACGGCTTGTGAGATTTACATTCATCTGCTGTACAAAGTTGTTAGGAAGCTGTAGTTTGGGTCACTTCAAAGTACTTTTATTTTGAAAAATTGGCCAGAACTTCAGCTGGTGTACATCAACACAACTCTGTGCTTTAGCAGAGCTGATTTACTCCAGCTGAGGATATGGCCTCATATCATATGGCTGTTTTTTAACTTAAAAGTATATTATGCTGCCAAGTACAAGATAGGCAGACGCAAAGTTCAGCATGAGAGTAAAGGAGAATTCTTTGTAGGAAGATCTTGTTCCTCTATAAAGACATTTATAGCAAATGATTAAGAAATTATGTGTCCCTACATTTTCTAAGCATGCCATGTTTGGATATAATTGTGTTACTTTGAATATTATTACTTCCATTTACAAAGTGAAATTCCAGCCCTGCTCTTTGAAAATTTGTCCCTTCATACTCAGTAAATCATAATTATACTGTCACAGCGGTTACCAGTGGACCCTGAGGGTCAGTGGACTACTTCTAAGGGAATCACAAAAGGTAACTAAGAATATCAAACCTATTGTTAATAATCTTGAATTCATCATGCAAGGATGTGCAGCACCACTGAAAAATGTTTTGGGGATTGTAATTTGTAAAAGGCTGGAAAGTGCTCTCAATTAAGTCATATTTCCTTCCATCTTTCTTGGTTTTTTTCATGTTCTGTTCCTATTTTATTTTCAGTCTCTTTCTGATGGCATGTTTATGTTTTTCTTCCTTTCACAAGACAGGAGCTTGTCTTTAGAATTATGTAACCTACACCAAGGCATCAGTGAACATTAAGAAGCTATCCTCATCCTCAGAGCTTTAGAAGCGGCTATCAGTGATGGCATCTGAAGAAAGATTTTAAGACAGAGCCATCTGTCCAGATGTAATATTCCCATCCCGACAAATCAAGTGCTTTGTGTTGTGCTTGTGCTTCTTAGAGCTTTGGTTTTCTTTGGTTTCTGCCATAAAAGATCATAGTTCTTTCAGTTGAGCATGTGCCTTATATGAGAGTGGTGACCCTGATGAAATCCCTACCAGAAACCCATAGCAAAGTACTGAATGGATATTTATAGTAAAAAGATAATTTCTCCATCAAAGAACATATAGTCTAGACAAAGTGCCTTTAGCAGCTCCCTGACACACTGCTGATCTGTGTAAACGGAAACTCTTTGTCCCCATGCCCTTTGTGCTGTGTCCAAATCCTACCATCAGCAAAGCATGCAGCTCTCTGAAGGAGCTTACTTTTTTGTGTCCTTTGCTTCTCCCTGGATGCTAATAGCTTAGCTGGGACAGAGGGAACGCATTTTCTTCAAACACCTCATCAAACAAGGACTTCAAAAGAACCCCTCACTTCTTACCAGTTATTTTGAAATTGGAGTCAATTTAGAATTTCCAGGACAGATTCTCACACTGGTTGATATATACATTGTTGAATCCAAAATCCATATAATGAACACCAGGATGTGTAGAAATGAGGATTAAATGCCCATATCATTAACAGAATGGTAACTTATTCTTACTTTGATTGTAAGGGAGAAACTTTGCTGCTAGAAACTCTTCAGTCAGGAGCAACAATTTGTGTGAGGATTGGATAGAAGGTAAAGACAAGATAATACATCTGAGGTTTCATTCACAGCTTCTGTAAGTGAAATGTATTTATTAGCAGGGTAGTAACCCTCCAAGGGATATGAAAGTATTCGACAACTAAGGTGTCAGGAATAGCTGATCAAATAAAGCGATTTTTTTAATTGCTTGTTTACCAAGACATAATAACAAAAATCTGCCCATTTTCAGTAGGAAAATGGCAACGTATTCATTAGAAGTAATATCCCACACAACCTTTTTCTTTTTTTTTTTCCACAAAAGTGAGGATACTTTGTCTTTTCTCTCTCCTCTGCTGACAAATAGAAAAAAAACCCAAAAGAATGTAAAGGAGGAAGAGGGGAAGAACAGGGAAAAATATATGTGGAAAGGCAAAAATAGTAATATCCCAAAATAAATGTTCCTGTTTCCACTGCAAGACAAAATAATTTTGAAGGAAATAAAAAAATTCTGAATTTACTATTCAGAAATATTTTTGAAAGAAAACCATCTCCCTTACCAGACATATTTGTGGTGTATATCAACAAGGGGTTCAGCAACAACACGATTAAAATTCTTTTGAAAAAAGGTTGAGACTTACAACTTAGATGTGAAATTGCAATGGAAAAAACCCCCTCTGAACATATTTCACTATCCACCTAGAATCCTGTTAAAGGCTGCAAGATGTGGTTATAATACCATATAAAACCATTCCATTTTCCTTCCCAGTTATGTATTCACAACTTCTCCGTTTGGGACTGGCTAGAGCTGTTGTGTAAGTTGCATAGTAAACTGGATTGAGAAAATAATCTGACTAAAAGTTAAACCAGGAAAATAAGAAATTTCCAGTTTTCTCACAAAACTATTATGTGATTGTGTAAGTCTTGACACAAGACAACAACCTAATATTCTGTCTCAAAATATCTTGGCCTTTTGTGTGGGCCTTGTTCCATATTTCACACAGAATCACAGAATCCCCTGTGTTCGGCTTTGGTGAGGCCGCACCTCAAATACTGTGTTGAGTTTTGGGCCCCTCTCTACAAGAAGGGCATTGAGGTGCTGGACACCATATAGAAGAGGACTACCAGGCTAGTAAAAGATTTGGAACACATCTTCTATGAGGAATGGCTCAGGGATCTGTTTAGCCTAGAGAAAAGAAGGCTCAGGGGAAACCTTATTGCTCTCTACAATTACTTGAAAGGAAGTTGTAGCAAGGCAGGGGTTGGTCTGTTCTCCTTAGTGACAAGCAATAGAACAAGAGGAAAGGGCCTCAAGTTGTGTCAGGGGAGGTTCAGGCTGGATATGAGGAAGAATTTCTTTACTGAAAGGGTTGTCAGGCATTGGAATGAGCTGCCAGGGAGGTGGTGGAGTCACCGTCCCTGGAGGTGTTTAAGAGACAGTTGGATGTTGTACGTAGGGACATGGTCTAGTGGTTAATAGGGCTGGGACAAAAGCTGGGCTCAATCATCTTAAAGTTCTCTTCCAGTCGAAATGATTCTATGATTCCATGATTCTATGATTCTATGATTCTATATTCTGTGAATGGCAGAGATTGGAAGAAACCTCTAAAGAGTTTTCATCTAGTGCAACTCCCCAGCTTTCAGTCACATCTTTTGGATGTGGAATTACCCTGGAGAAATTTGGGAAATTGGGTTTTCTGTAACGTACATGATGTGACCTGACGTGAAGTTGACACAGGACCTTTTCATAGGTAACAGGCAACACATTTTTTTAAGTGAGAACTATACTTTTGCCTTGACGTTGTTTGAATGTGTTGACTTCACTGGAGCTACCTCTTGCATATCACAGCAAGTGAGGAAGTATGTGGTGCTGAGCCTCATAATTCTTTAAGGGAAAATGAAAAAAAACCTGCACCTGACTTCATGAATATTTAACAAAATAAACTATGCAAATATATGTGCCCCTATAAGCAGCATAGCAGCATCTGTGTGAGGACCAGGTGGACAGAGATGTTAGACGTGTATATCTTTTAAATCGACATAGGTAATCAAGAGAGGCATCATGCAGTAAGCCACCCTTGATCTGATTTTTAACCATCACACACTGCTGCATGCCATTTACCCAGACTGGGGTGAATGCCTGGCCTAAATGACTGGCCCCCAGTACATACAGAAGATTTTTTTGTGTACTTGAATGTGCTTTCACATAATTTTTCACTGTGTCCATCTGCACCTTTTTATTTTTTAATGTATTCCTTCAGTACTATTAGTGAGGCAGTGCAGTGCCATTTTTCTAAGGTCCTGAATGTTTACTTCTCCAGGTAGGGTGATTACAGGCATGATGGAATGATGTCTTTAGTCAAGTGTAGATCTTATCTTCCCATGTAACAAGGTAGCCTAATGAAATGAGTTTTATTCAAAGACCTTGTCTCATAACGCTTCAGGAAAACATGATAAATTGAATGATTCTTTTAGCAAATGCATCACACAAAGCACTGGCATATTGCTTATGAAGTTTAATTTTGTAATAGTTCATGGGGTATAATATACCTGTAGCTATTTCAGTGGAATGAATTTTACAGGCTCATTACAAAAGCAGAACTGTTGTCCCAAAATATTGCTTTTCTTGTTGAACTGTTGCTTGGACTCAGGGCAATTTACATGTAAAACCTCCAAGGAAACACTACATCTTACTTTTTAATTTTTTCCTTCTTATTGTGATGTTATTATGAACTATGGCGAAACTCTTTTATTTAAGTAGTGAGAGTCTAGCTGTTGTTATTGACCAAACATTGCAGAACAAATCTAAATCCAGAAATAAATATTTCTTTTTAAACTAAGAAAAGTTTGGTCACTTACCACCTGAAAGAATGTAAAACTAAACAAAATTAAAAATACTATGATTTGGACACAGTTTTGTTTTCTTTGATCTCAGATATGATGTTTTTACCATTTCTTAAGACATATATTAACTTTAATGGGAAGATGTCTGATCCAATTTACTTATGAAAGTTAGAAGTTACTCTCTGGATCAACTATGTTTCCAATAGAAATTCTACATTCCCATTACTGTAGAATAGTGCGCAATGTGGTGAAACTAGGGGTGACCTTTGAGTGCACATTGCTTGTCCTTCATTGTCCATTTGTACCCTCCTGGTCTTGTCTCTAACTGTGGTGGGCCATAGCCCAAGAGAGCATTTGTTAATCCTCTATGTGCAAAACTTTCAGTCTGTCCAGGATTTCCAAGTACATTCTCAGGAGCAATGTGATGAGTGTTGGCACGAACACAATGTTCCACCTCCTACTTGCATAAAGACTCTTTTCCTGCTTTATCAGATCTGTCACTTTTGTATGGCTTGGCTGCTGGAAACAAATGTAAATGTCGACAGTATAGTTTGTTTTAGTGACCTAGTGATCTGCATAGATATAATCTAAGTGACATAAGGTTTGGCAAATTATGTAGTCAGTGTCTCCCAATCCCTGAAGACTGGTACCATAACCATTCCACTATGTACCCTCTCTTAAATAGGGGAGTGTATTTTAAAGTACACTGAGTTGTTGTGCATACAATGGCAGTTCCTGGAGACTGCTAAACTGACCCTTCAGCGTGTGCTGTGCACATATTCAGGTTGTGTACTCACTACCTTTTCAACCAGTAACCAATGTGAGAGCAAGAACTAATAGATCCAGGTCTTGCCCCTGTATTGGGTTGGGAAGCAAGAGGCGTAGATTCCTAGACCAGGGATCTCTAAAGCACTCCCAGGTAGACCTCTTTGGACATAGATTTATAGTTTGGACATAGATCTATAGTCTATAGGCCGTGGGGACTGTCAAAACAGACTGGGTTCATTATTTTTCCCTATCTTTTTCTCAGCTCTATTAATTTTTCCTTGCTTTTCTCTTCCCTAAAATATCCCTAGAATTAGAAGGACTGAAAAGTACCAATGACGAGTTTGTGGAAGAAGGATCAAAGAGAAGGGTTGAAGTCCATTTAAATCAATGTGAATTTTTCAAAAGTTTAGAATACCACAGGTTTTTTTTTTGTGCTCTCATTCTATGTTATTTTAATCACAGTAATCTCTAGAAGAGCTTAGAAAAAATGGGAGTCTCACTCTGTTAGCCATTGCCTATGTGGCACTGGCCACATCTTCAGCTTCATTGGATTCATTGGATTCGTGCCAAGACTGAACAGTAAGGCTCTAAACCTACCTCTGCTGCAAACATCTTATGGCATAGGAAACACCTGGCATCAGGAAGCTCAAATCTGGAGCCTTCACATTTTAACATAGCAGAAATACTCATTACTGTTAACAGTAATGCTACAGCAGGGGAGTTGAATGATTTGCCCTAAGTCATGCAGCGAGCTGTGGCAGGACTGGGTCTCCAGAGGCAGACTCTCAGTCCTTTTCTGTCTCTTTGACAAAATGCTCTGTCTGAGCGTTATACCATTCATGAAACCAGTCTTAACTGCAGTTTCAAAGTTTTGGGAGTGGGTGGGAGAAGCCCATGGGCACATTAACTAGGAAAAGCAAGTGTGGTACCTTTGTTGGAGCCTGAGTGCACACTTGAAATGTTCTGAGTTCTGAGGAGCAAAAGACTGAAAAGCAGTCAGCTGTAATTTAATCTCAATTCATATTATTTGATCTAGTTATAATGAGATACAATTCTAAACTGATTATTACAGACCTTACATTTTTGTTTCTTGAGTGAATAAAACAGAACTTCAGTATCTAGACTTTGAACACTGAAATCTGTCAAATATATACATTTATATGAATTCTTTTAAATAAATCTACAAATTACATTTAGTTTGAAAACTTGGACTCTCAAGATTATTCAATCTCTTTATCCATTGTTTATCTTGTTGAAGGCATTGAAAAATACTGTCTTGTACAATTTGAGGTCTACTTCTCCTAATCTTTCCAAAGAATTGGTTAGGATGTCCCTGCCATTCTTAAATGTCCATACATCTCTTATTTTATCCATGAAACTCTTTATCAATACACTTGTAGTATCACTGAACATGGTGGAATTTATCATGCAATAAAGGAGTTAAAAATAATGAAGGAATTGAGTTTGAAATCTGTATAATGCATGTACTGTATTGCACATATATGCCACAGTCAGTATCTTTAATCACATTTGGTGTTTCTGTCGGTCTGCATAGAATTCACAATTTTTTTCTTCTGTAGCTTCAATTAGTGTTTAATGAACTTAGTGAGAGTTAATTATTAAAAAGTGACTTCAGGGGTCAAGCCTGTTTTACTTAGATCCACAAAGACGCAGCATGAGTGTGGTTTTGCCACTATGAAAATTGTAGTGAAAAGCTCATTATTATTTTTTTAATCAAGGAATAAAAAACTGACCAGTCTAAGTATCCTTTCCACAACACATTCTCCAGTATTATTACTATACATATTTATAAATCAGCAATCTATCCTCTGTTCAGGTATACTACTCTTACAAATCTAACAGCAAGCATCCATTTAAGTCTGACAGCATCGTTCAGTTCTTTTTATGTTCCTCCTCCTTGCTGATTTAAAAATGATACAAAATTGAAGTAGACTGCAGTAAGTATAGTGACAATATGTTATTTTCCCATTAAGTACTCTGAGATGTGTCTTATGTGCCTAGCTTCAATGCTTGTGATAATTAAACACTAGGAAGGGGTGCTGAGTGTAATTTTTTTTTAATGACATCAGAATCACAATGTTAATTCAGAGTCAATATGCCTACCACATTTTAGATTCAAATCTGTAATTTTTTACAGCACTCCCCTTTTAGTATTAGAGCTGATATATCTATATTTCTCTTCCATCTGACCTGAGTAATGTCTGAGCTGTTAAGTAGTGTGCTGCTTTCTCCTGACCAAATGGGGAGCAGTGAGTTCTCCCTTTCCCTGCCTCAATAAGGACAGAGACAGCAAAAAACTCCTGTATGCCTCATTTCTTCCCATACCCTATGACTACCTGTTTAGGCAGGATTAAGGGCAGCTTTGTCAAGCTGACCTGTGCTGCAGTAGTGCCTTTGTATCACCCTCCTGATTGACTATTCCAGGGCATGGATAGATTCAGCTAATATATGTGGCTCTTCTGCACAGGAATATGCCTCAAGTCATACCCCAGCTTTCACTAATATTGTTAAGCTGATTAATATTACATGTCTGGTGATAATGTTGAAGATATTCATATTTAGCCTACTGATCACTAATACTCTAAACAGTAATGGAAGCATATTTTATGTTTATATTGACAAGAGAGAACTGTGACAACGAGCTCTTTGTGCCTGACATCCAGAGAGGTCAAGCTCTCATTAATCTTCTGCTGTATTCAAGGATCACTGTTGGTCGCTGCTTGGAAGATTCGGAACTGTCACTGCAATGTCTGATGAAGACCAAAGTCAATCTCCTTTGCATGTAGGAATTAGGTAGAGATCAGAACCAAGACTCAGACATCTGACCTTTAGGTTTTCAACTCATCCTTACATTACAGACCCACAGGATGCATTTCACTGGACGTGCCAAGGCAATTTAGACGAAAATTGTGTACTACATGTGGTGTTTGTTGTCATGTTATTTGTCTGAGTCCCCACAGCTGATCTGTGGAGGGATGATGAATGTTTTGTTATGATGAAGCCTTGATAATTTCAGATGAATTATTAAGCGCTGACAATAAATGAGCATCAAGATGCAAACAAATAAGCAATGACAAGGAAAGGCGAGAGAGAGGGGTAAGGAAAATAGCAAGGTTTCCTGAGGATCGGACAAAAATGTCTCTTTGGGATTATTTTGACTGGTGTCATCTCTTCCTTTTATTTAGGAGCAATTTCTTTCAAAGCAATAAATATTTGAAAACTTCATATTTATTAAGTGTTAATTTTACCCCTAGGCCTTTTGAGCTAAAAGTTCAAAACACAATGCTGGAAATATACACAGGCTCCATCTGTTCATCTCCTGCTGCATGCTTTGAAAAAAGTCACCCAAAGCCTTTATTATTTCTATTGCTGCCATTTTTTTCAGTTTTTGCATCCTTGCTTTAACTTTCAATTTCTGTACCTAGGTCTTTGTCTGTAGGTGACCTCTTCAGTAGCCTGTACAACTATGGCTTGTCACTCATCACAGCTCCAGGAAGTCAGGCCATCACCAGGAGAAGACCACTTTCCATTTCTAATTATGGCCTGTGGGTAGGGATCTATATTCAGGACTTTGTCTCACTTCAGTCCACAGAGGATTTCACATTGATGTCACCAGAAAATTGCACACAAACATGAAGGATAGCAAACAGCTTTTTACAGGAAATAAATAGATATCACTGTTATTTAGGTGTCCTGTTTGGGATTTAGCATGTGGACACAATCTAGATTTATGAAATGCTATTTTCCATGTTTCTCTCCTATCCTCATTCTCATTCCTCTGTTTCATCCTTTTCTGCCTGTTTTGGTCCACCTCTTAACACTTTTATACAGCATTTCACTTTCTCCAGCACTTCACCAAACTTCCCCTGTCTCATAGGCTGAAATAATCAGAATTTGAATAATCAGTGTTGGCACTTTTGAGTGTCATCATTAGGGGTTAGACTTAATCCCTTGGGAGGAACTGAGCCCTTGAAATTCACGGTTTGCAGAGCATTGTCTGCATGTTCAGCACCACAGGGCTTACAGTTTGCTTTTTTTTTGAGGATTTTTTTTGGCAATTTTGGGGCTCATTTAAAGAGAACAACAGTCTAGGTTTGGCAGAACATCTATCAGAAAAACACCAAGCCAGTCAAATCCAATGAATAGGATACAAGCAGGATCTGCTTTGAAAGTCTTTTTTATTTTTCTTCTTTTCCCCTTGGGAATTAGGCTCCCAATTGTAGTAAGCAAAAGCACTATGCATCTGCTATTTTGATGCTTCTGTAAACAGGGCTATTTATTTATGTGAAACATGGATTTAGATGTAACACTTCAAGCTCCAAGTCTACCATATCCTTTTTGGTCTTGCTGAGAGTAGGCAAGAATTTCTTCTCATATGAAATAAAAAAACTTGCAAGTTCTTGTGTTTTGGGTGATGGTTCTTTCCCAATTTTAAAGAAGGCATCACTGACATTTAATTGTACTGCTAAAGCTGAACTTCCTAAACATTATCAAAATGACTTGGAGAGGCCTCATCCACTGAGAGACCTGGCCTGTTAGCACTGTACTCCATGACAGGTAAAAGAAACACTTGTCCTAGATATATTAGATCTTAGTGCAAAGCCAGGGTATGAATTAAACTATGTATGAAGGTAAAACCTCAGGGACAGTATCACCGTCTTTCATAGGTAGACAAAAAGAGAAGCTGCTTTTGAGGAAAGGCTTGAACAGGCAAAGTGTCATCCTGGGAGGTGAAATTGGTCTCATTAGTTAAGAAATGAAAAAGGCAGTGGAAAGACTTTTGCTTTGGAAGAAAACTGATGTTTCCTAATTTTAAAGCCACACTAAACAATATTATTGGTAAGTTGCGCTCAGGATGTTGATTATCATAAACAGCTGTTGTTTGATAACACTGGATTTTGTCTGGAAAGATCTTGTGAGCTCCAGTCCTAGGACTTCCTAGTACAAATCACTTCAGTCAGATCACTCTGAGTTTACTTTTTCCCTACGTGCAGATTTTTTGTCTTTTGCAGTCCAGTATTTCCTCATGGGACCTGCACCAATCCAGGCAGACTACCTTCTGTGGCACAGAGGTATTCAGCCTTTCTTAATGGGCATGTGCTGGTTCAGGTAGGCTTCCTCTGGCTCAGGAGTGTCCCTGTCTTCCTCATTCAGGCAGTGTTGAGTCAGGATCTCTGTAGCCTTAAACTGAGGTATCCAGCTGAGTCCTGGAAAGTTTGAATCTTCTCTGCAGAACAGAGTGAAGCTAAAGACACTTCTCTGACAACATCTCCCATGGGATGACAGAAAGTTATAAAACACAGAGCAAGTGGGAGAAAGCTAGATGTTACCAAAGTCTCTGTCTTGAGACTACAGAAGTGATACAGTCTCAAATAGATCAGTTTGGATTTTTTTTTCCCCAAGTATTAACCATTCCTGAGGACCACGGCATCTTTCCCAACATCTGACTTGTTTCTCTTCTAGGTGTTTGTCTCCCCCAGGGCTACAAGACCTTTAAAGGGTAGTCCTTTGTAACTCTTTAAGAGTGGGGTTGCCTCTCATAGTCACCCTTCTCTTTCTCTTAAAGGGAATGGGCTTCTTATTACAGTTGTTACTGACTAGCTATAATGTCTTTATGATCAGGAATCTAAGTTTCTTTAACAGCTTTTTAAAATTCTAGACATAGGAGTTTTGGTGAAAAGGATTGTGAAAAGATCAAGAAGTCTTTTAATTAAGTGTATACATTCCCCTTTATATCCTGAGCTGGTCTTAAACTTGGGATCAGGACCCCACTGTTCAGATTCTAACTCCAATTATTCAACTGAACAGAATGTTCTTCCTACCATTAGAAATGTTAATAACAATGATTTATCATAATTTCACCTTTAAAGGGAATAGCGAGAAAAGATAGGTGAAAACAGGTTAATATAAGGGAAAATGGCTGACTCCAGATTTGACTTAAAGCTTAGTAAAAGGAAACCATTTTTTCCTTTAGAAGAAAATGTGTAATTTTAACAATATAGCTTTAGTGGCATATACGTTTTCTTTGTGTTAGATTTTCCTTTTGTTTCATCAGCTCTTAAGACATGACAAACCTGTTCTCAGTACACAGCACCCAGTGCTAGGCATCTTATACCCAGGAACCTGTCTCATTTCCCCTTTTCCAATTTATACTACTGCAGGATGGGGTAACATATTGAGTTATCCGTCAAGCTATTAGGCTGGGTGTAACTATTTTTAATAAAATACCACAAAATGATAGAAAAAAAATATTTGAAAGATGAGGATTTGACCTCTTTACATGTGTTATAGATTCTGAACACGATGTGCAAATGGTAAATTCTGAAAAGTTATCTTCCATATAATGTCATTTCTGCAGAACTCTCTTGCCTCAGGGTTGTGAATTATTGTGCTGTGAACATTATAGGAGAGATTATTTACAATAAATCGTGTAAAACCCCAAATGTTTTGCAATCAGAATATGTCAAACACTGAGGAATGAGGAACCCACTTTGGTTTATAACTTCCTTCAAGTATGAGCCAAAAACTGTACAGTACTGTACCTAATAGAAAAGCATCTAGACCAATCTCTATAAATACTTATCACAGTTCCATAAACTAACCTATTAGAAGCACTTGACATTTTCATTTATACCTGTAAAACTGGTGAAAAAAGTTACATAGGCTGAGCTTTTTAATGCTTTCTCAACATTTTTCACACACAAAATAACTGATAATATACTCTAAAGAATTGTTCATATAATCTTTTGGCTGACCGTCTGTTATCTGAAATATGGTTTATCTGAATAATATGAGTTATGCTTCCTCCAGTTCCCAGTTGATAGTGTTAGAGGCATTCTTGTTTATTTTCTCCAGTGCAGTTTGTGTGCTGTAAAAATCTACTGGAATATTTCCAGGTAATAATGTAATAGGAGCCTTCATGGTACTCATGAAATTAATATAGGATCTTACATTTGTAAAATGTTATTTTTTTCTGCCAAAAGGTCAGGAAATTATTTCTGACACATATCCTATCTGCAATATTTGATATATATTTAAGGCTGCTTTTTATGATGTGTACCGACATAGGAGTTTAAAAAGATAAGCAAAAAACACTCTGCTGGAAAGAACGTGGGCAAGTAGGTCAACCCCCACCTTCTCTTGGACTGCCCCAGCTTGAGTATTTTCGTGACAAATGCAGAAAACTTATTAGAAAACATTTGGGAGATATTTTTGAAAGAAGTTCACTATACTCAGGAATGGTAACAACACTCTTAAGTCTACTGAAAACAGAAATGGTAAGTTAGAATATTAGCATTAACAGCGGGAAGTATATACCAACATTTTTGAATGGTACAATTGTGAATGTAAATAAAATATGAGATGTGTAAGATGTGGAACGGATCACAGGACAGATTACTTCACCCTTAAAACCTTTTGAAGAAATGTTGGACCTGAATTGAGTGAGTAAGAAGCATAAATGACATACAGAACCTCATGTTAAAACAGGACAGAGTTTTATGCACTGCTGATACCACATCCTTCGCTAGCACAAACTTATGTCTCTCCTACTTTACGGAGAATTTACAGACTGCTTTGCTGAACGTGGGTGTGGAGATGCTTAAAACATAAGCATAAGGGTAATGAATGGGACAGTTTCTGCACCTGACTCACAAAGACTCAAACACTCAAAATAGCTCTCTGCTGCTCACCTCAAAGCAGTCTTTTTAGAAAGAAAGAAAGAAAGAATTAAAGGTTACCTGGGAAATCCATTTTTTATCAATCACCTGCGTCTATCAGTCATGTAGATGTAGCATTTCAATGGAAAGAATGAAGGCTTGCAAACTAGTATTGATTATAATGCCACATGTCTGCAGCACCACTTAGATTCCAGACAGTGATCCCAGCCTGGCTCGCTGCAGTTGCTTTCTGAACAGCCCATAAAGATGCACGCTTGATGAACACTTTCCACTTCTGCTCTTATTTCACACCAAAGACAGTAGCATACACAGTGTACACAGCTGCATGCATTATATTGTCTTGCCTTATTTTGCTTTTAAAAAGAATATTGAATTTAAGGTCAAGCTTTTAGGATTAAGAACTCATGCTTTTCTATGCAGTCTCTTTTTATAGCTTGGTCAGGACTCTACCCTTTTCAGTAAAACCTAGGAATTTGAACTTTCAGCAAGTCTGCTTACATATGACCAAAGGAAACTAAGCAATTGTCTTGGAAGCACACCATGTATGTTCTTATCCTACAGTGTACAGAAGAGTGGATGTTTTAAGAGAAATTATATAGAAACAAATTTACAAGTGTTATTATAATCCCACATGCCAAATCTGACATTAAATGGTTAAAATTAGCTGCTAAATACCCCACATTCTTAAATTATCAGGTAAAATACCAATATGTAGAAGTAAGACTTGTGACTTCCGTGTAGGGAAACAAGTACTAAGGTTTCATTTTTATTAGTCTTGCAGGAATTTTGATGAAAAATGTAGCTTGTAAAATTTGCAATGGTATTTCAGTTTGATCTGAGTAGAACAGAGGTGCATTTCTAGTCAGCCTGTAGAATATACTGATACTAACAGCATTTTACTATCCAACTCATTTTTATCTTATTTAGGAACTTCTATGCCAATGTTTTTGACAAAGCTGCTGAAATGCTTTGGCCAGAGAGCAAATATTTTTTACCTCACACAAAAAATGGTGTTCAATGACAAGCAAATCATGGAGTTATGCACAATTTTCTGCGGTATTTTGAGAAGAAATTTATCTAGAAAGAAAGTCTAAGTTGTCACGCAGAAGAATAATCCTCAGTGCATAGGTAACCACCACAAAGAATGGCAAGTTGCAGGTTACTAGGAACAAAGCAGTGCTCCATAAAATGCATAGCATGTTACATTACAGGTAAATTATATGAGCAGAAGACATATTCCATATTTTTTATCTGTCCTTCAGAGAAGATATTTCTTTCTGTTGATGATTGCCTTTTTAGTTGTTTGGAAAATGATTTTAGCTGCTGTGTGGACTGTAGGAAGCAGCAACTAACTTTCCTTGTCAAAAGTCTATAAAGACTGCAGTATTTACCCTGGTATTTTTTCTAACTTGGAAGGGGCTGTGTGCCAGTATCGTTGACAGGGATGCACAGGCACCATTCATCAGCACTTACATGAAACCAGCAGTGGTTTCTCAAGACCACGCTCATGTTTTGGTTCTAGGTTTGGTAGTCACCTTTACTTATGGACTACTTCTCTCTGGTGACTGATGGGAGTGTCTTCACCATAAGGACCTTCTATGATGTGTGGGGAAGAGTTACAGGCCTTAAAAGAGACATGTAGTCCATCTAACAACCCATCTCCTAGAGATGAGTACTTGTCAGAAGGAGATTGAGTAGAGGAGTCCACACAAGTAGGTGCTTCAGTTAAATTCCTGAAGTTATCTGGGTAAATCCAGATCCTTTCCACTAGGACTACTCTTTAAAAAGTTTTCAGCCCTTAAAGATTTTTTTTTTTCATTGTTGAGAAAAGGCAGAGCTACGGTGTCAGAGTTGTGTCCCTCATCCCTCCCCCTCTACATTTTATATTCTCTTATTAAAGAAAACAAAATGGTTTGGAAATTTATTCCAGACACAAGATATTTTTCCTTAATGTATATTTCTGATGCAGCCACATGCTGGGCTCTTTACATTAAACACATTTGGCTATTCAAGTTTACTTTTAGAAACAATCTGCTTTGTTTTCTGCTCTTAGTTTTGGTGGGGTTTTTTATTATTATTTTTAAAATCATGAGTTTACTTTTTGTACATCTTGTCCTTTTAAGGAATCCAGGCATCTTCTTCCATCTCCTATTGTTTATTTAGTGCTTCATGGAAACACAGTGATCTTCACAGCCAGCAGCCTGTTGTCAACCTCTTTGGGTTGCCTCTGGCACCGTAATTTTTAAAATGATGATTTCCATTCATTAAGAGGTAACTTAATTTCAGTTTGTATTAATCTCATTCAGCTTTAACTGTCTGAAGTTAAAATATCTATGCCAAGCTACTAATATGGGCTCCTGAACTTAATGGAGTGAAAGGGATTTCCAGAAACTTACCCACCTCACTACTGTTGCCCCGTGGGACCCTCTCCATTGTCTCTGAGTGGACTCTCCCTGCTCATGTGTTTTCTATTTCCAGGTTGACCTTCATAAGGAAAGGGTAAGAAGACTATTTTATCATAAATTCCCCAACATACATACTATACTGTATGGGTGGTGCTTTGGCCCAAGTCCTGTTTGTTTCAGTTTAGCTTAAGTCTCTTCCTAGCTGCCACCTACTAAACCTAGATTTTCATTAGGTATAGAATTGCTTACACACACTTTTGCACCTGGTGAATTAAAAGGATGATAAAACCCTGATTGAGTTGAGTTGGTGCAACTCTAAGTACAAACATCTCTAATCACTTCTCTGATTCTCCTTTTTGCATCTAGGGTTTTGTTTTGTTTTTTTGTTTGTTTGTTTTTTGCTTTGTTTTTTTTTTTTTTTCTGTAAAAGGCTGCTTAGGGGCATAGATTTTGTGTTGGCCAAAGGCTAAACACTTCTAATGTTGTTTTTCATTCTCAAGACCACATGCACAGTATATTTCTTTAGCAGTTTTACTCTTCCAAATTCCCTTTGTGTTATTATAGGTTCCCTCTAAGGATCGGCAAAATAATGTGGGAAGGATATTAGTGATATGGAGGCTTGCTTCAGGGTTATCTTTAGATATCTGGGTCGAACTCTGCAAGTGAGATACTAAACTCGACCTGAGAGTATCAATACAAGAGCAAGAGAAAATGCTCTTTAAAAATACCTTGTACTCTTTTTGTTCTAGGACATGAGAAGGAAAAGAATCAAGCTCTACAGGTCCTGTTGCAACACAACTGACTTCACTGAGCACACTGCGAGCAGCGTAAGGTTACATGTATCTCATTTAAAACAGTGAAATACCTGTCACAAGGTGTACAGACAGTGCAGCACAGGTACAGTGCAACAGGAGGTACAAATAACTGCCAGTTTTGTACAAAGTCATCCTGAGTAATGATGATAATAGTCATACTATCAGATTCTTTGACCGTGGTATATATAATAATAATTTTACAACAACTTAGAGAAATGATGATACAATAACACTGTATATGCAAGACTTAAAGAAATCAATTCTCTGATATTTGCTATGTATTCTATATCTCCTACATGTCTGGTATTTCATCAATGAGCTAGTAAAAATTCAGTTTTATAATTATGCCTCACTCTGAGGTCCACAATGAGCCCAGTTATTTTCAGAGCTTAAAGCCAGCTTTCCCTAATGCTTGTGCAAGGAGCTAGGTATTGCCCTACTCTTAAGACTGAATGAGTGAGTCTAAAAAGTTTACAAGAGCTCTCTGAGATTTATACCAATAAAAATCTGTTTTTTCTCTTTTTTTTAACAGTAAAAATCTGTAAGTAAAACAAAGTATGCACTTTAAAGGTGTAAAGCTTAGGTTATTGGGCCATTTGTAATTTTTTTTGGCAAGGTTAAGTACTGCATGTTTTTCAAGGAAACTTTATAGTTTATTTCAGGAGAATTTGGATATATGGAAATCTCTAATATTTCCTTTTGTCTTCTAAGCTCTTCTACCACAGAATAGTTTAAAAGAATCATTCTATTTTCAAAATAAAAATGTAAATATCCTTTTGATGTAGTTTGGACATAAAGAAATATGCTTTTTTTCTTTTTGAGTGTTTGTTCCTTCAATTAGCTAGTCTTGCCCAATAAATTTTAGAGTTTTGTTACCAATAACTAATGAAGAACAGGTAACAAAAGCCACAACAGCATCTTGTACTCATTAAGAATTGGATCAAGCTAGCTTGCACATCACATGAAGCACGCCGTCGCATATAGAAAGCAAGAAGTGTCTGGGGCAGCATGCATTACTAATTAGAGCTGAAGCTGGACTTCTGTTGTGGCAATCACGACTTTCATGTTCTATTACTTTTATGTTCTAAAAATACTGTGCCTGACTTGATGTTTTATGGTTTCTGTATGTGAGCAGATGGACATTAGACATATTTCATGAGGAGATGCAAGCTTAAATTCTCCTCACTAAATGAGAAGTGAAGTTTAGCAAAAGCACGGTAGGAACCTAAAGTCCTTCTACTTGAGAGGGAGCATCTCTGGAGAGCAACAGTTGGTTCCTGGTACCATGAACTCAGTAGGATGAAGCTGGAACATCTTTCATGTCCCAGAACATCCAAAAATCTCTGGATACTTTGTGGTGTCTTTTTTTGTTTTGTATTTCTCAAGACCACTAGTGCCTGTGATATAAGAGGGACAGCAGGGATAGCATCGCACTCCTATCCTCATACCTGCCCCTTTTAAGAATTCCTGCCAGCTTGTAATTCACTACCGAAATACTCTTCAGGCATTTCATGTTTGTAGATTGAATAGTCTGAATGCAGCAAAATGATTGACCTGGTTTTGGGAACTAATCAACTGTCTTGTAGCTGTAATGAATTTAGATGTGAGTAAGCTGATCATGTTCTTTTGGGGCAGTGATAGCTAGGTGGGTAACAAAGCTGTTATTACAATGTTTTCCAATGATTGGATCCTCTTATTTGAAAGTGATTAAGAAAAGAGAAATGCGAGCCTTTTCTATTTCCTCTGTTAGCATGATTAGGTACATAAACTGGCAATGTACAGTTTGAGGAAAAGGATAGAAGGTGGTCTTCTGACAGGAGCTCCCTCAGAGACCAATAGGTTAGTAAAAGACAATCAAATGCCTTCTTTGAGCCACGCTTGAACAGTCAAAACACTTATGTGGGTCCTTCAAACTGAGTACTTGTATTTTTTGCTGAAGCAGAAGCAAAAAAATGCTGCATTTTACATGAAGCCAGTTACCAGCATCTGAAGAGCAATAACTTCTTAAACTAATCCTTGTGATTTTGATTCTGTCTTGAAGGAAGTTCAACTAATAGTAATCACAAACAAACTCCCTGGGCTATCTGCTTGCATCCCTTTTGTGTCACAAAACTGACACTAAAATTAGTCTTGCTAAGGAAGTTGGAGATCTTTATTTTTATAATTGAAACTATTATTTTATGGAATTGAGTCCTGTTCTTGATTGAATTTTTCTATATGTAGCTTATTTTCTAAGATATAAATGGACCCTTCTTTCCCTATAGAGGAAGAGGTCATCTACGAGTGAATTGCTCTGCAAATCCACCAAGAGAGACATGATTCAATGTCATCATCCTCATGTTGTTATTGGGAACAGAAGATGGTTAGTAATACCAGTGTTAGGCTTGAAATATTTATATTTGCAAAATCAAGCAATTGAGAGGTCAGACCAATTAATTATACCTTCTAAGACGTTTTCTCTTAAAACTATAGGTGTTGTGAATAGACTTCAGCCATCGTAGAACTGTAATGGAAATGCTTAGTATATACAAACATGAAAAAGACATTAATAAGGGTTTAATGGTTTGTGAGATCTATCTTTTAGAGTAATTTCGTTTTCTTGGTTGCTTCAAAGTTGCTTCATTCCTGAGAGATGCTTATTCAGCTGGTTTCTCAAATTACCGACATTTTTCAAGGTTATAATTTACTTTGACTAAAAAAGCCTGAAGATGGCTGATATTCCAAAGAACACGTGTTTCGAATTTAAGAACAATAGTACAGTTTTGTTTGCACTCATAAATAATGAATCTTTTTCTGACCACAAGCAATGATTGTCTAAATTATTCTTGTGATTCGGTAATTGATCTGAAGCGTAGGCTGTGTCAGAGCTATCAATATACTGATGACTGCATGCATCTAAGAGAGTTACAGTAGTGTTTATGAGGGACATGATAAAAAATACAAAGGGTGTTAGAAACGAGCTTTGTGGACTGTCTTCAGTTAATGGCATGGCAAATGTCATTTTATGGACCTAATTTACTGAACATTGATAACTCTGCCATAGAGGTAAATCATTTTAATGGCAAGATTTATGTGAATAACAGTAACACTAATTTACCAATGGAATTTACAAAATCCATTTAGCTCTTCTAACGAGGCACTAAGTGGATGTTATGGCTTGGTTTTAGACTGACACTATCATGGGAGCAGGGCAGCCCTGCACATTCTTACTCCCTTGTGCTTGTGCATAGTGAAAGCCAGAAGATGAGTTCAGCAATAGCAGTTTGGTGAGTCAGAGAATAGTGATGAGTGATCAACCCACTTTTTTCTATGCCTTCAGCCAAGAGAAGCTGATTAAAGTTACGCCAGAGCTGATTAAAATTATGCCAGAGCAATACTGGGAACTTGCTTGGAGACTGCACCTGCTGCGCAATGACCTGCCTCTATTAAACACATCTACTGTCAGATAGATAAGCTGATATGAAGTCTTTGGATTCTTTAGGAGTGCTGTTGGGAGAGCAAGATGCTGGGGTGAAGAAATCTCAATGCCCAAGCTCATTTTGCTATGAAATTATTTTCTGCCGATGTTCAATACAGAGCAAGCTACAGCATATATGATGTGAAGATGTTCAGGATGACTGGAAGTCATCCCAAGAAATGACTGTGTCTCCTTAGGCAGGAACTCACACGGCAGATAAGGTCCATGGAGCCAGCAAGATTTTAGTTAATAGGCCGCACTTGCAGGAAAGGTGTTCTCGAGAGATGGAGCAGAATCACTGCAGAGCCTTCTGTCTTCAAGACAACAATGATGGTTCATGCTTTTTCAGGAACAAATACAGAACTCAGTTTTTAACCTTAGCTTTCAAGTTCCACAGACACTTACTGTAAAAAACTGTTCAGTCTCAATGCTGTGAAAAGGAAGGAAGGAAGGAAGGAAGGAAGGAAGGAAGGAAGGAAGGAAAAGAAAGAAAGAAAGAAAGAAAGAAAGAAAGAAAGAAAGAAAGAGAAAAAGTCAATGTTAGTTCTCTTTTTAAATGTATAGAAATTACTTAAACACTAATGTAGTAGGCAACCATATAAAAAGACAGATAGATAGATAGGTACTCAGCTTGACCATGGAAGAAAAATGAATAAATGCTGTAGTGTTTGCTAATCAGGTGTCTAGTACGAACATACAAGCAGATCAAATAGTGCATAATTATTAGTTTAAAAATTATTGCATAGAGCATTTGATTATTCACAGAAAGTTATGGGCTCAGCTGATTGTGAGATTTTATGCATGCCTGTTGGAGCTGGTTGTTTATGATGTGACATTCTTTAATGGTAAAATGAAAAACAGCACAGTTCTGTGCCAGGACATGAGAGGGTCATAGAGGGAATGAATATTTATGAAGCAAAATAAATATGAAGATGGAACTTCCCTCTTCCTACTCCCCACTTCTGTTTTTTAACTATACAAAGTCCACGTAATTTATGCTGGCTATATACACTGTGGGACAGCTCATGTCTTCACATTTAGCTCTGATTATGGTATGGTGTTGCAGGTACCCTCTTTGAGAAGTGGGTGCTGTTGGAGGTGTAATTTAACCTTTATTGCTTTTAGAAGATTCATGTACTCCTGAAATGATGCAATAAGCTAGTTCTGCAGACCTATAGTTCTATTTTATCCATCCATTTTAAGGAAATGTAGATACCTCTTCCCATTCAAACCTCTTGCCGTAGTATTTCTCTGTTTTACATATTATGACCTGTAGTGCACTTACTCTGCAGGAAGAGAAGCTTTATAAGTGAGGATTCAAGAAAGAGACACCTAAAGCTTTCAGAACCAGACTGGTGGGGTAAGAAATACAAGAGAGATAGCTTACATCCTTAGTCTGCACATAAAGCATGAAGGTGATTTTTGTCTTAATGTTCTCTAATACCCATTCTTTGGTATTTCTCAAGCACTTTCCACCACAGATGGTACTAGACATCTTCCCTCAGTTTGTCAGGCTGTGATTTGTGTAGATTTTATCCTCCAGGTTCCCCATCTGTAACTTTAGGCACATAACTGAAGTGCTTAAGCTAGCTTAGTTGCCTGAGATCCTCCCTTTAGAAAGTGGAGAGAAATACCTATGAGTACTGGTTCACTCCCCTAGGTTTCGATTTAGCCATAAAGATGAGAGTCTCCCTTTCACTAGAGGAGGGTCTAGAGTGAGGAGCTCCCAAATAAGGGCTTACATTAAATAACTGAAGTTGAGTAAGATGTGTAAGTTGAGTGTGTTGATAGTGAGACGAAGCCTTGATGTCCTGCAGAGTCTGATGGGATCCTGATGCATTCTAGCAGTAATTAATCAAAGAGAAGTACTCTAAGGAGATGTGGGTAAAGTGAATGCAAGGAGGCTGCTAGCACTTATCTTTGCTCCTTCATTGAGTAGGTATTGAGCAATTTTGCCAAAAAAACCTCTTTCACCTAAGAAGTCTGTTTTTCAGTCCTGGGCACAGATAGTTGCCAACTCATCAAATAATGAGGTGTTTTTTTTTGTAGCATGCACAAATGAAGAAGAGAAAAGTTGAGTCCTTGAAAATACACTCTCAGAGGTAAAAGGAAATCAGAGTTCTGGATGAGACATGACACATGAAAGCATTGAGTCTGACTCATATTACCACTAACTCATCATCACCTTTCCCAATAAAACCAAGCTGCTTAAAAGTTGTGTTGAATATTTTTTTCCCAGAGAGGAATAATATTTCAGGTGACAGAGAGAGAACACAGTAGACAGTAAAGAATTCAATATGGATAAAATACTATGTTTTTCACTCTATTTTTTTTCTTCACTGCAATTTGGTTTCCTCTGCATTCTTTATGGACTGTGTTCTGCAGGGGTAGAAATGCCTCAAACTAACCAAGGCCTGAGAAGTAAAGTGAATTTCAAAGACAACCTGAAATGAAGAGTGAACATTCAAAAAACTGAGAGGAAGCATATTCCTTCTTTGAACTCAGGAGGTTAATACGAACTGGCAATACTTTCCTTCAGACTGTTCCTCACAATTAAGTACAGCGCTGATGAAAATTCAGAAAGGAGATCAATGATGTGTCCTGGAAAGAACTTGAACCCATAATGGAACAATCAAGAACAAATGCTTTCTAAACATGGGGCTCTCACAGAGATCAAAAGAATTGCTTCAACAGTCTGTTTATTTACTAGTGAAGGTACTTATATTTATTATGCTACTGAGAATAAAGAAAGAGTACTGGTTGTTTTATTTCCACAACTCTGCTATCACCATCAATAGCTTGGACAAGTTCCTCAAGAGAAAGAATGGGCTTGCTGACTTGCCCACAGCTAAATAGATTGAAGCAAGAGTATCATGGTGTAATTTTTAATTCTTGTCTCCATCTCTCTCCCATAGAGGAGAGGAGCCTATCCCATGGTGCTTGCCCACATTGCCCACTTCCTGCACTGCCATATTTTCTCCAGAAAGAGCCTTAGAAATCCTGCTTTGAGATGTTGCAGGAAAGGACCTTGGTGGGGAAAATTATAGCTAAGAGTGTTCAAAAGCCAAAGCAGTCTAGTCACACAGATGAGTTTTATTGTCAGGAGATAGGATTCTAATGGAAAATTTCATTTCTATTTCATATCATAGAATCATAGAATGGTAGGGGTTGGACGGGACCTTTAGAGATCTAGTCCAACTCCCCTGCAGAAGCAGGTCCTCCTAGGTCACACCAGAACATGTCCAGGAGAGTTTTGAAGACCTCCAGAGGAGACTCCACACCCTCCCTGGACAGCCTATGCCAGGGCTCCCTCATCCTCACAGTAAACCAGTTTTTTCTTATGTTTAAACGGAACTTTTTGCATTCCAGCTTCATCCCATTACCCCTTGTCCTGTTGCTAGATACCATCGAAAAAAGGGATGTCCCAACCTCCTGACATCTAGCATTTATATACTTATAAATATTAATAAGATATTCCCTCAGTCTTCTCTTCTCCAGACTAAATACATTCTACATTATTTGCTTCTTGGTGATGAGCAGGAATAATACGTATTTGGCTGTGATTCTTCATGCAATTTGCAGAAAATTGATCATCCTCTGATCTAAAACCGAGAGGACGCAACCGTCCATCTAATTCTGTGTTTGGATGCTTTTGAGTAATGGGCTTGAGACACGGGGACATATGGACTTGAATTTCTAAACCAAGAGACAACTTAAGAACATTTTTTTGTAACATGGGAACAAATCTGTTGGAATTCAGAGCATAACTGGATGGGACAAGAGAGACTTGTCACCTTGTTTTGAAAAAACACTGGGGTGGTTTTGAGATGCATCCACTCACTGTAGCAGCACCAGGCAGCCAGAGCCTCCTGGTGAATCTTGCTCATTGTTTTACATTGCTATTTATATATTTAAAAGTATAACAAATGGAAATATTGCTATACATCATAAAGTCATGGCGAGTGTTCATAGAATTTGGAGAAAACAAAATAAACAGTCACAGACCCTCAGTTAAAAGAACGAAAAAAAGAAAGAAAATTCACAATTTCTCTCCAATGGGACATGTATTTCCATGATAAACATTCTTAGTGTGTCATGTCATACAAAATGAGTAAACACAAAGAAAAACCACAATGTGAACAAAAAGAGAGAAAGAAGAATGACTCATATCCTGGCAAAGAATAATCTTAAGAAAAATTAGTATCTGCAGGACCTGTCTGCAGAGCCTCTTCTTCTGCTTGGATAAAATAAACAAGATTTCTATTTTTTTCAAAAAATAAAACTTTTTTTTTTTCTTAATAATGAAAAATATCCCCGAGACCACCCATGACTTATTAGGAGTCTATCTAGATAGCACAATGAATCTATAAATGTGTATGTAGACAAAAATTAGGTTTCCCTTGTAGTTTATGTGTATTCTGTATAGCTACTGTTTCGATCTTTCTCAGTTTGATACTCTACTCATCATATTCTACACAGCTTACTCAACCCTGTAAGACCTCAGTTTTTGGAATGAAGCACCATATGACATAGAAGCTAGTCTTAACATAGCAACTGAATGGCCACAGGGATTTCATAGTCTGTGTTGCACCATTGTGTTAAATTAGCTACAGCTAGTGAAATTCTCATCTGTCATGGTGTCTTTGGACAGTCTTTGTTTTGGGAAGGGTTTATATGTTTTGTTTATTTGTCTTTTGTTTCTTTGGGTTTCCTCTTCAAGCACTTCTTGTCTCAGAGTGTCCTGATGACTCTTGGAGATCCCTGTTACAGTGACTTATCAGGGCAATTAGCAGTGTTTCAGAGAATTACCATGTTCCCTTTGATGTGGCTGAACAGCCTTGTTAGGCAGTCCTTGTTAGTAGTGAGTGGAAGGTCTTGATTTTCTTTACCCTTGCTCACTGTCCTAAGGATAAGACATTGGACCCCGTGTCCCTGTTTTTCTGTAAGGATAAGTCAGCTGAGAGCAGACCTCATCAAGAGATTCTTGTGGGCCTCTCTGACATCTCCCCTTGCCCAAGGAATATAGCATACTGTTGTTTATTTGGTCTTTGAGAAGTTACAGTGGGACCAAATCTCCAAATCTTTAGTGACTCTGTTGTGAGCAATGATGGAAAACCTCTGCATAGCTCAATGCTTTTTTTTAGCAAAGTAGTCAAGTAATAATGGACACAATAACATGTCTTCCTAGAATCAATGTGAATAACCTATCAAAGCAAAGGAATTGTGTTTAGGTGAAGGTGATGAGTATTTTTCACCTCTAAAACCACCTTTCAAGGTCTCTTCCAATCCTTAACATTCCATGTTTTTTTGTATATACAGCTACTGTGATCTTTGCTAATGTACTTTGCAATGTTCAAGAGTCTATGTGAGGAAAGAAATCACCTAGGAATGACATTCCAGAGAAAGTGGAATCTTCCTGAGTGCTTCAAATATCCAAAACCGTCTCTAATACATAATATGGAAGTTATTATTTTGGATATTTGCAGAGAGACAACATTTGTAGTGTATCATACACACCTTTCGTCTCTGAGAAAACTAATAATGTGAAGGGTAAGAACGCATGACATAATCACAGTTTCCAGCCCTGTTCTGTTTCCATATTTTTGTGTCTCCATGGGATACTTATGTTGCAGTCTTGAATGCATTAAGTGTTATGCATGAAGTCACAAGACCTGAACTCTGGGGCAGACACGGATTAATTGATTTCTAATGGAAAAATGCATGCCTGATGCTATATTCATCCCAACACATCCTTTCCTCTGTAGTGAGTGGCAATCTTTTGTCTCTGTGAAAGTCAAATACAGCATACTTTTTACCCTCATAGAAAAAAATCACATGTAAATACAATGCTTCCTTTTCACCTGAAATACTTCCAACTTCCTAGGTTTGGTTTGTGGTGAATCTCGTCTGTGCACAACTTCTAATTTTGAGAATCAGTCTTATGAAGAGCCATCTCTATTGCAGACATGCTCCTGTGCTGCTGCATTTTCTACCAGGGTAAATACAGGAAGTGCATGTATCTACGTAGCAAACAGAATAACTACCTTAGTTTTGTCAGGAGCAGACTTGTTAGAGTGGATTGTGTGTCTATTTTGAGAGCTGGCAGTGCGTGTACCACATGGTGTACCATCAGCATGCCCCTCTGAGGCTATGCATTTCCTTCCTCCCTCACAATGCCATTTAGAAGTGGTCTGAGACCACCTTTGGGTTTTTCTCAAGCCTTTCACAGCACATTTAAGATGTGTTTGTCTGGTGTATTGCTTTTCTTGCTGCACAGACTTAACTAATCCACAATGGGATAATGTTTTGATCCAGTGTGACAGTGTTTCACTGAAATACCTTCATCATGATGTCGATTTGACAGATAAATGTCCTCACTTTGTCCTACTGGACCACTTCTCACAGCTGTGACAAGTTGTATAGCAAATAGCCATATCATCACTTTGCTTTTCACTTTCCGTTTGGTCTTTTGTTGCACTTTGGTCTATTAAGACAATTAATTCTTCAGGGCAGGAACCTGCTGTTCTTACACATCTATAGAGTACCATTCCTGTTAGTACTAAAAGCATCAAAAAATATCCCTGTTCTCATGATGCAAATCTCCTTCCTGTCAGCAAATAATCACCTCCCCTCCATCTTGGTGGTAAACACTGATAGTAGTAAGACCTTGCTTTCCAAGACTGCCTTGTTATTCTAAAGAAACTAAAGCTGCACTTTATTTCCAAGAAAACTGTGACTTCATTTACTGAAAAATGCAGTCATGCTATGTAGCTGTAGAGTGAGAAAATGTCTGCCATGCAAGGTGAAGAGTACCATGCCTTTCAATGCATTTCTTCCAGTCTGGTTCAGTTTTCCCTGTACCCACATGTGAGGGTGCAAATCCTAAAATAGTGTATCTTCCTTTTCCACCTTTCCTTGTACCAGGTGCAATCCCAGCCCTGGAGCTCTCATTTTTCTTGTGAAAGACAATCCACCTTTTTTAATAGCTAGGGTTCAAAAGATGACTCTGCCCCTCTGACTTATCTATAATTGCTCTACCTCATTTACAGAGATGTCAAGCACAATCCTGAGGCAGATTCTAAAGAAGTACTCTGCCATCATCATTCCTAGTAAATTCATAGATTTGATTTAAGCTATCTTTAGAACACACATTTTGTTTCCCAATAAAGTATTCTTTTTGTGACCTCCTAATTAATAAGATTAAGGGAATTTAGCCTGGGAATCTGACAAAAGGCAGCATTCTAGGACCCTCACTGAATATTAATATCCATCTTGTAGTGAAAGCAGAACACTTGTTTGTGTAGATTGGAGCCCCACTGGTTTAGGTCTTTACTAGGAAAACAACAAAGAGGAGAAAAAAAATAACAAATTACAGCTGAAACAAATCATCAGCATTGCTGTTTTCAAATTACTATATTTCTGGGGAATTTCAGTCAGTTACATGAAAAAGAAGACACCAGTTTCAATGGAGCTTTGATAGTCAGGTTATGTTAATAATGGGGACTCATGTAAAATGCATAAGATATACCTTACAGATGAAGAAGATTGCTAATAATTATTCTGTATGCTAAGAGTGTAGCTCTTTCTGAACTGATACATAAAGACTCCTTTACATCCCAGTCTAATTACTTATAGACAGTTGAGTACAAAATTACTTTCATCTGTTTGAACATGTGGAAGGAAAGAGATTAGAGATGTACCTTTCAAAACAGCTGGTTGACATGTTAAAGAAGAAAACCTACTGGTTCTTCGGTTCTGATTGAAAAGTGCATTTCTTTATAATTAGACCTATTAAAGTAAATGTCGTGCAGTGGGATTCTCAGAGGGGGTGACTGGGGTGCACAGCATGAAAGTCAGTTGCTCTCTTATGGCTGCTCTAGAAACTGGAAGAGTTTTCAAAGCTGAGGAAAGATAGGACTAGGTGTTTTGACACTTTATGTTTTTCCCTAGCCATTTTGTAATTTATTGTGGTGGACTGGTTTCCATGAGATGGGAATAAGATTTCCTGGGGATGGTAGATGGCTATAAGTAGCCACTGCTCTGAACTTTCTTGTCATCTTTCTTTTGTTGTCCTTCAGGAAGACGTCAATGTGAGTTGTGTGGAAAGCAATGACTTAGGAAAAAAACATATGGAGTGTCACAAAGGGACTGTAGGCAGACAAGTGATCAATGTCCTGAATTTCTATTTGTTTACTTTATCTGATTTCAGGACAAATGCTATGGAAAAAGAATGTGTGTACAGGGGGCCTAATCTTAGGCTGACTTTATAGTATTGAAGTAGAAGAATGTGCATTTGTAGTAACAGCAAGAAGCAAAATCTTTTTCCTCCTCCAGGTTTCTAAAAGCCTTTTAGTGTTGTAATAGCCATAGTAGTAAGTTCTTAGGAGTGTTCTCATCCAGACTTCTCTGAGCATTTTGTGAAGCGAAGACAATTGCTGTCCTTGTGCTGAGAGAGGAGCCAAGACTCCACAAGATGAAGGTGCTACACAAAAGAACTTCAAGCTGACTATGAATGGACTAGATGCCTACCCTGATTTTTTTAGGCAATATATTTACAGCCAAATATACAGCCTCTGAGTATCCATAGGGAGGGAACTCTGAAGTGTTCTCCAGATTACCAGAAAAAGAATATGTACCTGGTGTAATTTCTCCATATCCGAACCATGAGTTATTTTGCTGTCTCCTGTTTCATCTCTGCTCTCTGTGAGATCATGTAGAACAGATGGAATTGGATTAGGATGTCTAGGTTGATATAGAAGCCAAGAATCTCTGTTTTAAAACACCATGGAGATTGTTCCTGTTCACTCAGTAGTCATCAGACCACATCTAGACATTGCATCCTGTTTTGGTTTCCTACTACAGGAAATCCAGTGACAAATTGGACTGTTGGAGTACTTGACCTTTGAGTACAGGTTGGGGAAACTAGTCTGAGTCTGCCTGGAGAGCAGGAAGCCTCAGGGGCACCTAATAGACTGCAGTGCCTATAAGGGGTCATTGAGGAGACAGAGCTGAGCTTTTTGGAGCAGTGTATAGTGGGAAGACAAGAGACAATGGGCACAAGTTGAATCAAAGAAGTTTAGATTGGGTATAAGGAGA
The DNA here is from genome assembly GCF_028858725.1 of Colius striatus. Classification (NCBI taxonomy): domain Eukaryota; kingdom Metazoa; phylum Chordata; class Aves; order Coliiformes; family Coliidae; genus Colius; species Colius striatus. The sequence continues at coordinate 69,647,866 of NC_084759.1, forward strand.
AGATTTTTCCCAATGAGGACAGTCAGGAAGTGGAGTAGGTTGTCCTGAGAGTCTATACAGTCTCTTGCTTCTTGGAGATTTTCAAGACCTGACGGTACTAAGTCTTGGGAAACCAAATTTGACCTCAGATCTGTCCCTGCTTTGAGCAGGAGGTTGGACTGGAGACCTAGGATCCCTTCCAAGTTAAATTATCTTCTAATCCTATGTATGAATGATATAAGTCTCTGAACTAATACCAGCTACAGAATTGCCTGTTGAGTGCTTAATTTAGAGTGGCAAATTTATTGCCTAAGTGGACAATACAGATAGGAGGACAGGACATCATAATACGTAGAACTAAATCTGATGATTCTGTGGTTGTGACATTAGGCTGTTTTTTGTAGATGTCCTAGAGGGCTGAAATCTGGTTCAGGGATCCTAATCCATTGTGTAATGGGCACATGCCTATTGCATTCTTCTCTATATCTCTGGGACAATCTACGTTTCTCACACTTGCCTCTGTACATGTCTACAGAGCAAGCTGACATGACTTACGATGCAAACTCATTCTGTGCAGCCCTTGAGGCCTCTGAAGATCTTCCTCTTTTCAGCTCAATCCCTTCCGTCCCCGTGCTTCCCTCCTTACAGCCTCTCATCTACACCAGGCATTATTGGCACCACAGTCTGACAGTAAGTATTCTCTCGCTCTCTCTCTCAGTGTCACTCCTCAATTTCCCCTAGCCTCACACTTCATGACTCTGCTGCTTTCTATTAGGTCTTCTATGAGTGCTCTGTAGAGCAATTAATGAGTGGTCAGTGTGTGACTGTATTTGAGCCCAATGGTGAAGTGTTGTCAGACATGACTACTCTAGGAGTTTCTTGACTGAAGTGAACCTGCCTTCTTGCAGCACCTACCCTGCTGATGCTTTGGAATCGTGATAAATTGCTCATTTTGGAAGTCCGAGTAATGGTTAATTGGGCACAAGCCACAGCATATAAACCCCTCATGTGTCCACACAGGATGTGGGAAAAGTCTGCATTGAAGCCCATTTTCCAGCCCTGAAATACTACCATGTTTTGTAACTGCAAAACATTTCAGAAATCAGAATATTTTTTGTTGGAGCCTCTGGTGTTCTTCTAGTCCAACTTTCCTGCCCAAAAATATTGCTTAGGGCCTTGTTGTGTCAAATTTTGAACATTTCTGAGAATATAATAAGATCAAGTCTCAAGAACATGAGAACAGCTAAAGTAACCACCAATCTAATCTAGCATTCTGTCTTTGACAGTCGCAAATGGATTATATTTAGGACAAGATGAGCAAGTCTACAGCAGTCTTTCCTACCACACACCTCAAATGTTTGAGGTATGGGTTTACTTCTTGCATTTCTGCAATGCGTGGGATATCGCTTAGGAATCACAAGGTTCAACAGTTTATGTTATGCAGAGAGAGTGCTTAGGCAGATTCTGGATTCAGTCTAGGTTCTCTTGTATTTCTTCCCTAGATGAATTTTTCCATGCATAAATACAGAAAATTACAGATAACACTTTACAAAAGATTATATTGAATAAATGAGAGGTCCATGGCCTTAATATATATTATTGCCCTTTTTCATTAGACCAGCTCCTATTTATGTCACCTGTGTCTATCTGGATGTGTTGGTAATTGGCTACTGCATGACTGTGTGAGGCAAGCTCTCTTGGCAGGTAGTACTTCTGACTGTTCTGACAAAGTCACCTCATACAGCTCACAAAGATCAGCTCCTCCTGGGTTCACCCTGCTCCCTGCAAAGGCCTTTGGTGAGCTATTTTGTGGCTGTGTGAAGCAGGGTCTCCTGGTTCCTTCTGAGTTTGCATCAAGAGACTTAACCTCTTCTTTGAGAAAGTGAAAGGCAATGTGGTACACAGCTCCAATAGATGACTGAATTAGTGAAATTAATAAAGAGGACACTGTTGGGAACTAAGCTTGCTGGATGCTTCCTGTTAAACCTCTAGTGTAGTGTGGAGGAATGACTGTCCTGAAAAACCCTGAGCCTACCCAGGATTGTGCTTCTCACCATAACTGCTATGTACCCTTCCAGCATGACTGTAAATAAAAATAACTGTAAAAGCACCAGTCATGCTAACTCATGAGTGAGTTGGTCTTTGCCTTTTTTTCTAAGTTGGTTTTCATTTGCACCAACTTCAAATTCTTTGTGGATAGAAGATACTTCTGATTAAAAGATATATCTTGATTTAAAGGACAGCTAGTGTGTTGTACACATAATACCTGGCTATCAGGAGCGCTACTGATTGCTGATAATTTAATTCCTATAACAGACTAGAGAAAGCTTATTACCTGGCAGCCAGTATTCAATCACTATTTTCTGAAATAAATTGCCTATCAGACAGCTAACGATAAAAAAGCAAACGTGGTGTCCTTAATTTTGTGTATTTTTAAATGTAATGTACTGTGCTAACACAGACATCCTAAAAGCTGTCTCTCTGCTAATCCTTCTCAATGGCTTTTTCCTGTGTTTGTGGCATGGCTTATTTAAGTAAATGGTATTGTTACATTAATTTTAAAATCTGATCTAAGGGCTAAATAAGATACTATAATAGGACATGAAACGTACTAAAATACTATCTTCTGTGTTATATACATGAGGTTCAAGATTGGCTTTCAGTATGCTGTAGAAAAATAAGCATTTTTAAACAACAACAACTGATTGTATATTTCCATTCATTATCATTGTCCTCGGAACCATAGAATGAAATAGAGGGGCAAAGACTATAGAAACACTCAGGCATCTGAGCCACAGAGAATGAAATACCATAAAATGAAATAATTCTTCCTAACAACCTAAAATCTCATTTTCCTCAACAGAAAACTTGGTGTTTAGTATGACAAAATGTAATAAATGGGTAAGTAGCAAGGTGGATAATGGAAATAAGAGGGGGGAATCTCATTCATTTTAATTAACTAATAAGCCCAAATGATAGCAAATTTACGGAAAAGACATCAGCCCTTTCAGTTACCTGACTTTTACTGATGCAGAATGAAGCCTGATGTGACATTGGTTATAGATCAAATATAGAGCTGGTGGTGAAATTTCAAAGTGATTTTAAAAAACAATGTATTTTTTAAACAATCATATAATTTTCAAAAAAGTTTGAAACTGTTTAGTATCCTATAAGTAAAAGTTGACATATTAAGATTTTTAGTTAGGGAATCACAATAGCTTCACAGAAAGCATTTTATTTGCCTCAGAGGTGTAAGGCATTCTGTTTCAGATTAGCTAAACATGAACCTGTGTCTGCCTAAGATACCCCATCGAAACAGAGGAGCTGCTTTTCAGTGTAGCTCATTCTTCTATGCTGTTCTATTTGGGCTTCTTGGTTGGATATGCTGATAAATCATTGTTCTTTCACATTGAATAAGCAGTATGTTTAGTTAAAATGTAGGATAAGTTAGTCCATAAGTCAGCCTAGCACTTCTTTAAGGTTTTAGAGGAAGCAACTTTCCGGTGAAAAATTGAGTTTCAGTGTTGAATGCTCTAAATTAAATTTCTAGGTGTTCTGACTTTGATGATGTATGGTACAAATTTCTCTTCCTGTAATATGTATAATGTAGGTGGGCACTATTTTCTCTATTATTCTTAAAATTGCTGAAGTTCAAAACTAGGACTGAAATTGACCTCTACCATATTTATATCCTGTTTAAAAAAGGCAAAGAGAGAAAAGAGAGGACAAAATTAGTGAAAAAATGGCTCAGAAATGGGGGTACAGTGTTGGACAAAACTCACATTCAAAGATAATATTAGCAAGAAAGTGGGATGTTTCCTTGTAAATATACTGGTGATGCAGAGATGAAAGAATCTATCTCATTTTACCTTCACTTTCCTTTGCAAAACTTGCCTTGGCTATATTTACTAATAAACACTAAAGGCAACTGAGAATAAATCAGGTCATAGTTTCTGCTTCATTTTGAGTGTCCATCCGAAATGATTAGTTTCAGAAAAGTATATACATAAATATATACGTAACACTTTTGGAAGAAATGGCACAGCTGCTGCCAGCTATGCCCTCTGGCACTCTGAGAAGCAGAAGCTCCTCCTGGGTTTTGTAGCATGCTCTGAAGTGGAGTTGTGTTTTAATTGCTCCATCCATCCCTATTAAGGGACAGACAGAAAAGGAAAAAAAAAATCTAATGAGAAAATAGATACTGTATATACATTACACTAAATATCTGTGGTTAAAAGAATATTAAAGTTGCTAAATGAAGCACTGAAAAACCAAGAAATATCGTATTTATGGCTCCTGGTGTAACCTTAATTTAGCTTCTGCAGCCAACAGCATTATGCTACAATTCCAGAGACTCTTGCATCACCTAATGAACAACTCACTGGTCCTTCATGACTATTCTACTCTTCACAGGTGGTGTGGAGTTCCAAACCTTATTTATCATATAAAATATAAACCCTATTCCAAGTATATGGTTATTAATTTCCTCACAATTTTTCATTTATCCCTCCTGCTACATTCTGTTATTAGTACTCAGGGTACTCATTATTATAATATTCAGTGTCTTCAAGAACATTCAATAACGCAGTTCTGAAAAATCCTGGGAGGTGGTGGGTGATGGCTATTATTTGTTATATGTGTTATCATGCTCACAATATTCTTTATGGGCAAAGAGGAAACACACTTTAAATATAAACCCAAGAATTTATTGTTGTCATAACTAAAATCTTTACAGTACAATCCAAGAATCATTTGTCCAAATTTAATTTCTTCATAAAAGAATATTTTCATAAAGAAATCTAGTTAATAGTAATAACATAATTACAATCATTATACACATGCTTAGTTTCTATCCCTTTTGCTATTATTATGCTCAACCTTTCCCTGCTCTTCTGAGTCCTGAGATTGGCAGTTTCATTCTGCTGTTGAGGGTGTTGGTGCAATGCAGACTTGTCAGCACCTAGTCTTTCACTGGGATGTTCATCTTGATGGTTTCCTTTTCCACGCTGTACTTGAGGTTGGTTTTTTTATATATATGCTTTCTAACATGTGTTTACGTGTTTGCTCTTCCCTCATGAATCTACAGCTTCAAGTTACATCCATATTTATTATACACAAGCTAGATAGATACTATGTCTTTATTTTCTGTTACACCTAAACCCAGTTTTGTCCAGCCTCAGGTCTGCATTTCTTTAACTGACTGTTGGTTAGTGGCCTACAGCTGTGACACACTTCTTATCATCCTGTGCAGGTATTCCTCCACACCACATCCTGTCTCTTCACTTCTCTGCTCTCATACCAGGCCTGCGCTTCTGTATCCTACATCATTATGTGTTAGAGTTCTGAAATCGTGGAGGTACCGTACAAAGATAAACAAAACTAAACCAAATCAACTGGAGGTACCCGATATGTTAGAAAAATTGGTGCTAAAGATAAACCAAGAAAACCAAAGTTGCCAACAGATCAGGAAAAGTTCAGACAGAGTAAGTCTAGCAAGCTTCAAGCCTGACACCTGGGAAACTCAGTGCAAAGCTTGTAGCCGGCTACTAGCAATGGTGATACCATATTACAGGGCTTGCAATTACAGTGTGCAGCCCGGGAAGCAGATTACTTGGAAAAAAAAGTTACATTTCCTTACAGAACAATTACTTACAGAACATTACAGAACTCATTGAGGGTTTTTTTCTAGGCTTTAAGCTTGAAGAACTGTTAATTGCCTAAAGTATATTTAGTTCCTAATTAGCTCACCTTAATAGTGCTGTAAACAAAGCCGATGATGAACAGAGATGTGCTGAGTTAGGATGTTATGTCTAGTAGTAATGGACATGTTTGAGAATTTTGGAGTCAGGTTGCAACTCAATTCAAAGCCCAGCAGTTCAGAATGAGTTCCACTGGTATTGGCTGCTTTAAGCTGCTACGGGGATGCAAAGCAGCCATAAACTTGACTTAAATGACCAGTAAAGTGGGGTTTAGTGCTGCTTTGTGTCACTGGATTGCTCCAAAGCAGCTGGAATATCCCACGAACCTGGCCCCAGATGCTTATGTGGAGTTTATTCAAACTATTCTAACCTCTTTGACTATGAAATCTGCTAGAAACTTCATGACAGTAACTTCCCTCTTTCTTCTGCTCTCAATCACTAAATGCCAAAAGAACAGTCAATCTTTCAGTTTCATTACAATTTTGATCTGATAAAGACCACAAATGAAAAATGAGCTCACCAAAACTTACCCAAGTGCTTCAGAATTCCTCCTCACACACAATTTGATCTTAATTCTGAGAAGATCCACTGTGTTTTGATGGTGGTGACATCACCTTACTTATACGTAAATTAATTACTTTTTTCTGTTCTTGAGATATATACTGCAGGGGTCATCTTCTAGCATGTAGTCACAGACCTAATCATTCTGATTTTCAGTTGAGTTGCAAATAACTTCTGTGTTTTAGATTCTTTTATCTATTCTGTTATTATTTTTATACATTCTAGTTACTATGTTTACTACTGCTGTGTTCCAGCAGATGTTCATGTGTGGGGTTGATTTCACAGGAGCTCAGACATCTGCATCTGAGTTAGTAACCTTTCATACTCCTTATAGGCCATGATGTGAAAGATGCTATCACTTCATCTAACTCATTTGGACACCTGATCTATGAGTTCCAACCAATATTACATAGAGAACCAAAGAATCATAGAATGTTAGGCGTTGGAAGGGTCCTTTACAGATAATCTAATCCAACCCCTCTGCAGAAGTAGGTCCACCTAGATCAGATTGCAACCAATATTACAATTATTTTGTAATAATTTTGAATGGAAATGTTATGTAAACGTGCTTTTATTTTTGGTGAAAGTTTACAGTACCTTCGTTCATGCTAAATATGAACTCATTATAAGTTGACCCACTTGAGTCAAGGAAAATGCCTGCGGAGTAAGGTACTTCATGAGTAAGACTCTCACACTCTGTCCCATTCTGGTGCCAGCTCTTATCTGGGTCTGTACTGCTGTTATAATGAAATTCAGCTAGCAGGGAAGAGCTAGATGATCTATATTCTGTATCAGGTCACAGATTTCTGCGATGTTAGGACAGTCTTTATCAGGATACCTATGTCATCTTTTGGATATATCTCCCTACCAGAGAAAAGTCCAACTTTTCATGATATAAATAATGTAAAATTATATAAAAATATTTCTGGCTTGAGACACTTGAAGCACAGCCAAGTAAAACACGGGGGACTGCATTGGAAGGAACATCTTTTATTTTTGGCAGCACAGATGAGCTAGTTGACCTAATAGAAAATAACTATCTCTAATATCTTTGATTAAAATTCCATGACTTCTGGCATACATTTATAAAAATATTGAACTTTAAGTTTACACTTTACAACATCCTTGAAGGAAAGTCCTGTAAACATGACTTTTCTCCAAATTAGAGATGTACTAATGGAGAGAGAAAGAACTGTCTTTTGTGGTCAAGATGAAGGCTAAAATAAATATTGATTAGAGAGTAGGTTTTACATACCAATACTCAAAAGGAGTTATGCATTTTCTTCAGTGGGAGTAGTCATCTAATCCTCTTTTTATGCTGTGATTAGCTGCTACATTTTATTCAATGTGTTTTACAATAATGAGGTTTTTATATGGGTTGCATAGCAATGCTTTTAAATATCTACATAAAAAGCATGACCTTAAAAAGGAGGCAGAAGGGACAGAATAGTCGGATTGTTAACAGATGAATAATTGGTTTCGAGAAATGTCAACAGAGCCTGCTTGTCTACACTACAGCCATTCCAGGAGAGGTAAACAGAGGTAGTCTTTTTGCTGTCATTAAATGTGCAATATTCAGAGGGATTCTTCCCTCTCACACGCCTGAGATTAGCTGGTCTATGGTGGATTGGGGCCAAATCCCAATCTAGTAGCACACTGTATGGTGACCAGGTTATTAGTCAAGGAATATATTTATTTAAAATAAAGGTAACCCCCAATTAGGTTACAGTTCTTTTCTCAGTGTGTATGATGGACCACTAGCTAAACCCATCAAAACCAGAGAAAAACAGCAGCATGCTCACGTGTAGTTTTCTGAATATTCAGCACCCAGCTGATAACTAAAAGTTTAAGGACTTCCATCATCTGAAAAATTTAATTTGGAGACCTTTTTAAGTGGAGGTTGAAAAGGCTCAGGATTCCTACATTAATAACTTCACAGCCTAGAGAAGACTGGGGGGGGGGGGGGGACCTCATTAACATAAATATTTAAAAGGTGTTTATAAAGAGAATGAGGCAGTATTCTTTTTTGTTGTCTCCAGTGATAGGACTATGAGTAATGTACAAAAGCTGGAACATAAAATATGTCACTCAAACAAGGAAAAACTTCTTTCCTGTGAGAGCGAGGGAGCCCTGCACAGGCTTCCCAGGGAGGTTGTAAAGTCTCCTCCTCTGTTTTCAGAACCCGCCCAGACATGTTCCTGTGTGACCTGATTGAGGTGGACCTGCTTTAGCAGGCGTGTTGGACTCGATGATCTCTAAATATCCCTTCCAACTCCTACCATTCTGTGATTCTCTGATACTGTAAGTATACAAGATAGACAGAGTGCGGGAGAGAATGTGGAGTGGTCTGCATATGTTCACATAGAAGTGTTAAGACCAATAGACTCCATCATGTACTCATTGCCTGATCCTACAGTCTACCCTGTCTCTCAGATTGAATAGTCCAGTTTTTCTGCTCTGCAAAGTCCTTCTATGTAATAAACTATTTGCATATACCAAAACCAATAACCCAGTGTATCAGGCATCATTCTGTCAGTATTCCATTTATTACTCCTTTATTGAGAAGCTGGACATTACTATTAGGACTTCTGGCCTCTCTTTATTACCTGAAGATTAACTTGTGACCTAAAATGAATCAGTCATGCTGCAAACTGCAGAGATCATTCTATCTAGCTGAAGTATCTGTCATATGCTTTTTAGAGGAAAGATTTTATATTAAAAAAAGAATCAGGAGAAACTGTTTGACATGTGGTTTAAAAAGCTTCCAGTGCTCCCTGCTAATTTCCCTGAAGTGTCACTAATATCCACAGTCAGAGAAAAGAGTCTAGGGTTACAGACTCAGATGCTACACTGTGTCATCATCTACCAAATATTCTCACAGCAGCCCGCTGTGCTCCATGCTTGTGTTTGCTCACTTTCCTGTCATCACCCAGTTGAACTGCCCCCCAGCAACCTCAGACTCCTGCACTGTCCCATTTATCCCCCTTCTGCATCTGTATTAACCAGACAGCCTTAAAAAATCTCTTTTGACTATCAAATTAGGCCTTGAATCTCATGAGAACTCCAATTCCAAGATTACATATGTTCAATGTAAGGTCTCACTTGTAGCATTAAACTTCCCAGAAAGCAGAAGTCAAACAACACTGTATGACAGACTTTCCTCACCCAGGACATATGGGCCATATGTCAAGACCATGTCCCAGATGTGTACTTTGTTTTATGTGCCTTCATTCCACACAAGTGGGCAGATATGTCCAGTTACAACCGTGTCTACATACAGCAACTGCCGCCTGTATAGCAATAGGAACATCTCATTATTTTTTTGCATAGTACTTGATATAGAATTATTCTATCTCTTCTGGACCTCTGTACCTCCTCTAGGAATTACTGCTCTGTATATACAAGCAAAACACTGACAGCTTTCATGGCAACCACTGAGATTTTACAAGGTATGCAACAAATACAAGCTAAGTATTCACCTACCTACAAAAGTGTAGACTTTACCCTACTTCCTTTTGCCTTTTCATCAAAATGTTTCTCTCTGAGGGTGCTATAGGATGAGTATTTTAACTGATATGAAGTGGGAGGTTTGCTTTTTAATTTCTCATTGATCACAGTCGATCTATGGCAGGTACCTTATGTTGGGTTCCATTAGCCGTTGTTACAATTGGGTTACATTAGCCACCATTATGACTGGGCTACATTGCCATTATCTTCAATTAATTCATTGATGCTTCTTGCTAGATCCTCTATTCTTTTGCTTAACTACACAAGGCACACAGTGTTTTCCTTGGTGTGCTGCCTGCCTTTTTGCTTCTGAAAGACAACTCTTCACTTGATGTTGTCAATGTAAACTATTTGATGGGGTAGCCTTTTATAAATGTTATCCTTTAAAACTTGCGGGTCTGGCTGAAACCAAGAGTTGACTCCTCTGTTTCTTATAGAAGTATTTCCAAGGCTAAAATGCTTTCATGACATTTCCAGCTTTTTCTTTCCTAGAAAAAAAAAAAAAAAAGACTGAATATCCTAGATATGAACAACTCATATTCTACTTCTTCTCTTTCACCAATATTTATTATATATCATTGTCTTCACAAAATTAGGCCAACATGTTTTTATATTTGGACATAACTTTAAAGTAGCATTCAATGCTAAAAATAAAGCCATTATTAAACAAACCACATCTAAAACAAAGTCCTTATGGTTTCTGGATTTAAAAAAATGAAAAGAAAAATAAAGGTGGTCTGAACAGCTTTGGAAAGAGACTGAAAACTCTGGATTATTATGTACTCCTAGGTAAACCAGACATTTTTATATTCAGCTTACGCTTCTTCTCCAAATAGGTAAACCTTATCTTTTCTGTAAATTGGCCATTATCTGTATTTTTTAAAAGGAAACAAATGTGCTTGCATATAAATAGAAAGACATACCCAGAAGAGACATATCTGTATTCAGATATCTGTAAGACTTTGCCCGTACTGGCAAGCAGACTGATTGTGATATGGGTCAAGGTACACAAGCGTCTAGGGGTACATTTTGTTTGATTGGAGGTCTCTCTGTGAGTCATTCTGATTCCACTCTGAAGCCAAACCCAGATGCACACCAGCTCTTGCCTACACGTCTCTGTCAGTCCATTTTTGATGGTAAAAGAAGTGGAATGTTCGATTAAGACACTTCTCATTTAAAAAAACCCAGAAATATAGATAATGTGAATGTGTTTTCTGCATAACAAGACCAAGCATTTACTGGCGCTTAATGATTTGATATTAGGCAGTTTATTCCCTGTGGAGTGACAAAAGACTATTATGACAGAGTTAGCAGAGCATAGATGTATTTTAGCCCTGAGCTAAATTCTTGAGCAACAAACAGAGGCTCTTGAGTTTTCCTTGGTTGTTATCACTGCTATTCATTGAGAGGACTATAGAAATCTGAGCTGCACTATCTTTTGGTATCCCTATATAGCACAGTTGTACTTTGTAGGGTTGTTTAAAGGAGTCTATTTGAACTACAATGAACTTCAAAAGTTGTCACAGATAATAGACTGATCATTCCTCAGGCACTCTGGAAATACCATTAGGGAACTGACCAGCAAAAATTTCTCCCTTGAAGAGTGATTCAATATTGTGTCCCTCTTAGGGGTGTTACTTGCTGCAGACAGGCTGCAATAGGTGTGCTGAGGAGGAAGCATAACTGCCTGCCGTGGGCCACGTTTTCCCCTCTCTACCTGATCCTGCAAGAAACATTTGTTCTTTAGGTCAAACAGTAGGGGTAGATCCAGTTCCTAAAGGTAACTAAGATGGTGTTGGACACATGAAGAGAAACAGACTTCTGGTCCATTCAACTGACTAATATAACCCTCTGCTTGCCTACAAAATGCCAAATCTGGATATTGATGCATACTGGATTTGATGTAGGAAAGATGGGAAGGCCATAAGCTTGGCAAAGAACTTAAATTGTCAGACTCCCTCTGTCCGTCATTTCTTCTGATCTTCCTTGGTTAGAGATAATTCTCTTCACTTTCAAATTGTAATGAATGCATTTGTGAAAAGGGCTTACCTGTTTGTTGACCAAAACATGAGAAGTTTGAAGGGAGACTTCAATATTATTCAGTCTTACATGCAGAGCTCTTTGCATGCAGTTGGACATTTTGCTACAAAACATATATACTTATTTCTTAGAGAACAGATATGTATGTGGTGGAAATGGTCTTTTTGTCTGAGCCTTCCCTTGACATGACCTTTATTCTTCCATGTCTCTGCCATTTTACTGTTACTCCTTTTTGACCCTGTCTGTGCTCCCTTGCTTAATAATGTGCTAAATGTTTCTGCCTACCCCACCACCTACAATGAGACCCTTCCCTATCATCCTATCGGACACTTTGCATGGATATCTAGACATGGGCAACAGAAGTAGTTGAAAGAGTGCACTGGCAATTCCAAGACAGAAGTGAATGTATGATAAGGTGTTTCCATTGCGCTTATGTAATTGTCTAGATCTTGATTTAAGATTCCTCTGCTGCCAGAAACGAATTATGCCACAGAATCTGCGTTCTTCCCATTTGAACTCTGGAATTCTATTAGTGATGATTTCCGCCAAATATCATCAAAATTATGCATAAAAAATATAAATGATCTGCAAACCAATTACATGGTTACAGTCCCAGACCATTTTTTTTTTGTCACTCCAAGATCTCTGTTTTAAATGAGAGTTCCAAATACAGGGGTGGGGGGAGGAGGAAAAAAAAGCTGTGTTAGCTGTCTTGGGTCCCTGAAGCTTCTTTCAGGATCTTTTTTTTCTTTCAAAAATGAGCAAGTGATTTAGGAGCTCAGGTCTTATTTGGCTTTTGCCAAGTGAATTTGATGAACTTTAGGAAATCTAGACCCGGGAGCACCTGAAGTTGAACACGGTTGAAATATGTGAATTTTACTGGATGTGAGAATAGCCAGTACTTCAGAGCACTGTGAACCTGAACCGCTTAGTGGTGTGTTTTATTTCTGTGATGTATTTAATTCAGTAGAAATGTGACTGCTAGACCCGATTTGAATCAGGTACAGTGTGGGAAGATATTATACAAATTTCCCTACACAAGATCTGCTAATGCATCTCAGTTTGAATTTGTAGATCTGCCAAGTTTGGAGAGAAGCTTCCTCATTTGGGATTAATTTTAAGACTCTTTTAAAAAGTGTCTCCACTTGTGATGAAACATTTTGCTGTGTGTGAATGAGATGTATAAAATCTCATTCTAAAGGCCAGATTCATCTCTGGAGTAGCTTCTGGAGAATTCCCACGATGCTTTGAAATCTTCTTATTCAGATGATCACAGCCTGAACACTCCTTCAATTTGATCCCTGTGCATTTTGCACAGATTGCCAGTCATATATTGGTTTTCTGATGTGTTCATATGGAGTGAGAGTTGAGATAGTCATGGATCATTTTCATTTTAGCCTAAGCTGGGATGAAAACTCTACTGATAAAGCAAATGTGACATAGAGCTTAGCTATTAATATGTAAGAACAATATGCATTTTACAACATATATAAAAATACATACAAAATAGCAAAGCCTCTCTTTTTTCTTTCTTCCTTTCTCCAAAGTAAATATATTAAGAAAGCAGGTAGTGAAAGAAGCTGGTGGTGTGGAGCTGATATATATAACTAAGACATCCACCTGCCTTTTTGAACACAATAAATGACCAGCAACAAAACCAAAGAGAAAACAAAAACCTAAAACCAAGCCTCAAACAGTTCATGTTAGCTGATAATACAATTCAAGACTAAAGATTCCTTTTGTCTTCCATGTGATAGTAAAAAAACTCTCAGGCTGATGAAATCAGCAAGGACAGGGCAATTGCTATTGCTCATTTTATGACCTCGGGCATTGCTCCAGTGCCTCAGACTGCCTTGGCACCATTAGTCCCTGGACTGCTTCTGCTGATCTTAAAGAGGCTTTTGTTGGTAATCAGTACAGACTCTGGAATCCCAGGACACCACTGCTAGTTATGCTGAGCTAAAATCATAAGGAGTGCAAGCAATAACAAGCACCAAGGCCCATACTGACCCTTAGCAGCTGTTTATATGCAATCATAACTGAGCAAATGACTTTCCAAATGAAAAGGCATGCTTTTGGAACTGATAATAAATCAATCTTTAAAGAATGAGAAATACTTATTAGTTTTATTCTCTGCTAGGTTGTAAAAAACCCAAATAAGAACCCCTGCCTTAGAGCCAGACGGCTTTCACATATATAGGGAGATTTAAAGGGGCTGCACATCAAAAGCGGGCATTTTTAATAGTGCTCACATGACAGAAGAACACTACTGCATTTCTGAAAGTGATACACTCCAGCTTAATGAAAGGTAACTTTCAGAAAACCAACTGAATTCCCACCAAATCTCTGGCAATTAGTAAAACTAAAATGTCTAAGTTCTTAATGGGAAAAAGGAATACTAAATAACATAATTCTGATAGTGTGAATTTCAGTGTCCTGGATAGCGTGGTAAGGCTGTTCTTAACTTCAAAAAGTTGGAAGGTAATTAATAACAGGAGAGATTTTTGAAGATGCAGGTGAGAGAAGGTAACAGCACCCAACCTGAAGAGTGAGAGAGGATATGTGACATGGCTCCCATGCCATGAATCCCACGTGGTCCAATTCCCTACTCTTCTGGGGAGCCTCAGTGGGAAGTAGGTATCCGTGCCCAGCCTGGCAGCATGATGACTGCCAGGTCCCAACACCTCCTTCCCCAGTGGATACATGAAGGGTGGCTGGTGGGTGAGGACTGTAACCTCTGCCACCCTAATGATAGTTACCCATTCCTGCCGAGACCCTATATTTCGTCGTACAAATGTGCGGCAGCAGCTGCTTTGCTTCTCCCTCTCTCCCTCTGCAGTAGTTTTGTAAACCAAACGAGGAACAGACTGGAGGCAGGATTAATCTGGCTGAATTAGGGGTTTACATCTGAGCTGGCCAGCTTCTCAGAGAACATTTTGTCTCATCCTCAAGGAGACGACCTGAAAAATAGTTCAAATGAGCTACACCATGGAAGTACAGTCCTTTCAATGACCTTGAAGGGAGATGATGACAATTGTGCCAGGTATAGAGGTCTGTATGGCAGACATCTTAAACTTAGGTGAAATGAAACTCCTCTAAGAGCCATCCTTGTGCTTTTGTTTTGTTGGTTATGAATCCTGGGTCAAGAAAAGGTTGGGAATATTAGACCAAGATGAGCAATATCATGTTTGTAGTTGTGGTGTTGTTTTGAACTTTTGCAGAAGACTACCACACCCCTCTGATGTTTTCTTCGTAACGTACCGACTGCTGTGAGATTGGCACAACAATGTAATATTAATAGAAGAAATCTGGTTTGAATTCCCTTAAAGTCAGTGTTCTTGTAAATCTAATAAGTACTTGGATTTTGATGTGCTGGTCACCATCTGCAGAAATTAAAAATCTGAATTTCATTTAAGTCTTACAATTAGTAAAAAATCCTCAGCCTTAAAATGTCAAAGACATCATTAATTACACTCTATTTTTATAATGCTGTCCCTAAAAGGATATTAAAGTGTTTTAAAAGTGGCTTGATCTCTCACTATAATGCTGTAAGAAGAATGGTTTTTATCACCATTCTACAGAAAAACTGAAGAACTTACTGATCTAGGCTAAACCTTGAAATGCTTGAATGTTTGCTGAGGACCACTCCAACACTGACTATAGACATGAGAAGATGAGAGGTACACCATGACAACAATTCAGAAACAGTAGCCTAGTCTGCGGGTCCAATATGAGGGAAAAGAACGTAAGGCCTATACTGTAGCTGAAGCCAGTCTGGGCATAGGAAAGATGCTTCAGGGATGGATTAGCAGGTGTTTTCTGAGGGTCATTTAGCAAAGCAGCCACGAAATGTGTATTTGTCTGAAGTGGCTAGTGAGAGGAACAGGTAAGGCAGAGGCTGTGAGCACTACTGGAGACTTCAGTGGAGTCAGCCAGGTCAGTGGATACATTTGGTTTCTTCCTGGCACAATTTGCTATAGGCATTGTCAGGTGCCCAGTAACAATTAGAATATGCTAATTGTTGAATTAAGTATGCTAATGATCAGATAAAGCAGATGCTAGTAAGATTGGCAGGGGTATGGTTACCCTGACAGCTGGGCAGCAAAATAATGTTTTGAGGAAAAAACAGGAAGAAGGTGAGGGTACAGGGAAGTGCCCAGCTGACCTTTCTCAAGGCCTTTGTTCCCAAATGCAAGATTGTAATTTAGAGGTATGTGTGCGGGAGGTGTGCTGCTCTGTGGTAACCTGAATCCCTCTCATCTGGAGTCTGCCTGCAGAATAAATGTATTGTCTCTGACAGGGATGAGTTGCCCTCATCTGCCCAGTGTGACTGGCTAGGAAAAGCCAGACATGTGGTAACCATAGGAATATTTGGTATTCCAATTAAACTATTCAGGAAACACAAGGGGCCATGTGGCTTATTCCAACCACTGGAGCTATAACACGCGTACAATGAAGGGACTGAGCTCTCCCAGAATAAAAAAATACCAATGGCCACAAATTCTCCATGAACTTTCCAAATATTTATGGACGATTAAACTGGAAGCCCTTGCTGGTGGCCAAAGACAGATTTGGTAAACACAAATAGATAAGGCAAATGGCAAGTAGTGTCATTTAACTTTGATGTTACCTGTTGATACTTTCTTCCTTAAAAAATCTCTACCAACCAAAAGAATCTATGAGCCCTGACAGCTTACTTTTGGATGCATTTAAAAAAAAAACCCACAACAACAACATTTTTTACTTTGGATATTTTTCTCATTTTGTAGAATTAACTACAAAACTGTAGATTTACTGTAGGTTTACCTCTTAAGTCAGGTAACTTCTTAGGATCATTGAGGATTTGTAAGGCTGCAGTTGATGTTCATGTTCTAAATCTCTCTTACTCCTTACAAAAGTATCTGCATATGATACTTTACTGTATTTCTGTTCATATCTTCTGATCCCACGTCCGGAAATTTCTAAATTTCTGGTACTCTTCCAGTAAAGGGTGTAGTGTTTGATTAGGTCATTCAGGCAAAACATAAGGATTTTTCAAAAGTGCATGTAGGTACTCCTGCCTAATCCCAGAACTATCCAGAACCTCTGTGGACTTCCCTGTTTGACTGCAGAGGTCTCCAGAGCCCAGAATTGTGCCTCTCTTCATTTTCAGACCTGTCTTACTCTTGTCAGACTTATCAGTTACTATCATGCTTCTGTTTCACCCCAATCGGCTGCCAGAAATTGGCATTTCCCTATCTCAGTTCCCTTGAGCTCTTGAGCTGTTTGTTAACTACCTTGCAGCTCTCTTGGATTGAAGTTTTAATGCAAGACAGTGAGAGCTACTTTTCAAAACCACCTGGAGAGAAAATGGCAAGGATCTGAATTTGAAATAATGTTTATCTGACAACTAACCAAATTTGACCAACCTCTTCTGCCTACAGGAACTTTTCTACTTTTCAGAAAAATACCCCTATCACCAAATTACGCAGTTTGGGAAAGCACCTCTTGAACAAAATTTTCTTTTTAAAAGTGAGAGAGAATATGATTGCACTGAAGTGTTAAAGATTGCAACCTGATCTAGGTGACCCTGCTTCTGCAGGGGAGTTGGACTAGATGGTCTCTAAAGGTCCCTTCCAACCCTACCATTCTATGATTCTATGAATCTATACCCTGTGCAGTGAAAGACATTCCAGCATGTCTCAGCATCCTGTATAGACTTTACAAGAGTCACCATGCATTCTGTGTCCCGCTCCTTTAGTCAGGACCTCAAAAATAAACACTGTGATGCCAAAAAAGGCCATTACTGATTTTTGCCTGAAATATTTTAACAGCATAAGATCTGTTGCAGGTGTATACAGCTCTGGCCCTGAAATTTCCTTAGCTGTATTAAAATCACACCTTTCGGGATGGAATAACTTTTGTCTTTCTTACATGCTTCCCTCTGGGGTTTATGTCAGGTTTTAAGTTATCCCTTGTGAGGACCATGAACTGATGTTTGTGAAGTGCTTACTGTGTTGAGTTTCTGCCAGAACTGCAGCTATCTAAAAAAGGTTATTCAAGGATGGGCACTATCAGAAACTGAATCTTAAAGGAGGAGCTGGTGACTTGTAACTTCTTTCCATCTGAGGAGTCAGAGAATCTTGCAACATATATAGAATCAATAATGGTCCAGGGGACAGGGACAACTTCAGTGGTATAAACTGGATTTAAATTGAGAGTAGCAATGGGATTGCAGAATACACATCTTCCTACTTAGAGTTTTCAAGATGATTTTGGTTCATTTACAAATGTTTCTCCTTCTGTTTTCCCCTTATTTGACTTGTAGAAATTTAACAGTTGGGAAACTGCTCTCTATGTGCTTCCAGTTACACAAAGTGAGGGTCTGGGTAAAGTAAATATAAAAAGTCAGTGCTTTAGTGCTAATAAAAATAATTAAAATGCTATGTTTCTTCTTAGGGAGTTGTGTAACAGTGATCAGTTTGAGTGGTACTGGATGTTACCTATGAGTTGCAATAATATATTTAGTTGACATATGTTGAATATGGGCACACCATCCGTGTGTGACAGGGATGAATGGCATGATGAAGTGGTTTTGGAGAGCAGGAAAAGGGGCTGAGCACTTCATGATAGCACTCATTCTGGAACTAAGGCCAGGCCACCCACTTGCAGACGATGTCACTGTCTTTTCTGACAGAAGCAGAAGCTGCATCTTTCTTCAGACATTGAATCTCTTTGCTGCCTTTGCCAGTAGTGGACTTGGAGGTGGACCAGGGAGACTAAATAACTTTCAGGAAGTCAATGGCAAAGTGAAAGAGAATATAATCTATACATGATACTTTGTGTTGGGTCTCTTTATTCCCATTCCTGTTATATGTAGGCATTTGTCTGTGTTCTCTATGGCATTCAGCTATAAAGAAATTAACTATGTGAATGAGCTTGAAAACAAATTTTTAAATATTGAAAGCTGTCTTTCTCTTCAAATCCCACTTTTATGCCTGTTGTTTGCACATATAATATAGTGATTTGCATATATATTTTATATTTAATTCTGATGGTGGTTAAATTAAACTGGATTCAAGAAAAATATTTTAGTACATTAAATCTCAAAATACACATTTGCATTGGTAAAGTTCTAGTGTATATTTTGTAGGACTTATATTACTACTCATTGTGGTTAGTGGTTAGTATGACTATCATGTTTTTGCAGTATTACGTATCCGAGAAAATGTAATTTTTTCTATTCCTTTTAAAATCAAATTACAATGTGACATTCAATAAAATATCTTTTGTGCAGCTAATAAAAATGAGATCCCATCTCACTGCTTTGACAAATAAACCACACAAGTCAAAATACTGCCTCTGATACAGTTTATAGCTTAAGCTTTCATGTCAGCCTTTCCTATAAAAAAGCCCCATTATTTATTAATAGCCTTCTATGTCTTAAAAGTTTCTTTTTCTTGTGTGGAGAAAAAATCATTTGCCTTTTAATGGGGTGTCAGATTTGTTTTCCAAACCTTCTAAAAGGTTATCGTTGTTACATATGGACAAGTGCTTTTTTCAGAATCAATGTAAACTCTGTTACCAGGGTAATTTACTGCAGTCCCCTGGTAGCTGTACGGAAAACTTAATTTCACCATTTTGCAAAGTGGAGGGGTGGGACTCTTTCCTTGTGGTTAACTATTTTCACATGGAGTGAAAAGAAAATGCATACTTCTAGCACATACTAAATAACTGATGGGCTCTTACCCTCTGTTTGAATTCAGAGCACACTGGCGGTCTGGTAGGGTTCATGGCATAGAAGGATGATTGAGTCAATTAGATATACCATAAAACCTTTTGGCAATTAACTCCCAGCTAACCAAAAGATTCAGGGTAACGCTAACAATGGATAATAAAGGTTTGTTAAATTACCATCCATTACCCACACACATACCCACACAAATATCTGAGCCACATTTTTAATGACAGGGGAGTCTGTAGAGAGAATAATATTCTATGAAGATCCAGAGGTGTCAGGTTTGAGTCTGCATTGCAGTTTGAGTTAAGAAATGACATGAGACATAGCAAATATCAGATTCAGACTCGTGCATTTAATTAGAGTTTGCATTAACAACTGTAGTACTTTCTTTTGAAAAAGGAAATAATAGCAATGTTTCTTCTCTAACAAATATTACTTAAAAAGCCTCCAAAACCAGAAACATCTAGGAACTACTTATGACCTGAGCAACATTTTTAGATTAAATTAATTACTTTTTCCTAGCACTTTTTATTAACTTGTTTAATTACCTAATGTGTTTGTAGGTTCTGCCTACATCTGCACGATGAAGAGTGGCTTTCACAACAGGCATGAGCAGAGATTCACAATCTTTCTCCACATCAGTGGCCCTTCACAAATCTGAAGACAGTTCACCATACCCATGCTGTCTTTAAGAGAAAGCAAGCTGCTGATCTCTGCTACCAAAGTGGACTGTGGTAGACGGCTCCAGTCTCCCTGAATTTTGAAGCTTGCACTCATTCTCATTCTGCACTGGGAAAGGACACACGGTGCAAGATTCTCTCCGGATTTCATGAAGAAAGATCTGAAAACAAACAGCAAAATAAACTATCCAGTTTTATAAGATAGAATAAAAAGGGGAACACGAAAAATGAGTATATCTTATGCCACTTCGGGTGCTGGGAACCCGGTGTTTATGCAGCATCAATGAACCCCATATGGATTTTCATGACATGCTGCAGATGCTTTCCATGGCAAGATTTCTTCTTCCTCCCATACTGTGGTGTTTGTGCAACAAACAAAACTATGTATCTTCTGAGAGGCCGGAAAGTTATACCTGCCATAATCCCCACCAGTCTGCAAAACACGCCAGCATGGAGCAGTGCAGAAGACTCCTGTACAGGTGTTACACGTGCTAACACAGAGCTTGCTGACCCAAGTATTAAGTCCAACAGAGCACATTTGTCTTGCTCAAGATCACTACCTCCTTGAATATAATGTTTTTTACAAGTCTCCACATACAGTACTAAGTTACTGAAACTGTTCAGTATCTGTCTCCAAACATCTCTGCAATGTAGACTGAATCAGCCTCTTAAAATTAGCTTGAGAATTTATAAAACTCAAAGCCCCAAATTTGCTGACTGAAATGAAAAAAATCAGTTGTCATATAATAAAGCAAACTTTCTAGCCCACAAAGTGAAAAGTCAAATCCATGAGACAACAACATCAAGGACATGGATTTGAAGGACTGGGATTTTTAAGCCAGTCAGAATTTTCAGGGTCCAGCTCTTGTTAAATTACTATCTATTATCCACATAAATACACACACAACTATCTATTACTTTTGAAAGCTTGGGGTTGTCAATATTTTTTCTAAATATTTTTGCTCTGTATAAATGTGAATAGGAAAACAAGAAATTGCTGAAAATTTTGGAATATCAAATTTTCATTATTTTTCAGGAAGGAAAAAGCAAACAAGACTCCGTAAAGCCAAGTCCCATTCTGATAAAAAATCCTCATACCCTCCTAGACAAAGTTTAAGTGGTCAAGTCAGCTTCCCTGACATGAAGGAAACCCTGACATAATTCTTTTCATTGCCTGGATCAAGAACTTGCCTCCCTCATCAAGATCACTGACTGAGAGTCTTTGCCTCCCACATCCAAACTTACCAGTAAACTATTTGCTATCCTTGCAGAAATTTGATGAGAAATTCCAACCTGGAATCTGTGAAGCTTTTCTTGGTGAAAGTTTCATTGAAACTAACATGTTAATTCAAAGACTTCTATTTATCAGTTAAATTTTAGATAAGCCTTCTAATAGCATAAGTCATGGAAAAATCTAAACCCCAGCAACCTTAATTATTAATATGATGGACTTTGGTAAATTTGTGGATGAGATTATGTAGCACCCATAGCCTGTGATAATAAAAGACTGAATTTGGTCATTCACTGTGTCTTATGGCACTTGTCATATGAAGAGTTCTCCCACAGGAAACTTTCAGTAAGGTGTCATTTTCATATTAAAGAAAGGTTTTGTCAGAGTGTCCTGAACTGTTTCCAAGCATGAATTTATGCTGAAGATGGGATCCAACATCCTCAGCACTTGTCTGAATATGTTCTCAGGAGAATTACCGCCCACCTATATGCCGAGAGCTTCTCAAAAACCTGCTAATGTTCACTTCTCAGCAGGCTCAGGCTGCATCTCTTCTTGTTCAGAAAATCCTAAATGTAAGGTGAATGTCTGTGTTCAATGACTTCGGAGCTTTGATTTCCAAGATCACGAATGTATTTCAGGGATGTTTTTTCCCCAACATCTTTACATGCTTGCATTTGAGAGACACTATTACAGATTATTTCTTAGTGCTGTTGACTGGAGAAGGAAAGGATGTGCAGCGTGTAATTCATCCAGCTTCTATGTGTACTTTGGGTTTTTGACACTGCTTCTTTCCTGATGTATGAGTCTACATGGCATACAGAACATAGCAGAACAGAAGTATTCAGTACAGTTAAAACTAATCTAGGTAATCTACCTGAATTAGTATAGAGGCAATAGAGCAAAACTTGAGCTATGTGCCTGGACAGATAAACTTCTACTTCATCTAGCTCATGTAGACACCACTTAGATGTTTCTACCTTGCATTATATCCTGAGTTTACTGTCAGAGAAACCTGTGACTGTAGAGATAAAGCATTAGACCTCAGAGAATGAAGTTATCTTACAGCCAAGAAGCAGAATTTTGGCATACGGAGGCTGCCTGACTACTTTGATCTGTATTGTTGGAGTAGCAAAGTGATGATTCAACAGCGTGTCCCTCAGGCATTGCACCTGAATTGCTACAGATCATGCATACCTTGGGTCTTCCTTGTGGTAGACATCCAAAACATATGACATCTTGGAATAAAATGAAAATAGATCAAACGTTTTCACATGCTGTCATTGCACCACTCAGCTACAATATAGACATTTTCTTAGTTTCGTTCCTAGAACACCTTCATAAGCTAATTGTTGATGGAGTCTGGGTTTGTCACATTTCCTTACCTTAACATGAGCTAATGTGTGACTGTGGCAAGCTTAGAAAATGAAAAACATTAGAACATTCACCAGTTTCCTCTTCTCATGTCTCAAGTATTATCAAAAATCCAAAGGCCACCATCAGATGGAGATACTGAAGAGTAAGTCTTTGTACCAGAGGTAGCATACAGGAGCTCCTGTCATACACAAGACAGTAAGGGGATGAAGTGTGCTCGGTTTCCCCATGGCCCTGGCATATTGGCTGAGCCTGTTCAGACTAATAAGACAGTGTGACATTCTGTATGTTGATGGAAATTTTCAGACAACTTAGTCTCTAAACTGAAATTATTTTCCAGTGACCATCAGCAAATGGATTTTTTACAAAACTGAATAATTTGTTAAAAAATTGTGGATTTTCAGAGGTTGGTAAAAGTTCCCAACTGAGATGGCACTCACTGACAAATACCATATCACTCTACCAAAACAGAGGGCTCCTCTGTGATACTGTTGTAAGAATTATTTTAACACAGTGAAATTCTGTTTCTTTTTTTTTCTTAATCTTTAGAAATTATCCTTAAAATTTTAAATATTACTGCTACTTTTGTCACACTGTGGCAGTCACACAACATGAAACATTTTTGCTCAAACTATTAGCATTTGGCAAAGTTACAACATCTGAAAATCAGGTCTTGTAGCGGGAAATATTAAATAACTATAACTTACTAAGCAGTTCTATTCACCTAAGCTCAAAAATATAGCTGTAAAGGCAGGAAAGCTCTCCTCACATACAGCATCGGCTTTTTGTGCGATTTTATGTTTCATCTGAGCTTACACTGGGGCAATGAAGTCATTGAGAGGTCAAGTGACTCACCCAAGGTCACCATCTGACAATCGGTGAACAAGTCACTATCACAGTCCATGGAAGTTCCTGGCTCCAAGTGAAGTACAAGGTAAGTGACACTAAGGTACATCTTCTCTCAGTTTCCATTATGTTTCTAATCTCTCTTCACTACAGTAATGAATGATAATGAGTTGCAATCTTTTCTCTGGGTTGTTCTTGCTGCTGCATCGGTGACACTTATTGTTACAATAACGATATAAGTGGAGAAAAAAATTGTGCTAAGTGATATTATGAATAAATAAACCTAAATAACGTACAAAAAGAACATCAGTTGCAATAACTTGTTAGAGAGGACAGTCTTACTCAGTGTTTCCATATCAGGCAGGTCACCCTCTTCTTCATCCAGAACTGAAAATACTGGGAAAAAATGGACATGATTCGGTACCTGCTACATATGTGAGCAAGTTTTACTAATGCAAGGATGGACAAGGACGAGTACATTATTTGGCCTGATGATATTTACTATGCAAAATCTGAAACTCAAGCTCCTGTTATTCACTTGCACTTAAGGGTCAGTGAATTCAGACTCAGCATTTCAGACTCACAGGGAATCAATTTTCAAAATATCTCAATGGTCATAACGCAGGTCAGTTTTTGTTGCCTTAAAAAGGCAACAGATTTTCAACACTGCTCTCTATTCGGTGGCTCCCACTGGGCAGACTATGGAGGCTGATGTGTGCCGTGTTCCTTATCAAAGTCTGATTCCTACATTCCACACTCAAACTAAAGAAGGAGCAGGAAAGGGACTTCAGTTGCTCCTGTCTCCTTTTCTTCATCTCCATCCGTCTCTTAGCCCCTGTCTCTTCTTCCCCTACTACAACACTTGCATCTCCAGCAAAGTCCCTTTTGGTGCTAGTCTCAAAGCATGTCCCATCCATGTATTCTCATAACAGTGTTAATAAAGTTGGCAGCTGGTGCAAATTCAAGAGCAATGGAATCATTTGTGCATTTTAGCATATGTTTGATGATGCTACTTGCTTAATGATCTTATTTGATTATCATAATCTTGCTTTTTCTTGGCCTGATGAAATACCATGTCTTTTTTTATTTGCAGGTGGCTGTAAATATATGTGTATTTGTGTGTGCAGTTCAGTATTATTCATTTACTATATGCTAGTGTTTTTTTTGTTCCCATCTCCAATTCGTGATTTCTATTGTCATTGTTCCCTTAATGTCTTATTTTAGACATTCAGCTTCTAGTTTCCTTTTTATTTAAAAATATCTTTTCATTAGTACAAGGACACAAATACCGATCTACTCATAAGAATAACAAGTCCTGAAGGGAAGGATGAGTCTTCTTGCTTAGAAGTCCTGGATGTAATGGAAAGGAGTAGCCAAAAATTCACATTGTAAGGAAGCCTCACTGTCTCTGTAAAACTTGAAACTAGCACAGTATGTGGTATGTGTCATTCAGCAAGTTGCAACTTGAGTCGGTTTTGTTTATGTGACTACTCCCATTTATACTGTGGCTAAATGCATCCTCTTCCTTAAAAAAAAATCCAACTAACTTTATTAGCCTTTGCATCTTTAGCAAACATTTTGATATGACTTTGATTCAGCCACTGTGTTGGTTCCTACCGTGAACTGGCATATCTGCTGAAGAAGTGAGAGTGATAAATTGTATTAAAATAATATTTACCAAGTCATTTTCCAGATCCCATTTGACAACATCAGTTCTTTTCATGAAGGACAATTTCTGCACTTTTCACGGTAAGAAGCAAGAAGAATTGAGTAAATAATCAATCTGCCAAATTTGTATTGTTTTTGGTAATAAATTGTGTTGTAACTTTTGATTTTCTTGAAGATATTTGTTATTCTAAGTTGTTTAATGCTACTCAGAAATATTTGTGGTCCTGCAGATTTGTTTTGAGTATTTGATGCACGCAACTGGACCTTTGTTGGTTAATTTATCAGCTACTTCACACAATATTGTCTCTGATTCTATCTAGAATGAGCATAATTCTTCAAATTGTGTATCTGCTGGGAGTACAGTGTTTCTGAATTCACAATTTGTATTCTATGAGTATACTATAGTATTCACTTAACATTCATTTTCCATGAATGTTTCATGTACCTTGTACTGGTTAATAACATGAAGAGACTTTATGTTTCCAAAACTCTTATTGTGGTGTATTGAGGGAATTTTTAAAGCTGTTTTGACTACAGCTCACTAGTAGTTTGCAAATAGAATTTTTCAAGTCGCTTCCAAACACTTCTTTCTTGAAGTCTCTTCTGCTTTTTCCATAGGTCACTATAATGCTGTTCTCTAAAGTCATATTTAAACTGAAATGTCTTCTGAAAGTTAATGTAAAAAGAGCACAACCTACCATAGAGCAGGGTTTCATCTTAGTCCACACTCTCTTCCATTTTGGGATGTATTGACCCAGATACGGTAATTTAAAGATTACTTGCTTATTCTAGAGAAAATTTATGAGAAAAATAAACCATCACATTTTGTGAGAAAGTTGCTTTCAGGCTCTTTCCAGGGAGGATTCCTACCACCTTTCTTACAGCATATTGGATATTTTCATTTTGCTTCTACATATAAATCTAGGGAGCTATAAACCAAAGAAATTCATCCATCTGTCTATACATCTGCATTTAACATCAGTTTCCACATTTTTGTCTCTCTTGCCTCCCATCACTGGCAGGAGCTCTTCCTTTCCTGTGTTCATTCTCTAGAGAGAGTCCAGAGCAGGGCCACCAAGATGATCAGGGGACTGGGACATCTTCCTTATGAGGAAAGGCTGTGGGAACCGGGACTGTTCAGCCTGGAGGAGACTGCGAGGGGATCCAATTAACACTTACAAGTATTTAAGTAGTGGATGTCAAGAGGATGGGGTAACATTTTCTTCTGTATTGTCCAGTGATAGGACTATGGGTAAAGGAAAAAAGCTGGAGCACAAGAAGTTCCACTTAAAATTAAGGAAAAACTTTCCTGTGAGGGTGAGGGAGCCCTGGCACAGGCTGCCCAGGGAAGGTGTGGAGTTTTCTTCTCTGGAGATTTTCAGAACCTGCCTGGATGTGTTCCCGTATGACCTGATCTAGGTGGACCTGCTTTAGCGGAGGGATTGGACTAGATGATCTTTAGAGGTCCCTTCCAACCCCTACCATTCTGTTATTCTGCGATTCTATGATTTCCTGTCTGATTAAATTTATCATCAACAGCTGCTGGATGTTGGGCTGTCAATGCTGGAAGTGACCACTTATCGCTCTCCCTTCCCATCAGCTCTTGGTACACGGCCAGCATCTGGAGATGCTGTGCACCTAGGGGGAAAGGGCAGGTTGGACCACCACTCTGTTACGGTGAAAAACAATGGAAACCACCATTGGGGTTTTCAACTGTATTCTGAGGGATTTGAGCCGTTCAGAACTACAGCTTTCCAGAAACATGGCTTTGATGAGGCTGTCATCAGCCATTTGAGACAGCACTTCTGGGAATGCCTGGGAGTGTGGCAGATGTATAGAGTCACTGAAGTACCTGTGGAAGCGTCGCATGGGGAGCTGGAAAATCATAACATGCACAATGCTTTCACATTTTAATCATTATATACTTGCTTGGAAAAAGGTCTTCAATAGGGTTGCACTTTATTCATTTCTAGGGAAGCCTAGTAACTGCAGAAATCCTAAATCACAACATTTCCTTCCTGCTTGGTGTTAATTTGGGCCAGTTCCAGCCAACGGAGTTCCTTTTCCATTTTGTCATTTAATTACACATTTACCCACATTTCTCAGCTAGTGAGAGCCTTAATATATGGCCTCTTAATCTAATACTGATCTATTAAAAACTACACCCAGTATTTTAAAATGTTAGACAACAGATGGAATTGACAGTTTTAATAGGCAGCAACTAACATCATCTCCCAATCTACACCTCTGTATTGGATTTCAAGCAACTGATATCACTGTGGACATGTGCAGATATGGGGCTTGCATTTAAAGTCAGAAATTCAATCAATAGCCTGTCTCTCAACAGAGCTTACTAGATTATATCAGTTAGAAGTGACCATCTGGCCTAATCTTGGGAGTTCTGAGATATCATGTAGATCTTTTTCACTAATGTCATTTTTATTTGGTTAACATTAATAAACTGTAGCAAACATTGCAAATCTTGCAAACTGAAGCTGTAACTCAATTTCTGACTTTTACACGAGACAAGTCAAACATCTGCTTCTCTAGAGTGAACGTGTGCGAGAATGAGCAAAAGAAAGATGCAATCGCTCTGAAGATTTTACTGTCTTTCTAGGTGTTGTGAAATGATGGAAAGTGGCAGTCTTTTTTATTTACTAAAAGAAAAGTGTTTTAGTAAAAGATATCCAACAACTAATGTGATTATTCCTGCGAATACAAAATATGTGCAGAAATATGTAGATAACATTCTGGGGGTTAAATTTTCAGAGTATTCTATGACTGCAATAAAAGAAAAATGCACATTACATATTCATCTACCAGATTTATGCTACAAATAAAGTCTAGCTTTTAATCTGGTACAGTCAATATATATCACAAATCTGTGATCAACTGTTTAACTTTGTCACATCCAGAATATATAATCTCTGGAAAGCCTTTTTTAATACCAGAGTCAGGACCATTTTCTTTACTCGTGCTTCTTCACTCTTAAAATTTAATTTCAAAATCAATTTTCTATTTGGCTGAACACCAGTCCTATTAGAAGTTCATGAATGCTCTGTACACACAAAAAAAAGAGAAAAATTAAGGTCAGTGTCCCAGGTTTAATGACAACTTTGTACACATAAGCGTCACAACAGTAATCCGATTATGCAAATTATTGTCATTGAATTTTGATCTTGCAAAACAGAACTCAGCAGCCGATTTAGAAATGGATCTGATGTAATCAGAATGGTTGAAATTCTTGAGGTTGTTCTTTTTGTCTTTTTCCTATTTCTGATCAATTGAAATTTATAAAATTTCAAATTATGAGGTGCATGTTTAAAACCTATAGGTGGGAAGAGGGAGAAACTAGACAGGTGATATTGCTAAAAAAGAAACAATGTAGAAAGAAACTGTTAAAAAAAAAACCCCAAAACTTTATTAAAGTAGGACCTCGCATGGGATCCTGTTGCAGGGGACAAGGGACAGAGACCAGACTAGAAATCAAAGGTGTACATCTTTCTCTTGACATTAGTTCTCAGAACTGTAAGAGTAAGCCACTTCAGTCCCTTGTGCCCTCATTTCTCTATCTGAAAGTGATGACAATAGTTGTTACTGGTCTTTATTTTAGGAAACTAAGTTGTCATTTAATGCATCCTAAAGAGCTAGAATGCATTGCTATTACAACGTGTTTCACTTACAAAATGGAACTAACTGGTTCTGACATCATAAAAACCCACTCTGCCTCCCTCAAAACAAATTCTGGAATACAGACAAGTCCCTCATAACCTCAAAAACACAAGCAATGATAGACTTTCATTAGTGTTATTGTAAGAAGAAAATTTTTAAGCTGAAAAGAAAACAGAACAAGGAAAAAAGGCAAAATCGAGGAACAGTGCCTCTGAGAAGTGAAGTGCTTTTTTTTGAAGAACAAAACTTTGGTAAATGCTGCCCTTGAAATCTCTTGGATATGATGGGGTATTTTGCAAATAATATTTTATTTTTTTAGTTTATTTTCCTGTTTATAGTGAAAGTTGAAAAGCTGAAGTGCAGTTCCTGATTTTATACTTTTTTGGTCAGTCTTCCCTTTTGGAATTCTTATTCACAGTATGTAAAAGATATTGTTTCTTTCAAAATACATCACGGGCAACGCTACTGTTTTTTCCACCAGATTTAGCAAGGGAATAGAATTTTGCATAGCAAAGAGAGTCTGAAGGCATTGTCTTTCTTTTTCACTACCCGTGAATCCATTAGATTCACTGAAATTGATGCTGGCCAGTTCTGCTCTTGAGTGAAGATGAAAATTTTCCAGCATGTGTTTACAAGAAAAACCTAAATATTTCTTCAGGAAGAACCTCCCTACATTTATCCATTGCTTATATTTTATTAACTAGTAACAGAAGACAGCTAATGGCTTCTTCCATGCTAGCAGGCTGTGCACATACAGTACATTTTTAAACTTTCTGTTTCTCACTAGTTAATAAATCAGGATGCAGATGAGAGACTCATAGTTAATTTTCGGTAGCTAGCACAGCATGTCTCAATCTATAAAGTCCTGGAAGTCTTGGGCTGTGAATTCCTTGATACTGACAAGCCAAACAGCTTAGAAATTATAATTATAAGTTACAAATGTCTTAAGGGTTGTTCTTCTGACATAAAACTAATTTCATGTTTTTATTCATAATGTGAAAGAGATGAGAGGATAGGGCCTTATTTAGATTGAGCTCCCAGAGATATCACAGGCTCTGTGTCCTGATTATAATGGGAAGAGATCACTTACTTCGATCCTTATAGCTAGTTGACTCTTTCTGTGTGGTTTTTTTTTTGACAATCAGGCTAACGAAAAGTGGGATTTCTTCCACTTTTCATCACAACTTCTTTCATAGGCAGACATCTACCGGTGACAGTTGTTTTTCCCTTAATGGCAGTCATACCAGAGTATATTGGGTTTCCTCCTTATTAACTAGTTCCGTCTTTACACCTCCTTTTGCATGAGTGATGCATACAAATGAGCACTCTCACCTGTACCATTTTCTTTGGCCAAGCAACTCCATGAGTAAGAAATGAGGTGAGACCTGGGAAAGACTGACAGATAAAGTAGCTTCAGACAGTGAGGACAGTCCCCATCACCTCATCCCTGAAAGGAAATGTGACATTCTGGAGACAACAGCACACTATCCAAAACTCTTCCAGGGTTTCAAAGCCTAGGAGGTGTTTGAGGCATGTCCTAGAGGTATTCTGCCATTCCAAAGCCTACAACAGTTGTGTCCTCAAAGCCAACACCAGTCATGTTTTGACACATATGCTGGAATTGACAGCAGCTATGAGGTCCAGGCTGAACAAAAGCATACCAATGAGCGCAAAGCTGAGACTTCCATAAACATCTATCCATATGTGAACATGTCAAGGTAGATGGAGGAAGGCAGGCCAAGGGCTGTAAGACAATAGTGAGAGAAAAATGGATTTCTACTTGCTGACTAATGCCTGACAAAGTCTTCCCTCCTCTCTTCAGAAAAGAGATTTGGCCCATGTTCACTGCTGGGAATTAGGTGTGACTCTGATGTGGTAGTTCAGTTGTGCTGCCCTCAAAGTGCTTAAATGAGTTGCTATAGTTGCATTCTCAATTCTGCACATGTAACTGAGAATTTGCATTACTTATAACTCTAGTAATTCACACATGGAAGTGCAATGTCAGCATCGGCAAATTCAGATATTGAGCAGGTAACACAATTTTAGCTAGGAAAGGTGAAGGTCCTTACATCCCATTCAGAAAATGACACCATTTTTTATCTGCTGGGCTCAGCCAGATCCTTCTTCAGACATGTTTGAAATGGGAACAATCTCACTTAGTTTTAGCTATCTAAAATTTGGGTGCTGAGACTAATCAGATTGCAAGCTGCAATAATTTTGTTGTGACTTGATCTTTCCTTTGCAAAAGCATTAAATCTCATATTCTATGCCAAAAGGATGGTAAATTAAGTGAAAGTTACCTGTTTTGACTAATTTTCTTAGGATTTCAGAAATAGTTTATTACCAAATGGCTCAAAAAAAAAATATTCTGCTTTCTGGTTATAAGGATGAAGGTCAGCATAATTGCCAAAGTCTTCTTGTGTCAGCAAAGAGCTAAGAATTAAAGGATCATAGAGAAAATATTATCTTTTCCTTCACTCCTCTTCAAGTATAGTTTCATAAGGTCAGGATTGCAACATCTGAGCAGCAGAGAAGAGACTCAGTGTACACACTGGCTTTCTCATTCTGTGAGAGGTTAGTGGGAATTTTCATTTGTCATTTGTCTCATTCCTACAACCCTAATTTACTTGAAAAATAGGAATCCTTTCTCTTTTTGTCTTTTAACATGGAATAAGAAGTTTAAAGAACCTCTTCAGAGTTTCTGCATTAGATTAATTTAAAAGAGTATCCCTGGACACAAATTTTTCTGGCATAAAGTCTACGCTATGGTACTTAACCAAGATATGAGCAAACTGGATGCTATTTTCTATTTCTGTCACTGATCTCCTGTGCAGGCCTGGGTAGTTTTCTTCAGCTGTTTGGCTACAGCTGTGGATCAGGACTCCAGGACTCCATCCCAAACTCCCTTTGCACCTTGTGGTGTGAATGTAGACCTGTGGAGAGGTCCATGCTAGATCTCAATCCAAATCCATCTGGTGACTATAACAGAGAATACGAAATTTAAGCTTGTCTCTTTTGGGGAATAAGTGGGACACTGCATGGACATGCTTTGCTAAGCCATCTTCTGCATACGTTCTGCAGTTTGAAACAGACAGACATAGAGCTGGGCCAGGATTTCAGCCTCTGCTGAGTCAGAGTAGTTGAAAGTGTGAAGTTTCCCTGCCTGATAGTTTGTCTCCTATCTATTTGGACAAGAACTTTTTTTGGGAGCAGGTTGCTTCCTCTAGCTATCCTGTTCTACTGTGCCATACTTTTATTATCATTACCATTGTTATTATAGTTCCATAATAAGTTGTTATGAGTAATAATAAATTTGCTTTGCCAAACCATTCAAAGTTGTACATTATCTTGGCATGTCTTTTTTTCTGTGCTACCTTTTACTTCCTTTTATATTTTGGCCAGTGCTTGTGAATCTTGCTTGGAGTAGACTGTGATGCATGTCTTTCTAGGCTGAGGCAGATTGTGGATGATAAATATCAAAGAAAAAAATCTGCAGTGGCTGGAAAATGCACTATAATTTCTATGCTTGTGAAGATAAAACCCTAGAAGGTCAATGGACTGGAAGGTTTTTCAAGATATGCAGGAGAGAGACTTGTGTAAAGGAAATGCAAATCAAGTGTAGGATGTTTTTGAAAGGTAGGATTTGGTTAGTTCATTACACAGAGAGATGACTTGGAAGAGAGTTCTCCTCTGTTCAGGTTCTTTTTTGCTCACAAAATCTTGCTTTCGCACCCTGAGTTGTTGGTCCTTGCTGGGCCTACTTTCATAAATACATCTGGAACTTCTTCTTAACAATAACAGGCAAAAAATCTCCAGGAATCTTACACTAATCCCCATCTCCTTGAAGAATGTATTTTCTAAATATAAAATAATTAGTCTTACTATTTGCATTCCAAGAGAGAGAAAAGTGAAATGTATTCAAAAGAAAGTGTGACAAACTGATGGATAATATTAATTTCATTTAATTATATTCATGGCTTATATGATTTCTCAGCAACAAGGCTTTGAAAAGTGAAGAAGAAAAAGGAAGAGAAAGGGAAAGGGAAAGCCTAAGCCTCAAGAGTGTAAGGATAGTGCCTGGGTCTAGAGAGTTCAGTGAAGCTGGAAAGAAACTGAATTAGAGCTGGTAACATAGGTTACCATGTTGCACAGAGGTAAGCAATTGTGAAGAAAAAGTGTTACACAGAGGCAAATAGAAGTCCAAAAACAGGACAGGAGCTGCAATGAGAAGATGAAGAATAGAGGGAAATGAACAAGAACTGATGAAAAACCTTATAGTTGAGAAACTTACTGATGAGTTCAGGCATCACATGAAAGGACTGTATTCACCTTTGTGCAGATCACCCTCCTACATCTCTAGGATGTCCCACAATAGACCCAGAGGTGTGCTTAGTCCTTAGGTTATATCCAGTCCAATCTGATTATAGCTAAAGTGGAATTTAACATTCTACACAATAATATCAATAATATATCTGTCAGCCCAATTTGATATATATGAATGAAACAAGCTCACTGTCTCCTCTACTAACAAATGTTCAAAGCATAAGATTTTTGGTGAAGGTTAAGGAGAAATATACACTGTATAGCATTAATTGCATATCTCTCATGCACAAAATGCTGATATATTATGAGTTTCAAAAATATATGACAATAATATATTGCATATACTGCAGAAGAAAATTATGTCTTTACCTTGAAAATCTACTTTCTCTGACAAGCTGATGCAATCATTTTGGCAAAGGAAGAGAACTGCGGAGAGGAAACCTGCAAAGATTTGAAGGTTAAAAATGTTGAACAAAAGGCTGAGGGTTTACTTTGCATGCAAATAAGTAATACATCACAAATCCATAAACCAATTAGTAATGAACTAATGATATTGCTTAACAACTGTGTTTTTGATTAACATATAAATAATTTAGGTGAGTATTTCTTTAGTCATGCCAGTTTCTGCTATTATTTACTAGCCTTGTCATGGCTGCTCTTAGATCACATGCCCCTTATAAAACATTGCCCAATCTATTGCAAGGACTAGTTTGTTTTAATGCGCTCAGTTAACACCACTAGAGCTATTAACAAGCTTATTAGCATAATCCATTGTGATATATCATTGTATAAAAGTTCATCCCCACAACCGAATGGGACTGGGAAATGGCTTTGAAGATTTTATGATACAATAACTATCCATTTGATAAGCAATTAAAAAGATAGTCTGAGACACTAAGAGTGAAGACAATGGCAATGTGAGGAAAAGAGGAGGGGTTTGAGAGCAGAAGCTGCTGTCTGATGTGGGAAACGTGAGTGAGTTGTGTTGCTCCTGTTCCTTAGTTATAAATTGCATGCTACTGTCGGCTGTAAAGCTCCAGTAACAAGTTGGGCCTGACTTTGTCTTTTTAAGGAAGAAAGAAAAAAAAAGCGCAGCTTAAGGCTCAGTTTCTCCTGCTAGCTCACCCATGATCAATTTCTCAAACTCTCAAAAGAACATTTTGATACCCAGCTGAACCTCTGATTTTATGCTGGCTTTTGCTCCTCTTAAATTTCAAGTTCCTTTTCTTAGCTGTATGCATTATCCTTAGTGAACTTCTGCAGAGAAAAACAGAATAAAGGTTACTGGACAAATTACTATACACTGTAGTTTGAAACTCACTCTGTATAATATGGCTGTATTGTGGTTTTAAAAATGAACATGCAATGAAAAGGGTAGCATCTTTATTGTGAAAAAAGTAGCTTTCCAAGAAAGTGTTTCTTTCTCTGATATGAAATAGCTCTGATATGCTAATACTTCTGTTCAGCTCAGTCCTGATTCTTCAGAGATTATTTGACCAAAATGTCCATTGTCCATATAATAGGAAATATTCATGATATCGTGCACACACAGAATTTTTCTACTGGCTTACTTCAATGTCTTACATATATCAATTAATTCTTCCTGCTGATGAGGTATGTAATGGAAAGCTGATTTCTGAAGGCAGCATGATCTAGTGGTTTGCACAGAAGATGGAGATTTGATTTCCAGTCTTACTGTCATTGCCAAGCCGTATGATCATATGCAAAATTTGTCACTTTTCAAAACCTCATTTTTCCCGTTTTAGAAACTGGTATCAAATTATTGAGCTTTTCAGAGTCCTTTGACATTTTTGCATTAAAAGCATTATAGCGGATTTGTGTAGCAAAGTTTTGGTAGTGGGCAGGCTATAGGGGTGGCTTCTGTGAGAAGCTGCTAGAAGCTTCTACTATATTTGATAAAGCTGTTGCCTGCCAGCTCCAAGATGGACTCCCCTCTGACCAAGATTGAGCCAATTAGCAATGGAGGTAGCACCTCTGCAATTAACTTATTTGAGAAAGCCAAAAAGTTACTGTATAGCTACAAATTGCAGCAGGAGTGAGGATATGTGAGACTAAAAATAACTCTGCAGAAACCTAGGTCAGTGATGAAGGAGAGGGAGGAGGTGTTTCAGGCACCAGAGCACAGATTCCCCTGCAGCCTGTGGTGCAGCCCATGGTGAGGCAGACCCTGCCCCTGCAGCCATGGAGGCCACAGAGAGGCAGAGATCAACCTGCAGCCCGGGGAGGACCCTACAGTGGAGCAGGTGAGTGTCTGAAGGAGACTGTGACCCTGTAGGAAGCCTGTCCTGGGGCAGGCTCTGAGCAGGACCTGTGAACCTGTGAACAGAGATGATCCACACAGGATCAAGGTTTACTGGCTGGACTTGTGACCCCATGGAGACTCATACTGGAGCAGTCTGTGAAGAACTGTAACCCATGGGAAGGACCCATGTCGGAGAATTCCTTAGAGGACTGTCTCCTGTAGAAAGGATCTTATGCCGTAGCAGTGGAAATGTGAGGGGCTCTTCCCATTGAGGAGGAAGGAGCACTATAACCCCTATTCCCCATCCTCATGTGAGGCTGTGGGTGAGATGAAGGAGGTAGACACTCAGGAAGGAGTTAATGGGGGGAAGATGTTTAAAGATTTAGTTTTTATTTCTCATTACCCTTCTCTGTTCTGACTGGCAATAAATTAAAGTAATTTCCTCAAGTCAAGTCTGTTTTGTCTGTGATGGTAATTGCTGAGTGATCTCCCTGTCCTTCTGGACCCACAAGCTTTTCAGTGTATTTTCCCTCTCCTGTCCAGCTGAGGAGGGGGGAACAATGCAGCAGCTTTGGTGCTCAAGTGGCATCAAGCCAGGGTCAACCCACCCCAAGAATTTTTATCTTAAATGAAAGGTATTACATGGAAAGTGCTGTCTAAGGCAGTAAGTTTTAAATAAGATAACATTCCAAACCCTGTTGCGTCAAGAGAGAGGAATTATATTTTTAACTGTTTCAAATTTTATATCTTGTTGAACAGTCTTAAGAGTTGAATGGCAACAGAAAGTGTACCCAGACTGGACGATTTCCTGATACGTAATTCTCCTCACAATCAGATAT
The DNA here is from genome assembly GCF_028858725.1 of Colius striatus. NCBI lineage: Eukaryota > Metazoa > Chordata > Aves > Coliiformes > Coliidae > Colius > Colius striatus. The sequence goes on from NC_084759.1 coordinate 69,684,265, forward strand.
TTTGGAGGTAGACACATGAGAAGGAGTCCAGCATCTTTCGGAAAACAAGTCAGAGAGATGCTCATGCCCGGAACACAGACACGTGCATATATCACTCTTGTGACTGATCACATTATCAAGCTATCTCAAAATAGGAAGGATTAGAATTTTTTTTTCTGTTTTTCTTTAAACTCATCTTTCTGGCATACATTTTTAAAGCTACTTTTGTGGCTGAAAATCTAGAAAAATTAGATCAGAAATTAGGACTTTTTTAGTAAAACGTGTTGCCATATTTCTGTCGTCTGAAGTACAAGCACTTTAAGAAAGTGTTCTTGCTGTTCAGCTGTGCTAATCAGGCACATTTCCTCCTAAAGGCAAAACTGATTGTGGTGAATGAAGCAATGTTTTCATTTTCTGAATACAGAGAACACAAAAGGAACAAAGTCCAACATGTAATGTAACACATTATATATGAAAATATACTGCTTCAGAGCACTAAGCTATATGTATTTAATATCAAAATAGAAATCATGCTGAACTAGCTAGAGATGTGAGCGCATGCATTTATGAAATTATTTATCTGAGCAGAAACTGTGGACAGTACAGTCACTCTGATCAGTGAATACGTCCACTTGGGGGTTCTCAAAGCATCACATTGCGGTGCTGGAGAGGATGAGGCTACTAAGAGAGGTGGGCTACCAAGCTAGTAAAGGATTTGAAGCACGTCTCATAAGAAGAACAACTGAGGGATGAGGGATCTGGGGCTGTTTAGCCTGGAGAAAAGAAGGCTTAGGGGAGATCTTATTGCTCTCTACAACTACCTGAAAGGAAGTTGTAGTGGGTGTTGATCTGTTCTCCCTAGTAACAAGCAATAGAACAAGAGGAAATGGCCTCAAGTTGAGTCAGGGGAGGCTCAGGCTGGATACGAGGAGGAATTTCTTTACTGGAAGGGTTGTCAGGCATTGGAATGGGCTGCCCAGGGAGGTGGTGGAGTCACTGTCCGTGGAAGTGAGACACGTGGATGTTGCACTTAAGGAAATGTTCTAGTGGTTGATAGGACTAGGACAAAGGCTGTCTCTTCCAGTCAAAAAGATTCCATAATTCTATCAGGAGTATTTTGAAGTGGGTTTAGACCAGGAAGGGTGGCTCCATGGCACTTCTCCTCCTGATGAGAGAGATCAGAGCTGTGTAAGTAAAAGAAAATTTGATGAATCTTTTCCAAATTTTGGTTATTGACATTTCCTGGAAGAGCTCCTTAGAGCTGCCCAGAGATTGTTGAGGAAGAGCTGACCTGAGACTGTCCCACTCACATTTTGTGCTGCACCATCACCTGATAAGTAGGAAACCACAACAGTGGAGTAAACCCACCTTTATCTCTTAGTCCAAAGTCCAACATCCTCTGAGCCTCCCTGAAACCTGAGGACTCAGGTCTTATACATCTATTTGTTTTCCAAAAGATTGCATGATATATAGGGTGTCATCATTTTAAAGCAGGTTCATACTCAAAGCTGTGGGTTTCATTTGAGTGCAATGTGAGGTATCATACACCTCTGGCCAAGGAACAGCAGCTCATTTAATAGATAAATTGAGATGACAAAAATGGCACAATTTAAATATTAGCAATCACCAGGAACAGAGGAGGGGAAAAGAGAGAGAGAGAGAGAGAGAGAGAGAGACGGAGCCCAGCTTCTTTTATTACAGCCATCTTAGTGCTTCAACAACAGGTAGCAGTATTACATATTCCCTTTCCACTTTGAAGCTCTTGTAATTTCCTTCCTCGTGTCGGGGCGATTTTATTCATTGTTTCCTTGCAGCAGTGATTGATGTTCTGAGCTGCTAATCTCTCTGAGTGATAACTATTTTCATGTAAGTCCATGAGTCTATGACACAGGCTGCTCGGCCAGGGCTACTGCTGACTACTTATTTTGTGCCTCATTTACATTTCAATCTTGGCCTCATGAATGTAAAACCTAGGCTGCAAATTAATAACAGGAAGAATATTAGACCGCTCCAGAGTGGGGGAACAATGCAAATCCACCAGAGCACAAGGCTTTACCATTGTGTTCCGAGAGGGACTCATTTATTGGCCGGCAGTGAATGACATTACAGAGAATGGCATATCCAGAGTGACACAAATTTATTTCTGTCCCCAGCGCTCCAGTATATTTTCATAGAATCAGGGGGCTATTTGTCTAGGGACAATTTAGTTTCCATGAAAAATTTAAATGGTTTCTGTGGAGATAGTGGAGTGAAATTTAATTTGTTTCTCATTTACTACAGCAGGTATGAAAAGGAGAAAAATTGGATGTCTGATGGGCTGAAATTGGTGCTGTCCCTCCCCACTATCCCCAAAAGGCCTGTGGGCCTATATCATAGAGATTGAGCAAGACTACCTCATCCCTCCCCTTAGAGAATGGTAACCTTAAACCAACTTACAGAAAACCTTTGGGGAGGCTGCCAATCACCCTGAAAACAACATTTCCATCGATCCCCTGTCTGTGTGATTTATGGCTTCATTTTACGGTAATTGAGAATTAGTGAGAAGATTAGCAAGGCTCAACACTTCACCTTGATATGCACACTAAGCACCGTAATTTGTCACTAAGGGATGTCGGACACTTTTTTAGTTACACGGGGTTCCCATCTAATTGAATTTGGGGATAACATGGAAATTAATTTGACACAGTAAAATTTTGAATGCAGCCGTTTCCTCTATTGTAATGCACAATACTGGGCTGCATTCAGGGGCAGCTATATTGATCCTGATCACTTTCAATTGTGGCCAGCTGAAGGATGGAATACACTAAATCTTATTTAAGCTCATATGAAAGCAGTTCATCTACAGCAATCTATGGCAGATAAAGAATATTACCTTTCATTTTGTCTGACTGCATCAAGATGAAGTTTTGAAAATTTACTTCTTGCAGCAAATATACCAAATGTCTAAAGTCAACAGTTACAATTCAATTACAGACCAGCTCTTGTGGGCTGTTTACAGGGTAATTTGCTACTTAGGCAGCAAATGAAAATACTAACTATACTCTCCATGCATAGAGAAGTTACAGCACATGGAGAAGCCCCAAGGAAAGACAAAGAAAAAAAGATTCCAAACTTCTCAGCAATTTAAAACACTGCCCATTGGATTAGTCTCGTTACAGCTTGAGTGTTTTCATATACAGTCATTTTTTGTTTGTTACCAAGACATTTTGTGGGAAGCTTATTTTATCTTGGTTGCTTAGCATCAGAGTCACAAAGATGAGACACAGTACATATCTTTTCTTATCTGAGAGGCTCTTTACCACAAGACTTATCCACATTTACATTTCTATTTTATTCCAGCTTTATTTCTTATAAAACCTCTTTATGCTGTACTTTACCCTTCAAATATGAACTTTGGTTTGAGCAAACTGCTTAGAGAGATGATTCCCTGAGAAAAGTGCTCCCTGCTGTGAACAGGAGAAGCAGATCCTGGCACTTTATGCCAGAGGGTGCGTGGCAGGGATATTTATGGACATTCTTTACCAGACCATCTGGCTTGCTTTGTTTATATCTGTTTTAGTGATAATTGGCCTGAAATGAGCTATAATCAAGATATATTATTCATTACCTATTATTATTATATGATGGATTTTAATCCAGTCATAATTATGTTGCGGTTTGGAAAGACTTTCAAAAGGTTTAATGGTAATAGTTTGAAGTTGTTATTTATGCAGCCCTGTTCTGTGGCCATGGGTCCATCTCATCTCCTCTAAACAGTGAGGACATTCCCCAGTGCAAAGGCATCAAGAGATGGTACTTAATGATCCAAGATATATAGATGTGGTCAATAGGTCTAACCTGGAGCCCTCAAAATGTGGTCATGCAACTTGGAAGACATGCTATGCTGAAAGCTGTCCTCAATCGAGATGCTAAATTCTCTGGAATTACTGATGGCAAATGACAATTGTTGTCAGCACTTTTACTTACCAGAGTACTTCAGTCTCCTCTAGGCATATTATTTGGTCTCAGGAGTTTACCTGCAGGTAGACTTCTGCAGGAGATGATGAGTGGGGTTAGTGCAAGAGGTCAAACTCTTAGAAATGATGTGGTTTTCACTCATTTTATTGGTAGGAAAGTTCTTCAAAGTAGTGATTTGATTAATCTTATTAACAACGGGCATACTGCATATGTAACTGTTTTATCACTTTTTCATGGGTTGTTTTCAATAATGTTATATAAAAGGATGCTAACATGACAGAAATGTCACTAATATAATAAGCTTAAATGAATTTAGATCATGTTAGCCAGAGTTTGCTTTCATATTTGGGTGTCTTCTGGACCATATTAGAGAAATAGAGCTCTCTGATACAATGAGAAACATATTAACATAGTAAAAAACTTACTAATACAATAAAACATCCACATTGGTTTTATAGGCATCTACCAAGAAAAAAAAAAGTAGACTTTCCAGCGATGAGTGGATTGAGAGCAGTCCTGAAGAAAAGGATCTGGGAGTGCTGGTGAATGAAAAACTGAATATGAGCCAGCAATGTGTACTTGCAGCCCAGAAAGCCAACCATATCCTGGGCTGCATCAAATTGCGCATGGTCAGTAGATAAAGAGAGGTGACTCTCCCTCTCTGCTCTGCTCTTATGAGGCCTCACCTGGAGTACTGCATCCAGCTCTAGGACTCCCAATATAAGATTCAGTTCTTAAAATGTAATGGTAGTTCACATTTTGTTTTGGAACACAGCTTTTCAAAGCATTTGCTTAGTGGCCAGAACTTTAGCAGCAAGTGGAATTTCCAATCCAGTTTTTGCCATTGCCTGAAATTCACACCCAAATCACTCACCTGATCAGAAGAATACTGGCTGTTTCATCCATCTGTCCCTGGATGTATTGAATGCATTTTCCAGCCAAGAGAGAGCCAGCATGAGTGTTTCTATCAGCTAGACTGCAAATGGATCTAAGGTTAAGAAGAAAGGGATTCACTTTCATGAAGTATATCCCTTTTCTATCCTAGATCCATTAGATGGGTCTCCATTTTTCACAGCAATGAAATAAAAGTTTCCAGCTCTGCTATAAAGCTTTTTATATTTAATTAATCAAAGGATAGAATATATTTTATTGTGCCATATTCTTCCCTAAAGGAAGTATATCTTCAGGAGATTTCTTAGAAGAATGGATATGTGCACAAGTGTGTCTCTTTGTTTATATTAGTAAAGATGATGCCATAAAACCATGCCTTGCCCTTGGAGTGCAAGGTGATGAGCTTTGCGGTATCATTTGGTTCCCATAAGATATTACTTCTCAGAGTTGGGATGTCTACTGAGAATGTGCCAACAAGTGGTAGTGAGCAGTGCAGACTTATCTGACAACCTAAAGTTATATTTTAATCTTCTTGGCTAATGACACAAAGAGATGTACAGATAAGAACAACTTCTTTGAGGATGGTAATCTAGTTAAAAGCCCTTGGAAGAAGTAGAGCACAGAGGAAAAATAGCCATGGTTAGTGGTACAATGCTCACTGTCAGCCAGTGTTTCTTAACCACTGTGTGCTGAGTTACAGCGCTTTGCTGTAGTCTAGTTGAGAAGGGCCCTGACTCTCATATTGTCAGTTTTCAAGATGGCGTGGAGTTCGGTTAGATATATACAAGTGCTATGACTTGAAAGCCTATGACTTGAAAGTTAAGAAGGAGTCTCAAAGTGATCATATGCTGGTAGACTTATGCAAACAAGTGTAGCTGTGTTATTTTACATCAGAGGTGATCAAACTATGGCTGCACACTTCAAAACTGTTTTCTTGTATCTTTCCTATCTCATGCTTCTCAGGATCACCTTGAGTAGTTCCTAGAATATGAGATGGGATTACCTCTCCTGTTCAGGCGCTGTACCATCTAGTTGATTATTGTAGGATTATTTGTGATGGGGGAAATCTAGATCTGGTTACCATGTATAATGATTTATTATGCTGTAAGATGTTTTAAGGCTCATTTCAAGCTTTGAGTATAACATTTAAGAACAGATTTCCTACTAGTGTGAAGCTCAATTCAATCCAAATGTAGCTAGGCAAAAGTCTTTATACTTCTATCAACATATTTTAATTGCTGAAGGACTCACTATTTTTTCAATAGTCTTTCCTGATTGTCAATGTTTCATCTCTTCCATGAATGACCATTCAGTGGGGATTAAAATCAATAAAGGAACTACAATCTCATAGAATCATAGAACTGACATTATTCCAGTTCTAGAATAAAGTGACCTAGGTTTCCTTGCTACTTCTCTTTTCTTTAGTGTTCTGATCACTCAGAGTTGAAGAGGTCACATATGGGTCATGATGAAAGATGCTGAAGATGCTAGTGGAACTGGAATTTTAATAGCCATATTGTTCTTCCAACAACAAGCTCAACTAAAAGCAATAAAAATGTTTTCTCCGCTTCCCCTTTTTCCTAATAGTCTTTCATAAGAACAGAATCATAGAATGACTTAGGTTGGGACAGACCTTTAAGATCTTTGAGTCTAACCGTTAATCTAGCACTGTCACATCTACTTCTTGAGGACATCTTTAGATTCAGAGATCCTCTCTTGCACACTGACTATCCTGAGTGCCTCCAGTTAGGGCACTGTACTTTGGCAGCTCAATGTAAATTGTTGAGAATACAGGGGCTGCAACTGAGTTGCGCTATCCCTCTGCTTCTGAAGAAATTGTCTGTTATTAAAAATAGCCCTGCAACACTAGACCAAAGAGATGACAACCTGTGGGTCAGAATGAAAGAACAGAAGGTGCACCAGCAGCAGGAAGTAACGATAATTAGAAGCAAGAACAAAACTAAGGATGCCTCAAAGCTACAGTGGAGTTAATGCAAAAAAAAAAACCCAAAAAAACAACCCAACCAAACAAATAAAATGCTTTAAACTGAAGAAATTTGCATAAGATGTTCCTTAAATGTAATTATGGAATGGGATACAATTTATCATCATGACTAGGGGCTTCCTCTGTCTATGCTAAAATATGTGGAAAGGCTGAACTTTTGTAATTACTACTACACCTGCCCCAGGAACAAGCACTTGTGGTAGTGACATTACTTCAAAAGTAAACTTACAGCACTGCAAAGACACAAGTCAGATGTGGATTCCCACACACACCTTGATTACAAAAGGACATGAATAGGAGAGCCTTAGAAGAAGAACCTAAAGTGGCTGCTGGCCTTTCCTCCCATGACTATAGTGCCACTTACCAGACAAGCTGGATATTACTTTGTTCTGAAAGGGAAGGAGCAGTAGGAAGAGAATGTCCTAGATTATTTCCATATGATTTTTTCTACTCTCCCAGTTTCTGCTGTGTGGAAATTGAGTCAACTATCTCTCTGCTCTACTTGAGAGCAAAAGCTAAAAGGAGGCCTTGTTCTCCTCATAAGAATTTCTCAGATGGTTAAGACACTTCAAGCAAGAGCTCAAATAAATCATGTTTCCAATACTTTGGATGAAGATAAGAGTTATCTTGGAAACCTGTTATTAACAATTATTTTTCTGTGTATGTCTGGATTATAGTGAACTTGAACAAGGACTCAGGTCTATGAAATATCAGACTTTTACATCTCTTTAGATGACTTCCACTGCTCTTCAGGTTCACAGCAGATGTTGATGCTTTGTTTCTCTGTGCTTTGCATCCTGAGTTTCTCAGGGACTATAAAGCAACCTTATGCTTGATAGAAGCAGTCAGAGGGGGATGGGACTGAGCAGCAGGAGAAAGCGTAACTGAGAGACTGATAGAGACATCCTGACAGCTGCAATGGGTCATCAATAGATCCATCATGCCAGTAATTTGCAACAAATTTAACATACATCACTTTAGTCAGGCCACGCTGTATCTGTCTTGTCACAGCATCAGAGTGAATAACACTTAAATCGGGTGTCACTGCTGACCTCTCTGACCCTCGAATTGACACTGCTGTTTGAGCTTGGCCTAGCTGGCAGCAGATGTAGGGAAGATTAGTATAAAAGGTGCAGGGGTGCAAAAGGAGGACAGAGCATAACAATACAGCTTAACCAGGCAAACAAATGGGATCTCTGGATTTTCTCCCAGTCCGCCTTTGCTTGATGAAGTGTTGGCATTTATTTAGCCCTATTTCCAGCATTCTTTAGTTATGTTATTAACTATGCATATATTTTTCATTTTGATTGATTTTATGCGTATGCATACATATATGTGTGCAGTAAAATTTGTAATCTTCAAGGTGACCACCATGGAGAATAAATTCCTATAGAAATGTGTAGAATACAAACAATACTAACACTAAACTGCCCTCTTCTGTGGTTTTAACATGAGACCAGCCTGAGACAAGAATGGTTTGGCTGTCCTGCCACTGTCAGCATGTCAGTGCAGACTTAGACCTACAGCAAAAGACTAAACTTCATAAAAAAGATGTTTCAAGAAGAAAACAGGAGAGATCAAGAACCTCATCAACCCCCCAAAGCCTGTCATGATATGGAGCAGGTTAATAAACCTTCCTAGATGATCCCAGGAAGAATAAAGAGCTTCTCATTAGGCACAGTCAGTTTGGATTTTAGGGAAAAAAATCTCCTGACCTCAAATCTGAAGACTGATTTAAATTAGAATCTGTGAGCAAAACTCACCAACCAGCTAGATGACATAGTTTCACGCAGCCAAGAGAAGCTGTTTCCCTCATTTCCAATCTTAATGAATGCCTTCCATAGACTTCTACAGTTGTTTCTACAGACTAGTATGGAAACGACTACAAACCTGTTAAGTCTCCCTGGCGCTAGAAACGAGACACCCTCCACAGCCAAGCAGAGTCAACTGAGTCTGCTCAGCATTTATTTTTAAATCAGCACATGATAGAATTACATGATTTGTTTGCTCACATGAAAGGCATTTGAGAGCCATTCACAGTGTGTGTGTGAGACTGGATGCTGGGTGGGCTTTTCCCCTTTCCAGCCATTCACCCTTCTAAACAAGTATGTGGCTATGGGCTGAAGCTGGATTTGTTTCTTGAGCTCTTGTTCTTAAATGTGCAATTTTTAATTAATGGACTTTTAATGATAATAAAGGAAGAAGCTATCATTGAACAGGAAATTGGAAGTTACAAAATTAGTATGCATATGACTTGTATAATAGCTTGTCCATTTTTTCTATCATTCTGCTTGATGTTTGATAAACTGACTTATCACAAAATATCCGTCAGCTGAAAGAGTAAGAGGCTCTTGGTTATTTTGTATGTCCTATAATCTCCATATTTGATGAGTATTTGAAGGTGGAAACATTTCACAAATGACTGAAATAATAGGAAAATTAGAAAAGGTTAGAGAAATTACTGCCTTATGCAACCCAAGGTATATATTTTTGAATTGCTACTTTTGAGAAAAAGCTGGTAGAAAAAAGAAGGTGCTTTTCTAGTTAGTCATCCAGGACTTTAATCAGATTCTGTCTGTCTTAATTTTATGAGTATGAAAATGACACCTCAGATACCCATTGACATCATTATGAGCCTTTCCCTTTTCCTTCTCAGGAGCAGGATTGGGCTTCAAAGGATCTGAGTTAGGTGGTCTTATTCACAGGAAACACTATTGGTGACAGTTTGCAACATGTGTAGTATATTTTGAAGGAATCATGTGTTGAAGTCACTCGTGTTTGCAGTCTTTTTGTAATTACAACTATATTGTGTACACTGTGTGTGAATTTCTGCATTGCTTGAACAGAGAGAGGCAAGAAATTGGAGTCAAATCTGCACCTTGCAAACCACATTTTGGTCAGGATTCCTGGGACTGGAGAGCTGAATGGAAGTGCACTTGCACTGAGAAGGTGAAGACCTCTGCCCTGTTGCCAGGCTGTTCCATGGTGTGTTGTGGAGATATGTCTCAGAGAAGCTGGGGTTCAACAAAGGTGGGCATGGGGCACATCTGAGTTCATCCACATACAGCTCATAACCATGTATGAACTGCATTAGACGTGATAGGGAGTCCTAGTTCTTGGGATAAAGTAGCTCTTCCATATTGCATATGTATGTTCTTCCCTTCCTTCAACTTGCACTTTAAAAAAGCCCAGTTTTTTTAGATTGATTTGTTTGCATTACATTTAAAACTATTTCTTCCCTCATTAATTTTCATGTGAAGGGAAGAATGAAAAGAATGTGTTTGACAAAGGACTTTGCTGTGTGTCCATAATGGTTTTGGGGTTTGCTGGTGGATCCAGCAGGGAGTGGTGCTATGGGTCTGAAGGCAAGATTTAGGCTTTCTCTGAGCTTTTGCTATAGGCTCCCCTTGTCAGTACAGCTGTTCAGGATAGAAGGTCAGAGGTAGGCAAAAAGTGTCCTAACTATATAGTTCCCTCAGTTTCTCTCAGGTAAACTGCAGCAACTGACCTAACTTAGCTATGTGAGCCCAGTGGCTCTTTGATGAATACTTTCTAACTGTGACATTGCAATATTCCTATTATGGAGAGATAAGTTACTCATTAAGTTATCTGTGAGTACCTTTAGATTTGGAATACATGAGCACCTAGATTTTCTTTTTTCTCCAAGGAACACCAACCTCAGATCTGAAAAGTTCAAATTGAAGTATGTGGGAATACAGTCAGAGTATCTCATGAGAATTGTGATTTGTTTGCTTTATGGCACCATTTTTCCTTTTGGTCTAGCCTCCTTCACCAGACAAAATTTCTGTAATGGACCATGTGTTTCCCTCAAAAATGAATCACTTCACAACAGGGCTTTCTAGCTCTTGTGCACAGGGACACACAATTAGCCAGGGAGCCTCCCTAGATGAATGTGAAGGCACACACAGTGGGGCTGCCAGCAGGCGTAGTGTGGATGCTGAGGTGCCAGGACCAGAGATCGCCCCACTAACAGCCCTCAGGAGGGAAAGATCACTGTGCAACCTCATGTGTTTCTTAATACCTCATAGATACTAGTCCATTCTCACTGGCTTAAGCTTGCTTAAACAAATATGTCCCTTCTCCTCTTTTCTTACTAGTTGTTTAACCATTCATATGCTGCCTTTCAATTTTTTCATTTCAAGTTTTAAACTATATGCTCTTTAAAACCAGAGGCATGGAAAGAACTCCCAAGTGTTAAGTGTCACAGTGGGTTGTTCTCAGCAGTCTCTGCAGATTCATTAAAAACTTTCTCATGTCGAAGTCGTAAAGACTTTATGTTTTAGTTTTGAAGAGTTTTAGATTTGCAGTTGTTAAGGCTCCCTGACTTATACTGAAATAGCCATAAAAAATAATAAAGATGTGCCAAGACTCTCTCCCAATAATAAGTTTTATTAGGTACATCAGGTGCTACTGTAGCATAGATATACAGTAGCATAGGTACATTGCAAACAACATCTTATAGTATCAGACAAAGAGAACCTTTTACAAACCCCATGTCTCTAATTTCATTTTAGAAAATTAGATACTCAGAATTTTGCATAAGATAACTGTATTACTGGGATGCAATTTGGCCCAGGTTTCTAGCTTTAGTGCATGTGGCTCCTTAATAAAAAGTGTCAGTTAAAATGAAAATACAGCTTGGGTAATTAAATTTAATTGGATCTTGTCACTTTAAATCCTCTTCGTTTTTGAATGTTTCTACAGAATTGCAGCTTCTGGTTTGCTAATTTCTTTATTGCAAGCTGTGCGCTGAACCTGACTGTCCTATAATAAAGTGGGACCTTGTTTTTGTAGAGGGCTTTGAACCATGACTGTAATAACAAACAAAATGAGGGTGGGAGCTAATTCATTGCCAAAAGAAAACCTCTCCTTTATTTCCTACCTCCTTTATTTCCTACGTATTCCATTAGTGGAAAATAATGGGTCTGGGTTTATTAACTCTTTAATTTTCTTGCTAGTTGAACACCATTTTGCACAAGTTCTCATGAAAACTGTGGTATGATGCTATGCCAGTGACAGGTAGCAAAAGCAATTATCATATTTTTCTTTATATCAGAGTTGTTTAGGCAAGCAATAGGGATTAGGTGAATTGCAGTATTCATACGTAGGTCAAGCAGGGTGCAGGCAGCCACAATGCAAATGATATGTACTGCCTGCCAATAGCCACCGCACTGATTCGGAGAGATCACCTTCTCCAGGGGTGAGAGGTAATTCAGTTTCATTAATACACATTGCACATGCACAGCATCCAAAGTTAAGGAAGACTTCAGCGCAAGTGATGAAGAGACAAAATATTGGACATACCAAGCAGATACATCATAAAAATGACCAGTCTGTCACAAATTGTACAGCTGCTAATGCCTGTATTTCAAATTAAAGCCAGTTGAATTAATTTGTACAGTCAAGTTTTATGTGTGAAATGCAGTATCATTGCATCCTTGATTAGAAGACAGGTCACTTAGTGCCGACATCATAGCACGATTAAAGATGTAAGATTGTCCTTCACAGCACAGTAGTGGTCCCTTGATTCTGTGCTAAAACAGATGGATATGATATAATTACATTTTGCAAAGTGCTGGCAATACAAGTATCTCAAACAAGAGCATTATGCCAGAGCAGTCACTGCTGTTTCCAACCTTTCAGTTCCAGAGTTCTGCCTCACATCTTACTAATACTTCAGGACAAGGATCTCTGCAATCAGACACAGAAGTTGCCCACGCAAGAGTGTTCAGGACTATTTGAGGTGCCTGAGGCTATACAAGATACGTACATAGGACTGGTGGTATCCTGGGCCCTCAGAGTGAGATTCAGAGCACAGATGGAATATCTTCACAAATTGGTGTTCACATGGGAAGTAGGTGCCTAAGTGCCTATTTTTACTAACAAAGCTCTGATATTTGGTTCAACTGCACACAATTATTCAGTGGCAGCTGAGATGTCCTAGCTTACCCTGCCTGACCACTACCTGTCAACTGCCCATGCTGTACCCCTTCCTACTTCCTCATCAAAGTTAACCTTATCCTAGCCCAAACCAAGACAACATGTTCCTGTTTAATATCTGTTCCATCTGTCTTGGTAGTCCAGGAGAGTTCAGCTGGTATTAGTTACCTATGTATGATTAGGCAAGTAAATCTAGGCCTAGAGCTCCATTTGTTCCATAAATGGAGCTCACATACAGTGAACTGTAGATGGACAGTTAAATTTAAGACTCTGTAGCCTGCAGCTAAACAGCTACTATTTTTGCAGACCTCACTCTCATTCAAATAAAGCTCACACTTACCCCAGGAACATCCCGGGAGCACCTGGAGCATGGACATGTGGTTTGTCCCACACTCAGTCTCCCTTTCTGCTGCCTGGTGACTGGCTTGCTCCCTGGAGCAGCACCTGGTGAGGGCTGGTTCTCTGACATTCCCTTCTCACTTTTCTGCAGCTTCTTTTCAAGGCAAGGCATCTTGTACTAGCCCATCATGACTCCGTGAGGAGGGAGCATGCTCCTTACCTGCATGCATGGCTTCAGAAAGGATGAATAGATGGATAAAAGTAATATATGCTTTCTTACAACCATCACTTAGCCAACATAATTAATCACAGAATCACAGAATTGTTGAGATGAGAATGGACCTCTAGAGATCATCTAGTCCACTGCGCTGTTAAAGCAGATTCACCTCAACCAAGTCACACAAGAACACCTCCAGGTGGGTTTTGAAGATCTCCAGAGAAGGAGACTCTTCAGCCTCTCTGGCCATCCTGTGCCAGTGCTCTCTCACCCTCTAAAAAAGAAGTAAAGAATTTTTTTCTCATGTTGAAGTGGAACTTCCTGTGTTCCAGCCTGTGTCCATTACTCCTTGTCCTGTTACTGGGCACTGCAGAAAAAAGACTCTCCCCACCTTCTCGACAGATGTCCTTTAGGTACTTAAAAGTGTTGATAAGATTCTCCCTCAGACTAAAGAGCCCCAGATCTCATAGCCTTTCCTCATAAGAGAGATGTTCCAGTCACCTAATCATCTTAGTAGCCATACACTGGACTTTCTCCAGAAGTTCTTTATCATTCTTGAACTGGAGAGCCCAGAACTGGACACAGTACTCGAGATGAAGCCACACCAGGGCAGAATAGAGCGGGAGGAGAACCACCCTCAACCTACTGGCCACATTCTTCTTGATGCATCCCAGAATGCCATTGACCTTCTTGGCCATGAGGGCACATTGCTGGCTCATGCTTGGTTTGCTGTCAGTCTGTAATAAGTCTGCTAGTAAATCTGGCTACATTTTTTTGGTCTTCACCTTGGACCTTGCGAGGTGGACTGAAATTGCAATTCAATTTGCAGATAAACTATCAATCCTTAATTTATGAGACTACTAGATGGAAACAATGGTTCTTATGTTCAATATATGACATGAGAGTCAACATGGACTAAACAAATACATCTTTTATGATTGAGTCATTCTGACTTTTTTCTTTTGCATGTTTTTCTGATATTCAAGATACCGAATCTCATTCATAATGGGATAGTATTAAAAAAAAAAAAAGAATTTTTGATGTAAATAGAGAAGAACGTATCTAGCAGGTCGAGAGAGGTTCTCCTCCCTCTCTACTCTGCCCTGATGAGGCCTCATCTGGAGTACTGTGTCCAGTTCTGGGCTCCCTGAACTCCTGGAGAGAGTCCAGCCACCAAGATGATCAAGGGACTGGAACATCTTTCATATGAGGAAAGGCTGTGGGAACTGGGGCTGTTTAGACTAGAAAAGAGGAGACAAGGAATCTCATTAATATCTACAAATATCTAAATGGTGGGTGTCAGGAGGTTGGGACATCTCTTTCCTCTATTGTAGCTAGCAACAGGACAAGGGGTAATGAGATGAAGCTGGAACACAAAACGTTCCATTTAAACATAAGAAAAAACTATTCTACTGTGAGGGTGAGGGAGCCCTGGCACAGGCTGCCCAGGGAAGATGTGGAGTCTCCTTCCTTGGAGGTCTTCAAGACCTGTCTGGACATATTCCTATGTGACCTAATGTAGGTGGATCTACTTTGGCAGGGGGTTGGACTAGATGATCTTTAGAGGTCCTTTCCAATCCATACAATTCTGAGATTCTGTGAAATGTTGTTAAGATATTCCTACACTTTTTCTTTTCCTCCTGCCAAAGAAAAAGACAAGATGCATGAATTCCAGTTGACTTTCATTAGGTTATAAGCTCCAAAGTTATTCGCCACTGCATGGAAAATGACATCTTGTATTTTCAAGCTTTGGAAAATATTTGTGCTAGCACCACTCCCTTTGCTGGCATAAGTTTTATTAGATCTCACTGACTCTTGATGGAGACCTGATCCACTTTGATTATGGCTTGATATCCAGTTTTCGTTGAAATCAGTACTAGCAAATTGCCTTTAAAAAAGGGAAAAACTCTGTGCCCTGTAACTGTATGGCTCTACGGATTAAACTGCATTAACAGCTACAGTACTAGAATTAATGATGTCTGATTAATTTGCCCATTTTAGTGATCAATGCCTTTTTTTTCCTGCAGTGATATATGGCTCATTGAGGACATAGGCTTACAAATTTTCAGATTTTTTTGGCCTTATCTCTACATCTTTGATCTTTAAGGGTTTACAACAATCTACTGCTAAATTTCTTTGTCATAGTGAGAGTAATTATTTTACATTTACGTGTGATTTCTGATTTGATCACTTTTTTCCTATATTAGAAATCATCTGAATCGCAGTTTAAAAATTACAGTAGCAAATCTTACTTGACATCATCATCCTCATTTAGTACATCATTTAATACATTTAATTCTTAAATGAAGGATTTTAGTATCTGATTGTTCAGAACTTGCACACATTATGATGGAACAGGCTGCCTAGATGGGTTGTGGAGTCTCCTTCTCTGGAGACATTCAAAACCCATCTGGATGAGTTTCTGTGTCACCTTTCTCTAGGTGGTCCTGCTCTGGCAGGGGAATTGGACTACATGATCTTTCAAGGACCCTTCCAACCCTTGAGATTCTGTGATTCTGGGATTCGATTTCAGGAACAGCCTTCTATTGGTTGTAGGGGGAGCTCAATATATACAATGCAAATATGTGTACAGTGCACTGCCTATGATCTCAGGGGACACTCTTGGTGACCCAGGTGTTTCCTTCAGGCCTTATTTTTTTTTTCAGGAAAGCATTGTCTTCCAGGTCCAGCAATGTCACAATTTATATCGCCCTTTTAACTGCCTTTCTGTAGAACAGCTCATGACTTCTGCCAAGGAGGAATTCACACAAACGTCCCCATTTTGCTTCAGGCTGGGTTTGCTTGAACAAGCCATTTAAGCTAGTCAGTCTAATCTTGCCTACAACGAATGAGGGAGAACTGGCAGCTTACTGGAAGTGCGAAGCGTTTTTACGATTGGCTGAAATGAGTGGCCACCAGTACATCTCAGTCCTGAGCACGACTTTTGAAACTTTTGATTTAAATTAGCAAACTGTGATTTGTGCAATTAGTGCCACTGACTTCCATGGGACTGTTACCACCCGTGAGAGTACTACTTATCTGGTCCTACAATTTTCCTTCCAAAAGCTTCATATGTTTGCAAGATACCAGGTCAGACATTAGTTACCTCCCAATCTAACTGGCAGCTCTCTGGAAGAAGAAGCAAGTATCTCCCTGTAGGGCCCCACTACTTTGTTGCAAGACAAGGTAAATTTGCTTTACAGCTCCTACTGGCTTGCTTATTTTCACAACTTGAACATCAGCATACCTAGCAACCTCCATGTCAGTACAACCTTGTTGCTGGCTGTGTAATATCACCCAGACTGAGAATTGTATTTGAATAGCTCATGAGATGCCTGTTGCTCAAGTGCCACAAGTTGTCCCTACTTTTGTGAGCTAAAAAGAAAGTAAATTGTAGACTTGCTTTGCTCAGGTCACCTAAAGGCAAAAGTCATTATGGCCCAACAGCAATTCCCCGAGGCAGGTTGTCTGTTATTCTTTACGTAGGCTCAATCCAGTGACAGCTGCCAAATGTAACTGGCAGGACACACTTGCTGCATGCCAGAAGGGCTAAGTGCTCTGCTACGTTATATCAGCATTGCTGGTGGGGCCATGGAACCCAGCTGGTTCTGCTCTGCCTATGAGTATGTCTGAAAAGGATAATTTAGCATGACAAACATATTCCTTGAATATTATCCTATATCCACTGGGACAGGAAACCTTTTACCCATTCCAGGCCATGATTATGAGGCTTGGTTTCCTTCGTGAAGCAGCTTATCCAATTACTGTGTTTGTGCCCCTCTCTCTTTCGATATGTGTCTAATAACTTTGGAAGCCCCAGCCAATTTCGGCTGTAGCTGGCAGAAGGAAAAAGATCTCAGAGTTATTAATTTCCTATAAGTTGGATTAAAATAGCTATATGGGGAACAGAAACCTCTCTAGAAAGTCCACAGAGGGAAAAGCTCAGTCCTTGTTAGACACCAAAGATTGAGCAAAAGAAAAATATAGTGAATATTCCAGCTGTAGGAAAAGCTTCAGTCAGCCTTTGCCCAGTTGTGTCACAAATTTGCAGGAACCTGGACTCTGTTAGCTGTGTACTGTTAGCCAGATTTTATCTTTCTGCATCACTCTTCACCACCTAGCAGAAGAAAGTTGTGTAACAATCACACTGATGGACACACATATTTTTGAAACTCATTTTCTTTAAAACACTCACCTTTATTGGGTTTATTTTTGCTCATTGGATGCCTTTTTTGTAGCCCCTTTCTCCTTCAAATCACCTAAAAGACCTTGGTTGGGTTAATAACCTGGTGATTAGCCATCTGGAGTCATTTCACAGGTCTATGCTGCTTCCTTAACACAACCATCATGTTAGGTAGTATTGCAGATGAACTGCAGATAGAGACAGCTCCGTGCAACTTTCAAGTAACCAAGCAAATCCACCACCAAAGAGTAGTGTTCATGCTTTTAACCCTAATCGCAAACACTGGTGAAAAAGAAAAGGGATTCCAATGTAGGAATCTGGGGAGTAAGGAAGAAATTCTTAAAGAAAAAGGATGTTTAATGCTACATAGAATAGCCAATATGTACAAAACTAAGGTGCATGGCAGGAGAGGATTTAGACTGATCTACTATTATCTCATTCCAGTTATGGAAACATGGAGGAATAGCTCACATGACTGCAGCACAGCCATGAATGGCTGTATTTAGGAAAGACAGGCCAACGAGGTGAGGTAATGGAGTTCTCTCTATGTAAGAGAGCAATTAGAATGCATTGAGCTCTATCTGGGCAGGGATGAGGGGGTGAACTCAGTGTTTATGCGTTAATTAAGGGGCAGGATAGTGTAGGTGATACTATTGTGAGGCCACCAGATCAGGAAGAGGAAGTGGATGAGGCTGTCTACAAACAGCTGAGAGTTGCCTCACAGTCCCAGTCCCTGGTCGTCATAGTGGACTTCAACCTCCCTGATTTTTGCTGGCAAAGCCACACAGCCAAGTGCATTCCTGCAGAGTGTTGATGACAACTTCTTGTCACAAGTAGTCAAGGAGCCACGAAGAAGAGGTGTGCTTCTGGACATTGTGCTAACAAATAAAGAAGGTCTAGTTGGGATATGAAGATTGGAGGCAACCTTGGCTGCAGTGACCATGAAATGACGGAGTTCAAGATCCTGATTGGAAGAAACAGGACAACAAGCAGGATTGCCACCCTGGACTCAGGAGAGCTGACTTTGGCCTCTTCAAAGACCGGCTTGGATGAAGCTCATGGGTTAGGATTCTGAAGGGTAGGAGTGCTCAAGAAAGCTGATTGATCTTCAAGCACCATTTCCTCCAAGCCCAACATGAATGTATCTCCACAAACAGAAAATCTGGAAAAGGAGACAAGAGGCCTGTGTTGATGAACATGGAGCAACTGGAGAAACTCCAGGAGAAGAAAGAAGTCCATGGAATGTGGAAAAACGGCCTGATTGCTTGGGAAGAGTATAGGAATGTTGCAAGAGCATGTAAGAATGCAACCAGGAAGGCTAAAGCCCTTTTGGAATTAAACCTGGAAAGGGAAATAAAGGAAAACAAGAAGGGCTTCTTCAAGTACATCAGGAGTAAAAGGCAGAATGTGAGTCTTCTGCGGTATGATGAGGGTGTCCTGGTGACAGAGGATGAAGAGAAGGCAGAACTATTGAATGGCTTCTTTGCTTCAATCTTTACAGCCAAAGTCGGCCCTCAGGAAGTCCAGTCACTGGAGGACAGTAGGATAGTCTGGAGAATAAAAGACCTTCCCTTGTGGATGAAGCTGGACACCCATAAATCCATGGGTCCTGATGGGATACATGCATGAGTGCTGAGGTAGCTGGCTGATGTTACTTCTAAGCCACCTGTATTTTCTCTGAGCTCTCTGCTGAGGTCTGTAGTGTGGGATTGTTCTTATGTGGCTTTACGAAATAGATGGGTTTTCTCAAGGAGGCATTAGTCAACCCCCTTTAAAATAAGACCAAAGCACAGCAGCACTAAGGGTTTTGTCTTCTAAGTGATTTGCACTCCTTGGTAATGTACTAGAAATGTATGTCACTGTGATATTTTGGAATGGATAAATAATGTATGACTCAGGCAAATGAAAGTTTTTAACTCAGTAGGAATAGTTGGCATTTTAAAAATAATTTAGGAAATGTTCATAAAAGAGAAAAATGAGGAAAAGGTCATTAATAAATGTCACTTATTTGGCTTCATAACCTCTTTAGAATGACTGATACTTTTTAGTAACTTCATGTAGATATAAATGTATTTGAATATATAAGTATTTTGCTTTCTTTACAAAACTTGAAAACATTTCATACAAGACAAGAAACTCTTATTGAAGTTTAAAGTTTAGCTATTCAGTGGCTACTGGCTTATTAATGGCCAATAGTGATGATTATTATTTACTTATTCAGAAACACAAGTGTTTTCTAGTTTACCGAGAGCAACTGGTAGAACCCATGACAGAACTAAGTGATTTCTAAGTTTTATGCTTTCTTCTTTGTTCTTTCATTCGTACCATACATGTTCCCATGCCAATAAGTGACCAAGCTGTCTAATGTTTTATAGAACAAATTTAATATCCTTGGATATCTGTATCAAAAGCTTTTCACAATGGTTAACTCATGGGGTTACAGAGACTGGAATACTTACCCCTATGGAATTTCTTTTTCACGAGATAAATTACTTGGACGTGGTTTTATAGTAGCTGTTTGCCTCTTGTTTTTAAGGCATCCCTCTTGGGTGCCTATGCTTAGTGGCTTCTTCCTCACCCAGCACCTTTGCAGATGACTTTGTGACTAAAAGAGTGTATAGGTGCAAAGACTCGATGGTAGAAGTAATACAAGGAAATCTACTCAGGTCCTCCACAGAGATTCTAGTTTAGTTTCATTTAATTTTGTTTTGGGAAGTTTATTTTACAGTTCCTTTTAGTATTAAATCATAGCACTATTTTTGACCTCTACCATATCAACAAAATCCAATAACAGTTCTCCAGACCATCTAATTCTGATTAGTCTAAATTATTTTTTCTCCCCTTTTCTGGGAATTTCTCATTGCATTGTACTTAGAAAATAGTGTGTTTGCTTCATGTGGCTTCTGTAAATACAGGACGGGGAAGAGAAGGTACATGTACTTTTTCTCTCGACTAATAGTTTTTTTTTGATGCTTGATAAGGTATTGGAGGTGTAGGGACACTTTCTCTAGAACATTTTCCACTAATGTCACTGCATTAGGTGAAATATTTGGGGGATCTCATTTTCTCATTGGTGGCACTCTTTTTCCAATACATCATGTCTTGATGCTGTTTAGTTTTTTACCGTCCACTTTTTGCTAAGATTATTAAAAGACCATGATGTATCCTTTCTCATTGCTTTGACTTTGGTCAGGACAGGTTAGAAAACTGGCTAAAGTTTGTTAATGAAGGAAATTTTCTCTAAGTGAGAGCTGAAGAACTGCTGTGCCTAGTGATCATGACACATTAGTAATCTCTTGGACATCTGCTAGGATTGTGGAGTCATCTCCTATGAAGGTACTGAGCAGTATTTCCCAAAAATTCTGTTGTAGACTCACATTCACTCGTCTTCCTCCTCAATGCACTTGGACATAGAAGTGGAAGGTAGATGCCTTGATCGTGGGGTTTACAGTATGCTAAGAGACATTTCACTCCAGTGTTTGAAGATGCCAGTTCTGTCAAATGTCTTAAGCAGTGCATGAATGAAACTAGAGCATGGAACAAGAGTTACTTTACATAATTTTGTCATAATATATCACTTGTCTCAAGAAAACCCCCAAACATTATGAGTGTGATTAATGGTTTGACATTTTTATTGATGCTTTTTGTAATGTAAATTTAGATATATTGATTAAAAAATTCATCTTTGATCCAACATCTTTGAATGTAATAGAAAAATTCCCAATGGTTTAAAAGATTTCTCACTGGTTTAAGTAACTACCAAATCATGTTTAAAATCCTATCCTATTGATTTCAGTGACTATTACATAGTATCTTTTATATCATTCAAAATTATGTTTGAATGAAGAGATCTTTTATTAGAAGTTTTTCAGAATGGCAATGAATAATAATTTTCTGATTTCTTTAAAGAAGGAGGCCAGAGGTATAGAAAATTTTGTGAATGTACAAGTAATGGCTTTAAGGGAAATATTTTTATTTCATGCTTTACAGACGACAGTCTGTACTAGATACAATAGATCATCTCTAAAGGTCCCTTCCAACCCCCACTATTCTATGACTGTGTGATTCTATGATCCTTAGATTTTCTACAACTGATATCTGAAAGACATCACTTACATGTTTTTATATGTGTATATATTTATCTGTGTGTATATATGTGTGCGTGCAAATGAAATTTTTAATAATATCAATCATTTAAGTGCATTTCCTTATAAAGCAAACTTACATGTAAACAGTGTTTTGATCCGTGACATTATATTTATCCCATTTTGCATTTTTTTCAATGCCATTCATGTGTATTGGTGTAAACTCTGTGATTCTATGAAGTCAGTAAGATTCTTTTTAATGTATACCAGACTGAATATTGTCAGGATGTAGTCCATTCACTTGATATTATTCTTGTTTCTTTTAACATAATATATCCATCACTAACTATTCTTGGTCTCTCACTTTGCTAAAGAGAAAAGTTGCTTTCAAAAGCAAATAATGAGCAGGGCATGAACAATTTTACTTTAAAATCTCATTAAATACCCCATAGCCAAATAAAAGAAAAACTGATGTTAGTACTCTAATCTATATGCATAAATCATCTATGCAAAAATTATTTCTCATTAAACATATTTGTCTTTGTAATTTTTTTTTAAAGAAACCTACATACATATACACACTTCTATTACTGATGCAGGTAAGCTACAACTCTTTTTGAATGTGAAATTGAACTAGCAGCCTTTGATCTGAACTACAGGCTGATCTGAATTCAAGAAAAGCCTGCTGCTAAGCCACATTCCCATTCAATCCATTAAAC
Source organism: Colius striatus (assembly GCF_028858725.1). NCBI lineage: Eukaryota > Metazoa > Chordata > Aves > Coliiformes > Coliidae > Colius > Colius striatus. Next base: position 69,706,601 of record NC_084759.1, read on the forward strand.
CATTCACTTCCATGCTCCTCATCACACTGACTCCTAATTTGACAATGACAAAGAGCTCCACGGTGATTTTAAATTTCATAATTTTAATCTGTCAAGTCTGACATTTAATTAGTGCCCTTCTAACCTGTGCCCGCTCACTTGAAGGTTACTGTTAGTTTTCCTTTAGAAATTTTTCCTCTAGAAGAGTGGATTAATAAATATGTACATAACTGGCAGGGATAAAGACAATACACACACAATGGTCTATTAGTTCCAAATCTAGACAGATGAGGTTAATAATATTTTAAAGTGCTGCTTTATTGTATTAAGAGTGATTAAGCCCTTGGCTCAACCCTGTATGAGTTGTTCATTGAAAACATAAAATATAAGGTCTATTAAGCAAAGTCTAGCGAGAATAGTTGCCCAAACTACAGTAGTACTGTGTTCATAAGGCATACTACAGGAGTGCATAATTTCTGAGATATAATTTCTTGACTTAGCAAACACAATGGAACATGCTAGGCTCACTAAACAGACTAATTAGATTTTGATCGCTAGTCCGTCTGAGAACCTGCCTTATAGACTAAAACCAAGTGCAATTTAATACCCTGGTATTTCATTTTCTGGAAGACTGAATTCAAATGTAACTTAGGTCGACTGTTTAAAATGAATTTGCTGTTCTTAGATCAGCCTCAACAGGACATAAATTCTAATCGCAAAAATATTCTACTGTTTGTTAGAGATAGGAGAATGGTAGGACAAAGTCCTCAGGGAACAAACCTCAGTTGAGCTTTCCAGCACTATACCTATCTGCAGTCAGTAATGTATGATGTTAGCTGTATTGCCACTAAATATCAAGCATCTAGAGGTGAAGATAGGAATAAAAAACATCCTTTCTTAAAACAGATATCACAGGGAGGAACACCTGTGAGAATACAGGGATGTCACAAGCCTCTAGTTCTCAGGTGGGCATGCTCTTTCTCTTCACTCCATGCCACAGTGCATACTTTTGAGGAAATAATGCATCTATATGAACACAGTGTTGTCTTTGCTAAAGGAGATAACACCATGATATTGTAGCCTATCTGGCAACTCTTTCTAGTGCAATTTAATCTTATTGAGGCTTATCTAGGTTTGGGGTTTTTTTTCCCAGAAGACTCAAAAGAAGAAGTGAACAACACAAAGTAGTTTTCTTTAAACACTAGAAATTTCAAAACCAAACTGGATGTGGTTTATATCCTACTGCTTTTACCCAGATTCCTCTTTCATTGTAGTCTTACTATGGCTAACTTTTGCTGAGTTTAAGCAAGAGTTGGCAAACTCGTCTGTGAGCAACATTTAAAAGAATCGAGACAATGAGAAAAATGGTTCACTTTCAGTTTTACTTAATGTATTGGTTTTGGTATACAGGCTGATATACTCCAGTATCTCAGGATTAACCTCTCCCTCTGGATACTGTTCTTCGATTGTAACAATTACAGGAAACGTTTCTGAAAATTTTCTGCACATTTCCTGAATTTATCATTATTTAGTTAAACAAAACCAGAAATGTATAATAAACCACAGTATATTATGCCTAAACATTTTCAGAGAAAATCTGGGGAAGATCAACTCTGGATTTGAAATAAATAACTGATGTGGACTGTAGCACAAATATATTTGACACAAGTCTGGAATTTGTTGTCATCCATTTCTTATTTTCTCCATCTTGGCTCATCAATTCCTTTAAGAACATAGCTGGCTTCTTTAAGGTGCTGTTGCACTCAGTGCAAATACTCAGTTTTTTACCTGTGATGTTCCAGAATATTAGGGTTAAATGAGTTTCACTAACACCCTCCTGTCCTGGAAGAAGATTAAAAAACACTAGAGTAAATAAACTGTGTTCTCCCTACTAGTAATTACAAATTACCTTTTCCTACTTATCTTAGCAACTTTTTAATGTCTTTATGTAACTTTCCTGAAGAATAAGATGGCAGTGGAGTATGATGCAGTGTCTTCTCTGTTAATGTCGTCTTCTTCATCAGGGTAAACCACTGAGAATTTTAGATGTTTTTTGCATCTCAGCACTAAATGTTGCTTTTTCACCGAGCTCAGGGATTGAGGCTCAGCATGAATGAAGCCATTTTTTTTTCAGGAAGTGCCAAGAAGTACAGTCAATTTTTTGAATGGATGTAGAACATTTCAGCTGAACTTTTGTCAGGAAAGGCTTCTCAGCTTCATAAAATCTAGAGAGTTAGATGCTTCCTCACAATAATTTTTAAGGATTCTTATCTCCAACATGCATGAAGCAAGTTCAAATCTATCTAAATCTGCACCTTGCAACTTTTAATGAAAAGTCTTAATTTAATGTCTGTCTATATTTGAGTGCAGATTTTCAATTGTTTGTATTTTCTATCTTGTTGTAAGAATTTTTAAAAATCTTTAAAAATTTTACTGAGTAGGTATTTTACACAGAATTCTTGTAGCACCACCTATTTCTAAAAATTGCTTTTTTCCCAATTTCAGATTTTCTAAATTAGGGCGGTATTTTAAGGAAACAGTTCATCTTTGCTTACAGCTTATAAGAACAAATCTGTGCTTCTGGTGTCTAAGTTAGGAGTTATCCATTTTGTCTGCAACAAAAATACATCTTTAAGTCAGGTAAGGCTCCTTTCTATCCCCATTTCTGCTGTAACAACTGTAGTAACTTATTATATGAGCTGGTATGACCAATTACATAACATTATTAATGGAACACTGTTTAATATAATATGGCATAGGGATGGATTTGTTCCCAAAACTGTGGCACATAGGCTATTACAAAGATCTTAATGTGTCCTTTGCAGTTAGGGCTGAGAGAATACATACACATCTACTAAATTATTTGTGACAAATGACTGTCATGAAATGGTGATAGCAATGACTAAAAATGGAGACCAATACATTCAAATAAATTCACTTGGTATACGTACATTTTTTGTATATGAGACAGCACACTGAAGACTACAGTTATTTTCACACCATTGGCCAGAAACGAGTTTAATTCAATGCTTGCGAATAATAGAACAGCAGACGCTATTTGCTTGAATGACTTTCATGTGAACAGAGATATTCCTGCTCAGCACACAAGTCCTGACTATTTCTCACTTCCATGTGGCAATATATGAAATGTAGGGATACCTATTTGGTGTGCTTACCAGATGTTCTGGAAGAGATAGTCTTCATCAGACTAATATTTTAAAAGAATTAGAGACTTTTAGGTATAAATTTACACGTGGTTTAGACTCTGACAGAAGACAAAACCTGTCGTAGACATAGCCAGATTTTGAAATGTCAAGACTCTAGTTAAAAGAATGGAAGAGGAGTCCACAGTTTAGGCCTTCCTACTCATCCTCTGTCCCATAATTTTGAAAATGAGTAGATAGAGGTGGGTTTTGGGGAGGGATATATCAGTCTTTTCATCTAGGACATTTTTTTAGGAGAAAAGATGTGAAAGAACAAAAGACGTGAATGCATTGACGTGAAAGCAGTTAAAGCTGTCTCTCTCATAAACAGCTTCCAACTTACTTCAGTGAAGAAAGAAAGAAAGAAAAAAGGTCTTTTCTCTCTACTGTCAAAGAATAATGGCAGGTGACTATTCTTGCAAAGGATCCTTATTTTTTTAATTGGGATTTTGCTGGGCTGGGATTGTAATGGAGAAAGCTTTTTTTTAAATTCCTGATTCAGAACAGGAGCTCTGAAGTGGGATGGAAATTCAGTTACTTCTCACCTTAATGAGTCCTATTCATTAGCTCTAGATCTCTCCTTGCTTTAGTGTTGGGAGTTTTCCAGTCATCAAGCACTGTGCTCTGCATAGAGCTGAACTTTGTCCTTATTTCCTGGTGTTACATAAACAGGAGCAGGTGGATGAGCAATAATAACAAGCAAAACCCTGGACTATTTTAGTCATCCAGGATACATGGATTTATTGGGAGGTTGAATGCAATGGAGTAGCAAAACAATACAGATATGGGAAGAGCGATGTCTTGGTCATGACCTCTCTGTTCCAGATTCTATCTGCAAGGGAAGGGAGATTTCTTTGCTTTGCTCAGAGATTCTTGCCATCTCATTTCTACTCAGTCTCTCAGTCTGCTTATTTTTTGCTTTCTGATTACAACAGTCTTAATATCCAGTTGACTATATGTCCTTCCCATGGGAGAATGTAGTTTACACTCTAAGTTCTTTTTCTTGAGAAGTTATGAATCTGTCACAAAATCATAGAGTCACAGAAAGATTGTCTAGTCCAATCATCCTGCCAGAGCAGACCCACCTAGAGCAGGTCACACAGGAACTCATCCAAGTGGGTTTTGAGTGTCCCCAGAGAAGGAGACTCAACAACCTATCTGGGCAGCTGTCCTTTGTCTTTTGTTTGTCATAGTATCACCTAGGCCTTTGTTTTATTTGCTCTCACCTCTTTTTGTTTTTTTTTTTACAGTGTCCGACCTGTGATACTGATGTGATAATTATGGATCTGAATGAATTTATATAGATACTGGAGAGATAAGAGACAAAAAAAGCACAATATAAATCCTGCTGGAGTGGGCTTGTGTGGTCACATTTTGGTAGCAGAGGACTGCAGAGATGGCTTCTTAAAAAAGATGTGAGAAGCTTCTCCTGTATCTTGATAGGGTCAGTGTCAGTTGGCTCCAAGATGGATCCACTGCTGGCCAAGGCCGAGTCAACTAGCAACGAAGGTAATGCCTCTGTGGTTAATGTATTTAACAAGAGGGAAAAGTTGCTGCACAGGTGCTAAAACTGCAGCAGAAGAAGGGAGTGAAAATGTGGAACAATGTCTCTGCAGACACCAAAGTTAATGAAGAAGGAGAGGGAGGAGGTGCTGCAGGTGTTGGAGCAGAGGTTCCCCTGCAGCCTGTGGTGCAGCCCATGGTGAGGCAGACCCTGCCCCTGCCACAGGGAAGCAGAGATCCAGGCACAGATCGGTGAAGACCCTACACTGGAGAGGGTGAGTGTCTGAAGGAGGCTGTGACCCTGTAGGAAGCCTGTCCTGGGGCAGGCTCTGAGGAGGGCCTGCGAACCTGTGGACAGAGATGATCAATGCAGGATCAGGTTTACTGGCCAGACTTGTGACCCCATGGAGACTCATACTGGTGCAGTCTCTGAAGAACTGTAACCCATGGGAAGGACCCATATTGGAGAAGTTTGTGGAGGATTGTCTCCTGTAGGAGAGATCTTATGCTGGAGCAGGGGAAATATGAGGGGTCTTCCACTTGAGAAGAAGCAGTGGCAGAGACCATCTGTAATGAAGTGACTGTAAGCCCCATTCCCTATACCCCTGTGCTGCTGGCAGGGAGGAGGTAGAAACCTGGGAAGAAGGGATGGATGGGAGGAGATGTTTTAAGGTTCAGTTTTTATTTTTCATTTATTTACTCTGTTTTGATTGACTGATAATGAGTCAAACCAGTTCTCCTCCATTTGAGTCTCTTTTGCCCATGACAGTAATTGCTGAGTGATCTGTCTCTCCTTGTCTCGACTCACAAACCTCTCATCATATTTCTCTCTCCTTTTTCCATTTTAGGAGGGGGGTGATAGAATGACTTGGTGGGTATCTGGCACCTAGCCAGGACTAAAATCACCACATCTGGCTACAACAATTATAGCTGGGCAAAATAGTGTAATAACTGGGTTCAGTTTGGTTAGTGTAGCATGGGTAGCTAACTGCTCACTGATCTTTGCATTTTTAACAATTATTTTTTTCTTTTTGCTATAGATGACTCTGTTATGTAAAGGTATGCTTTATATAAAAACTCACTTGGAAACCTGGGCTTTGTTTAGTTTTGTTTCCCTGTCTGTAGTGCATGAACTATGCCTGTAAGATGTCAGTGCAAAGTTCACAAAACACTTCAGAAAACTCATTTTAAAAGCATAGATATGAATTCCCACATGCAATCAAAGCAACAAACAGAAGGAATGTAGATTAAAGTATAAAGAGACTAAAAATTTAGCATAATTTTGATTTGTCTATAGAAGTGGAGCGCTGTGGTAACACTGAACAAGACAGCCTGTGGATTTCTTCAAACATGATTGTGTTGGCTTTTACTCTTCTAAAACTATTTGCATGGAAAGCTATCTACACATGTTTCATCTGGAACAGAAAGAAAACAGAGTGTGTAAATCAGGCACTCAGGTTAAATCAGTTCAGAGTTATCCTGAGTTTGACACTCAGAAGTGTGTACGATGAAATCCTACTATATCTCTGTTATCAACCTTTAATCTATACTCTATCCTAATGAACACATTATATAAACAAGCACTGTAGCAGTTTTAAATTCCAGTATCATTGTGGCCCATTAGAGCTGTCAAAGACAAATGAATACATTAAATTTCTTATAAAAATTCACAACTTTATTTTCCTCATGGTGAAAGCTTTTCAGTGTCATTATCATGCTGCAGAAGCATCACTGAAATGGACAGTTAATTCTCCTGTCTGCCTTTTTTCCTTCTAAGTTGTGCAGTGATTGCTTGTCAGAAAAATAAATAGATGGAGCGCTATTGAATCCACAAAGATGAGGAGAGAATCAGAAAGCATTGCTTGTGCAATTAAGAGAGTTCCCTACAGTCAGTCTTTATGATTTCATAGAAAGAGGAATACATATTTCCTTCAGACTTGTCTGAATTTGGTAGGGATACTTTCTCTCCTTTGCTTTCTCTGGCTCACCACTTTCCTGGGTTTGTCTCAAATATTCTGAATATGCAGAATGTCGAATGCATACACAGTGTACTCCAACTGCCTTTTTCATACAGATGGAAAACCTCAGAAATATTTGTAAAGTTAGTTTTACCTCTTTCTATTAGCTGTTTTAACCAGACTGTTTCCTGTTACATCATTTTAGTTTCAGAGTTTAATAAGAACTGGAATTCTGGTTTAAATATCTAAACACGTTTGATCTATGTGAGTCAGCTATATTTAAAAATATTATTTTTTACTTAATTAAGCTCAAAGATTCACCGTGGAAACTGAAAAGTCATCAAAGATTTTTTTTTTCTTAATGGTATTTCTAAAAATGATTTTATATTTCTGAACTTAGTAAGCTTGAAAATTTCTTCATAAATATTTCTGCAAGATTATGCATATTTCTACAATTATTATGAAACTTTTTTTCATCAAAAGGTATGTGTTAAGAATCAGCTGCAGCACTACACAGAACCTTGCTCTACCATACCTAAGATACATAATTACTGAAATTATAAAGGCAGAATAATGAATATGCAGATGTCCAAAAAGGACATACAAGATTTGCAACTAGAAGTTTCAAAGAGATGCTATTTTCAGATTTTACAGCCACAATTTGCATTCTTTTATTGAACCATGAGCTTGACCAAAGTAACCAATATCTTCTGAAGAACATTTTTCAGTCTTTTTATTTTCCTAGAAATCTTTAGTGTATGACTGTAAAAGGCATTTTCAGTAATAATTTTGTGAATGCTGAAGCTGAGGGTTTTCTGAGGAATGAAAGGAAGAAAGACAGCTTTTATGACACGGTGTAGTGACTCTGATAATACATCCCCACTTACCTCTTCTAAACAGAACATCTTTTCATTCTTTCAAAATCAGACCTCAGTAAACCAGGAATATCTTAAAAAGTTCTCTTCATGAAATAAAGGTCATAATTACACCACACAGGTTTCTTGTACAAGGACTCTTATTCTCTGAGAATAAAGCCTTGTTGGCTGTCAGGTCTCAAGTGCGTGGCTCCCTGCTCTACAACATATCGTATGAATAGTATTACAACTTGCAGCTCTTATCCAACACTGTAGAAGAACAGCATAAATAATAATACATATATGCATTTTCTAAAATAAAATTGAAAACCAAAGTAAAATACAATTGTTAAAAGCAGCTTTTTCGACTGTAAAAATGTTTCTATTTTGTGGTTAGGGGTGCTGTCTTCATTGGATCTTCTTTGGTGTCTGAATATGTTTTAGGGTGATAGAAGAAACATCTGCATTTTCTTTAATTAACAAAACCATGTAATTTATTAAAACAAGTGATCAACTTCTTCCTCTCTTAGACTGAAAATCCAAAAGCATCATATGTTATCACTATGTCCTGTTCATTGTATGCAAAGGAACAATTCTTTGCCTTTTAGGGTTCTGCAAAGATGTAGCCTGATTTGTAAAGATTTGCCAGTACAAGTTGTAATAACTCTAGTACAACTATTCTAATATCAGTAATTGTTTTGTCTTCTTGAAATTTTCTTACCAGAAAAGGTATTAATGTTTTCCAAGAAAAAAACTAAGAATGCATACCATGTATTTTTGTTCTCTAGCTGGATTTCAAGCAAATGTTAGACACGTCTGGATCCTTGGGAAGGCTATATGTATACAGTAAAATACAGTTTGATACTTTCCATAATTATAATCAGACTGTGAATGAAAAAACATATTGAGTAGGTGAAAATGATGTGTATGGCTATTATGTCTTTCTCGATATGAAAATAATTTACAGCTTTTATTATTATTTTTTTTTAATTTAAGAATGGAGACAACTCTCAAATCTCAACAAATCCACAGTTTAACTTTATTCAGGGTGTCTTCATATTTCTCTTTTTCTCCACATTCCTTGGGAGAATGATGAGCCCCAGTGATTTGCTGAGACATTGCTTTTGTCTATTTATGTTAGGTCATCCAGTTGGGGAAAAGAAACAACAATATCTTCCTAATTATCACTGTGGCATCTGAGTATGTAAGTAGGTGAATGATTACAAACATCAAAACATGACTTGAGAATAATGAATTCCCTAAATGAACATTTGCAGTAAACTGTTTGCAAAAAATGAACTGCAATTTGTTTGCACAAGTATGTCAAACAGCTCTGAACTGCAAACACATTCATTATATTTCAGCTTTTGGACAATTTTTAAGAAAAAAAATAAAAAAGAGACTAGACTTTTTCATTTGGAAAGGACCTACAGCGATCATCTGACCAATCTGGTCAGACCAAAAGTTTAGGCGCATTGTCCAAAAGCCTTGTAAACACTGACAGGTTTAGGGCATTGACTGTCTAGGAAGCCCGTTCCTGTGTTTAAACATCCTCGTTGTAAAGAAATTATTCCTAATGTCCAGTGTAAACCTCCAGTGACACGACTTTGAAGCATTTCCACGTGTCCTGTTACTGGATATCACGGAGAAGAGCACAGCACCTCCCTTGCCCTTTCCTGAGAAAGCTGTAGAGAGCAATGAGGTTGCCCCTCAGCATCCTTTTCTCCAAACTAGACAAGCTCGAAGTCCTTAGCTGCTCCTCACAGGACATGTTTTCCAGCCATTTCACCAGTTTTGTTGCCCTTCTCTGGATGCATTAAGGCACTTTTAACATCCTTCTTAAATTGTGGGACCCAGAACTGCACTCAACACTCAAAGTGATATCGCATTGATGCTGAGTACGGAGGGCAATTACTCCATTTGATCATCTGTGTGCGATGCACACCAGGATATGTGCACAGTCCTCTGGGCTGTCATGATACACTGCTGACTCCTCTTGAGCCTACTGCCAGTCAGCAGATCGCTTTCTGCAGGGTGACTCTGAGTCATTCTTCTCCCAGTTTATACTTGTGCCCAGCACTACCCATCCTAGGTGCATAATCTAGCATTTAGACTTGTTAAATTTCATCCAGTCCTAGCCCAGTTCTCCAGTCTATCTAGATCCCTCTGCAAGGCCTCTTGTTCCTAAAGTGAGTCAACAGCACCTCCCAGTTTGATATTATCAGCAAAATGGCTAACAGTGCATTAAACTTCTGCATCCAGACAGTGAATATATATATATAAAAGAAAACTAGCCCTAAAACTGAGCCCTGAAGAACACCGCTGGTGACTGGACAGCAGTCAGATGCAGCCCTGTTCACTACAGCACTTTGAGCTCTGCCCTTCAACCACTTCTTCACTCAGTGCACAAGGACCTGTCTCATCCCACAGTTGGATAACTTACCCAGAAAGGTGCTGTGAGGAACAGTATGAAAAGTAATACTAAAATCCAGAAAAAAACTGTGTTTGCTCTCTTCCCTTCATTTACAAGACAGATGAGTAAGAATACAGGAATACTGGGAAGAGTACAGGAACATTGCCAGAGTATGCAGGGGTGGAACCAAGAAGACTAAAGCCCTTTTAGAATAAAACCTAGCCAGGAAAGTAAAGGAAAACAAGAAGGGATTTTTCAGGTACATCAGCAGCAAAAGGAAGATTAGAGTGTGGGCCCACTGCTGAACACACAAAGTGCCCTGGTGACAGAGGATGCAGAGAAGGCTGAACTACTGAATGCCTTCTTTGCTTCAATCTTGACAGCCAACGCCAGTCTTCAAGAAGTCTAGTCCAGCAAGGATAGTTGGATGGTCTGGACAGGAAAGGACTTTCCCTGGGTGGATGAGGAAGAGATTAAAGACCTGTTGGCCAAGCTTAACACTTGTAAGTCAATGGGACATGATGGGATGCACCCTAGAGTGCTGAGGGAACTGGCTGGTGTGGTTGCTAAGCCACTCTCCATCATTTTTAAACATTCATGGAGGACAGGTGAGGTGCCTGTCACGTCACATAGGAACATGTCTAGGCAGGTCTTGAAGACCTCCAAGGACGGAGACTCCACAACCCCTCTGGGCAGCCTGTGCCAGGACTCCCTCACCCTCACAGTAAAATAGCTTTTTCTTATATGTATGTGGAACTTTTTGTGTTCCAACTCCATCCCATTACGCCTTGTCCTGTTGCTAGCTACTATAGAAAAAATCTGGAGTCTTGTGTCCAGTTCTTGGCTCCCCAGATCAAAAGGGAAAGGGAAGTTCTGGAGAGAGTGCAGCACAGGGCCACCAAGATGATCAGGGGACTGGAGCATATTCCTTATGAGGAAAGGCTGCAAGAACTGGGGTTGTTTAGTCTAGAGAAGAGGAGACTATGGAGTGACCTCATTAATATTTACAAATATCTAAATGGTAGATGCCAGGAGATTAGGGCATCACTTTTTACTCTTGTATCTAGTGATGGGACAAGGGGTAATGGGATGGAACACAAAGCTGGAACACAAAAAGTTCCATTTAAACATAAGGAAGAACTATTTCACTGTGAGGGTGAGTGAGCCCTGGCACAGGTTGCCCACGTAGGGTGTGGAGTTTCCTTCTCTAGAGGTCTTCAAAACCTGCCTGGACACGTTCCTGTGTGGCCTATTCTAGGTGAATCTCCTTTGGCAGGGAGGTTACAGTAGATGATCTCTAACAGTCCCTTCCAATCCCTACCATTCTATGATTCCATAATTCTATGATCTTAGCACAGAAGGATATCAAAATAGATAAACAGGACTACATGTGAACCCATGTTGACTGTACCTGATGACTGCATTATTCCAAGAACTGAAGTTAAAGAAAAGATCTACAGTTCCCCAGGTCTTCTCTCACACTCTTTTTGTGGACTGGAATAACACTGGGTAGCTTCCAGTCAGCAGAGACTTCCCCAGACTCCCAAGACCTTTGGTAGGTGATCAAGAAGTGTCCTGCCATAGCATATACTAGTTCATTCAGTCTTCTGGGATGAATCCCATCAAGTCTCAAGAATTTATGAACATCCAGCTGATACAGGTGATCCCTTTAAATGAAGAATCACTATCCCCACACATTGTCCTCCTACTCAAGAGACTGGGCATCCCAAGGTCTGTCAGTATTATTAAAAACTGAAGCAAAAAATGCATTGAATACCACTATTTTTTATACTTATTAATCTGATGACCATCTTCCACAATATCAGTCTAATGTTTTTTTTAGACCTCAGAGTTACAAGCCCTTTCCTCTCCACAGCCTGCTTCTGGGTGGAGCTGTATAGGAAAAAGAGAAAATTCTAACACTATGCAAGCACTTCTCAACACTATGTTATCAACCCTGTTTCAGTCACAAGTCCAAAACACAGCAGATATGAGCTGCTATGAAGAAAAATAACTTCCTGCCAGCCAGATCATGTACACCTATTTAGCAGAACTGACTAAGTCGATTTTTTGCAGATATTAAGTGGTAGTAGCTGATATACTAGCTTTTGTCTCTCTCTTACAAAAAAATGTGCACATCTTTTTTTGTTTGTTTTAAAGTTTTTATTTTATTTTTATTTTATATTTAATGAGAGTGCTTGGCCTTCCATATACTGGTGAAATAACTTACCTTTGGAATTTAAGGAGATGTGGGTCTGGCAATTCTTATATCTTGGCAGTGATGGATATAGTACTAGACTGGCAGAACCCATAAAACCTCCATGAAAGTACTTAATATCTGTGTTGTGGGGAGGATCTTGATGTGAAGGGAGAGTCCCAAAGGTGCCTTGCAGGTGTTCTGAGCCTGCATCTACAGCCTTCCTTAAAGCACTTCCCAAAGGAAGCCTGAAAATGAGATGATTGCCTGACAGAATGTCAGCATAAAGGGGAAGATAAGCTAAGCGAGGATGTAATGCCCTTCCTTTCTCCTCCTCCCTGCAAAGAGTCTGGCATCTTTGCCCTCCCTTAGGGAGGCATTGGCAATCAGCTCCAATAACGAAGGAAGCCTTGACAATCAGTTCCAATAATGGCTCCATTATTAATGGGTATGTTTTCTTCCTACGATATGTTTCTTCCTTGATTCTGTCTGTAGGAGTCTTATTCTCCTTACCCCTTTGGCTAACATTAATTTGTTCAGCCTTTTTTTTTTCTTTTTTTTTTTTTTTAATCCCTTGCCCTTTCTTTTCCCTCCAAACCTTAATTAATTCTGTATATTCTTGTTTAATAATACTTACCTACCTCAGAGGGACGTTTTGAAGCTTAATTAATTATTGTAAAGGTATTTTTTTCAGTTGCATCTTTGAGCAATCCCTCTTTGCAGCTATTCTGGCAAATTCTCATTCTTTCCGTTCTTCTTTTGTAGGCCTTGTAAACTCTTGTGCCTCAGTGAAGATAATTAAAATTTCTCTGTTCTTCTTCCACATTGAGGAATCCTTCCTTGCATTAAGGCCTGTTCTCTCTGGGATGGACTGAAAGGAAAACTGTATTACTCCTTCTTGTTTGCTTTCCCACATATTGAGTTTTAAATCCATGATCCCTGCCCTGAGTCACTGGAGAAGAGCCATTCTGACCTGGTATGAGACTCTCCAAGGCTGGGCTGCCCTCGGAGGTGGTAGCTAAGCTGTGAAAAAACACAGAAACCAAAGAGGAATGAAGGCACTGTTGTTAACTTCTTCAGCACTTTTGAAGCAATGATTTTAACCAGAGGAAACACACCCGAAGTGTCACCTGCCTGTTCTCAGGGTTGTGTTGCATCCTCAACCTTCCACTTTACAGCCTTGTAAACCCTACACTCCAAAGCCTGTAAGACTTCTTTCTGCTGGCTCAAGATGCATGTTTTCAGATTCCTTGTTACATTCATGTGCCGTTTTTGCCTTCACAGATATGTTTTTTGGTAACATCTGCATGCATCACCACTGCCCACCCTTGAGAAGAACCTGTATGCAGTTTTATAACAGAACAAAATATCTTTTGTCACTGTAGAGAAAGACGATGGCTGAAGCATTTCACAATGTTCCCAACATACTTCCTCCAATTTACATCAGCAGGAGCTTGATGACAAGGGTGCTGGAGCCTTGTGATAATTAAGGATAGGGGGACTGTGACAGAGAAAGGAAAAGACTATTAATCTAAGACTTTTTATGAAACTCTAAATGAAACAGCTCTTTACAATGATTAAAAACTTCTGCTGACATTTATTTTTAAAATATTAGCTAATTCTACACCTCCAGTTTTCTTTGATCTAAGACATCAAGCTTCCACAGAACTATCTCAGTGGAAAGTAGTTCTCCTCTAGCTGATTACATCCAAGGAAAAGAGAAAGGAGGAGGAAATCTTGTCTAAAAGCTGACTGCACTAAAAGCAGAATATTTTTTTGTAGGCAGCATTGCTTTCCAGTTTCCTCCATGTTGAATTGCGTTTTGAAAGCTAGCACTCCCTTCTTGTTCCGCATTGCAACAGCTATGCTACCCTGAGTTTATCAACTGGTACACTGTGATGTCAGATGGTCTAAAGACACAAACTCAGACAAGAATTGAAAACAAACTATATTACGATGTAAGAAAAATCCTGGTTCTTTTATTAGTCTGGTGATTATGACAAATTTGGAACACATAGGACAAGCCTCATTCCTAAAACCATGACAGATTGTAAAAGCAATAAATATTAACTTATGTTTTAAGTCAAATATTGTGTGGTTTTGGTCTGCAGTGTATTCTGAAAGTTCTATGCCTTTTCCATAGGCTATGTTGCTTTTGAAACCAGGAAGAGAACTAATATAAATCCAAAGACTGGGTTTTGCCCTGAGTGCTTTAGATACTAAAATTAAGCTAGTTTTCTCTAAGGAGTTGTAGGTATCAGATTAGCAGATATCTCTATAACATGGAGATGAGACATTCTGAAGCCTGTTTTGGTTCTCTTTGGTATCTCAAGCCTAATGAATGGGGGCTGTAGGGGAAGGAAGGCACAAAGACACCTTTGTGGGTGTAACTGAAATCTGTGGTCAAACACTCTCTCATTTGAGCTCCCACATCAATTGATACATAAATTCTCTGAACCAGATGCCCTGTCACGACATACTCAATTTGGTTTGCAACAGCTCTTCTGTGAAGGTATTAAATGTTCACAAATACAAACCAAATTGAAAAAAAATAATGGGAAAAATATATTAATGCATGTTAAAATTATTAATCTTCAGTTTCTCGTGTCTCCCAGTATTGTGAGAAGCCTGTGCTTTGCCAGGTTTACGGCTACTTGAAAGACATCTACTAAAAGGATAATTAAATAATAAGACTGGTTGACATGCTTAAAATTTCCCAAAGGTGTTACAGAGTGCTTCCAACACTGAAGCATCAAGGAAAATTTTTATTGCAGTCATCATCCACGCAGCAAGAGCTTCAAAACAGCACTTTGTTTCTTCAGAGCAATCCTGAAACATTTCTGATAGCTCCTTTGACTCTTGCCCAGAGCTGAACCTTTGTCATCAATCCAACACTACTTGAATACCTTGAAGTAATAAAAAAAAAGAACAGGTATTGACAAATAATATACCTTCTACATACAATACATTTCAGTTGTAGAATTCCTGCTAATCACTCTTCATTCCTTCTCCTCTGTTGGACATTTGTAGAATTTTGTTGATTCTTTTTTTCTTGGTTCTCCATGCACCTTGCTTTTATTAAGAAAAAAATGATCAATAATTGTAACACAACACTACCTACAATATTTTCATTGTGTTACTATTCATTTTCTTTCAGATGTAAACCAATTTTTAAAATTGCTGAAAGTAGTGACTTTTCTCTGCTTCTTTTACAATGTGGCAAAATTACATTAGAAGATGAAGCCATGTGGCTGAGTTATTAAACTCCCCCACATTTGTGTAATTTAGACATTACATAATATATGAGGGAGAACCTCTCATATATACATATTTCAACAATAAACATTAATAACATGTTAATATCTTTATTTCTATGCTTATTTCTTTAATCCACTAAAGGAAGCTGGAAGCAAAGTTCATATCACAGTTATTTTCATTAAATCTACCCTATTTTTAAGAAAGGCCTAAGCTTTCTTTAGTGGGTTATGAATATTTTACCTTTTAGCATAGACATAAATAAACAAATATATGTATTTCATACACCTGCTAGTTAACAAATCTGGACAAGAAGATATTTCCAGAACATTTGGATTCATTATGATGAATGGAGCTACTATCAGAAGATCAGGTACAGGGTCATGGAAAACAATGGACCAAGCTGGTAGGAGACCGATTCGAATTCTGCAGAGGTGGATATAATATCTTCTTTCTCGGTTACGGTTTTATTTATTACTTATACATTCTACACTTTCACAGTTATTATAGCAGTTACAGTCTATATTTTATAATGTAAAACTACTCTATGACTGCTGATAGTAGAATTTAATGTTTATATTGCAGTGAACCCTAGAGATTGCAATAGGCACCGAGAAAATGTAAAACTGTCTATGGACTAGAATTTGGAGATAATTGGGGTGTACTCGGCTTTGTTATCTGAATCCTTCTTAAATCACATCTTGTTTTCCTGAATGTAAAATGTAATTTAAAAACAAACAAACAAACAAAAAGTCCAAACCCTGTGAGCCATGAGTAAGGAGAACAGGGATTTTGTATCTCTGGTGCCAGGGAGTGGGACTGCCCAGTTTGTCACTTACACAAGAATCCCATGTTTACTGACTGGAATGGTACCACTGTAAAGGTTTATGCCCAACTGAGAAAAATGATAGCAAGGCAGGGTCAGAGCAATACCTGTTCTGGTATACTTAGAAGAATCTGGAGTACTTTTATATAAGAGTGCAAAGGCAGTGTGAAAGTACAAGCTCTGCCTCAAGACCCCCAGAGTAAGTGGTGAACAGATGGAAAAAGAAGCTTGTCAAATTTACTGGTACATCAAGACACAGGCAAAGACAACTTTTACCACTGGCAATTTCTGAGAACAGGCTAGCAAAGTACCTGTTAAGCATGTTTTACGTATTGTTGATTGTATTTTAGAGCAGAGGGATGGACTATGTTCTTTGAACCCTATTTTGACAGTATTTCTTTGACAGTGTATTTGAAGGGTAACTCGGTGTCCTTGGACCAAGTTACACAGGCATGGCAAGATCATTCTCATCAATACTCAACAGTTCAAATAGCATAAAACATCCCAAGTATGAGATTCGGTGGTTATTCTGGGACTGATGGATCAGTAGTGACTGGCTGTTTGTATTCTTGGCATGGCAATGCAACACAACTTCTTGTAATTAATCAGTTGGGTAAATTAACCAGCTATAGGCCATGACCTGCCTATGGAGGCTGGTGTGTTCCACTGGCTTTGGGAAAGGTCTCTTCCAACCTCAACCATTCCATGAAGTTATGCCTAAAGGAGGGCAGTACCACTGAGGCGCAGTGCTAGTCTGGGCACAGACTAGGTGTCAGGTACCAACACTGGGCTGAATGATGCCTGCAAAGAGCTTTCTCATTGTCACCATCCTCGGTAGACCAATTGGCCGTAGGAACTAAAGCACTGTCAATGACCACAGCAAACTGTGCCGAACCAGTGACATCTGTGACTTTCTTTGCATAGGGAGAGAGCTACTAGCCCTGCCAGGGGAAGGATGCCTGTCTCCCTGGTGCTATCATCCTTCTTAGGCCTGGTGAGCCCTGAAGCACAGTGCTCTGTGGCCAGGCAGGATTCCCTTTGGTGGACACCGCAGGGATGCCATGTCCCTATGTCCATACTGACATTGTATGATTAAAGGCAACAAAGAAGGAATTAACGTAAGAGGTGTTTTAAAGCTCTTACAGTTTATTGCATATCCCCAGCTGGGAGTAGTGGACTGCTGGGTACTGAGAAAATCCCGAGATTATTTCCTGCAGAATTGCAGTATCTAACTGAACATGTCGATTTGATCAGTTCTCATACTTTCTTGGGCATATGTAACAGTAGTAACAAGCAAATCATGACATGACATGCATTTAAGATCAGTGTCAGTGCTGTCAGACAAGCAGCTTACTTATGGAACAGATCATACCAGCTGGAAGACAGCAACATTTGTTCCTCTCATGGCAGAGTTAAAAGCAAATGTTATATAAATGGACAATATCTATTTAAAAGAAATAATCAAGATTACTTGCACAACGGAAAGGATCCCAGCCAGATGCATAGAGAGAGGAAAGCATATATAGAAGTTTGTTTCTCTTAAATAATGGGTTAGTAAACATGAAAATCTATGAGGACCAAGTTAAACTCCAGAAATCAACATTTTTCTAGTCAGTCAAGGGTAGAATTGTTACAGAGAGAAGCATCTGAATCAAACCACATCTAGCTACTGTGGTGTGATATTCCTTAGCAATTGTATCGTAACAAAATCATCAAGGTTAAGCATGAAATCCCAACAATTAGGTGAATTTAGTTGGATAAGTATAGTCATTTTAGATATGCTACAAGTCAAAGATTTGGAATAAAGGAGAATGATGTTTGCAAATTAAAGGTCACAATCAAATTGTCTAAGGAACTTGTTTCTGCCAGACAGATCTGTATTAACATGGCAACCAGATCAGAGTTGACTTTATGGCTAAACTGACAATTTGGTTAACTAATGCTTAAAAGTAATTCAATTTTATTTTAGCAGAGAGAGTATCACTAAAACATTGGACTGCAGATTTTACATTCAGAAGCTTAACCTTAGCTACTCTATAGCTCTACACTCTGAATTATGCTCTTCTGAAAATGTTTGCAGAAAAATTCTACTCACATTAAAATTGTTGATTTAAACAAAATATTTGTAAATTATTTGAAAAGAATAAAATATTGCAGTGGAGAATTTGAGAAAAAGTAGACCTATCAGCATGATTGATTAGCACACAGTAAATTAAGACTTTTGTCCAAGAACTCATAAAGGACCCAGCACAGAAAAGAACAGAAAGTTTACCTGGGGTTTAAATATATTTTCTAGAATTGGTGGAAATCTATTCACAGATCTATTTTAAGTACAGGATTTTTTTAGGATAGCCATATGCAGCAGGCACTGAGAAACTTTCAAATGAGAGTCCTTTTGTTCTCCAAGGGATCTCCATCTGTTCCACTAATCATGACTTACACAAAAGCAGAACACCACATTGTTCCTTGATGCTAATAGTAGATTTGTTTGTAAAAATTTTAATTGAGGCAGGCTTTTGAAGTCAGAACCTTACTTAATTTTTTTTTTCAGATCGTAAACTATCAAAGAATTTGCAAGTCAGAACTCCTTAAGAATCTTGCACCAGACTGAATTTAACTAGAGATTCTGCAATACACAATTTTCAAACCTTTTGGAAGGTCTTGCAATATTCAACACCAAATGCTAAGACTTTGCAGATATCTCTGTTGACAGGCCTGTGGCCTTTAAGGTACAATGTCAGTTTAGCTCACATTTCTTTATATTTTATATCTTTTCCTGGAAGAATTAATATGGTGTCTTGAATAGCCAATGTTATTATTGCTTTATAAATTGTGGGAATAAGATTAGAAAAATGTAATTTTTATCTGATTTAACATTGTAAAGGGTGAGGCAAGTTAGATCATTTAATTGATTTATTCTACATATTTAGTAACCACCTCATTGCATAGTTATTTGTAATACCAACAGCTGTAGCTCTGAGTCTGTCCTGAATGTCCAACAAGAGGGTGCTCATAATTAAAATTTGGATGGAATTTAAAAAACATTTTCTAAATAACTTACAACATATAATGGCAGCTTGAGATTTCAGAGGCTGTTTGAGAGAAAAAAAAATGTTTTGTAGTCATCATATTACTTTAAACTTGCGATCCAAAACTCTGAAGACAGAGGGAATACTCTTTAGCTTCTAATATTGGACACTGGGGCATAAGTACATAAAACCTGATCACTCTTAACTTCTCAGGGATAGAATACACTGTGAAAAAATCTTACAGATCTGCTTACTGAAATCTGAATGTTTCTTGCATTAGGGCGTCTTAACTTCCACATTACTCTGATAGTGAACATTGATATTTAATTTTCCTACATGGAAAAGATGTTAAGTTTGATCTTGCCTAATGCATGTACTAGATCCTGCCTGCAGTCCAAGCCTGTACAGGGGAATCATTACCAACACACCACACTGAGAACTTGATGACCACTCCATCAGTCCTTATTGGCTGCTAATCATCCTTCCTGATCACTGAACAGTCCTGGCTTTCAGGCTTTCATCTCATTCTGAGTCACTGAAGCAAATAAATACAAGATGAAGGAGTAAATTAGTTAATACAAGCATTAAATCTAGTGATGACAATTTACCACTGTCTCAAGAACCCACTTCCCACATTGGTCGAGTGAAGCACATACAGAGGACTATTGTGTTGTAAGCCCCAGTGGTATGATGTGGAGGCTGCTTCACCCTAGGAGTGCCGCTGCAACAATCCCTTTGCTCCAGGGTGCTGGGAGCTGGTGTGCCTGGGTCATGACACAGGAAGGACAAGTGGTGGTCTCTTAAGCAGTCTTGGGAGACTTCTGAACAGGATAGCATAGTGTTATAGGATTGGCTGTTGTTATTGTGCCATTGAAACTCAGCTGTGTATCTCAGCTGATACAGCAGCCCCAGACTGATACAGTCATTATGCCTTTAAGGATGGCACAGGGGAATGAAGAGCAGCCATCAGTCAGAACATGGCCAGACTGAACTGAAACAACTCAGATACTGCCTCAGATGCTGTCCCCATTAACTTGTCAATGTCATCTCAAAGCCCTGATGAGTACTTGTGTTTGAGGAGTACCAATTTCCAGGAACACCTCTCCACATCTCCCATCACAGGAGACTTTGACCTTTCCTTTGAGAGAATGATTTGGCTGCAGCATGTGTGTTTTTGTTATCTCTTTCCTGTACAACTACTGTTGTACCACTGATTTGAGAGTAAAACGGAAGCAAAAGGCTACGGCTGATGCAGTTTGTTTCATTTCTTCATTCCTTCCTGCTCTGTTAAGCTTATGCTTAAATCTTTATACCAGCCAGTCATCTTTTGATGCCAGCTTTTGGTTCTGGTCTCAATTTCAATTTTCACAAGAATTTGTGGAATGAGCTGCAGCTAAAATAAAGTATAATTCTAGGGGCAGATAAAAAAACTGAGGGTGGAGGATTTGAAAAGGAACGGCATGTTCTTCGTTTCCAATCTCACAAAATAGAGGAGCCCAGGTGGATCCAGAACTTGTCTGCTTTAAGAAAGGATGTGAAGGCTCTGTATTTAAGTGAGACTTTTTGACAAAAAGTACTCAGAAAGCTCCAATATTCTTGGTTATTCCCATCAGCATTTCCTGATCAGCCACACTCTTCTTCTCAAGTTGAATTTGGTTTCAAGGGCATAAGTCCATGAAAAAATCCAAAAGGATGCTATGCTAGATTTTATGTGAAACACACAGATATTCCAGACATAAGTGACAAGATAAATTACAAGATGGAGAGATTAGACAAAATAATATTGCTATTTGAAATAAAACTTTACTGTTATTTGTTTGGAATGTGCCGTAGACAGTGAGTCATTGGCCAAGCACCTGAAATTTCAGATATTGTTATGAATTGCAAGCTCTCTCTATATTTCCATGAAGCAGTCTTGTAGCATTTGGAGCTTTGGAGAAAGCTAGATAATTTTCTGCTAGAATGGAAAGCAGTTTAATCTTACCCACCCCTCAGGTCCAAAGCCCAAATGTTATGTAAGCTAATATTGATAGCATAAACATTACTAGGGCATTAGAATCAAAGCAGCAGGAAATTCAGGCCTGCATAGTTGATGTTGAAATTTAATATATGGATTCCATATTTACTCAGTGTCAACAACAGCTACTCACATGTTTTTAATGCTTTCGATCTATGCATGGGGTGAGTGTTTAGAAGATAGGAACCATGTGGCAAACCATATACTAGCAATCTGTGCTGTATAATGGACAGAAAAAAAAACCCAAGCCCCATACACCTCTGATTATTCTATGATTGCACATAAAGATCTTACATATAAGACAACTATCAAATCTGCAACAAACAGAAGATACATATTTAGCCATGACCACTAGATCTTTTGGGATGTATTGCTTTTGGTACAAACAATATCCTCAGTTTTCTGATGCATAAAAGTAGTGGAATAGTATAAACTTAATCCAAACAAATCTCTGTCAGTACAGTTATGTTGGCAGATGGATGGTTCTTAAGATATGTCCATGCTATAGATGGGTAGGAGCATACACACTTAAACACATACATACCTCTATGTATATATAGATACATCTTATTATATCTTTGTAGAGAAAAAGAGAGAAAATGAGAATGAAGAATAAGAATACAAATATGGAGACAATGTCAATCTTAATGTTTTTCAATTTAATCAGAATATTACTCTTCCTTTTTCTTGAAAGGAGAAGGAAGGATGTGTTCATGGGCACATTCACAGGGAATGCTCAAGACCACTATTTCTGCATCATTAAATTTTTCAAATTTTTAAAGGAAATTCAGGGGAGAATTTTAAACTTGGAACAGAATTTTTATTAACTTTAATTCTCTCAAAATTCTATTTCTTTTTGCCAATTACTCTTATGGATTAAGAATATTGATTCTTTACTCTGCAGCTTGCTTCTTTACTCAAGACATGAGTAAAATTTGCTGAGAAATGATTGGATATTCTACCTCCTGCTTGCACTTCTGTTTGTCCTGGATTTTACATACCAGATGTTTTGCACCTTTTCATGTAATGATGGATTAATTGAATAGCTGTAGAAGAGCTAACAGTCAAAATGCTGGACTGTATTAGTTTTGAAGCTTTTAAGAGAAATTGGACTTTTAGAGTTGTGCTATATGAAAACATGTGTGAGATAGTGATAGGACCAAAATTAATGACTAAGTATACTGAGTGGCTGAGATATAGTACAACTAGAAATAATACCTTATAGATACATTTGATATCTGTTTAGATACCTAAATAATTTAATACATTGAATAATTTTCAAAGCTCTCATGAAATTATGGCTTGGTTAAACAAGCTGAAAATCTGAGAGAAAAGTAATTTCTAACATCATTGGGAAATGGAGACTTGGGCTGATTATTTTTCACCCAAGGATATAGTGTCCTACCACAGTTTACAACATAACAAGACCATTATGACTTGGACAGTGAGCACTTTCCCATGGTACTTTGCCCACTTGGCCACAGGCGATTTTCTTATATCTTAGACCCTCATTGTAAAAACAGAAGTAGTTGAACTGTGGAAATAACGATTCACAGATGTGTGAGGATTTGTTTCAGACACTGGGGAAGATACATAAAATGTGCACGTTGTGAGCTCTACGATCCTTTTCCCTAGTGGCACGAGTTAAACTTCTGAGTAGCTAACATTTTCTTTCCTAGCAATGCTCTTAGTATAAGTCATATACTACGATATACTACTATATTCTACCTTTTTTCATCTGCCATATGTGGTAAGAAAACAAAGACTTCATTGTTGCTAAGCTTAAACTTCCTCCCTGTTACCACAATACCTACAAACTGGGAGAAATTGCAGATAATCTGCAAGTCATGTATTTATGGGCCGATTTTGTGCTGCCTTCTTCTTATGATGCCTTCTCTTTTTTTCTAGTAATGAGCAAGATACTTCCTTATTTCTTTAATCATTAATGTTGACAATTATTTTTGCAATACGTGAGTGGAAAAGTCACCCCAAGAGCATGATCTTTACTGTCATTCTCCAAAGTTCATTATACTGGTTGTCAAGCTGGTTATCCATTCCATGTATATGCTAAAGCAATCAGTGGGGCGCTTTTTCTTTATCCAGTGCTGCATTGTGTTCCGATGGTTTCCCAGGCTTGATCTACACCTCAGTTTTTGGGCTTGACCAACTACAGGTTCTTGCTGCTGATTTTCACTCTGCTACTGCCACTGGTGAGATTATGCTGCAGGGAAACAGTTCATCAAGAATTGAATGAGTTTTCTATCTGTTAATGTGTTGACATACTCACTGTGGCATTGAAACAGAAATACATTCCTCTCTTCTTGGTTTTGGATCAGAAGACAACAGCAGTCTCTTCTGCCTAAGTCCCCTATCATTGTCTTTCCATCACCTCAATTTTTCTGCAGTCACAAAACTCATCAAACACTTTTGTGAGCTGATGCATCATTGGGAACATTCTTCTGACAGTACACTCTTCTCATTGTTTTTTTTTTCTTCACTACTGAGATGGTAAAAATCCTTTAGGTTTCTTGTTTTTACCTCACTGTGGTCAGTTCTTCATGCATATCCCATCTTTCCTTCCACTGCTTTTAACTTTGTACATAAGAGTACCTAGGAGGCTCTTTCCTTCTGCTGCTGCCTAACTGCTGTTTTGTTTTCCTGTTAATCACATTCTTTCCCTAGCTGTGGATCTCGCTGGACTGACCAATGCCACCGTAATTTATATAGCACCTTCTGGGAAAACACAGGAAAACTCTTTTGCTCTGAAATAAAATTGGCATTTTATTATTTAGCGAGGCACTGTGAATGCAGTTACCATTTCCTCTAGACATATCCTGCTGCTTCCTCAAGCTTCTTCCTCCTTGAAGGCATAGAATGGTGGAGGTATGCATGTACAGGTTGCAGTTTATTGTATCCAAATGCAACTATAAAAACTAGATGAGATGACTGGCAATCTATGAGCAGCTCTTCCTCTCTGCTGACTAGAAAGCGGGGGGTAAGCAATTAGATCAGATGAAGATGTCTAGGCTGTCTAAAGTGAGGGAAGATAAATCCTATCAGTGTTACTTGTGATGGATAGTCTTTACATCACAGCTGCCATTAAATAACATTTAAAGATATTTAAAAGAACCTAAATAAAAGGTGCCGTGAAGCAAAACACAACTGCTCTTAACATGTTGTAATTGCACACTTCAGTGTGTCTGGCAGATAAGGCATCTATTGTTCCTTTAATGCACGTGAGACAAATAGCACATTTAATTACCCTGTATGTCAAAATTAATACAGATCCCAAAGCAGGCAGTGTCAATACATTTAGTTATATAGCAATTATAGTGCAGCCAGAGCCACTTAATGTACAGGATTGAAAACAGAAACTAAACAAACATGAAAAAGGGGAAAAAAAGCATGGATCGGTGCTTCAAAGAATAACCTTATAACCTTAGGAAAGCAGGAGTTGTTCATTAGTACTAGGCTGCAAGTCCAAATAAATATGTAACCTCTCGAAAGTGTTCATACCAACCCCAGAGCCTGTTAGGCCTTGTTGTTTTAGAGACCTCAGAAAGGTGAAGGTGAGCTCTTGACACAATGCTTTTCATTTGAATTCACTTCCTGCTCTCTCGTTTACTGGAGGTAACTTCCCTTGGTACCTCAGCTGGCTTTCTTCACACAGAATGATTCGCTATTTGCATTTTGGTTCTAATACTGAATTCGACTAACATGATTCAATCTTATTTTCCCAGTGGTACCATTAATATTTTAATTTAATCAGAATTTCAGGAACTTGTTTGCCATCCAGAGCAACTTGGTTACCTGTCAGCCTCCATCAGCTTGTCATATTAGAGGTGATTGTTCCTTGAATCTAATCTACTTTAAATGATTTCATTGGGTAGAGGTCTATAAATCATTTCAGAATGGGTCTGACAGATGAAGGCTTAGGTAAGTAAACAAATCAGGCTTGCTTTACTTTAGGCAGCAATGAACTTGGCTTTATCAACTTCTCATTGATTTCTGCACTCCAAAAGGTCAAAAAAATCTCTTTAACATAAGAACATTATTAATATAAGTACAGTATTACAACCAACCATAATTAAGATAAGTCTCAACATTCAGTGATGAGGCTGACTTAAAAACGTTGCAGACTGCATTTCAATAAAGCCTGTTATGCAGTTTGAATTGATGAATTCATTTCCAAAAGGTTTACTTTTGTCTTTCCAATCAAAACAGAAATTAACTAATTAAGCAGTCCAGAGTCCCTCTGGATTTTGAGCCAAGTTTATAAAGGATAATATGATAAGGCTGCAGCTGGGAGTCTAGATGTAGAGTATATTATTTGAATCTTACAGTATGTTCACATTTACTTACCTAAATTGTAGTTAAAAGCAAAAATCTGGTCCCTTTGAAATGCTGCTGAGGAATTAGACATCACATTGTGATTCACATCAGACACATGCTGAGGTTGAGTTAATCAGTGATTGTCGGCATGAAGCTGGCAACAACAAGGTGATACAGAGAACAAGGTATGTTACGTAAGAGCATGTTTGTTCATAGTCTCTGGATTTCAAACAACACTGACACATGTATCTTGGAAGAACCGTGTCTCTTTCAGTATGGGCAAGGGGGAAAGCTCTGCATTCCTGTGGATGATTTCAGCCTCTGACAGAAAGGAGGAAAAAGTGGAAAATAAGGCTAAATAATGAAAAAAAGGACATTTTATTACTTAATCTTATACATGATTGACAAAATTACTACTAGGTAATATATAAGGAGATATCTTCCGGCAATTTTACATACCTTTAAAACAAAGGGTAAATCAGCATTTAGACACTATAGCTTGCATAACTCCCTCCTTCCCCAGATATTTTTTACAAAAATAAATGGATGCCTGTTTCAGTTTCTAATTAGTTTACAAAATGACATCCAAATACACATATAGAAATAAGTTTATGGAATGTTTTCCTTGGAAAAACAGATTTCACTTCACTGATACATCCTATCACACCACTGATCAATAGAAATTAGACAGTTATGAAGTCAAACATGCCCATGGCAGTGTGTAGGTACAAAGTGTGAATTCACCAAAAAATGGACCAACTCTCCACAAACCTGCATGTCCCAGAGAGATGTGTGGGAGAGTAAAAGGGTCAATAATAATTAATAATTAATATAACTCTAGACATGTTGAATTCTTCATATGATTTCTAAAACACTGCAGTGAGTTTAGCTTCACTTAGGGACAACGCCTTCTTTTTTGTAGATTAATATCCACATGCAAAGGTGTTTGAAGATATTTACTAAGATTACAAAGTTCAGGGGTCGTGCCAGGCTATGTAGCACATGAGATTAATGAGAGTTAGTGTCTTTAGCCAAAGAATTGATAAGGCTGGTGCTTGATTTGGCACCTCAGCATAATTTGTGAAGAAGATGCTTACAGTTGAGATTACTGCACAAATTTGCAGAAAGTTTGTGACATGGCTAAATGCACAGCTCTGGTTTGTAGCAATTGCCTTGAATGCTCATTCCAATACCCTTAAAGTCCCTTAAAAGTTAGAAAGTGATGTTGCCTGGGAATGCTGCTTTCTGTCTCAGGAAGCATTATTGCTTTACAGTTTCTAGTTGCATCATCATGAATTACTGCAGGATATCTTCATAGAATCATAGAATGGTAGGGTTGGAAGGGATCTTTAGAGATCATCTAGTCCAACTCCCCTGCAGAAGCAGAGTCACCTAGGTCACGCAGGAACATGTCCAGGTGGGTCTTGAAGACCTCCAAGGAAGGAGACTGCACAACCCCTCTGGGCAGCCTGTTCCACTGCTCCCTCACCCTCACAGTGAAATAGTTTTTTCTTATGTTTAAGTGGAACTTTTTATGTTCCAGCTTCATCCCATTACCCCTGTTGCTAGCTACAATAGAAAAAAGGGATGTCCCAACCTCCTGACACCCAGCATTTAGATATTTGTAAATGTTAATAAGACCTCCCCTCAATCTCCTCTTCTGCAGATTAAACAGCCTCAGTTCCCACAGCCTTTCTTCATATGAAAGATGTTCCAGTTCCCTGATCATCTTGGTGGCCCTGCGCTGGACTTTCTCCAGCATAGTAATAGACACATCTTCCCCAGATATCTAAAATCTGGTGTCTGGTGGAAAAGGCACCTGTAGATGGTAACTGATCCTAGTTCTCATTTATAGCTATCACAAGACATCCATCCATGTTAAGATAGGTGTATCCTAGAAACGTCCAGTCCCCCCTATCATCTGTAGAGAGAGTCTGGACCACATCTAGTCACAGAAGACTTACTATGAAATTTAAAGTCACAGCTGCACCGGTATCAGGAACATGATACTATTAAAATTAGATATATATGGTAGTGACTTTAAATACTTCTATCCACTTTTAGTTCTTTTAGCTCACCTGAAAGTCACCATTACTTAAGAAGAGTACAAGTTTTACATAATAACATTAAGTATTGAGAGCTACCATGAGAGCTGTGATAACATGTGTTGGAAAGAAGAAAATGCAATCCTTTAAGATTTATGCCACTGATGAGCTCAGCTTTATCTGAGTCCGTGAGTCTATCTTGGAGCTGGCTGAAACTGGCTATGTCCAACATGGGAGGCAGCTTCGAATATTTTCTCCCAGAAGCCACTTCTGCAGCCTCCCCACTACCAAAACCTTGCCATGTAAACCCAATATTGTCATGTTAAAAGGATGCCAATAGTATATATGTAAACTCCATTGATGAAGACTTAGAGGAACCTGATAGCCTTTTATGTAACCAGGTGGATGGATGGTTGTAGTGCAGTGGATGTGGTTTATCTTGACTTCAGTAAAACATTTGATACCATCTCCCATAGCGTCCTCACAGCAAAACTGAGAAGATGTGGGCTGGAGGATCAGGCAGTGAGATGGATTGTTGACTGATTGAAGGAAAGAAGGCAGAAAGTGGTGATCAAATAAGCAGGGTCTAGGTGGAGGCCTGTATCTAGTGGAGTCCCTCAGAGGTCGGTGCTGGGACTGGTACTGTTCAGTATATTCATTAATGACCTTGATGAGGGAATAGAGGGCACTGTCAGCAAGTTTGCTGATGCTACTAAACTGAGTTGAGTGGCTGACACACCAGAAGGCTGTGCTGCCATTCGATGAGACCTGGACAGGCTGGATGGTTGGGCAGGAAGAAAACTACTGAAATTCAACAAGGCAAGTGTAGAGTCTTGCATCTGGGAAAGAATGAGATGGAATGGATATGTATGAGCAATATATGGGGCTGAACATCCAGCCAAAGGTGTCATTGGGTGCAGGGCGTTTGTACACAGAGGCCTAGAAGGACACACTGTTCCTTCATGCTGCTCTGTCAAAAACTTCTGAGAGCTTTGGGCACTGACATGCCCCTGTGTAGATGTACTGACCCAAACCTTATAAACAACCACATCTTGGGTTGACTTAAACAACCACTTTGGATTGACCACATCTTGGCTCTGGCATTATGAGCCTGAAATGACTGAAAGTGGGGTTAGTAGACCTGAGTGTGCAAGCCTTGAAAGTGGACCTAGGTGCACTCATTGGAAGACACAAAGCCCAGGAACTGCACTGTCAACCACACAAAAAATACCTATTAAGGGACTATCACTAAAACATTCCAGAAGGTAATCAATCAATATAATAAAAGTACCCATTTATTAACATGTTAAGCAACATTGTAATTATTACCATACCTATTAAGTGGACGCAAAAATAATTTCACTGATCTCATTTTTTCTGATTTCAAGACATGCAATTATGTTTTATTTGTTTCATGGTATTTTGAGTAAAAACACATGCAAACTCTGTGAAATTCTTAGAATGAGACTCTCTTTGCATTTGCTCTTAGACATCTTAGCATTTTACAGGTTCTGTTTTCAGAAGAATGGCCTAAACCTGTTTGTGTGAGTCCTAACGGGGAAAATTCTTCTGCAAAGGTTTTAATTTATCTGACTAAACAGATCTGTAATTTTTTATAGAAAAGTTTCAAAATTGGAATGGTAAGTATGATTTTTAGTGAAATGATAAAAAAAAATCTTCGAAACTCCTAAAATACAATTATCTGTGTCTTATGTGTTATCTGAAATCTTGTTAGCATCAAACTTTCATTAATACAGACAATACAATTTCATATCCAGACATCAGTCTTATACTTTTGGACTGACATTTACCAAATTTTGTCACAGGTTGTTCCTTTTTATAGAAGCAAAATTTCATCCTTTCTGCACCAATCTTGTTTTGGTTCAGCATTTGCCAACATTAATTCAAGTGTTAACAATAAAACTCTTTGGTAGTAACTTCAGCATTTCCTAATCAGACAGAGCGTAGGAAACAGTCTGACTGGCTTTAGCTTTGTTAGCTATTGCCATTTAGAAACATTTGGTGGTAGAGAAACCTATGTGAAATGAAGTTCTAGCATCTGTTTATCTTAAGCAAGAGTTAAACTGAAGGTGTAAATTTGTATTTTGCTGTTTTGTAAGTTTTTTGGTATGAGATCAATGGAAAGTGTCTAGTAAGTGACATTAATCATTGTTTTCTCTTAAAGCCTGCCTGGAAACTTCAGGAAAGTATTATCAGTGAATGCACATGCATATACTGAAATAAATGGGAACAGGCCTTGTATTATAACAGAACTTTTGCTTTCATACGTTTCCAATACCTTAATCAAAGATATGCCTTGGATTTATATTAGACTAATACATGTACAAGACACACTTTACATTCCATTACTACCAGACTTAAAATACCGAGCAGGAGATACATTGTAAATTGCTCAGGGCTGGATCCTCCTCAGCCTCTTAATTCCAGTGGGAATTTTTCTGTAAAATTCACAAGGCTTTGTATTCAGGTCCTTATTGCTTTTTTAGCTTTTGCCAGAAAGCAATGAATTTCTTATTCAGCGGTAAGCTAGAATGATATGGGCTGAGTGAGGTGCTCTTTAGGCATGAAACCTACCTCTTGATGATCCAGAAGCCACTTGATTCTACTCGTGGGCTGATAAAAGGCCAAAGCAATTTTCAGATTTCATATTGAGTTCTCATTACGGTGAAAAATCCAGTCCAGTTCCAGAGTTTACCAACAAGGAAACTTGTAATTGATGAGTTTGTATTTTTTCAGCTGGGATGTCTTCATGTATGCATCACAGAATATACAATAATGATTTTTAGCCAAAGCAAGAAGCTTTTGGACAATCCAGACATTTCTTAACTAGTATTAGAAAATCAATAGATTTTGCTATAAAAGGACTTTATTTTGCTCCCACTGGTATCAATGTGACTTTTTGCAGCACAAAAGTTCCATGCATTTTTTGTCTTGTGAGGTCTAGCATTTTGAGGAAGCTGAGCCACAATTATGGTTCTCTGGAGTTACAACGAAGTGAGCCTATGGTCTCTTAAAAACTTGAGAGAATCTTTAAAATCAACATACCATATGGCGAACAAAAAGATTTAAGTCTTTCCTTAAATGTAAAGTTACTATGGTTTGGCTTTTTTCTTTTCATAAAATTTGATAATGCATAATTGAAATGTATGTGGAAATAAATTGTTTTCAGCAGTCCCTGTCTCTATTTGAATAACAAAGACGAAAAACTAGTGTGCCTGATTTGAAGTAATTTTCTTTTCTGGATTTGTAGGGAAGGGGAAGGAGTGGGACAGAAGCAATTCTACAGTATTAGGTTCTTGTTAGTATTTTCCTGATGGAACAGATATGAATTAAACTGAACCTAGGGAAACATTAGGATATTTTGATTCTTATGTTCTCTAAATCTAATGTTGCTATTTTATTATATGAAAGTTTAATGCTTTTTTCCTCCTGGTGCCAAAAATAGGACTGCACTTCCCTGACTGACATCATTGTAAATTCACTAAGATCAGCTTTTGTGTTAGAAATGAATACTGAACCGATGGAAAATTCAGTTGATACGCAGCTCCTGTGGATCTTTTTTAGGTCAGACAGTTGTAGTTCTCTTTTTGTTTAGTTTCAATTCAGAGGGATTTTTGTTTGTTTATTTTAGTGATTTGCAGTAAGAAAACAAAAACTTTGGGCCCTTTTCTGCCAATGTTATATGTAGAAAACACCCAAAGGCTGTCTACAGTACTTTCTCAAGATGAGATGATAGATAAAGAGATTGGCAGGATGATAAAGAGATTGGCAGGATGAACTAGATGATCTAAGAAGTTTTTTGTCTTTTCTGTCTAACCTCTATTACATAAATTTAAAGAAGAAAGATACTGACACATTTATCCCTTTGGACAAAGTTTTTAAAACATTGGAGCGATTGCAAATAGCCTCTATTTAACAGAGATAATTCTAATTAAAATTTCAGCTTGGATATTAAAGTAATTTTACTGCAATGAAAAGAGAGATCATAGGCTCTGAAAAGTGTAGATGTCAGTGCATGATATAAAATATTTAATTTAAATGTTCCAAATCCATGAACTATGGGAAAATGTATGTCAGACATCACAAAATTGTGTCCTTCTTAATAGAGTTGATAATGATAACACCAGGTAGTAATATATTTGTTATTATTGACTACTAACAATCTTATATTTATGATAGAAAAGGTTCTGAAAGGTTAATACATAAAGCATTAAAAATAAATTTGCTAATATGTGTACTTCCATACTTACATTTATGGTGGAATACTGATGTTGGCAAATTCTTTATTAAAACATTTTTTATGCTCATTTAACTGCTAAAAGGAATTAAATAAGTTAATTATTTATATAATTAAATAATTAATGATTAAATAAACTAAATAAGAGCAGGGATTCCTTGCTATTTTATGTAATCAATTGTTACTTTTGAAAAAATGACTTGGTAACTCATGATATAATACTTTGGAAAAAATATCTTTTTTTTCAGTGTATGAGCTTGTAGTTTTCACTTGGTAGGTTAGTCCCAGACATTTCAAATACTCTCAAACAACACATTCTTCTCTTCAGGTGACTGTCAAGAACATGCGTGCTACTACATACATCCATGAGTAAGGTGGTCAGCACAGCAGGCAAATACTAGGACTATAAGACAAATGATAGGTATAAATTATTTGCAAGCTCAAGTAACAGCAATTTGACTTTTTATGAGCCTGTAACAATGCCCCCAGAGACGAAAGTGTGAATTTCTGTAGATCATTGCATTTTCATGGCCTTGGCATTAAGTAAAGGTTGCAGCTTTAGGTTTTGAATTTCCCTACTCATAAATAAGAGCCATTTTGGTTTTTATGTCTGATTTTTGCATGAAATATGTATATTCTAATCCTTGCTGAGAAGTCTTCAAGGAATAATGGTGAAGGCTTTTTGGTATAAAATTTCATCTCACATGCTTGCAGAAACCATACATCTTTGGTGTTGAAGTTGCAGCACCTATATCAAGGGCTTGTGTATCAAAGCCATGCTCTTCTGTATTCTAATGTTTAACAATTTGCTGATCATGACTGACAGATTTACAGAGCTAAAATGTTCTGGAGTTGTGGGTGATTTATTCCAGAATAACTCAGGCAATTCAGAAAATTTGGCTGCCATAGTCTTCCTTCTCATCACAGATAATAAATGCCTATTAGAATTGAATACATTCCCTTTAAGATTCTCCATTAGAGAAGGGACTTTGCCTACAGTGTCCTCAAGTAACAGTAATGTGGGCATTCAAATTCTCAACGATGAACCACAAAGAAAGGTCTGTTAGCTAATTTTATTTGGCCTTTGCCAAGAAAATTTTTTCTTGTCTTTTGTTGAAATGATGGTTTATTGATAACGTTCCCATACAGTCAATAAAGTCTATATAGAGAGCTCATGAGACAAAAAAATGCCTAGTGTGATCAAAGTGGAAACAATTCTTACAGACAAAGTGTTTCACTTGGGTGCTACAACCCTAGTAAAGATGAGATCACAGGAAAGAGTGAAATGCAGACCTGAAGTGGACATGGGTTTTATCTGTTTTCAGTATTTTTCTTTACACTGGCACTTGAACTTGGCTTTCCTTATCTCTACCATAGAATGCTGTGATATGTTTTAAATAAAGCAAAAATATCCAGAAGAGCTGACTGCAGGCACTCAGCTGAAATCTTCTTATCTGATCACAATTTTTGTTTGGATGCTTCAGCAGAAATTAACTTCTTCCTCATTATTTACATTACTGCTAGATTAGAGGCCCTAAGAAATCTGTAACTCCAAAGTGCTAGATCCTTTACAGAATATAATAGCAGGCCAACAGCTGAAGACATGATGAAACAGTTGGGTAAAAAAACAAGGAGCAGATGTGGCACAGAAATGGGTTTGAATCCTACAACTAGAAATTTGCGTGAACCACCTGTTTAATTTGATAGAATAAAACAGGCTTGCTAAGCCTCCAGCTGGCAGATTTGGATATGGATAGTCTTTATTCACGATCTTGTTTGGCCCTCTCAGAAATAAATGCATTTCTATAAAATTGTCCCATAACTGATTTGTCTGATCCTGAGCTCAGGTACGAGAAAGAACAGATAGCCATAGCTTTATCATGTGGACTGATTACTCCATGTCTTAATAGAGCCAGGCATCAGAAATGGCACACAATGAGCCATGGAATTTCAGAGCAGTGCTTTCTCCTGGAAATCATACCTGGATGCAAGAATATTACTGACA
Organism: Colius striatus; assembly: GCF_028858725.1. NCBI lineage: Eukaryota > Metazoa > Chordata > Aves > Coliiformes > Coliidae > Colius > Colius striatus. The sequence goes on from NC_084759.1 coordinate 69,740,475, forward strand.
TGGCCATTATATGTGGGTTCTCTTACATATGCTTCCTTCTCGTTAGTACTGCAAAGGAAGTAACATGGTTCTGTGACCTAGGAACTTCAGCGTGCTTTTATTTAGAGGTTTCTAAAATTGCTTCTCACACAAGTGGATACTTTTTCTTAGCAGGGAGGGGCGATTAGTATCTCATAGAATACTTGGATTCAGCTCTAGGCTAACTGAAGAAAAGTGTTATTTTCTTCTCTCATGTTCAAAGGTAGGTTTACTTTCATGAAATAAGAATTGAATTCTAACCAATGTGGGGAACAGCTCCAAATAGAATTGGGTGAATATCTATCCCCAACAGGCATTGGGAGTAAGTGGAGTGCTTAAGAAGGTTCTCAAAGTATTATTCAATGAAGAAGGCTGTGTCTGAAAGGCCAAGATGTTATCAGCTGGGATGATTCTGGACAAATATGGGTGCCAATGATGTATGTTCATGCCTGGGTTAGCTACACTACACTTTTTGCAGTAAGACAGAAGCAATTTTTTTTCAGCCATGAATCTCCTTTGCTCATGGAAAAGTCTGACAGAGGTCAGAAGAACCTCATAAACCCATCAATTTATCTCCACTGAATATAAAGGCATCCTGGGGTAACTTGTTTAGATACAGTAAATGACATTGTAGACATCTCAATTTGATTGAGATAAATTGTGGTGAAAGTGTTTAAATAAAAATTAGCAGAAATCAAGCTTATGTAGAGCTAGAAAACGAAGTGTAAAGAAAAGAAAAAGATCTTTAGTAATGTATGTGCAGATATGTATTTGTATATGTATGACATTCTATTAGAACATATATAAGAGGACAGAGATTCGGATAATGTAGGCTAGGCCATCTGAATATGTGTTTCAGCCAAAAAAGAGGAGCAGAATAATCAAATTTGGCAAAAGCAGAACTAAGAGGAATCAGGATAACTGTCCTAAAGTGCATTCTAACACTAAAGAGAGGGAGAAGAGCTACTTATGGCAGAAGGACAAAGTAAGAAACAGAACATTTGTTTAGAAAGAATTCACACAGAAATTAGAGAAAAGTTTCTAATTATTACAAGAATTAAACTGAGGAAGACTATCTGGAATTACAGGCCTGTCAAGTTGGAAGTTGAAAATAACTGACAGACTTCTTAACAACTTCACGTGATGTGGATTTGCATATTATAGTTTAGTAGTTTTGCCTGGGCCAGGCTTTTCTCATAGTGGGGGTGGGGCTACAGGGGTGGCTTCTTTAAACAAAGAGCTGCCAGAAACTTCCCCTGTAGCTGATAGGGCTAGGACTAGTCAATTTTAAGGTGGACCCCGCACCTGACCCAGACCTGGCCAATTAATGACTGAGGTACAGTCTCTGTGAATAACAGATTTGAGAAGGAGGTGTTGTGCAGCTGCTTAGCTGCAGTAACAACGGGGAGTGAGAATGTGAAAATATCTCTGCAGACACCAAGGTCAGTGGAGAAGGAGGGTGCTTAGGCTCTGAAAGAAAGACTCCCCTGTGACCTGTGGTCAAGTCCATGGTGAGGCAGCTGTGCCCCTGCAGACCATGGAGGCCACCAGGGAGCTGAGACCCACTCACAGCCCATGACGGACCCCACGCTGGAAACTGAAGGAGACTGTGACTCTGTGGGAAGCTCACCCTGGAGCAAGTTCCTGGCAGGACCTGGGAGTCCATGGGGAGAGAGGAGCCCATGCCAGAGCAGGTTTGCTGCCAGGACTTGTGATCCTGTGAGGGATCAGGCTGGAGCAGTCAGTACCTGAAGGACTGTTCTCCTGGTGGGAGACCCACGCTGGGGCAGGGTGTGAGGAGCCCCATGGGAAGCCCCATGCCAGAGCAGTTCATAAAGAACTGTAGCTCATGGGAAGGATTCATGCTGGAGAAGTTTGTGAGGAACTGTTTCCTGTGGAGAGAGGCCCCACAGTGTAGCAGTGGGAAGTGTGATGAGGCCTCCCCCTGAGAAGAAGCAGCAGCAAAGTCCATCTGTAATTAACTGACCACAGCCCCTGTCCCACATGGCCTGCACTACTGGTAGAGGAAGAAGGGAGAGAGCCTGGAAGAGGGAGGGGTATGGGGAGGTGTTTTAAGAGTCGATTTTATTTCTCATCTCCCTGTTCTTAGTCTTCCTTTAATAAATAAAACAGTTTCTCTCCAAGCTGTGTCCGTTTTGCCTGTGATGTTAATTGCTGAGTAATTTCCCTGTCCTTATCTTGACTCAAAAACTGCTCGTTATATTTCTCTCTTTCTCCTGTCCAGTGTGGGAGGGGGAGTGATATTATGACTTGGTGGACACCTGGCTAAATCACCATATATAGTAAAGGATTGAAATTGATTCAGTCTTAAGCCTTGGTTTGTTTAAAATTTTGTTTTAAATTTTAGGAGCATTCTGACTGTAGAATGTTGCAGAATGTGTCCCCTTTCAAATTCTCCAAAAACTCCATTACTTTGATATCACTTCTACTATTTTGGTTTTGTTTTGTTAAGTTTTTGAGAGCAGGCTACTCCAGAGAAGGAAGCTCTTTCTTCCTTGCCTCCTCCACTTCTCCCTGTGCACTAATCCAAAGGTGAACTATGATACAGACCTTAGGAGATTTAGAATTGCTTTAACCATAGTGATTGAGAAGCTTTTTGACAATGCATTGTTTAATCTCTAATTATTCCTTCTGCAACATGTTCTTTCTCTTTTGAGTTATATCTTAGATTGTGTTTGTTAAAAAGGTAAATATTTTGGTTAATTTTGTTTATGCTTGAAAATTCCCTTTAAGTAGGAGTTGGATTTGCAAAAGTCTTGAGCATTTCTAGGGGAGTTTTTAAGACTGTGCACAGGAACTGAACAGAGAATTCAGAATTAGAAAATAGATATGAAAACATGTAAATAGGAATATGGCATTCCTATTCTGCTTTCAGTATTTGCAGTTTGATGTCTCTTCTAACATTCGACATTACAGATAGGTCTTTGTTTTTTGCACTGATTTCTCCTTAGGAATTTAAAAGTTCTTTCCAAATTTTAAAACAGATCACTGGTCAGGCCAGGTAGGACTTCAGGTAGGAAAAGATAAAGTATCTGAGCATGGTGTCATCCTATTCTCACAATTTATGACCAGTTCCTTTGCCATGGCATGTTCCAAATCTTTCTCAGGACTTCTAGGAGGATCATTTTGAAGAGAGCTCTTTTCTTCTACGTCCAAGACTCATATGTCTTGATCCTAACAAAAACTGTCTGGGTATCAATTAAAATATATTGACAAACATTTAAGCTATTTATTATAGCTTCTTAGGGAGCATCTTGAATTTTCATCAAAAAACCCACAAACCCAGCTTTGAATTAATGTCTTTCCTAAGCATCTGAAGCTGCATGCAGCAGCTGAGGACGCTCATGCAGATGATGTGCTGAGCAAGATCTGTGGTGTTCCACAACTGCTACTTGTCAGAGTTTCTCAGGACTCTTCTCTCCTATGGTGGCACCCCAGGATGGCTGAACTGGAGGGAGGATTTTTCTCTTGTTTTTAGCAGCTTCTGACTTGTTGGCAGTCTTACAAATGTCTGTGAAGAACTGCCAAAGTAGCTTTGCCTGCTGTAGAAAAATAGCATAGGCTCAGTCCTTCATTATGGTCTCCCCTCAGCCCTTTCTGACATCTTTGTCTTCCTTCTGATGGGGCTTTTTGGTGGGGAAAGGAGCACAACTGTTCAATGCCATGTTTCTGGGGACATCAGCAGTCGAAAAGACGCCTGTTCTTGTGAAAAGCGTTCCTCCTATTTGGGTGCAGGTGAAACATCATCTCAGCTCCAGAATTCACAGTGGATTTTGTTGAGGATCACCCTGGATTTTCAACCAGCATCATGAATTTTTAAAGCTGTTAAGGGTGTTAGGACTAACAAATCTGCCAGCTCTTCCTCAGGCACCTCCATCTGAGTCTTTGGTCCTAATCCAGCAAACTGTATAAGCATACGGTTATATGAGAGTGGAAGAGCAGCATTGCTGGAACTACATACAGGTCCAACATTGAGTCGAAGTTTAAATTCTTTCCTGAACTGGAAGTTTTGGATGAAGCAACTCCTTTGCTCATTCACGTTATCATCACAGCTTGACTTAAGTGGGTATATATATTGTGTATATCTGTGGTGCACAAATCTGAAGCTCAGAGTACAGAGATCATGTAACACTGCTGGAGGGATGCAGTGATTCTTCCACATTTTTTCCCCAGGTTCTTGGAGAAAAAAAAAAAGGCATGTTAACATGGGGGAGATTATGTACTTTTTGACACAGTGTATTTAAAATATCTGGGTTTGAGCTGTGAATAATAATGATATATAGCAAATACTTGTGTACCTTTTTAAATTAAGAGAAAATCATTCTTTTATTTGCTGCTGTAGTGGTACAATCTTTGCAGACACAGTGTTGCTATCTACATTTTAGTAATGTTTAACATTCTGTACATTTTCCCTCTTGCTGTTATTAGCTGAGGCATAAAAGGTTAAAACCTCTAATTGTACCTCACATATATATATATACATATATTTATATCTATATATGCCGTGTCTCAACTTTGCTGCTGGTGCCAAAGAAAATGTTGGATTCTATTCAGTTTTCTTCATATTCATTTTCCTGCCCACTTAACAAAATTATATTCAATGAGCTGTGGGAGAAATTCACATCAACGGGCCATGTAATGCAATTTCTGGTATATATGCAGGAAGAAAAAATCCTACATTTTCTTTCATTTCTGTCAAAATCAATCAAATTGTACTGAACTGAACATAATCTCTTAAAAAAAAGAAAAATCACCCAGGCATTTCCAGTGAAATAAGCCTCTCTTACATGGTAACATGCACATATTTAAGAGGTCTCTGTTTTATTTTTTTTTAATCATGCCTAATTAGTTTTTTTTAATCACCCACACAACTAAGGCTCTTGCCTGCATAATTTATGACATAGAGGACCCGGTGTCAGAAATCAAATGTTGTAAATTAAAAATAACAAGTTTGAGACTAGTGATTCAATTAAAACCCTAGAAAACATTGGATTATGCATAATTGAGAGCTTGTATGCAGAGATGCATGTCATGCTTGTCAGCTTGGATGGGAGGATTGGATTGGAGCTGTCAAGAGCATTTAAATCAACTCAGTAAAAAAATTAGAAAACAAAGATGATATTTATTATTAACTTCCAGTGTTCAAAAATAAACTGAGAGGTATTTAAATTGAATGCTTAGATGACAAGGCTTTATTTATAGCAGAAGTTATAAAACTCAGTAATAACCCTAGTTGGCACAGATGTAAAGATACTACTGTGCAGCTGAGCTGCAGCTTACAGTGTCAGGATTCAGTGGTTGGCCCTGAATCAGGGCTGTGTTGAAAGAGAAGGAATCCAGATTCTTGAAGGGAGCTGTGAATGACCAAATCCTTATTTTTCTTCTTTTCTTCCCTTTCTTTTCTTCCTCCCACAGACTGACAATTTTCTGTGAATTACTTCATAACCTCTGAGAAAATGTGAGGCCATCCTAGGGAAAGGCTGACTTGTCCTGATGATCCAGGTATGCAGGACTACATTTTATCAGCCAGGAAAACTACTTGGTAGGAATAGTCAAGGTCTGAAGATTAACAACATCATCCCACTTCAGCCACACATCCCAGAGTCAGTTCCAAACTTTATTTGAAGTTGTAGAATCAATGATAAATCGCACTGTTGAGAGTGCGCATAAAAGCTAGCCAGAATCCTTCCTACATACAAAATTAACTCCATTCATTTCTAGCTGAAGAAGAAAGAATCCAACAAAATAAAATCGTGATTCTTAGTACTAGAATATATCTGTATCTAAAACACCTATGGTCTCACAAGGACTCATCCTACCCCTCAAAAATAGACGAAGGAACTAAGGGTTCAGGAAGACCATTTAGTTGCTAACCTATATCAGTCACATAAAATGAGTTTTTATTTTTAAACCCCAGCCTAGTCCCTAAGGATATAGCCCTTTGGAAGACTTGAGATCTTATTGCAAGGTACCCAGAAATGCTGAACATACGTGACATTTTGCCTTTAAAAAGACTTCTACTCAGCAAGTACCAAGACATGAGATTCCATCTTTTTTTCCTTGAAGCTTCTGTAAATTTGACAGTGTACCCTGCTCACTCTTGTGGTATTTTGTAGCAAATGAAATAGGAGTGCAAAAGGATCACCATCAGCTTTATAAAGCTTTAAACCATGTGTTTCAATGAGGCAGTATCTGAGAGCAGTGGTGCCAGCCTTTTAAATGTTTTACGATGCTTAAACCTAAGCATCATGCTAGGGAAAAAATTTGTGCCTTGAGAAAGGCAAAAAGGACCTTCAGAAAGTGGAGAAAACTATATGAAGAGTTAAATTCTTCTCTTTCGGTACACCGCTAACCGCTGACGTCAACGGGATTTGCAAATTCACATATGAGAGTGGAATTTGGCCATAAGTGAGGTGGAAAAATGATTGATGACTGCCTAACCATAGAGGAGCTGGATCAACGCAATCATGCAGTGGAGCTGGAAGCTACTCAGTTTACCCTCATCAGTTTTCTATCAATTTTGCCTGTGAGCTCAGGGGCAGGTGGAAAATTTCCAGAAACACAGGCAGCTCTTGGTACCTGGCTAGCTTGGCTGAACATTAGGCCCACACAATGCATCTGGGGATGGATTTTTGGGGGCCCAGCAGTGAAAAGAATGCATCTCAGAGGTGAGCCTGGGTCACTTTTTACATAGTGTATACAGGGCATGCACGAGTCCTAAATTTAGAAAGTAAAGCAGAGGTGTATTTAGGCAACTTTCAAGGATTCTAGAGGGAAATACATAGTTAAAGCTCCTTAGTGAATCTAGAAGTAAGATTTTAGTTGTTCATTTTTTAAAATCTCAGTTGGCAATTCCAAATCTTTGCTATACTAAATTCCTCTTATAACCTACAATCACTTGGTAGCGTTTACACATACTATCTTTGTATCTCTTTCATCATCTTTCTTTGATGTTTTATTAGTTACAAGGTTTAGCCTAGAAAAGCCTGTGCATTCCTCCTTAAAAAAATTAAAATGTGGAAAGATTTTAATTTAAGCCGTTCTGAGAATTCTCCAAATTATAACAAGACTATAAATATGAGCGGGAAAGTTATGTAAGCAGAAAAGATGAAGCAGTGGTGTCTGACTTTTGCTGTATTGGAAAATACAGCTTTATTCCTGAAAGTTCTGGGTTTTTTGGTTTGTTTCTCCCCCCCCCGCCATTTTTATGGGCAAAATCAACTAAATGAGAAAGTTGTGTAAGTACTAGGAGATCTACAAGCACCTTCAACGTTTGCTTAGCTTTGCTCTTATTAACCTCTCTAACAGTTTTCTTATAAGCTTCAATGGGAATAGAGTTCAGCCAGAGTCCTTCCATTTATTAACTGTGGGTGTCTGGGAAAAGGATCAAACTTTTGCTGGTTCTAAGGAACTGCTAGTGTCAGTAAGTAAATGTGAAACAGTCTAACAGTCTCTGTTAGAGGACAACCAGCTATCAGAGTTCCCTGCTAAGAGATAAGCAAGCCATTTTCTTCTACACTGAAATGGAAATGTAAGTTTTTTATTTGAACTGACTTTCTAGACATAAAGGAGTGGAAATTAGAGACCATATTTGCAGGCAAAAACATTAATCATTAATACAGTTCATTATCATGGGACTGTTCTCTTTACTGCATTCTACACTTGCACTTCCCACAGAAATGAAGAGCTTTTGTATTTCCTTCATGGCCTAAATGAAATGGAGGGGTATTTTAAAAAACTATTCTGACAATTTAGGTCTGAGTAGATGCACCTGACAAAAATATCTGGCAAAAAAGTCTGAACACAAATTTCTACAATGAGAGGATAGAGAGCAAGCTAACATGGTGAGGGCTGGATATGGATGAGGAAGAACAATGAAAATGGGAATAAAATTCTGGGTCTTTTAAATAGATGTGAGTTTATACATTTTAATCCCCAAGATTAAGATGTCATCCTTTGCCCCTGGTGTCTTTCTTCTGCTTTTTACTATCTCCTCTGCTTCTGCAGATAGTCTGGATCTTGGCAAAGGAAATGAAACTCAAACCCACATGACTTCTGCCTGTGTTAGAGGCTCGTTGAACCTGCATTGGTTTTTACTTCTGGTAAAAGCTGCATGGGGTTTCAAGAAATGAGACACATGAGAGAAAACAGGGCTTTCATTTGGTCAAATGTCAAATCAGATATATGTGTAGTATGGCTCACCTGTGTGACTTCAATGGGATCCCCAGGTCTGAATTAGGTGCCCTAAATTTGTATGCTGTGTGAGATGAAACAGGAATCAGAAATGGTTTTTTATGAAATCTAGTGTGGTGCATAGGCAATCCCATAAGACAATCACTTAGAGAAACTGTGTGTAAGCACTTGCCTCAGCTTTCAACTCTCCCTGACCTGATGTGATGTTGCTGCTGAGGATGTGCTGCTTGACTCCAGAACTGCATGCAGGTGGAAAGGTAGCAAGTCCAAAGCAGAGCAAGAAATCATCATGGGCTATGCACAAAGCCATTCCTCTGACCTCTTAGCTAGCAGTGCATATGTATCCTCAGAAAATTTAATTGGTGAAAAGCAAGTTTCTGGATGCTGGTTACACATAAGCATGAGCCAAAACTAAGATAGAAACTGAGGAATATCAGAACACTTCCAGAGACAGAAGTTTTGTTTCCTGCAAAAACTTTCAAGGGAACGAGTGTTGCTTGAGTGCGACTCATGCCTTCTGAGTCACGTGGCAGCTTCATGGAGCTTTATAGTCTGGCATATAGCCAAATGTACATTTCCCTAATTCCTGTTAGAAATGTCTACCTGTCTTTCTGGATGTAAACTTATATATCCAGAGAACGTTATTAGCACAAATTTAGGTGCCAGGGGAAGACAACTGTCTTCCCCTGGGGTGAGGCAGCAGCTCAGCTGGGATTTTGAAAATCTATATTTTGGATTTAGATATTTGCAATGGCTGTTAGACTCATAATTCTTTTAGTGGATCTAGGCCATAACATGTAGGCAAAGCTTGGTAGAGTCAGCAGAATTTTCTCTTAGAAGTTTTGGGTTTCTTTGAAGCTGAAACTCACAATGGAACTAATTATAACTTAACAGTAGTTGTCTGCCCGATGCCTTATAATATTCTTGTTTGAGACATCCTATAAAATTATTTTTATACTTTTTAAAATGTTGTATCATGTTTTATATCTAAATTAAAAGTCCTTGTGATGAATTCTAACAGTGAATGGTAGTTATAGAAATTTATCATCAAATCAGAAATACTTATTTTTCCTTGAAAAGCTTGAATTTCTGCTGACCATTAGGAAATGAAATGGAAGAAACAAACCCAACAATTAGTGTTTCAATTAGTACATGTTGGCTGCACTGAATTAGTGAAACATATTGCTTAATAAATGTAAATAGTGATGCAAAGTTCTGTACGATAACTACACATCTTAGTAACTTAATATCTTAGTAATATGCTGAACCGAGAGATTTCTGATCAAAGCCCTCAAAATCTGTGGGATCAGTAGTTGTTGATACAATCATGCAGTCTGACCTTATGTACTGAAATGCCCATGTGGCAGACAGTGAAAGAGAAATTCCTATTTTAGGGATGTACTCACTCTGAAAAGTGTGCATCCAAGAAATCGTAGGAGAACTATTTCATCAGAGCAACCAACTTAAATGTTAGCAGACTGATAGCTTACACCTGATGATTAGCCCAAAATCACTGTATTGCATTAACTGGGAGGGTTTTCTTTCTAACAAGCTACAATACAAGGCTAATTTGATAGAGGTAAAAAAAATTTAACCTTTATACTAATCCATTTTTTCAAAAGACAATGAAAAATGAATCTACCTGTATAACGTTGAGGAATTAATTGGGGCTGCCCCATTTCATAAGACTTGATTAAAAAGAAAAAAGAATGGAGTGATGAGAAGCAAAGAAGTTAGAAAAGAAACCTCAGTAATAAGAAAATGAAACAAGCTCTTGGAAATACAGGTTCCAAAATCCCAAATCATCCAAAAAAAAGTAGTAAGTGAAATCCCCAAAATACAGGATCAAAAAACATCAAAGCAGGCACGTATACACTGCCAACAATTAGAACAGTATTAATTAGCAACAATGTTCTTTAATCTATAAATAATAAAGTGATCAAACGGTCCCACAGAGAGGTGTATAACAATACATAGAATTTTACAGTTGTAGGTCAAAAAGTCTATTTAAAATCCCTGTGGCTAATTCATATGTTCAGATTTAAAGCCCTGTTTATCGTTTAGTTGAGAGATCACTCCAAGGTAGATGTCAAAATCAGATACAGTGCCTCTGAAAAACTACACAGCATATAATAAAGAAGCTGCATTCAATCGCCTCTTTGCAATGAAGTAAAAAGGTGCAGGAAGTAAAAACCTGCAGGAAGAAACAAACTATGTTTTAGAAGAAACTTAAACTGGGCACTAAGACAAGGGGTCTACACAGCATCATTGGGAGTGAGCTACATCATCAAACTAAGTTATGACAGATGACCACAGAGCTGTAACAATCTATAAGATAGATATATATACACACATCTATATATCACACTAGATAATAGGTCAAAAAGCTTTGAAATACTCCAAGTTGTGTTAAAATATTTACTTAATTAAAACACACAATGTTCCAATGAACTAACATAGTATTATTATCTCCATTCAACTATTCAGTCAACGGAGATAAATATGCTAAATGAATAATAAAAGGTTGCTTTTTATCCTATTGTTCTATCTGACAGACTAAAATCACAGATCATTCTCCATCTAGAATTTTATTATTTCCATATAGGGGCAGAACTCTGCAGTCCTTTACTGAATCAATCAGTGTTGGGTTTTGCTTTTTTTTTCCCCTGATCTTATAATATCTGCATTCCTATTCAGATGGTTTAATCTGAAGATTTAATGTATGCATTTTCTGTTTTTTTACTGAAGTAATTCATAAAAATATTGACCACTATAAATGCCAGACATTCCTTCAGAACCTCCATTTTGACAGTAAGCAGTTTATAATTACTTTCACAGAAAAGTTTCACATTTAATAACTGTTTTACCATTGATATTTCCCTAGCTTGTCCATAAAAACACCTGTAAATAACAAGGTACCACTAAAGTCAAGATAGATCAAGTCTACTTTTCCTGTAAGCTCCAAGCCTGTTCATTTGTCATAAAAAGAAAAAAAAAAAAAAATCATTAATTCTTTTGGTTTTTTGTTTGTTTGTATTTTTGGTTTTTTTTTTGATCAGGGTTGGTTATTACTCGTTTCCTTGTTGCCAGCTTAAAAATTGCTTGCTCTGTTACTTGTCTGGAACCTGTAAACCCTAGACTCCTCTTTTTTTAATTTTAAAAAATATTTTAATTTATCTTTATCTATATATATACACACACACACACTCATTATACTTGTCATTTTCTGGTCTTCAAGAAACTGCTGTGAGTTCTCAAAGAAGTAGTCCTGAGGGGAATGTGGTAGTAGTCCTGGGCTGTGCTGCTTCTCTCTTCTCGGAGGAGGATGAGTCCTCATGTTCTTCCCCTGCTGATACTGGGTCCCTCCCATACAGTCCTTAACGAACTTCTCTAGTGTGGGTTCTTCCCAGCAGCTACAGCTTCTGCAAATATGGGGTGCCTGCCATGGGACATGGCTTCCTCTGTGCATAGTCACTGCCCTTGGCACAGGATCTTTTACAAAGTGCAAACAAGTCACAGCTTCACCAGTCCTCTCCATAGACTGCAGTGGAGTCTCTGCTCCAGCACACCTCCTCCTCTTTTCCCTCACTGACCTTGGGTTCCACATGTTTGTTTCTCTCTTCCAACTCCTTGCACCACCACCAGCTGGAAAAGAAGGAAGAACAGAACAAGAAGAAACAGCAGCCTCCTCTTCTGGCTTCTTTTTCTTAAAAAGTGATCATGGGGGCACCTAATTGGCTCAGTCAAGTGGGTCTGACTCAGAACTGGGGAGAGTTTTGAGCAACTTCTTACAGGAGCCATTTTTACAGCCCTTTTCCCATTACCAGAAATGGCTGTGCAAAAAACCATGGCATTTGTGTATACATAACACCATAGAGAGATTGCAGGAATGAAGTCTAGGTGTAGCCACAGCACACACCCAGGCATAGCAGCCAGGAGGTGCTTCTGAGTCCCATAGCATAGAAACATAAATATCAATGTTATTTATCTAGTGAGCTATAAACACAAAAGGGCATCGTTTGGGATCTTTGAATCTACTCTCTCTGGCATCTGACTTTCTTTTCAGGCAAGTTGATTTGATCTGTGATGATGAACAAGATCTCTTACAAACTAGATTATCACAGTGCCCTGGATGCTGTCTGCTGAGTGGATTCAGCGTGGCTTCTGTGAATGGAAATACTCCCGAGGCGCTTCTGTGAGGGAGGTAGTGAGCACATAAACTAAAAGCAGCCAGGGCAGGTAAGATATTCAGTCTTCAAAAAGACTTCATTAAGATCCCATATCAAGGTTTTTAAAGTAACCATTTCCTCAGGACTGTAAGAAAAGTTCTTTTATGATTTAATTATCATAAAAAACTGGTCATTTTCAGAGTTTAGAAATGTCATCAATAGGCTCCCAAGAGGGATTAGTGCTAGTACCAGTTTTATTCAGCAGGGACCAAGAATATTTCAAAAAGGTGAATGAGTGGTTAAAAGATGGCAGAAGAACTTCAGTATAAAAGACATTTTAGTGGTGAATCTGAGGAACAGTAATTTAATCTGTGCCTACACGATGCTGAACTCAAAGCTAGTAGCCACAGCTGAGGAAGAAGACCTTGGAGTTATCGCTGTCTGGTTTCCAAAGTTGTCATTTCTATGTGTGGTGGCAGACAAGAGGGCAGCAGCACTGGGCATTGTCAGGAAGAATTATGGAAAAAAAAAATCAGCTGATAACTTTCTGCTGATGTGTTAAGCTGGGACATGCTACACCTTGAGTGCTGTGTGTACAGTCCCATCTTTGGGTCTCAGGAAGGACTTAGTGGAGCTGTTACTGACTACATCCTGTAATACCATAACCACTCGGTAAAGAAAGAGTGATGCTGCTGTAAAGGCAAGCATTCCTTTAGCAAGCACTTAGTGAACTCCTGTATATTTCTTGCATGGGAGATATGAGGTTAAGCAGTACCTGCAGGCAGAGAAGAGATAAATTTATAATCAGTAGGTCTACAAATAGATATCAAAAGGTCTAGAGAGGAGGAAAACCTTTAATAAATCTAATCCAATGACTGCAGAAGTTGGAATAGTGCATGGGAAATGGTCTTCCACAAAGGGAAGTTAAATGTGTTAAATGCCCGATTTCTTCAGTTTTTTCGGAGCACCAGACTGGTTGGACCACCCATCCTGCCCAGTCAAACATCTCTTCTCATGTTCATTTTAGGTGCATGGGGAGATAGATCAAGAACTGAGTATCTTAACACCTCTAAATCTGGGTTGTCTCCAGCTGTCTTTCTGTATTAACTAGCAAAATTGCTTATACTACAGTGCTCCTGGGGATTTGCATTACAGAATGGTTTAGAGACAAAGGGGAAACAAACTGACAGAAAAAGATCTTATTGCATTCTTATTAGCATACCTGGATCTCTCTTATTCCCTCTTGTTTGAAACTGATAGCCCTTAGCAGAAATTCTTGCTACTAACCCTGAAGTACATGACCTTATACTGCTTATTTTATTCACTTCACTACAAATAAAAAATACTTTGACAGAAAACATATATTCCACAAACAATTACAGACATATGTGTACTTGGTTTGTTATATGCATTTATTTATAAATATCGAATAAAGTTCCTGTCGTTCCTGGTTCAGGATGAACTTTTACCCAGAACTGACCCCTGTCTTGAAGCTGGAATACAAGTTTTCTGGTGAACTAATAAAACTTTTTTGAGAACTTTGACTTTTAATTTACATATTTTGTGCACATTTGACTTCTCATGTAATTTCCATAATCTTCATAATTTTAGTAGTCTTTGTAATGTTTGTTAGGTTTAAGAAGCTAACCTTTATTAGAGACCTGGGTGACCATCATCTTTCAGCTTAGTGTTTAAATGACATTAACAACCATGATGGAGTCTAATGTGAATGTCTTTGCCCTGTTGCATTGTTAGTGACAGACTGTTATCATTAATATCTTTTGAAAACTTTGACATTGTTTTACTACTGGGTACATGTATCCTTCAGCATCTGCCTCCAAAATTCAAAAGTCCTTTAACAACCCAGTTTTAATTTCCACATATTGCAGAGTATTTAATTCTATATTCTGTTTAGATTGGACATATGCTAGTTTTGGCTGGTGTATAGTTAATTTTCTTCATAGTAGCTAGCATGAGGCTATGCTTTGGATTTGTGCCGGAAACAGATAACACAGGGATGTTTCCATTACTGCTGAGCAGTGCCTACACAGAGTCAAGGCCTTTTCTGGTTCTCACACTGTCCCACCAGTGAGTGGGCTGGGGGTGCACAAGGAGTTGGGAGGGGACAGAGCTGGGACAGCTGACCCAACCCACCAAAGGGATATCCCATATCATGTTCAGCATATAAAGCTGGGTGAAGAAGGATGAAGGGACATTTGGAATGATGTTCCCAAGTCACTGTCATGCATGATGGAGCCCTGCTTTCCTGAGGATGGTTGAACATCTGTATGTCCATGGGAAACGGTGAATTAATTTCTTGGTTTACTTTCTTTGTGTGCACAGCTTCTGCTTTACCTATTAACCTACCTTTATCTCAACTCATGAGTATTCTCACTTTTACTCTTTTGATTTGCTTCCCCATCCAAATTCGGGGTGGTGTGTAAGCAGCTATGTGGGGCTAAATTGCTAGCTGGGCATGGCTGGCTATCCATGACAGGTCATCAGGAGGCCCGACATATACAGCCTTCTTCTCCTGAGTCTTCTTAGGCCAGTGCTCCCATAAACATCAAAATCATTGCACTTCTCTGTTGGGAATAACTTGTGAACAAATGCTGCCACACAGTAACTGAAAATTTCTTCTCTTTATATTTCTTTAGTATCTTTCTTTTTGTATGATGTGCAGCATTGGTATATATGTCACTTTTGTCACCAGAGCTTCTTTAGATTGTTTTTCAGTTGAGCCACCTTCTAGCTCATTAGAGCCTGGAGTCTTCCTATCTTTAGCCAAAAAAACCTTCTTTCTTCTTATCCAGTTCATAAAAGCTCTTTCACCACTGTAGGATTGCACAACAAGTGAATCTCTTTGTAGATACAGATTTAATTTTCTCAACTGTTAGGCAGTTTTAGGGCTTGTGTTTCGATGTCCTCCATTTTCTCTATGATAAACTGTATGCAAGCTCTAAACCTGGCTACATAGCACTGCTCACTCGTACTCAAAACACCAACACTGCACCTCAACAGTATTTTCAAAATCAGGCAGATTCTCATAAGAAACAATTTATCTACAAATGTTTTAAATTTGCCAATAACATGCAGTTAAAAAAGTGATGAGCAACTTTTAGCCATGGTCTTTTCTACTGACACTGCCTACAATATCTTTGCAAAGGTCAGGATGACTCCCTCTTATTGTGTCCTAGGCTGTTCTTGGCTAACAGCCCTTTGAGGAGGGACTTGCATCTCCTCTAGAAAAGTATGATTTACAAGTGCATCTGAGCTATACGGTACATGTTCTTGCTTACCATTACCATTTTTCTGAAGAATTCTAGGTGGTGCATTGTTTGCAAAGAACAAAATCATGAGTGCTGATAGTTCTATGTCCACAGGGTCTGCTAGCTTTTCATAAAACAGCAGGAGTTCTCTGGCTGTATTTGGTCTACAGATTCTAGCTTATGCAACTGATACTTTTAGCATTTCTGATTCTTCCACCTGGGGACTAACTAATGATTATTTGGATCATTTCCTACTCTTCTTGTCTCACTGTCTGCCCCTTCCCTGAACTGTATAACTCGGCATAGCAAATATGATATGATTCATGGTACAAAAATGAGCCAAAAATAAGAAATATTTGTTCTCTATCAGCAAGCAAAAAGTAAGTTTGTGTATTGTGCAGATAACATCAAAAGCTGCTCAACACAAAAGCTTTTTTTTTTTTTTAAATAAAACCACTTTCTATCTGTTTTTCCTCTCTGTGATAAAGTTCATAACCAGATTAAGACAGTATTCACTGTTCACTCTCTGACTTATACTGCCTAGGCACAGTCTCCTTTCTTTTTAAAGGCTTTGTGTTACAATCTTGATTTCAATTCTACAGTAATAAAGGAAGTGCAGTCTTCTGGGCTGGGGAGGGTTTAATTAAATTCATGCCTTTTTGTAGTAGTTTTTGGTGTTTTTTTAGCAAATATATTTATACGCAGACTACAGAATATTCACTGATAATTGCAAGTATTTTCTTAAGTAGCTGATTTTCATCTAGCCAGGACACAGGAACGTATATCATGTAATCCCAATTTCACAAATCAAAAATATGTTGAGAATTAGGTAGAGATGAACAGGTAAATCTTCAGCAAATCTGATTTTTATTATAGATTATTAAAATACAACTATTAAATTCTTCCTAAGTACAGATTTCTAACATATGCCTTTTTCAAGGAGCCTCTTCCTCCCAGATATTTGAAATGTCCATTTGCAGAGCAGTCATTGCCCATTCTGGAACAGAGTTGGCATAATTCTACATGGGGCTTTGTGAAATATTTTTATAAAGCACTTATTAGTCAGGCTACTTTCTTTTCACCTACTGTGAAATCGAGAATAACAGAAGAAGTTGGACGAGATGATGATCAAAGTTTAAATGTCGCTCACAGCATCTCATAGACTTCAATTTGAATTCTGCCCAGTGTGATCTGTGACATTCCTATTGTCTTAAGGAAGCTTTGAAAGAAAAGCAAAAAAAAAAAAAAGTGCTCACTGCCAGGAATAAAAAAAACCACATCAGGCCTGAATTAAAATGTAAATTTTAAAAAGAGAGGGGACTAATTAGTCTGTTATGCTTGGCTGCTGAATGCAACAGGATTGTATCAAGGTAAGTACTCAATTATACTCTTGAAGAATTTAAAGTGCTAATGTAGTTTCTGTTATTGCAGTACCTAAGCCTGTCACCATCCCTCTTGTAGGTATATACACAATTCCCTTTGAGGTGGCAACATTTTACTCTCTATATTTATAAATATGAACGACAAACAGCAAGAGAGGCAGAATTGTCTATGCCCATTAAGGTTTGAATTCATTTTATATATTTTAGGTGCTTAACTGAGGCATGTAAGCTAGTAATACAATTGTTCTTTTGCAGAAAAAGTCATCATTTAGCTTTTCCCCTGATGCTCCTTGGTACTTCAGTGCAATGCCTACAGTTAGGCAAAATCACCTAGATAAATGATCAAAGACCTTCTGGATACTTCTCCAGCTCGCTCATTTCTGGAGCTGGCTTCCTCACTTGTCAGGTCTTTGCTCATTTTTTTTTAACAAAAAAAAATAGGACTGTGACTCTGTGAGTTTGTACCAACTGATACTCACTTTGACTGTGGGGTTACAACTAAAATCTCCATAACACTTCCAGTTATTGCTGGCAGCTGTGACTAGAAGGCTGTCAACCAAAGTGACAGGAAATAAGTTTTTTCCTCTACAGCCACTGCACCTCACTTGTGGGTGATGTGGTGGAACATGCACTATTACCTCTGTCTCAGACCGACTACGTGGGAGGGCAGAGAATGTTCCCACTGCAAGAGTTCTCAACGTACATTTTTCTGGAGTGCTAGGTTAGCTCAAACATTCCTGCAAGCACATAGTTTACAAAAGAGCTGTTTTGCCTACTTGCAATCGCTTCAGTTTCACCAGTCTGTAAGATTTTGTGCCTGGGGAACAAACGCTTCTCCCTAGGCTCAAATGAATAGTTCTACTAACTTCAAGGAGAGTATCAGCTGCCATAAAGCAAGCAGAATTTGGCCCTTTCTCCTGTCAGGTATAAAATATTTAAAAAATAATCACATTTGCAGAGTTGCATTCATAAAACACAGCTGCAATTAACCTTGAAATATTGTAATGTTAACCTTTGCAGCACCATATAAGTACATGTTGTTGTCCTTAAAAAAAAGAAGCTTGGCCTCTCATGCTGTAAATATTGAATCATCATTAATATATTACCACAGAAAACTTAAGCCCTAAGACCTTCAGTGTCTTTGCTGAAGTCAGCAGCTTCAACCAGAGCCTATCATTGGTGTCTCTTGTGTAAAGCCTTTGAAGTTATCACTGCTCTGAAGTGAGGAGAGAAGCCAGGCTTTTAAAGGGGAAAAACGTAACCAACTGCCAGATGAGCTCTGTTCTGAAAGGAGGTGGGAGCAGAGTGGAAATCTAAATGGTGGACAGTACAGTGCAACATAGTGCTGTCAAGGTCTGATCACCAGTTTGGATTAGTGAGTGTGACTCTACCAATGTTGGTGGAGATATGCAGGTTTCCACTGCCTCAGAGGCTGCACCTTTCTACTCTGGTCTCACTTGAGCTACTTGCACTTCACCTTCAGCAAAGACTCCCCAGAGACAGAGGCAGAGGTGAAGATCTTTCTTCTCTCTTCCAGGACA
Source organism: Colius striatus (assembly GCF_028858725.1). Taxonomy (NCBI): domain Eukaryota; kingdom Metazoa; phylum Chordata; class Aves; order Coliiformes; family Coliidae; genus Colius; species Colius striatus. The sequence continues at coordinate 69,759,068 of NC_084759.1, forward strand.
GAGGTCTGGAGCCTGGTGGTTGTCCCAGCTAGGAAAAGCACTATGACTGAGATAGTGGAGGGGGAGACACATGCAAGGAATGTGTATGTACTGTCCAGGTGTTAAAAAAACTCTACTGCATCTCCTAACACCGACCACAAAAACTCGTTTGCACTGGCATTGTCAAGATGATAATTTGTGTTGTGAGACTAGCCTGTGTCATTCATCTTAATGCAATTCTTAAAGTTTTCCAAAGTGACATTGATACAGGTTTTTCTTATGAGAAAAAGGCTAAGATAATAGGAGTAACCAAATAAGACTCCACTGAAAAATCTTCTCCTTGTGAAAAAAAGCAATAGCTCTTTGGTAGGAGGATCCAAACAGTGTACTGTTCTGGCAGTTCAGATATGGTGGTGTTTCCAGTCCTAGAAAAAGATGAACTTCATGTGAAAGTAGAAGTTACCAGCTTTTTTTTTTCGTGGCAGAATTTTCTTCCTAATCCTGCCTTTCCCCCCACAGTTACACAGTACAGAACTAATCTGACATTTGAAGAGGACACAAGGGGAAATATAGTTCAGTACATTATATAAACAGACAGGATACACTAACATATTAAAGACTCTGGACAACTTAGTGGAAAAAAAACCCTACTCAACATCCTTTCCTATTGCTGTAAAAGAAAAAACAGTTTCAACTCCAGTTTCTTAGAAATTAGAGCAATTGGAATAAATGTTTTATGAGCTGGCGATCAAGTTATTCATGTAAGCTGAAGAGATGAATAGCATTTTGCCTTTCTGTAAGTGGAAATCAGGCAAATAGAGCTGCAGATTTTCCTTTAAGAAGTTTTGGTAAGCATGCAGGTTGGGGAAGGTACTTTGTTCCATGATTGCTAACCGTCAGACTTCTTGACCTATAGTTACTTCAACTTTATGTGTTATTAGTTGTCAAGATCCCTCCAGAGTGGCAGGACTTATGGAGGAAAACTAATTTGTCTATGCATTTTCAATCTTTCTGCTTTTTAACTGAGGTGGCTGTAGGAGCTGTTGCCATTACTGTTGCCATTGTAAAATGTGTTCCTATAAGTTTTATTTGGGTAAAATTGTAAATTGCTTCATGCTAAGAAGGATCACATAAAGAAACTTGGATGATTCTCTTGCAGCCAGAGGTTCTCTTGAACCAATTGGAAAAAAAAAATCAAGGAGTACAGCAGACGAGACAAAACTCTTCGGTACCATTTCAGAAGATATTATGATCGACTAGGGATTCATTTTCATTGCTAGTTCAATTCCTTAAACCTTGTCTAAACTATGGAAATGTACCATTCTAAGAAGTGGTTGGCCCTCCTAACATGGTTGTAAAATACCTCATGTCCATGCCTATAGGTCTGATTTGATTTGTGGAAGCGTGCAAATAGAAGAAAATTCCCACTGGTGGGAGCTACAGGGTAGACAAGATGTCTATGAATGTAACTATTTTTACCACCATTTTGCTTTGCTTTGCTTTTCCAATAGATTTAATGAAAACTGTGGTTGTGGCTCCCACTAGTTTTAACACATTCAACAGCATTGGAGTCAAACGTGTGGAATTTTAAGCAGTTGTAAGTTTTCTCACTATTAACTGGCTGGGTTGGTTTGTTCTTTCTCTCTCTCTCTCTCTTTCTTTCTTTCTTTCTTTTTCTCTCTTTTTCTTTCTTTTCTCTCTCTTTTTTTCTTTCTCTCATCTTATCTTGTGCTCTCTTGTTCTCTCTTTTCAGTACAGGTTATATTCTATTTGATACGAACTATTCAAAGCATTATGGGAGTCTTATATGCTAAACATTCAGAGTCTTAATACCTATGAAAATAGAAGTCACTGCCCTTCGTGAAGTGACTTGCCTGAAGTTCGCTTCTGGGCTTTCACAGTCTTCAGGACAGAAATGACAGAGCTGACAAGTGCATCTGTAAAGTTACCATCCCTGCTGTGACTAGGCACTGTGTATGATTCATAAGCAAGATGGGTGGCAGCAGTACCTTCCCTCTGAGGGACATGTCAAATGTTCATACAGACCAGAGGGGTCACCTAAAGGACTCCAGGAGATATAGGTGAAGGAGCTGGGAGGTACTTGACAGAAAATTAGAGAACTTAGTGGCTGGGCAAAACCAGAGGGTAAAGTAGCTCTGAAGGAGGAACAATCCCAAGACATAAACAGGCCATGCACCCACATGTGTGGCTCTGGTTATGTCACTTAATATGCCTTGTTCAGCTAGAAATAGCTACATTTTCCTACTGCTGGCACATAGCCAGGGTGTTGAAAAGCTTTGTGTGGGTAAGTACCAGAGAATCAGGTTGTGGTCTAGCTCTGCACTTTCCTCACATTACACAAATACTAGACATGGTACCAAGGGGGATACATTTTTAACCTTAACACTTCAGTGATGGATAGTAGGATGGATAGTTAATGCTTACTTTTTAAGAGTCATTCATTTACATTTGGGGATCTCAGGTGACAAACTACTATTCCACCCTCTTTCAGATCTCTTTCAATGAATATGTACAATTGAAGCTTAGTTCCAAAACCAGTTTTTAAGCTGAAAATAAATGTTTTCTTTTGTCGAGGAGAGAGACAGAAATCCGTATGTCCAAGAACCACAGGCTGTGGCTGTCTCTTTAAGTTTTCAAATCTTTACAACCAATTTACAAATGAGCACATTTCTATAACCCCCGTGAATAGACATGTTTTTTTAATGTAAGAATCTGTTTTATTTGGACTATCTCTCCTTTCCCACCCCCCCCCCCCCAAGAAAGCATACCACATGAAGGAGAATGTGTGGGCGTTGTAAGAATGAATGATTTTCAAGCTGTGAGGACATTATGGCCTCATGTACCCTAGGAAAAGTACTCGCTGCTGACGACTGGTGTCAACAGTGACTGTGGCTGAACACTGCTGAAAACAATTTAAAATCCTTCTGTCCCTCAGCTCACACAGTATTCAGCAACATTTCAGGTAGTTTGATTAAAATCTGAAGAGGCACTGATTCTACTAGCCTGGTATTAACAGGAGAGTGAGCTGTAGTGTAGACAGCTGCCTGGCTCCAGAAGCCATCGGCAGTGCTCTGTGTGCTCCGTGTGTCCTGGAAATGGCTTCTGAGCCAGAAAACTGTCTACACTAAATTTACATCACTTCTTTTCTTGTGCTAGCATATGAATGGGGTGAAAATTAAACAAGCGCAGTTGAAAAATAGAAATATCCTTTTTGTTTGAATTTTCTCACCAAACAGAGATTTAAGATACTTTGGTGAAATCTCAATTACATTTTCTTTATATCCTTTTCACAACAGCAAAAGCAAAGAAAGACATTGAAAAAGAAGCAAATGCAATAAGCTTCTGGTTTAAGGTTTACAATTAAAATATAATCTTGGCAGGAGTCTTTTCAATTCTTCCCAGAGAAAAAGAGTTTTTCACATTAGCTCATTATGTATCTAAGAAAGCATAAAGTGCTGTGCGCAGTTTCCACGGAAAATCGCATGAGCAGTCCTCTGTTATGCAACAAGTACTTCCAAATGAAGCTGAAATGCAAAGCTAGTATCTTTGATCTCCAATAAAGACTGTAGCAATATGCACTAGCACCTTGTAATTGAAGGACTTTTTAATGCAGTCCTGCCCGTTTACTGTATCTCAGCCCAAAGACTGAGAAGACAAATACCCAATCCATGTGAGGAAACAAAAGCAAGCTAGAACATCTTCTTTTTGAATGAGGACTGTGAAATTATTTTGAAAAATTATTGTGGAAAATGGATTAAAACTAAATGTTTGGCCTGATGCGAGGATTCAAATACACTGTGAACAGTGTTTACAGAATTTGACAAATGTAACTCTTCTCACTGCAGAACAGATGCAAAAAGTGAGGACTGAAACAGCAGCATCCTACGTAAGTTTATGCTGTTTGGCAAAATACTTGTAAGGGCAAGAGCAATGTATTTTATTCATGGAGCAAGGGAGAAAAAGATACTTGCAGGGAGTCCCTGAAAGTAAGTACACTGTGAGGCGTTATTGCAGCTTCAAAAGTGTTCTGATGCCAAATCACGTCTATTCATAGCAGTAGATTTAAGCTACCTTCTGGAAGAGATAACTTGTGTTTCATAACTAGATATGGAGATGAACGAGGTCACTCATTTAACTTCAGCCACCTACACAGAGACAATTTTTTTCCAATTTTGTCCCTGACTTGCAAAACTTTGCACCTCTGTTGGAAGTTAAAATACATGACTAAAACTATGTGGGATCATATCTACTCTGTTTAAAGCAAATGGAATAGTTGTTCATTTGCCGGCTTTTGCATTCAGATTCTGTCATCAGACAACATGACAAACCTTAGCTGTGGCCCACAGAACTGCAAAAATTCTCTTTTCTTTAGAACCTCCTATCAGACAGAGTATCGTGCCAGATCCCTTGAATAAAAATTTGTTGAAACAGTGTGCAAGTCAGGTATGTTTGAGCGTGTGAACTGGATCTTACCTGATGCTTACCTCCTTCTGTTGGTTCACTGATGATGCCCCTGCCTACACACAAACCTACTTGGTGCCATATTCTTCTCCTTTCACATTTGATAAGTGGAAAAGTCGTTAGTGCTGTCACTCACCAGTACATCTTGTTCTGTGAGGCACATTGGGCTTACTGTCTGTTTCCCAGTCTTGGGAAATGCAGGAAGGGTAGGCCTTGGAACACAATGGAAAATTTCCTTGCATTAGCTACCAGAAAAAAAGAGACACCCTGAAGGCCTTGTCTTTTTTCATTAGATTCATAAAAAGCTGTATAATTACAAAGCTTGTGCAATGCTAATTTTCCACATAACTTTCACACTTTATCAGCCCTACAATATATCTGAAGTGGCAGTATTGATACACAGATCAGGTGCCAGCCCACATATTCTGCCATAGATAACACAACCCGCAGAAGCACTGTCTAGTCTGTAAAGAATTAAGAAGAAATACCTCTACTGAGGAGAAATGCTCTGACTGGATTACTCAATGAGTGCTGACAGGAGAGGCATTAAACCAGGGCATTAACAGACTGCAAGAATTGCAGATTTGCCCTCGCTGGGCAGAAGTATGCCTTAATCACTAAATTAATGATAAACAGAACCCCCTCAAAACTGCACACAACTATTAATAAACAATCTCACAAAGTTACGTTTCATTAATAACCATAAACAAACCTATAAATGGTGCCCATCGGAAAGATAATGTTTTTCCCCTTTTCAGAGAACATGTGTTTGTAAACTGTGTAACTGGGCCCCGAGTAATTTTGGAGTGAGTAATTTCCGAATGTGCAATTACAAATGGCTAAAGTGCAATAGCTCCCCGAAGCATCATCACGATTTCTACAGTGAGTGTTTAATTGTAGCCAGACTTTGTAACCTTACCATGGCCTGTGTCCTTGCCATAACCCTAGGCCTAAGCTCCACTCTTCAACATATGGGAAAATTTTTCAAGCTGATTGCTCCAATCTGATTAAGGGAAGTTATGTAGCTGCCATTTATTCAGAGTCTTGTTACCACACTCTAACAGCTGCTTTGTAAAAGATTCCCATTAAGGCCATTTTCTGCCTACTCCAATTCCGGCATGCCTGTCAAAGTAATTGTGATTGCACTGATCATTCTGAGGGTGCCAGCAATATAAAAATTAGAAATCTCTTTGATACTGGGTTGGTAAAAAGCAACTTCAGTACAACAGTAAATTGGTTAGGAGAAAGTGCTTCCTGTCTCAGCCAGCTTTTCTGTGCTGAATTCTTTGGTGAATTCCCCAGTGCAAGAAGACACAGGTGCTTCCAGGACAGCTTGAGAGGAGGAGCTTGCTCTGTAGCAGGTGACTACTAAAAAGCCAGCACAACTCCATTTTATGACAACAATCTTTCCCTCCAGGTCCCATTTTGGCAACCTAAAACCTTTGATGGGTTTTTTACTCACAGGTACAGTAATGTTGAGGTTGAGAGGCTGTGCATAACTGAAATGTTGCTGCAGTATTGTAAAGCAAAAGGAGAATAGATGGCTTTTCCATCATGGTGATGGAAAAAAACCAAAAACCAAAAAACCAAAATCAAAACCTCCAAAACAGAAAGAAAAATAAAAAAAAGTCATGTGTTCAGAAGTTGAAGTGTCTAAAAGACTTAAAGGCCCCCAAAAATTGCTGCCAGGGATTTCAACCTCTCTAGAAATCCATCACCCAGGCAGGATAAAGTATTATTTTTTTCTCTTATTTATTGAGATATTTTGTTAGGTTCAGAAGGTTAAATTAAACACACAGTTAGAGGGACTTGATCTCAGTTAATTTCTGATACGAATATGCAAATGACTGGTTAAGGGTTAAAAATGCCCCAGGCACTAAGTTTGAAACAGCACCCACTTAAAGTGTTTGCTGAACTCCTTGTATTTGCTTATGCTTATTCCAACACAGATGCCTTTATCCCTTTACATTTCAAATACACTTTTGCACCTAAGTCAGTGAAGATTTTATCATTGCTTAGTAGTCACAGGTACAAGATTGCTCTAGGTAAGTGGGAATCAACATTAATGTGATTAATGTCTGTCATATGTTTCAGTAACTGCTCCTCTATCAAACACCAGTAAGGTTCAAATGCAAATGAAATACTCATCTTAAGAAGCTTCAGGTTAATAACAGGCAACTATTAATATAACTTTATATTTGATACAATACATGGTTTATGGTTTGGCTGAGATGGTTTTAACAGATTTTGCCACAAGTTAGAAAGTATTTTGGTCTTGGGCCAAAAGTAAAATGTACAAATCTAATGAAAATTTGTCAACTTGAATTTTACAGCCAACAAAGCATGTTTATGCCAGACATAGGTTTACTGGGTACCTCTGCCTGCACTGTGCAAAATATTTACAATTTAAACCCCAAAATCTAGTTACAGCTTAACCACAGTCTGAGCAGGTTAACCCTGCCCAGTCTACAATTTTTAAACCTAAGGTCCTGAGATCTTTTAAGAATTAAAAACAACCTCAAATAACATTATTTCTATGCAAAATTTTTGAGAAGCTGACAATTGTAAAAGTTCTGCGGCAAGCTGTGAAACTGGTGAAGTTCACTGATTTTTCTCTTTTCAGGTGTTGAATCCAAATTCTGGGTATAGATCAGATAACAGGTAACATATCTGTATGTAGGGTCCTGTGCTAAGCATCAAACTTAAAAAAAGAACACAGGAAAGCCCTTAAGCAGGGTTTCTAAATATTTAAATAGGACCTGGTGTACAGTAAAAAGCACTCTTGAACAAAAGACTTTTGCTCTTTGGTTAGCTATGAAAATCATCTTCAGCATCCATGAAGAGGTATTGCATGTGTTCTCTATTACATCTGTCTTTCCAGGGGTCAACAGCACAGAAGTTTATTTGGTGAGTTGTCCATGTTCCATGACAACTTGTCTGAAGGGGTCATGTTCTTGGACAGAGAATGTTGCACTTTCAGGCTATTTTTGATTAATTCCCGGTGGCTAATAAGACTTCTCAGATGTGACTGAGCCTTACTGTGTAGAATAAAGTGGTTAGTTATTCCAGCAAAGATGCTGGCAGGGTGAACATAGGATTTTTCTGCCATCACTGCAGACGAGTCATACTCTCCGGAATCCCTTGTGTCTCATCAGCTTATCACAGTAAGACTCTCATAGGTTTATTTTTAGCTATTTTTTTTATGATGTGTATTATAGGGAAGGACAGTTTGGCGTTGCAGAGGCAAGAGGAGAAGACGCAAAGAATTTAATGTCATTAGTTTCACCTCATGATCTCTTGGCAGAAAATACTTTTATGAAGTAATTTTGGGAGTTAAGGCAGAGTCTAAACATTTTTAACTTGAAAATGGTGGTGAATAGATTTTTATTTCTGTCTGGAGGCAGAAATGGTTTAACCAAGGCAACATGTTCATTGTTTATGCCCACTGATAGCCTAAGGGCCCAGTCCAAATGACAGCTGGCTGTGCACATCCAAACATTATCTGTGAGAAATTTAAAATCTAGAATTCAACTGAGAAGCTTTAAATCACTGTATTGAAAACTTTCTTTCTAAAAACATTGATATATCCCACAGCTGCAACTGTTTGGAGTTTTGTAAGAACGTCTCCCTCAGTTTGCATGAAAATGTTAATTTTATGATGGCTTCTTGTAGGTCTCTGTTTATTCTGAGTCCATGTGAGTTAACTGTTGGTTAGACTTCCCTGGACAGCTTTGTTTTTCCTAGAATTTAGCTGATGGGATTTTTTTTTCAAATACTTGCTTTTTCTGGGACAAGAGACTGGGTGGCCAGGCTTCTTAACGGTGGTGAAGCAGTGGTGTAACACCTTTTGAGAGAGTGGCAAAATTGTTCAAATCCCCACTGCTTTATAGGGATTAATTTAATGAGAGCTGTCAGTGAATATCGGAGGTGTGAGAGAAGACCGGGGTGTTACAAGTGCTCTTGAAACCATGCGCTGGCTGCATACTTGCCAACATTTCAAATGTTCAAAGTGGCAGACTTGGCAGATAGGCTCAGTCTGGTTCCTATGGCTGCCTGCTCTTGCCTCCTGCCCCCTCTCTCCATGCCTCTTGGAAAGGCCAGCAGCTTCTTGTTCTTGTAAGCCAGCCTTCCCTTCTGAGAAGTTATGCACTCTGCTTGAGTCTTCTTGCTGCTGTTGAAGTGGCAAGACATCACAGATAAGGGGATCTGCTTCAGTGACTGCATGCCTGTCATTTTAGCAGCAGCAAAAATTTTACAAAATGATCAGAGATGTAGTGCTAGCAGGTGGATTTCTAGGGCACCAAGAGGAACGCTGGTCAAAGCAGTGTAAAGGTGGATTACAAATTGAATTAATTAACAAACTCATTAATAAGTTTTTTAACAAAGAGGAGTAGTGAGTATGGTAGATATTGCCATAGAGAAGTCTTTCAGGCATGCAAGCAAAATAATACAGAACGTGGAATTGATTTTGGATCGGAGATTCTCAAATGGGATTAAGAAGTCCTAGTTTCCTTAGGTGGACAGTTTTCTCTCTGTTGGATAGAGATTCTTGTGTATTTATAGGCGCGATATGTAATGCAAAACTGGTAGACTTGGGCACTAGGTACATTGAACTACTCAGGATTTATGCACTATTTTATAGATAAAGAATCCAAGTACATCCAGGATGCACCTGATTTCCTGTGTTATCATTGTAAAATGTATCTCTGCATGCTCAGCAAGCTCAGTGTACCCAGCAAGAATGTGAAAAGTTAAGCAAGTTTATACAGGCACATGAACACTTGTCTGGAATTTTCAAGTGCCCAGAAACTCAGTAGATCCAGAAATAATGAGTAAATGGCCAAATTCCTTTTGCCCCCACAAGAAGTCAAGAGCAACATGGGAAAGAGCAGGTAGAAAGTTCATAGAGGGGAAAGTTCTATGGCCAGGAGTGTCAGAGTTGGCAGGTATGGGTTCTGCTCAAGAAACTCAAAACCTAGAAAAAGAAAACACTCATGGAGGCTACACCTGGCTTGCATTTATTGTGACTGTGTGGCAGAAGTAAGGAAACAAGAAAGCAGAGCTCCCAAACACCCAACCTCTAAATATCTGGATCTCCCTCAACAATACTCTTATTTTCACCTCAAAGATTAGTCTAATAATAACCACAGAAACAAACGTTGTGCAGATGAGTCAGCTACTACTCTCTGCAGAAGCAGTAGCATTATGGACTGCTTCTCTGTTTACCCAAAGCTGAGCTTCTCTTCCTTCTGGCAGGTCGTATTTTTAACTTGCTGCCCTGCTGATCGGGCAAGCCCTTGGTGTCCTATACACCCTGCCCCCATTCACTGCATTTATTTCTGGTTGAAGGCAAGGTATGTGGTGAGGAAGTACAGAATCCTTCTGAGAACTGAATACGGGAGGAATTATTCTACTTCGTTCTTCTCTGAGGAGTTAAGAGTGTAGACAGGGGAAACAAAGAAAGGAGATCTGGTATTAGACTAAGCAAACAAAATGAAAAAGCCAACAACTCATTTCGGCTTGAAAATAATAGTAGTGGGAGATATCCGGAAGGAGAACTCAGAGGAGGCTATGATTGCAGGTGCACAGAAACATGCCTGGAGAGGGCATCAGAGAAAATTACATGGGGCTTTTAAGACTGAGAACAGAAGAAAGACAAAGTAGGGTGACATGCTCTGAAACAGCTTTCAAGAAAATGAGTAGAACACACCTTGTACAAATTAATCTGAATGTCTCTGGTTGAGACTTCAGCATGAGTCATCTATTTCCTCATGAATCCTTTAGTCAACAGGCTATAATACAAAAGGTATCTAAATCCTCATATATTAAAGAAAAAATGGGATGCTGTCTTTTAAAAAAGGAGCCTAAACATCTTGCTCTTATAGGAGCTTCCAGGCTCCAGGTCTTCTGTTGAGAGCTGTATCTCCAGCGCTGCAAAGTCACAATGCTCATCCAGACCATGTTGCTTCCCCTCTGGCTACTTCTGAGTTCTGTCACAATGAACGGGTTTACTTTTGGTGGTCTCCATGCCTAATGTGGGGTGCCTTAGGCCACATTCTGCACCTCACTCTCTTCTCTTCCATCTAAGAGCATCACATAACCCTGGTGAGTAAACTACACTCTACTGTGATATACGCATGTCTAGGTGTGAAGTGTTAAATTACTATGGTTGATATTTCTTGTGTCTTTGGCTGATCTGGTATTTTCAGGCTGGACACGCCACTTAGATGGGAGTGTATGTGCTACCCATCTCCTCCCTAGTCAGTTAGGTGGAGAATTTTGTTCCAGTACGGCCATCTGGTCTACGTACTGAGGTTTCCTTTAACAGCAGGGGGAGGACAGGAGGGAAGGGTGGGGAGTGGAGGAGCATGCCTAGCTCCTATTCCTGTCTGGAACAGGAGGCCAATAGAGAGAGGTGTGCACCTGGGCACAGGAGCCAGCTGGGGAGCACCACTGGGCTCAGCAGCACAGGCATGGCCTTTGTGTTAAGAAGGGCTGTGGTGAGCAACGCAGCTCCTGCCATGTAACTTCACCTTTTCCTTAATGGTGAGCGTTTGACTTTGAAGCTGCAGTCTGCCCTGATCAGTTTACTCCATAAATTAACGTGTTAATTGTACACACAGTGCTGTCTATTAGGGAGGTGTGTGTTTGACAGCCTCCAGCTGTGTATTTGCAGAGATCCTGTTGTAGAAATCATTACAACGAGCAGTTTTCACAACCTTTTTAATGCACTCTTAAAAGTAACAATTACAGGGGCTTTAACATTTGCAGCTGAAACATGTTTGGAGAATAGCTCATTCAGCTGCTTTAGTGCTAAGTTGATGTTGTATTGGATTGCATGATGCCAAATTAGCTGTACACCACATATCATCCCATTAAGATTGTAAGAGCTTTTCTTTCTCTTAAAAAACAAATCAACAAGGGCCACCATTTTTAAAGCTCATAGTTCAGAAATTCTTTTGTAACAGACTCCATCTGTTCTTAATTTCTTGCCTAAACAGGCAGGCTGGAAGGAAAAGCCTTTACTCACATTGTCTTCTTGTGTGAGTCACGGCTCACAAAAGTGTCCAGGCACTCTGGCCCTGAGATAGAGGCAAGTGCATGTTATATATTTAAAACAAATCTCTTTGACCTCTCAAATGCAATGGGCACTACTGTTAATATATTGAAACCTGCAAATCACACAGGCAGAATCGGAACAGATGTGTTTTAAAGTTAGGTTGTTTTGATTTTGGGCTTTTTTTTGATTTCTTGTCCTTTTCTCTTTGGACACAGATTTACACACCTGTAAAAACATGTAAATAAAGTTTTCTTTCTTTTAGTGATAGGAACTGAAGTTTAGCTCATGTTTAGTACAGAGGTCAGAAATGACCATTTCACCAGCTATCCAATGAATATTGCTGAGGTGTTCCAAAGAGTCTAGGCATCTACAGATTTGAGAGTATCTACATAGGCATTCACACCCACCACCAGGGCATACAACCAAAACAACAGCTGATGAATTTTTGCCACCTCTACAAGCAAATGTATATGTGCAGGAACAATGAACATCTCATTGCACTGCTAAAAAACATCTGCATGTCCAGCTGGACCTATGTTTCACTCTCCGTGGCTAGATGTAGTCAGGAAGCAGAGATGATACTTTTTTCTTTCCCATTTTACAGTAATTTGCTGTCTCCAAAACTGGAAGGGCTGGATGTGGAAGGTGAGAGCAGAGAGGAAGTAAAGCGTTGGAAAGGTGAGAAAAAGATGCAGTGGAAGTTAAAGCAGCTTGACCCAAGGAGACACCGATCTGTGTAATGTAAATGGGAAAACTTGAAGAAAGAAATGGTTTGCAGACAAATAATTGGAGAAGGCTGACCTTGATACTCAAAGAGGAGGGCAGGGCAGAGGAGAGAGAAAGGGAGAGAAAGAGAAAGAAAGGAATGAAGACCCATGTAATGTAAATTAAAAAGGTTTCAGTATAAGCATCTACAGACCACTTGGAACCCAGAGAATGTACCTCTGTCCTCTGGCCACAGAATGTTTCAATATGCAATTTTTTTAAAGTAAAGTGTTGCTTGTTTCAAGAAAAAAACCCCACAGCTTCACAAGGCTCTGCAATTTGCTGTTTAAATTTCATTGTGGATTTTCATGTAGTGGGTCACAGATATGCTGCCCTACTTCACCAGTGTTTTCCAACAGGCAGCATGCTTAATGCACACTGCTACTTATCAAGGCTTTCCTGAATTTACTGGAGGCCTTCACTGCTATAATAATACAGTGGGTTCTAAAATGCTTGAAAAATAAAATGAAGATTGAGATTAAACAAAACATTTTTCTTGGTGATAAATTTAAGCAAATTGAATGTAATTGCTCAATTTTATTCAAAGGAAGAGTCTGTGCTGACCTTACACTCAAGTATTCTTTCTGACTTTTGTAAGCCTGGATACATGACATCATTTGGACAATTTGCACATATTTATACAATTTGTCATCATTCTGTCTTTACAGTCTAGAGAGTTACAGGATTTGCCTCTAGGCTTACTTTTCCCCCTGCACAAGATGCTTTATGAGAATCATATGCTTGCAATACTATTTTTAAAAACTGAAAAATTTAAGTAAACATTAGGAACCTACTTCGTATTTAAAGCTGATACGAAGAAAATAAATTGTGAACAGGGAAACAGGGGCTGGAAAATTATAAATCCAAGCACGTACCAGAGACACAAGTGTTTTTTTTCCTTAGGCTACCTTTGACATGGGTATGTATGAACAGCAAGGTCCAGGATAGTATTTCAGAGATGGGGGAGGCATTAAATTTTTTTTTTTTTTGGTGCTTCCACAAAATGTAATTGACTCCTGTACCTCATTACCACATCAGTCAGTTGTGTGGATTATCAGGAAGATTAGAAAAATGGCTATTTGGCATGCACTCCAGACTTAGATTCTTTTGAAATGAAAGAAGGGGAAAAGATTGGCATGGTGGAGAGGGGAGGCAAAAATTTGCAAACTAAACAGTTATAGCTAAGTCCTTAGTAGTTGAGATGTGAATAAGTTGTCTGGCCTGATTGTTCAATTGCATAAATAAACCAGTAGATGCTTCAAATGAAAAATAGTGTGATTTTTTGAGAATTTAAGCCCTTATATTGGTGGGATTTTTTAGGTCTGCCCCATTCAGCTCCTAGGTTTCAAAACAGAAAACTTTTGCTTGCTGATGGTAGCTGCTATTCCTGAAGCAGTCTTTAAAAGAGAACAACAGGATATATTCTTGAAAGAGCTGAGATGCTGTTTTCCAACTCTGTTCTTTTATGCTGCACCTAAACTAAGGACATCTGCTAACTTTAGTTTAGATGTATACTATGGCTGTGTTTGGCTTCTTAACAGGACAAAACCTGACCAGGTGCCAGTATTCCCTTTTACCTGCTCATTTACTCCTGAATCCTAAAGTATAGATCAGAGATGATCTATACTACAGATTGGCTGAAGCAACACCTGAGTGTGGTAGTAAATATGGACACATCAGCTTTGCTGTATTTTCTGCAATTTCCTTAGAAATAAAAATATTTTAATTTTTTAAAAATTATTTTTCAAAAGGAAACAAAAGAGATTACTTTAAAAGAAACCCACACTGTAAATGACAACCAATTACAACAATTTGTTTTTCTAGGAAAGACAAATTAATTTTTCTAAAAGTCATATTTTTTCTCTTTTGAAGCAGCATTTTCTTTTATTGCACTTCATCATTTCATAACAGTTATAATTATTCTACAATAAGAAAGAAATTTTCACCTCGAGTTGAATGAGATCTTTTGTTCAAATAACATTTTTTTCAGCACTATGGCTTGACCGTCAAATCAAGAAAATCTGCAATATGTGCAGCTAGTAAGACCTTTCTCCCACAGCAAGAAACAAGCTTGGCCATTGATTTCAGCTAGCATAAAATGAAGTCCGAATCGATTCACACCAACAGCTTTTAACTTTCAGAGGGGGCTTACATTTGAACGATAGACTGAAAGTGAGCGATCCATAAACCCAGTAAATAACACTTTATTGCTCTTGTAACTCAGTAGATGTGCATTGAGCTTTATAGACAAAAGCAAATCTTCTCTCTAAGTTATTATGGACAAATAGAGCGGAGACAAACAGCAGACTTGGAAAGGTAAGGATGGATGACAATGGCAACCATCAATTGAAGTATATTTCCAGTGAGTAAGTAGAAGCAGGGATCAGATATTCTGGCTTCTTGAAAGGATCACTTTTTTTTAGGAGAGTTAGAGGGAGAAAGATGGAAGATCTTAGTGAAAGCTGAAAGGGATGAAAGCTGAAAGATAAACACAGAACTATGCTTTGAGAGCATGCATTTTGGGCTCAGTGACAGATGCAGTGAAAGAGGTATGGTAAGTGTATAAAGCATCAAGACATCATTGGTAAGACTGAAGAATTTTATTCTGACCTGGTAAGTGGAAATAAACCTAAAGAGAGATTTTAAAAGCTCCTTGTGGCTAAGGCCATGCTATGATTTTGCAGGAAGACTCAGTTAATTAAAAGTTGCAAAACAAAACACCACTAATCCATTAAATGGTCCTGTGTGCCAATAGGCTGCTAATGCAAACCTTTTGCCACTTGGCACTTGTGACAGCAGATCCTGCAGGTGGCAATGAGGCAAGACTTTTGCCTATGCTTACCTCTGTGTACCGCCACTAAATCTTTGCACAATCAGGGCCTAAGCATCTGTCAATAAGTCCTGACCACACAGGCACATTCACTTATAATCTGACTTCTACTCAGTATGCACACAGGTTATCAATGCACGTATTTGGTACCCTTCATTAGCTTAGTGTGCTGTCTTTAGAGAAAAGTCAATGGCCTGCTCATCTCAATGGATACCCTAGAATAAATTTGTGAACTAACTACAAAAGAGTACATAAAACCAGATGAGGCATGACAGAATTAAAGTCTTTGAGTCAGAGGCTCAGCTGTGGCAAGCAGCCAGCTGTGCCACTGCCAGTTAGGCCATGCGTATTACCATTACAATTATATCGAAGGGAAATGACTTCATGCGCAGGGTATGGCTTGAATATTAAAAATTCCTTGAGCGAAATGAAAGGCGCATTACAGTATGATAGAAAAAGAGTGCAAACATGTTTCATTTTATTTCAACACTACGCTCCAGCAGATGCACTGGTAAGCAAAGGAAATTGCTAGGTCTCAGTTTCATGTTCCAGGGCTTTACTGATTGGAGGACAGATTTACAGCACATGTAAGAAACAATTAGAATAGGGACTCCACCAACAACAAAGCGAGGGAATAAATTCCGATAATGAGACGGGAAAAGTACAAGGTAGAAATGATCTATGTGCTTGCATTCGAGGTATAAAATGTCAAAAAGCCCTGTGTCAGCATGAATTGCACTAGGCAACAGATGGTGTACAGATTACGCTCTCTCTCCTCCTCAACCTCTCTCTCTCCCTGCGTCTCTTTCTTTTATAGGTTTCTTTCCAAAAAACCTACAGATTTCCCCCAAACACTTTGCTATTTATTGGCTGTCAACTGAATAACCATAAATGTTTGGTTGGGAAATTTTCAGGGAAAGAAAGAAGAGAGGGAACAGATAGCAAAAAACTTCAAATTTTCCCAGTCACGTTGCACAGACAGGAGCCTACTCTTTGGATTCTGAACTGTTACTTTCAGTTAAGTTTTCTAGGTTGAAAGTTTTGATTTTTTTTTCTTTGCCATCGTGGAGACTGTAAGAAAGTGTCATGTAATAATAATAAAAAAATATAAGTGTTATGCAGTGCTGAAGTCATGTCTGACTTCACAACAACAAAAGAAAGCTCAAAGAAACTTGTTGCTGCTTCTTTCTATTGACATCTATTGACATTATGTAAGCAGAGTGCCTGAATCATACAAAGGTCTCATTTTGTGAGAAAACTTCACAAGTCATGGAGATATCTGAAGTTTGTGACATACTTTTACCTTGGCAAATCATAGAACACAACAGCTTATGATTGAAACAACTGACACTGCAGAAACTGTGTGAGTAGGGATTATTTTATCTGTTCCCCCTGGTGCAGCCTCTAAGTGTGTAAAACTGTGATATTATGTACAACAGTTTAGGACAAGAGATGAAGAAAATAAAACAAGATAAGAACCAAATGAGAATTTACTTAAAACCTCCATCACAATTGAAAATAATATGTGATTAAAATGCCAGTTGTGTTAGGAATTTTAGTCAGAAGCAAAAGATACTTGAGATTTTACAGTTGTACATTTTTAGAGTGATACCTATTCTGTATAGGGAAACCATGCTGTTTTATTTTCACAGGGGCTGAATACTCTGAAAGAATAAGATGAAAACAGTTATCTAAGGTGGTGTTTCTCTAATTTTCTACTTCTAAATCTGAAAACTCTTGGATGACATTTATTCAGAAAGCAAATTAACAAATTGTTATTTTTCACAGTTTATTTTCCATGTAGACAACTGTTAAACCTTGGACAATCTAAGTGGCCAAATTTTTTTTCAAAGTTCAAAGCTAAGCTGTATTATTGTGATACTATGCCTTGTACTTCCCAACGAGAAAAATGCAATCTTTATAAACCCAGATGACTTTCTAACTTGCCTTATCACAAAGATCCTAGAGATGCCAAAGAAGCCAGGGAGGATTTTAACCAAAAGTTGTGACCCATTTATGGCCCATTAGCACCTGCTGAGGTGGCTTACACTCTTCTACTTTGTGGCATGGCCTTGCTCATCACACCCCTGTCCCTGCCTCTGGTGCTACCTGTGCTCTTGATACTTGCCACATCTGGCAATTAACAGGTGACACTTAGAGGTGTAATGTGAAGGGTGCAAAAGGAATGCTGCAAGGGGCGGTGGTTGCGTAGCTGGACTCTAAGGTTAAGGCAGCTGCAGAAACACCTTCACTCTGAAATGATAGTTTCAAGTGTTAGGCTCAGAATGTGGATCTATGTGACTATCAAAATCCACTGAAAATGAAACTACGAGTTGTTTAGCTTTCTGTATTGCAAGTAGCACACCAGGTTGTCTAGAATCTTTCCAAACCCAGCTGATTATGGATGGCCATGCAGGTGTTTCCTAGAGTGTGCACCATGTAGGCATATACTTGCAGTTTGAGGATACAAACCACCTCATTTTCTTTACTTGTTGAACTGAAAACGTGACTAAGTGCCATGTCTATGGATCATCAATTATCCTCACCACTGCTGCAGCAGTTCAGAGAAATCCTCATCTTGTGGGATTTCCTGAATTCCTATGTCTGAGGGAACTTCCTCCCTCAGTTGTAGTGGGACAGATGCAGCAGATCTGATCTACCTTTGCCTTTTGGGGATCCTTCACAAAGGAAGTGTACTATCTCCAGCGTGTCTCTCAGAGGATTAGTGAAGGAAGAGTGATGATTCACCTCCAGCCACACAGGACTTTTGCACTTAAGGTTTACTAAAAAGACTGACAGTATCACAACTTGAGGACCTTTTCATTTCTCAGTGGGTGAGGGAAACTTTGAAATTGTTTTTTCCCTCTAAAGATAAGTGCCCAGGATGCACACTCATCTGCAAATTATATTGATGTATATCTTGTCCATGCTTGGACAGGAACTGTAATTCTAAAGATACCAGTAGAAATTATGAAATTATCAATCAGAAAAGTGCCTGGAATATGTTATCATTGAACCAAGGAGGTCCTGTCAAGATGGAAAGGAGAATGATTGCTTAGAGGAGCACATACAAGGGACTGACAAAAGGAATCCTATGGAGGAATAATATTAAAGACTGAAGACAGAAACTTCTAAATATCACATTATAAAACAGGAGCAAAGAGAGGTGCAAATACACAAAGAATTTTTCACTCTTAACAACCTGTAAAGAGAGACACTAATCTCTAGATTGTAGGGTTGGGAGTTAGAAGTTCCAGATTTTCAAATGGTGAAAGTGCTACAGCTTCAAAATCTACAAAGGCCACAGTGCACAGGACGATGTCATTTCTCTCATTTTCTCCCATCTCAGAATCCTGAATTAATTTCTAGAACTTAATTAAAATTTCAGGATACCTCTGTAGTTTAGCTATTCTGATCACTTTTCCCATTATACAGATTGTGAACAGAAAGAGAATGAAATTTTTGGAAATACTTAGCATTAAGTGAATTGATTCCTCTGAAGTTTGCAGGAATATTACAAAGAACATGAAAGCCAGCAGATTTAAGCCAGCTCTAAGGACCAGATTTCCAGAGAGTATGCAATAAACTTTCAAAATGAAATATAAGAAAACAGTAAAGTTATACTTTTCACTTTATTTGCATGATATTTTGGCTCTCAGTGAGATAAGATCAAGACAATTTGGTTTGACCTTTTAATTGTAGACAATGTCAAAACACATTTACACATTTCTTGGAAATGCTTTGAATCTGACAAAAAAAGCGCCTTTTCAGGTGAAAAAACTGTTTTAAGTCAACTGTTTAAACATTTCTAGCACTTAGGTCTTCAAAGATGAAAATTAGTTGCCTTGGAGGATCTTGATAAGTACCTGTACCAGCAAAATACATGTCTTTCAATGAACTGTATGTCTGTTTGCATTTTCAGGTTTCTAAATAACTTTATAAAATATAGCCCTAATATGCTTGAAAATCCCACCCAGGCCGTTTGACTACCTTGCTTCAGGCCACTGAGCAAGTAGGTGTTGATGCCGATGAAACATGATTTAAAAGTCTACAGTCTTAACCATAAAAACAAGTATTGCTGTCCTTTTTGCAATAATAAAAAGGAGATAATATGAGATTTTTGTCGGAGACAGCTAAGAGCTACACTAAAAAGGGAATCAGGCACATTACTTCCATCCTGGTTGGAAATCCTTTCAGCTGGTAGTGGAAAGGGCAATACAGCCTTCCTATGGAACCATCAGTTTATACAGGAAGCATTGATTCTCCTGTTACGTTTGTGTTACACCAGCACAATTTCCTTTTGCACTGACCTAGATACAATGGTTGCACACCAGGAGCTCTTGAACTAGAATCTGTGTTTGAGTATTGCTTTCTTCTTTTTTTTTTTTTTTAATTTCTTTTCTGGTTTAAATCTTGTGAACTTATGTCTCTCTACTGCCTCAATTTCTCAAATAATAAGAAATACACCCCGCAGAGAAGCTGTGAATACAAATTAATGAATATCAATTAACATACAGTGCAGAGGAACCCCTTATTAGTTAGTAGTATAATGCTCAGTTTTACTTCTTGGATCAGCCTCCATTTCTAATCTCAGTTTACTTTAGAATCCTCAGGAGAATCACTTTGTTTTTCAGTTCCCAATATACATATTCATTATCAATTACTGTGTCATTGTGTATTTGCAAGCCTATGACATGTTCAAAGTTTCTTTAAAGAGAAATATGATGTTCTTTTGCCCATTGATCATTGGATGAATGTAAGTGAAATTCTGAAGTCAGGCCAGTTAAAAACAAAAATTATATATATGTATACATATGTATACTCATATCTCATGAAAGGTTGTTTTAGAATTGCTGTTTAAATAGATATAATTAGATGTTGTTCTAAGGAAAACTTCTCACACTGAAGTGAATGTTCATGGTCCAAGACAGAGCTATCTTAAAGTGCTTGGTGTTCATCAGCTTCCAGGATTAAACTTATTTGTCTGGTAAACACTTTAACAGACAACACTTCTAGTCTAAGAAATAGTCAAAATTAAAAACAAGTTTTCAGTTCAAATGGAAAAGAAGCTCAAACAGCCAGTGTCAAGCTGTGAAAAAGTTAATGACAAAACTGTGGTCTGCATCTCTTTTATAGTTCATACCCTTACAAATTAATAAAATTTGAATGTAACCTTAGGTTGGGAGCTGCTTTGAGGAAATGGCAAATGTTACTGATAATTTTGATTATAGCATGTACTATGGGTTCAGATTCTATTTTTGGTTATTACACTGCTTTACTTTTTTGTTTTCTCGCTGATAGACTTTTTCTTAGCTGCAGAAAATCATAAAAAAACCTAGAGAAGTAGAAATTATAGGATATATGGAAAAGAGGCCAGTGATATTACTTCAGTCAGGAAAAAAAGTGTGGCAAGAAATATCCAAACCCCTCTTCATTTTAGTTCATTTTTGAACAAAATTAGCACTATGACTATTGTACATGACCATGAAAAATAGAAATTAGATTAAGAAGAAAGGATTGGGAATAAGTGTGTGAAACACAGGCATCCATAGTGGATGACATGATTGCCTAACCTGTTTCATTAAGTAACAACCCAAAATTGGGACTTTGAGAAATTATTTCAAAGAAGCCTATGCAAAAGTGTATAGCACCATCATGAAAGATTGGTTCTAGGTTTTGAGGATATGGCTTAAATTGACTGGTGTAGGGTATTATTAAGTGATAGGACTCAACCACTTGGTATGCTTATTTCCTCTGATTTCTCCCTCAGAATTCTGTAAAAATTATCTTCTATTTTAATTTAGTCACCTCCTGTTCTGAAACCATCTGCTGCCTTTCACTTGTTTCCCACTGTTGCCAAAATCTTCAGCTTCCAACCCAAGGCTCTGCCAAATCTAAGGCTGTGCTGCAGGTGACTCCTCACACAGACCTGAAACACGGGCAGTGCAGGCTGTACCATCATGATACACATACATGGTGTATGACTACACCACAGTGCATACAAGTGCTTGCCGTGACACGTAGTCCTAATGAGATTGCATGGAAGCCTTTCACAGTCTCTTGCTTTTTTCCCTGCCAATAAACCTGCATCTGTGAACTCACTCCTTCATTTGCCAATACTCCTGCAAAATGTATTTTCCCACTTGGCTAACAAAAAAAGGAAGGTGGAAAGATTTTTAAAAGGCTTTTTTCACAAGACCCACCAAGACAATTTATATATTTATCTAGACACCAGGAAAGGCAATTTTCTTTTGTAAATTCCAGTTTCCTGTACACAGCACTAGTACTTTAGTAAGTTAATTGCAATATCAGCAATGCATTATTAATTCCAGGATTCAGAAGAAGAAAATGCTACAAAAGGCGGTTTATTATGTTTTTTCTTTCTTCATAAAGGAATTTATTCAACCATGCTAGCTAAGTGTATCAGTGCCACTCTTTAATTCTCTGTAGTTTGTTTCTTCTCTGAAACACAGATCAAACACGAAGTGCTGTTTATTTTTTCCTGAAGTAGTAAATAATATTTCTGTTACAAAGGCATATGACAACTGATGTGTGATCTTCAGACTGCAGTCTCTCTTGCTGAATCAATGGCAGTGCTGATAGTTTTGCAGCTTCTCCTTTCACTCAAAAAGACTGTCTTTCAAAAATGTTTTAGTGAGAGCAAAAATGCAAGGTCTTGCTGTCCTAGTTTGTGCAATGCTTGAAGTAAACCTGAATTCAAATAATTAGCAACCTACCTTTTTTTTTAAGGTTGAACGATATCTAATGCTGATGTCAAAAAT
This sequence comes from Colius striatus, assembly GCF_028858725.1. Lineage (NCBI taxonomy): Eukaryota > Metazoa > Chordata > Aves > Coliiformes > Coliidae > Colius > Colius striatus. Next base: position 69,780,966 of record NC_084759.1, read on the forward strand.
ACTCCCTTCTGACATGAAATTCACTCAGCCTGATGCTGCCAAATGTGGGAAACCTGTATTATCCCCTGCTAGAACTGTCACTAGCAGGCCTACTGCTGAGTTCACTGCACACTGGGTCTGCATAAGCTAAGAGTAGGGCATCCAAGGAGGTGAAATAGGTGAATTCCCATCCATTGATTAGGACATGACTATGCAGCACGGGATGCTCTCTCTCCCCTCTGTTGCCCTCCCACAACTCTTCCTCTGAGCTGAAAGAGTTATTAAAAATTCCCTGTAATGCTCCATGGGAAAGAGTATAATACCTATATAAATATGAATGGGTATGTGTTTTTCTCTTTTGGCATCACCCTTCACCTGCTCCTACTATAAGCTGTGTTCCTCAGTATGTTAAGTCAACAAGAGACCTGGCGGCTGATGGCTGCAGTGTCATGATTTCTACAGCGTAAAATTCCTCAGCACAGTTATATGACAACAATTATACAGAGCCTTGAACATGCTGTTTTTTTGATTTAGTGATAGGTTACACAAAAACGTGGAAATTACTTTTACCGGTGCCTTGCTTTTTAAATGGACGAATCCTTTAAAATAGAATAGAAGAGGCATTTCAACACTATAGAGAAAAATTCTGAAATAATCTAATAAAATTCTACAGATGTTAAACACTATTTATAGATTCACACTCTTCCAAGCTTTGCTCTGAGTTTGAAGCAGTGAACAATAATAGACATTAGGAGGCAGGTGAGATTCTACTAAAGGAAACTTACTTCTGGAAAAAACCTCCTACGTTTACTTGCACACTCACACATACAGATGGGCTATAGCATTATGCCATATGGAAGATAACCTAAAATATTAAAATACATTAATTCTCTTGCCCTGAAGGCCTGCTGGCTGATTACAGACAACTCACTGGAGGTTTACACTCCAGTAAATTCACTTAGTTTCATAACACAGATATTTGCTGGTGCTGTAATACACTGTAGGGCAATGAGCCTATTGATCCTCTATTATTAGATGTGTTAAGGCTCTGGACCATATTTAAGAAACAAAATAACTGAATTTTGAAATTTTTCAAAAAGTTGAAAAAAAGCTGCAAGAGAAAGTTTGACACAATGTTGTCTTATTTCTCTAGCAGTTTAAGATACCTTTTTGTTCTGAATTTCCTTGCCGACAAGAGTACACCCTGTTGCTTTGGTTGCACCCATATACTTGTATATAGCATCATTACAGCATCATGACAGCAAAAAGAATGTGAAGCCTTTTCCAACCAACTCCCACCTCTTCTAGCTGCCTCCAGCCTATGACTGGATCTTAGATTTAGTACTTAACAATATTCAGGAGGAGACTGGAAATCCTGCCATTGTGATGCTCCTTTACTCACTGCTGATCTGATGCAGATGCATGAATTTTAGTTCCTTTGAGGTATATCAGCCTTCAAAGAAGATAGCTGAGTCCTTTCCACTGCAGGGAGAGACCACTCACAGAGGATAATAAATTAGCAAAAATCATCAACGCTTTTAGTGAGTAAATATGAAAAAAAAATTAAAGAGCATGTTAAAATCAACAGAAACAAACAATTGGGTGAACCTATCCATGTTGGATCTCCTAGGTAGTTGTTTCATGACATAAACATACTAGTGGATGAAATTTCAGTTGCCTTAATGCCCTTACATGTTTATAAAATTGACAGCAGAGGGACTGGAGTCACATGAAGCAACTGCCCTATAGATACAGTGGTCCACTTCTTTAAGTCAGTTTAATCTGACTAACTGTAGTAGCTATTACAGTTCAGCCTAGAAAAGCCTCTGGCCAAACTACTGGATTCTCACTTCAGGCCTGTGTTTTACATTCTTATAAAAGAGGCAGTATATCTAAAGAGTAAGACAATCTATTCTTCATAGACTGTCTTTCAGAAGACAGCCAAGTAGTCTTCTTTTGTTATTATTCTTTATTTCTATATCAGACAGTTATGACACGTGCTATTTTAGCAAATTAATTTTTTCCACGAACTGTTTAATTTTGAGACTACTTGGGCCTGATCCAATTTCTACTGAAGTCAATGAAAAGTCCTAATGTCAGTGGGAGCTACCTGTGCCACTGAGGCTAATTTCTCCATTTGGCAGAAAAAACCCCAAACCAAGAAAACTGAAACATCCAAGAGAAAGATACTGTTTACAATGTTTTGCAACTGTTTGCAGTCTTCATAGATTTATTCTGAGGAAGACTTAAAATATAATTAGATGGTGGTCATTGTCCATTTCTAAACTTTTCATTGTCTTTGCCAAACATTCACCAAAGGCAGCCTGGCCTTGTATTTTATCTTCACGGGTCTCAGAGCTGAGCTTTGTTCCTTTGTGTCTCCATCTACTACTGACATGATAGCCATGGACTTAGCTTTGCCACAGCCTTGTGGTACTCCATCTCTCTTCGTTTCATTGCATATGCTGGTAAAACATTTATATCCACATCATCAGTTAGTACATGGCTGCTTAAATGGTACCAAACTAGTGCCAGTGCTTATCACTAGAAGGAACAGGATAGAGGATGGTGGAGGCTCTCCCCATGTGTGAGAGGTACTAGATGGTCTGAGCATGTTGGGGTCTCCATGTTAGGGCCCATCCCCTGCCTGGCAGAACTGGCAACTGCCTATTGCTTCAGACCAGTTAGACGTGTGTCTCCATTTTCATTGCTTTCACTACTGCAGTGAATTCTTGGTTAAATGAGGCCAATTATATGATGTTTAATGGGGCCAAGTGCTACATCCTGCACTTGTATCACAACAACCTCATACAACTCTACAAGCTTGCGGATTTTAACTTAGGGAAACGGTCAAGTGGTTGATAGGGCTAGGACAAAGGCTGGAGTCGATGATCTTAAAGGTCTTCTCCAGCTCAAAAGATTCTATGATTCTAAGAGTGACTGGAAAGCTGTCTGGTGGAAAAGTACTGGGGTGTACTGGTCAAAAACTGAATATCAGCTATCACCGTGCCCAGGTGGCCAGGAAGGTCAGTGGCATTCTGGCTTGTACCAGAAACAGAGTAACCAGCAGTGCCAGGGAAGTGATTTTCCCCCTCTACTCAGAGCTGAGAAGGCCACAGCCCAAGTACCGCATTTAGTTCTAGGCCCCTCACTACAAAAAGAACATTGAGGTGGTGGAGTGTGTCCAGAGATGGGCAATGAAACTGGTGAAGGGTCTGGAGAGCAAATGTTATGAGAAGTGGCAGAGAGAAATGGAGTTGTTTAGCCTTGTTTAGGAGAAAAGGAGGCTGAGGGGAGAACTTGTGGTTCTCTACCACTACCTGAAAGGTGGTTGTAGTGATGTGGAACTCAATCTCTTCTCCAAAGTAACAATCGACAGGACAAGAAGACATTGTCTCACGTTGTCAGGTGAGATTTAGTTGAAATATCAGGAGATATTTGTTTGCTGAAAAGGTTATCAAACATTGGAACAAGCTGCTGGAAGTGGTTGAGTCAACATTGTGAGGTATTGGAGATATTGAAAAGATGTGTAGACGTGGTTTAGTCTTGGATATGGCAATATTATGTTAATGTTTGGACTTGATGATCTTAAACATCTTTTTCCAACCTAAACTGTTATATGATTCTGTGATTCACACTCTTTAGAGAAGGACTATCAATGTTTGCCAGAAATTCAGTAGATGATATCAAGAGCATGGTTCTACTCAAGTAACTTTTACAGTATCAACTGTTCCAGCACATGTTAAGCATGGTGTGATATGCACTCCTGGTGCAATCGCTTTTGATATTGCAGTGGTGAGTGGCTGTCAACTACTTCCATTGGCTAACCCACAGAAGACAGCCAAGAAATGCCATAGCATTTATCATCACTACATTTATGTCACTTCTTCCTGAGTCACAATTTCTTTATTACAGAAGTAGAAATAAGTGTTCAGCTCTTGTTTCTTGGATAGCAGCTTAAAAATCTTGTGATACAATATTTTGTAACCAGATAGATATCATTATTATTTGGTTCTTCATTAATTTCCACATTTACCACATGACCTTGCATTTGCAACCATTGCATTTCTAATGACTGATCTTCCTTTGTATGTCTGTTCCTACTAAAAAGTAGCATTATCTGTTTTCTTTACTAGAATCATAGAATGGCAGGGGTTGGAAGGGACCTTTAGAGATCATCTAGTCCAACCTCCCTGCAGAAACAGGTTCACCTAGGTCAGGTCACATAGGAACATGCCCAGATGAGTCTTGAAGACCTCCAAGGAAGGAGACTCCACAACCCCTCTGGGCAGCCTGTTCCACTGCTCCGTCACCCTCACAGTGAAATTGTTTTTTCTTATGTTTAAGTGGAGCTTTTTGCTTTCCAGCTTCATCCCATTACCCCTTGTCCTGTTACTAGCTACTATAGAAAAAAGAGACGTCCCAACCTACTGACACTCACCCTTTAGATATTTATAAATGTTAATAAGACATGGTTATAGTGCTGTCCTAAAACTTTAACACACAAACAACCCAAACAGTAGGCAAATCCCTATTACACAAGTCAGATATCCACTGACACATTACAAGCTAGGACCTGCTGACCAAGTTTTAAAGCACTAGGGTTTCTTACAAAAAGACTACAGTCCTTTCACATGCTGTCAAGAAAATTACTCATTTTTACATAGCAAGGCACACAGCCAGCTAATATTCAACCAAAGCAGTTCATTAAGAAAGAATCCCTAAACCTCTACAACGGCTAAGATGTGAGGACATGTCAGCCTTGAAATTCTGCTCTACAGCTTAAATGTGTTTGGGAAAAGCTGGATGAAGATCAATGGGCATTTGACGTAAAATTTTAAAAATCCTTTAAAAGAAACGGTCTTCCGTATAAGATAGGTCAACATTTAAAAATATGTGTTTCCATCATCTGCATTTCAGACTATTTAGGACTTTTAAAATTAAATGTGACTTCTCTGTGAGTGCTATCATTTTTGCACTAGTGTGGAGAAAGAAAATCTCTCAGTACCTGGACTGAGTTGTGGCAGCCTTTCTGTCATTGCATAGTATATTTTACTGAGTGTTGTCCCACAGCCCCTTCTAGGTATAGCTATAACATATGTTATATGAGCAGAATCCTAAATGATGAATATCAAGCTGGAGATAAAAAGTAGACCTATATGAAGCGGTCCTAAGTTTTGTCATCGCATTTTGTCTGTGGGGTAGGATATGGCTATGGCATCTTTCATTTTTTTGATCCTCTCCTCCTTCTTCATCCCAAACATTTTTAGACTTTTTTTTAAGCCCACAATTTGAAGATACTATTTAGCATCCTTCTAGAGAGAATAACGGGACAAAAATCTTTTCCAAGGCTTCTGCCTCTTCCCTTATTCACATGAGGCATGGTTGGTAAATGATGTAAGGCATGCCTTTCCCCAGGGACCGAATGGTCAAAGCTCCTCCTGATTGTTTGGAAAACAAGAGAGCCAGAGGGAATCCTAAATCAAACACTGTCTCTCACTCACCAATGCACCAATTGCTGCAACAGCTCACTATCATTAGGAATGTTTTCTTCAATTAAGGGAGGTGTTGTCAAGCCTTCTACTTTTAGAGCTCTTAATTTGTTATTTTACACTGGCAGTATTTGTAATGCCATCTCATAGTCCATGGCATCTTCTGGGACAATATATTGGCTGCTACTGTGCCATGACATATCATCGTAAAACATAGGTCTGTAAGAGCCAATAATTAATTTATGAGAGTACATTAGATATCCATGTATAATTTATCAAATGAGCATTATGGAGGCAGGACTGTGCCTGATTGACAAAGATTATCTCTATATGGGTGTCTTGTGTAACCACGCAAAAAAGAATCCAATAGCTGATGTTCACTGAACTACAAAGCAGCTTTTACTCCACGAACTGGGCACTCCAAGAAGTGAAATCGAAGAGCACGAACAAAATTCCTGATCTTCAATCTTTTGACTCCAAATTGATACTCTCCAAAAGATTCAGACAGGGGTTTCAATTCACATTAAAAATGGAGGAAGCTAAGTTTTTAAGGGGATAGTGGTATAAAGGCCATTTGAACTTTAGCCAGGATCAGGGTTTGATTTAGCAAAGAAACTGTAGGGCATATTCAGTTTATTGAAATTTAAGGTACAGAACCCTTTGAACCTGTGAGATTCCCATTTCCTAGGAACTGCTAGGCCTACAGTAACAGCTTAAATCTGAGTTTTTGGGCTAATTACTCTTCAGCTAAATACTGCTGCCACAGAAATGAACATGAATTGACTCATCTTGGGGAAAATCTCAAATGTCATGGGGTTTGATTCTAAATAAAGGCTTGAATCTTACACTGAATTTTTGATTCCTAGTCTGAGAAGTCTGGATAGAGCCTCAAACAAAGCCTCTGCAGCATGGTACTGTGCACTTGGCCATGCTGCAACACTATGTTCTTCAGAACAAACTAACTGGATTCTGAGTCAAGACAGCAATTTATACACTGACCGCGCTGCCATAGCCTTTCTTCTGGGTCTTCCAACCAGACCAGCAGCTGTGCTGGTGGTATAATCAATTGAACACAGCACTTTATGTTCAGCTTTTTATCCAGTCCCTTAGGGAAAGGAAATTGGCTACAGCCTGGAGCTACCAAGCATGGCTTCTAGCTTAAAGTTCAGTGTCTGCAGCTTTCAGCTGTCTTCACTAGAATCTCTAATTTTAGCAGAGGTGATATTTGTCATAACAACTCATAACTATTAATATTTCTTAGCAAATTTTAGCCAATATTAATACATTTTAGTCAATACATTCATTTTGAGTCAGCTATTGAGCAGCCATCACACAGTAAAAAAAAATGCATGCTGTGACTCTGAACTAAATTTGTTCATTAATTCAGGACAGAAAAGTCTCTAATATCCTTAGGAATTTGAATTTCTTGCACTGATATTATTTTCATGGCATCAAAATGATCTGTTTCCTCTGGGGAAGCAGATAACTCTGTGGGTGGGATCTGGTCTGGGAGTTGGAGGATTTGAGTTTTATGCCTTGTGGAACTAGTTGAGAAATACTTTTAATGAGTGACAATTCTCTGAGTACAATTTTGTTTCCTTAAACATCTTTTTTTTTTTTTTCCTCATAGAAAAAATAATTCCATTGTAAGTAAAAGGGGAAAAAAAGACATTCCTTTTTTGAAAGATTGTATTAGTTATTGTTTTCTTTTTATTACTTGTGGAGGAATCATCTTTGTTTCTCTGCTTCTCTTGCCCTCCAGATTATGAATGATGTTACCTTATTACTTCTCTGGAGAATTTCCACCACCTATTCCTCTGTCTACCTAGAAATACACAGACATGCCATTATCTGAACATCATACGTATCTTCCAAATCTCTCTCTGAGGTAAGCAAGTTCTCTTATCTCCACTTTCTTGAAGTGATGATGAGACACAGAAGTGTGAGGTCTCAAACTCACTCACAATAACAATGTCTGAATCAGCTAAATATTGGATTAAAGTTCAGATTTTAAAGTGTACTTAGGCATGTAGGAAGAAAAAAAAACCCTGAATATTTGGTTTATTTTTTCCACTGTTACTTTGGGAAGATTTTTGTGCCTATTTTGAATGAAAACCAAGGTCTGGAAACACAAATATCTCTCTAGAACTGGAATTCCACGTTTTGCACATTCATACAAATAACACATCTGTTACAATACATGCCACAATGAGTCTAGCCTTGGTTGAATACAAATAATTAATATGAATAATACATAGCATTTTTTCCTAAGTGTTGGCTGTGCTGTGTGGTCTACAAATACAGAAAATGATTCTGCCCACGTTGTGTTGGTTTGGACAGTAACACAGGTAGTCATAAAAGTTCAAACCTGTAATGTTGGTTGGTGTTACATTCTCCAGGAATCGCAGTATACTTTTGAAAGGAGTTTTGAGGCTCCTGTCTGAAAGATTTATAAAATAAATGGGTTTCTTAAAATAATGTAAGTCTGTAAACAGAAGATAAATAGCTTGGTATGAGAAGACACAAGTTCCTTGGGGTATATGTGCAGTATACTTTCATACTGAATGTGAGATGTATCTAAAAGATTATGAATTACATGCAAAAAACAACAAGCATTTTTTACTATTTACAGGAGTTAAAAAAAAAAGCAAGAAAGGCCTGGATGATGTTGCCTAGAAGTGTGTACACTTGTTTATTCTCAAAAGTTGGTTGAGGGCTTGCAGGGAACAGCAGGGTAATGGAATATTCATGAAGCAAATGTCCTTCACTTAGCAGAGGGCAAAGGAAAGCAGATTGCTAAACCCTTTTAAACTTCCTGTGCAAGAAGCTTGTGCTACAGAATAATGAAGCCTGTGTTTGCCAGTTTGCAGCACAGAGCTAACCTGGCATTGCTTGGCTCCTTCACTCACCTCTTCCTTTCTCTTTTGACTGCTCCTTCTATTTTCAGGCATGATCCACACTGCTGCCACACACTGCCACTTTGACCACAGCTGCAGCAGCACAGACCCACATAACTGTTCACAGTCTGGGAGGATGAAAAGTAGCAATTTCCAATTTTCCTCCATAACCAGTCTAGGAGGATGAAAAGCAGCTGCTGCTGCAAATGTGGACCTCACCTATCAGTATTTGGGTATAGCAGGCATCGGCAGCCACCCATCACCTGCTGTCCCAGAAAGGCAAGTTGGTTTTCACTGTTTCATGGGTTTACTTTAATGAGCACTGGGACAACTGGAAGGAAACCGTGTCTTCATCATCATGGGATATGGACAGGGCTCAAGTGGCTGGTCTGTCACTACACACAAGATGCCAGCCATTTCCATCCCTACAACTGCAGAACACCTTGAATACCAGAAAGTCACTCCTCTGACCCCAGCTTCCCGGTACAGTCAGGCACAATGAGAGACCTGCTGCAGGAGCTGTGCCTGTGGTGGCTAACAAAAGCAGGAGCAGGGCTGATGCCTCACCCTTGCGCGGGCTCACACGCCCACGGCAGGCCTGGCGTAGCCAAGCTCAGCCTGCTGCTGCTGGGCACGTGGGCTGCGATTGTTCATCCCCAGCTCGCCAGATTGGTGTCAGCTGCCTGCGGCCCCGGGCGCCGGTCCCCCGGGGGCACATGGACGGAGGTGGCCAGCACACAGATCCAGCGGGCATGAAGCAGCAGGTGGCCCCCGCGGAGGTAATCAGGATCACATTCAACGGGGGAGTCGGCTCAATTTTCAGCCCTGTGTCTGCCGAGGGGCCTGGAGCTGCCTTGTTAATGCTGCAGGGAACACGTGGGACACATTGACTGCATTAATTGTCCCCACTCATTCAGCGGTGGATGAATTATAATGTTACCACTCCAGGGTAAAGCAAACACCTATCATAACAATCATGTCATTAGTGTGCAGATGCCGGCTGCTCTGCTTAACCTTTTGTATCTTTTTTTTTTTTTTATGGCATGCAATAAGAATATTTTTTATTGTTTTTCATATAATTGATTTTTAGGTTGCAACTGTTGCTAAACCCTTGAAACAAGCGCAGCGCATTACTCAACGGCCAGGAATAGGCACGTGGACTGGCAAAGTGCAGATTAAAGCTCCTTTAGAGAGAAACAGCAAGGCTTTAAAAGTTTATGTTTGCAGTTTGGTTTATCCTTTGCAATGCAACTGACATATGTTTTATTCACACAGCAAGAGCTCTAAAGGACTAATGGTCCTTAAAAAAAAGATAACAGTCTTAGAAACGCTTCTAATTTTATGATTTTTCTAATTAGGGCCATGGTTTAGTGGTGGGCTTGGCCGTGTTAGTTTAGTAGTTAGACTCGATGATCTTGAAGGTCTTTTCCAACCAACCAGTTCTATCATTCTATCATAATTAAACTACAAGTGTTAGTAACCAAAGATTATATATCCACACCCAGACAAATGCTACATTCTGGTTTAAAAATAAAGCTGTTCAAATCCTCACAGAAGATCTTTTTGTTTGCTGCTATATACGTGTACACACACATGTCAAGAGACACATGCACATATGTACGCACACATACAGGTGTACATATACACACATATATGAATATAGACAGTCATTTTTCTCTATGAAACTTTATATTAATACTAGGATGAATATTAATAATCTACATGTAAAACTACCAGCTTGGCTTCATAGAATAGTTTGAGTTGGAAGGAATCTTAAAGATCACCTAATTCCAGCCCTCCTGCCATGGGGATGGGTTCCCACCCACCTTCCACTAGACAAGGTTGCTCAAATCCCCATCAAATCTGGCTTCCAAAAGGATTAAAAGGATTTGCATGGCTTGACGCTTGGCTTGACTCTGATAACTGTTAAAACGTGAAGGTCCCTCATACATGTGTAGACCACTGATGGAGCCAGTGACCTTGCAGATATTTACCAGTCAAATGCTTGACTTTACCTGCTGCAAATAAGGAATTTCAATGGAAATAACTACATGATATAAAACCAGTCTTGCAATCAAATATTTGAGTATTTTGCTCCTAACCAAAAACCATAGTGAAAGACGTGGGAGACATGTATAGCGAATATCAGTGCATTATTTGTAGATGTACAAATGCAGAGTTGCATTATTCACTGTTTGATGCCATTATTGTGGTAGACACAGTGTTACAAAGAGCAGGGAACAGGGGAGAAATGATAGTAGTGTTACAGTTACTTATAATAAATATATGTAAATCTATAGCAAGAGTAAGTGAATGGTACGATGAGGTTAAAGTTTTATGATTATTGTTTTGGTGTTTTTTAAAATCATTAGACATCTTAGCTGACTAATTTTTTGTAGATGCTTGTGGTTTGTGAAACGGAGAAGCTATTTAAAATGGTTCTTAAAATGGCCTTAAACAAGTATTTAATTTTTACATATGTGTGTAAAACTGTGTTGTTTATTGGTATTTCCACTGAAAATTACTGTGATTCAGTTCTTTTGGATGCATTTCAAAAATGTAAAGGGAATTTATGTTCCAAAATCAGTAGATGTACTTCCCTGAAATCAAAGAAATTGCTTTTTTGTTATTATGGTGGATTCATTTGAGACTATAATACCATTTTCTGGTACAGAATATCTCTAAAAAAACAGAATGCAGTCTTACATAGACCCTATAATGCTATATACAAATACATTAAACAGTATAATCTTTTTTCCATACTTCACCATTAGATTATGAGTGGGAGAATACACCTTTCATTTACTTTATGTGTACAAATACATGGTGTTGGACTAAAAACTCTTCAGTTTCTGAAAAGTGTTTTTATGAACAAAATTAAAACCTGCAACTGTACCCTGTTTGATCATTTTTTTCCTCCAAATAATATTTATGGTATGTTTTTTCAAGCACACATATTTGGTTGATCAAAACCAAACAATGTTATTCAGTGGCAGATGGCTGTCTGTGCATGTATTTTCCCCCATAGTAACCTAGGCTAAAATCAACTTTATTCAGATTTTTTTTTTCCCCCTTAGTCTCCAAAAAAATTACTGTAAAAATGAACCCATATGAAAATGAGCTCTTGCATGTAAAATATTTTCCCACACATTGCTGCTGCTGAATGTTTTTACTTAGCTTACTGAAAATGGTATGTCTAGAAAAATAATGAATGTATGCTGCCGTCACATCCATTCTCACATTTTTCTGTTTAAAAAATAAGTGTACAGTATGGACATGCTATAGATTGGGAAATAAGTATTCTCTTTTTGATTGCAAAATATTTTACTGTAAATTAGTAAAACCTTTGCTGATAATTTGACCCGCTGTTATATATTGAAGTCTGATTACAATATTTTAAACCTAAAAGTATGTATATTATTTGCTAGCATATGTGCACACATTTATAAACATTAAAGCAGTATGATATTTTGGATTGCATATATGAATATAATAATAAGTAATAGATGTTTGAACACAGTTATAATTGATCATATATTTTTGCTAATCTCTGGATGGTAACGAAAGATAAAAATCTAACATAGGATGACTTGTGTTAACAGTTTGCTGTAACAGTTTCTGTAAGAATATTATTCAGACATGAAAATCTCTTATGGGGAAAAGTTCACAACTAAATAAGCTTATAAACTTAAATGCTGATTTATACCAGCTGAGGTCCTGCTCTCAGGGACATTTTACTTTTCCTTAGTAGTCATGGATTGGTTTATACTCAAATAACTGGTAATTAAAATAGCTTATAGTTGCCATATAACATCCATTATTATATTAACAACACTGCTTTAGTGGTTTAAAAAACATAAAATTAAATTTAGAGCTGTTTTCTTAAATCCTTCATAAATATTTTAGAAGTTAATTAGGAGACTACAGGTATGAGTAGACCAAGATTTATTCATAATTAAAAACCAGATATCACATGTCACATTTTCTGATAGAGAAAAACCTTTAATTGCCTGTAATTGGGCAATTGTCCATATAGTTTGTCAAAGTAGGTTGAATTGGAATGAACTTGATAAAAAGACAGTGATAAACTAGGTTTCCTGCAGTTTCTTTGTTCAGTTGCTTCTTTTTACATGTGGGTATGGAATATGGTAGAAATAGTAAACTGTATGTGTTTTACATACTGATATATTAAATAGTAGGAAATACTTTTCTGTATAATTTGATATAATTTGGCATCTGACCTTTATCTAATGCCTCATAATTTTTCGTGCCAATTATTTTGTCTTCCTTTACCAAAACATGAACACAAAACTGAGCTCATGAATGACAATATATTCATTCAGCAGACCTAAGACATGTTTTTCCGAAGTTGTAATTAGCATTCCACTTTTACAATGCAGAAATGGAAAAAAAAAATTCCAAAGCCCAGTTTTTTTGGTGTTTTTTTTCTTTTTCAAATTACCGATCAAAAGAGGTATCATACCCACTGTTGCTCAGGTATCTGAACCTGAAGTGTGGTGTATGATATGTATTCATCATCTAGAGTAGTTCCCAGAAGGTATAGTGTTGGCTAAAATTTTAAAATCTGATAACTTTAAAGCAGATATTTACATATTAGCATCTTAAAATGGCTTCATTTCCTGCAATATGAACATCTATATATTTTGTCAAACTTGGTAAGGACTACATATGCCGTTTAATAGCTAAGAAAGTTTTAGCAGGGTTTCTACATTCTGTGAAGACTCGCTCACAGGCTTTACCTGACATGCTGACTACCTTTGAAGTCACTGGAGCTTTTCACGAACAACTATGTCTGCAGAATTTAGTTGTTGCTGTGTCCAAGATAAGGGTCTGACTCTGTAATATTTTTCCCATTATACTTACTAAATGCATTTCTAATCAATACAGTATTTAATTTGGCTTAGAACCTCCAAGCTACAAATCTGATTGGACTTGACTCACCCTGTGTGATCTGTTATCTCACTGCTCTGCTGAGCTATGTCCTTCTTGAACTTGACCATGGTTTGAAAAATTCTGGTTCTCACTAATGTCTGCATTAGTCTTGTGCCTACTCCCTCAAAACTCAGTAATAAAGCAAAGTATTGGTTATTTAGAACAAAAAACATTTCAAGTTATTTCATACACCTGAGTTAGATTTTTTCTGCACACGTTCAAGTCAGTCATTAGACTTCCTTTGGAGTCCTCCTTCATTCTCATATCTATCTATTTATCAATCTGTCTGTCTATCTATATGTATGCACTATTACAGCTTCTGGATAATGACTCTAAGAATAAAGCCAGCAGAACTGGCTTTCCTAATTACTCTTTATCTGTTTACTTTCAGTAGGCCTCCAGTGTTTATCATCTACACTATTGACAATGCTTTTCATTTGTCTCCATTTTAAATTTTCTTGTTGCTTTTGATTGTGTTTGTTTTTTTCCTTGGCCTTCTGTAGCTCTTATAACTTTGATTCTTTTGTACTACAGATCTTTAACATGGTTGTTTAGCATTGGTGAAGACTTTGATATTAGGCCAGACTTCATGTGGTTGATAGCAGCGTCAAAGGATTATAATGAATATCATTGGTCGTTTTTAGTCGAGTGTTTTTAAGTCTCTGTTTTGTTTTGTTTTTCAGCTCTGGAGAAAGGATTCTCGAAGTCTGCAGCTCACTCCTCTGTATTATCAGTGTGTGCCACAATGTCCTTACCTTCATTTGTCACATTGCTTTCCAGTTGGCATTTTTTTAACATGCTTCAGCAATACAAGAATACTAAAAATTCTGTTAAGGGATAGTTGGTAAATGGCAATGCAGCCTTCCGACTGTGGCCTTCTGAAGCTGTTGAGAAAATTATTACATCTCAGCTATTTAGATTATTTATGTCTGTTAAGGGAATGTCTAAGAGACAATGAGAAACACACTAACAGGTTAATTTTTAAGGTGTTTCTAGCCCCCTTCCCTACTTGCTGCAGCGTACTCTTGGGTTTCCTTAAAACCCATCTCAATAGAACCAGAGATACTTGAGTGGAGATTTCAGGATAGCGTTTGTTAACTTTAAAGGTACTTGTTGTGATAGTAATGAATTTGTCTCAGTAACAAGTTGTCTTTTATAGTGGGATACAACTCAGTCTAATCTAAGCCATCTAATAGCAGGGCATTCAATTTCAAGTGGTCATGTAGACTCTATTTGTAGTCACTTCAGGTAGAGGCATACATACATTTTGGAGGCAATTCATTCTACCCATTTTTAATGCTTATTTTGAGGCTCAGTTGCCCTCTACAGGTTTATTGCTCCTTGCAGTGAAATTACATGTAGCCTGGATGACCAGCTTAGAATGGATATTCAATTTTCCTATGGCTAAAAGTAAGTGAGATTAATCCAACTTTAGTTTTCTTGCAGTTATAGAATTGAAAGCATTCTACTGACATCGCATTAGATAGTGCTCCGAACTGAAGGATAGCATCAGATTCTGTATTTCTCATTACAATTACTGTAGGCAACATCTATGTGTCCAAAGCTAAAATTAAGATTCTTAATTAATCCTCCTTATAAGTGTTTGAAATTCAGACATAGCAAGTTACCATCTTTAGATACTTAGAACTGTACCGAGGGAATGTAAGACATGGTCCAGTACATGTATTGTATGTATACAGGTACATTCTTATACAAATACATGGAGATACACAGTTATAGAAGGGAATACACAGAGTTATAGCTGGTTCTGCAGATGTTGTCAGTTAAATCTACGTGTGCATGGCATGAGTATAGGCAAATGTCTGAACAGCTTAGTGGAAAGAAATAAGGGCCATAAAGCCATTAAACTTTACAAATCAATTATTAGTTTGCCTTAAATCAAAGAATACTGCTGATGATCTTCCAATAGAGTTTGTATTTCACAATATATTATGATCAGTCATAGAACTCCTGTAAAGAGTCCCCATGACTAAGTTGTCAGTGTTTTATGAAAGTGAAGATTGGTGAACATTTAGACATTTAAAAACACTTAATGGAGACTGACAACTTGTGGACTTATATACATTATGTAGAGCATCTTCACTCTTTTGTGCCCTAAGCACATAATGGAGTACAATAATGAAAATTTTTAATGGAAAACTCTTCATTTCAAAATTTGAGCCTATTGCCTCTGCCAGGTAAGAGTCATGACTGCTTATGTTATGGTTAAGCATATGTAGCATTTTGAGGGACTTAGCTTAAAGTTCATATGACTGTGGCAAACAAGACCACAAGTGTTAGCATCTGCACCATTACAACCTACCACCAGGACCATGTTGGGTCTCAGTCACATTCTGAGGGGCCACTAAAATGTGATTTGTCTCTTAAGCCCAGAGACTATGCTGACTGGCAGCTCACGGGCTATAAGCTGTTTGCAAGTGGTTCAGAGGTGAGTCCCAAGTCACAGCCAAAAGACAAGGCCTTGAGAGGCTTGCTGGTCACCTGACCTCATGCATCAAGTCCTCCCTGTACAACCCAGCCCCAGTAGAGTATCTCCTTGAACTCAATATAAATCATCTGTTGTTTATAAAGGGAAAGTCTGTATCCACAGAAATCAACTTGTGGAAGGGAGCTTCTAGGACTGTATCTGCACATATCTTCCTCCCAAACTGTACCCCTGCAATGGTAAAGCACTTGAGGTTTAGGGTTCTTGAGGCTGCTGAGATCTCAGAAAAGCCAGATATATTTTTAGTACTCTCTTAACTTTATGAATACTTGATTCATGTTCTTTGGATCCTGTTTCTTGGGGTATTTCAATACTTATCTAAATTGGAATAATCTAAGTTTAGTGTTATTTTGTTTTCCATGTATTTATAAATATATATATTTACATTTATTTACTATATAACATCCATGCACACATACATGTATTGCTTATATACACATTATTCATACATCTAACAGAAGTGAAAATCCTGATGTATGAAGAAGAGGACGATGTTATAATTCAGGATTCCATTATTCTAATGCATTGACTTTTCTTCTGAATGTAAGAAGATTTTTTCCGTCCAAAATAAATAGCTTTTTTTTCCAATGCTTATATAATTTACTGTGTTTCTTTATATGAGCTGCCTTCTGTTTAATGGGAAGAATTTTAGGCTATCATCATCTGTAATATCAGTTTCATTAATATGGTATTTATAGAAATATGGCATATAACACAGGAATACTGGTGTATTTGTTTTTCCATGTCCCCAACAAAAGCATGAAAAGACCTTGCAGAGTGTTTTTAAATAAGGGCAAAAGCATGGTACAAGTTGGTAAGCCATGATTCTGTGTTTTATCAGAAGAGAAGATAGGGAAGGGTAAGTTAGTTTTCAAAGAATCTCTATAATCTGTAGGACAATATAAAAATGGCAGTGATAGCAATTAACTTTTAAAAATAATGCCTCATATCCTTGAGCACATTATGGAAATGTATAGTACACGGGAAATGTCTACCTGTGTGCAGTGAGATTTGCATGTACACACATGTGTGGGTATGAGAGAGAGTAAAGAGAGGTTTCAAGCTGTCTTTGTGTGGATGTATTTGTAACTGAACTAAAAGGATGAAGCAATTTGAAGTGTTGTCAGTAACTCCTCAGGGGATGCTCACTGAATGCATGTCATTAGGTGCCACACAATTTGCTTGGCTTGTTGCTCACTCTGTGACACCAGTCCATGACATGTTCCTAAAGATTTTATCTTTCTGCTCTTTAATTTTAGAGGTATTAGTGTTTGGTTAGTCTTAAGTAATTCCAAATAATCCACCACTCCTATGCTACCGTTGGCTGCTTAGCAATCAATTATCCTTTTTTGCTCTTTACCAGACTGTATTTACTTATCAGTTGTCATGATTACATTAGTAACATGCACCTGAGGAGAACAAGGCTGGTTGCTCACTTAAGTGCTTCTAACTTTTCAGCATAAAAATGTAAAAATAGTATGAGACTATGGGACTGATTTTGAGTTTGAACTACCACATATGCAAAGATTTACTATGCATTTAGTAGCTGTTTGTCTAACACTTTTGGACACCTGGACATTTAGTAATTACTACTCAGGAAGTCAGCTTTACAGAAAAGACTCAAAAAAGTTTACAGAAAAGACTCAGAAAAATTTACAGAAAAGTTTTGGTAGACAATTCAAACATGAGCCAGCAATGTGCCTGTGCAGCAAGGAAAGCCAGGGGAATCCTGGTCTGGCTTAGCTATGTTCTTATCCAGCCACAGGTGGAGAAAATGATCCATTCCATCTATCTGGCACTTGTGAAATACTATGCCCAGTTGTGTGGTTCCCAGTCTCCATAGGATGTCCCATGAGTGGCTGTCAGGTTGGTTAGGCACTTGGATCACATGCCGTATGAGGAGAGGCTGGAGCAGTTGGGTCTGTTCATCCTGGAGAAGTGGTTTCAGGAGGTTCTAATCACTGCCTAATTGCTAGCCAACAAGACAGAAGACAAAGCCCAACTCTTCTTGGAAGTGTGCGGGGATACAACAAGAGGCAAGAGACATTGCTTGAACCACATGAAAATGTGTAAATTCTTGATACAAGAAATCTTTTTTCATCAGCCATGAGGTTGGTCAAACACTAGAAGAAATTGCCCAGAGAGACTCTAGGGTTTCCATCCCTGGAGGTGCTCAAGATTGAATTTGTATTAGCCCTGGACAACTTCATCTAAATAGACCTCCTCTGAGCAGAAGATGGGTCCAGAGAAATCCTGAGGTCTCTTCTAATCTGTGGTTGTGAGAGGGTTTGATTCACTGAGTCCTTTCTTCTCTATGTCCCTCGTGCAGTCTCATGCAATATCCTGCAGCTGAGAAAATGAGACTAACATATGGCAGAAGTAGCTATAGATTGGGAGTGGGGCTAGACATTAAATTCTCACAAGCTGTGTGGAATGCAGGTCTCCCGGGTCTTATATGGTGCTTTAACTACTGGGCTCTTGGATGAAAGGAGGGAACCATCACTCTCATTTTGGGATTTGACCCTTTGCTTCATTTGCTTTTATATGCAATGCCTCTAAATGAAGTGTTCTGTTCTCAATTGACCAAAACAGTTTTTTCTTTTTTTTCCCCCATTCTCCAAAAAGAAACAAAACCTGTTTAATTTAGTTCAGGTCGAGCCAACTTTTTTCCAAAAAATGTTTTGGTTTGGCAGCTGCATGTGATTCTCACTGCCCTTAAGAAGGAATAGAAAGTTCAGTGGCTTTCTTCCCAATCTATAGGCCAAGACAGTGGCCAGGAAGGATTGTTTTACAGCTTTAGACTCCAGCTCAGGGCCTGAATTTCTTCCCAGTTTGTCCTCTGCTTCATACTCACATTACATCCAATCTTTACAATCTTTTTAATAGAGAATAAAAGCATCAAACATGTCTGAAGGATTAAAGTACAAGTCACCCTTGGCAGTCTACTTAACACTTAAATAGCAATCTCCTTCCTTTGATTGTTATACTCAAGAAAAAAAATCCTCAAACAAATAGAAAGTAAATAAGACACAATTTCTAAGTAAGTTCCAGGCTTTTATTGTCATTGTTCATAAGTTTTACAGGAACAATCTGAGATTTTTTTTTCTGCATAAAAGTGTAGAAATGTCAGTTCCAACGTGAATATGCACCTGTATTCAAAGAACACCAATCAGCACTCTTCTTTTGTCCAACTTGCTTCTATACCAATGAGTAGATTTACATTACAGGTGAGCTACTTGGAGAAGCACCTACAACACAGCTCATCATTACTATCATTGTTGTTATTATTATTATTGCTAAATGTTTTAAAAATTAAGAATTGGAGGTTAAATTAAAACAATTGAAAAAGCATGCTATACATACATGTGCTCAGACGAGAACTGAAAAGCATGTTTCTTGTGGCCTCAGCTGCCCCAGAAGGATTAAAAGAAACTCCATATTCCAATTCTGGCAGATCAATAACATTGATTTTACTGTTGAAAAAGATGTAGCAAGGATGCATCGAGCAGAACTCTTTTTAGAGAACATGCCAAATAGACGTATACAAGAGTAGATACCTTATCTCCCTTCATACAAGTACTGACTCTGAGGTGCACCTTCATGGCTTCTAAACTAAGCCTTGAACCTGCTACAATGTGATCTAATTTAACTGTAATGGGTATTAGAAATGCTTCAAGCCTGGCACTGTAAGAGTCTAATTTGATGAAGCACAAACTGTGCAATGGCTCAAGAAGTTATAGGTAAGGAGAGTAGCTGAGTTGTGAGGACACCATAAGGTTTTGACACAGCTTTGCATATCAAAATATCTTGAGATATCTGTATATAAACCGACCAAGAGCTTCTTGGTGAGTCCTGAACACAAGTGCATTAGAGGGATTTTGATCAGGCTTTAATATCATGAACTGAAGCAAATCTTCCAATGAAGCTGTTCGTAATAGCAATAGAAATACAATCTGCATGTACTGAAGGAATAGAATTTTCAAACACTTCCATTCCAATGACTACTGATATCTCCTTGGACAAGTTAATCACTTTTCATGGGTTTCCATAACTGCAAAACAAACATAAGGATACTTATCCTCATTGTAAGAGTTTTTAGGTTTGTACATGTAAAGAATTTCATAAGTAAGGGTATAATACTGTCTGTTATGACTACAGAAGGACATTTTAAGTGCTCTGATAGATCTTAGTATTAAGCAAAATACATCCTCATGAACCAGAACTCACTTTAAAAATAAATAAGTAACAAAAACACCTTAAGTAAGATTTAAAAAAAAAAAAATCTTTGACTTACACAAATTAGTTTTATATTAAGAATTTCTATTATCAAAATCAGTTTCTCCTGCTTTCTTCCAAGAGAAATCCTCCTGAACCACCTGACTTTATGGTGAGTGAGAGCCATTTTAATTAGTATAAATTTTGTAGAAATTTCTTTAGTGATATTTCAAGCTTTCTTTTGCTCTTTTTCTTCTAAGGATGCTGTAATTCAGTGGATCTTCCATGGCAAACTGCTGTGTACTTTCCCATTCCTGCCACATACAGTATTTGGGAATATAAGCAAACTCTGGTGATGTCTCTTTGCATAAGTTCATACCACCTCAAAGAGGCCACCAGTAGAGTAAGTTTTTAATTAATATGAAATATTACATTTATAATTACCAGTATTAAACACAGTTTTATAAATTTTGTGTTTATGGAGATTAATTATTTAGCAATTGTATGAAGTCTGAATATTTGTGTAAAACGGGTTTAACCTCTAAAAGTACCAATCAATGTGCAAAGAATGTAATCAGTTTGAAAAATGGGAATGATCTAACTGAAGAGGACTTTTGTGTGTTCCTGACTTTGGGTACCTAAATCTGTACTTCTCTGCTTGACTGGGCTGCGATCTCAGCACTCAGCACCTTGCTATATCAAGACTTCAAGAAGCACAGATTACAATTAATTGCTTGCTACTTGAGGGCACCATGTTCCAGCTGAGGCTGTACAGCATGCTCTGCTTGGCCAAACCTGTCCTGCTAAATGGCTTCAGACCATGAAGATATTGGGCTGAACAACAGAAATCTTGCACCTGCTGTTCCTCACAGCAGTAATATACTTTTTACTGCCACTCTGGTGCCAGGGCTTCTTGCAGCCTCTTTGTCTGTGTGTTTTTTCACTGTGGAGGAGGATGTGAGAAGCAGGCTCAGCAGAAGTTGCAATGGGCTGCAGCCCCAGTGCAGCCCCAGTGGGCTGGAGGAAGCTTGGCTGCCAATCACTTCCTCTCTTTAAGCTATGCTACCCTTGTTCAATAGGAGTAATGGGTCCAGTGGGCAAGTAATAGGTCTGGTGGGTCTATTACACGTTTTTATTGAAAAGCAAAATAAATAGCCCTGTAAAACTCACACACAGCCCCAGGGCTGCAATAATTTATGCACCTTCTTACACCTTCTTTTTCCTTCTTTTTCTCTTTGACTTTTCAGAGTTCCTGGAGTGAACTTTTCCAGCACAGCAGTTAAGAGTTTTTGTAAATTCATCAACAACTGTTTGAATATAACAGTATTTGAAAATACTTAATGTTGTTATGTGGAGAATTGACGAAGGCCTTTACTACTTGATTATACACATGTGTAGTACCAAAGGACATCACATATTACTCAGCCAAACTTGTTTAATAGAAAGGGCATACAAATCAAAGTATGGATACTGTCATTTTTTCTTTCCAGAGAGATTGTGTTTTCCCCCAAAACTAAGGACAAGGTAATTTCCCATTCAAACAAGTTGGAAAAAAAGAGAACATTCTTTCCTAAGCAGCAAAAATTCTGCATTTGGCAGACAGTAGTAAAAACAATTTTGCTTCCCTTAGCCCATAGTAAATCAGTACCTGAGACTGATTAGCAAATGACTGGAAAGATATTGCTTTTGTTTTCAAGGTTTGCTAATGATTTTGGTTTGGTTTGGCTTGATTTGGTTTGGTGTTTTATTTTTTTATTGTTGTTGTTTTTTTCCTAACCATGCTTTACCAGTAGAATTCTAGTGACAGGACAAGGGATAATGGGATGAAGTTGGAACACAAAAAGTTCCTCTTAAACGTAAGAAAAAAACTATTTTACTGTGAGGGTGAGGGAGCCCTGGCACAGGCTGCCCAGGGAGAGTGTGGAGTCTCCTTCTCTGGAGGTTTTCAAAACCTCTCTGGACACTTTCCTGTGTGACCTGATCTAGGTTGACTTGGTTTGGCAGGGGGGTTGGACTAGATGATCTCTAAAAGTCACTTCCACCCCTGCCATTCTATGAGTCTATGATCCTATGATCCTGATGGGAATCCCTTGAGACCTGCAGAAATCCATACTTTAGTAAGTATCATAAGAGAAGTATTTAGAATTGTGCTTTGTCTGTTCCAAGTCTGATTCAGATGGTACAGCAGGATATGAAAATGCTGCACCTTTAAACCTTAAAATCAGTTTTGGACAAAATCTTAGTAAGGTAAATGTAGCTTTGCCATACCAAAACAAATGATTCACTGCTTTGCAGCTCTCTCTCTGGAACCTGTTGCTACAAAACATGGCTACATTAGGCACCTCTGGAATAATCTACCTTTGCAGGGAAGGAAAAAATTCCTACCTCCATTAGTTAGAGGGTAGAATATGCCTGAGAGCAAGAGAACAGATTTTTTTCTAAAACTCTTTGTTGACTTTTATCCCTACTGTTAACAATTTGGATAGGCTCACTACCAGGTGTTTGTTGTGCAAGATGATTTTATCTAAAGCAGCTGTTTTCCCCCTTTTTTTTTAATTTTCTTTACTCATGAGTGCAAAACAAGAGGGAAAAAAAGTCAATTCAAAATAAATAAAAATCATTTCCCAAATTCAATAGAACACTTATGGCAGAATACTTGAGACAGATGTTGAGGAAGGAAGAAAACACAATCTCTTTATGATTTACTTCTTCCCCTCTTGCAAAATGGTCATTAACACCTAAAAATTGAAAGAAAACAATAATTATTTCAGAGCGTGAAACAGTGAATAAAACTTCATAGAAAAGCTCCTGGTAGGATTAGTACTCAGCTGGAAACTGAGAGTACCGCATGGAGAATGTCATGACATAACACGGATGAGTAAAGAACCAGTGAGGAAACTAAACAGGTATCAGCATATGGGAAATAAAGGGAGGGCTCTGGGACTGAACTGTATCAGGTTAAATTGTGTTGTGTGCTGTAGTTGGCTTCTGCAAACGTGGAAAGGGTTTGGAATAGGCAGCTAATGGTGGAGAGTAGAATAGTAAGTTATTAAAACAATGTTGAAAGCTGATTACCTGAGATTAAATCAGAAGATAAAGATTAATAAAGCACAGACGAAAGCTTCCTTTATGGTGTAATGTTTCTAAAGTATTTACTATTGAGACTGTGAAAGCCACCAAGCCAAGTGTCTTGGAAGCTGACATGTCTCTTGTTGGCAGAGCAGTGAAAGAATGACTCATAGTGAACTGGCTACATGAGCTAACCATACCAGGCTCATCCTGAAAGAAAATCCCTGAGAGATACAAAACAAGACAGGTTATTTTCAGCAGTCTTGAATTCTACTCCATGTCTCTTTTCCTCATGTGTCTTCTACACAGATCCCTTGTTTGAGGCCTTTTCCTGGCTATTTAAATGAACAGGAACCTCAGAGGCATCTTGCTTTCTCTTCTGGAGGGAAACACAGTGGATTTTGGTGAAATTCAGATCAGAGAAATCCATCCCTGTGTCACTGAGCCCAGGGAGCCTTGGCGGATTGCATGAGTAAGTGATCCAATTACATATTGTGATTCTTTACAGTTCAGATTTCCTTCTGCATGGAATAACAACTATTTAGGAACAGTAGTGAAGTTTAAGTGATAGCAGTGCTATAGGCAGGTAGAAGGAAGTCCCCTAAGAACAGAAGACTTACAGATAGACTGAAATTTTCAGGTTGAATGTCTGGATTTAATTTCATTTTTATGCTGTGGTTAGAGACAGCCTGGAGTTTCTCTAAAGAATAAGAAAAGATTCTGTGCTTTTACACTCCCGGGAATGTAATCTTGAAAAAATGTCTTCACTGTTTTTCCAGTGGCTACAGCCTCCCATCACATTGTGTTACTCTGTATAGTGAGGACATCTGGGGGGATTCAACCCTCTGGCTCCAAGTGAAATTGGTACTGGTTGTCTCTCACCTTCCACTCTTAAAAACACTTGACAATTTGACATTCTCACTGCTAAGTGAAACTGACAATGACTCATCAACAATAGGACATTGTTATCAGCCCTGGCAGAAATCATACCAACAGCCTTATGTGAACTGATGACTTGCATTTACTTCCAGCAGGATGAATGCAATTGGGTGTCAAGTGTTCCTAGTGTATGACTACAGAACAGTGAGGAAGTTACTTAAAGAACTTGTGTTCTTCCTGCTTCCGTCTCAGTCATCTTGGAAGTAGATTTCCAATTGTTTAAACATTAAAATATATCAGAATAAATGTTTCATTATTACACTGTAGTTTGATAGGGCTTGGAAAAAAACCCCACCCTAATATGTTTCAATGATTGTTTTCAGATGTTGGTCTTTATCAGGCACGAATGCTGGGCAAAAGATAAAGGCAAATTGTTAGTACCACTCTGCTTGCCAATAATTCTCTTCTCTTCTCTTCTCTTCTCTTCTCTTCTCTTCTCTTCTCTTCTCTTCTCTTCTCTTCTCTTCTCTTCTCTTCTCTTCTCTTCTCTTCTCTTCTCTTCTCTTCTCTTCTCTTCTCTTCTCTTCTCTTCTCTTCTCTTCTCTTCTCTTCTCTTCTTCCTTGCCTTGCCTTCCTCACATGCTGTACCGACCTTTCCCATCTAGGACAGCCATACAAACCCATCCTTCATGAAAATAATGGAAAGCGATTTGGATCTGAAGGCTATAAAAATCAAAGCTGAAATGAATTCTGACAAGTCATAGTTGAATTCTTCTTGCAGAGAAAAGCCATTCCTTCCCCCCTACCCTTACTATCTGACTCTTTTTACATGGTCCAGAATTGGCTGTTTAATATCTGAGACTCCCATAGCTTGAGACTGTCAGGAATGGAAGGAGTTTATTGATGCCAGCTGAAGGTGCTCTCATCAGGTGATCGAAGGTGTGTTGACAGCTTTTGGGTACCTGACTGAGTGACATTTAAGTGCCGCATCCAAAAGTGTATGAAGAAATTAACAGAAAAGCTTCAAAAGGGTTAGATTTCCATCCTTGTAATTTTATTTTGTGATACTCAATTAATAAATAGAGAGATGATTAAATATTTTCCTCTCACTGCCCTGTCACCGTGCAGATTTGTTGACAAAAATGAGTAATGTGACATTTGACAAAAAAATACTGAATGAAAATGGGCCTTGCTCTACTTAAAAAGATTCACTATCGCACTGCATAAAATAAAATGTTGTAAAAATCTGAACTTAGCTAGGGAAGGATTTACCTCTTCCTCTTTCCTAGCAGAAGGTTTTGTTGTTGCTTCTTCTAACTCCTCATTTGCAACACCTTTCTCAAATAAGGGCAGATTAGAGGACATTTCAGTAAGAGGAAAATAAGAGCCAAAAAGACTTTTCTGAGAAAGAAGTAATATATTCTTTTTTTTTTCTTTTTTTTTTTTTTTTCTCTGCATATGGAAACAGCAGTGAAGGCCATGGGTAGGAAAGAAGGGATGTGGTTTACAGGTTTGCCTTTTGCCACAGCTGTAAGTCCCACTGGAGCACACCAGGCTGGGGACCTCCACTGGCCATCTCTCAGTCCCTGGAGACTCAGAAATGCAGAACCAGTAGATTCTTCTTCATTTCCTCGGCATCCACTGGGAGAAGCTTGAGCTATGCAAACCCAAATAAACAGCTGAGGGAGCGCCTAACTGCTACCCACATTAGCCTTTATTTTCCCTTGTTTTTTAGCTGTGTGGTGCTGTAGGAAACACCTGCACAGGGCTCTGGTCTCTTTCTACCCAGCTGATTTTTTTCAACCATGCACTGGCTTGGGGTCAGCCCTTGCGAGCAGGTGTTTTTCCTCAGAATAGCTTTCTTGTCTGAATCCGAGTGGATCACAAGGGCCGAACTTCACTGCCGGAGGTCACGGGTCAAACACGGCAGCACGGGGTCCCCTGGGTACTGTGCTTACCAGGTGTTTAATATTATCAGAGGTTATTTGCTGAAACCGTGATAGAGTGTTCTCAGTGATTCAAAATAAATTTAACGGGAACAGTTTTAAAAGCCCCCACATTAGAGGATGTCTGTTCAATGGACAGAGAGGTTAAAGTTAATTCAATCAGGCATGTGTACTTTCTCCAAAAAAGGAACATATGCACTCAGAGGCTTGGCCCCATTTGTTGCAATTTTGAGTCTCATTTCCATTTGCAAGAAAGATAACTACTTGCATATGTAAGCAATAAATAAGAGAAGTCATTAAAAATTCTCTAGTTTGGGACGGGTGAGGGTGGGGGGTGGAAGGAGACTTAACAAAGTAATATCTTTGCCAGGGCAGACAGAAATGTAAATTAGAGATTGGAAGGAAACCTATTAAAGGAATTGCTATGTTACTAGTCTTTTTTAATCTAATGAATTTATGAATTGCCATTTGTTAGGTCACAGACTTTGTTAATTTCCTATGTGTTTGACTAAACAGGGAAAACATGGGGCAGGAGGAGGTAGGGGTGAAAGGAAAATGCTTGAGAACAATGAACCTGAGCAAATATTTTCATACAATGCGTTAAGGCTATTAGGTTAAATTTTTTTAAATAAAACCATCTATATTTAGAAAATCTGAGAAAGATTGGTATGTATCCCCATTAAACAGGATGATATCAATTTCTAAAAGTTTTCCTGTGTTTATTTTTTCCACTTTCATAAGCTCAAAGCCTTTAAAGGTGTAAAAGGTTTCAAGGTCATGACATTTACTGAATAATTCTATTTGAAAAAAAAAAAACCCTCAAAAAACTTTAAGTAAACAGTGTCAGCCTATGCAGCCAATTTACTAGTCACAAGTCCATGGGCAACACTGTCAAAAGTTACAACTAATCTGATACCTCTTGGGCTTTCTTTGGTCCAAAGCCTGAAGAAGAATTTTCATTCTCTGTTCTTGTGGATCGCAGAATCTGAAAAAGAATGTTGCACCTTGATGTCCCTCTTATTGATGGTTAGGATCTGGGTTGCTGCAGAATTACACTAGCAAATGTTCATCTGTGGACCCACTTTGATGAATGTTGAAGTGGGATTCTCCAGTATCTCAGCAGCCAAATGTGGGAATTTTTTCAAGGTTTTTTGGTTTTTTTTTAAGACAGCTTTTATTACAGAGGATATGACAGAGGACAATAAACACCAAAAACAGCAGAGCAAGCAAGGAAGAATAAAGCCCTTCTTTCATATGAGTATCCAACAACGATGGGTGAATTAGTTCTCCCTGCGATGAATGACATTTTGCACTCCTCTGCTGTCAAATACACTGAAAAGGTAACAGACTGGTCCTACTTCCATGATTCATTGCAAGTATTCCCATTCTACCCTTTACTGACACACAGAGTGAATGAATGATGCCAATTCAGTGGCTTTTTAAAGTGTATGAGTTAAAGATAGCAATGCTAACAACTGCTATTACAATTGTTCCCTAAACATTCAGCAGCATCCTGTCTCAGACAGGGAGCTGAGTGAGCAGCACGTTCACCCTGCCTACATTGACCCTGAGTAGCTGCAATTTCCTTCATTTGTGGAGGCAATCAGATATTGAAAGCAATTTGTGAATGGGCTGGATTCTTAGTGGTTAATGAAAAATGTTCAAATAGCAACCTGTTGGGGTACCAAGTGGCTGCTTTCTTTTCTTCGGGTGTTGAGGCAAATTAACTGTAACCATATCCCCTCTGAATGGGCCAGTGAGTGTAGACAGAAAAATAAGTTACACGAATATGCATACATGCACAACCACATATACACACAGAGAAATCCAAACCAAGCCTTAATGAGTTTTGATAAGCTCCCCACTGCACTTTACTTCAGTGTAAATCTGTGCTCCTGTGTGATGCTTCTGGCTCCACTTAGAACCCTCAAGTCAAACAAACCCAACAGAAACTCAAAACAAAGGCAGTTTTTGTTGCATTTATGGCATAAAAGGATCCAGAAATGAATGGAAATCTAACTAAAATGTCTGTTCTCGGGAGGCCTATGTCTGCATTCTTGAGGGTTCAGATCGTTTGGATAAACTGTAAAAGTATCTGAACTTTTTGGTAGGTCTCCAAATTGAACCTCTGAACTTTCTGAAGCTCACAGGCGGCTAGCCACTTTTGTACTGCTGTAGGCTTGGACTCAGTTCGTTTTCTCAGGCCCTTGATACTGAAAATATTTACCAGGCAGTTAGCAGAATCCAGTCAGAGAAGTCGTGGGCCTGTCTTCTGGGTTTCATCGGCCAGTACAAGGGAAAAGTTTCTACTAATGTATTAGTCATCAAAGGATGAAATAGGAGTTGTTTTGTGGTTCAGATACAACTCTAGGCCTAAGAAGATCTAGCCTCTGTTACAGGTCCTGCTACTGACTTTCTATGCGATATAAACAATCTGTCTGATACTCAGTGACACATTTGCTAAAGGTGGATGTCTGCATTACAAGAATAAACTTATTTGTCAGATAATATGGAAATGAGTACAGAAGAAAGCCTAGAAATCTATGTAATTCCAGAAGGATGAGTAGACTAGCGTGGTTTTAGTTGGCTAGTCCCAGGTAAGGTACAAGAAGAAAATTCTTGGGAAGACTAATGGACTTCAGATACTAATTTGTTTGGTGCTCAGTAATATTTAAAACAGATTGGATTTTAAACCACTTGAAAAATATGCCACCCTGCTGTTCCCACAGGTGTGAGCCAACAGCTCAAGAAACTACATCTAACTCCTGTGCCAGTAATACATTTATTATTTATGTTTTCAATTACATTTCCATACCAACCTCCATGTGTAAAACTGAAAAATTTAAGTGTACACTCCCAAAGAATTATTCATGTTTTTCTTACAGCAGACACTGTATCTTTGAAAAGGACAATGTTCCCTCTGACCTAAGTGGCATAATTCCCACTGAAATTTGTGTGAATCAGAGTAGGAGTCCCTTTCCCCTCCTCAAAATAAGCACACTACAGAAAAAGCTTGTGAAACTGTACAAAGTCAAAGCTTAGCTGGTGCTGCAGTGGTTATTGAGTAGCTTAGGACAGATAAGTATTAACATGAGCATCGGAGCAAGTTTTATGCCCTAGAAATGAACTAAATATGACTGTGTTTAAATGAGAAAGGAAGTGAATTTATGTTAGAGTTATTTATGGGCTTTGATAACATTGAAAGATTTAAATGATCATATACTGAAAGTTTAACAGTCAGCTCCTTCATGTACCTTAGAAGACACCATCAAAAATATCTAAATCTAAAGCCTTAACTCCAGGGTCCTCCATGTTCTTACATCAGATGATTTTTGAGGAAATTGTACCAAAGGCCTTTGTGATATTTTGTATCATGTCCTTAAAATATTTGTGGAACATTATGACAACTCTCAGAATATTTGAGGGTTTTCTTTTCATTTGGGCTTCAGGATGAATGACCCTCCCAGCTTTGTAGATTTAAAACCAGATCAACTTATTGGAAGTAAACAGTATTTTGGTGTATTAGTCATATTTAAAGCAGTGAATTCAGCAAAGCCTGATGTTTGTAATCTATCCTTCTACTTTGAATATAGTGTATTTTCTATATATTTACTATAAGAAAATACATTGTCCAAATGCTAAAGTACATACTATATCATGAACATGCATTTAAAATATTGTAAAAAATATTTTGTTTTAAAGTATTCCATAGCCCAATGTAGATATAACAATAAATCTCAATCCTAGTGGTACGTTGTATCTGTTAAGTAAAAGGAACACTGATGACCTTTGTAGTGTTTTATGTGTATATTCTAACTGATCATATCTTTTACATCTGTTGCCCCTCTAGTACCCTACAAAATGTACATGATATATATATATATTTCATACTGATGATTGCTAATCTAATATTATATTTCTGTGCTGTGTTGCATTAACTCTGAAAATCAGTCACGGTATAGGAAGAAAAAGAAACTGAAACCCCTGGGAAGTTGATAGTGCAGAGATAGGAGAAAAGAGACATTCCTTTTCATACTTTTCTGGAATGCAAATACATGAGTATTTCCTTATATGATTACTTGAATCTGTGCTGTTTATAGAGCTCTAGCCACTTGCTATCTGATTTCCTACTTAAGCATAGTTTTACAAACAGAAGCTAGTCCAAATCTAGTACTCCAAAAAGAACTTTTATACTTCCATCTATCCACTTATACTTCTATCTATCATGAAGTAGTCTCTTCCATCTCTTAGCGGTGATGTTCATTGGTTCAGTTGGCTACATATAAGTGCCTGATGCTATTTGCAAGGTTCTAATATATACAAGAAATTCACATGGCTAGCAGAAGCTTCACAGGAAATTTGGGTCACCTGTGTCCCTTGGAGCTGCAGATGGAGGCCAGGTGTGGTAACCTAGGGCATCTCAGGGGGCAGTGGATTGACAGTAACCATGTCAAAGGGAATTGGGTGAGCAGTGTATTGAGACCTATTGATTGTATTGATTAACCTCGATGACTACAAAGTGGAAGCAGATAACAGTCTAGAGAAGCCTGCAGTTAACTACCTGTTGTTTCAGATGGACTTCTGTCCCAAATCCCCTCAGCTCCTTGAGGGTTCTTCCCAGGCATAGGAATTTTCTGGTCTTCATGCTGCTACCAATGTTTTGACAGACTCAATCCAGAAAACATTGGTACTCTTGCCATTACAAAGGTATTTAATGATGAACTTTAAGCATCCATTCAGCACTTAGCAGGAATTAATCTGTAAAACTATTTCTGTCTTTTTTCATTTACGAAGTGCAAGTCCTGATATCAACACAAGCAAGATAACAGAACAAAAATAATCTTCCTGCATCAGCTGAGGTGATTCAGTGCCTACGATTTGATTTGAGAAATCTTGTCCAACTTCAGTAACTGAAGGAAGAATTTCTAACAGTCTGAGACAAATCATTACTAAATTGCCTCCAACACAGTAAGAAGTAGAACTTCATTGTTCATCTCTTTATACATACAACTTCCAGTGTTATTTCATGTTTTAATGGTACATAACAAACTTAATGGCCTTCTCTGTGGGGCCTTTTTTCCCCTCCCTGATAATTCAATAGTGACTATCCTCCAAACAGATTGTTGTATAGTATTCGTGATCCCATTTGCTGTCAATTGATTTCATACTCAGAACATATGTAATGACTCATTTATTAGCTCTAGAGCTTCCTTATTTACGTGAACTACTTGTATAGATATCATTAGCCTTGAACAATCTCAGTAGTTCTGTCCATGGCTATGAGCTTTTAAGTTATAAGCTCGGTTCTTATCAATGTTCAACTGTCTAGTTTTCGGTCAGTTCTAATTAGTCTCAAGTTAAAAAAAAAAAAACGACATAGTAACAAAAAAAAAGGCCCCAACTATAGTGACACATTCTTAGTGGCCGTGATTTTTTCTATGTTACACAGACAAACATTTCTGTGTCATCAGTACTTGAGCATTTTATAATGTCTGAAATGCTTCTAAATATGAATTACATATCTGAAAATCATTAATGACATTCTTGGCATTCCATTAATGTTATTTATTATTTATCATGTGTGAGACGGAACTGCCTAGAGGCCTTTGCAAAGGATCAAGGGCCCGTTGAGCTAATCTCTTGCTAGGCATATCAATCCAGATGGATGAGCAAATGCAGGAGCACATGGCAAACAGCAAAACCTGTTTGTCAGTTCAGCATTCCAGTCTGCAAAATACAGCCATAGCATAGAGGAAGTGGCACAGTTCATACTAACTGACACTATCAACTGTCAC
Source organism: Colius striatus (assembly GCF_028858725.1). NCBI lineage: Eukaryota > Metazoa > Chordata > Aves > Coliiformes > Coliidae > Colius > Colius striatus. The sequence goes on from NC_084759.1 coordinate 69,812,697, forward strand.
AGCTGAAAGGACACATAATGAACAAAATCGATTCAGTTTTGGACTTATTTCTAATTAATAGCCTCCTCTGTTATTTGGCCCCAATGATCACGTTTTCTAAAGCAGGCTTTGAAGATAGGAGGAAGTGTATAGTTTGTTTTTAAACCTGTGATATAGAATCAAAGTGTGGCTGAGTAGCACCATGAGTCTGGGAAATGGGAAAGTAATCCTTTGTACCATATTATTAAGCATCATATTTTAAACTTTTCAACTCTGGCAAATAAGGAAAAAAATACTACTGCTGTGCTGTGCTTATTTTGTATATCAAGTAGGCTTTTTCTGAAATAGGTGGCATTAAAAAAACCTCTTCAGCTGTTCACCATAAGAAACTCCATCCACCTACTATCGATAGTCTATTCACTGGTCTTTCTAACTGCTTTCTAACTAGCCTTTCTCCACCTCCTTCCCTCTGCACCATCAGGAAGAAAAAGACCAAAGGGTTAGAGTGTACTCAACGATCAAGAAGAACCGGGGTTGTTAATTTTTTTTGTTGCAGGTGTGTGCTGTGAGCCTTGGTCATTCCTATGGGCTTTATCTGTCTTTTTTTTCAGTGTTTTGTGGAGAATGATGTTGCCTTCTTGCGGTGCCATGAGGATTCATGAACTTGTTATTGATACGTGGTCTTTGCTTTTCATCTCCTGGTCTCAACTACATCACATTTTAGCTACCTTTGCTTCGTGATGTCAGGAGAAAGAAGGGGTGAGTGGCTGCTGATGAAAGATGCCAAGAGTTCAAGTGTGATAGTAGAGCTGTGTGAGGCTTATGTTAACAGCTACAGTCCTGTATCGACCTTCACAATTTCTCCCTTTAGCTTGATTATGCTCAAAGACCTCTGAAAGTAGACCAGAAAATACAACTGAAACCAGAAATTTCCAAAGACCAACAAGGCCCAATAGCCAAATAAAATAAATGAGCTGGCCTAGAAAATCCTTGTAACTTGCCACCCAACAACAATAAACCAACCCTACAACACACAAACTAGAAAGGAAACAAAGAAGCCTTTTAATTATTTACAATAGGCTTATTGTGGCTAAATAAACATTGGACAAGGATTTAGAAAGTTAGCCTCAGTAAAGTGGGCTTATGCAGTTGTATACAAACTGTACATTTTAAACAGCAGCTTTTTTTAACCAATTCCAGCCTAGAACAAATAAAATGTATCTTCCAGCAGAAGGGCTGCTTGTGAGATGATTTTCAGCTTACTAGTTTCACTGCAGTCATTTTATAATCAGGTAAATTTATTAAAATTTTTTTTCTTAAAGTTGATAATCATGGAGCTTTAGAGAGAGAAAAAAGTGTGCTAGCAGAAGAAAACCCCCTGGACCAGGGACAAGGTAGTCCTACTGCACTCAGAGGTATCTGCTAACTCCTTGGTCTACACTCTGTGGTGACTGCTTGCATCTCCTAGGGGTCTGTGCTTCCACACAGGAGCACCTCAGGTGGTATTCTCTGTCCAGGGAATGAGGAGAGTGTGGAGCCTAATGTCATTTGCCATGCTATGTGGAGGTGAGCTTGGGCCTGGTGGAGCTGGGAAGGTGGGAGACAAGATCAAGTTGATCCAACAGTCCTGTCCACAACTCACATCTAGAAAACAAGCAAGTGAAGAAAACAGGAATTTCAAATGTACATGCACATTTGTAAAAAAACCCCAACCAACCAACCACAGTGAAATAAACTCTCCAACTCAGGAGCTCTGTGTGTGGTGGAATTAATGAAATTCATTGTTTTGTGGATTTAAGTAGAAAGGTCCTTGAAACCCCTCACTATCATGGATGGCTTCACCCCACTCCTCCTTTCTTTCCCGCTTCCTCTGTCACCATCCCCCTCAGCCCCCTCCTTCCTCCCACAACCCCACCCTAGCACGCATGGTAGTATGCCCCTCCTTGTGGCAAGAGGCATCCTGTTACAGATAGCTGTCAAGTTCTCGTTAATGCCATTCCTTCAGAGATGCATTACTTCATCACTCCCTCTTCTATGTAATCCCCAAGCTTTATGAGATTTTGCCATCCCTGAGACCTTCATTACCTCTTGAATTTAGTTGAATTTGACTACAAGTTACAAAAGGTATTAGAAAGAGATCAGGAGATAGAAAGGCATAAATTTTTATAAACAGGTTACAGCTGGAAGGAAGATCACAAAGAAAATGTGTGCTTTCTACTGGTGACTGAGATTACAGTCAATTAAAGTACTTTTAGTCAACTAAGTACTTTTGAAATTAGTGTGCGGGCCAACAAAACCAGCAGTGAATGCCCTCTCACTTTTAAATAAAGTCCTTCTCATCAGTGTTAACAGATGATTTTTAGGAGAGAGACTACAGCATACGAAAGCCAAGAAATTTCAGAGTGGATGGCAAACAAATACCAGGAAATGGCAGACCAAAGTCAGATTGTTCCAGTCCTTCTTGGATAACATGAATTTGTGATTATGATGTTCTGAATATTTGGTTTTGGCTTTCGCCAGAGCTTTAGTAAGGAATAAAAGGTGTTACCACTCAACAAACTCATTATTTTAATGCATAAGGAGGAGTGCCACTGGTTCTCCCTATAAAGAGAGTCATCTTTGTTTTCCACGAATGAGTATGTTTTGATTTTTTGTTGGATATAGCATATTGTTCTTACCGTGTTAATCTTTCCTGACAGTCATTAAATAGACTGTGTGTTCTTTTGCATGAACAGCAACAAGTTTAAAGAACATTAAATCTTCTTTAAGGCTCTTTCCTAGTTTCATTTTCTCAGATGCAGACTGGGCTCCCACTTGGTCTTCCACTTGTCCAGGTCTCCTTCTGGCTATATCTTGTGTTTTCTAAGTAGCTGAAGGCCAGTGACTCTGGGTGTGATGTGTAAAGAAGTGTTTACTCAGTGGTTAGTTCAACTCTCTTCCCCTTGCAGAACATGACTTTCTGCAGACCTAGTCCTGATCTCGTTTCCTAGGCTTAAAGTTATAGTCTGCAATATAACAGCATGACAGCAGCAGTGTTTTTCCTTCCTCCAGAGCTGAACAGCTACAAAACCTGTGCAAAATGCAAGAAAAAAATAAGGTGCTGTTTCACCTTCTGCTTCTGGCTTTCATAGGCAGTATCTATCCTACTGAGCAGGTATAGTTATTGTAGGGGACAGTGTTATGCACTGCAAATAAGGAACTGTATATTATGTATCAATCTGACAAATAAGCAAGTGCTGTTTGAATTAAATACAACTGCTGGGCTAACAAACAGATAGGCAGACAAAAAAAGTAGTTACAAAGCCAGATAGAAAGGCAAAAAGAGACACTAGCCCACAGGATAAAACCCAACAATATAATTGCCTTTCAATATATTAAAATGATAATGATATATGATATTTGGAGCATAGGATATGACAGATGGTGTCAGTTCAGTAGTTTATCTACTTTCCAGTAACAGGCTATATAAGATCCTGATCACAGAGAGTTTTACTAACACCCAGCAGAGGGTTTATCATAAATATTTTTAATTCTCTCAGTAACCTTTCTCTTAACTAAGGTGTCATTTTAATTGTGTTTGTTTAGCACTGCTATTGTTTTGACAAGAGGGAGAGGAGCAGTTTTTAAAAAAATATTCACATACAGGTAAGAGTATTACAAGAAAATCTCTGCAGAAACCATTGACTTTGTTGCAAGGAAATCTAATGTAGAAATATACTTTTGATCAAATTAATCTTATCTTTGTCCATGTTTTGACAGGATTAACAAATCCAGATAAGGCTCAAGATTATTTCAAGGAGAAAATGGTCAAAGTGATCTCATCCTGTTAAGACAGCTTTCTAATTTCAAAGTAGTTTATTAGTTTTCTTTTAAAAGGTTGTGGGCTTGCTTTTTGTTTTTTTTTTTTTTTTCTTTTCACCAAGTTAACTTAGCAGCAGCAAAGATATTTTAATGAATAAACAATCAAATCTTCCTGAACTCTTATTCTTTGATGTGGCCTAGTTTTGGTGTTAATTACTTTGGCATGTGTTTGGTTTGATATAGGACAAAAAAAATCCTGATAATTTGGAAAAATTTAGATCTGTCAATCTCACTTTGACCTTTGGTTGTTAAGATGGGTCTCCATTAGTACTCTGACTCTACATACTCATTTTCCTCTTGCTCCAGGTAAAGGTTAGGAATTCAGATCCCCATTTTACAGAAACACCAATTTGGAAGGTAGGTATATAGTTTTAAATCTATCCCCTCTCCTTGAATGTCTACCAGCTCTTTCAGAATGGGAGCCTAAAAGGGCATGCTAATGTTTATGATTTTTGCTCTAAGCTTTGTCATGTGTGTGTGTGTGGTTATGCTACCATTACTGCCCAAAGCCTTGGAAGGCCAGTCCTTTCTTCTTGAAAGAGAAGACTCTGCTATCTCTCTTTTTTTTCCTCTATTTTCTTGTCTTTTGTGTGTACTACTCAGAAAAAAAGTTGAATACTATAAATTGTATATAATTTACCCTATGGATAGATTTTCGTTCTCTTACTTATTTTATAGCAATGTCTGAGACATATGACAATGGTCTTTCTTCTCTTCCTTTCTAGTGATTTATAGACAACATTAGATCACTAGTGTATTTTTAGTTCCTCTTTTTACTCTGTGCTCATGTCAACTTGTGAAAGATTTATTTCTCTTTCATGCTTTTTCCCAATGGGAGTTAGAAAAACTGGAGATTTAAGTCTTAGCACCAGAATTACGTGAACAGTGTTCTTCTCTGTCCTAACTTCTTAAACTTGTACTACTTTGAAAAGGGAGAGGAAAGGGGAAAGGGAAGGGGAAGGGGAAGGGGAAGGGAAAGGGGAAGGGAAGATAAGGAAAAGGAAAAGGAAAAGGAAAAGGAAAAGGAAAAGGAAAAGGAAAAGGAAAAGGAAAAGGAAAAGGAAAAGGAAAGAAAAATATTTTTTCACATTGGTCTGATATTTTAACTAAGGCATATTATAAATGCTAATTTATTCTAAATGGCCAAACACTAGTTCTTGTACTCACTCTTAATTATTTTCATTCCTGCATGATTTTCATCTAGTTCTATTATTTTGGATGAACTAACACAGGCTGAAGTATATAGTGAGTTTGTAAAAACTCCCAGTTGGCTCCAAGCACATTTCCTGACTGGCTTTTCTATGGCTTCTACATCTCAGACAAACATTCAAACTTGGCTTTAGGTATATGCCAGGAAAAGTATTGTCCCAGATATCAAGTTTAAAGACACATCACTTCCCTCTTCCTAATACCAAAACAATAAACTCTTAATAAAATTGGGTATTATTTTAGTTCTTCAGAAATGATATGGTTCTAGGAGGAAAATCAGTTTGCAAATAGGCATTAAATTTGTCTGTAAAGAAGTTCTCTCACTCTTAATGCTACTACCATCATTTGATTGTCTGAATAGATGGGAGATATCACAGGGAAAATGATGGCAATAAAACCTCATATTCCCATGGAATATAAGAGTTATTTATTCTTTTGTCTGGATGTTTACAGTTTGGTGAGATTTCCTGAGGTCAATGTTACTGTGAATATTACAGTGTTTGGAAATCACCACCTATATTTTATCTGAGCATTTAGTGCTGTTAAATCCCACCTTCTTTACCCAAACTAGACTTTAACTGAACACAGTAGTCAATGGCTGTGACTACAGTTTTTAAAAAGAAGTTATTTTTCTGCATTATTTGTCCCATAATAGTACAATTTTAAGACTATGAGAAAAAAAAAGTACTTCTGAGTTATTGTAATAAACATTAGTGCTCTGTACAGTAGTCAGTATCAGAAGATAAATTCAGTCTTCTTCTATTCTAAGGTGTTATACTTTTCCATGGGATCAATTAGATTTTTAAGGAATATATTAGTTGTCAAGTAGTGCAAGATATTGTCCTTTAATGGAAATCAATGGGTTTTCTGATCTAGCACAACTGAACCTTTACAGATTATTTTGTTAAAGAGGATGAGACAAATTTTTGAATGTTTCTTCATATCTCACCTGAAAAACCTGCATCATCTAAAGGAAACGGAAATCCAAGTGCAGCTGTCTTCACATGACTTGTCTTGTCCTGATCTTGTTTTGGTTTGTCAAAGATGCAGTGTTGCATCAGTTTAGCCTTTCCTTTTCCTGCCTTGGCTACAGAAGCTCAAAGGAAGGAAAGCACAGTTAGGATATTTTGTGTTCTCAAATGGTCAAAAATTGTAAGATTTGGACTAGTATCTTTGTTTTCTTCAGCAGAGTTGCTCTAAACAAGATCCCCCTTCCCAACTCTGTCTCGAAAAATAAGGGTTCTTAGCCACATAACCAGAAGTGATCATTTAGTATAAGTTTGAATTTACTTTTGAATATGTTGGATCAGATTATTTTCTCAGATCTACTTGCAATCTAGGTGTGTTAGGACAGTTTGTTCATGGCTGTTTTTGTGACTGGCAACAAAAGCAGGTAGCTGGAATTGGAAACTCAACCAGAAGGTATTCTTGCCGTTTTTGGAGTATTTCCTTGATTTCCTAGGAGAGACATGAATCTGATGTTGCCTTGCCAATGATTCTGGGTGCTTATGCATTTAAAACTCCTTCAACTATTTTGCAGATGTCTAGAAGGGTCATAACACTATATTTGTTATTACAATGGCAGTGATTTCCAGATCGATCCACATATTCTGTGAGTAGATTTGGGAATTAGATTAAATAATTATTGTACAAAGCTACCATCAGAATTTTTTTTTTATGTTTCTTAGACCACCTTGAATCCTTTGTTCTGAAATTACAACGGAAGCAAAGTCCAACCAAAGTGTTCAACTTCCTACAACATAGGGATGTTTACATGAGAGGGGGAAATCACCTTACTGACTACATGTAAAATAAAGTAATATGCTATGAAAATTGCCAGGCTACAAGAAATTTGTGATCTTCTGTTAGAGCTGTCAAAAAAATTTCCAGTACTGTAAAAAAGGCATTGCTGCTCTAGTATAAAGGTTTGCAAGATCTCACCTAGAATGTCAGACTGCTGCCCAGTGTTCAAAAGCAATAAATTCAGCTTGAACAAGATCAGCTAAGATGGTCAGAAGATGGAGAGCTTGATTAGGAGAGAAAGACTATAACTTGCAGAGTTTAGTGGAGAGGAGGTATAAAGAGGATGTGATTGCTCTAAATAACACAAATGAAAGAATATGTATGTGGAAATACACAGTAGAGAGTGAGAAGAATTCCTTAGACTCATGAATAACATTGAGTAAAGGAAAGTCATCATACTAAAGAGAGGTTCTGATACAGCTTTGAAAGGTTATTTCAGTAGAAAGGACAGAAAACCCTAATTAGACAGCTGGGGAGCAGACTTGATGACCCACGAAATCCCCTCTAGTGTTCCATTCTTATGTTTTTTGAAAGGTTTCTGTCTAAAATACATGCAATTTAGGAGCTTATTTTCTGTGTGTTCAGTTTTACTTAGTACTGACCTTCTAGGGCCAGCATAAGGAAATTGTTTAACACATGATGTTTGACCTTTGTTTCATTCCTATGTAGTAAAACTTTGTTTTATTCCAAAACAATGGTATCATCTTCATCACATCAAAGAGGAACTAAATTAGAGAGAAAGGTCTATTTTTTTAAAAAAAAAAATCTCACTAGAAATCAGTGGTTGCCAACATGTGTACTGCTTGAGCTCCTTACAAAAAGTTTTACATACTTTTATTGGCCCCCCAGAGTTACATGTTGCTCACAATTCCTTGAAATATCCACCCAATGAGTAGTAGGTAATTTCCAGTGAGGAGTTTAAATTTCATTGGTACTGTCCTGCTGTTTTAAAGCAGTTTTAAAACAATGAATCAGGAGAATACTCAGCTAAATCTGTGGTAATAATGACAGCTTAGTGTTGATGAGCTCTGTCCTTCATTCCTTTCTTTTAATTAGGCAAACTAACATTGTTTCTTACTGTTTTGAAGAGAAGATTGGTCTGCAGTTCTCACCTTGGGATTTTTTCTGATCATGCCTGATATTGTGACAGCCTTTACCTATGTTCAAATAGTGACTAGAATTACCATTTTTATTTTGCCCATTTAGATGCCTAGATCTCTAGGACAGACTAGTGCTTCTTATGTACAACATTAGCTACAAAATGTCCTTATAATTCAATTGAAGCCCATCATAATATAGATTGTAATTCTAATTGAGATTTATTTCAAAACTTTCACATTATTAAAGCTATTTCATTAAATGCATAGATTACTTTTTTCTTAAATCATCAGTACAAAAGGAAGCATAGTGTTCTCGAACTTTCTCAATGTCTTAATGCCATAAGTATACAGAAATTTAAACTAAACTCAAATTTTATCTCAATATTTATTTTATTACAAGTTGATGGGTCCATGGGTTGAAATGCCATTCACAGCACAGGGGTGCTTCATAATAGACTAATTTGCATAAGTACTAAATAATTTACATATATAAATTATATATCAAAATGCTCTCTAGAATCTATTCAATTCAATGATGTTGTTGTTTTGTAGCCTTTAATACTGCTGAGTCTTTAATATTTAAATCCAGCACCTCTTCCAAAGCAAACCCACAGGAATTCTTTAAAATATTTTTTAAGAACATTACTGACTTTGTTAGTGAGACAATAACTTGAACTTGATTTTACTGCACTAAGAGAGATACAGATGACTCTGTCAGAAGTTTGGGCTAACAAAAAAGCTTCATATGAAGATAATCTAAATATTAAAAACCCTATTAATTTTCTAGGAAATTGTAGTTGTTCAGAAAGGTAATTAGGTGGACATGGAGGGACTGACTCAGTGATTCCAAGAACCTTCTCTGTTCAAAGAGCAATGGAAGCTTTAAATTCAGCAAGAAAAGAAAAGCAGGCAGTCAGAAGAAGGGTCAGAATATTATCCCTTGTAAGTTTACAAAACTTATAAAATATCAGCAGAAAATGTGGAGCATCTCCCTTATGCTGAAAGGCTGAGGGAGCTGGGGCTCTTTAGCTTGGAGATGAGGAGACTGAGGGGTTATCTCATTAATGTTTCCAAATATGTAAAGGACAGGTGTCAGGAGGATGGAGCCAGGCTCTTCTCAGTGATGTCCAATGATAGGACAAGGGGCAACGGGTATAAGCTGGAACACAAGAAGTTCCAAAGAAACGTGAGGAAGAATTTCTTCACTGTCAGGGTGATGGGGCACTGGAACAGGCTGCCCAGATGGGTTGTGGAGTCTCCTTCTCTGGGACATTCAAAACCCACCTGGACAAGTTCCTGTGTGACCTACTCTAGATGACCTGCTCTGGCAGGGGGATTGGACTAGATGATCTCTCAAGGTACCTTCCAACCCTTAACATTCTGTGATTCTGTGATTTGTCCGGGGCTGTTACGAAATCATTAGGAAACCAATTTATTATTCTGGAAGTCAGGACTAGACCAAAAGAGTTACATATTTTAAAAATGTGAAATTACAGGGATTCATCTAAACATATACAGTCTTCACTCTGGATGTTCATGTATCTATTAATCACCTTAGACTTGTTCTATAGTCAGTGGATGAAAATGTGCATTGTAATGGCATAATTTACCTTGTTATAATGTGCACCTCTCATATATTTGATGAACTGAATCCTGAAAGTGTTTGGTTTTGTCCACTGATTGCAATTAGGCCCATATGTAGTAATTTATTAGAGTTGACTAATCATGGTGTCTAATGATTTGTAAGATGACTGAAATTATCTAAACGGACTTCCAGCCTATGTCTTCCAGCTGTTGTGGAGGTCTGAGACACCATAGGACACATTAAATATTACTGCGTTCATGTGAGTGATTCCAAACTAAATGGCCCTCTTTCAGATGAGCACAGAGTTCTCTAGGCTCCATACTCTATTGACTGGACATGATAAGGTTGCCTAAACACAATTAAGCAATCAGAGATGGCTTAAAACGTATGAGATACTTGTTGAGATCAGATGCAACATGGGTTTGCAGAAGGTCTACACCCACTGGAAGAATATAATAGTTCATGCTCTGTGTAAATTGAGACGTCTATTCCATCCACTACTTCAAGAACTTTCACACCTCTTCCAGATATGAACACCTGCCCACACTTCATTTTTCACTATCTAAAGCCTGGTGCTGAAACCTTTTTCCAAAGATAGGTGGAATTGTTTCCATCTCTAGTAAACTTGTAGGTAAAATCTGTCATTTTTTTTTTTACAGACAATAGTCTGCCATAGGGTTAGAAAGCCGAGCTACCTGTTTGCTTTGGTTATGACCTATTGAGCTGCATAATATTTAATGTTTTGCATAGCCCCCAGCAAAGGCAAAGCATTGCAAATTGCTTTAGAAATTTCTCTTCCTAAAAAATGTTACTAAATTCAAATATAATAGCAAAGTTTCTTTAAAACAGAAAAAGAAGCAGACAGCGAATCAAGAGGAGCTTTGTAATATGTGTTATTTCAGTTATCCTTGCAGACCTTGGGAGGGATTCAGTAGCTTGAACACAAGCGTTGTGTGCTGCTTGTTACGGACCAGTATACCTGAGACATCTGCATGGGGCTCACAGTTACGTCACAGGACTTAGAAAAGACCCGTGTCCTCCTAGACAGGCAGCTGGAGACCAGGTGGGGTCGTCTGAGACGTCTCAAGTGGCAACAGATGCCAATGTTTAAGCAATTGAATCCCGTTCTTTGTGTACAATAGAAGCCGGACCACGTATGTATTGCCTTGTCAGACACAATGCAGATAGCATGAAAGTGTTCTCTCTGACAGGAATCACCGTCAATGATTTGTCTTTTAAACCGTGCTTAATAAATTATTAAGAAATAAAACCACATGCATTAAAGAATCTTAGGGCTGGGTTCTGAGCTAATAGAAATTATTGCAACTGCACTGACATCAGCGAACAGAATCTTTTCTTTTAATCAGCTGAGGATCTATCTCCTAATAGAGCTTATGCACATCTTTTACATTTCACTTCCACCGCCATGGGTTTTGCTGGAGTCAAGAACATGTGCTGATTGACACAGTGTGTTGGGACATGACTGCTGTCATTTAGATGGTTTCAGATATTGTCCTTTCCCTCCAAAGTAAGAACATGATTTGTAGTTGCTCTTTCCAGTCAAGAATGAAATTAAACAAGAAAAAAAAAGAAAAATCCCTGTTTTTTTCTTTAAGTGTGTGAGAGAGCATGTGTCCTTCAGCCATTGTCTCAGTTTTGATAGCAATTAGGTCATTTCCTGAGGGTCTGATTCGTCAGGTGGATGTGGATTTTGGCTGTACTCCTTATTCTTGTGAATGACTCCTGGCCCACCTAGTGGAAAAAATTACTGTCTTTGATCCACGGAGTGTCCCATGATGCAGCCTTCTCTTTGGAAAATAAGTATATGAGGCCTGTATCTATCCTGCCCATTTGCCAATGAAAGAATGCAAAATTTTGTGTTGAAAATAGGCACTTAGCACAAAAATATTGATTCTCCTACTTCTATCTGCAAGATGAGAAGGATGTTGGGACTGAAAAGAATATTTCCCTCTGCTTGATTTTAGCTTTTTGTTAAAATACTAAAATAGTCCTTGGCCTTATAATTCCCAAATAATTCCCCAAACATGGCCTATATTTCTTCCAAGATCAGAGAAGGGCAGGTGCGATAATATGATGAAAAATCTAGGGATAAAATCTAGTCCATCTAATTTAGGCTGATATCAGACTCTTCCTCTTTCTGCTGTAGCTCTGGAGAGCTTGGGAATCAGGACTGCTCATCAAGAGAACCATTTGGGTATATTTTAGGTGCTAAATTTAGTTGGAGTGCATTCCATCCTAGTTGCCTAAAACCTTTAAGAATCTGCTGTATTTTTTCTGAGGAAAAGTTGCATGTGAGTGACCGATTTCTTAATTTTTCTTTGTAAATTGTCAGTACCTTTTGTGAAAAACCATGTTTTGTAATAAGAACTATTTTATTTCTTTTACGTTTTTATTGATTGGCAAGATATTGATATTTTAGCCTCCTTTCCCCACCACTACCCCAATCTTTATAAATACAGATAGATTTACTTCAAGAGATGTATGCTTTTGTCATAAATGGAAAAGGAAATGTATACACTGTAAATGTAAAACATTATTGTTACCCAATAGGAGAAAAAATAATAACCATGTTTACTGAAATGTCTGTCAGGCCATGGCAGCTGTCAGATCAAGCGTGACAGCAGAGCAGAGATATCATATGGATTTGCCAAAATCCCATTCACATCAGCATTTAGAATTACAATTTTCTGCAGTATTTATTTAGCTGTTTATAAGCTATTTCAGGGTGAATAGCAATTTCAGTTTTGAACTATTACACAGTTACCTCCTTACCTGCTCTTGACAAAGGGACAATTGGCTTGGCATAATATTTAGTTACTTTTCTGAAGACAGCTTTTGTCTGAGTAATTGTTTCTTATTAATAGGTGAAGGCTCAGACATGAGCTCCCTGAAATTTGTATGTCAGTTACAACTCAAGATGAGCTAAATGCCACTTGTCCATGCGTGATGCACAGAAGATCTGGGTCTGTTGCTGTCATTAGGTCTCTAGTAAAAGCTGTATCGACATTTCGTGGCAGAGGACTCCCACTGTTTCCAGTACATAGCTGAAATGTAGTCTGCCACATTGCTTAGAGGTTTTCTTAAATAGTTGGTATATTTTGTGTGCTGTTAACTGTTTTCAGCCAGCAAGGGAAAGCAGTTGGCGTGCTGATCAAATATGCTATGGTCTGCTAACCTAGAGAAGATACAAATGTGTCTACATATGCAGTCTAGACTTATGCCAAAACCTCTGGACACACTCTGTTTCCCTCTGGTGTGCTATGTGAGCATAGGGCCATCAGATCTCCAGGAGAGATTTCAAAGGTAGGAGATGCTTTCTTCGCTGTAAAGCATAATACATAATTTAGACCACAATGTAAAAAATGAAACTGAATCAAATCTAGACAATGTTTCCATTGCTGTGCAGGTGAGTAACCTGAGCTTACTGCCACTGCTGCGATCACTACAACCAAACAATTCAGGGAAAGAAATTTTTCCAGGAAACTTGATCAGCTTTCCCCTGTGGAGAAATGAGGAAGCAGCAACTGAACCATGACTTTTTTGCTGTATTTTCTGGTAGTAAAGCAGTGACAAGACACAGCTCAAGTACAGCATTCAGAGTCCAGGATTAAAAGAAAAAAATATAACCCATACTTTTTCCTGAGTTTCAGAACAGAAAAAAAGGGGGAGAAAGGAAGGATCTAATAGGAAATGAGTCTTGTTAATATATTGGTTTAGTTGGAAATTTTTGGCTGTAAAAAAAATAGTGCCTTATCCTAGATATGCTTCAAAGTGTGTCAATAACTGTTGAAAGAACAAATCCTATCATGAGTTTTGTTGCCATGCAAAAAGATGTTTGAACTTGATTCACCAAAGTGACTTTACCAAGCTTTACAGAAGAAAATAGTTATTTTTATTGACATTGTACTGCTATGAAAAATTGTAGTTCTGAGAGGGTGAAGCCAGAGGCAAGTTCACCTGCAATATTTGCTTGTTTCCAACAACTTATCCTTCCTTGTTTCAGTTGCCACACTGAATTATTTACTGTCAAAAGGGTGGTTATACTATATTTGGATATGATTTGACTATGATTTACTGAGTCATGGACTGATTCTACTTCAAGTAAGGTTTTCATGATTACATCATGAGCTACTCAACATGATGCATACATTTCTTCGTCCTGCTTGTCAGTTAGTCTTCATTTCATAGCAAAGGATATATAAGAAAGCATAAGTTTACTCAGTGGTCAAGGAAATCTAAAACTCAATAGGAGTTGATTTTTGTATGAATCAGACCAATTTTAACTTGTTTGCCTCTCTTTCTTCAAGACATACTTTAGATTTCTTTTTTCTTTTCTATTTAAGAAGTTCTGTTCCTAATTTGAAGAACAATGGCTTATGTTTACATGAGTTTAGTCTGAGTAAGAGAAACAGCTTCTTTAAATTCAACTGCAAAATGTGTTTAAATATCTATCGTTCATATCAACTGAAAATTGAAAAAATATGAACTGAAAAGAGATTAAAAATACACCAGAGACTTCTTCAATGAAAAACTGATAAATACATAAGCACTGTAAAGAACATGAACCAAATGTCCAAAGATATGACACTAATCTGATTTTAAATTTATCTGATGAATTCTGGAAAAATGAGAAGCTCAAGCTTAATTCAGTGTTTACATTCTCAGGTTTATTTTCTAGATTCTTTGTAATAGGATAACAATAATGAAACCTAGAAACACATGAACTTCTATATGAGAATAATTGGCTAAAAAAGAAAAATGTTGTACATAAGTTCACTTGCATCAGTTTTTAAAATGTCTTTGAAGTTTTATACAGACAACAATACTGCTAGAAAATTATTTTAGAAGTCGAGTGTATTTTTTCCCTTTTGCAAGACAATTATTTCCTTTTGTAAGACAAATGTACTCCCTGCCAGTAAAGCCGTGAGTCAATAATCTAAATGAATTAATTTTATAAAAGACATCTAATTCTGTTGATTTACAGTGGAATTATACTTATGTTTGGGATGAACTTGGCCTTTTAACCCTCTACAGTGGGGAATGATCATCTTATACTTCCAGGATACCAATAATGCTTTTAATACGCTGCAGAAATTATGAAGACTGTATCTATGTCAATGTTAAATTTTATTCTGAACTATCAGAAATGAAAAAAAATGTAAATTATTTTCTTTCTGATAATTTGCATAGGTCCTTGAATCCTCTAAGCCTCTTATAATGTATTATGCATAGCTTAGGTACCCCTTTTTCTCCATCAAGTAATCGACATATCCATATTCCTTTATACAAGTTACAGTGTTAAAATATAGAAGGAGAGTGTTTGGAAACCAATGTATAATATGGTTCCAAATCCTTCCTCTCAGATAGAAATTAAATAGATCAAATTTATCCCCACTGGTTTCCACAGAGCTACATGAAGAATTAATTTATCATCAAGTACCTAAATGGAGTTCTTAGTAGACATTTAAAAATTTGTTTTTCCATTTCAAAGTAAATAAACACTCCAGTCAAAATTCATGCTGAGTGTTATTTAACTAAAAATGATTGGAATTTTCTAGACATGAATGCAGTCTCCTAATGTCAAAAACGTTCTACGGTTTACTTTGTGAGGTGAATTTAAGTTAATGATCACAGTTCCACTTAGAAGTTCACAGTTTGAAACAAGTAATGAAATAAAGGGTTATATAAGCTGTTCATTTAACTCAGAAAAGAAACGAATTAGTATACACAGATTTTATTTACACAAAATTTGCATTTAATTAAAATGAGAGACTTGAACCTTCAAAAGATAAAGAATGTGTGAAGGAAGAAAAGCCAAGTACGAAATAAATGAGGTCCACAATGTTTTCAGTCTTATGTCCTCTCTGTCTGCACTGTTTCCATTATCTGCTTAGTTCTTTAATGGAAGTTTACATAAGGATAACTTTCCTGGACTAGTATTCTTGACTACTCTAGTATTTTTCTGACAGTAGTTGTCAGATGCTTATCAAAAGCTTCAAGCAGACCATATGTACAGTAATTTTTCCCTGATATAATTTTTCTGGCAATTTAGACTTCCTGAGATAGAGATCACACCATCTTCATGGTACTGATAGCCACCAATAAACATAGCCTCCAGGTACCTACATAACGTCTGAACACATATATATATATATTTGACCTCCGCAGTGCCCTTTGCCAATGCATGTTCTATGTGAAGACAAACTATGGGCTTCACAGCTTTTCAACCTGCTGCCTGATCACTGCATGGCCCCTCAGTCATGCACTGTGATTTGAAGTGCAATGTGCTACTGCTTTTGAAGACAGGTCATGGATTCAGGACAATGCTTGTAGGTAGCTTTTTCAAAGGATATAATTGCATTCTACCTCAGGTTCTTTCTTAGTAAAGTGGTACTTTACTTAGTAATATTTACTTAACAAAACACTCTAAGATATTCTGTATAGTAAGGAAGGTGGCAAAATACACACATTTTCAATTAAATGAAGGTTGATCATATTTTTCAAATTCAGTGATGTCCTTGTGGACATAGAAGATGGCAATGGTGTACATGATAATTAGTACTTGGCATGATAGTATTGTACAAAACATCAGCAATGAACTTGAGGAAGTCTCAGGAGAAAATAATTTTAAAATCATCAAACCTTATGTATAGAGTCAGCACAATGCTAAAGACCTTATGTTTGTCATAAATTTTTGAGGTAAAGTGCTTGCGAGCAGAGTTTGTCATCTAATGGAGTGGTTACTGAGCTATGGCTAGGCATGGATTGAGCATGTAATATGTTGATGTAAGCTCATAAGTGACTTTCAATTACTAAACTGACACATGGTCTTCAGAATTTGGATACTTCTCTAAAATCCAGTTTAAGATGGATGGTTTGTTTTCAGATTCACTTAAGCAAAGATGCTTGGCCACGTTTAATTTGCTAAAGTAATTTCCAGATGAGTACTTTCCTCCAATTGTCCATTAACATTAAGTGAGATTAAGGGAGCTATTAAATACTGATTCTTTTACTCAAGAGATATATTGCCTAGACAACTTTCCTACTTATATTTATGAGAACTCTTCTGATATACTTATACCTCATATGCTAAATATTTTAAATTCCTCCAAAGAGACAAAGCAGGTGGCTTTGTACTCATTATGAGAAAATCTCATTTTGCTTTCCAAATTAGCTGTGGAACCGAAACAACATAAAATGTACGCCCATCTTCCTGATAAATGTTGACAGAACCCTCTTGCCAAAAATACATCCATTTAAATCCAAAGTATTATAACTAGTTGTGTTCATACAGCTTTTATTTACAGTGGGGAATTCTTCACAATGCTCTCTGACAAGCTATCAGACTATGATTAGTGATGGGTGAACTTCGAAAATATAGTTCAGTAAGACAACTAAAACACTGCTTGTTTATCCAGACTTCGCTAAACCTTTTTAGTCAGAACATTTGATAAGATCTGGCATTCTCCTGAGATGTTCAGTACTTGCAAATTCTGGCTGAGCTGTGTATGGGAAATATTAAAGAGATTTCTCTAATGTAGGTGAGATAGTTTTGGGTGAAGGAAATTCAGACTGGTGCCCAATTTATGACACTTGTGCTGTATATGACATGTCTAGATCTTTTCAAAGACCACTGGAAAACAAATAATATAATAATTTGTTTGACCACAAGAAGTTAAGAATCCCAATGAAATTATTGAAAATATTTTGCAGCCTCTAGGCATTTTGGAACACCTCTGCAGACTGATTTCAGCTAATTACCTTGCAATATTTATTTCTACCCACAATTCACTACATTTCTACAACTACGTGACTAAAAATATTTTTCTCTTCTTTTCTTTCTCTACGCCTACCCTTGCAGTAAACATCCTTGCTGTGCAAAGTGCTTGGTTTTTCAACCCCATGGTTCTGACATGTTGAGTGAGAGGAATGCAAGGGGGCAGGACCAGGGCTAAAATGGGTAGGAAGCAGACTGATAAATAAACCCACACTCTGGACAGGAGGTTTAGAGGTGATGCACACGGGAGGCTGGGTGTGTATCCTGAGACGCTCAGAGGATGAAACCTGTGGTATGAGAGGCACCCAGAGAAGATTCCATTTCAAAAGTGCTGCAGAGAGTCTAGAAAGCAGAGAGAGATTCCTGCTTTTGCCTGAAGTGGTAGCAGATGTCTGGTACGTGGGAAAAATGGGTCAGGCCTATGGCTGCTGTTACACCATGCCATTAAGTGCAGTGAATGGAAGATGATGCCCTGCACAAAGCAGCTCCTCTCTCCAGACTGCTCCTTGGCAATCCAAAAGATTCTGCTTTTGCATATGGCTTGCTTAGGTGATTTGCTGCTGAGCATCCCTTTGGAAACTGCAGTGAGAAGCACTATACCACCTTCCATGTTCTCTACCTGGTAGAAGAACTGGACAGTTGGGTAGTGGTGAATTACTGGAAGTCCTATTCTGCCCAACTCCACTGAAGGACTTCCATATCTGTAGGAGTCACTTTTCCTTCATTTTGGTTTTGTCTGAAGAGCTTATGCAGCTCTCCAAGGAGGGAAGTCAAATATGAGACTTCTGCAGAGAACCTAGGTACTTAAAATTGCTGTGTAGTTTTTTTCTGGATTTATTAAGCACCAATCACTCTCTGGCGTCAAACCGGTTGCTCCCAGTCTATAAAAAATGTACCTCCCTCCCAGCTTTTCTGTGTTGAATTTTGATGAGAATTGCAGACATTTTTGTACTTTCTTATATATAAACTCTAAATATCTGAACTGTTTTATTCTAGAATGGATTTCCTAAATAATTATTTGTTTAGAGCATGAACACACTGGTGACGTTTCTAACCTGTCACTAGCAAATTGTCCACACTCAGATCCTTCTGCTAATGTTGGTTGTATAAATATGAATACATTTATATTCACTTTTTTCAGTCATTTGAATCTCAGAATTGGAAGCAAATCTCATTAACAAGCCTTACTTTTTGTTGTAACAAAAGATTTTTTTTCTTTCAAAACTGAGACTGGTAAGTGATCCACCAAGTATTCAGTTTATCTGATACTCACATATATATATGTATATATATATATATTTATATACAATTATAAATATGTAGTTAAAAAAGTAAAGATAGCTATTTGTAAAACCAAAGGGAAATGATATTCTCCTCCCATAAAATTTCCAAGATGTTAAGTAATTTCCTGTTTCCATTCAAAAACTTTTTGAATAGTCCAGGTGATCCTGAAGACCTATGGCTGAGTTCCTACTATTACCTAGCAAGTTATTTTTTATGTTGGATCTGTTGCAGTTTGTATACAACAGTACCTCTAAAATTGGCTTTGAATGTCACTCATTGTCATGGTTTTGCGAGGAGCTACTTTTGCTTGGTAACAGGGGGAAGGGGTTGCAGTGCAGACCCAGTAAAAAGTTCTAGAACTTTCCCCTGGCTCTTGGGTTCAGATCCACCTCCAGCCTGGCTGGGCCAATCTGGTGCCTCTGTGATCACTATTTAAGGACAGGAATTGGAAGTGCTTGGGAGGAGGTGTAAGAGTAATACAAGATGGAGGTGATCATGTGGACCCCACAGTCAGAGAAGGAGGAAGGAAGGAGGAGCACCAGATCAGAGACTCCTCTGAGAGCCGTGATGAGAATGCAGGCTCTACCCCTGCAACCCATGGAGGGCAATGGCAGGACTGAGAGCCACCAGCAGCTGCGGGTGAGTGTACCCAGAGAAGGTGGTCTCAAAGGGCTGATTGTGCTCTTTATCATTGTACCACTCTGTGCTGTTTTCTGTTTGTTATGTTTTGGAGTTTTATGGTTATGTTTTGGCTGGTGATGGATCAAATTATTTTCTGTTTTCTTCCCCAAGTTAAATAGCTTTGTCTTTTTGTCCTGGACCACAAGTGGCAATTAAGCTCCCCTTTACCATTTAGGAATTCTTGAGTCTGTGGTACTTGAGTCTAATGGTGGTCTTTTGTCCCTGGATGGGCCTAAACCACAGCACTCATCTCTATATCTCCTAGATAAAAAAAAAAAAAATAGGGTAGATTCAATTAGTTGTAGAGAAGGTATAGGAAAACTTTGGAGACCAGAGCACTGACATCTGGGGTAGGATTTTGTTGTCTTTTCTGTTAGTACAATTGTATTGGCTTCAAGTGGATAACCATGTGCATATGCTGTATCTATATCAGAGTCTTTGAATTACTAGGAATTATGGGTCATTAACTGTCCTCTTGTTCTTCAAACAAAATTCTTACTACTCCAAAGGAAAAAGAAACTGAAGGTAAGATATCCTCAAAGATGGAGGTTTTTTAGAAAAAGAGCACCAGATACTAAAAGAAAACTAATTTTTAAATAATCATCAAAGATTTTGAAAAGATGACAATGTCTAGAAAGGAGGACCAGCTTACTTTTCCATTTTATGCACATAAACAGATCAGAAAATTCAGCTCTAGGGAGTGTGGTAAGAACAGTGAAACTCTCAGATATGTGCTTTCTTATGCTACACAGTAAAATGGAGAGGAATAGGCACTCTGAGGTCACTGTTCATCTGACCTGTTTCAGACACTGTTTGGAAAAGAATGCTTCTTTCTGTTGACTGTAACAGGAACCTGGAGTAACTAATTGAGATGCAGACATCTAGGTTGTTTTTATTCAGTCAAGTAAACCTTTACCATTAGAAATTCTTTAGCTAACTGTTAGTTTTTAAAGTTAAAAAGTGCTCTCTCATGTTTCAGAAGTGCTATAAAATACAGTAGGGTCACGATTACTTGTCTAAAACATGCTCACTTCTGTAACATGATGCTCCTATCACTATGGAATTTGAATTATCTATAAATGATGTCTTTTCATGCTCAACTTGAACTCATTAAGGTTACTTTTTGAGTTATGTTTGTTACTGATGTGTAAGAAGTGAATTGTGGAAAGATCTGATCTTAAAACACAATTCTTCAGATGTGCATTGACCAACTTCTGCTGGAAAGCTACAGGAATTGACATTCCATTTCTGTCAGCTCAGCCAAGAAACAAATATCCTGAATTTCTATGTAAATCAACTAAGAAACTTTAATATTGCTGCTTATTCTTTTCTGGAAGAAATAATGGTTCAGAATTAAATAATTGAACTATTATAGTAATTTTACCAAAAAAAAAAAATCCTCATATTTCCCATTGTATGAGATTAACTACTTTCCCATGAAAAAAATGGTACCAACATTAAGAGAATTAACTTTCAGAGTATCTAAGCTCAATCCTGTGAACACTTATGCACATCAGACTTGATTGTTCTTGCTGACAGAGTTATATAATGAGTAGATGAAAGGAATGCAGCAGAGGTCATATGTTTGGAATTCAGTACAGCATATGTTCTTGTGCCTCATGACATAATACAATGAAAAGTTATTTACAGTTAGGCTATAAAAAAACCCCTGTAGTATGTATGAATTAGATACCATTCCTTTAAAAAGTCTTTACCCTGCCTCATGGGATTCTCTGCTTTCTATTGTTTGCATTTGTATATGCACACAAATTACTGATCACATTTTTTGGAGTTTAGATGTCATACTTTGATATATTCCTAATATTATGTTGAGTAGAGAGCAAGGACACAAAACCAATGTTTTCCTATTGTCTAAGAAGATTTATGAAACTCTCAGGATCCCAAAGATTCGTTCACTACAGATTGGAAGTGCCGATATTGCCAGCTGTTGTGCAAATGCCAGGATCTTGTGGGAAAAGAGGCATTTTTTCTTCTACTTTGGCTGATCTCTAAGTGATTCTTTCATTCTTGAAAATATCTGGTTCTTCAGAATTTGAAATCTCTTTAAAACACATTCAGTGTGCAAAATTTATGTTTTTCAATCCCACTGGAAATTTTTTTTTAAAGTTTAAAATGTGTTAGTCTTGCCAAATGTACTGTTTTCTTTTATTCTTATTTCTTGTCTTTAATTTCTTTGTGTTTCTTTGAAAATTTAATTGAAAAATCATAGAATCATAGAATAGTAGGGGTTGGAAGGAACCTTTAGAGTCATCTAGTCCAACCCCCCTGCAGAATCAATGAAACACCGAACTGTATAGAAATTAGTTCAAGTAAAACATTTTAAATCATTTTACAATCCTATTTCAATAGTATTTTTGAGGCTTAAATTTGTTTACTCTCTCTGAGGTCACATGTTCGGTTGCCTGCAGTTGTACAGAACAGCACAATCATAGCTTTACTGGATCAGACCAAGGTCCACCAAGCACACCGTCCTTATTAACATATGACCTACAACAAATGCCTAGAGATGAATCCAAGAGCAAAATCGATATATCATTGTCATTTTTGAAAATATCCTCTTGTTCTTCCTTAGTGATTTGTGGCTCTGGGACTTCCTTAGAGGTAGTGTCTTCATATTCTCTGGCTTTCATCACATTGCTAGCGTAGATAGAAATCTATTGAGATCACTAATTATGTAGTGAAAGTTTAAAGAATAAGGATCTTATTTTTCAGTGTTTGCTATGATTGTATCAGGATATTCAGACAATAATGTCTCAAAAACATTTCTTATTTTTAAAAAAATAACTACCATTTGTTTTCATCTAGGTAGATATTTCTTTTCTCATGTGTAGTTATCTCTGTCTTATGAAAAGTCTTTTTCAAAGGAGGAAGTGAATATGTGAGCCCTCTGTATAATAAGATGTCACTGCTTTCAGACGTATGTCAACTGACAGTTTGATTTGACTGTTGGTCACAACTGCTTTTTCTTTATAATTATCACATAGATATCTTAGGAAGTGTAATACTTTTTTTTCTTTTTTTTATCCTGAGATACAATAAATAATAAGAAAAAAATTCTCTTATGCCAAAAATCAAACAAGCAAATGTAGAATTTGATTAAAACCTCTGTAAGTGTCAGGTAAAATGTAAGGGCCTTTCAGATTTTTATTAGATACTGGATTCTTTTGTCAGCTGGTATAAATCAGTCAGCTTCAATTTATGTTAATAGAACTAGTCTGACTTTTACCAGTTGAGGAACTGACTCTTTCAGCTCCAGTATATTTATGTTAAGTATTTATGTTAAGTCAATCAAAAAATTTTCTACGACAAATGATGAAGGTATGATAGGAACTAGATGGCAGAGAGTTGTGTTATATAGCATATTTTAAAATTCAAGGTCAAAGGTGTATATCCTGTTCAAATCATGGTGACTGAATTTTGAACATCTAGACATTTCCTTTAGAATAGGTGATGAAAAATAGAAAAATATAAGATTTTTTTTTTGTAGAAAATTAAAATAATTTGAAACTGTCTGACTATCTATACATTGTGTGATTGCCTACCTGAACTGTCACAAGGAAATGATAGCTCACTATATTTTAAATGAAAAAGTTGTCACATAAAAATGTCATTCTTATGTCTAGTCCTGTCATCACTCCCAGTGAAGAGACCAAGGTCTAACTGGATCAGAGGAGCTAAACCGTTAATCTTTGGAAACTCTTTTTCCAAGCCAAAGTTAAAATGCATTGGTTTCATGAAGGAAGATAGCCTGAAAGATGTTTATTTAACAATTTATCTATTTAGCATGGAATTCATTACACTTGACTGCAGTCACCTAACTCTTGTGATTTGTCCTGTGCATTCAGTAGAGGGAACAGACAGCCCTCTTTACAGTCATTTATCACACCTGGCTAGGGAGTGATTGTTTTCATGATGGGCTGAATCTCCCTATAGTGAATTTTGTGTTTCTCCTTGAGTACAGAAGAAATCTAAATGTTTAGTCTTTCCACTTAGATTAAAAATCTGGTCATAGAGAACAGAAGATGAGATTTCTGAGCAAGGACTCAGGACTCTGTGTATGGTTTGTCTTCCGGCGCTGTCTACAGGCATATCAAGAACAAGAGGGTCATTAGGAGCAGTCAACATGGCTTTAACAAAGGAACTTCATGTCTGATCAACCTGATAGCCTTTTATGAAGATGTAACCAAGTGGATAAATGGTGGTAGTGCAGTGGATGTGGTTTATCTTCATTTCAGTAAAGCATTTGACACTGTCAAATTTGACACCTGGATGATCAGGTGGTGAGGTGGATTGTTGACTGGTTAAATGAAAGAAGAGAGAGAGTTGTGATTAATGGGGCGGGGTCTAGTTGGAGATCTGTGTCAAGCAGAGTCCCTCAGGGGTCAGTACTGGGACTGGTACTGTTCAATATATTCATCAATGATCCTGATGACGGAAGAGAGGGCACTGTCAGCAAGTTTGCTGATGATACTAAACTGGGTTGAGTGGCTGACACACCAGAAGGCTGTGCTGCCCTCCAAAGAGACCTGGACAGGCTGGAGAGTTTGGCAGAGAGAAATCTAATGATATTCAACAAGGACAAGTGTAAAGTCTTGCATCTGGGGAAGAATAACCCCATGTAGCAGTACAGACTGGGGAATGAACTCTTAGAGAGTAGTGTAGGGGAAAGGGACCTGGGGGTCTTGGTGGACAGCAGGATGAGCATGAGCCAGCAATGTGCGCTCATGGCCAAAAAGGGCAATAGCATCCTGGGGTATATTAGAAGGGCTGTGGTTAGTAGGCCAAGAGAGATTCCCCTCTCCTCCACCCTTGTGAGACCACATCAGGAATATTAAGTCCAGTTTTGGGCTCCTCGGTTCAAGAAGGACAGGGAGCTGCTGAAGAGAGTTCAACGCAGGGCAACCAAGCTGATGAAGGGAGTGGAGCATCTCCCTTATGCTGAAACGCTGAGGGAGCTGGGGCTCTTTAGCTTGGAGATGAGGAGACTGAGGGGTGATCTCATTAATGTTTCCAAATATGTAAAGGACAGGTGTCAGGATGATGGAGGCAGGCTTTTGTCAATGATGTCCAATGATAAGACAAGAGGCAATGAGTATAAGCTGGAATACAAGAGGTTAAAAAAAAAAAACAGAAGGAAAACCTTCTTCACTGTGAGGATTATGGAGCACTGGAACAGGCTGTCCAGATGGGTTGTGTAGTCTTCTTCTCTGGAGACATTCCAAACCCACCTGGACAAGTTCGTGTGGTGGTCCTAGGTGAGTTCTAGGTGGTCCTGCTCTGGCAGGGTGTTTGGACTAGATGACTTTCGATGTCCCTTCCAACCCTTAAGATTCTATGATTCTGTGATTTTGTGATTCTATAACTCTTCATGTTTGTGGACAAAACATGCTCCTTGCCACAACAATGTTGTAACCACATGTTGTGATTCAAGCCCAGATGACAATGAAGAGCAACACAGATGCTCATTCACATCCTCTTCATACATCTCCCAGATGATGTGGAGGGGAATTGGAAAATCAAATAAAATCTCATGGATTAAGATAAGAACAAAACCCAAGAAAAAGACAAGTGATGATCACCTACTGACCAATGCTCGAGCAGCAATCTGTTCCTCCCTGCTAACTCCTCCCAGTTTCTATACTGGGCATGATGTGCTATGTAGGGAATAGCCTTTTGGTTAGTTGGGGTCAGCTGTGCTTGCCGTGCTCCCTCCCAGCTTCTTGTGCACACATTGGCCACCTCCTACCCCCCCACCTCTATCCACTCACTCTCATGACACAAAAAAAGCAGACACGGCCTTGATGCTGTGCAAGCAGTGCTCAATAATAACCAAAATATCCCTCTATTGTCAACAGTCTCTTCAGACTAAATCCAAAATATAGCCCTGTAGCAGCTACTAGAAAGGAAATTAACTCTATCCCAGACAAAACCAGGATGATACACAACCATCTGGTGTGAAAGTATTCACTGTCAGTCTTTTGGAGATCAGCCACAGCTTATATGCAAAATTCAGAGGGCAAGGGGCACTTTGATTGAGCTTTATGGGTAGTGTATCCAGTCAGGATAAGGGCTGTATGTGAGTCTATGTTAAACTCTCAGACTTAAGACTGATAAATCTTTTTCAGAAAGATATCTGTACTTGGAAATAAAACGATATAATGTGCACTGTGGAAAGAGGGAGAGAAGTTCATTAGTAGCAGTTGTTATGAGGAGCACGTGAAAAATTTTTGATGCTATTTTCTTCTCCTGGCAAAAGGATTTACTAGTACCTCCCACGACCTCTCCCATTCCCTGTTAGCAGCATTCCGAATGGGCTTAATGTTTATATGGATGGTAATAGTTTATTTCTAGATTCTAAATATGTTACATAAAACATGTGTTCTGATTTTCAGTTGATCATGATGTACCAGAGGGGAGGAAATGCAATTAAAATAAAAACGACACACTAACTGGTATTTCTGAAGGCAGTTTTTAGAATTTAAATTGTGACCTCAGTGTAGACCATAAATATAAAATTCATATGTGCTCTGCTTCCTGCATATAATTACCTATCACAAGGTTCATAGTTTAAATGAAATTCTTTATGAAGCAAGAAATAGTATAATAGTGTTTTCTGGCTTAGTGCCCTACAGGATACATCAAGCGAAGATACTTTTTCTAATTTTAAAGAGAAATAAAAACATGTGGAACATATGCACTTTTGATGCTGTAATCCTATCAGAATATGTTTGCTTTTATTAAATTTTCCTCATTGAATGCTTCCTTTTCTCAGTGCATTCAAGGGGTAACACTATGTTCCACGTGAGTTTAATAGCTTTGTGAACAGTCTGAAGGATCTTTCGGATTCTTTTCTTTCTCTGTGTTTATAAATACTCGAGGTCTGCGTTCTCTGTATCAATAATACTTCCTCTCATCTTGTCATGAAGCCTGAACAAACAGGATTTGGGTAGGTGAATTGTGCGAGGATTGAGTTGCCAGACTGTAGGCAGGGAACATCATTTTGCCCAATGCAGCCTTTGAGCTTATTTAATTGCCCTTTCCCACCACGCAATAGTTTCAAACCATGGCATGTGCACAGGCATAGATTCATCCATCCCAAGAATTACCATATTTCTGACTGTTCATCTCTGGACATCTGTGGTTCCACATCTTTGAAAGTTGTTTCGGGAACCCTTTACCGCTTCACCCCTTGTGCAGAGTCTCAAGGAGCTCCATCGATGGTTAATATGACCCTTGGGATTTAAAAATTACATCTGAACTTCGGGCTTATCTTTCTGTTTCTTCAGATAAATGGGTTAAATTGATCAATGAGATTGTTTATTCACATGCAATATGTCAATCACTTCTGTTCTGAAAACCTTCTCTATGTTGTCATACTTCAAGACTTCTCACTAGCCATCAAATCACTGATGGATAGGTGATATAAATGTCCTTGTTGATCTTGGCCACCAAGGAAGCTCATTTTTTTGTTACATTATTTGCTTTTACTTCCAAGCTTTCAGAACTTCTGTCACCTGAGCACAGGGAAGTACTTTAGTTTTTTCTACAGTCTTCATTCTAAAGTAGGGAACTTGAATTTAAAACATTTACAGGTCATAAGGAGTTTTCCTTTCAAATAATTTTTTCATTCTGTCACAGATTGCTGTTTAAAATTGTGTTCTCACTATGTGTACAAACATATTGGGGAAAAAAAAAACAGGTTGCAAAAAATATTTTCTCTGCATCTTTATCATGAGAGTTGATCTTAAAAAATCTTGAAATGTGTGTGAAGAAAGCGTCAGCTATTTTTAAATAGGAACAGCAATTTGAATAGATGCATGTGAATACATTAAAGGCATCAAAGAATCAGCAAAGTAGTGTGTGGTAAGCAACAAAAACCTAGACATATTAAATATTATTTGCATGCTTGTAATGATTATGACAGTCCATACATATTTCACTTAAAAATCCTTTCAATTACAATAGAACCTTGTTCAATGTAGTCTTATTCATATTATTCTAAAGCTGTGGTGATCTCTTTGTGGTGCATGCTCAAGGATGTCTGCGGTTATTATGTGCACATGACCATGCAAGAAAATGCAGCAGGTAAAGAGAAACATATGAAACGTTTATAGAAATGGCAACCTACAAAGATGGCAGTGACAGATGTTCTTGTTACACTAATCTGATCATGACAGAATGACAACATTAAAAAAAACAGGGAGAAAAATGTTTAAGGAGCACAGAAATGCTAGCAGTTCTACTATCAGTAGAACAAATAAAGTTTAAGATAGGTTTCAAGGCTTGGTTCAGATGACTAAAATACACTTGTCTTATGTCACTGAATGTCACTACTGTTGCAACATATAAAGATCCAGTTAATACAGCCAAAAGAGTCTGAGGCTGCCTTCAGCTCAATCTAAAGTTGACATCAGTGAAGGTCAGCTGTGTATCTCTCCAGACTGGGAAGGGGATACACTAGATATTCATTGCTTATTTTCATTGACAGGAACTTAGAAATCTTTTTTATATATAGATGGCTACATCTGGACACAAACATCTTGGATTCCTCAGTTTTGAGTTGTTTGTTTGGTTCGATTTGTTTTTATTTCCCTGTGGTTGCATTCTCCAGCATCTAAAAATGTACAGTGCTTTGATCAAATTATAAACTCTTCTCTCATGGTTTTAGCATTGTAATACCTTTCTCCTCTGTGCATTCAGTTTTCTGACTCATCCTATAAATTCTCCCTAAGCATGGATAATGTTGAGGGATCTGTTATCTAAACACTTATTTTAAGAATGTGTGTTGATATCTAGTATCCGTAAAAATGTTACTGTTTGTCAAGGAAGTTGAAACTGAGCAATAGATCTAGGTACAGTAAGTGGGAAGGACAAACAGTAAAATGGTGTGATAACAGAAAAATAAAAACTCAAAATGCATTCTCACTTATTTTTCAGCCTGATAACTTGTAAACGTTGGACATTTAGACATAGAAACAGTTTTGAGAATGAAACTTTCCTTTTTCCTATGCAGACTTTGGCAGCACTGTATGCATGTAGAGAGAGGATCTCACCTCATGGGTGATGTTTCCCTACTACACTCCCTACATTTCACAATTTTAGAAGAAAAGTCCTTTTCATTATTTTTTTTAACATACTTTTACCTCTCAGATGTGCTGGTTATTGATAACAGTTGCACAATGGTTTTATCTGTTAAGTTCTTCTAATCTGTCAGCATCTCTCTGTCCATCTGTGTGCATTTCATATATTTTCCGAATTTTCTTCCACTTTTTCAGTAATGTGAACACTGTATTATCGTCATTCAACAAAGATGCATGTGACATAAGAGTGATACAACAATGAATGCATGTGTCCACTTCTGGATCTTGTATCTTTTAGTAACATCAATGAGATGCTTGCTTCTCATTTTACAGAAACAGATGCAGGCGCCGTCTTGTTCTCGCATGACAGTATAATGTGTAACAATTGTTCATGATGTCAGAGCATCATGAACAGATAACTACCCCAAATCAGGGCATCTTCTTGTCAGAACAACAACATCAGACTATAAATTCCTTAATTTTCAGGTTTTTATTAGTAATCTTTATCATATTTGAATGGAAGAGTTGTGTTAATCTCCTGCAATGCCGAATGAAATCATATGGCTTGCTACTTATTGAAGAAGTAAATCTTTCTCTTATCTTTGCTCCTCTGCTTGATAGATTGTTTAGAGAAATAAAGCTGTTCTTTTCACTAAAACTGACTTGCCTGAGTCACAGCTTATTCTTTTGTATATCAGATATGTCTTTTTCTTTTCAAATGTGAGAATGAAAGGAAGGTACTGCTTCTGTTATACTTCTGCTCCAGGGTCCTTTTAAAGTTCTTATTTGGATTAAACACATTTGAAATTAATCAACCCACAAGAGACAGACCAGGTACCCACTGTGTCAGACTGTTACCATTACTTCTCATTTCAGCCCTTCAGATATCTGTATAAACTGCTCTAGCAAGAATTATACTCATCTATATAGCACTGGTTTTTGCTTCTGGCTCACATTTTTGTCCTGGATCTTCCCATCATTTTCAAGTGTTTAAGTGATGCAAAGTTGCTTACATTTGGGTAACTTCTGTCCAGAAGGGACATTAATAAAGACAAACATTCTTCATTCAGCAAATGTAATAACGTCTGGAAGTCTCCACGTGTTGTGGAGTGATCCCAGGCTTTCCAGCCATGGAGGTATCAGTTGAAAAAGCCCTTATCTCCCCCAGGGAGGAAACCTGGGATCCATTTACATGTTCTTTGTAGTTGATAAAAAGATTACAAATGGCCAGTTAATATTTCAAGATTATTCTAAATTACTGATTAGCATGGTAAATTTCAAAACATTAAAACAAATGAAGACATGGTTTTTAAATATATTTCCTTTATTACTGAAAACTTCTAGGGCAGTTAGTTATAAAAGGCCAAAGGTCAACCGATTGGTTCCAATCTGGAAACTTAGACAAGGTAAGTTCTTTAAGGCTTCTGCTTTGGATCAGAAACAATTTGAAAGAGCAACAAGCTTGACTTTTTGGTTTGTTTTGGGGTTTTCTTTAGCCCCTCCCTGGAAATGGATAAATTTCTTGCTTGAAAAAGTGGCAATAATAATAGAGGAAGGCCTCACTCTCTACCATGTGTTAATTTGCATCCATATGTTTTAATTTGTCTCTTCCTGTTTCTTAGAAAAGATATAATAGCAGTGTCATACTGAGATTCAGAATCATTGAGACTTCATTAAAAATATACCAAAGCACGTGTACCAGTATGTGATATAGTTTTGTCATAAATAATGGAAAAATAAAGGACAGCTGTAAAACTTATTTTTTATTATTGTTTCTTTTAATTATAGGTCTAAAACTCTAATGATTACAGAGGAATTTCTGTGTAATTCTATAACATAGATATGAAACAAATAGTTCTTGTTAACCCTGACGGTGAGAAATGAGGAGATTCTTCCAGTACTGAGCATTCATATCCCAAGTTCATACATTAGTAGCTTCCATTTGCATAAGGAATTGAGACTTGACATGCCACTTGTTGTGGTTTTTCAATTTTGAGGTTTTTGTAATTCTGCTAAGCAGTTTAGTGTCTGCTTAGTTCATTAAAATGAGCACTTTAGCTGTGAAATCGGATCAAGAATAAAGACCCTGACCATCCTACTTAGATGTTCATTCAATTAAGTATTATTCTATCCTCTCTACAGCAATTGCTGACCCTTTCACCTCCTTTATTCTGTTTCCTCTCCAGTCTTTCAGGACAATATTCTGGCTGACAGGGAAATAACACATCATGTTACTGAAGCTCCGCTCTCTAGCTGTTGACCCTGTTGGCAAAGTAATATTGTCTGTCTCCACTCTAAATCTAAATTATTTCTAACTAATTGCTCCTTTTATATCTTCTCTTCATCTCACTGGTAATGCTCTATTTGAGTGTATTGATCACCTTTTCTCAACTGTAGGGTGGAGGGCATGCCACAGGCACTAACTTACTTAACCCTCAGCAACAAGAGCACTTAACGCAGCAAGGAGACAGGTTCTTCTTCCCCTCTACTCTGCCTCTCCAAATGCAAACTGAAATGCAGTGATACAGCATCTTTGTCCTGATTCTATACATATCTCCTGTGCAGCTTTCAAAGGAGTTTATTATTATTACAGTCCTTGTTGTCAGAGCCCCATCTTCTATCTCTTGAAGTGCCTCCCACAGTCACTGCTTACTCCAGGGCCCCTTCTTGTTAGTTTTTACATTAATGACATTCCCAGCGTACCTGAAATTTGAAATATTTATGTTTGCAGATGACAATGTTCTTCTGTTTGCTGCTAATGTCTCCTCTCCTTTAAAAAGACATATGTGATCAAGTGGCTAATATGCAGTACCTCTTTCCTTTCTGTCCTTCTCTTGACAGAAATGTGATTATACTCTTCCTGCTCACAAATTAGTTACCCTTTCATGCTGCACAAACCTCACAGTTCTAGAAAAGTAGGTATCTGCTTTCTAAACAAGTCACAAGTGTTTTGCATGTACAGAGGTGCTCTCTTCAGGTCAGGGATGAGGACTGTTGGCTCAACAGTACAGGAGACCTGTGCTGCTTTGGCTTTTTGGCACATTTGGCTTTTCAGAATGGGTATAAATATGTAAGTGTATATGCACACAAATGAAAATCTTTTAAGTGTACCTATGTATACACACAGTCTTCCTCCCGCTAGACTGCACTAAAGCATGCAGCCCTTTTCAAGGGTATTGCATTCATTTTTTGGGGGGAGGAGAGAGAGAAGTCAAAGCTTCTTGTCAAATATTATGACTACTTCAAAGGAATAGAGTCCTAATGTATTTAAAATATGAAGTACATTTGGATAAGCCATGTAAATTAATGTTAACTTGGGGAATACTATGACTAGAGAGCTAAAGAGGGTGGAGATTGTAGAGGGAAAAGAATTAGAGGGGGAAAAGGAAATCAGATATTTTTTAGCTAGAAAGAAAGAAGGGAACTTTAAGCACTTGAATATGTATTTTTCCTGTGAAAATAAAAAGACAAGCAGACAAATTGATGGACAAAATTGTGTCTGTTAAAAATGAAAGCGAGTATAGGATAGCCCAGGGGAACGATAACTCATCTATGAGTCACTACTTCAAATGAAACCTGGTCAATAAGAAACCTTCCTAGCAGTCACTGGAAGACTGCACAGAGATCTGAGTGGAAGGTAACACAGTGCCAGGATTTCCAAAGTTCATTTGATAGATGCTTCTGTGTAGCTGCAAGGGGGCATACGTCTTATGTCTATGTGACACAACAGTCATAAGGTGAATAGAATCAAAAGGATGAAACCAAGAAGTTTGTCTGTGATGCTGAGAGAAGGTTCCTTTTGTTGGTTTGAAAATAAAATAGCCCTGAAGAATGTGAAATGGGCAAGAGTAAGAGGTCTTACAACACCTTCTACTTTGTTATTTCCCAACTCATGGACTTTTTGGATAGATGAGAAAAGGCACAGTGAAGTGTTAGCCTTATCTCAATGCTAGCTTTTTATTCTCTGTGATACTGTTTCAGTAAAGTGTCTCAAGACTGTACATAAAAGGTCTTTGACCATGCAGTCTGGAAAGAGCTCATCAAGCAATATGGAAGTTCTATCTGGAAGACTGCAGTGATGTCCACAGATGCCCAAGTTCTCTTAAAACAGCAGCAGCTGTCTCACCACATGAGTGCAGCAGACCCTCAGTGAATTCATCCTTCAGCCTGGATGGAACACTCCATTAATGTGTAGACTGCTCACATTTCTCTTCAGATATGCTCAGAGCAAAAGCTGAGGATACAATATTAACTCCAGACTCGGAATTTCAGCGCTCAAGCTGACAAGAAATGAAACATATGAATGAAATGAAACAGTAGTAGAGAGGGGACGGATGACCCATCCTTAGAGCAGTATGAAATAAAGAGCTGATGTGGCCAGTCTTTCTAGAGAATAGCTTCACCTGCAGAGGCATCTGTGCTCTTCCCACAGAACCTTTTCTTGGATGATGTGTTCCTCTGCCTCTGAAATCCTCTTGTGTGTGCCAGTTACTATGTAAGGAAAACTACTAATTGGCTGATAGAAAAATCAGACTCAAGTGCCCAGTGTAGGTAAATAACATCATCTTTATGGTAGCAAATTGTTTTAATAAGAAAGATAGACTGCATAACTAAATATATCTAGTCTACTGTATGCCAGGTGACACATACATCTCTGACTGCTGAGACTTTTGCTGTTCTTTTTAGCTCATCAATACTTTTGGATCAAAATAACCATGAAATAAAATACAATGCAATACAATACTACACAATTCCGCCTGCAGCTCACTAAGAAGATTGAGCTCTATCCAGTTCATCACAGATCTGACCGTAGAGATCAATTGAATGCACTTGTAATGAGAAAGTAGGATTTTTGAACTCATCATAATTTACATGGAGCAGACAAACTGCTGCAGTTTAATCCATACTTCTTTTGGCCAGTGGTTGCTGATGGGAATTATCTCTCCGACTACCCATGGCTTTTATCTTGGAGAAACTGGTGCATCCCTAAATAGTCAAAGAGTGATGTAATAGCTAAGCAATGTGAAAGCTAAGGATCAGACAGATCTCTCAGAGTAGTTTGATCCTTGGCTTTTTTACTCAGGAGGGTCGGTGTACTCAAAATCATTTTAATATTTTACTTTCAATTGATTAAATTATAGAAAGCCTCCTAGATATGGAAAAATTACAGACATTAGGTTTCCATCAAGCTGAAAGAATTCCCGTATTCACCTGTATCTCAGAGGGATTGTTCATATCTAAATATAGAATGATTCTAATGTAACTGTGAACATGTGCTATTTTGATGTTCATAAGGCAGACTTTCCAAGCACGACATCTTTGCAAATGTCATGATTTAGGATTACTATAATTTATAAAGAGGAAGAAAGAATTAAGGAAGAAAGAATAAAAAGAAATATCCAATCATTCCCAGACCTTTGAAACACTTGCAACCAAAAATATGGAAAAAAGTGCATTTCAGTAACAAAGATTCCAAACATTGGCTGAAAAACAAAGGCTTATCTAAAAATGGTTCATTCTTATATATAGTGTGTACTGTAAGACCCTATCCTTCTACACAGCCTTTGAAATTATATTATCCTTTGTCCATAAAAAGTGACACCTTATACAAGAAAAGCTGACTTGGCCAGTTTTGTGTAAGAGCATGTAAGAAGCACTTGCTCAATACATGTCTAGCTACACAGAAATCTAATGAATTACATCTCAGAAATTCGTTTTTTCCGCTGAAACTTGAAAGGGCCTACAGAGGAATAGCTCAGATGTACCTACAGATGCTACCATATAAAGTTGGATGAGACGAATTATATGCTCCATATAGAACTTCATGTTACTAATTCATTTGTGTTTCCACAAAAGAGGCAGAGACATTCAAGTGCTAGGCAGAATTAGGGGTAACTTTTAAAGCCTAAACAGTATCCATTTGTAGGTATGAAAATTTTGACTACAATTTAAGTCACATTGCAGTTTTGAACTTTGGACTACTGGCATCTTATCCAAAAAACACCGTTATATTTTTCATCTCTGAAACAACAGCTGGAGATTAGGTAGCTCTTCCTCTCTTTTCCTAATCTGTTGAAAAAGTATTCTTTTCAACTGTTAAACAGTGATTGAATTTGAGAAAACATCTTAGTAGTAGATGTGGGGTATACTGCTTTTTAATCACTTCAGGACAGGCAATATTTACCTGCATCCTCTGTGGAAGAATATATTAAATAATTGCTGGGCTACCTGCTGTACCTTATCATAATTGTAATTCTTTTTGTCCTAAATGTTTGCTTTGAACTAGTTTCAGCCTCTCCTACAAAGAAGGTTTTTAATCTTTGTTCTCACCCATACATATTTACCTGAGGCTGTCAAAGAGTAAGCACATTGGTTTATTAACTGCTCTGCTAATCCAATCAGGCTGATAAATGTAGTCTTCAAAAAGAAATAATAAATCAGAAAGCATTTTGGATAAAATATGACTTTGTCCTGTTCAATCAAGTAGGTTTGAAATCATTATATTTGAATATATACACCGTTTCTGATACAAGAAGCAATGTTTAAAATGAGGGTCGGTGAAGCTTTCAAAGAGCTTACAAGAAACAGGAGATGAAAGCAGCATAAGCTTAGGTCCAATATTACTGGGGTTACACTTTGGTATAATAAATCAAAAGACAATTTCCCCAAGGAAGAGGGGCAACATGTACATCTGGATTGGATAGGCATCTGCTGTATGGGAGAAAAGGATGAAGATACACTCTAGAAATGGTAGTAAATTAGATAGCATTGCATTCCTAGAATGCTAAAAGTCCATTCCAGCTCAGGTGTTACCTTATTTTCTCAAATAACTGCAACACTGGAATAATGGCCATGGTTCTCAGTTTTACCTCCTAAGTGTAGAATTTTTATATATACATGTAATTCTCAACCTATTGTCTTTTTAATGCTAGATTCATAATCATATAATCACAGAATGGTGGGTGTTGGATGGGACCTCTAGAGATCATCTAGTCCAACTCCCCTGCTAAAGCAAGACCGTTTATGTCAGGTCATACAGGAATGTGTCCAGGCAGGTTTTGAAAGCCTCCAGAGAATAATAAATCCTCCTAACCCTTTACTAGCCTTGCTTTGTCTTTATGCCTCCCGCTTTAGAACAACTACCTCTGCACTAGAGATTTGCTGAAGCTAACACAGTTCACCCAAGCAGGAACACTGTGTTGGGTATGATCCTGGCTTTTGGATGGCCTCCAACAAGCTTGGAACATGAGAGCAAACAGAAGTCTATCATGCTGTTGCCAACTTTGTACAGTAAAATAATAAGAAAAGGGGAACCAAGATAAAGGAAAAAAGAGCAACATGGAAGAGAAATGGAGAAGATACCTGGAGAATCTTGCTTTACCCAGCATAGATAGCTGTCTGGAGACCGTAAAGGTTCATCTACTAGTTGAAACTGTGGGCTGGAAAGGAAAAGTCTGAGGAAAACAGTGGGCACTTTTTGAGTAAATACAGTGTTAGATTTTAATCTGTAGACCTGGAAGCATTTAAAATTTCAGGATGGCTGAACTTTTTAAAAAAATAATACTTGTTTCTCCTTTGTAAGATACAATTTTGATAGGCTGGGACACAGCATGAGTTTGTATTTTCCCTATTACTTTCCCACAGAAAAAAATCATATGCAGCTCCAATTACAAAACACACAGTCAGGTTTTTCTGAGGAGTGACATTTCAGGAAGCTTGTATTCACAACTTCAAGCAGTGTTAGTCTAACGTGAAACATACTGTTGCCAAGACAAAAAAAAAGAGGCAGATCTGGTCATGAGAAGATGAAGGCCACAGTGGCACCTAATTAGCTTAGCAAAAGAAAAACCACAAATTTACGGTGAGAGCCTGGCAATAAATATACCAAATATTGCAGTCTAGTCTAACATGGGTTAATTCTTGTACCTTTATAGCCTTGCAAAACACATTTAGGGATGTACCCTTGAGTTGTTTCAAATTATTTCCTCATTGTGTCTCTGTGAGAAATGCACACATATAAATTGTTTATGAAAGCTCATCTCTGACACCATTTATCCACTTTCCTTGAGATATCTGATTTGCCAAAACCGAAACCTTCCTTTATGGTATATGAGACGCTTCCTGACAAAATCCCCATTTAAGGGCTAGAGACGGGGCATCTCTTGGGAACTGGTAATGAGATACAGAGCAGAGTTCTGCAAAAGTGTAAAACAAAAGTATAAACCATGTGAATCACACCTAGTTTCATGCCTTGCTGGAAAGAAATATTTCATGTTTCTGTGCAGAAATCAGACTCAGATTGTCATATGGCCTGGTTTGGATACGAAATCAGATGAAAACTTGAGTTTTAGCAGTATTTCCATTTCAAAATGTCCTTGTACAAATCTCAGATTGTAACTGAAGAGATATCCTATCAATGTATTAAGGAGTGTACACTGAGTTGCTGCAGAGCAGAGAATGTATAATTAGGTGTATAGGTTCTAATTTAATTTGCAAGTGTA
The DNA here is from genome assembly GCF_028858725.1 of Colius striatus. NCBI lineage: Eukaryota > Metazoa > Chordata > Aves > Coliiformes > Coliidae > Colius > Colius striatus. The sequence continues at coordinate 69,849,599 of NC_084759.1, forward strand.
AGTACTAACCACTAACACTTTTGCAGCAGTGGGTTGAGCCACATCTCAGGACCTTGTAGAAAAATTGTATGGTAAGAACAAATTACCTCAGGTTAATGATGAACTGTGTATAAATTTATTTCCTTTCTATTAATTTGAAAAGAGTTGCCTGTCACACTGGAACAGGCTGCCCAGGTGAGTTGTTGAGTCTCCTTCTCTAGGAACATTCAAAACCCACCTGGATGAGTTTCTGTGTGACCTACTCTAGATGGTCCTGCTCTGGCAGGGGGTTTAGACTAGATGATGTTTCCAGGTCCCTTCTAACCCTTAAGATTCTGTGCGATTCAGCTCTGGGTGAATTTCACACTCTGAATTGGGCACAGGGGATCCTGTGGGAGAGTGACCTGGAAGTGACATTTGAGGATCCATTAGAAGTGTACTGGTTTTAGCTGGGATAGAGTTAATTTTCTTCATAGTAGCTTGTATGGTTCTACGTTTCAGATTTGTGAACAAAACAGTGTTGATAACACAGGGATATTCTAGTTTTGGCTGAGCAGTGCTTGCACATTGTCATTGCCTTTTCTGCTTCTCACATTGACCTGCTGGTAAGGAGGCTCAAGGTGCAAAAAAATTTGAGATACAGCTGGGACAGCTGACTCTGGCTGACTCAAAGGATATCCTATATCATATCACATCATACTTATCAATAAAAGATAAAATAAAAGGGGAAGAAGGAGGAAGCGAGGGTGTTCGAAACGATGGTGTTTGTCTTCCATTAGGTATGATGAAGCCCTGCTTTTGGAAATGGCTAAGTATTTTCCTGCCAATAGAAAGTGGTGAACTAAGTCCTTGTTTTGCTTGAGTAAGCAGCTTTTGCTTTACTTAAAATGTCTGTATCCAAGAGATTTTGCACTTTTTCAGTTCACTCCCTTATCTCATGATGGGGTGAGTAATGAGCAAGTGGCTTGGTGATGCTTAGCTGCTTACTGGGGTCAAACTACAAGTACACAAGGGCTGTAGGCTTCAGGATATATGGAATGGAGAGTGGACTTCTCTAGAGCAGACCTACAGTCCTTTCCTAGTTTAGTGATTTGGCATTTACTGTGTTTTGGGGTTCAGACCTTAGTTCACATCGAGCCCAGATATATCAGTTGAGGTTGCTGGAAGTGTCAGTGAACCCTGAAACTGAAATGACTTTTTTTCACCTTGTTCCACAGAGTAATCATTATTGCTATATGGGTTGTTTTTCACAAGCTTGATGGGCACTGTCACCAGAAGTGACTCAGGTGCTCTTCTTCTGTGTCTGAAAGGCCCTGAGAAACTTGTGCTTTCTTAGGAAAGACGTTCATGGATGTTCCTCAACTGTTGCCTCAAAGCTACTTCTCGTCAATGTTGTATAGGACACATAATATGTTTTGTGTGGCTTCCTGTAATAGGATATTACAAATGGAAGTCAGATTTGCTTTCTCAGTTTCACGTCCGCAGTTTAGAAGATTCTGGTTACATTCCAATAACTCCAGTTCACCTCCTTTTTGTCAGTTTTCATATCTTGGACTCAATTATCTTAACGGGTTTTTCCAACTATAATGATCCTATAATTCTAAAATTTAATTCAATTTCTATAGAAAAGAAAAAGAGAAGTTTTGGGTTTAGGGAAAAGCAAACAAATTGAGAATACAAGTCTTGGATGGATGCAACAAAGCAGACCCAGATAATGCAATGTACCTAGACACATGACTAGAAAAAATGAAACCTTGCAGTTGGCTTGTAGTCAGACACCTGCTCTGAAATCCATGACTTAATGGACCATAGTTCATTAACCTACTCAAACTATTTTCTAATTATTTTCACATTATTATTATTCAAAAACTTGGCCAAATCCCAAGAAAAAAGGATCATCCTCAAAAAATGTCTTTGAAAAAGAGGAAAAGAAAGAAAAGAGGAACTTGGGGTAAACCCAAATTATGTTATAATACCGATGGTAAAATCCCCAAACTTGGACATGTCTACTTTAATTACGAGATTCATCCGGAATGTGTAGTTAATTGGGAAATACTCTCTGTGGCCAGAGAAAATAAGTTTTTCATTTCATGTTGTTCTTCAAGTATCTTAAGATAATTGAGAGAAGTTTTGGTAACCAAAACAAACAGTACAGGCTTTTCCTTGCCTTATACTAGGAAATAATATATCTCCAACAGGCACTCACATCTTTCGTATTTTTGGTGTAAGGTACGATAGATCTAACAGTTATTTTTAGACCACAATTTCTCAAGAATACCAATTCCCTCAATTCCTTCCTCTCTTTCCCCAGTGGAACAGACTCATTAAATTCCATACAAACTCTGAGATGTAAATAGAATTTCTACAGAGAAAAAAAAAAACTTAGATCAGCAGAGCCATATCACTGTCTTTCAGCATTTCAAATGAAATGTTGGAGATATCTAGAACCTCACCCTAAGGTAGTTTTGCTTAGATTTTGCTCTAGAGCAAATAATTCACTTATTTACTAGGTTTTTGGTATACAGGGCATCTTACCCAGCTCAAGGTAATTTGACATGAGGAGGTAAGAATCTTGTTGTCTGTAGTCTTCACCACCTGTCAAAACTTCAAAGGTCTGAAGCTTTGACAAAGTCTCTGGAATGGTCTTATGTGTTCATTGTAGTCCAACTACACTGTACATGTACTGCCAGCACTGAACCCAGTAAAAAGTATAAGAGAAGGGATCATGTATTTCAAAAACACCACAAAAGAGAGGGCTACCTGTCCTTTATTCATTGGCCCAACATTTTAAACCTCAGCAAGAATTCAGGAGACTTGAGCTCCTTTCCTTCTGCTGAAGGTAGACAATTATATAGAAAAAAGGAAAAATCACAAAATAAGGAAGGTAAGAGCAAGGCTGCCTCTGTAACAGAGATGGCACAGAAATTGAATCCATAGAACTCTGCCTTATTCTGTGGAACAGCTATGAATTTTACGTTATCCAGCAATGAGATAAAATCAGTATACCCAGGGCGTAGGGCTCAGACTCATTCATTTCAGTGAGTGTCCCAAACACTAGGAGGCAAATCTCTTCTCTTGGATCTGCTCTTGACTCCACAGCTTTTTCTCTGCATGCTATATACCATTTAGATTGAAGGGGAAGGATGAGAGGAAGGCTAGGTGGTCTACAACTGTGGAACTAACGCACTTTCCAATGAAGAGAGAAAAAGGAGTTTGGAGCACCCCCTCCACGCAAAAGTAGAAGTGAAATTCATGTTTCCTGCTTTCTGCTCTGTGGTTGTAAAAGTCACACATTTTCAGTAGTGCTCAGTGTCTCCAGACTAGTAAGATGCTTGGTTTCTGGACAGAATTTATCCTCCTGGACCCTGAGGTAGTAGGAGCACTACCACCAGGGAGCTGGTAGAGTCACCGTCCCTGCAGGTGTTTAACAGACAGCTGGATGTTGCACTTAGGGAAATGGTCTAGGGGTTGATAGAGCCGGGACAAAGGCTGGACTCGATGATCAATATGATCAATAAAGGTCTCTTCCAGCTGAAACACTTCTTTGATTGTATGATTCTGCCAAGTTTATTGTAATACATAGGTGTAATTGTGTCCTCTTTAATTAAACTCAAGAGACATAAATCTCTTCATTTAGTACCTGCTTCTTTTTTATTTTATGGCAGCTTTAAGGGTACTGAAAGACTAACTTTCTTTTGTTACTTTCCAGAAAAAATGTGTTCAGCTACTAGTGAAACTAATCACATTTCTGGAATCTCCAGCTTTGAGAAGGGAGGATTTTTGAGACTTGTTCAGTCTCAAAATCTAGATAGCATTTATGTATTCTTATTCTAACCTAAGCTTGTCCTTATGTAATGTTGATCTTTATCTTATAAGGTTTTATTCTGTCTTTATTTTTGTTTTTCTTTTTTTTTTTTCACATTCGGATAATCTATCAGAGAGCAAAACCCTGGCCAATCAGATTTTGTACAGTAATTTTAGACTTTTCAATAAAGAGTTGTAGTGTTTAGAAGGGAAGGACTTAGCCACTGGGTTAAGTGTGTCGTTACTTCTAGAGTATAGTTTATTTGAGGTAAGCCAATTGGAAATTATTAAAGCAATATTTTATTTAATTTAGTAGAGGAGTAATATGACAGAAGATAATATGGAGATTATTAACTGAAAATCATTCACATAATGTATGAGAAATCAGTGGAATAATCTAAAAAATCCACAAAACTTATCTTACAACATATCTAGAAAGAGAAAAAGAAATCTTACTGTCAAAGAGCATTAAGTATTACCTATTTGTGTCTTTTACTAGGGCTTTTTGTCTCAACAGGACTGGAGTAATTTTAAGGTCTGGAAAAGGACAAAAGAAGCCCCAAGAAAAATGCTCTGAGCTATCAACAAAATAAACTAGGAGGCACAATATGTCTGCAGAGGCATCATGCAACATTATGCATCTGCCCTGATTTTGGATGCAGTTTTTTGTGCACAGTTGTTTACCCATACAACATCATAGCTCAAACATTAATCATGTTGGTTCTTTGCTCTTCCCTGGTGTAGCCAGGTACATTGGTTCACAATGGAGAAGGAGAAAGTCCCAAAGGCTCACAGGAGAACAGAAACAAACCTTATGTAGGATATGTAGGTAATTAAAACAACACAGAACAACATCTTTGCCTTTGCAGTACAGTGCAATTTATTAATAAAACCAAAGATGTCTCTTGAGACCTATAGGAAAAAGAAAGAAGTTGGTCTCTGAAATGGACCTAAGTCTGACAAACTTCATCTAATCTTTACAAAGCCACTAAGAGTAAACTATGAGCAAATGACTGGATAGTGTAGTTCAACGACATCTTCATGTTACTTAACTTCTTGTCAAAACACTAGTCTCTTGGGAAAATACATGAAACAAATCAATGGAAGAAAAAAGTCAGTGGAACAGGAAAAAGGGATTGGTTGTTGAATATAGTCAGTGTCAATTGGAATTGAATCTGGCCAAGGATGTAATGGAGAACAAGAAAGGCTTCTTCAAATACATCTGCAGCAAAAAGAAGTTTAGGAAGAATGAGAGCCCACTGATGAGCAAAAAGGGTGCCCTGGTGGCAGAGAATACAGAGAAGGTGGAGCTACTGAATGCCTTCTTTGCTTCAGTGTGTGTTCCTAAGGCCAGACCTTAGGAAGCTCAGTCCCTGGAGGATAGAGAGAAAGTCTGGAGAATGGAAGATCTTCCCTTGGTGGATGAGGATTGAGTTAGCATCCTGTTAGGCAAGCTGGACACTCACAAATCCATGGGAGGCATAAATACAAATTATAGACTTCTGTGATGTTAACGGTTAATTTAAATATAAATTAAGAATTTGACCAGAGAAGTCCTACTCTTGGTGAAGTGAGATAGGGAGAATGAATTCCTTAGGATTTAACATGATCAGAAGTGAGATAGTTTAACAGAGAAAAAAAATTTCATAGAGTTTAACATAGTCACTAGAAAAGAAGTGAAAGTTTTGGGTTGGACATAGGTGAATATAAGCCTTCTATGACACAAAATTAACAATCCTGCAAACATTTATGATACGTATTTCTGCAAACTGAGTATTAAGTACTACTGAAACATTATTAGGTATTAAATAATATTTAGAGCACTGTTTAAACATCAAGAAATTGATTTGAGGAAAAGCATGGATCAGAGTCACTACACAACTGGAAAATTGAATTTATCTTCTGCATTGAGTTTTACTGAAGAGAACATTAAAACAAGCTCTTGATGATTACACCAGCATCTGTTACTGAACAGTGTATTTGGCATTTTTCACTTCCTTTAACAACTGATGGAGCATGTTTGAACTGAGATCTGTCTTTTTAAGTAATAACAAAGGATAGGAAGCTTTTCCCATCTTAGCTTGATAAAGAAGATGCAGCTGTTTCTTCTAGGTATAGAGCCTGAAACCATTGTGTTCTGCGGTTTGTTTTGTTTTGTTTTGTTTTGTTCTGTCTTTTTGTTGCTATTATTTTGTGGATTTGTTTCTTTTACTGCTTCTTTGGAAACCCACACCTTAGTATCACAGGAATGAAATGAGCCTCATTCATTTTAAGCACTCATTGGGCACTCATATTTCACTAATGTTGCTCAAGTTTACATGAAAACCTATAAGCAGAACCTCCTGAAGTGAATGCATGAACCAAAAATCTAGGAAACTATGGTTCTGCAGTAGTTTGTACAGGTAAGTTTTAGTCTCTAAATTGTTTAGAATACCTTTTGGCAAGGATTGCAATAATCAGAAATAGTGTAAATACTCAAGACATGATTCCATGCTGTAGCCCACAAAAAAACCAACTACTTTAACTGTTATAGCAATTAATTTTCCTTTCTTGGTGCTTCCCGGACAGATTTGTTAATAATATGAACATGTTCCAAAGTTTCTCTCTAGTTTTATAGGCAGTTTGGGAAACGGATGACAGATGTGTAATACAGCTGAAAGAGTCTAAGGTTTATGTTTTTGGATGAGTGATAGATGATACCTATCTGATTAAATTCTTTTTACATGTTGGATGTGAAAAATCTTGATTTATTCCACAGATGTACACAGCAATAGATACTTGCTTGCCACTGTTATAAATCAAAGATATAAAATATATAATTATGCTTATGAGTTGTAAGAGAAGTTACAATGAAGGGGAATTTGTTCAAAGAAAGTGGATCTTGAGGACACTGCATGTCACTAGATCAATAAACAATATTTTTTAAACAACTCTACTGCCAAAAAGACTGTCACAGAATTTCAGCTTCACCAAGCTCTTGCTGGAAGTGTAGACAAAAGGATGAGGTGGAAGAGAGTAAATTTTGAAGCATCAGCTTGGCTAACTGGGAAAGATAATGTTACTGAAGTGTGCCTACATTAATTACAATTTAATCAAGATGTCATTTGTCCTTAATTACATAAAGATACCTATAAAAATACTTATGCTATGTCCACTGCAAGTTTATTACTTTTTAATGTGAAATCAGTTGGCAGTCACATCCAGTTAAAGGATAAAAAGATGCAAGATGGAAAGTCTTATTGAGAATATTAAGGTGTGTAGATCTGCACTTTTACATTTTTTACCATCCAAATCGCAGTGGAATGCAAGTCTTTGATGCCTGTTAGATCCACTTTTTATGAGACAGAATTTTTAATATTAGAAGTTGGATAGCACTACAGCAACTTCTGAATCCCAGTTGGTCAAGGAAAAAAAAAGGAGAAAATAAGAAAAGAAGATAAAGAAGAAGAAGAAGAAAAAAACCTGAAGAATTTAGTAATGAAACTAATTGATGCATATATTATACTCTCTTCTCAGCTAGAGGTGTGTGAACCCATTCTGGAATCTTTATATGCTTTGGAAAAACAAGTTTGGCCTTAGTGAATATTCACAGATGAATGTTTTCTTTATATGAAACTAGTAATTGTAATTGGTTGGTGTATGTTTCTATGCCATTTTGACATATCTTAAAAATCAAGTTATGGGCATGAAATCTTTTTTTGCATGTTACCTCCAGATTGCAATAGATTCCATTTTGGGACATTCTTTATTTCCTTTATTTAGTACTGTATCAAAATTGGGAGTAAACTTGACCAACATGTGAGTCAGGAAACCAACAAGCAGGGGGTTCAGTAGTTAAATCCTGTTATCTAAACATAGACATTCATGCCATTTGGGATTCTCTGGACAATCAAAGACATTGGTGTCTGTGAAGTACATACATGATCTGTAGGAAAACCCAGGGACATTTCTGGGCAGCTGGAAGTCAAAGTTGACACCCTATGGTATATCTTGCTAGGCAGATGAATCGCATATCATGAACAGAATTCAAACTTTAGATTCAGCAGCCTAAATTTAGGTTTCCATAATGTATGCATCACCTGTGAGTTAGATGTCTATTCTCCTAATGGAGTCAATGAAGATTTAATCTGTCCTGAGGGCTATTCAGAGCAGTTAGAAATAGTCAGTTATTCAATTTATTCAAACACACTCATAGAATCACAGAATGGCAGGGGTTATAAGGGACCTTTAGAGATCATCCTGTCCAACCTCCCTGCTAAAGCAGGTCCACCTAGATCAGGTCACACAGGAACACGTCCAGGTGGGTTTTGAAAGTCTCAGATGTCTGATATTTTTTGTAATGTCTCATGTCTTTTTGACAAGCTTCCAGATATTGGTTCAGAAAGGCAAGATGTCTCAGAGGTTCTACAATATGTCAAAAGGACCTGTAGTAGATTACCCAGGACATTGTAGCATGTCAAATGACGTTACACCACGTGTGGATGATCAAGTCCTCACATTTGACCTACAGAATAGCTGTCTTGACCCCACTTGTTGTAGTGTTTGATCTCTATTGACTATATGGATGTTTAGACACTTGGCTCTCATTTTGACACTCTTATTTCAATGTTGAATCTTAACTGGGTCTCATCGCACATGAGTTTTAAAACCATCACAGAACTATGATGTCCATGGCAGGGTTAGCTGACAATTGAATAGAGTGCATTTATATTGCACAGTGCTATAGTCCAAGTTGTTTACATGGGAGTGAATTCCAAACAGACACTAAATAACAGATGTAACATGCCCATTTTCTCTACTAACATGTCCTGAGATCTCAGCTGAATGGGCTTTTTGCCTGGAGCACAACACAGCATTTACTGCAGGTATATGGTTTCGATCTGGAATTAATTTGCATCCATGTAGCCTGAAGTCTAGTCAGACGAAGCTTGTGTTTTCCAGCAAAAGGTATGTGCATCCTTGGAACAGCTATATCTGTAGCTTTCCTCTTTGGGGTTTTACCAACAAAGATGAACAGAGTAACCAAACAACCTTCTTCTGACAAAATATTGTTTACTCTGCACGATAGCAATGAAGCTTTGCAAAACAGAGGGACTGGAAAATAGTCACTATTCTACTTTATTTCAAGATTTGCTACCTCCTGTTGAAAAGCTGAAAATATCCAACTTTCTCACTAGTCAGGCATCTGTGCCTGCCTGACAAGTTCCTGGATTAAAATTTCTCAGTTGCTAGAAAGAACTAATTTTTATCCTGCCCGAATTCTTTATTTTCAGCTCCTGCATTTTTGGGCTGTTTCAATAGGGTCACCCAATCTCTCCCTGAGGGAAGGGCTCTACTCCCTCAAATAGGACCTCATCTTGATGTCATTTTGCGTTCTGCTGCTGCTCTATCTGCTGCCCAGTGATGTAGACATTTTGAATGACAACCATAGACTCCACTGCTACCACAACTGCTCACGTAGGTAGACTTGCTTAAACTCTGCAGAGCAGAAGATATAGACTGTAACTTCCTTCAGCAATTCTCTTTTTTGTTAGTCCTCAACACAGTGATCCTGACTGAAAATTGTAAGCGTTAACAAAGTTACTAGTAATAGTACTGTTAAAATTACTACTGCTGCTTCTTACAAATGTTATTAGCTCACTTTACAAAGTGAAACTAGCTAAAAAGTTTTCAGTTGCAACAAAATCAGCTTTAGAATGATAGATGTTTTAGATAAACCCCATGATTTTTTAAATAAAATAAATTTTTGAAATGTGCTCCCTATTAGTGAGAAATGTTGGGTTTTTTCTCTTTTTAAAACATGCAAACTGATTTTTTTTTTAATCAAATATACCATTGTCACTGCAGGAAGCAAGAGTTATTATTCTCATCCATAGTCAACAAATCAGCTTCAGCATTATCATGGTGAACTGTATATACTTCCATGGGTGATAATGAAACATTTGCCTTAGTACACTGAAACTCATTGTATCTGCATGCTGACTTGTAATTACTGAGCCAAATGCTAAAATATCTAAATAAACTCACACAGAACAAAATGACTATTAGAGGTAAACTTGCATACAAATGTTCGTCTTCATTAATGCCGAGGTAAAAATAGGCATCATGCCAGCTTGGTGTATGGATATTAAGGTCAGATCATAATCCTTTCCAATAATAAGTACAGGTACTTTAATTAATTGTAAAGTTACAATGGGATTCCTACGATGTTGCATATCATATTTTCATGAATACCAAATTCATTCTTGTTGGTTTATCAAAATAATAGCTGCATTAATAAGGACTGGTGATTTGTTTCAAAGTGATCCTGTCAGCTAACACATGGAAAATTCTCATTCATTCCTTCTCTCTTCATTGTATTAACATTATTCATGCTGAACCCTGCTGGCATGCACATGACAGAGTATGGAATTTGAGAATACTTTGGCATTGAGCAGCACCCAATTATGGGAAATTATTAACATTAACAGAAATGGCTCTGATCCTTGCTTTTTCAGCAAAGAATAGGTTGCCTCAGTTCTAGCCACATGATCGCTCTTTTAGGGCCCCCCCCCCCCCCCCCCCCAATTCTCTTTGTTGATTAAAACCAAAGCACAAATGGGTGAATTTTTTTTCTCCTCTATCCCCACCCTGCCCCAGTATCTTGATAGTTGACTAAATTAACACTGCCCTCTGATCACCAAAGGAATGGTCTTTGTGGGACCAAAACATGGGTGATCAAACGAAGCGTCCGCCTGGTTTGACAGGTATGGAGTTGAGTTGCACATGTGCCTCTCCTGTGCCTGACATCAGCAGCAGGAGGGGTGGAGCAGTCCGGGGAGTTAGTGCATTTATGGTTGTTACCAGGGAAACAAGAAAAATTGCAGACATTCTGTATTACATATAATATGATCTGAACCTGGCTGTATCACAGCAACATTTGGCTAATATAGAAACATACTGTGCAATATTAGCAAAATAGTCCAATATTTTTATGGCTGTAGCAAGGATCTCTCACATAAAGCATTAGTCATTAGAACTTAATTTAAACCTAAAAGTGAGAAGAAATGGAAATCCCATGTTCGGCTATCTCCTTAGAAAAAAAAAAAAATGGTCCTACCACTGAATTTTCACTGGAACTTCATCTTCCCAGATTTCAATGGCCAGCAATACAGAGGATGCTTAGCTCTCTGGGAATTTCCACCTTCTTCTCTCTCTGAAGGAATTCTAAATTTCTACTTGGCATTACATAATTATCACAAATTTCTTTCAAATTCAAACCCTTCTCTTCCCTCTGACACAGTGAAGAAACACAAATAGCTGGTAAAAAAACCATGCCACTCCAAAATCAAAACAAAACTCAAACCCCAACATAGATTCATAAAATCATTTCAGTTGGAAAAGACCTTTAAGATTGAGGCCAATCACTAACCTCACACTGACAAGCCCATCTCTAAATCATATCCCTCAGCTTTTCATCTATGTGTCTTTTACATATCTCTGGGGATGGTGACTCCACCACCTCCCTGGACAGCCCATTCCAATGTTTAACAACCCTCTTGGTGAAAAGTTCTTCCTAATCTCCATTCTGAACCTCCTCTGGCACAACTTGACATCGTTTCTTCTTGCACTATCATTCATTACCGGGGAGAATAGAATATCTGAAGATAGTCGTGCTTGAATTTGAGACAATGGGAGAAAAGCAACTTATGCAACCTCCGTCATGCCTTGTGCAGTGTTAAAATGCTACATGGTACCACTCAGGCAGTAGACATTAGAGATTAAAACCAGTAGGACTACAGAATGAAGCAGTTGGTGCTGAAGGACTGAGGTCTGTGTAGTATGAAATTTGGAACGATTTAACTTGGACTAAGTCTGTGAACTGACTCATTCAGCCCTGTGAACTGAATTCCTGTTAACAGTTAGACCACATTAGACATGTTCCTGGACTACGTCCCTCAGTTTATTTTCATCAGTTGCTGTTTTAGCACTCTGAGCCATTCTGTAGTACAAACCAAATTACAGCAAGTGGGGAAACCCTGGAGAATTTTAGTTGACAGATAGAATCCAGATCTGAATTGAAATGTTAATGCAGATGCACCCAAAGTAACCCACAATCTTAGTAAGCCAGTAAAAAAGCACAAAAAGATATTCTGACACTTCTTACATTCATCTATTCTTTCTGCTGTCCCTTCCCCTCAGCAAAACTGGCATGGATGATGGTATATTTGAATAGTGTATCTTGTGCTCAGAATAACTAAAGCAACATTTCTTATCTCTCCTAGCTGCAGAATGTCTCTTCATTTTAAGCTTTATCTTAGCTATTTCTTCAATGTTTTGGGTTTGGTTGTTTAGGATTTTTTTCATAAAAAATGTTTTAGGCTGAAGGATAAAATTGTTTCCCAGTTGTCTGAATCAGAGAACTTTTTAGATCCATCACACATATCTCTATAATTTAAGCTAAAGTAATAACTGGTGAAAATAGAAAGCTGCAACTCTCTCTGAGTTATAACTACTTTCTCAGTGCCTTACACCAGGCCTTTGTTAGATGTCAAAGGAACATGAAAACCCCATGAATCTCAGCTTTATTTTTGTAGCCTCTTTGCTATAGGGAGCAGTCAAGTATGTACACTTATTTCATACATTCATCCTGAGTGAGAGACACAGACTCCAAAGTAACTACCAGGAAAGAGATAGCAGTTCCATGTCTGTCTTATTTTGTAACTTAAGTGTGGGATGCTAAAGGGCTCTGGACTGCAGAGGTGTGAAACAATGAAGTGAGTACAGTTATCCCTGATCAGTAAGAAAGTCATTCACTTTCACAATTTCACCGGTTTTAAAGCAATAAAATGATCACTGCTGATAAGACCTGCAAATTTCAAAATTCTTATTTAGGTTGTTACTATGTAGTCAAGCAAAGGTTCAGACAGAAGGATTTGGAGCTGGAGTCTGCTCAGTGTTGGTTTAGAGATAAGGAATCTCTAACAAGCCCTATTGCAGGTATACAGCTGCAATATATAAACCGATATATATCAGTTTTTAAAGTCTATAATCTAATCAAAACCGTCTGGTTTTCGAGGCGACAACAGAAGAAAGTGTTTTCTGCAATATTTATGCTAACTTTCATCTTCCAACTAGTGCTCTCCAGAAAAAGAAATGGAAAATGAATTTAACATTGGCAAAACTATTGGTAATTCCCTACCTTAGCTCTTATAAACAGCTTTCACTTGTTTTTTTTGTTCCAGGGTAACTGAACCTTCCTGAGAGAAAATAATGAAAACCCATAACCAGTTACATTTGCAGAATTATTAGTAAAAGAAAGTAGGCTAGAACTAAAAAGAGATAGGCCTGCTCTGTGCCCAAGTACTAACTGGCATTTCTATTTCTGTCCAGTGAGTTGAAGGTGGCTTATAAATGTTAAGGCATTAAACTTTAGCACCATTGCAGCAGTGGCTCTGACACGGATGCTGCAGTGACAGGGAAGCTGAGAGGCACAGACTGCTGGTGCTGTAATTCACTGGGAATACTGGAATGACAGCTCACCACTGCAGACTTCTATCTCCTCCTCACCAACCTTCCTTCTTTCTTGATTGTGAGCTCATCTCAGCTCACAAAGCATATTAAACATAAACACTATTGAAATAATCCCCTTTCCCTCTGACTGACAGCAGCACTTTGTCAGATTCAGCAGCTCCGCACGCTTGCTTCACAGGGGGAGGGTGATAAAGAGGATGTACGGAAGGGTATTTTAATTACAGGCATTTTTACTCAAGAAGAGCCAATAGATGAAAAACATAGAAATGTGACAGATCTACATAATTAATTGGGGCCCCAATGAGGCCATCACTGGGTTACTGGCAGTCACTGGCCTTAGTAGCAATTTGAGGATGAGGAGAGGGAAAAGGAATAGTTATACAGAGCTGAGGATTATATGTTTTAATCGAGAGCATACTAAAAATATCTCCATCTTACTTGGTCATCTCACCAAGCTGCATGTTCATTTAAAAAATAAATAACAAATTAAAACTGTGTAATTATTTTATTTCAGATTGAATGTAATAAAGAACCTTTCTGAAACATTTTTTAATCAGCTTCCAAAAAAGCCTTAGAAAAACTACCCCCCTATTCCTCTTTTTAAATGGAATTTGTAATCTAACGAGGAAATTATTTATGAAGTATTTGCTCTGCACCTGAAAATACCTCCAGTGAAATTATGTTTGGCAACCTGAAGCACTTTGAAGTCGATGAAGTGGCAATAAAAATTAGGCCTTCATTAAAGAGCAATACCTTTTCTCCAGCAAACTGGCACTGCCTCAAGAGGTCAAACTCTGTGAAGGCCACAGATCTCTGCCCAAGCCTCGCCTGTGAGCAACACATGGAAGCAATTTTGCCCATATTCTCTACTGCTCTTTATGAATTTCTCCTTCCTCTCTCCCCACCCTCTTTTTCAGGCTTCCTTCTACAGCTTTCATGTTGCATTTAGGAAATTAACAGTAACTGTCAAATTACTCTGCAAATAGGAGAATATAAGTTTGGAACGAGTAGAACTTGCCTTTTGCCCTAGGGCCAAGTCAGTGGAAGAGCAACAAAGGGATCCTTGAGAAGTGTTTGGATAGACTGTTTTAGCAAGTCAGGCTCTTATTTTATCAAGTGCACACAATTTTTCCATTGGCAATTTTTCCCCCGGCAATTTTTCCCCCCTTCCTGTAAATTATTCTTTCCCCTCGTGCACCCTAGTTGCTGCATGGACCAGGAAAGGTACTGGGAACAATTATAGCTGCTAAGCAGTGGCAAGGTGAGTATTAACCCTTGGAGAGAGATGGAAGAGTTCTGGAACTGGGGATTCCTTCTGGGATTATGTACAAAAGGCGCAGTTGTTTGTTTTTGTTTGTTTTTTTTTTTTTAAAGAACAAAACCCCACACTTCTCACATGTGCTTGCAAAGACAATGTGGAGGGAGTAGTTACTTTAATTAAATACTGAAATCTTTTGGAAAAAAAAGTGAGAGAAGAAAGCTCAGAGGAATTGTAATCTATGGAGATGTAAGCTAATTACTTAATCACTTGCATTTGTAAATCTTATTATTGGAAAAGAAATTACTGTAGTGATTAAATTACAGATATTTATCTGCTAATAGCCCTGATTAACTGGTGATGCTAATCTGTCATTCTGAAAGCTAATATTAACGGCATCAATCTCACAGAACAATAAACAGTTTATATGAAAGAAAACTTTGTCTGTGCAGAGTCCAGATGTGCAAAGCGAATGTGGGATGTGTGAGACTCTGGAACCAGTTTGCTAGACCAAAACAGCTGACGCTCTCAAAATTAGTTGTTTTGGCCCATTAACCCGTTGTCAGGCACAAAGCGCTACTTAGTTATGAACAAGTGCTGTCTTATACTGCAAAAGCAATTTAGTTAGCAGCACTTTTAGAGTAAATAAGTAAATCCCAAGCTTAATTTATTACCAGAAATTTATTAGGGCTAGGGCAGATAGGCCAGAGAGAATAGTTACTAAGTCTTGCATGCAGGTCCTGCAAAGAAAAGGTAGCTGATAGGAGCCAAAGAGAGATATAATTTATTTATTTTTAACAGATATCTGACTGATGCTATTGATTTTCACTTTGGCTAAATAAACTTTTTCTTTTTAATCAGTGTTCCTTACCACAAGGGAAAGTGATGAAGAGGAAAAGTGGAAAGCCCAGTACCTTAATTTCCTCTCCCTGTTGCAGGGCAGGTTTTACAGGGAAATGAAACTCCAGCAAATAAAACTAAGTTAGAGCTTCAGAGGAAATTTGCTGTGAAGCAGACAATGGCAAAGTACCCAGAGAAGATCAAGTTTCCTGTTTAAGCTGTTCAAGAAGTACTGCAGGAAAAAAAAAGAAAAAAAGAAATGAAACAATTGCTGTAAGTGCTCGCCTTACAGGGCTCCTATCTCAAATATAACTGGAATCTACCAATGTAATCTTTATGATGAACAGATGTTACTATTTCTGGGAACGTCCTGAGTTTTCAAGGGCTCCAGTTTCCTGGCTGATTATATTGAAACTGGTGTTTGCCTCAGTTACAATAAAATCTGCCAGCTGGCTCATCTCATCCTATCAGTGCCTCCCACTGCAATCTCCTTTATCCCGGCGATTTAAAGCGACCTTTCTTTGTGCAGAAACCTCTGCAATAGTCACTAAAGCAAGAATTGTGGCCTTTTGATTAAATTGTGTTTGGGATTATTGGTGAAGGAAAAGAGAGCGTGGAAAGCAAGAGAGAAGTATGGCATGGTGTTCCTTATATTGGATGCAAATATAAGGATGTATTGGTGGTATCAGATCAGAAAGGGTAAGAAAATGCACTCAGTTTGGCACAGTACCCATAAAGTCTTCTCCCTCACACCCCTCAACATTTTGTTTTGTAGAGGATTTTCTTTTTTTCCCCTTCCCATTCCTGGCAAGAGTGATAGAGGTTTTACTAGAACTATCAAGTCAGAGGAAATTGAGCATCTAAAATGGATCTGAGAGGCTACTACACATTCAGAAGTCCCAGATGAATTTAGACTATCCATGCAACCGTTTTGTATAATACCAGCCTCATGAGGTATTTTAGGCCCAGTCTTTGAACATCTGTGGATGAAGTTCTTTATATAGCAGTCCCAGACAGCACCTAATGTGCTACAAATGCTCCCTCAGATGAATTTGTGCTTGTGCAGTAGGTCTGAAGTATTTCAGACAGTGCTGGCTTTATGGCTCAAATGTAAGCAACCCGTGCAGTTCATGTACACGTATTTCTGTGTGAGAAATATTTAGTGAATGCCCAGGTGTTAAAGATTTTGCTTCTAATAGCAAAAACTAACGAATGAAAAAGGATAAAGACTAATATGAAAGATTCAGAGGTGTATGGAGGTGTACCTTTTCAGAACAACATTGCCAGTTTTCTGACATGCTCAGTAATGAAGAATGCTCCCACAGATAAATACAGATAACGTGCATTTATTCACTCCACCCTTTTGAACGAAATGTGACACGTACCTATGGAGTTCAGAACATGGAAGAAAAAAAAATACACAACTGCCTGCTTCCACTGCTCTGGGCATACATGAGGGTAATAGTCTTGAGATTTATAAACCCTATATGTTACATAGATGGATTAGGTTGAATAAGAATGCCTACATTGGTCACTCGGGATATTCTGGGTGTCACCAGGAGCGTGAAACATGCTCAGGGGTCAAATGGCATGGGGCCTTCTGGACACTCGTGCACAGTAACAGCAGGTGAATCCCAGGTCTGGCCCCCACCTCTCTATTATTTGGCAACCACTTGTTTTGGGCACACCACACAGGAAATCTTCTAGGGAAGAGTAGACCATGTTTTCAGATAATATAGCAACACTCAATTTCTGACCATGCAGACTGCAAAGTGGAAGAGAGTGGGCCCTCAAATTTCCTGTCAGCTTTCTCTTCCAGAAAGACAGGAAATACAGAAAATCCAGTGACTAAGGAATGATATTGAGTATCTATTGAAAAGTGTGGGTTTTGGGGACAGATGGAGAAAGATTGGGGAGTTACTTCCCCAATTGAGGGATGCATTGTACACAGACTCTTCCTACAAGTAAAAGGACCTAAAACCCAGGACTGACTGATTAAATGCAATGGCAAATTATCCTTGGCAGTCATGCCTTGAAATCAACTCAAATGAGAGAGACCTTCTATTTTTCTCCTCTTACTAGAATGAACATATTTATTTAATTGACAGGGAACCAACGTAAACAAATTCAAAAGAAAGTAGAGGAATGAATGCTTAGTGAAGCCCAGAAAGAAGAATCATAGAATCATGGAATCATTTCAGCTGGAAGAGACCTTTAAGAGTCCAGCCTTTGTCCTAGCCCTACCAACCACTAGAATGGAAGCTCAGGAAGGCATTTGCTTTTAGTTCAAAAGTTATAGGTGAAGCTCATAGGAAAAACCTCTTCAGTGAAGAACTCAATATTAGAATATTTCTCCCTTTATAGCAACCAACAATTCCTTTCCAACAGATAATGAAGGGAGCCGGAAGCTTTCGTCTCTGAAACCAGTCACATAGTTAAGAATATATAATTCACACAATATTTTTGAATCCTGAAGAGCTCTAAAAGAGAAACAAAATATTTTCTCAAAAATAAGTACTTATATTAAATAGCTAGAGTTGAGAGGTTTTTTTACTGCTAGGCTTTTGGTGTCTAATGTAATTATCAGAGAGGAAAATTCAGCACTCTAAATCTGAACTCTGGTATGAAAGCACAGGGAGTTCTAGTATCTAATTTTCAACCCATTTGAACAAATCATTTCAGGAATTTTGAGCCAAGATTTTTTTTAAGTTCCCTTAACTGAGTTATTGTTGGTTTACACTCTCATTCAAGTAAGTGAAGAGAAGGTCACATTCTTTGTTTTATTTTGAACTATTTTAAACAAAATGTCTGTTTTTATATAGCATTAATGGTAAATGGCTAAAAAAAACCTAAAAAAATCCCAACCTAAGTAGGTTTACTTGGGCCTTTCATTTTAATTTCCAAGTTTTTGACTGCATATTTTTTTCTTGTGGTTGTTCTAATTATGGTATAGTTGTATGTATGTAAGTAGTGTTATCCTTCTGGTAGTAAAATGGCAATTATGACAAAGCAAAAAAGCCTTGTCCTTGGTTTCAGTTTGTCTTGTCTCTTTTGACTGGGAGCTCTGCAAGGCACTTTTTTCATCTCTGTTTACCAAATAGGGATACAATATGATCCTGCTGTCAGTGGGAGCTGCGGGAATTCTGTAATTATCTCTAATGTTCCCGTTTTCCTGGTAAGGGAGCGGGAACAATCTGTTAGGCACACATCTCGAGTCTTTTCTGAAAACTAGGAAACTGAGAATGCTTCATCCTTCTGCAGTCCTCTTTCAATAAGTTATATATTTTTAAAAGAAATACATTTTTTCAGATTTAGGGGCAATAATGTTCCATCACCAGTAGAGACAATAAACAAGTATTGAGAAAAGGGAGGAAAGTCTGGTTTTATAATTGATATGGTATGTGCAGCAGGAGCTCTTATTAGAGTTGGGATATTTGGGCGTAAAAGAGGCACATCAGTTTCTATCTGAGCCTAATGGCAGTTACCCAGTTTTGCTTCCTTTCTGAAAGAGGTATGACTATCAGCACAGTGCAAATTTCAAGCAGCTTTACAAAACATCGTCAATATTTATAATGACGCCCAAATGCAAGCCTACAGACAATTTATTTCGACAATCGTGATATCCTTCTTTCTGAATAAACAGGTCTAATAATATCTCATTAAACAAATGACTTTCCAAAGGATCTAGCAACTTTAACTACCCAGAGGGTAGCTTGAGCACCTTGTACACACAAATAGTACATTCTGAGCTATAAAGCTATCAGGAATTTATTTGTGAGAATGAATCATCACTGTGCAAAATATCAGAGAACAAAACTGTATTTCTGTTCATGTGGGCCCCAAGTCTTTTAGGATGAACTTGAAGGAGTTACAATTTCAGTTTTGTATGGAAGCCCATCTTCATATTTCTCATGAGTCATTTTTGAGTTTGTATGAATCAGATATTCATCATATGTTATCCATTCTGTAATAACTATATGATTATTTTATTGTTTATAAAGAAAGAAGGAAAAAAAACCCCTTTCTCATACCTTAATCCCTCCTGCCATAGTGACTACAAAATTCTTTTAAAAGATAAGAATGTCAAGACATTGAACTAAATTGGGTCTATGTGAATGCTTGGATCAGTAGGCTATTCACCCCTGAAATTTTGGGAGTCCTTGAAAATTGAAAAAGATCTGAGTGTTAGAGGAAATATTGTGCTAAACACATTATCACAAAATCACAGAATAACAGAATCATAGAATCATAGAATGGTAGGAGTTGGAAGGGACCTTTAGAGATCATATAGTCCAACCCCGTGCAGAAGCAGGTTCACCTAGATCAGGTTGCATAGGAACATGTTCAGGTGGGTCTTGAAGACCTCCAAGGAAGGACACTCCACAACCCCTCTGGGCAGCCTGTGCCAGGGCTCCCTCAGCCTCACAGTGAAATAGTTTCTTCTTATGTTTAAGTGGAACTTTTTGTGTTCCAGCTTCATCCCATTACCCCTTGTCCTGTTGCTAGCTACTACAGAAAAAAAGGGATGCTCCAACCTCCTGACATCTACCATGTAGGTATTTGTAAATATTAATAAGATCTCCCCTCAGTCTCCTTTTCTCCAGACTAAACAGCCTTTCTTGGTATGAAAGATGTTCCAGTCCCCTGATCATCTTGGTGGCCCTATACTGGACTCTCTCCAGCAATTTCCTGTCCCTCTTGAGCTTAGGAGCCTAGAACTGGACACAAGATTTCAGATGAGGCCTTGCCAGGGCAGAGAAGAGGGAGAGCAAAACCTCCCTTGACCTGCTGGCCACCCTTCTTGATGCATCCCAGGATGCCATTGGTCTTCTTGGCCATGAGGGCACATTGATGGCTCATGTTCAGTTTATTATCAATCAGGACTCTCTGTAGAGCTGTTCTTCAGCAATTTGACCCCCAGCCTGTACTGGTGCAGGGGATTGTTCCTTCCCAGATGCAGGACTCTGCACTTGTCCTTGTTGAACCTCATGAGATTTCTCTTTGCCCAACTCTCAAGCCGGTCGAGATCCTGCTGAATGGCAGCACAGCCTTCTGGGGAATCAGCCAGTCCTCCCAGTTTGGTGTCATCAGCCAACTTGCTGAGGGTACACACTCTTTCCCCTCATCCAGATTGTTGATGAATGTACATTTGGAGGGTGGTCTTTTCAGCCAGAAATATTAGTCAAATTTAATTTTTGACAAATCAGTTTAAAATAAAAAATAGCAGGGATGAATAAACAAAAATGGGCACACCCCTTAGCATGAGTGTAGTTACAACTGCACAAAAGTGTCCCAATAACATGTATTTCTTCTCCTTATCAAGAAACATTTTTATTTACCTAAAGTAATTTTCCACCTGTAAATAGCTACATCCCAGATAGGAAGTGTGAATTGCACAGTTTTAACCATATCAGTGCATATTTTCTGAGCAGTGCAAGGACTTATCAACTTTCTCGCTTCCCCTCCTCTATCTGTTTCATCTTCAGAATGGCTGATCTGAAATTAATAAGGAGATTATTGAAGCAAAAAATATTTTTTTTTCCATCTATTTTTCCTCTATTTACCAAAAAAATCTATTTACCAGACTTTTACTGAGTTTCTACAATTTCCAAATAGAGATGTTATGTCAAAAGTAGATTTTCTTCATTTTCTCACATTTTCAAATGGAAGAGAATGTAACTTTTACTTAGTTTGTCTGCTCAGAATTTAAAACTAAAACAAAAAAAATTAATATTACAAAAATTAATATTACAAAATTACTTACATAATAAACCAAATTGTATTTCCGTATTATGGTGTTTTAAACCCCTCCCAAAATTGCAAATTTTTGTCAGGAAATTATATCTTAATATTATCTTACCTAAAAAAAACCCAAACATACTCTCTTGAGAGACTTCAGAAATGCTATTGATTTAAAGTACAAATTAAACTATTAAAATATATACATGAAAGGAAATGAAAGACTTGGTAAAGAAAATAAGTAGTATACATAAAAAAGGCAGAAACACCTATTATATTTTTCAGTTTTACTTGTTTTACACTGTTTTTGATGAAGGGAAGAAACAAATGAGACTGTTTGCTTTCTTACTATACAATCTTTTTTCTTTTTGTAAGGAAAATCAGAAAAAACAAAAGTAATTTTTCATAGAAGCTGTGCATCAGTTTTATCTGCCATCCTCACATAGAGGCAAAGTCTTTAAGAATGTAAATATATACATATAGGTACAGTATATTAGGAAGACAAAGATGTTAGAATTGCGTGGCTAAAGAGAGTATAGTATTCCTACAGTACAATTTGTTGTCATTGCGAGTTTTGTTAAGTGGGAGGTCTATTTATGTGGTGGTTAAGGTGCCTGTCAAAAGGGTGCTTGCTGCTTGCTCCTGCTTTGCACTTTGAAGTTCACTTCCTTCAGTAACTTTTTCCAGTCATAACACCTCCTTCTTCACAGCTAAAAATCAGGGCTGCTAGACATACCCCTTTGCTTCAGAATGTAGAAACTGTAATTCAGAGCTAAGGAAATGAACCAATTACAAGGAACTTGGTTTACCTTCCTGCTGTGGCAGTCAAATGGAGATCTACTATGAAAGTAAGCCTGCAAGCTTAAGAAATATGTGTTAACTATTGAGCAATTACAGTCAACTGGAACATGCTAAGCAGCAAACTCAATCTCCTTCTGTAAGGACCAGTCACTGCACATAGCATCTGAGGATAACGAAGCCATTATAGCTGCTGTACTCGAGACAGAGTCGTGTGTGTGAAATTTCCTGTTCTGGTTGTAGATTTTGGTGTTTTCATGGTAGTGGAATAAAAGAGTAGTCTATAAACTGCAAAGACTGTGGCTCGAGAAAATGTTTTCTTTTCTGTCTACAGAAAAACAGAGATATCCTGCAGAGCTTCATTCACATAAATGGTATGGACATATCCACAATTAAAGGTTAAGCCTAATAAAGAGTAAAAGTCTGTAGTAGAAATTTGGGAAACATTGAATCATTACTCATTGTTTGATGGCTGCAAGGTTCATACTTGCTCTGAAATCTGGGAAATACAGTACATACTGTCAGATAAAATCATCAGAAGCTCATTACCTTCATTTTTTCATGTTTTAATAGTGTTGTTTTAGGAACAATAGCCCAAGAATACAAGATAGATGAATATAACATTATTTCTGTTTAAAAATTCTTCTTTATTGGCTGAGTTTATATCGCATGTAAACCCAATACTATTCAATTTTCTTTTTTAATATTAAAGATTTTTTATTTGAAATTATAGATCACCTTTATCCAAAGAAATAAATAAGATATACTCTGTGCATTCAAGATAGCTGAAAAAAATGAACACATTACCATGTCCTACTATCTCACAAATCAATTTTGAAAAAAAAAGTTTTGAAAATTATTACAGTCAGGTTTTGATAGATCCAAATATAAATATCCATTAATTCTGCAAATATTTAGGAAAAAAGTTAATGATATTAGTTAAACTATTTTGTCACTGCTGCTTTGTTATGGAAAAAAAAATCTTTTAGATATGATCAAGTGGCCCATAAACATTTTTGAAAATGCTTTATAGTTAATAGAGTATTTTACTTACTTTCACTAACAACATTTGAGATTTCAGTAATATAGTGTACTAAACAATGGAGTGAATAATGTAAACAGTACATTACAAAATGCTATGCAATGCTCTGAAAAGGAATTATCATGTATTTATGATTTCCAATGTGGAGATTGTTTTTCATTCTAAATCACAAAAAAAAACCCTAAACAATGAAATGACAGGGTAAGGTGAGGTAGAATTTCTAAGCTTTGAGACAATATGCAAATAATACAGAGAGCTGATAGACATTCAGCCAAACGTCTTCAATACAGGATCCCTGGTTTCTTGTTTACCAGACAGACAACAAGCATTCTTTTTTCTGTTGGGATTTATATAAATTCCCTTAAACTGAAACTCTCACATGGGTGTTTGTATAAATCTCCGGCCTCTCTCACAAGTGAAATGATGTCAGGGTCAAGTTGGGTTAGGATTGCACAGGAGGTCTCAAAAGAGAGATCAGGATGCAGCAGGAAGTGGTCATGGTCCCAAGGTCACAGGGCAGCCTTGGACATTCTCTGGCCCGGGCACGAGGCAGTACCTCGCATGTTTGGACCAGCCTGCTAATCAACCTGCTGTCTCGACTTGGCGTGAAAGCCAATGTCCTGCTCTTGTAATGGCTGTATCCCATTGCATACTTGGCAAGCTTAAAACTATTACCACTACGTTCCTGGCCAAAAACTCATCTGGGACTGCATTTATGCTGGCCAAATTAATTATCTGCTTTGACTAATTGAGTCAATTAGTTCAGTCTGTT
The DNA here is from genome assembly GCF_028858725.1 of Colius striatus. NCBI lineage: Eukaryota > Metazoa > Chordata > Aves > Coliiformes > Coliidae > Colius > Colius striatus. The sequence goes on from NC_084759.1 coordinate 69,873,344, forward strand.
TATTTACTTGATTGCTTGTTTGTTCAACATTTGTTTTCTTGCTAAAATATGAACAAATGTCTGATTTTTAAGAATGTTTCTGCTCAAACATTTTTTTCTTTTTCTTTTCTCTGCAATTGCATTGCAAAAGAAATTATGATGAACTGATCAATTTTCTAAAGAGCTCATTGTTTAATAACTTACAGTGAGTACATACAGCAGAGACTTTCAGTATTAGGTAGTCATGATAGAAAACTTCGACAGAAATACATTTTAAATAAAAAAATAATCAAGTATGCTGAGACTGATTTTTTTTTAGTCTGCAAAAGTGTAAACTTAGGGGACTGTGCTGTTTATCCATCTCACTAAACAAGTCTCCTTAATTTCTCAAGAAAAAAAAAAATAGGTGTCTCAAAGTTAATTACATTCTATAATTTTTAGGTTCACCGGTGTCTTCTCAGAGGATATGGATCCAGAGTAGTACCTCCATTGTCAGGTATGACTATTAAGCCTATTAATCACATAAAGACTGCTCAGATTAATACCATGGGTTTATCTTCAGACTAGCCATCTCAGGGTTGCCTCTTAACCAGAAAGCACATAGAAAGGAACAGAGATTAATGAACTCATCAGGTGATTGATGGCTCAAAGAACATAAAAACATAGGAAAAGAAGCTATATTTGTTGTGCTGGTCATGGAGTAACTTTATTTTCTATATGGAAACACATCAAAATTTGTCTCTGTTGCAGAAAATGTTGATATGTCATATGAGTAAACCAAAATTGAATTTATATATTGATTTCTCATTTTATAATGTCTATGTTATTCATGTTATTTCATATTCTGCTGTGCTGTCCATATCAAAACAAGTGTCAAAATACCAAACATTTTCTGCTCAGTGAGAATGTTGAGTATCTATCTAGCTTTGTTTAAGTACCTGTTTTGTAGTGAAGAGTAAGACTGGACATGGAGTTGTTTGGTTATTGTTAATTTTTTATTATCTTATGCTATTTCATAGAGAAATAAGAGCATTTCAAGATATACGTGCCCCTGCTTCCAGCTCTGTATCTGGACAAAGTCTCAAGCCAGGACCTGTGATTTACCCAGACCTTCACGAAGCTGGTTCCCTCTTTGCAGCCAGCAGTTTGCCTTGCATTTCCACTCTCCCAAGACTTCAGGAGACCAGATGGAGATGCTCATCTAACAAGCAAGCTCTCATCGAAGTCCTCCTTTGCTAGACAATATTTTCATGACAATGAAAGTATCAGCTGGGGCAACGGTGGAATAAAAGCTATATGAAGGGGCTTTGCTCTCCATATTTACTGCTTTCATCTTGGCGTTCTACTTGTGGTTAAGGGGTTGGTAAAGCAAAGTTAGATGCCAGTAAAAAAGATGTAGTCAGCATGACTTGGCTTCTCAAAATATCTTATGGTATGGGTTATCTCACCTTGTGAAAACAATTTTTATTCCATGGAGGAGAAAAAGCCTACTGAGGAAATATCTACACTGTGGCAGAGGAGCTTGTGATAATAGTGCAGTAACTATTGCTAGCAGTAAACATGAATAAATTTAGACAATGATTGCAGTCTGTAGAAACTTTTCCCACTCAGATGACTCTGTCAGTACAGTTCCTCCTGGGCTCTGAGATATTTTTAAAGTAGACTGCTCTCATTTTTTTAATTTTCAGTTTTCTTCCATCCAAACTTTGCATGTCCCTCAGCTCCCATTAAAGACAATCCATCTGACCAGTAACCCTGTGCATCTGTTGAAAAAAAAAAAAGTAAAAAAAAAAAGAAGGGGGTCAGGGAAAGGTTGGTTGAATAGGCAATTAGTGGGAAATTTCATAAACAATAAGAGAAATGTGTTAGAGAGTAGCCTATTTTTCCTATCTAAGTCTCCATTTCATCTCTAGGAATATTCTTTTCATGCATATTTAGTTTATGAAAAAACCTACCATACATCTCTCAGGATATTTTTCATTCTTCATTTATGATACTATAAATGTTCAGGTAATAATGCTGGTATTGGAAACAAGTCAAATGAGTGCAATTCAAATTAGTGGGCAAGCTAGAGCAGAGTCTTTCATTTACAGTCTGCTTGATCAGACCACATTAAAATCAGTAAGATTTAAGCCTACTCTGTTTACAGCCCACAAGTTGTTATCTAGTTTCAAACCTTTCTGTTCAGAATTGTTAAGCTAGCACTGAACTGCATGCAGCTCTCCATTAATTGGAAGCTTGGATTCTAATGGCTGTTTTTTGGGGCGGGAGCTGGAAATCCTGAAATCCACACCATGCCCTAAAATGTATTCATTTAATTTAAAACCTTTACATAAAATTACCAGTTGTTTGAAAGTTAAACCCTTAGCCACAGCACTCTGTATCAGATGCTATGGATTTATTCACATTTAGATTTTAAATTACTTCTTTTCTGTTTAACATGCCAATTTCACTAGGCTACCTGAAACATCATTTACATAGAGTTATCAAATCAGGAAAGAAAAAAAATCATCTTGTGTTCAGTGCCTTGTTTCTCTAATCCCCACAGACAGTGAAGAAAAAAGGCTGGCTTTATACTGTCAATTTCTTTTAGTGCATCCGTTGGCACTTGTCAATATTCCTTACCAGACAAAATGTGCAAATATTCTGGGACATGTAACAGCTTCAGAAGTTTGCTGCCACTTATATATCAATGTGCTGGAAATGTCTACACATTAATTAATGGAAAACCAGGAATGTTTTGATGTTGCAAACCCACAAATGGAGCTCTACTAGCTGAGCTAATGCAACAGTTCCATGAAATGTTTGTACTTCTAAATCACTATCACTTTTAATAAAAAATTGTAATACAAGCAGCAGAGTATTTTGTGCTATTTAGAGGGGAAAAAAAATCACTGTATAACTAATGGAATCCTGTAAACATACACAGTTCCTTAGGGCTTTTCTGGGAGGTCGAATAAGATATGCTTCCAATGTACACTCTCCTGTTATTTTTAAATGTGAGTTCAAGATGAAACATATACAAGATCTAGGGCCATTCGTCACTGGACCTGTACCTTGTCCCATAGGTCAATGCCCTAATTTACACACATTCTGCAGGCTCCCAGTAGTGTTGTTCATTCTTATGCAGTTATGCAAACATATTCCCTTTCAGTCAGACAGGGCTCAGTCACACCTACTTGCAGTCATTCTCTTGTCACACTGAGTTAGAGTGACCACTAACAAATAAGAAACAATTGAGAATCATGGCAGTATTTTATTTTCTTACCTGACAATTCCTCCTGAGAAGCCCTAGGTGTTAGACCTGGCTAAATGTAATTTGAGTTACTGAGCTTTGCCTAGCCAGATCTCCCTGCAGTCATAACTCAGTGATTCACACTTCTCCATTTCTTGCCCTCAACTCTGAACTGGACTTGTTTTGTGAATTATTTCTCAAAATAATAAAAAAAAAGCCATCCAAAATGTCAGTTCAATTCTGTTCTGAGAGGTCATTGAGATGACTTTTGCCACCAAAACCTGCACAATTTTTTAATTATGAAACCAAATTCAGAAGATTTATGTTGTGGGGCATCTGAAAAATCTAGTCCATCAGATCTCTTAGATGAGTACTAAACTGGACTGCATTAGGGCTTCCATCTAGCTTATACACATGATCTTCCATCTCTTCAGGAAAAAACAAGGCAGAAATAGTTGAGACAAAAGCTTAATTGTCTCTCTTCACCCAGGATTCAACTGAGACATGACAGGTGTGTGCATATGGACTTGAGAGATCAGAAAATCTTCCTTGTCCCATAATTTAAATAAAGACTTGGAGATCACGTATTTTTACTTATATTGAAACCCCAAATTGAGTGATATAACCCTTGAGGATGTGGTATATTAAGCTGAAAATTGAGTTTTAGTTTGTGAGAATAGTTCACCAAAGTAAAGGAAATGGGAATGTTTCTATTAAAAAAAAGGAAAAAGGGAAAGAGTTTCACAAACTGGATTAAGATAAAAGTTTTCTTTAACCTGTAGGCTAATAGTGAAGTTTTAAGCCTCTGAAGCACAGATAAGAAACCTCCACATATACTCCTGAATTGCCATCCCATAATTTTCCTGGTACTTGCATTCTTACCTGCTGATGCTCCAGTCCAATATGAGGCAAAAGGACAGCAAAGCTGTGAAAGAAAGTGTAGTCCTGTATTCAACAATTATATATTTCAGAATTTAGGACTCTCTGTTTTTAATTTGAACATCAATTACTATTAAGACATATAATATAATTTTGAACAGCAGGTACTGAGGGTAAACCACATGATAACATCTGACATTTAGGTCATTTACTCAGAGGATGAACAAGGAAACTTTCTCGCCCTTGACTTTAGGTGTCTATATCCTGCTATGAGTGTCTCATATGATGTAATAATCCTGAACTCCTTCTACAGTTATGATATAAACATGCTTCCCAGGGGTGGCAGTTTTCATTAAATGTAAATCTCTACTTTAGGACAAGATGAGTCACATTCTAGAAATGTCTGTTCTTTCCATTAACTGTAAATAGATCCATACTGATTAACAGAGATGTAGACATCCATTCTATAGATTCTGACATACAGTCAGTTAAATGCCATCCAAATACTTGTGAGGTGCTTACAAATAAAAGAAACACATTACACAAGTATCTGACAGTGAATATTACCACTCAGTATCATACAAATTCTTAAATATTTTCTCTGAAATATAAAGCAACCCTGTCTTTCTATATTGTTGTATTTTATGTGTTAGAATTTTAATGTTAGACCACTGGATAAATTTACATGTTTGTAACCATGCTCTTCCTCTAAGACCTTTTAAGCTGAGAGAAGAAATAATTAAAATTATAGAATTAAAAAACCTCTAATATACTTGTGTAACGATACTATCTAATTTTTAATAGTAAATAGATATCAAATTCTGCACAAGAGTAGGGATACATTTGCATAATTCTCATACACTGCAAATGAGACAGGGGTTCCCCTCTACCACTTCTGTTCCTCACATTCATATTTCACAAGATATGGAAAACTATCTGTAAAAACAGAGTAAAAAAGGCTTTAAGTATGAGTGAGAAAAATAAGAGGAACTATGCATGGTATGTTTGCTAATGTTCTATAATGATCTTCACCAAAAACTCAGTCAAACTATGGATTTCTCATTTATTCTTTAGAGCATATAAAACTGCCACAAAATATTTGTATGTTGCATGTGGCTTGACCGCAATTGCTACGAGACTTGTGACTGGAATCCTTTTTTGGGACTACCCAGAGTTCATTCCCATACGCAATTATGCTCTTTGATGTTCACTCCCCTAAACTACTGCATTGTCTATGATTGTTTCAGTGCTGATGTGTCTATCTGGAATAAAGAATTTCCATGGAAAACTTCTAGTGCCAGGCAGACTCTAAGACAGATACATAGAAACCAATAGTATAGCATTTGAACTCTTATCTTCTCATTTTGACTGTTGAAATCCTGAACTTAAATCATTGATGGAATAACCTGCTATGCAATAAAGGATTGTCTATCATAAACAAGGGACAATATTTCCTTTGAAAAAATTGTATTTTTCAAATCAACAAACGTCTTATGTGTCCCATAAGCTCTCTTTTCCACAGACTACTATAATAAACAATAAACTTACCCTTTCTGTCTCAATTTGTGCAGTTTGTAATTCTTTAAAACTTTCCATTTTGCCTGTTTTCCTTGGAAATCAGTTTTTCATCATTGTGCTGCTATGTGACAGTTGTAGGCATTACAGTGATATGCTGGCATTTTTTTCTGTAGTGAATCTGATACAAATCTTATGCTAATGCACACAGAATAAGGAATAAACAAAAAATACAAAAGAGTTGCAGGGTTATGGTGATGTTGGAGATGTGGTTGGATGATTCACATGACTGGAGGGTAGCAGTGGAGGGATACAAGCTCTGTGGAAAAGACAGACCAGGAAGATGAGAAGGGAGTGTTGTCCTTTGTGTGAGAGAATAGTTGGAATGCATGAAGCTCTGGCTGGTTTAGATGAGCCCTTATGGGTGACCTTATGGGTAAGAAGCAAAGAGAAGACAGGGAAAGATGACATTATACTGAGTATCTGCTATAGATTGCCTGAGAAGGAAGAACAAGTAGATGAAGCCCTCTACAGACAGCCAGAAGTAGCCTCAGGTTCACAGATTTCATTCAATTACACTGACTTTTTAGGAAAGAATAACATAGTACAGCATAAGCAATCCAGCAGGTTTCCTGGAGAACAACTGTTAAAGCTTCCTGACCTAAGTGACAGAGAAGCCAACAAGGAGAGGTGCTCTTGTGGACTTCATATCAAAAGGAGGGAAGCATTTGAGATGAGAAAATCAAAAAAGCCTTGACTGCAGTGACAATGAGATGGTGGAGTCCAGGATCCTGAGGGCAGGGATTGGGGTAAAAATCAAGTTCACAGCCCTGAACTTCAGAAGAGCAAAGGAGACTTCAAAGTCTCATAGAATAAGGCTCTGGTGGGAAGAGACACTCAAGAAAGATGGATAATGTTCAAGGATCACCTTCTCCAAGCTCAAGAGCAATTAATCCCAGTGATTAGGAAGTTGGACAAAAATTCCAGAAGGCCTGCGTGGATGAAGAAGGAGCTCTTGGCAAAACTCTAACATAGAAAAGAAGCATACGGAAGGTGGAAGTGGATATAGGGAAACTGACAATACAAAGGCAATGTCCAAGCATACAGAGATGTGGTTAGGAAGGCCAAAACGCACTGAAGTAAAATTTTGTGAGGGTTGTAAAAGACAACAGGAAATACTTCTTTAAGTATTTAAGTGGGAAAAGGAAAACTGTGGAAAATATGAGTAAACTGCTGAATGGGGCAGAGGACCTGGTAACACAGTTATTGAATGCTTTCTTTGACTCAGGTTCTACCAGTAAGACTGACCTTCAGAAAACACCACCAATGACCAGGGGGAAAGTCTGCAGGATTAATTACCTTGAATGTATACAACAGAATTTCCATAAGTTATTATTGTATTATCACCACTGTTCTCATTGTTGACATTAGTATCATTATTATATTATATTTAGGTACCACTTCTTGAGAAGTGGACATGCTGTTTTGCTTTTGCACATCACGTTTGAGTAAAATTTGGTCAACTGTACATCATCAAAATACCTAATCTTCTCTTGTAGCCAACATACAATATTTGGACTTCCAGTGAATACTCATTTCAGTTATTTTAGAATTAGAAGGATCATTGCAAACATAGAATCATAAAGTCATAGAATCATAGAATAGTTTCAGCTGGAAGAGACCTTTAAGATCATTGAGTCCAGCATTTGTCCCAGCCCTATCAGCCACTAGACCATTTCCCTAACTGCACCATCCAACTGTCTCTTAAACACTTCCATCAGCTCCCTGGGCAGGCCATTCCAATGCCTGACAACCCTTTCAGTAAAGAAGTTCGTCCCAACATCCAGCTTGAATCTCCTCTGGTGCAACTTCAGGCCATTTCCTCTTTTCTATTGCTTGTTACTTGGGAGAGCAGACCGATCCCCACCTCTCTAAAACTTCTCTTCAAGTAATTGTAGAGAGTGATAAGGTCTCCCTTGAGCCTTCTCATCTTCAAGTAATTCCCAAGAAGTGAAGAAAGATTCAGAAAAAGTAGAAGATGCCACCCACAAAGTCCAGCCAAACATTTTTGTAGCCAAAGATTTTATGAGAAAAGCCAAAACAGAGTGAATTTTTCCAAATGAAGGACTTAATTAAAATAGTGCAAACAGAAGGAATCAGAATCAGTATACCGAAGCAGCCTTCTTTCACTGAAGCCAAAACGAAATAACTTACATTCTTCCAATCCTTCTGTGATCTAGCACTGTTTCAGACAGTGTCTGTTAATTTCCTTTCTCTTTCTTTCCCCTCCTTTCATTCAGTCATACACTCAAAACGTGTACTATTTTTCTAACCTGCACTTTATCCTTAAGTATTAAGTTTTGTTGACCTCTTAGAAATAATTACAATTCCCTCCCAGGATAATATAATGAATTTTACATTTATCTTTCCTATCTTTAGTATTCTATTTTACTTATAAAATATCAGTCAGACTTAATCCCACGCCAGTTTTATTGAAGGACCATCTGTAGCTTCCTTTGGCCCTAAATCAGGCCTGGTGTGCTTGTTTAACTTCAGAATATATTAACAGTTACAGTGAATGGTGTCTCACTAGGTCATGAATTGACATACCAAATTAATGCCAAGGGATATTTTTTTCTTTTGAGATTTTTTTGTTTCCAAATTGTTTTCCATTTATTTAAAAAAAAAGTTGGCCTTCTCCTGTAGACAATAAATCAAAACAAACTTCTTATCCAAGTTGCTTATGTACTGTTCCAACTAACAATAGAAAGTATCACATTAGGGAAATCTCCTACCTCATCTGTGGAATCTATTCTGAAATTAAAAAATGATCTGTTGCTGCTTGAATTAAATGATGAAACCTGAACTTGCAAATTTTTGTGATACAGAAGAAATTCATCAAAGGAACTCATCTATAAAAATAGGAAATAGCTTTAAGTCATCTCCTAAGTGGATTTGGTTTTTTAATTTTGTATGGGAACCTTAGTGTCTTCAGAATTCTGATAGATCTACTTAAAACAGATTATGGGTTTTGATATGCATATTTTACATTGTTTAGGATGAGAAAAAAAAGTAAGTAGATAACTGAATTTGTTTAAAATTTGTTTAGATTGCTAGTGAGGCTTGTAAGCCAAAGAAATTTACCTGCATAGACTAAGATGGGATTTTCAAGATTTTTTTTCCTCTATATTTTTTTATTCTCTTAACACAGTCCAAATGGCAGTATTTTGGAATCTCCCCATGCAACAAGAGTGGGAGTCAGATGGACTGGCCTATTCAACTTGAAGCTGTAATCTGCAGAGGAAATGTTAATGTAGAATGTTGAAGAAAAAATTAACTGGCCGAGTTTATCACAAATAAGATGATGGAGGAGAAGCAACTGAAGTAAGATTTACCTTCTAACAGGTTAACAGTTAGTTTTCAACTGTAGGGCACTTGTGATTATAGATCAGCTTTCAAAAAATGGTGTTGAAAATTTGTGGCAAGTACAAGGAAGAACTACAAAGATATCTTGACTGAAGAAGAGGACTGAAGAAAACATTTCTATTAGTAATCAGGGAGGAGGTCATGTGTAAACTTACAAGAGATTAATTAATAGTTCATGCACTAACTTGTCATGTTGTGAATTATTTATATGTCCACATTAACAAATATTTCTGGTTGGTTTGTTTGGTCTCCATTATGTTATGTAATTGCTCAGAATATAGAAATACTTCAGTGGGAAGCAATTACTGAGAGTTGCAGTGAGAATGGCTTAAGGTGAGTGTCTGGCACTGGTGTCTCCATTTGTATCAGAAAACCTAGCACTTCTGAAGCAAATTACTCAGTTGTCCTTGCTTAGTCTGCACTGGTGCATAAACTGTTTTTCTTTGTAGTGAAAATTAGTCAAAGAGGCTAATGAATGTTAGTAAACTGGAACCAGACCAGCCTCAAATGCATGTAGAGTGGACATTGTCTAAACAGAATTGCTCACTGATAGCTAGTGGAAATACATTCAAGGTTCAGTGAGACATGTTCAACTAGACAGTGGATATTGTGTTGCTGCTGTAGGCTAGAAAGATACATTGAAGATGATACTTTTTTTATATTTCTATATCATTTGGGTGAGTCTTTATATCATTGCTCTTTCTCTTCAAGTTTCTTTGCAATTATACCATTGTAGTTTGGTGTTTCATTTTCTTTGTTGTGGCTTACGGAATAATTTTCTAAGGAATCCAGAACGCCTCCATAACAGCATCTGTCTTCCTTTCTCTATAAACCATAAACTGTAGCTGTTCAGTACACTTACTCTGCTGTTTATTGCATCAAATAGAAGGAGAAATAGCAATTAAATCTCTGAAACAGGACTGATAGAAAGTTATGGTCTTTGATCAGGGGACTGGAACATCTTTCACATGAGGAAAGGCTGCAGGAACTGGAGCTGTTTAGTCCAGAGAATAGGAGACTGAGAGGAGATCTTATTCACATTTACAAATATCTAAAGAGTGGGTCTCAGGAAGTTGGGACATCCCTTTTTTCTATAGTAGCTAGCAACAGGACAAGGGGTAATGGGATGAAGCTGGAACACAAAAAGTTCCATTTAAATATAAGAAAAAACTGTTTCACTATGAGGGTGAGGGAGCCCTGGCACAGGCTGCCCAGAGGGGTTGTGGAGTCTCCTTCCTTGGAGGTCTTCAAGACCCGCCTGGACATCTTCCTATGTGACCTGATCTAGGTTGACCTGCTTCTGCGGGGGGGGGTGGACTAGATGATCTCTAAAGGTGCCTTCCAACTCCTACCATTCTACGATTCTATGATATGCTCTGATGACCAAAATTGCATACATGAATTCTGCCTAGTTGCCTCACTGACTTACTTGGGATAGCCTGACAGAGCTGTAAAACCGTAATTAAAATGCCGGCTAGTGAGGTACAGAATTTTTGCAGGGTGCACGCATCTTTCCTGCAAAAGGATTACTTTCCAAAAATTATGTTTTTAATTTCTCAAGTTCCAGTTTGTGTTTTTTCATAGTCCTGTAGGTCATTAAGGAGATTTGAAAACTGGTCCATACTGCGTACTGGTAACAATTGCTCATGTTTATTTTTTATCGAATCAAAGTGTTTCAGAAAGTCATTTTGATAACTATTTGTTAATCGTTACATTGGTTGAAACAATAAATTTCTTTAGAAATTGGAATTCCAAAATATGAATTATGCCTGTTTGCCAGAGTGGTCATATTGGTATTGCACAAATCCATAGTGTGATGGAGTAAACTGATTAGTCCTGAATATTTATGTGTAGTGTTATTTCAGTTACCTGATTTGTTAACTATAATCACACTAATCAGGTGTCCGGTGATAATATTTGATTGAAGTTTAAAATTTTATCTCCAAATTTTTACTGGACTTACTAAAAAATAACGTTTGTCACAAACATTTCCTTTGGATAACTGCTTTTGGAATATCTGAGATCAAACTATCGCAGAAAAAATGTCAGTGAGATTGTGAAGGTAGGAACAAAGTCCTGAAGATACCATGTTCTTTCAAAAGCACTAAAGTTCACTCTGTTTTCCATTGATTTTTCTTTAAATAATTAGAGCAAGCCTGAAGATGTTAAATATCCTTATATTTCTGATTTAATTTTTAAAAATAATAGAAAAAATACTTACATGTGTATTTTTCTCATGTTATTGTAAGCAATTATTTTACCTTGTCATCATACATATATCATCACTTAACTGTTATTAAGAGGGTAAAATATTGTGTTGTTGTTGGAAATATGATCACACTAATACCACTCACACTATATTTACGTTAAGGAAAATATTATAAGACAACATTATTGATGTGACTTAATAGGAGAGAAAAGACATTACAAGTAGACACCTGCATTTGAGGATCTCTACAGTTGGTCAGGTAAATCCTTCTGTCAATAATGTGAGATCTCTATCTTCTTCATTTTTTTTTTTCCTTGACAATAATACCCTCCTCCTCCCACTTCTAATGTAGTAGTATGTTAAATATAATAATAATATATACATATTGATTTGCTTATATCATTTATCATACTTTATTACAGAGAATACAGGTAGACAGTGTGGTCATAAAAATTGCTTCCCTCAGAAATTAAGTTTAATAATGTAGTGGGGTAGAAAAGCCTAAGAGGGTAGTGACAGGAAGCATATTTAATGGTTACTGAGATAGACTCTTTTCCCAACTTTTATCCCCACTTGCTGTGTGACCACAGGCAAGGCACTGTGCCTCAGTTTATTCAAATGTAAAATGGTTATAATTAACATTCAGCATAATTAATGATTAAGTGCCTTGAGAACATGTGATGAAACAAACTCTAGAAGAGCAGAGTATTTTTACTTCAACCTCTTTAAAACTGTATCCCCTTGCCACATATTTTCAAAAAGTCTACAACTCCTTACTAGAGCTAAATGACTAATTCAAATGAATAATTTATCTGAAGAATTTTGCTTTGTTTTCTCTTTGCAAATTGTTCTCAAATAGACTGCAAAATTCTTGGCCTTATTAGTTATTGCCAAATTATGCACAGGTCTCTTCAGTGACTAATTCTGTGTCTGAAGACCACTGATTTTTTTTCCTGAAAATGTTAGTAATTTTCTGTTTGCACTGTGCTGGTTGTCCTTTCCTATTATTGAAAAGCATATGTAATTAATCAATGCAGTCGTTCCTACATGTAATGATATTTTATATATAAATATATATATATGAAAAATTCCTGATTCATAGGTTTTAAAGGTCAGAGAGCACCAGGAGACCACCTACTCAGAACATCTGTAGAGTCGGTTTTCCCTGAGTTAAGCCTAATAATTTGTGCTTGACTCAAAGTGGCAGACTTTTAAGAGGATCTGCAAAAGATTATTGAGAAAAGGAAGCATATTTTCAATAGACTTAAATTCATTGTATAGGGATTGATCCTTTCTTCTCCTTCCACAATGAATCAAAGATGACTATTGGATTAAATTACATCCTCCATTCAATCTTGATTGGATGACTTCAAGAGGCAGAGGACAATGCACTGCTATTGGTTTGTTGTTCCAACTCTCAATTACCCTTTGTGTTAGAAATGTTTCTTACTCTTAATAGAAATTTGTCAGGCTTTAGTTTCTTGGTATCAGTAACTTGTTAATAATTTCCCATGCCAATAATCCCTATGAAAGTACTTGCACATCACAATTAAGTCATCTCTTGATCTTTGTCATGAGCTAAACATATCAAGTTTCTTGAGTTATTTACTGTAAGCCTGTTTTTAAGCCCTCAAGTACTAGTTTCTTCCAAATACTATATTGAATTTGTTGACGTATTTTAATATTCTACTGCCAGTTTCAGCAGTGCCATTTATACAGTTAAAGTTCATGATTTATTGATTAAGAACACCCATTTCCTTCTTAGAGATCATGAGAAATATCATTGTTAGTCAGGCAAAAGATGAATCATACATACTATAAAAAGTTTCAGTTACACACAACTTACACATGTAAATTCATTTTTGGTCAATGTAAATATTTAGTTTATATTTATGCCTCCCCAATCTTTTCAAAATTTGGTTAAAATCAGCATATTTTAAAAAGAATATGATTTGAAAAAGAAATTTAAAAATACATTCAACAAGTAAGTACAATGGTTAATTTTATGTGTCCTGAAATAAATCCAGGACTCAAGTTTTGATCTGCTTGAGCTTCCACATTTTGATGATAGTGAAAATGACCTAAATAAGTTTTATCTGTCTCCCTGTGTGACTTATGCTGATAACTGCATGGATTGTTATTATTAAAATGCAACATACAGTGTATTATTTTTCCCAACTAAGGTTCAGAACTAAAATTACTTTTTCATGAGTAATTTATTCACAGGAAAGCAAGTAAGAAATAAGGTGACCATTGTCAAATTGAAAAAAAAAAAAACATGCCTTAAAATCAGAAAACACAATCCAACCCCAAGAGAGAAATGCTCATTGTGTACACATCAGAAAAACAGGTTACAACAATGCCCTGCTCTGTGGTCTTCTCCAGACCCCTGGTATTCAATAGATATGCACATACCTGATCAAGCTTTGAGCACAAGAGTTACTTGGCATTATATACTAGGTTATATGAATGGGCACTTCCCTTTACTTTGTGTCTTCACCGTCTGTTCTGGTCTCTAATTACAATGCAAAATGAACATAATTAAATATTGACATCACATAAAAATAAGCTAGAAGTTATTTCAATGCGTATGCATGTTCTTTATTAAATGCAACAAGCATCTGTTTAGTTTTCTTATATTTTGAGACACAGATAGAGGGAAATTGCTTTTTCCTGACAGAAAAGATATTTTTTTATTAGTATATTGGAATGAAATACAGGAAGTAATATTTTATAACAGTTAGTAAACTGCAGTTTCTGTAAAAAGATTCAGGTTTGAGTTCTTTTCTGAGAAAGTGTCATGGTTTGACATGACAGCCTTTTCTGGTAAGAGGGAAGGGGCTGTAAAGATGATTCCTGTAAGAAGCTGCTCACAACTCTCCCCAGCTCTGAGCCAGACCCACTTCTGGGGCTCAGCCAATTAGACGCCTCCATGATCACTTTTTAAGAAGAAGAGGAAGAGGAGGTTTCTTCCTCCATCTTCCTACTTCTGCCCCTTCTTCTTTTCCTTCTGGCTGGTGGTGGTACAAGGAGTAGGAACAGTGAGAAAAACAAACATGTGGACTCCAAGGTCAGTGATGAAAGAGAGGAGGAGGTGTGCTGGAGCAGAGACTCCCCTGCATTCTATGGAGAGAACTGGTGAAGCTGAGATTTATTTTCATTTCTTTAAAGACCCCGCATCAGGGGCAGAGACTCATTTTGCTAAATCTGGCCCCAGACCAGGGGCAGCGATTCACTTCATTAAAGGCCCCGAGCCAGGGACAGCGACTATGGCCAGAGGAGGCCGTGTCCCATGGGGGGGACCCAACCACTTCACTGCAGACCCCGAGCCAGAGGCAGTGATTTTCTTCTTTAAAACTATGGCCGGAAGAGGTCGTGTCCCGAAGGAGGGGCCCTTTATCACTATGGCCAGAGCAGGCCGTGTCCCGAGAAAGGGACTCAATATCCACAGCTGTAACTGTGGGGAGGAGCCCACAACAAAGTAGCTCGTTAAACTTATACCCAGAAGAGGCCGTGTCCCAAAGGAGGGACCCTGTAACTGCAGAAACTGCAACCGTGGCAAAGAATCCTAGCCAGAGATATTCACCAAGGACTGTGTCCTGTGTGAGGGACCCTGTATCGGCAGAAGCCGCAGCTGTTGGGAACAACCCACACCAGAGAAGTTTGTTAAGGACTGTGTTCCAGGGGAGGAACCCCGTGTTGGAGCAAGGGAAGAATGCCAGCAGTCATCCTCATCTGAGAAGACAGAAGCAGCAGAGCCCATCTGTGAGAGACTGACCACATCCCCCACTCCCTGCCCTCCTGAGCAGTTGAGTGGGGAGGAGGTAGAGATATCAGGAACAGTGAGCTGGGCCCGGGAAGAAAGGAGGGATGGGGGAGGGAGATCTTAAAGTGCTGGTTGTAATTTTCTCATCATTCTACTCCCTTTTTGCTTTTATTCCGTTCTGTTTCTTGTAGAATAAACTTTCCTGCTTTCCTCTCTAAGTCGAGTACTGGAGTCTGTTTCGCCCAGAACCATAATTGGCAGCAAGTACTCCCTGCCCTTGTCTCAATCCACAACAACCTTGCTTATCTTTTTACTTCCATTTCGCTGGGGCCTCCACCATCCTAATGAGGGTGAAGGTGAATGGGGGCACTGAGCAAGAGACTGCCGTGGTGCTGCTGTGCTAGCTGGGCCAAACCACGACAGAAAGTACAAGAGGAACAGCAAAATAGAAGAAGGAAAGCTGTTACTAAACATTGTTCTGACTACTGAAGTTGAGCTCTTGGTCCAGGTGCCATTGGAACTGTATGATTCAGGTAAAAGTAACAGCCTTTGAGTAGGCATCAAGACTCATACCACTTCCCCATTGAAACCCAAGATATTCATCAGCTGGTTTTGGTCCAAGCTAAAGTCTGCCTTCTATAATTGCATAGACTGTCTTATTCTTAATCCTTGTAAAGTGTTACCAAGTATCTTGGTATTTTGCAGCTTCCACATGAGAGTTATGTCTAGTCATGAGGCCATGGGGCATATATTGGCTTGTGTCCAGACTACTCAGGATCAGCCACATCTAGAACTGCATTGGTACATAATGCTTGGTCCTAAATTCCTCTAGGGTTCCAGTGTCACATCCCATTATTTTTCTTTTTTTTTTTTTTGTGTGATTAGTTAGTTCAGAGTGCTTGAAATAATGAAGGACTGCGATGCAGTGTGCCAGGTTGAAGTTTTTATAGCTTGAAACTGGGGGCATATGTAACTTGTCACAGGTGTAGTCAGAATATATGTGAGTGATGGTCAGCATAGATTCCCCTGAAACAGTGTTGGAGTATTTTGAGTGGGAGAAGGTAACTTTCTGCCAGGCTGTTCAACTTGCACTCCAGAGGATTGAGCTGTTTTCCAAAGCATGGCTGGGTTTTGTGTCAGAGAGCTGGGGTAGCTGGGGCAAAAACCCAAGGAGTTGTTTTGCCCCAAGAGCTCAATTGTTTAAATGCAACAGAGTAGATATACCCATTGAGACTAGACCCATAGGAGAACTCATTTGCAATAGCACTTACACTGTCTTTGGAGTAATTTGGAATCCAGGACTAAGTCTATGAAGTCCTTATACCCCAGGGAGACCATGGCATCCCTGACAAGGATCTGTAAAATGCAGCCTACCAAGAGATGCCTAGGCTACTCAGTAGGATAGCCATGGAGAGACGTTTGTTTAAAAATAAACCTCCCTCTGACAGCTAATTTCTGAAATCCAGACTTCACCTCTAATTCACAGACATGTATCCTTTCCAATAGGGTTATGCTGAATACTTCATCCCATATTTCATGATAAACATCTACTGGATCATAGACTAGAAGTGAAGTGTCCCAGTTCCCAGTCTGTTCTTTACCACAGAGATAAAAACCTCTCTTCTCTTTTTCTCTGTTCCCTTTCTTTGCAACCTGGACAGCAGTTGCTTGATATAGAAAACTAATATAAAAATATGGATCAGTTGACTAGAGCATTTTATCTTGGAAGGTAGGGCTTATAGTCACTCTCAAGCAGGTAAGCACTCCAACAGCTTGGTTCAAATGCTGCAACTGGAAAGCAGTTGGGTCAAGCTGCTCATGTTTGCTGCAGTGCTCAGCAGTTCATGTTGGCAATACCTACTCCCCCTGGACTCACATTAAAAAAAATCTAGGAAAAGAACCTGAAACTTATATCTCAGTGAGACTCTAACATAAGTTAGAAAAGATTCCCAGTTTGAAACTTTCTCTTGGAGGCAAAAGGGTGCACTCTGCTGCAGTTCTGATCGGATTTATCTTCACTATTCTTCCACACGTACCAGCAATGTCTTGCTGATAGCTGAACTGAATGGCTTCTCAGTAAGCATGGGTGGAATACACTGTGTTGTACGCCAGGCGATACACGTTTCAGAATCCTAAGCTACTACCAGAAAATATGGGCTCAGTCCTTTGCTCTCAGTGTGTTCCCACAAGTTGTCCTCTTCTGAGGATGGTAACAAGCAGGTCATTACTGTCAAGACTTCATCAATTTAGAACTTGTTCAAAAGCAGGTCATTAGGCACTCTCAGTTGGATCTTCTCAGTCCTAAGTTCAATGTTAAAAACTGGGTGTGTAGTCCAATTTTGTCATTTGGGCTCCCTCTAGAGCCAACTGGGGAAGACAAATACTCTACCATATCACTTCTTCAGACAGAAGATATGTATTCAAGACAAATAGAGTGACTCACTCTACAGGTATAGAGAGAATTCTGGTGATTAGCTCAATTTAGATGCCTGAAATCAGATGAGGTGGAAATCGCCTATATGGATTTTCCTGGTGGAAACTGGTGAATGTTTCAAGTTAGTTTAGGGATTTAAGTTTTCAGCTAAAATACAGCTGAATACAGTATCTGTGATCATTGGTGTATTTAATGCTAAACTAAGCAGTGCTAGATCTTTTTCTGTGGCTACAAAGTTGGTAATAGAGTGCATAAACCTGTTCCCATGGACAACTGAATGGGATTCCTCTCTTTCTTGATCACCTATTCAAAATAGATAGCTATTATTATACTACTACAATCCTCTTAAAAAATGATCTACTTTGTTAATATAAATTTTTATTTAAGAATTCCATTAAAAACAAACAAACCAACTCTAGCTCTAAGTTGAATATTGGGCTGTAAATTAAAGTTATAGCAGTAGACAGGTATAAATTGTACATATATCCCAGACAAGTTTTTCAAGGAAATCTCTTCCACATCTGTTGCCCAGTGTCTATAGAAGCCCTGTAGAAAAGTCTAGCAATATTTACTTCATAAGGTTCATATGGATGATTTATATCTGGTAGAATGAGAGAAGGAGTGTAATAGAGATATTAAATAGGATTTTAGAAGAAGGTTGAGGTGCAAAGCTCGTATCTAAGACATTCCACACTGTAATTATGTTCAGTATCACTATTTAAGGCACTCAAAAACTTTTTCAGTATATACCCTTCACTGCTCTTTTTTTAAACATAGCAGTTGTCTCAGGGAGTTGTCTCATCAGCTTGGTACTTTACCTCACACACTGTGAGAAATAGAGAGGTTTTTTTTTTTTCCTAGAGTCCCATTGAAACATTAATTTAAATAAGTAACAATGTAAATCTTGTTTCAAGCATTCTTCCTACCTCGACAGTATTCTATATTAAGACATTTGGGTAATTGACCAATGTTACTGTGGCTCAGCAGACATTGTTTTCTTTTGGTAAAAGGATACAATAGTAAATTTCAGTGAGGAGGAGGTTAAAAAAGAAAAGAAAAGTTAAAATGAACACACCTAAATAAGACTTAAATATGAAAGGAAAATACAAACCAGATGGGAATGATGGAGACAAGTTTTCATATCTTTCTTTTGTTTTAAGATTGGTTTAAAAGTTTTCCTTCACTGCATTGGCTTTCTGCTGCTGAGTAACAGGAGGCAACATATTGCTCAGCAGCAGCAGATGAGAACTATTTGGCCGTATATACCAGGGCTGGATTCAGTTTCCAATGAAGTTCAATGGGAACGTTCCCACTCTCTTCTACAGGTGTTGGA
This sequence comes from Colius striatus, assembly GCF_028858725.1. Classification (NCBI taxonomy): domain Eukaryota; kingdom Metazoa; phylum Chordata; class Aves; order Coliiformes; family Coliidae; genus Colius; species Colius striatus. The sequence continues at coordinate 69,892,120 of NC_084759.1, forward strand.
GCAGGTGCTGGAGGGAAAGGCCTAGTTCCCTTCTAGTCAATGGCAAAGCCTGTGCTAAGGCTGACCTCTCCTTGGATCCTGAAGACAAGCCTGGCAACTCCACTGCCAGCCTTTTGAGGGAATGAGCAGAGAAGCCTTCCTGTTGTTTCTGTGCTATCTTTTGTGTCTCTAACAGTTGGTAAGTTTGGAAGCTGTAAAATAAGTAACTGTGGGGCTGGTTGTAACAGTGCTGGACACTTCATCACTCTTGCACCCACTAACGAGAATGTTTTGGCTCCCTTTCTGCTCATCCTAATTAAGCCGTAGTGGCCACTGCAGTTCTGGGGCTCTTTCTTCAACTCATTGTTTGTCAGTATGGTTTTACTGACACATGAAAAAGCTCAGGGGCAGGAGTCTCATGGCGTTTCTACTGAAGCTTCAGCTTTAAAGCTGGGACTCTGACTGCTTCACTCTACTGCTGACAATTTAGCAAATGGTCCATGTTATGCTGCTTTGATCTCATGAAAGTTTTCAAAAATTTCATCCTTGAAGAAAGCTACAGGACCAACAGATCCCCCAGTTCATTAGCAATCCTTTAGCAGTTCCCAACAATTAGAGCTGTCAGCCAGCCGAACTCCGTACGGAGGCCACGCATTCAAAATCCCTGACTAATGACTTGGTAAAAAGACTTGACAGTATGTTGCAATTTGTTATAATTGAATCTAAACTGCATCAGCTGTTTGAGGGGCTGAAATGTTTTCAAACATTACATTGATTTAAATTAATGCCATAAAAATATTCAGAAATAGTGTCTGTCAGATTCAGTGCTAATAATCATGTTCTCTTCAGATATGAAGAAGACATTTCATCACCATTTGAAAGCATTGTCAAGCAGATAGTTTAAATTCCCCCTTATCTTCCCCTCTGAAGTGAAAAATAAGTTGATAATCGTAGTATTCATGAGAGGACATTGCTTAGTAACTGGAATGGGACAGGGTAGGAAGGAAAGGCCTCCTACACTACAAGATCCTGGGGAAGTAAAATTTGAAAAGCCCATTACAAATAGCAATTTTAACTGACTAGCTTTCAATAAAAAACTTCCAAAAACTTAAAACCAATTCTGCAGCAACTCTTGGAGAAAGTTCAAAAAGAATAATCATATTTTCTAACTCATTCTCTGCCTTTGATTTAACTGTGGGCACATAAACTGAACAGTGGGACATTTGGCAAACAGATTTCCAGCACAAGATCTCTAGTGGAATCTTGCATCTGCTTTCAAAATACCTTTCACTCAGAAGAGGTGGGATGACATAAGATATCAAGACAGCTTTACCTTCCAAATAAATTGTTTGCTCTGTTTTTTTAATTCTCTCTCAGTACTGGAAAGCTTTCCATTTAAATCAAGAGAGGCTCAGACTGTAAGCACTGAACCAGAATTTTCCTACTTTGAATGCTCTAGAGTCTAAAAATGGAATTTAAATTCCTTATTCCACTTGTATGAGGTCTATTTAAAAGCCAGCTAGCTGCAGACAGAATCTGGGACTTTGCATGTCCTGAAAATCAAGACAGTTTGGATTCAGAATTTTTTAACCCTCTCTTAAAGTACAGAATGTATTGAGTGAACAAAATGGTGAGTTAAGATTTAATCAATTAGAGTACCATAAAGGTCACAGAAGGAGCACATTTCTCTCTAATACACCCGTGCAATTTAGGCTGAGCTGGGACACTACAGATTTTAGTTATCATTGCATTAGTTTGCCTAACAGATAAGAATACTGACAAACTGTAGCACAGAAAGAGCTAATGAACTTCTCTGACCTACAGAAACTGATTGCAACCTGCCATCAACACCAGTTTTACTCCTCAAGTTCTGACATCAGTTATACTCCTTTAAGGTTCTGAAAATAACAGCATTTGCCTGACAAAATGTGGATATCTGCCATACACATACCCAACTCTGAGTTAGTCAATGGATAGAACTCATGGGAGCAGTTCATCTCTTCATGAGGTCAATAAAGTCTGAGCATTCTCAATACTAGGTCTTGAACTGTAGAAAGCCTAGATAAAGTCAGTTCCTAATCAGGAACTGGATATTCTTACAAAATTGGCTGATTACAAAGCCAAGCAAGAACAGAAGCAAAAAGTCCCCACTCTGAATCTCTTTACATTGACAAACTCTTCTGAACTCTCACTTCTTTTCCAAACTCACATCTGTTTTCCTACCCATTGTATTATGAATAATCCTCAGTATCAGGAACTACCTTTTTCTACATCTTTTCTATTAATATTGTGAACTGGATTTTTAACAGATTGCAAGGAAGTTCTTGGAAGACTCTTCAGTACAAATGCAAAGACCCTCTGATACAAGTATATAAACATGTTTGTGTTACTAAATGGTCATGTGACATAGTTTTTTTATTTCTTACAAAGTTTTACCTGTTTAGACCTCTGTATTAGCTAGACTATATATGGAACTAAAATAATTTCAGTTATTCTTCTGGTCTTGCTGATTTCATAAATGAATGTGGCTCGTAAAGCTTCCTATATAAAAAAAAAAAAAAAAAAAAGCCTTCTATGTCTTCTATGCAATATCTGATTATAAAAAATGTGAACACTCAGATTTGAGTTTTTACACTTCAGCATTCCCAGGTTTTACAAAGATGTGTTCCATGGATCATGGTTATCATTAAATAAATCACAGAAAAATATTTCCCTAGCACATTCTATATTTATTTCACATTCTATATTTCATATTTTGTTATGGACTTGATTCTATTAGTCAGGTGTAATTTCAGGAATGCTGATGTATGGACTTTATTGAGTGTTTAAGGCTGGATTCATTTCAATAACCTGATCTGTTGAAGCTAGTCCTCTAGGAGTCCTCTATAGTCACAGGAATGTGAGAAGCACCTCTAGACAGTGATTTGCCTCATTACCTGTCTTAGACAACCATCTCCACATGCTGCTCCTGCCACAGGTGTTTTGTTCAGTCAGATGCCTTGCAAGGTCAGAGAAAACTGCAGCTTTTCAGGTGGTGATACAGAGAAAATACCACAGATAAAATCCATGAAACACTTTTTGCCTTAAATCAACCTTCTGTATTTTCAGACTGTAAGATTGCCAGGAGTTGCCTTCTAATTCCACCACTGGTTCATAACAACATTTTACTTAATTTTCATAGTTATCTTCACTTCATATGAAGCCACAATGCTGTGTCCACTCCCAAAGATAATATCACAATAGAAAGAAACAAAGTTTCTGAAAAGGGAGGTGTTTGAAAAGTACAAGACTCTTGACCAATATTTCAGCATGTTAGTTATAAGCTTTTTCTGGTATATTTTAGGGTGTCTTAACAGCATCTGATGAAACCAGAGGGAATAACTTCACACTCATGTGCTTACTAGTAAAATTTTGAACCTAAATATGACAATTGGGTAGCTCTACATTATGTTCAATTTGATAAATATATAACAGGTGAGATTTCTTCTTTTATATTTTAGTTATGCCTTACCTACTGTACATCATACCAGTTTCTTGCTGCAATTCTCATAGCATACTTGAATCCCTACTGTGAGTTGCTACCTTTTAATTGTTTCTAATGTACTTTCATGCTTCTTGTTTTGCTTTATTCAGGGAGGAGCTTGTCTGCTCAAAAATATAAAAGGTTTTGCTTTTTCTTCCACTTCAAATCAAAACACGTAAACTAAACTAAAATCTGATTTAGAAAGATGGGAGAGAGGGAATGTTAATTATCCAAAGGTGTGATATCTACAAAAAGAGCCAAGTCACAAAAGGGTTATCCATTTAACTTAAATGGCCAAGTTAAACAAGACACAATTGGGGTTAATTTAGTTTTCCAGGCTTTTGTAAACTTATACTTGGGAGGTCGAAGGAGGGAAGTCAATTAGCCCCAATTGTGTCTTGTTTAACTTGGCTGGGTGAATCACTAACCCTTTTGTAAGCTGGCTCTTTTTGTAGCTATCACACCTTTTGTATGGCTGAACAGTTTTCTAACTCACTTTTTTTATTGATGTCAAATATTTTTAATCAGATATCACAGGGGATGTTGGTTTGATAGCAGCATAATTAAATAACAAGAATGCATTCACCCATTTCAGTGCTTGGAGAAAAAAACAAAGTATGGATAGAGCTTTGAGTGAAATCACATACTCAATAGGCTTTGTATTCATAGATTCTTGAAACAAAGCCAAGTGCATAATCCACAGGGCTGTACAGAGCAGTCAGTGAAAACTGTCTAGAACATCCATGTGTTAAATTAGACACCAAAAAAAGGATCAATACTCCCATGAATGCAATTAAACTAACACAGACAAAAATGTACTCAACTTTGTAAAAGAAGCCACAAGACATCTTCTACTACTTTTAGGAATCTTGATGGAGCATCTTCTTAGTAGTGCCAGTTGTATTTATTTTTTTTTTAAATTAAAAACAAACTGATGAATTCAGTCTTAGCAATTGTTCCCACTGATATTAATAAAATGTTCCTGCTGATAAGGAGCTGAGTTATGGCCTTTGTACATAAGATGCAAACTGTGAGTAGACAAAGAAACTTCTATTACAATGTCATCAAGCAGTAATCGTTTCCTTTAGAAACAGATGATGATGAAAACATGTCAGACATGCAGAAAGTATGAAATGGGATCATGTCAACACACACCTTGAGTATGTACCACTGTGTTGAGACCCTTGATATCTTTGGCAAGTGAAATTGTCCTTTTTTTGGTTTGGTTTGTTTGTTTGTTTGTTGGGGTTTGTATTGTCATTATACAGGATATGTATTCCAGGAACTGACACTGCACTATCATTCATCTGTCATCTGTCACACATGTAAAGGCTTACAGTTCCCTATATATATGTCATACACATGCAAGCTACCAACATAACTTCAACATAGTATTTGCATCCTAGTATGGTGCTGAAAATATTTCACTGTGGAAATCAATGAATAGACAAATAATATTTGAATAATTAACAGAAGTGTAGGACCTGGATTTTGAGTGAGCATTTAGCAGTTTTGTTAGGAAATAGTATGATATTTGATATAAGACACATGTTCATTAGTTTCATTTCAGGTGTTATTTTAATGTAAGAGTTTAGCAAGGGCCTTTCCTAAATATTTTGGCATTATCATTCCTTCTTGCTGTGCTACTGGGTAGAGATGCCTTTCTTTCTTTCTGTGTGTTACATAAGTATTTTGTCTGATGGGCCTAGAAATTGCCAAAATATTGTATTTTTTCACTCTACTGTGCAGAAGCATTGTGCATATTAATTATCTTTAATCAGAGAGCTTTTTAGCAATTTAAAGACAATAGACATGGATTAAACCACTGCCTGGAATTAGTATGGCTAAGGTGAATACAGTTCTCATCAGGTTCTTGATAGTAGGGATAACTCAATATTAATTCTGACTGGTACTTAGTATGCAATATGACTGATCTATCCAATGGAAACAACTAATTAAAAGCTTAAAGAAGCTAGATACATTCAGAAAATGTTCCTTCTGATAATGCCTGTTTGAAAACAGCTGCTGCTAGAGACGTTTATTAGGTGTGTGCATAGCTGTGCTCACAATTTGTGTGATCTAGCATTGTAGCGTACAATGCAGTACTTGATGGTATGCCTTGCTCATGTTGCATCTGCACCAATTTGCAGTGGTTTAATTTCCTCATTTTCAAACTAATGTCCTGTTTATGTGGTCTCCCTTTTCTAAATCTGAGTTTCACACTAAGAGATTTTAATAATACCTATAATTTTGATATATATCATTTCAAGCATTTTGCCTTTGATTTTTTCTAATGCAAGTCAGAAGGGATGTAGGTAAAGAAAAACTCTCTGCTTGGATATCATAGCACAAAGTAGCTATTCCAGGACATGCAGATGTAAAATGTTAAGAAGTTTTTCCTTGAACTGATCCTGTTGTGATACTTGTTCAGGCTCCTTGTAGGTATTTTTAATCATTCATTCTTATTATTTCAGTAGATTCCATCACCTCTTTGATCTCATTGAGCGTTTTGTGCTGATCCAGAGGCCTGTAGCATAAGACCACTAGTGTATTTGTACAACTTAGTGAGACTCAACATACTTACAGTTAGTGCCAAAATGACATTTGATCTTGTCACTACCACCCTCAGCAAAGCAGCCACAACTGAATCAAAGAGGCTTTTTCTCATTATTGCACTCCAGAGGATCTCTGACTGCCAATAAGAAAAAAAGGTGACTGTGAGTTCACGTGCCTACAATGCCTGTAGTTCTTACTATCTAGCAAGCTCCAAAAGCCTTAGCTACTTTAAAGTCCCTTTCCTTCATTATAGCCAGGGCCATATAAGTGCTGTTGAACAGTATTTTCCTGACCAAATATGACAAGGTTTTCCTTTGGAATATAGTTTCATATTACAGCACTTGAGGTTCCTATTGTAGCACTTGAGGTTCATATTTTAGCACTGAGGAGTACAGTGCTCAGGGGTGTATGGTGTTTGCCATTACAAAAACAAAAAAAAAAAAAAGGGAAGGGAAGTATGAAATGAAGAGCATGAAATGAAGAAAATTTACTTCCTTCCAAAAGACAAGCATATAGATATGATGAGATACAGAAGAAAAGCATCAAATAATCCTGTTCAGCTCTACCTTGTTTCTAACAAAACAGCTTCTAAATAAACTGCTTACAGCTAATACTAAAGTTGCTGCTTTGTAGTGTCTCCATGTCTTCTGTCTAATTTAATTTTTAACCAGCCTACCTGTTCTTTAAAGCCATCAACAGGAAAGGGGCTACCAGCTACTGAATGGTCCATCAATATAGCTATGTTTTTTTGGCACCATTGCTTTTGATAGACGCAGAAGGTTACAGAAAGAGTTTTTGGCTGGTGGAATAGTGCAGTTCCCACTGATGAGCAGATTGACTCTGTGTGTGGCACCTTTCAAGGAAATCCTTCCCTTTTCATCAATGACTCCTATTAGAGTGGAAGGTAATGAACAAGGAGAAAGGGTGTTACTGGAATTCCTTGTTCATATGCATCCCACTTCTGGTTAACATGTGCCAGAGATATGAATGCCTTAGCCACAGGGGTCTAATAAGTTTCACCTGTACCCACAAGCTGAATTACAGAGATGAAAAGGGAGCAAAACATACAACCTCTTTTCTGTTATTGAAAGTTTTGTACCTGGAAAAGCCCACATTGATACATTGCTTTGCAGCAGCCATCTGTACCCACTCTCTGCTCTGAAAAATATGAAAATATTCATAAGGATGGAAACTGCTTTCTGTGTAGCATTTCCTGGTTTTTTCTTCAGCAGCAAGAGTTTAAGAGCAAGCTTCACACAGCCTGTACACAAGCTCAAGTGCTGATGTGAAAATGTCCATAAGCGTTAAAGTCCTAGCACAGTCCCTGACAAGGTTGTGCCCTTCCAGATAGCCATTTCCTGACTTAGCCTTGGAGAACGTGGGGATAATGTAAGACAGGGACTGTTTCAAATAGACAGGATTTATGAGATCAAATTGTTCTGGAAGATGATAATTTAGTCCTATGTACATGAGAAAAACTATCCTGTGATCGTATGAGGTGTTATATCAGTATGACTATAAGCCTGAGAGCCCAGACAGTCCTTTCCCCTTTCTTAAACTGTTCTTATCCTATGGAGTAAATAAGAGAACAAGGAGTATCTGCATACCACTGCTGAAGTGGGGCAAACAGAAGATTCCTCCAAATTAGAGACACTTTCTAATAGGAATTTACCTAGATAACTTTTGGATATTAGACTGGATTATTTTTTGAGAAGCATCCCCAGACATATAAATTTTTTGTCTCATCTTCATAGCAGTCTACAGAAATACAAATCAACCAAGTAGAAGAGCCAACATTTCCTCCACTCTAGTATTTATGTTTGTGACCATACAGTAAGCAATACATGTTATTTGCATCAGAAGTGCAGTTAATTCATAGTGCATTGTCAAAGATTTGCTATAATTGTTTTGGGGACTACTTTTTCCCATTCCAGTGCAACTGGGATTTGTTGTAGTGGTGATCGCTTCTGCAGTAGACTTCAATACTTCCAGGAATTGTGTCTTTTTCTCCGCAACAACTGCTATCTGTCATGATCTGCCCTTGCTCTCTATGTGTGTGCTGTGACTACAGATGTCTTTCAAGCACGACTATAGGGAAGATACATTTGCATTCTAGTGAGCTCAGCTGGTACTGAGTGATGTTTGGCCTATGGAGTGTCACCTCCTCTCAGCCAAACTGTGTGATTCAAAAGTCACAGCTGTTGTGTAACAGGAGAAAAAAACCTCTCTGCTGGATGTTCAGGTATTCATCAAAAAATATCAGCTACTGAAATGTAATAATCAGATGTTATAGGTACACCTCGGAATGGGCATTTACTCTTCCATCAGCTGTGCTATCTCACTGTAGCAGTATGAAGAATGGACCTTTTTTTTTTTGATATATGAAGTCTTAATCTCTTATTCAGAAAGTATATCCTGATCAGTGTTTAAATGTGATAGGTTACAAAATGAAGAATCTTACTGTTTAAATTGCAGGCTTCAAGGCACAATGAGTCTGTTAATCTCCCTGCATAGTTACTTCATGGCAGCTATCATGATGGCATTTCTTCTTATCACAGTAATGTGATTCAAGCAGAAATCGTTAAAAGGTGATTTCCCCCCCACCCTTTGATTCCCTTTCATTTTCCTAGAATATTCTGGAATGAGAAGTTTTCTACTGCTCTTGTTCACTCACTTTCAAGTCATCCATGTACATTTGTATTACATCCCTCTAAGTGACTTTGAAATTTTAATTGGGTTAGAAAAGCTAGTCAGGGATTTTCTTCAAACTAGTCAAGCTAAAAGCGAAAGGAAATCCACAGATATGGTGGGTTACACTATTCCAGGACCAAATATCAAGAGTGCAGTGTCTTCTGCAATTGTTGACCCATAAACTTCTCTGGTTTGGGTTGGGGGTTTTTCTTTGCCTACTAGATATGTCATTATGGCAACATACAATTTCAAACAAAACTTGTCCCTATACTTAACGACCTTTAAAGCCCCCAAAGAGCTTAAGTTGTATTTGAATAAAAGTGTATTTTCATACAGAGATATCCTGTAATTCTTTACAGTGGGAACTAAAGGCTAAGCTGTGGATTTTTTAATAATCATACAAAATTTTGAACTATTTCTTCAATGTGTTATAAATTGCACCAAGTGTTGACAGAAATTGCAAAACTTTATGAGCTATATTCTCATCAGACAGAAGGCAAGCACCCTTCAAATTATGCTACTTTTCCCAGAAGTCAAAGGACTCCAGTAGGGATCTGGAAATCTCAAGATGAGATTGCATTTCAAGACTTTCCCTTGAAAGAAGGTGTTTTCTTGGCTCCGTTGGGCTGCTTGTCCTATTGACCTGTGAATGGGGTGGATTTGCAGTAATAGAAACAGAAAGTTAAATCGTACCAACATAGGAAGAGAAAGATGCTCAGACCAGCATTAGCAGGTTAAAATAACCAAAATTATTTGGTCCAGTGATGGATGAGGCTCAGTCTATGTTCTCATTCTTACTTGTGGTTACAGAAATTAAATTCAGTAGCTCTGGGCTAGTGTAGGGAACAAAGAAAAGTTTTTTCACTCACAGGTAGATTTCACTTCACTTATGTTAGCTTAATAAAAATAAGACAATAAATAAAACAGCATTGTGTAGTATTTCCCTCTGGAAAAGGACCAACATCACCAAAGAGCAAATACTTACGGTAAATTGCCAGATACTTGGAGTGAATCACCTGCTGGTAGTGTTTATCTATTTCTACTGTGTGTAGGGAAGAAGCTCGGGTCACTGTTTTACTCTAGATGTTTAATTGTCAAATGACTAAAATAATTTTTATCATTTCAATTCTATCTAAGTTGTAATGTTTTCAGAGGATAAGATTTCTACTTACGTTTCTCTGGCAATATGTGCATGTACCTCAGGATGAAGTATGTAGCACCTATCATAGTATTATTATGCCTTGCCTTGTGATGTACTTTGGGTATCATAACTGTAATTGTAAATTTTTTATGAGTTCCACATGAAAGTGCTAGTATTTCCAAACACACACAAAAACATTGTTTCCTTCATGCTCAGGTATCTTTTATCTAGATGAAGTTGTGAAAATATTCTGCATACTTGGCCATCACGTTTCGTTTTAGAAAATAAAACATTTGTGGCCACATGTGAATTATTTAAATCAAATGGCAACAGCTTTTGAAAGAGTAAGTTACACATTTACAGGGACGTTGCTGGAAAAAGCATTGTTCAGTTAGAAACCCAACAAAACTTTAGGATGTTCATATAATATTAAAAGATAATCTTCCTCACTTACAATCAACAAGTAAACAATTAATAATTAATAACTTACAAATATATTTAGTAAGAATTCTGTTCGACAGACAGAAACAGAGAACGCAGAATGAAAACACCATTGACTCCAGACCTTACTATCCTGGGGTCAATTATATCACAATGAGCATCTGCTTGCAAACTCATGAGATCCCCTTGTAAGATTAGGTTATTAGGTTGTTTTCTCCCTACACATCTACCAGACACAGTGTTCAGATTCTCCCTTCTGGGACATTTATATACTTCTTCACATTTTGAGACTCATTATTTTATGGATAGTTTTGCTCTTATGCCAACACTATTTTTTTCAAAGTGGAAAGCTAGTTTTACCTATATGGTTAAACAGTCACTGAGAGCCAAGGGACGAGATTGATCTGAGCAAAAGGATTGGAAAGTCAGGTCTTCATTCACCTGAAGTTTCATCTACATAGCTAATGTAAGGAAGCAGTCAACTCTGGAAGAGATGAAAACTCATTCTAAGACAGACATACTTTAAGATCTTTAAATAACCCTCATCAGTGCTTCACCCAGTTCGTATTGGTCTTTCTGGAAATGTCTTGTCAGAAACATGCATGTGATAACTATGGTGTCTTTTTTCACAGCAGTATCTACTTTGTTAGCTGAAATTCAACCCATGTTTGTATAATGCATATGATCTGGCTCTTCTATCTTACAGCAATAGCCTTTTGCAAAAGTCCTTGTTGCTAGACTCCTATTCCTTTGACCTCATTACTAGTCTATTTCCTCACATTTCCAACTCTCTTGATCTACTGGTCAACTGGTTCTTCCTATATAATCTTCTAATGCTCTTCTGTGATGAGAATAAGTGTCATCTCTGTATCATCAGCAGTTTAATGAACAATCTCTAGATTTCTGTGCTGAAGTCATTAATGAAAATACTAAATGATAAATACTAGGAAAAATCAGTCCCAAGATCAGACCTTTAGGATTCTTAGTAGGAATCTTAATTCAAATCAATAGCTTTTTCTTTCAGCTCAAGTAATTGTAATCTTTCATTTATTCCTTTCTGCATTTCTGTCATTATTCTTACCTATCCCATTTTTCTGTCATAATGAATACCTTTACATCATACTACATGCTTTTTTGGAATCCTAATTAAAAAAAAAAAACATTTAAATTCAGCAATGGCAACATATTATGTTAGTGTGGTACAGGCTAGACTGCTTTTGCTGAACTCATGGTTTGCTTTCACTCAAGAATCACAGAGCAATAGATAAAGGTAAATACTCTATAGCCAAAACCTGAAGACTGTGTTTAAGGTATAAATCACTCAGACACTTTATCCAGAGTTTCCAGCTTACCTATGAGCCAAGGAAGCATCCGGAACTGGAAATCAGCAGTCTCATCATTGTCTTCCTAGTCTTCCTGTCATTTTAGACATACTTACTTTATAAACTTTCTGAAAAGTACCTTCAGTAATGTCATGGTTTAACCCCAGCAGGCAATTAAACACCTTACAACTGCTCTCTCCACCCCCGAGGGATGGAGAAGACAATCAGAAGGATAAAAGTGGGAAACCTCATGGACTAGGACAAAGGCAGAATATCAGGTAATGCAAAAGCAATGTATATAAGCGGAGCAAAACAAGAAATTAATTCCAAATATCCTTTTAGTTTTTGAATACTGATAGGAAAGTTAACAGAGGAAAGCTCTGGATGAAGCTGGAACACAAAAAGTTCCATTTAAACAAAAGAAAAAGCTATTTCACTGTGAGGGTGACAGAGCAGTGGCACAGGCTGCCCAGAGGGGTTGTGGAGTCTCCTTCCTTGGAGGTCTTCAAGAACTGCCTGGACATATTCTTGTGTGACCTGATCTAGGTGGACCTGTTTCTGCAGGGGGATTGGACTAGATAATCTCTAAAGGTCCCTTCCAACCCCTACCATTCTATGATTCTATGATTTCCCTATTTTTCCTGTAAGATGTTATCTAATACACTGATACAATATGAAGAAGCTTTCTGTAATACATGCAGTATTTGTCATATAGTTAAAACAAGGTAATGGAAATTAGGAGAGTTGGGCTCAGCTAAAACTAAGCTATGGTCTCTCTCCTAGTAAACACTGTCATCCACTCCAGATGCCTAAATCTCAGTGAGTCACCTTAAAAGTCCCTTCATAGTTGATGGAGAGAAACAGATACTTCTAGAGCATCATTCCTTTCCTTATAAATAAATGTATAAAATAGATTAAATGAGTCACACCTTAAAAATTCTCATTTCCTTCCCTGAATATGAAGGAGAACTGCAATAACTCACTCATATACAGAAATGTAAAGCAAGGTGGAATAAATTGTAGCCTTAATGTGTTTGCCCCCATCTGTGACATGAGCAACAGCATAGGCACAATGACTGAATATTTCTGAGTCTTTATTCATTAATATTTATAAAGTACTTTAAGATCTTGGGATCAAAGCAGTAAAAAGAGGCAATCAGCAATACATGGCCAATCCTCTCAAGTGTCAAAGCCCCATTTTATAGAGCATTGTATGTCTAGGTAGCCCTTCCTTAAAAAGCTTATGAATTAATTGAGAGGATAGTTGGACCACAAAGTCTAGGTATTCCTGTTCTAGCACATGAAAATAGAGCAAGGAGCTTGCTTCTTTTCATCTTGTCCTAATATTGGAAACCTTATACTCCATGCATCCTATGTACATTGCAATCTTTAAGACTTGCCTGCAGGCCACTTTGCACTGTCCTGCAAAGCTGACCAGCCTAACAAGGGTGACAATAATACAGTCCCTTCCACCTTCATGCACACCAATCTACTATTGTGAGCTTCTTTGTCATACAGTGTGAGTCTTGGCTACTGCTATTGTAATGACAGCCAACTCAGCAGCGAAGGCTGACTCCTTTTAACGAGGTGAAGCTGCCTGGAGATATACTCTGAAACTGAACAGCCTTCTAAAAGAAAGCCCAAACAATCCACAACTGTCTCCACAGACTATCCCAAACAGGTCCAATACGAATCATACATTTATTAGCATTATTCTTTTTTTAATCACTGAATGCTCTTGGAGAACTAAAGTGAGTTAATGGTTGCAGACTTCCCCTTTCTATATTTAGGAGGGCTCCAACCACTCCATGACTATGCAAAACACTGGTTTTTTTGGTTTTTGTACTTTTGACGTATGGATCATTCTGATCACATTGCTGGAGAGGTAGAAGTGCTCTATAAATTCACACATCTACCCAACACGTAAAAGTGGTTTTTTAGGTTTGCTTTTTCTTTTAATCTGAGCTAGTTTTACACACACCCGCATACACACACATTTCCTAGCACATTTTGTATAATTTAAGTTATTTTTGTGTTATATGCTCTTTCTGGTGTTCCCATGGATTCGTTAGGATGAATAATTTCTGTCAATAATGAACACAGGAACCCAGTACATGAATACTTGACGAGATGAATATATGCATAGGTTATACATATCATTTTGTGGTGAATGCATGAAACAAATGCATAAGAAACTGATTTAACTAGCATGAAACACAGATGAAATAGATGGCATATAAATGTAATTTTATTACTTTTGGGCAAATAAGATGGTGTAGATAGGAGGGTCATGGGTATGTGGGTTCTGTAATGAATATCAGGGCAGTAGAGAGGACCTTTGCAAAAACAATGCATCACTTTACGTCTTTTAAAAAAAGCCAGTTATACAAAAAGCCAATGAGCAAGAACTGTTAATTAGCAGAATAATAAACGTGTACTGTGGGTCAAGAAGCTAGAATGGGTATAAAAATGGTTGCTTGTACATAGGAATAAAAATTATGAGAATTATATGGAATTACTAAGGACCTGTAGGACCACGTAGAGTTTGTATTATCACCTTCAGTGGATTTTGAATCTGCCTCTACTAGCTTAACTGACAAGCAGCATCAGTATGACAGGGTTATTATTTATTTGCATTTCAGATCATAGTAAGAACAGATATTTTAAGTCATAATATTTTAAAAAGTTTAACACCTTTAAAAATATCCTTTTAATGACTTGATCATATTTTTTGTTGTTGTTGTTAAAAAGAATCTTAAAAACAGTGCTTTATAGTACTCAGACTATTTCAATACCAGGTAATAATACTGTATGATAAACCTCACTCTGCTGGAATGCCTGGTCTCTAGAGATGTATGGGTGGAGGATCTAGTCTTTCAGATTATTAATTTTATTGCCTCCTCCCTTGTAGTGATATAAAACATCTCAAGTTTGCAATAAAACAATGTACAAATGCTTATTTGCTCCAACATACATCTTTCACCCACCAGCGTTTTACTCACAACTCTTGTCAGGCACAACCCTAAACCTACTTTTCACAAACATCGCTTCCTTGATAGCTGTTCAACCTCACACATCTTTTACAGAATCCTGGAATCCCAAGGGTTGGAAGAGACCTTGAGAGATCATCTAGTCCAATCCTCCTGCCAGAGCAAGACCTCCTACAGTAGGTCACACAGGAACTCATCCAAGTGGGTTTTGAATGTCCCCAGAGAAGGAGACTCAACACCCCACCTGGGCAGACTGTGCCAGTGCTCCATCACCCTCAGTGAATAAATTCTTCCTTCTGTTTCTTTGGAACCTCTTATGTTCTGACCTGTACACATTGCCCCTTGTCCTAACATTGGACATCACTGAGAACAGTCTGGCTCCTCACTCCTTACACCCGACTTTTACATATTTGTAAACATTAATGAAGTCACTCTTCAGTCTCATCTTCTCCAAGCTAAAGAGCCCCAGCTCCCTCAGCCTTTCACCATAAAGGAGATGCTCCACTCCATCATCTTTGTGGCCCTGTGCTGAACTCTCTCCAACAGCTCCCTGTCGTTCTTGAACTGAGGGGCCCAGAGCTGGACACAATAACCCAGATGTGGTCTCACAAGGACAGAGTAGAGGGGGGAAGAGAACCTCTCTTGACCTGTTGCCCACAGCTCTTCTAATACACTGCAGGATGGCATTGGCCTTCTTGGCCACAAGGGCACATTGCTGGCTCATGCTCATCCTGCTGCCCACCAAGAGCACCAGGTCCCTTTCCCCTACACTACTCTCTAAGAGTTCATTCTCCAGGCTGTACTGGTATGTGGGGTTATTCTCTCCCAGATGCAAGACGTTACTCTTGCCCTTGTTGAATTTCATTCAATTTCTCCCTGCCCAGCTTTCCAGCCTGTCCAGGTCTCGTTGAAAGGCAGCACAGCCTTCTGGTGTGTCAGCCACTCCCCCCAGTTTAGTATCATCAGCAAACCTGCTGACAGTGCCCTCTCTTCCCTCATCAAGGTCATTAATGAATTGGACAATACTGGTCCCAGCACCAACCCCTGAGGGACTCCCCTAGACACAGGCCTCCAACTAGACCCTACCCCATTGATCACAACTCTCTGCCTTCTTCCCTTCAACTAGTAACACTCCATCTCACCACCTGATCATCTAGCCCACACTTTTACAATTTTTCTGCAAGGGTGCTGTGGGAGGCCATGTCAAACTCTTTTACTGAAATCCAGAGAAATCACATCCACTGCACTGCCACCATCTATCTACCTGGTTACATCTTCATGAAAGGATATCAGGTTGGTCAAACGCGACTTCCCTTTGGTAAAGCCATTTTGACTGCTCCTAATGACCCTCTTGTCCTTTGAATGCCCGGAGACAGTATCCAGGATCAGTCATTCCATCACCTTTCCAGGGATGGAGGTGAAGTTATCTGGTCCGTAGTTACCTGGCTCATCCTTCTTGCCCTTTTTGAAGACGGGAGTGACATTTGCTCTCCTCCAGTCCTCAGGCACTTCTCCTGTTCTCCATGACTTACTGAAGATGATGGAGAGTGGTTTAGCTATGACTTCTGTCAGCTTCCTCAATACCTGTGGGTGCATCTCATCAGGGCCCATGGATTTATGTACACCCAGATTGCTCAACTGATCCTTAACCCAGTTTCCATCAACCAAACAAAACTCCTCCTTTAACCTGACTTCCTCTGGAGTCTGGGGCTCCTGAGGACAATCTCCAATAGACAGCAGCAAAGAAGACATTCAGTAACTCTGCCTTCTCTGTATCCTCTGTCACCAAGGCACCTGCCTCATCCAGCAGTGGGCCTACATTGCCTCTAGCATTAGTTTTATCAGTAATGTATTTGAAAAAGCCCCTCTTGTTTTCCTTGATCTCCCTTGCAACGTAAAACTCTTTAGCTTGGCTTTAGCTTTCCTAGTTGCCTGCCTACATCCTCTGACAACAGTCTTATACTCATGCCAAGTGCCCATCCCTTCCTTCCATGATCTATAGACTCTCTTCTTCCACTTGAGTTTGCCCAACAGTTCCCTATTTAACCATGCGGATCTCCTGGCTCCCTTGTTTGATTTCCTTCCAGCTGGGATGTTCTGATTCTTAGCCTCGATGAAGTGATCCTCGAATAAAGACCAATCATCTTGGGCCCCTTTATCGTCTTATGCCTTGTCCCTTGAGATGTCCCCTAGAAATTGCTTGGAAAGGCCAAAGTTGGCCCTGCTACAGTCCAGGATTGTGATCCTGCTTGGTATTCTGTTCCTACCACACAAGATCCTGAACTCCACCATCTCATGGTTGCTGCGGCGTAGGCTGTCCACTGCTTCAACCAGACCCTGCTTGTTTGTGAGTACAAGATCCAGTAATGCTCCTCTCCTACTTGGCACATCCACCATTTGCATGAAGAAGTTATCATCAATGCATCAAAGGACTAGCCGTGTAGGTCTTCCAGTGAATGTCTGGGCAGTTGAAATCTCCTATGAGAACCAGGGCCTGTGATTTTGAGGATGCTAGCAGTTACCTGTAGAAGGCCTCATCAACTTCCCTATTGTGATCAGGTGGCTTGTAATAGATGCCCACAACAGTCTCACACTTACTAGCCTGCCCCTTAATTCTAACCCACAAACCCTTAACTTGCCCCACATCCTCACCTGGACAGAATTCGGTACATTCCAGCTGCTCTTTCACATAAAGAGCAACTCCATACCTTGCCTGGCTGGCCTATTTTAGGGCTTCCCCAAGAATTCCTTTATCAAACTCCTAGTAAGAATAAAAGGTAAATAATCTTTACCCATTCTAAGATTTTGCCCCTCATTTTTCCTTTGCAGCTTCCTGTTCCCTGGGCTCCAGGCTGCCAAGACACAGACCAATTTGCTTTCATTTGGACTTTGCTCTAGGACATATCAATATCAACCCCACTCCTCTCCCAGACACTCCCTTGACTTATCCTTTTTTCTTCCTGCATGAAAAGCCATTTATTGGGTTTCAGTGTGGGAGGAATGTGAACCCCATCAAGGTAGTGATAGCCCACAAGGTTGCCTATAATGGTCTCCTATGAACTGCTTCCTTACTAGTAAAGTTGTGTTTTGTGCCATACAGCATAAAGCGAACATTCTGAGTAGTTAAGAGTTAAAATTTACCCTGGCTGTTTCAATAAAATGCAATTTAATACGGCAAGGTACACATTTCATATCTAATGTTGACATTGAAGGATCTTGTATTGCTTTTTTACCAATAGAAATGACAGTGATTCATCAGCTTTTATTCCATTTTATATTGCTCTGGTGCTCTATCAGCCAGAGAAATGTTCTAATTTTTGGCAAAGTTTACCCATTGAATTCTTTTCCTTGTTGCCTTTCAAATAAAAAATATTTCTTGTAGAAGGCGCTCACATTTTATATATATTCCTAGACTTCCCACCTTATAGTTCCCTTGTCCCCCTGGAATCCAGCACTCAGTATTTCCTATAACTTCTTTTTCAAAAGAAACATATATAGACATGTGAATTCTTCCAGATTTCTTGACAAATTTCCATGTCTTTGCATCCTCTGCTTTATTTTCAGAGTTTCAGCATGCATCCCTAGCTTTATATGCTGCGCACTTTGAATTGCCCTAGACTCAGGGGATTTTCTGAGATCAAACAGCATCAATATTAATTACTAATAGAGTTTCCTTTTTAAAATAAACTTATTTTTAGAATGCCGAGGCAGCATTTTAGGAATTAATACAGTGAATTTGCTTTTACATATGATCCATATACTTTAAATATGAGGACAAGAAGTACTTAGATTTAGGTTTGGTATTGAAAGAGGTACATCAGCAGTTGAACTAGTTTGTAGATTTGAGGTTTGGACTGAAACTACATGATGTAAATCTTACAGAGGGAATTGTCATGAAGCTTTTACTGCATGAGTAAAGGAGAGGTCTTAGTCACATCTTCATGCTGCATTCAGATAGAAAATAAAAAATAAAGCATACCTGGAGAGAGGAAAAAAATAAAAGAGTTTAATATAATTCAAAGCTAAAACAAAATAGGTTCCTTTTTCTTGGATTGTTGTCAGGATGAGTTTCAATTTTCAAATTTGATTCCTGGTACTCTAAGATATGCTTGTGTTTGGAAGGACTGGATTTGGAAGGATTTAGATAGGTTTGCATTTATCCAAGTTGAAGAATGAAGCAGCCCATAATTACACATAAAGATATACTAAAATATCCTTTTTGAAAACTGGGGTGCATATCCATAATTGACTGGAAATGAAGACAAATAACAGGAGTATTCAGAACACCAGGATATCTGAAAACGCTATCAAGACTCTGTGTTCTCACCTGACATGGTCTGAGTGGCAGGCCCTGGTGTCCTGGTTTATCAAGGAGCTGGTTTTGCTTGGTAACGGGGAGTGGGTTGCAGTGAAGACCTGTTAAAGAGTTTGCGGACTCTCTCCCAGCTCCTGGGTTCAGACCCACCTTTGTCCTGGCTGGGCCAATCTGTTGCCTCTGCCATCACTGTTTAGGGATAGGAATTTGAAGTGCCGGTAGGAGGTGTAAGAGTGATACAAGATGGAGGTGACCACACGAACCCCACAGTCAGAGAAGGAGGAAGGAAGGAGGAGCACCAGACCAGAGACCCCCCTGCAAGCCATGGCGAGAATGTAGGCTGTACCCCTGCAACTCATGCAGGGCCATGGCAGGACTGAGAGCCACCAGCAGCTCCGTGTGCATGCACCCAGATGGGTGAGGGATTGTGTGGGGAGACGGCCATGGCCCGCAGAGCAGCCCCACACGAGAGGCAGAGAGGAGCTGCAGCCTTTGGGGTAAATGCACATCGGAGCAGCCTGTGCAGGGCTGCCGTGTGTATGAGGTACCCCATGGACGTGCAGGAAGACTGGTGTGGAGCCTGTCTGCCCTGAGGAGAGACAAATGGCAGAAGCTATCAGGAATAGCCTGACTGAAACCCCCACTCCCTGCTTCCCTGGGCCATTCAAGGGGGGAGGAGGTAAAAAGACCGGGATCAGGACTCTGAGCCCGGGAAGAGGGGAGGAGTGGGGAGAAGGCATTCTTAAAGGACTGGTCGGACTCTTCATCATTGTACCACTCTGTATTGTTTTATGTTTGTTATGTATTGGGGTTTTATGGTTATGCTTTAGTTGGTATTGTGTTAAATTATTTTCTATTTTCTTCCCCAAGCCAAGTAGCCTGGTCTGTTTTGTCCTGGACCTTAAGCGGCAATTAAGCTCTCCCTGTCCTTTAGCAATCCTCAGGTCTTTGGTCCTTGAGGCTAATCGTGGTCTTTTGTTCCCTGATGGGCTTAAACCATGACACCTGGCAAGAAGAAAGAATGACTTCTCAAATATACTAGTAAAAATAGTGAAGCCACAGCTGTCAACTCAAAATGGCTAAGAAGATATGTATAAAACAATAAGATGAACTCTTATTTTTCTAAGGAACATTCATTTTCTCAAAGATGAATCCTTCTTTCTGTGAGCCACAAACCAACCATTCCAGTTAAGTGGTAAAATTTAAGCTATCTGGATAAACCATTTCAGAGCACCAAATTATTTTGGTTAGTTCTTTTTCTGCCCATTACTCTCTTAACTAACTTCTCCACCCACAAACCAGCACAAGCTGTGAGAAGAAACTCAAAATAAAATTCCTCCATTCTAATTCCTCTAGTAGTCAAGCTATAAAACCCCCATTCAAAGTAGCATATAATTTCCTTAATATACTTTACTCTGGAAAAAAACAGTGTGGAAAGATAGAAAGAAAAAAGGGCAAAGTACAATCCATCTCTATGAGCCAAAGGAGGTGTTATTAAAGACGCCAAAGCAAGCAGTTTAAAGTCATAGTGAATTGATTGAGGTTGAGAAATACTTAAGGATTACACTGGAAGACAGCATGTGCGTGAGAATCTCAGAAAGACACTCAATCTGAGATGAAAAAAAATCTAGTCTCTCTTTTTATGTCTGAGACATCATAGAAGTAGTCATAAGCTTAGTGTGGATTCTTTATGCTTTGCCAAAGGTTTGACTGGAAATGATTCTGCCGCCGTAAAACCTGTTTATGACAGTATTAAAGTAAGTATATCACTCTAAAAATGCTTTCTATTCTACCCCAAATAAATACAAAGGGAGATCTGAAGCTCACTTTAAAATTGAGATGAGGAAGAAACCTTAGTAAGAGCACAGGGGCAATCTCACCACTGTATCACCCTAGGACCATGTGCTGCCAAGAGGGAGTGGGTAGTTAGCTCTCTTTCAGAAAACAGCCCCTACAGCTGCCTGGGAAAATGTGAAACAGATTTACTGACAGTGTCTGAGCTACATATATTTTGGTACAGTGGGAGCAGCAATAGTCGTGGGCCAGTGTGTCTGTTGCTGCACCATAGTGTCTGCAGTTATCAGTGTAGGTAGTAAATGAGCATCCAGTGGCCTTTGCAGAAACAATTTTCCCTTCAGTGTTCTTGTGTTTTATGGTCTCGAAAGTTAAGGATGAAATAGAAATGCGTATAGGGGAAGCGCTTTTCATACATCATAGTAATTTTTTACTTGTGACTTTTGTGTTAACATAATTTGTAGATCTTCCATGCTCTTTTTTCATTCTCTCTCCCTTGATTTTTGCTGTGCAAACATTGAAATTTTCTGATAGAGGGAGACCTTAAACAGCCCACAAAGATCAACTGCTTTCATGCTTCCAATTTTTCTCAGGCAGTTAAGCTCAAGAGACTGGTGCAAGAGCATGGATCAAGTAACTTATTTGACATACACACAGATGAACACTGGGGAAGGGAGGACATGAGCCAGCTGCCCTGACATGAAAGGGCAGTATGATTTTACACCACAGGGCCATCACCCCACTTGAACTATATGACGTCACTCTCCAAAACCAACTGAAGTAAGCCAGCTGCTCTATGCCAAACAACTGTGCTGCCACACATTCCTAGGCTACTGCATAAGTCTCTTTCAGAAACAGTCATTTTGCTACTGCAAGCAAAATTCTACTCCTAACAGCCAACCCTCCAGTGTCTGCACTTCTTGATGATATCCTTTTATATCAGAATATACACACTACTGCAGTCCATGAAAGCAAGTGGTGCTATAGAGTGAAGGTGGGAGAAACTTGTGGAAGATTGAGAATAGAAAGTGGGAAAGTCAAGTCTGTGGTTACCTCTTTCAAGGATGCAGACAGGAAGGAAGGAGAAGGAACTGGCGACATAGAGTGATTCTCACACTTCATCTGAGAAGATGTGAAAGCAGTGATCTGAGCTGACCCGGTCTGGCAGGTCTCTATGGTGCCTCTGAGTGCAGTATACAGAAGTAAAATGGATTACAAAAGAAAAAAGGTTAGATGTGGTCAAGGAGAAAATGGAAGAAAGCTGAGCAAATGATCACAGAGGCATGCAAATAGCAGTAAAGGGATGAGGGCTGAAGCAGCAGCTGACTAGGAATAGCTATAAAAATAGCAGGGAAAAGCTTTGCTTTCTACACATTAGAAAGGCAGCTCTGAAGTGGCAAAATTTCATCATAAACTGACCTCAAATTGAAGGGCCTCAGCCAACCCCACAGGTATTTTTGGCCACTAGGCATATCCCTGCCAGTGTAAGGTTTTTTGTTTTCATCCCAACCATACCACCTTTCTGTCAATTGACAGAAGAAATCCAAACAATTTCCAGCTAGAGGTTAGGTGTATTTATAGTGCAATTTCCTGTTGGCATGACCTGATGCTGTAGCAGTGGTAGTTGCAACCATTTTTTCACCAATCTCAGCAACAGTAGGATTTGTGGTACAGAGATGAAGACAGCAATATTCCTTGGTGCACTCTGGAATTACACATTTTCCCTTCTCCAAACCCAACTTTATATAAGAATCTAAGAGAAGAGCTGCCCAATGGAATAGAACCAGTGGTCCATCTAGTCTGTCTCTCTCTGCAGAAACAGCAATCAGACATTTAACATGTGAGCCTAGTGACTTCATGGCATACCATTTCTCTCACACTGTGACAGCTTTTGCAATCATTGGATTAGAGATGTTAGAGGATATTTTTGTTTTAGTCCTTCTAGCATTTATCTGTAGACCTTCTGATCATGAATTTGTCTATCCCTTTCTCAGCCTGTTGGTACTGCTTACCTTCACTCCAGCCATGGGAACATGGGACAAGAGTTCATTAGGTACTTGATAAAGGAGTGCTTGCCTTTAAACCAGTCTGGCTCTTGCTTCATCAAATTCAAGGACTCAGTCAATAACATCTCTGCAGTCAGCTTACTCAGCACTCTCCTGCTTCTGTTGTGCTTATTCTTCCTGTTAAAAAAATAAGATTTCCAAACCTTTGTATTCTTCTTTTGGAAGCCAATTACTTTGTCCCCTGGATCTTTTTCACTGTTCTTCTCCTGTAGCACTTCCAAATTCACTAAGTCCTTCCCGAGACAGAGAGACAGGACTGCACACACAGTATTTGAGGCATGGCACACCCCAGCTTAATATAGTAGCAAAAAGTCTGTCTTACTCTCAGAGATGATACCTTGCTGATGTTTTGGCCTGAAGATACCCAAGATTATTCCCTCTTTTTTTCTGCCATTGTGAGCTGAGACTCATGCAAACATGGTTTAGATTACTATTCCCTAGATGCATTATCTTGCATTTATTGATAATGAATATCATTTGACCTCTTTTTTCAAAGTCATTCAGTTTTGTGGGTTTTTCCTGGGATTTCTTACAATCTATGAACCTGTTGTCTACCCAAGACAGTGCTTGTAGATTTTACTGTGCCTTGCCTTTCCCAGGCTGTTGATAAACATAGTCAAAACTGAAACAGGTGTTCAGTGGGCAGAATTGGAGGCAGACCCATAAGTCTGGGGCTCCCAGATATCTCAAGAGCCCTTTAGAAAGTGGGAGTTGCCCTGGCCTGTGTGTCCACTCTACACTTTGGTCCCACTGGGACATATGGTCCCATTAATCCCCTTGCCTGCTTCCTGTCATGGATGTCTTTGGGGAACTCCTTGTCATACTCTTCATGTTCCTTTCAGCTGTTATAATTTATTATTTACTTTCAACTTCTGTGTGAATGGGCTTTCCCGTTCTCCTTTTTTCAATCAGGCTTCCATTTTTTTTTTAAATGCTTTTCTGAGTGATAGCTTGCATAACTTTCCTGTTCAGGCTTAAGGGATTTTCTGGACTGCCTTGTTTCCTTTCTGAATTGTGGCACACTTTTTCCTTGGCTTCTAGCACTGTATTTTTTAACAGCCTCCAGGCTGCTTCTGGGCTTCTTTCATTTTGGACAGCTGCTTTTATGAGGGTTTTTTGCTTGTTTATTTGTTCATTTTTGACCATTTACCTCTTTTTTCCACAGTTCCTTTTCTTGAAATCCAGTACTGTGGTCAGTATCACAGAGGCTCTCACTAAAGCAGGTCCTGTGCATCACTCCAGATTATATTCAAAGTAGGCTCTTTTCTTGTAGTTTCTGAGGCTAGTTTTTCTAGGAAGCAGTCATCTATTGTCTCCAGGAATTTTATTTCCCAGACCATTTTTTAGTACTGATGTGTAAAAGCCCATGTAAATTTTATTTTGTTCCATAATATTGCTCAGGTAAGTTAAATGGTGGTCTAATTGCCTTCAATGTTTATTACAGTTGTGATTTTATTTCCCTTTTGGCCTTTTCAAAGATGTACTGGACATTAGACACACCTAGATTGTATGTAGCATTATTCCAGGTGCCCTTCCGTACCTGTGCACTTTCTCCTGTTTCTAGTTTAGGAGACATAGTAGATAAATACTAGCTTTTGGTAATATCTCATGAAGTCTTCTTCTTTTTTCGCCCAAGGGTTTGGGTACCATGAAGTCACAAGAAGTTATGTGAGTGTCTAATAGTTGAATCTCTGCTGTCACCACCTACTTCTTCCTCATCCCTCTGTCACAGGAGCAGGAACAGTGCAAGACAACACTGACATCAGGTAGAGTGACGAGTCTCATCCTTCCCCTGAGATGCTAGTCCCAGGCATCCATGCAGTTTCCCACTTGTCCCCAACACAGGGTTGCTATCATATGAATGTAAATCAAATGCTTTCTGCCTTTTCTGGACTTCTAGGAGTCAAAATCCATTTTTCTATTCTTACTTCCAGTTTTCCTGAGCAAAACTGCCCTGCTGATGTCACTTTTCCCACTGGCAGCAAGATGACATTTCTTTAAAAGCCAGTGGCATATATAGACTGTATGTAGCACTGCCATCTGGTGAGTCTGGTCTGGAAAATAATGCTCTTGCTCCACAAATCATTGCATACATGGCTCATTGACCACAGTCAGAAAAGTTTGATTTTACAGCAAAGAAATGTAAGAGTAAGAGATGGAAGATTTTCTCATGGGCATCCATGTTGTCAGTTACCTTTTCCATGGAGTTGAGACTAACTTGAGTGCTAATAACAAGCATTACTTGCATTCAATGCAATTACTTGCATTACAAGCATTCAACTGACAGGTTTGACCTGTTAAACTTACTGTTTCTCATCGAGTACTTGTAGATAGGAGTGGTTTACGTGCAAGAGACTCGAATCATTTTCAGGAGGGCAAGAAGCAGAAGGTGCCCTTTCATTTTCCAGGGAGAGGAGGAAAGTAGTGTAAGATATTGCATCTGTGACCATATTTGTTATCAGGTGCTTATAAGGAGCATTTCCTCAGTGATATCACAGCATTTGCACCAGTTCCACGTAATAGTGAATCCAGTGACTTGAGAAACCATTTTAAAAAATAATGTCCATTGTGTAGCAGATACAGTTTCCTTTTATCTGATTTCTTTATTGTTTATTGTTCTTGAAGTTACTAAGTGTATAGAAAATAACATCCAGGACTTAATTAACAATTTGGAGTAGGAATGTTTGAGCTCTTTGTTGTCTTTCTTGATTTTCTATCTGCAAAATTAAGACAGAGAACAGCTCAGATTTTCCATCCACTCTTTACATAAAGCAATTCATTACTGAGTTGCATGCAATAAGACCCTTATCCAAGAAACTCTCATGTTCCTCAGTACTCTTTTGCTCTCCTTTGCACCATCCTACCTATTTCCAGTAACACACAGAATCGCAGAATCTTAAGCTTTGGGAGGGACATCGAGAGATCATCCAGCCCCCCTGCCAGAGCAGGATCACCTGGAGAAGGTCACACAGGAACTCATCCAGATGGGTTTTGAATGTCCCCAGAGAAGGAGACTCAACACCCCACCTGGGCAGACTGTGCCAGTGCTCCATCACCCTCACAGTGAAGAAACTCTTCCTTCTGTTTCTTTGGAACCTCTTATGTTCTGACCTGTACACATTGCCCCTTGTCCTAACATTAGACATCACTGAGAACAGTCTGGCTCCATCCTCCTTAGACCTGACCTTCACATATTTGTAAACATTAATGAGGTCACTCCTCAGTCTCGTCTTCTCCAAGCTAAAGAGCCCCAGCTCCCTCAGCCTTTCACCATAAAGGAGATGCTCCACTCCATCATCCTTGTGGCCCTGTGCTGAACTCTCTCCAGCAGCTCCCTGTCGTTCTTGAACTGAGGGGCCCAGAGCTGGACACAATAACCCAGATGTGGTCTCACAAGGACAGAATAGAGGGGGAGGAGAACCTCTCTTGACCTGTTGCCCACAGCTCTTCTAATGCACTGCAGGATGCCATTGGCCTTCTTGGCCACAAGGGCACATTGCTGGTTCTTGCTCATCCTGCTGCCCACCAAGAGCACCAGATCCCTTTCCCCTACACTACTCTCTAAGAGTTCATTCTCCAGGCTGTACTGGTATGTGGGGTTATTCTCTCCCAGATGCAAGACGTTACTCTTGCCCTTGTTGAATTTCATTCAATTTCTCCCTGCCCAGCTTTCCAGCCCGTCCAGGTCTCGTTGAAAGGCAGCACAGCCTTCTGGTGTGTCAGCCACTCCCCCCAGTTTAGTATCATCAGCAAACCTGCTGACAGTGCCCTCTCTTCCCTCATCAAGGTCATTAATGAATTGGACAGTACTGGTCCCAGCACCAACCCCTGAGGGACTCCCCTAGACACAGGCCTCCAACTAGACCCTACCCCATTGATCACAACTCTCTACCTTCTTCCCTTCAACTAGTAACACTCCATCTCACCACCTGATCATCCAGCCCACACTTTTACAATTTTTCTGCAAGGGTGCTGTGGGAGGCCATGTCAAACTCTTTTACTGAAATCCAGAGAAATCACATCCACTGCACTGCCACCATCTATCTACCTGGTTACATCTTCATGAAAGGATATCAGGTTGGTCAAACGCGCCTTCCCTTTGGTAAAGCCATTTTGACTGCTCCTAATGACCCTCTTGTCCTTTGAATGCCTGGAGACAGTATCCAGGATCAGTCATTCCATCACCTTTCCAGGGATGGAGGTGAAGTTATCTGGTCTGTAGTTACCTGGCTCATCCTTCTTGCCCTTTTTGAAGACGGGAGTGACATTTGCTCTCCTCCAGTCCTCAGGCACTTCTCCTGTTCTCCATGACTTACTGAAGATGATGGAGAGTGGTTTAGCAATGACTTCTGTCAGCTTCCTCAATACCTGTGGGTGCATCTCATCAGGGCCCATGGATTTATGTACACCCAGATTGCTCAACTGATCCTTAACCCAGTTTCCATCAACCAAACAAAACTCCTCCTTTAACCTGACTTCCTCTGGAGTCTGGGGCTCCTGAGGACAATCTCCAATAGACAGCAGCAAAGAAGACA
This sequence comes from Colius striatus, assembly GCF_028858725.1. Lineage (NCBI taxonomy): Eukaryota > Metazoa > Chordata > Aves > Coliiformes > Coliidae > Colius > Colius striatus. The sequence goes on from NC_084759.1 coordinate 69,919,473, forward strand.
TTCAGTAACTCTGCCTTCTCTGTATCCTCTGTCACCAAGGCACCTGCCTCATCCAGCAGTGGGCCTACATTGCCTCTAGCATTACTTTTATCAGTAATGTATTTGAAAAAGCCCCTCTTGTTTTCCTTGATCTCCCTTGCAACGTAAAACTCTTTAGCTTGGCTTTAGCTTTCCTAGTTGCCTGCCTACATCCTCTGACAACAGTCTTATACTCATGCCAAGTGCCCATCCCTTCCTTCCATGATCTATAGACTCTCTTCTTCCACTTGAGTTTGCCCAACAGTTCCCCATTTAACCATGCGGATCTCCTGGCTCCCTTGTTTGATTTCCTTCCAGCTGGGATGTTCTGATTCTTAGCCTCGACGAAGTGATCCTTGAATAGAGACCAACCATCTTGGGCTCTTTTATCCTCCAATGTCCCTCGAGATGTCCCCTAGAAATTGCTTGGAAAGGCCAAAGTTGGCCCTGCTACAGTCCAGGATTGTGATCCTGCTTGGTATTCTGTTCCTACCACACAAAATCCTGAACTCCACCATCTCGTGGTCGCTGCAGTGAAAGCTGTCCTCAACCTTCACTGCTTCAACCAGACCCTGCTTGTTTGTGAGTACAAGATCCAGTAATGCTCCTCTCCTACTTGGCACATCCATAATTTACATGAAGAAGTTATCACCGACGCACTTAAGGAACCTCGTGGACTCTAAGTGGCAGCTGTGTGGGTCTTTCAGCAAAAGTCTGGATAGTTGAAATGCGCCATGAGAACTAGGGCCTGCGATTTTGAGGCTGCTGCCAGCTGCAGTATGTTAAAGTCCTAATTCATTAACTGCTGAAAATAGATAGGAACATGCCAGAAATTTGTTGTTCACTTAACAGAATTCTTTAATATTCTGTGCAAGGAGTGTCGTTGTTCTTTGTGACCACATGATGAGTGAGAAATTAAAACATGAGGTTTTCCATGTAGCGTTAAGTGCCATATCTGCAAATCCACATACCATTGCCAGATGCATTGTCTGTGACTGTTTCTGAAAAGTGCATATAACAGAATAGCGTAGTCTACATGACACAAAAATCCCACAGTTTTATAGAAAAAAAAAAGAAAAGAATCCCCACTGTAAACGTTAGGAAATGACAAATACTCTCAGGACATATTTATGTATCCAAAACAATATCAATTATTAAAGCAGAAGGGGAAAACCAACAAAATTTAACTAAAAATAGTGCAAGAGTGTTTAATAGATTTGTTTAAGAGTGATAAACAAATAACCCATGAATACTTTAAAGTAGTGTTACAGGAAGCAGACACCCAGAAGATTTTATTAAAGATTCAAACATTTATGAAGTGTGCTCTAGAGGTTAAAACATGGGCTTGACAGTCAAGAAAGCTGCCTTATTTCCCTGCTCTGCTGCATGTCCTTCCTGGAGTTGGTAAACCACTGTGCACACCGCTGTACTTGTACTGTAGTGGGGATTGTTTTGCGTTGGTGGAGCTTTATATCTGAGCTGTGCTGAGAAACAGGTACCAGTCTCAGTCTAAGGAGAGGCCAACTACTGATGTCACTGTGACAGTCTGTGCAATGACAAAAGATTGCATGACAATGTGTTTTTGCAACCTTTCTGAGTCATCCTGACCCCATCTTTATTCTCACTCAGTTCTTCCACAAGAAGCAAGTGTAAGTCACATTGTACTTCATCAAGGTGCTGAAGTCAGGACATATGCTTTGTCCCTTTTCCTCCCTCCAGGCAATGACCAAGGATATAACTCTCCCAGATTTTGTCCCAGAAACTCTATAGTTGGAGTCTAGCAAAGCAGAAATTGAAAGGTTTTACTAGGAGGACCTGAGGGGTTTTTAAGAAAAACAAGGAATAAGAAATTGTAGACAAGAAAGCTAAGGTAAACTACTAGTTTTATAGAGGATCTATAGTGTGAAGTTTTCACAGTACAAACTTTTAGCCATTTCCATAAACTTTTCTCTCAAACATGTCCCTCCTGATCTCCCTCCAATGAGCCCACTTACATGGTAGATCCCATAAAAAGCCTGGTCTTAGGCTCATGAGCTGCAGTTGGTGTGTGATCTAGATGCCAGCACCAGGGAGATCTAAATAAGGCAGAAAGAAGGAGAGGAAATCCATTGTTGACAGGAGTTCAGAATAGTCATTTGGTGTCCACAGTAAATAGAGACAGGTCTAAGAAAGCTGTGTCTGCTAGTTTCCACCTTCTCTCTTGCTTGCTGGAACATCTGAGAAAAGCACAAACTAGCAGCCCTTGTTAAGCTATTGACAGCGTTTTAAGTGGGGAATGGGAGTGATGTCATGATCCTCTTGTATTATGTGAACTCACTCACTGATGGGTTTTCTGCAGTTCCCCTTCCAAATTGAATTCCAATTTGAATTACTTCAGGTAATCTGAAAACTGGTAAAGGAAAGATGTTATCTCACTTTTATAGTTAATATTTCACAATAAAAATAGTGTCTTGAAAGAGCAATGAGGAGAATTAGAATATTTAAGTCTTACATTGAAGTCCATGATAATAAAGTGTGAATAAGGTGATACTCACAAAACTCTGGCTAACCCTGAGGCATCTGAGTGTCCTTAGCATCTGAGTTCATGTCTATAAAATTCCAGAGGCCCTAAATTTCTCCCTTCCATATGCCTAAAGAAGCCTGTATCTGCTCTGGCCTATCTGTATCAAAAATAAAGTCATGCTTTGGGCTTGGTTAGTGTATCTGATTATCAGGAATCACTTGTCCGGCTACTGATTTCTCCATCTCAGGGTGTGATGGTAAAGGCTCCCAGATCACTTTTAACCATCCAAAGCAGAAAAGCCCCTCAGTACGGACTGGCTCAAATAAGGAAGATCAGAATCCACAGCACTACACGAGGAGATCTGAGTTCCTAGTTTCCAGCCCTCCCTGGGTGCATAATCAGTAAATATTGAGAGCTACATTCACACAGTTATGAGTATCAGAGAAAGAAGACAGGTGTGCTGTCACCTTTTGCTCAGTATTATGATTCCTCTCAACAGTGCAAGGTCCTCTTGAGGCTTTGTATGGGAGCATCAGCACCGTATATAAATGACACAAATTCCACAGGACAAATCATGACCTAATTGATTCTGGATGCTGCAACTATCCTTTCCCAGCTGTTTCTGTCCTGTGTGATGTGCTCCAAGCTGAAAAGAGAGTCACTAATAGGAATGATGCACTGCCCTCTTGCATCAAGGATCCAAGTAAAACAGTCTTTCTCCTCTCTTAGCTCTTTTGACCAGCCAGTTGGTCTTCAAAGGTGTAAACTTTGTGGAAGATGAGTCCTTTAGTACCTTTGCACATCCCAACTTAATTTGGTTGAGCTGATTGATCCTCATGGATTCTAAATCCAGGGAAAAACATCCAGTCTTTGATTTTTTAGGAGGTTTTGGAGGGCTCTCTAGCAGAGAGCTGTCTGAGCAAGTGTGCATTCCCTGAAAAGGGGCAGCTGTGAAGCTGGTTCAGATGGAGATTCCAGCTACAGCTAAATTTCTAATGCAACAGACATATTTCCTGGTGACACCTCTGAGCCATGACACCCCAGCACTATGTGCTCTTCAAAAGAGTGTGAATTAGTGGCCTTGAAGAGTTTACAGTTCAAATGTGGGACCAGTGCCAACAGGCACATCTAAGAAGTAAATTGTGGGATGAGGCAGAGTGGCCCTGGAAGGTAGCAGTGGCACAACAATAAAATCCCTGGTCAGCAACAGTCATAGAATGTTAACTGCTCTGCCATTGCCTTCGCTTGATAAGTGAACTTGTCTATGGAATGCAACTGCTTTTGTAATTAGGCAGCGAGCTAAGACTGTGTGGGTGCTCCATGGACAACCACTTGACTGCATTAGGAAAGTGCTCACTCATTACGCTTCCTACAAGTTGCACAATCATCTGTAATTAATGGTAAAAAAAAGAGTCAGTTCTACAGCTTATCCTCTGCCCTCTCTGGCCCTGCTTTTTTCTCTCCAACTCTGCCTCCAGAGAGGAGATTTTAGTAAGTTTCTCTTGTTTCTCTAGAAAGCATCTTAAGGGACTACAAGAGGCAAGCATTTTTATTTTCAGAAAAAGGTAAAACAGAGTACAAATATCCCTGTTTTCTTGTAATCCAGATTCTAAGTAGATTTAATGGTCCTGTTAGTGCTGATCAAAATTAAGTCCTTATGAAACATATTACAAAGTACCTTTGTAGATCTCGTTTTTCAATAAAAAAAGGGTTTAGGTCATGTTGAACAATCTGCTACTTATTAGCACTTTGCCTTCAAGAGGTCACCTTTCATAGTATAATACTCTGTTTTCATTAAGAACTGAATCCAAAAAAGCTATGTTTTTAGAACTCAAACAAAGTACATAACTTACATTGTAAGCATAAAGATGAAGAAACACAAAATATTTAACTAGAAAACCCTTATCTTAAACAAATCCGTCACATCCAATGCTTTTCTCTAAATGTTATGATCATTACAGGAACAGCTCATATTTTTTAAATGTGAAATGTTAGGTGTAACATTTGTTGTGCAGCCAGGAAAGGCAAAAAGAAAAAAAAATAGAGAAAAGACAAAGAAAGAGCAATAACAGAAATAAGGAGAAAATGTAGACTTTGACATGCTCAATCTGGTCTGCATCTCAGAATCATGCACACCTGAGAAGAATATGAGGTAATGTAAAACTTAGTCTACTTATATTTTAATAGATAAAAATGTGTTAGATGCCAGTTATTTCATTCTTTCTTTTTTGTGGGACCCTTTTATTTCAATTTTTCCCAAGCAATATTTTTAAGATTAAAAAATCTCCCCTCGTCTTTTATAATAACAGTTACTTTAAGACATAAAAACCTGAGATTATGCTCATACTTCTTAAAGGCTATTCTAGCATATGGACATGGTATTTTTCGCTTATCATTTTCATTTCAGTGCCTCCAATAGTTCAGTCTCTTCCAAGACAATACATCTAACTCTTTTACTTTAGAAAGCTCGGTGTTCCTTTGGGAGCAATACATTATTTGCTTTGACCAAACAATCCTCCCATTTGATGAGTCATATGCAGGTGGCTGCATTTGCACAGGACACATTGATGCACACTTGTTCACTGTTGACTAAAAGAAGTAACAGTAGACAGCGAGATCAATAGTATCTGCCAGAAGACAAGAACGTTATAATTCTCTACAGCTCTGCATTGTAAGTAGAGCCTGGAAGCAGAAATCGGTACTACCTTCAGTCCTCTATGCCATACACAGGGGCAAGGAATTTCAAGCACCAGCATTTTTCCCTTGTTTCAGAAGTGTGCAGAGTGTAATGTTTTTTAACATTGGGGTAAGGTCCCTGTTAGCCACTGAGCATGAGATGCAAGACACATCTCCATTGCATTTGTTTTCTGCTTCAAGTTATCTCCAACACTTTTCTGAATAGGATGCCTAAATACTCAGGAGTACCTAAATTTGTCCAGTGGTTTTGAAGATTTGTAATCCACCTTTCAAAAAAGAAAATATGGGGACACCTTTTCATCTGACTGCATCCCCAGAGAGAAGTAGAGGTGCTGAAGTCAACACATTCCTAAACCACAGCAAAGTCACAGCCTTCAACAATGCCTTGAGATCAGGATAGACTGAAGAGGTTGATTACGGACAGATTGTCCTTCAGACCACTGGTGATTTTGATCTGAGATCTGGTCCTTCATCACCCTCAGGGTCTCTCCTGGACCTGCTCGTGTGTGAGTTTCTGTTTTTAAATATGGGTGTAAAGTTAACTCAGATTAAAGTGATCCCAATGTGTTGCGAAAAGGCATCAGTTCTTCCCTCCCTTTCCTGGAAACATGTCTCTCTGCATCCTGGAAGTATGTTTATCTCTCTCGTGGCAATGTCTCTCACATCTTACTTACATTGCCTGTGATTAAACAGGCAATGAATAAACCACATAAAAACTCATTATATGACTTGGGGATGAAAGTAGGCAATGTAAGGTTCAGTAGCTCTCTCAGAAATCAGTTTGAGAGCTCAGACTGAAACTAAGTCCTGGCTTCACCACTTCCTCTTACCTCTCCATCTTCTGAATGATAGCTTTCTATTGCTTACCTTGTTTTGCTAACTATTTACACATGTTGTATCAAACTAGTTATGAAAGTTAAAATTAATGAGAGCTATTGAATTTCCCTTGCTTACAAAGCCACTACTCTTAGAAGAGGGAGATAACATTGATTTGGAGTGGTCTATCATGCTTAATTCAATCTCATTTTTTATTTACCTCACTGGCTTACTTGTTCTTCTATTCAAAATGCCGTCATGCAACTACTCCATTAAGGGACAGTGGCTGACTGAATAAAATTTAGTTCACTTTTTGAAAAAAGAGAACAGGAATTGAAGGTAATTTTCAATGTTAAATCCTCTATTTCAATCAATACAATTTCCAAGGACAGTGCTAATATAGGAAATTAGTTAATCATTACACATAAGTGGCCTACAGAATGCACAAAATTGAGCACTATATTAATATCTGAGTGTCAAACAGGTAGCTGATTCATATGAGAGATTTCTTTGTGGAAAAAATAGGATTTTAGTTCTCTGTTTCCCTTCTCAGCAGATTGGAAATGATTTCTCATCATAACATGGATTTTGACTGGTGTATACATCCTTGCAAGTGATAATCATACACATTTGGGAAATTACTCCCATAAATATTATTCCATTTGAGAATCCTATGTTTTAAGTATCATGTTCAGCACATATTTGAAAGAAGCTTGTGGTTAATATATGGAAACATCATTTGTATTTAATCATGCAGTTGGGAGTAGTTATAGTAACTAAGTAGATGCAGGCAGTTTAAAATGCACAGATTGTTACTGCAACCTAGCTTGCCACGGGCACTTTTTCCCTTTGATAGTTCAAGTCCCGAATAAATAAAGTACAATCAATGCTCAGAACTGGTCGAAAAAGCTGTGCCATGTAGGTTATGCTGTCAGTCCTATTAAATAAGGCTGCACAGCTTAGTTATGACTGTGAAAACAAAGGGCAGCTTTCTTACTGCCTTTCGTCTCTGGCATCTGGAGGGCACAGCAACAATTTCACCAGGCTTAACTAGGCTCCTCTTTACGTCTGGGTATTTTTTACAGCAGATGCAAGCTGGGCTAGGACCTTTACCATATCTCCAAGCCTCTGTGCAATGCCAGCTACATGCACAGGGTCAGAGGTGTGACAAGGTGGCTCTTGCACCAGGTTTCACCAGGAAATTTCCGCTCATCACCTTTCTGTTTAAGCAGTGCTTAAGCCAGTGTTTGACAAATATTGCAAAATAAACATATATTTTTACTGTAATTATTCAGGGATTGAATTTAAGAGAAAATTAAATCAAGATCTTGAAATAATTTTCATAAATATGTCAGTCTACAGGTACAGAAACAACAACGATCAAAATACAAACATATTTTTGCCTTACCGAATTTACATTACAATTTTCATCTTAAGATTGTTGGGGAATGAAATCTTAATACTCTTTATCATTAAAATATATGCAGTTGTATGTATGTATTGTATGTATGTTCTGATACGTGTGTACATACATGCACATGCAAGACAGCCCTACAGATGAGGCAACCAATGATTCTGTGTTTGTCTGGATATAATCTAATTTGTTGTAAGGAACCTAAATACTATGGAAATGGCCCTTGGAGAAAAGCTGAAGCTAGACAAAAAGATCTATAGCTGTACAGTAACATGCCTAGTTTTTAAAAATTTGCTTATGCATGTTTCCCATAAAACATTAAAACACATCTATGCCCATATATTATGGCAGAATTGTTGATACAAATTATTCTGCCTCCTACATTAATGTTACACATGATGTTTGTTTTTCCTCCCCTCCTTTCCAAGGTATAAATGAACTGCTTATGTGGAGTTCAGTAACATAACTGTACAAAATTAGTTACAAAGAGAAATGTCAAAGTTGATATTCCTGACACAGCCTTTTTAACTCTTGTTATGTTTTAGACTTGCATATTGGAGATGGAATAATGCAGCAGTCCAAGATCCCAGGAGGCTCCTACTACCATTGTCTTTTAGGTTTTTAGCCTGTGGCCTTGATTGAAAGAAGCTCTTCAATTGGGAGTTCTCATTCCTTATTATTAAAAAATGGGCATTCTGGCATGCCTTTCTGAGGAAAAAAGGAAGAAAAAAAAAGAAAAAAGGAGGAGTTTAAAATATTTGCTCTCTGTTCCTGTGTAAAAACTTCTTAGAGATAGTTTAGCAATTGATGTTGAAGTAGAGTTAGACAGCCTTTGAAACACTCACCTAGTTCACTAGAATTATGGAGTATCTAGTTCACTGCACTTTAGATTCACAGACAGCATTTTGCTTTTCTGTGATCAAAATGCCTGTGCAGTTTGAAGAGCTTATCATCAGAGTTGAATCCACACAGAGACTAACCTGAGAACAGCCAAGAAAAGCATACATTTGAAGGGCTTTGATGCTCCATCACATAGCCATTCAGTGGCTATAATGGAAGAAGAGTACATGACAGACTTTGGTCGTGCCTATCATTCATAAATCTCAGTTACATATACCAAGTGTTCCAGATTTCACATTCAGGATAATTCTTTTTTTACTTGTTCAGTAAAAAAAGAGTATAGTCCTTTTTGAAGCAGTTTGGCAAAGGATTAGGACTTGTAAAATATGTCTGGGTGAGGCAGCAAGTAGATTAGCCAGAAGCTACAATATTTTTGCCATTGGCTTCAGCAGAACCAAGACTTTGGCCCATTGTCTCATTTTGCAATCTTTCATCAATCAAAATTCATGAGTATCAAATATACATGGAAGTGTTCCCACATGGGCTATCAACAAGGCTATGAACACACAGTAAATAAAATAGAAGAGTGGACTTTTTTACGGGGAACGTTGTCATTCACACGATGGGTCATTGCGAAATGCTGCTCTGTTTAATGATTTTCACCATCTTCAGAGGCATTTCTGGTAACACACCTCTCTCTTTTGTGCATATTATCCTTTCTTTACCCAAAAGCATGTATTACTTTTGCATTGTTCTATCTGTTTCTGTGTCTGAGATAATCACTAACCAGTTGCATCTCCTCTTCCTTGATCTTGATTTCTGTAGCCAGTTTAGACATAACATTATTTCATTCTCATGATCTTGTGCTTTTAAAATCTTTTAAACTTTTAATCTTTAATAAGAATGTTTTATCTCTAGTAAGAATACATACTTCAGCCCTACATGTTTCCCTCCCCTTTTCCTTCCATTAATTTGGTCTACTATTCTTACCAAAAGAATTAGTGAACATGGCTTTATTTCTATTCCTTCAAAAATCCTCTCAGATAAAGTACTGTTAGGTTGTTTAATTAAATAATTCTTTCTGAAAGGCAAAATAAAATCTCTGGATGGTTAGTGGTTATAATAATGGTGGATGTCAGGAGGCTGGGGCATCACTTTTTTCTGTTTCATCTAGTGACAGGACAAGGGGTAATGGGATGAAGCTGTAACACAAAAAGTTCCACTTAAACATAAAGAAAAATTATTTTACTGTGATGGTGATGAAGCATTGGCACAGGCTGCCCAGGAAAGATGTGGAGTCTCCTCCTCTAGAGGTTTTTAAAAACCTGCCTGGACACATTCCTGTGTGATCTCATCTAGGTGAACCTGCTTCTGGAGGGGGGTTGGACTAGATGATCTCTAAAGGTTGCTTCCAACTCTTACCATTCTGTGATTCTGTAATAATTACTAGGGAGGTGCATGCCATGTCTGGACATAATCTGAGAGTGCAGATATTCATTTTTATTAAAGAAGTCCTATAATCTCTTGGTATCAGAAATCCTTGTGCATCCAGATACATCTCCTGCACGCTGCTTTCCCTCATGCTTTTGGCTCTCTCCCTGCCCCATCATTCCCTGGGTGCCAGCAGCACCCAGCTGCAGCCATCCTCCCCAGCTATTCATGGGCTGCTCCTCTTACCCAATATGATGTTTTAGAATGCCTGTTAGTTCTATCCTTGGAAGATGTCTCCCAGTTCCGCTGCCTGGAGCACACAAAGAAACTTGAAAAGGAAAAGGAAAAAATAAAAAGCAGGGTAGCACAAGCAGACGTGGTCATTGGAATTGAGATTTCACTGTGCTCTCTTTGCGTGCGTTGATGTGGCTGTGTGTGATTCATGGCCCAGGGGCAAGGAGTGCCAACAAACTGAAGACTAACAAACAGTATCTTAGTAGCCTATCATTAGATTCTGAACTTTGAGAGTAATTTCCCTTGAAACGCTTTCCTTTCTCTCTTGGCAGAGTCTCTGCCAAGGAGCCCCAGGCCATCTGCCTACCTGCTGCCTCTTAGATGTGGAGCTGAGCTGAGTGTAAGTGGTAAGCACTGCTGAGGCAGAGTGAAGAAAGCACTTGTGTGAAACACCAGACCCTGGTTAGATCTCAGTAGCAGAACAGCCTCCTGTGTAAATATTTGAGGCTCATGGTCCATCCCTTTTCATCAACATAGATGCGTGGCTGAACCTCATCTTTCCATTCATATTGGCTAGAATGTTTCAATCTGGTTGACATATTCATCTAACCCACATTCATCCATCTGAGTAATCCTTTAGGCTCTGCCAATACAGTGAGTAAGTAAGCTTTCTAAGACCTCATTTTTACTGAGATATGAGTAGTGCTAATTACTTGTTCTTTGCCAGATTGAATGATATGTTTTCCAGATTCCCTAAAAAAGAGTGACTTGTCTCAAAACTTCTCACCTTCCTTCATCACTTCTAGTATTTAATATCCTCTAATTCTTCAGTAATACCTTAGGTCTAAATTAGATCAGTGACTCAATAATTGGCAGAGCTCTCTACTAACATTGCCATTGAAATGGTATGGGGTCAGGATTTCTCATTCACTTTGATACGACACACAATATACAGAAGTCAGGTGAGGATTTTATTCCTCTTGGAGACTAACATCCAGGTTCCAGTCTCTGTTGAAGCCTGGCAAGAGTTTTCTCCTTGACCTCAGTAATTTCTGTCTGTAGATCTAAGGTAGATTGTCACATTGTAGCTAGCATTGTAGCTAGCATTGTATCTAGCAAGGGGACAAGGGGTAATGGGATGAAGCTGGAACACAAAAAGTTCCACTTAAATATAAGAAAAAAACTATTTCACTGTTCAGGTGAGGGAGCCCTGGCACAGGCTGCCCAGAGGGGTTGTGGAGTCTCCTTCCTTGGAGGTCTTTAAGACCCACCTGGACATGTTCCTATGTGACCTGATCTAGGTGAACCTGCTTCTGCATGGGGTGTTGGACTAGATGATCTCTAAAGGTCCCTTCCAACTCCCACCATTCTATGATTCTATGATTCTGTGGGTACAGGTTTGGGGTTTTTTTTTCCAGCTCTTAGATCACTGAGATTTATAGCCAGAAATCAGTCTGTAATTGCATTTTCAATCAAATTATATTAAATAATCTACCTATCTATTATTTGGTAGATAATGTTTTATATCTTTTTGAAATTTCTCAATTCCACTTTAGCTACAGCTGTGCTAACTCTATGTAACAAAGCTAACAACGTTCTCCATGATATAGATCTTGCATGCCTCACACAGCAGACATTTCCAAATGGCTTGTGGGGTTGTTAAAGGTAAAACACTCATACAAATACTGCCATTTGTAATCTACTTTGATCTCCAGAAACAGATGGGAGTTCATAAGATCCCATTGTTGATCTTCGGGAAAATCATTGCTGGATTTGACCTGTTCACATTGACAGTCACTAGACTTAAAGTAAGAAAATCAAAGTACTATAATACAATAGTCACTCATGAATTGAGTTGCATTTCTCCCTCACAGGGAAACTTTAAAGAGTTGAGAGAGTTTCAGTGACAGTCCGTGCCTGTTATATAATGTATGAAAGTAAAATGAGGAGAAAGGTGTTCCCACCTGAAGAGACTTTACAGTATAAAGCAGCAGTGAAACTACAAATGTTGTTGAATTACAAAGGAATAAAAAGAAATGGAAAATGTCACAGATCAGTTTCCTAGTAGTTCTGGAGAATGTGTGTAGAACATATACTCAGGAAAACCCAGGCTTATGATTCAGTATAACATGTAGGTAAATCACTTCTCCTCCCTGGAATAACAGTATACTTTCAGTATGATACAAGGCAAAATTTCTGAAAAAAAATATTAACAGGCAAATCATTAAAGGAAGGTTTTAAAACAAAATAAATCACAGAACTAAATGGGGAGTGCTGAGATACTGTGAGATCCAATAGAATCAACCTACCACAACAACGAAAAAAATCTGCAGCAATCTTTGCCATTTTTCTAACTCCTTTCAAAATAAAAATGTTAAGCTTTTGCTGAGATTGATTTACCTTTGATGCTTAGCCTTGTATTGTGGAAAGTTGCTTAAGAAGGTAGATTAGTAGGAATACCACATGGATCAGCTGAAAGATTTCAACAGTGATATTGCACACATTTAGGTTGTTTATTGGTGGCAACAAGAACAGGAAGTTATTTTGTTTCTTAATTTTGCTGAAACTTGCAAAACTGTAATAGGAAATGTACTTCAGGTATGCCTGCCTTCTACTGGAAAGAAGAAACTTCCATTTTATCTGTGAAGCTGGCTGTATCTTTTTACCAGAGGAAAGTCTTTCAATGAATGAGTATGTGCAGTAGATAGAATCAATGACTAATGCTGCTTAATCATATTTTTTAAAAAATAAGGCAGTTGCTCAGTTCCTTTGGAAATCATATAGAGGATTATCCAGATTTTAAATCAATATCAATAAGTCTGGGGCAATTTGCTTGGAACATCTAATTACTTTTCCCCTCCCACAAGATTTTCAGGCCAGCTGGTTACCTCGGGGCTTCAAATACCTTGGGATCCATCTTTCTCTCAGAATTGTTCTCAATTAACTTTGCATGCCTGCTTTAAGATCTTGAAGTTGGCAGTCGTAGGTGGCAAAATTTTCTATTAATTTATGGGCAGAGTAATTCTAATAATTTAGTATATACTTTTTCTATCTATTGCATCTGTTCACATCCTGGCAGCATTATTTTTAAGATGTTATGGGAAGGAACTGACAAAGGTACATTATAATTTTTTGTGGTGTGAAAAAACCCAATTTTAAAAAATTACCTGAAGTCCTGGGATATGTTTGTTAAGGCTATGATATAAAAAAATAGTGTAGGATTTCCTCTAAACACCTATCAGAAGTTCTGCAAATACTGTATGTAAAATACATTGACTCTATCATGATGGAAATTTAACAATTGGAAGGACCCTATTTGATTATGCAGTCTTGCTTTACCTGCTAAACTGTCTTTATCTCAACCCATGAGTTTTCTCACTTTTACTCTTCTGATTCTCTTCTCTGTACCACCAGGGTGGAGTGAGAGAGCAACTGTGTGGGGCTTTGCTGCCAGGTGAGGAAGAACTGCAACAAATGCTTTACAGTACAAAAATACCAGGTTTTGCTTGGAAGATCTCAAGCTTGTTTTCTGGTAATCTATATTGGGTAGGAAACATCATTATATACGTTCCAATTTTCATTATCTTCTGCAGATAGTTGGTATCACTCATTGCCAGAGACAGGATATATAACTAGATTATCTGACCTAGCCCAGACATTCTTATATATTATATGTGAAATATTGTAACTGTGAACTATGTTCCCTGAGATACACTTTCTTTCACTTTCAAACTAATGAGTCTCATCACGACATGCCAGGAACTTTTTAGTTTGAAGGAGCTCCAGGATGCTCAGTTAGGTGTCTGTGAGCCTAAGTGACAGACTAGTGAATGATTCCACCAGGATTTCCTCACATGCTGTGTTTCTTTGTGGAATTTAGAGGGTGTTGCTTGCTACTGACACCTTTTTTGCTATGTTAGAATTAACCCTTTATACCAGCTGGGAGTGCTCATTAAGATACCAGTAGTTTAGAAATCCATCTAAAAACTTCCCATAAAGCAAATGCCAAAAGCAGGATACAGTGTGGCCTTGATATGCATAAGAACTAGCTATGAGAATGTTACAGTGGAGACTAACTTAGATGCATAAATTACTACTTTAGACTTTCAGCTTGCACATTTATTTTAGGATCCTTGTGAGTACATCCACCTGAAAGAAAGGCCTAAATTTAATGGAATAATAGTGACTGCTTCTAAAGATTTCTAAAGGATAATCCTGCTGAAGTGTACACATCAGCAGAACTGTGATGTCTTATAATCTTTACAAGCATTTATATTGCTCCATTGACTCAATGGGATGCCTTAGGAGAACTTTTTCATCAAACACTCAAAATAAATGTACTAATTAGGTGCCTCATAATACCACTTGGTGTTACACATAACCCATCTATCAAGACAAGACATGCATAACATATTTTAATGTCTGAAGGTAGATGTATTTACCCCAACTCATAAATATTCTGACATATTTTAATTTATCAACAAAGGTGCTGGGACTTGAGGAACTATCACAGAAGTCTGTTGGTAGCTGAGTGGGAGGACATTCAGTGTAAGCGTAATTTCCAACTGAGTTCATTAGAACCTGAGGAGGAACAAGGGGAACATTCCTGCCCATGGGAGTGATGGGGGAAAGGCACTCTGTCCTTGTATGCTAGCAAGGAAGCAAGAGTTCTTTCACAATCTGTTTTTCAACATTTATTAAAGCAATGCTGGTAAGGGAGGCAAAGGCTGAACTCTGAGGCTCTGAGTTAGATTTCCATTCTCTTGCAATTATTGGTAGTTATTGACAGTGAGTCAAGCAGCAAGCTCAACACCTTGGTAGCACCTGTAGAGATTGTGGATTTCTCAGGAAATAAATTGTTGGGTAAAGCCCAATGGGAAATATGGATGATTCACATGCACTCTAGTTTATTTTCACTCAACCAAGAATATTTCTTAAAGAAAAAAAAGTAGTTTCACTACAGCAGCCTGTAAAACTTCTACCATTTTAACTGTCATTTTTGAGCATTTCACTGAATGCTGCAAGAAAGCTAAGTATTGAAAAAGCTTAGCTGTCTCTTCCTACAGGAGGAGGAAAAGATGATCCTGGCAAATGGGGCATGCTGGGAATATGGAAGTTGTCAAGAAATTCTTGTTTTGAGGTTACCAACACTTTTACCCACAGCTTCAATCCTCACCAGCTCTAGTCCTCTTTCAACATACCAGTCAAATCCTAATTGCACATTGGGGTGCAGCATGCACTTTTGACTCCAGAGTCTAATTTAATGAAAAGGTTTACCATCTTTATGGCTACAGAATGTCAGAGGTGTTCTTTGCATAAACAATTTTTTTTTTCATGTAGTTTACTAACATCATTTTGCTGTTAGTACCTAAGGGATTTAGGAAAAACATAGCTCCTGACACAGTTCCCATGAAGGCCTAATGTTCATAAATGCCAGGTTGTCAGTCTCATCAGGTCTAAGCAACCGAAATAGAAGGTGCTTTTTAATGCTATCCCAGAGTCAATTAAAATACAGTAATGCTGACATCTGCAGAATACAGAATGATCAAAGTAAAGAATGCCCATACAGCTTCTGACATAAAAACAGTGTGTTTGGCGGCAGAGTGACACAGTGTAACAGGTCAGGTAATTATGAGAAAATCTATGATGTATCTGTTGCAATTGCTTAGCTTCTTTCCATTATCAGAGCCATCAAACAGAACAGCACTCTCACTTCTCCTGATGGATCGTAAAGCTAGTGACACCCTCGCTCTCCTGATACAGATGGCATCTCAGGAGCAGCTGAATTAATTTGACAGTAAATAGGTGATAGCAATTGCTGTCTTCTCTTTTTTTTATTATTTTTATTATTTTTTTAATTGCACCAGGACAGCTTTTAGCACTTCTGGGAATAGCTCAGAAAGCCTATGTCATGATTAGCAGTCCACCCTCCCCTCCTGTAAACTGCTTCCAATGCTTTTGCTGCTGTTTTATTTACATGATAATTGCTCAATGGCAACAACATTTTATTCCCCCCCATCTCCCCACCCTAACCCTCAGTGTGAACTATGTGCATTAATTATGATGATTAAGAAATTCTCTCATTTTTTTTGCCTTGATGTGTTTATTAAATTAATGAAGGAATCTGACACATGGGCTTGTATGTTTAGGGTACAGTTATGCTAAAGTCATGAGTATATTTTAGATGGCTGCATATTTTCTGCCCCAGTAACATTATAATTGGCTTAATGGATTTTCAGTTATGTGCATTGGCTTTCTCCCCTCTCCAAAGCAGACTAATTACAGCTTTTTACATTAAATTCTAATAGATTTCAATTTATCTCCTCTAAATTATCACAATAATTACAGTAATAAATTAGGCATGTAGCTGTCATTAATCTAAACAATTTGAATTTGGTATCATAGCAGCATGATACAGACTATGTTTCCTAAATGTGTATTCAAATATATTCCTAACTGTATAACCATTGTGTGGGAGGGTCTCATTTCCCAAAGAGCTGCAAAACCCAGAAGGCAGCATGGAAGAAGAAGAGAAGGGGGTGGGTGGAAGGCACAGAAAAGAGATGAGAGGATGGAGTAAAATTCAAAACAGATCAAATTTGAAAAGTCAAAACAGACCAACTGCATACAATTAACAATTTCTGAAGAACTGTCTTGGATGGAAACATACCTGAAGCATTCTGGAAGACCTCAGACTCTATCACTAATTCATGACTTTTTTTTTTTTTTCACTTTTATATAAAAATGTGTTGCAAATGTTTCTTTACTCAGGAACAGCTACTTGAAATTGCAACCAGTTGAAACATTAATTTTTATCTTTCATAGGGAATTTTGGCAGGGAAAACTTTGGTTTTGTTTCTCGTTCAGTACCATTTCCAATTAATCAGAACACATTAAAAAATGGAAATTGTGAAAAAATTCATGGAGGAAACTCACATCACCATTGCTTTTTAAGATAAGAGCATTTCTTGCTTTTATCTTTTCCTTCATTAATAGAAGTATTGACTTGACTCTAGTCAGTTTCATAAGTGCCCTTCAGCAGAGGGCTCTGAGGCACTAACATGCCAATGTCACTAACTTTGGCAGCTGCCAGGCTCATAGGATTTAAGCTTGGGACAATTCCCTCTGTATCTTTCTGTTTCCTCCCTAGACATCTGGAATTCCAAAACATCTGACTCCCTGTGTGCCTGAATTTCAGGGCAACTGCACCCTTCAGGCTGCAGCATAGTCACAATCAAGTCTGCCTCAAGAAAATAAAATTTAACCCACCACCAACCAAAAGTGTAATGACTAGAAAAAGACACAGATTGGGATGACAATCTTTAAGACTACTTTCCCCTCACCCCTCCCCTCTTTCAGGGCTTAGAGCCCTGATTCCAGTGTCTTTACCTTCTCCCTCCTTAAATAGTTCAGGGGAGCAGGGAATGCAGGTGTCAGTCTTTTCCTGATGGCTCCTGCTGCTTGTCTTGCCTCAGGGCAGAAGGACTCCTTACCCAAGCAGGGTCATCTCCTTGGTGTGGGGTCTTCCCAAAGATGCTGGAGATTATCAGTCCCATCATTGTTCTCCATGGGTTGCAGGGGGACAGCCACCTTCCTGCCACAGACCACAGAGGAATCCCTGGTCTGACAGTTCTCCTCCCCTCCTCCCTCATTGACTCCAGAGTCCACATAGTTGCCTCCATGTTATCTCACTCTGTTCATCTTCTCTTCCACTGTAGATATAACGTCTTAAATAGTGATAGCAGAGGCACCAGATTGGTGTGGCTGGGCTGGAGGTGGGTCCACCTCAGAGTTGGGGGAATTTTCAAGAACTGCCTACAGGGACACCACTGCAGCCCCCTTTCCCAAGCAAAGATCTGCATTATATCCAGCACTGCTTTGTTAGCCCAACATGTAAAAATTGGGGCAAGAAATTGTGTAACATCTGGATGAAAATTTGTATATGCTGGATAATTCTCTGCTTCTAATTATCAAAATCTTAAGCTATGAATATCCTTATATGGTGTATATCTGTGAAGCTTTTGACTGTTTCTGTTATGAAAATGCAATGGAACTTGTGTAAACATTAAAAGGATTAGAAAAGAGAACTTTGTAAAAAGTCCAATATTTCAAAGTCTTGTGCTGCAGTTGAATAAAGTAGCCTCAGAACACTGATCAGAACACTGATACTGTGTGTGTATATATATATATATATACACACACATATCTATATATATAAAATATAATGTTTAAAGCTTTCCTGAGCACCAAAAGGGAATACTTAATGTGTAGTTTCAATTCAGTTTCCATATATAAAGACACTTACTACATTTCTTTTACACCTCCTCTAGATGAAAAGAAGTCACTAACATTTTTCCCAGTGACTAAATCACTTTGCAAATTCAGGTTTAGGCTGTTCTGTGAATTTTGTAGAGGTTTAAACTGATAACATTTAAAATAATAGCACGCTGATTTGTGCAGATCTGCAATGGAATTCCTCTGGAAAGATGTATGACCTCTCCATTAATATGAAATGAGCTCCTTGTGATCCCTTAATGAATATGCAGCGTCCCCTTAGTGACACGAGTAACATTTGAAACCTTTATGCATTTTCAATGGGCATTCACCTCTGCTAATACTCAGAGCAGGTTCATTCATAGTCATATTTCCTGTTATCTGCTTACAAAGTTAAGATGTTCTTACTGTTTGAAATTTGTCACTTACTCCAGAAGAAGGAAAGGAAAAAACAAGTGGTGACTTTAATGGGCAATGTGCCAAGATAAATCGTCCCTGCTGTGCATGTTAGATTTGATGCAAGTGTTCTTTGTGTAGATACTACTTCCTGTACAGAATATTGCAGCCTTATGGCAACCTTTGTCCTTTATCTTGATGATTGTATGAAATATTAATCTCTGAAACAGTAATGTTAAAAAGAAGCATTCTGCAGTTTATCTAGTGGCTACAGCTGTGGACAGGGATTCAGATGTCGGATCCTATTCCTGTCTGCACCATAACCTCAATGGGTGCATTTCTCTGTGTCTCAGTTCCCTTGCTTGTTAAAGAGGAAACATTATTGTTAACTACATCCTAGGGGGTTTTCTGCACCTTAGCTAGGTAAGTTGGCAAAATGTACTGAGACCCAATATGGGATTGGATGGTAAAGCTTTCTGATTATACTAACTACAACTAATACTGGACATGACATTTCATGTTATTTTGTTGGCTGGCCTTGAAGATCATGATCTAAGAAGTGCTTTCCATTCTTATGTTCTTGAAAAGTTGTTGCTGTTATTGCTCAGGATAATTCAATATGTTTTGATTTGAAGACGCATCTTTAAAGATGTATTTGTGAGGCTTTGGGAGGCTGATAGTCTCACAGTTCATCTTCATCTTTCAGGTAGCGACAGAGATCAAATGATAGGTGTGCCTCTTCTTTAGGTTCATTGATAGTTAAAATTCAGATTTTTTTTTCAGAGAAGATTTGTTCAACACATCACTCATGTAATATGTGAAACACCTTCGTAGACTGTTAGTCTCCTTATTTCTATGTGTGTAGAAGGAAAAACAACAAAATAGATGTGTTCTATAACTACATATCCTATATGAAGGAGTCAATTCTTTCCTGTAACACCTTTTGCCCCAAGTAATCTGATGAACACATCAGTTGAAGGGAGTCACAAAGCCATTTGCTGCTTTTGTTTTGTTTCTTTTTTACCAACCTGACAGCCTTTGCTTCCTCAGACTACAGTTACTTCTTTTTTTATTTTTTACTTTAAAAAAAAGAAAAAAACAAAACAACACCTTGTGGCTAAAGTGATTGGTGGTACTTACTGCTTTCCACAAAGCCTGTGAAAGCCTGCTATAGAAAGTAGAAGAAAAAAGGGAGAAGGGAAAAATACGGTTGAGATATGCTTGTTTTTTTCTTTTTTCCCAGCAATCCAAAGCTTGCAACATCCCTCTCTGCTTGTATGGTTGTGTTTCTACATTGTTTATAGCCAATGGACACATGGATGAAAGGCATAAGTAAAGGGAGAGGAAAGAATTGCATAATTAACTTTTAAAATTAATTCATGACCCAGTTAAAAGGACAAGGAGGGGGTTATTAATTAATTAAGGTGGGCATGTGAGATTTAGAGAGTTTTAACTTACCAGCCAGGTTAAAAGGCTTTCTAAGGGTGTGTTCAGCACTCAGTGAATCTGGAATGCAGTTAATGCAAAAAGTCTAAAAAGACTGAAAATTAATTAGGAGGAATTCTGACAAACATTTTATTGGAATTTGAGAAAGAGCCTGGCCTGATTCTTAGTTCCTAAAGCCTGCTTAGGTCTACTGAGTATGGTGGATGCTTGATGCTATAGAGATTTGGTGATGAAATGTATTTTTTCAATCTTCTCAGTTCCTAAGAATTTCAGCAGAACTGATGGATTAATAGCTATAGTTATAGTAACAATAGTAATCAATATTGCTCTAAGTGAACTTTTTTGACTCTATGGAGACATTAATCAAAACTTATTTTAAGTTGACCGTCATGTGTTCCTTCTTTTCCCAGATTTCTGTGATTGCAAATATCCATTTACAGTATATTTTCTTTATCTCCTAAGGACTTGCATCACCTATGCCATTAATAGCACTTTTCCAGGTACCCTAGAGTAAAAAGTAGAATATAGGCGAGTTTAAGAAGTCCTTACATATTGTTTTCTCTTCCCGTTATCATTCTGTATATATTTTGGTGTCTTTACACTTTGCAGTCTTTAAAGTCAGGCTTCCATGAACTTCTGTCACAACAAATATGCTAGTCCAGGGGTTATATTATGAATTTCTGAAGTACAGTGTTCTTTCTCACTGAAAGTATTTTGAAAGTGAATCGCAGGGTTTACTGTTTGTTTATTTAGCCAGTCTCATGTTTGGATCTTCTAATGATAGATATGAAGACTAATCTCTTTCATCAGACTTCAAGTGCTACTTTCTTTTGTTAACTGATAATGGCTACGTGTCTTTATCTCATCAGGGTTTGGCAAAATCATTGTTCAGATCACTGTTCAGATGTTGTTATAAAAGGTAATTATGCAGAAAAAATTTGGTTTTCCCCAGTTGCCCATCTTGGTATATCAAAGATTAAAGAAAACCCACAAACTAATAAACGAAAGAAGTCAGATAAAGTAATGTGAAAGTGTTACTGCAAACTATTTGAAAATTAGGGGGAAAATAAAATTTTGATCAGTAGAGACAGGTCACTGTTAATGGAATTTGGGTCTTTTTATACACAAAAAAAATTGTCATACTAGCTGCACTGTATTACTGTTCCCTAGGCAAGTAGCAATCTTCATTGCTTTATGATTCTCTTTTTCTTTATCATACTGCAGCATTTTGGTGTGAGAATTTTAAAATTAAATCTCCTTATTGTGCAGGCAGGATGTCCAGTTTTATTCTATCAAATGCCACAGAAACAAAGGGAACAATCCATTTTTCCTGATAGAAGCCAACAGTTCGTAAGAGGTTTGAGATGAGTGTAAGGATACAATTTGCCTAGAGAGTGCCTGAGGATCAAGACAACCTGACTTTCCACGGAATGAGTCTGTCAGCTGGCATCTTGCAGTAATTGCTTCCCATGGCAGGACCTTACCAGCCGAGGGAGGACTGCTCTCGTCAACCCAAGAATCAATTTCTACAGTAGCTGAATGATAATTGTTTGCTAAGGCTCGGGGAACTTGTTGCCAAGCCTGAAAAAGGGGCTGAAGCTATGATTGGCACTCATTAACCCGGGATTTGGATTTGATCATTTACCTTAGTAGAAGAATGTGTGGGGGTAAAGGAGAGAAACGACTGCAAAATGTTCCTTTGTTTGGAAGAAACAAAGGATATCAACTGCAGAACAGATATCTGAATGTCAAGCCTGAAACCATATCTGTTTTCACTCACAGGGACCAAATAGCATGTACTATGAGGTGATTTGAATGCTTTTCTTCAAGTAGCAATATTGCTTTGGAAATATTTATTTTTCCTGATATTTACCTCTTTTTGTGTGTTTTGTTCATTATGACAAGTACATCCTGATAACTGATGTCCTGAAGTTAGATCGCTGAGTTACACAGCAAAGAGAGTGGGAGAAGATATGCTAGACATCCAGAAGATAACTTCAGACTTCCATACTCAAGCTTCTGCTTTTGCAAGATGCAATCATCACTGCCTACCTTCTGGTGCAGGCATTTTTACCCATATGCAGTTTTGCCCAGCAATGTTAGCTGATTAGTTGTTTGTGGTGTGTTCTGATCCTCACTAAAGCATGTTAATGTCAGTTATTATGACTGCCAAAGTTCCTGTCACACAGTATTTTAGCAGGTACACCACACACCCAGAGTCTGATTTAGAGTATCAGCCTCTGATACAGCTCTTACAGTTGTATTTCCAAATGCCTGTTGATTATTTATGTGACCTTTCAAAGTCTATTGATCAATATACAAATATTTTTATTTCTACATCACAACCAGTGCATTCACATAACTATATGAGTGTTGGTTCAGGGAGAAACACAGGGCAGTGACTGAGTGGACAGAATGGTAATGAGAAGAGTGCTTCAGAGTTATGTTCCATTGAAGAGACCCTGTATCATCTTTGGTACTTATCAATGGTTTTGGAAATTCCACAGCAAGCTCTTCACCTCAATCCTGTCTTTTACTCTCCACATTATATATATTTCCAGAAAAAAAGCAGTCTCTATTTCATGACTCAGGTCTCACCAAGGTTGTCCCTTATGTGTTAGGGTGTTCAGAATGGCAAAAATATGTCTCTTACAGTTTGAAAGTTGCTCAAAGGTGGCTCTGAAGCCAGAGGTATCGCTGACATGTTTTAGCTCCCAGGGATCTCAACAGAAAGTCTTGCAGCAAACATTTCAGCATCTTCATGTGTGTATAAAGCAATGGACATTTAAAAGAATGACATTGTGCAAAATAAGAACAGTATATTTTGTTCATTACCAAAATAATACTAACAAAATGAGGATATTTAGCTCTTAAGTATCAGAAAAAAAATCCCAACCAGCCCTTGTAACATTCTCCTATGCAACCTTATTAGTGTCCATCCCAAGTTGTCTCATGCAAAGCATCCCTTGACGCTCAGCACAAGGAAATGGTGTATGGATCCTGTAGATACAGGAAGGATATTGTCTTTTGCATAACCTCACAGCACTAGGAATGCACCAAGTCTGGAACTCTTTTGTGCAGTCTTGGTTTGCAGTTCTTCACATTCCTGGTTTGTGTGCACATTGAAGTTAGCTTGCCCAGCCACACCTTTTAATAGAACAAAACTATAATCAGATCTATGGTCTTATTTCCCATCTACAAGCCACATGAAAGTCTTTTGTTCTCTTTTTTGTGTCCATAGGTAGTTCACAACTTCTGTTTCCAGAGAATTTCTGTTCTCAACTTTATGAGGTTGTTGTTTCCATCGTATTCTGAACGCACCCCTGGTTATTCAATTTACATTGCAAGCTGCAAGTAGTGTCACATCACTTGTAGTCCCATAGCAGATCCATTGTGTCCTCTGTGGTGGCAGTACCAAAGTATTCGGAAGTGAATTATTAGGCAGTCAGAGTAACTAATCACTATGCATGTTAGTTTGGAGACAAACATCCTGCCATGAACTGACCTGTAGAAACTCCCATCTTAAAAATAACTCATATTCTACGTCCTTCTGATTTGGGCAGGTCCATGTAAACTGCCAAATGACTTCAGAGGAACTGCATAGGTCCAATGGCTTAACTGAATAGAATTCCTCAGATATTGCAGACTACTTCTTTAGCTAATGTGACAATTATATCTCAATTTGTTCACAGGGGAATACATTTCCTCTTTTCTAAGCATTTGGACATTATATGCTGTACCTTCAGTGCAGGTCAACCAGCAAATCAGTGTGAACAGATGTCAAGTCACAGAATATCAGCCTGGCAATGGGTTTGCATTCAGATTCAACTAGGGGAAAGCAGCTTTGCAAAAATGCCAACTTTTCTAAGATTCACAGCCAAGAAAGTTATATTAAATGAATCTTGCACATGCCATGGTCTCATATTAAGCAGTCCCAAAAGAGCAGATGTCCTTTAACTAGAAGGATGTATTATCTAAGGAATGCGATTTTCAATCTCAATATATGCACAACCAATGGAAATAGTGATTTTATGTCTGACATTCTTACCTATTTTCCAACTGGTTATGAGCTACTCCTTCTTAGGGAGCAGCTATGGTAATCCACAAGGGATTTGGAAAGTGAATGACTGCTGTTCTTTATACTGGAAGAAACACTACCCAGTGGAATTCTTCTGATCATACATCCAGTGGTTTGTATGAAACAGCTAGGGTGACACGCCTCTTTGATATGTCAGACACATTTAATGCGTAGGCCAAATATTTTCACAGAATAAGGCCCTTAAATGATTGTCTTCAATGGAACTGTGTGCCTCCAGCTGTTGTGGAGGTATACTGACTAGCCAGGGATGCAAAAGGCTAAAAGGACCAACAACAGTCGGAAGTCCAGGTAATTTCTCTTAAACTGTGGTTTTAAGACACATGAAAAGACATAGAAGAAACCACACTCCCTGAAGTTATATCAGTGTTGCCATGAAAATATTTTGTGACAGGGGTCCATTTTGATAGCTGGTTTGGAAAAAAGCAATGACTTCTCACCTTCACTCCTAGCTTTGTTGGGGCTACTTCTGTGCTCCTGATGGCTAGGACTGTCAGAGGAAGCTGTATTTTTGGGGGTCTATTTATGCACACAACTGTAGAAGCCCACTTGTACTCCTTCCCTCTATTCTGATAATAGTAAGCAATGAGGCACTGGTTATCCCTGATGTACATTTTTCAGTCATTAAACATTTGCATTCCATACTTTTATTTTCCACATTCCTGTAGAATTACAGGAACTGTAAGCACTCTATTTGTACCTGGGCTTTCAAATAACTTGCACAGAGGCTGAAGTATGTAACTCACTAGGATGAGGATAAATCCCTGCACACTACCTTGAAAATATGAGGTAGAAAGTGAACATTATAGTCTCAAAGTATTGCACAGCCAAGAGTCTCTGAAGGTTAAATTGATGAAATATGATGAAATAAACAAAGCAAAACCTTATACCAAATGTTTTTTTTCTTCTTGAGTAGAACATTTTACATCAAGGTCTCTATTTGAATGCCCTTACAGCATGCCAAAATAATAGTGTTAGAAAAAAGCTGTATCAAGTTATATATTTTGTGGTTAATGGATTTTACTGTGTTTCATTTCAGAAAAGCAGTTCAAGAAATGCTCCCTTGTTTATATTCTCCTTGGGAGAAATCCTAATCCTATACTGGTATTAATTTTTGTCCAGTGTCTAAACCACTCTGCATACAGAGACCTCTATTTATATAATTGGAAATCGTTGCAGTTATTTTGTATCTCTCACTCTCTTCATCCTTCCACTGCATCCATAATCCATGGCATCCTATGTGTGCTAAGACTGTCACCACTTTCTTCTGGAAGGAGATGTGCTAGAGTATGCATGATAATCTTAGTTTGCAAGGGCTCCTAAAAAAAGGCTATAAAGTCAACTCAGACATGGTTGACAGCTACAAATTTATTCTCCTTGACATCAGGTGTTGCAGGTATCTTTTGGAGAAGAATCTCCCGTGGCCATAGTTAAGCTCAAACAAGATCTGATAGGCCATAAATCAGCACTGTCTCACTAAGAGTCAGGTGATTCCATGGGATGGCCTCAGCAAGCAATTAATGATGGTGTCAGCCTCTAGACACGGACACTGCTGACATATGTGCCTTTTTCCTGAATGACTAGCCCAGTCAAACCATAATAGCAATTCCTCATCAATCCCATTTTCTACAGGAAAAGAATGTGGACTTAGAACAACATTGATTTAGAATGTAGTTTAATAGCCTATGAGGTTTTCTTGTTTCTGTGAGAACATATGAATTTTTCCAAATTTTGTATGAGCACATCTGTTAGTCTCCCCTCCATGTGGCAGATTCTGAGTCAGCAGGACTTAAACAGTCCCCTGCCAAAACCCACATAGCTGCTAGAATATAGTGCTGAATCTGACCTTATAAGCCCAGCTGGCTCATGGGCTCCTTGGAGGATATTTTTATCCTAACACTGATATTTATTTTCTTTCAGCATATAAATCACTCTGTGTACAGTCTTCCCTACACTGATGGTCATTATATCATTATAATGTGTAGAGTTATTAGCTTGGCTCCTTTGCTGTTCTTCCACAGTGTTACAGCTTTTGGTTTGAAGATGGCTTATCTCCTTTTGGCTAGGGGCACAAGGATATAAATGTATCTATCTCCATGGACAGCTGCATAGGCATGGGTCATACCAAAGGAAAAACAGGCCAGTGGAATAACCAATTTTAGTTCACTTCTGTTTTGATTGCCCTCTTTTCTTATTTTTTCTGTCTTTATGGTTGTGAACCACCAGGTAGCAATCCAACCTAGGCATTTTTTATTATAATGTCGCAAGCATGCAGTGCCTGTTCCTCAGTGGTGAATAGCTCTCTGTTTAATAAACAAATAAGTTTTAAAAAGACCAAAGCCACTATTCTCCAGTCATTTACTATGAGAAAAACTCATTTTTCTTTATTATGTGATATAGTTTCTTATCTCTTCTCAGGGAGAAAAGTTCTGGAACTAGTCCATGCGGGCATTAATAGCATCCCTATTGTAGAGGTGGTGGTAGTGAGACTGAATCAACAGAGGTAGTCAGGAAGTTACCCTGCCCGTGGTGCTTGCTCTGCTGAACTCACTGTCATGCCAACAAGGTGGCAGGAGCACGCTTTGGGAGCATGAAGGCTCCTCTGCACCAGCACTCTGGTAGCACATTGCTCCCTGAGGACCCAAAGCCTGGCATCTGTCCTCTGTATGCTCCCTATGGCCTGTGAAAAGGAAAACAAATGCCTCACTTGATTTTTGTGTTAGAAATCCCAACGAGCCAAACTCTTTGAATAAACACTATGTGAGGAGGATTTGAATGTTTGGGAAAGGTTGTATTCCAGTACACATCACTGGAAGGCTGCCAGAGGCAGCTTGGAGCCAGCGAGGAGAAAAGTGTTTATTGTGGTCAGTGTGGTAATATCGAGGGCAGCAGGGACAGACCAGAAGGAGACTGAAACCATAAGAGTTGAACGCAGAAACTACACAGAAATTATAATCTAATAATGAGCCTCTGAGAAGGTAGGAGTGAGAAGGAGATGCCTGATCTGTGCAAGGGCTCGGGCAGGTAATTTCAGGAGCCCGGTGGATGTAGAATGGCTGCTGTGGCAGGGGCAGTGATTTGTTGTTGACCTTCGCACTAGCAAGAAAGACGGGGGAAAAGAGCCCTATTCTTACACCTCCAGAGCTGCTTAAAAACTCTGACCTCAGCATCTTCCTGGCTCTGACTGAACTTGCATCTGACGGCAGGCAGAAATGCTCTTCCATGCTTTCTCTGCAAAAAGATTCTACAGCTACTTTTCTGCATCCTTTTAGCTTCCTTCTTCTCTTTTTCTATTCTTTTCCTTTTGTGTGTGTGTGTATGTGTGTGTGTGTCTGTGTGTGTGTTATCTTATTTTCTCCTTCGTAATGGAGGGAAAAAAGGTTAGATTAGAAAACTTCAATTAAGCCTTTAAAAAGACCATCTGCTGAATGCTGACTGGGGTTTCATGTAAACAAAATGCCTGTGCTGGTTACAAACAAATGATCTTATCTATTGTATTGTGTTACAAATTAAAATTAGATTAAGCCACCTACATGGTACCGCCGCTGAATCTTAAATTTCTTATGGAAACTGAATGTTTGCTGCAAGTATTCATTCGGCCTGATGAGAGCCTCATTATTTTTGTACCAGCAGTACACACTGGGTATAGCATAATCAAAGCCTGGGGGTACGTATTAATTATCCTTTTGAATAGTGATGAAATTTTAAAAAGATCTCCTTTAGGCTCACATCATCAGCAGATGAAACAAAGCTTTGCACAGCTTGTGAGCAGTGGCTCACATGTGTTTTTACATCTGTTCAGGATATTTCAATTTGAAGCGCAACAAGCCAAGTCTGGGATTAAAGACCTGGAGAAAGAGGGGGAAAAAATTCTGCAACAATGGCCAGACCCCTCCCCTTCCTGTCTGCAGCAGAGAGGGAGAGTGCCTTCTTGGTAGTAAAACCTGGCTCCATTTTGCTTTTCCCTTTGGTGGCAGTGGAAACACTGTTTAGAAGAGGGATGTAAGACTCTGAGCTGGTGTCTTGCCTGTGGGTGCCAGGACTAATTACCTGGTCACTCATTCTTGCCTGCCCATTGCAATGTCCTGTGAGGATCTAGTTTAGGCTGCCAGTACTAGAGGCTCTCCTGAATTTACTGATGTTCCCTTCTGTAGTATGGATTACAGTCAGGTTAAAGAGAAGACATGTTTGTTCTCCCCTGGATTCCTGCAGATCCATGTTTACCATAATTGTGAAAAAATGGGGAAAAGGGCATGCCTCTTGTCAAGAGAGTTATGTTGTCTTCTTTGAATGGTATTAGGTGCGCTCCATAATTGCTTTGCTGGAATAGAAAAGGATCAGTTTTAAATACTTCTTAGAGCAATGTCAAAACTGCAAGCCACAAATTGCACAGGTTAATATTGCTGTGATGAGTAAAAGCGAAAGCAGTCAGTCAGAATGGAGATGTATTAGCTTTCCATAAAAAAGAATTGCTGTGGCTCCGTGCTCAAAAGACCAGATTTTCAGACAGCCGTAACGCTAGAACTCCTCGAACTCTGTGTGAGCTCTGACTTGACAGACATCAAAGGTCAAGCTGATCATGTTTAAAAGTCCATACACATACATAAGGCAACAGCCATTGAGCCAAATTAAAATAAAAGAGACAAGGGCAAACATAAGTGGAATCAGTGCTGTTGACCAGATATAAACTTGGCTCAAATGGTTTTTAAAAAATTATTCATTTTTATTTATTAGAACAGGAGAAATTCTGCACTGACGTATGCTGCTTTCTAAAGACACATGACCATTGTAGGCTAGAATGTCTTCCAGAGCTTAATTTTATCAAAGGACTGGAGTGAAAGTAGTATAAATCTGCCAACAAATCATCTACGGTTTACAAGTTAGAATACATCCTTCTGTTTCTATGACAGATCAGAAATATTTTAGCTATTTGTTTTAAAAATACATAGAGACACCACCACCAAAGGTAAGCCATATAATCAATGTAATATTCTTGCTTTCTTGGTCCTGTATAGTGTCTTTGAAGCAAAAGAACCTTGTCAAAGGATACAATTTATAATTCACTTAGTGAGTTGAGGCTGGAAGAGTGACAGAAGCATAGAATCATAAAATTTCTCTCTATGGTCCATTTTGGGATACTATAAACATCTCCCTGTCATAAAACAAGCAGGAGTCATGGAGAGGTCTCAGATCCACCAGAATCTCTGCTCTCTCTGGGTGAGTTGCGGAGGCACCAGGGCAAAAACACACAAACGGCAAGAGAGCACAGTTCTATTCACAAGTCACTAGTGAAGGAAGCGAGGCCTCTTCCACTGACAGGATAAAATTGACTTAGACAAAGCAAGAGCTACCTAAGTAAGGACTGGTGGGAGAAGGCCTTACACTCTACTTTTCAGGCAACAAATGAATGCTGTCATTATTAAAAATTAATTATTCTAATGAGCTGAAGACTACACTCCAAGTTGTGTGGGTTTTGCAAACTAACAGCTGTTGCAGTTCTTCCTCTGTGCTCAAGCCTGCATGGCCTGTCATTTACTATTCCTTACAGAGTCCAGAGCATGGATCATAAAAATATAAATATGGATATATGCTTAAAAACATGATTAAAAATAGTTACTGCTCATGTACAGTAGCCAATTTGCCAACATGAATAAAAGCAACACTATTTTAAAAAATGCAGCATGACATATAATGGACAAGCCTGTAAAATTCAAATAATGAAACTTTTTCAGAGTTAGAAATGACTGAGTGTTAAAATCTGCCTTCCTATAAAATAAAAAGTGACCAAAAGTAGGGTTTGGGTTTTTTTTTTTGTATTTATGAAAAAAAAACCCCACTTGCAGGCTGAGGCTTTGCATGCCAAGTTTCAGCCTAAAGTAAATTTTAACAGACGAGTTATAAACCCCTAAAAATAGGGTTTTGCAAAGGAAGTGCTGACACGACGTTATCTATCACTGTAAGAATGGCAGAGCTATAATTAAAAGTACATAGCGTACTTTGTCTTTCACTAACATAAATAGCTCTCAGGATGGCCTCCAATACTGTTCTCCATGTTATTTTGACTCCAACACAAGAGAAGCAATTCCTTATTCCTGCATGCCAAGACATATTATCTAAAATTATAGGGTCCTTGGCTTTCTCTACAAATAGCACTCAGACACCCTCATAGATTGATGTGGAGTGGTACTAAAAGCTCCAGCTATTGTAAGGGACAAGGATCTTAAGTTGATGATGCCCTATGAGATAGAATTACTTGTTTTTCTGTTCCATTTCATTATGTGGATGACCAGCATATTTGCATTGAAACACCAAGGTAATGACCCTCAACTAGGCCAAGCTTTCAGCTTTGAATTCCTTCAAATTGCTGGATATCGCTGTGGCTTCTTTTTGAAGCGACACTTGTTTTTAATTACACTTCATTGAACAGGTGATATGTAATTAAACTTTTCCAGCAAGGCTTCCTCTTTCTGACTTTTTTCAACCCTTCTCTGACATTTCTAGGATAAAAAAATCCAGCCATGTTTATATATTTAATGATACTCTTAGCTTCTATCTAGTAAATCATCTCATTGAGTTGGTTTTGCCTCCCACCTCTTTTTTCTGTTTCTCTCTTTTCCCTGTGCATGTTGCTCTTACTTTGCCCACCTTTGCCTTCCTTTCTTGCTTTAAGACTCGTTTTCCCACCTGTCTTATTTCCCTCATAGTTTGATTGTGTCTATCTTAGTGTCTTAGTGGGGCTCCATTCTGAGGTTTTTTTGAACATCCAACTCACTGAAATCAGTGAATATTTTGGATACTATGTGTCAGACCTCTAACTTCTGTTGCTCTCAAAGCACTTGAGTTTAAACCTAATAGCTGAAAAAAAAATAATGAAGTCAAGCACCTTATTTTGCAAACACTTCCACACATGTGTAACTTTGTGTGAGTTGCATCTGTTATGACTCGAGTCCGAGAGACTTGGATTGAGGCACAGATTTGCAAAATAGTTCTGATTTGACTGGATTTTATTCTCAAGAAGTCAAAGATTCACTTGTCCTAATTTAACAATATCTTGTGTAACTTGTGCAATGTGCTACCTTCTTCAAAGGTGAGCTTTAAAAGTGAGTTTTGTCTAAAAAGAGGCTTCCTCCCCTAGAAAGTGCTTGCAGTGCAGGGAAACTCCCCATACCTCTGCTGATGCAAACAGGAACAACTCCTTTGGTTTCTCTTCCAAAACATTTAACTGACTTTACTGTTGCTGAAGCAATTTAACCAGGAGGGATGTTTCAGAGACAAATATGGGATACATATTGCTAACCATCAGGTGACAAAGGATAGAAAGCAGACAATAAAAATACAATGAAATAGCTGATATTAGAACATTCTTTTTCTGAGTTAAATATTCTGTAGCAAAGAGAAGAGGAAAGTTATACTTTTGAAAATACGTTTTTTTCAGTGAAAAACAGAAAAAAAGTCTCAGAATTTTAGTTAGATGAAGTTGGAACCTAAGATTTAAACAATCTGGATTGTTTTACATATGTTTAGTTTAATTTAGAAATTTGGTGAGGTTTTATGAAATTTTTTTGGTAGGATATTAGAAAATAGAGAAATTAAGATATTAGAGAAATGATCAATTTTAAGTAATTTATAATGCTTATTTTTCACTTGGAAGCCAGTAGGGGGAAAAAATCAAATTAAGATTAAGTAAAAGATGCACTTTTATTGCTTGTGATGTCATTGTGTGACTTTTTGCATTTCTTCTTTAATTCTTTCTTTTTGTCAGGAGCCTACTCATACAGGCCCACTGAATAAGGCTAAAAAACACATGTTGTCCCAGGACAGCTCCACTTTTCAGGTGGTTTTCAGTTTTCGGCCTCCTGCCTAACACAACTCACCCGAGGCATGGTGATATCCCAGCATAACACAAACCTTGTCATGTCTTATTGCTTAAATAACACAATAAGGAAATTAAAACGGTTGCTGGTTATGATTTTCATTGTTATGGCTTATGAAATCTTGAAGATTTTCAGGAAATTGATTACTCAGGGGGTGGGGGATGAGACGGAGGGATGGATGAAGAGGGTTGGTACCTAGGATTGGGAATAAAAAAAACCCTCAAGAACAACAAAGAATCTTTGACTAAAAGTCTTTTGATATTAATCCAAAATAGATACCGTCATCCACCCTGGCAGAGCTGGGACCGGCAGCGATGCAGGCATCGGGGCAGCGGCGGAGGGCGCGGGCGGGATCGGCGTGGGCTGGATGCCCTCTGCCGGGCACCCGCCGGTTAACCACCAGGCCGCCGCTCCCTCCTCGCAGCCGCACGGCGGGCGGCAAGGGTTCGGCCCTCCTCACCTCCTTCTGCTTCGCACAAAATATAATGGGAGAGGAGAAACGACGAGACTCTAATTAATGCCAGAGTTCTTTTACGGGGCAGCAGCCGGGAAGGAAATTAAAGGTGTGGCTTCAGCGAGGGAGGTTGGAGGAACGCACATTGAGCTCCTGTTCCCACAGTATTGCTCTTGGTGTTGCCTCAGCATTGTCCCAGCCTTGCCCCGGTGTTGCCCTTGGCAGATATGTGCCCTAGCACTCCTCACCCAGCTGCATAGGGGCAGGATTTGTGCCCCCAGCCTTGTGCAACACACACCGTGTGTACAAGTGAGTGCTGAAGTTCTGCGCTGCACTGATACTCAGAAGTTTAGTAACACCTTTGAGTTTCATCCTATGATGGGGTAAAAAAACCACCAAGCAAAGGCAGGAGGAGTGGACACGCACTGGGAAAGGTATGAAAGATGGCGATGGGGGGAGCTGCACTTGAGATGTTGCAGCCCACCCTGCCCTGCTGCTTGTGTCAGGCCCGCGTCCACTCATGGCACCTTTCCCTTGTTCTAGCACCATCCAGAGTGTCTGGGAAGAAAGTGCTGATGGTTTCTGGAAGGGGAGTGGTTGTGGTCCAAAAATGAGTCCAGCATCTAGCATGATAGGGGTAGCTTTGGGATGCCTGTGACCCAAGGCCTGAAACTGGATGGGATGGGAAGCATGCAGTGGCAAAAAGATAGGGAATCAAAAATAGGGGAAAAGTGTGTATTTTCAGTGGAGAAGCATCCCCTGGACATTTGTCCTTTGGAGAGGCAACTTTGAGGAGTGCAGTGGTGCCAGAGAGCCTACTTCAGCCATGACCACCCTTCTCAAATGGGGGTGTCCCTTCCTCTGCAGGAGACCCAGCCACCACCACCAAGTTTCACTGGTTATTTGAGAGGTTTTGTTTTAACCACATAGGCAAGAAAATTTGGTCTTTGTATGGAAACTCATACCCAAAGTCAGCAGCCGGTGCAGTCCACCCTGCCAGTGCATAGCCATGTGGGATGAGGCTTTTTCAATTTTACCCCAGGATCCGATCACTTACAAAGACTTCAATTAGATCCATCATGTTATCTGAATGGTTATTTTGTGACTTAATTCCCCCAGCTTTTTCACTGTGGTAATTAAATGAGCGAGGGAAAAAAAAAAGAGACAGATTAATTGATTGAACTGACTCCAGGAGAAACCATTACTCCCATTCCTCTTCTGCTCTATACAGCATTTAAACAACTCTGAAATAGAGCTGGGTGAATCCTGCCAACATATTTCTGTGAGCGTTGCTTTGATTTTCAAATGAATTGTCTTCATCTGCTTTTATCCCCCTATTGCCTTGGCTTTATGTGAACATTTGTACAGTCTAGTTTGCTCATGAAAAGAGAGGAAAAGAAAAAAAAAGCTAGCATGTTTCAATACAATGGAAAATTAATTTTGTTTCAGTGAGCTCCAGAGTTATGTAGTGACAGGACAAAAGTAGCATCAAGTAACAGACCAATAATCAATAATGGCGTTGTTCTGATATGCCACATTGCAAATGAATAATACTACATCACGGATTGAACAGAATTTATAAAAATGACTTCACAGAACTGCCAAAATCATAAACTATAGAAACTCAGCGTTTAGAAAAAGAGGTGAAGTGTACCAAATACCACAGCTATTGCCAGTTATTCACTCTTGTATTGAAAAGATTAGGAATATTTTTCTTTTAAATTGCATTCATTTAATGTACATTTATAAGTGGGATGGCAGTGAGTATAGAGCATATTAGTCAAATCTGTGTTTAGGGAATATGAATAATGTGTATTAATCATAAAAGTCCCTTGGTAGTAACAAATACACTTACAGATTTTTTTAAAGTAGTTTCAAAGGAAGGAAGGAAGCAAGAAAAATCACACAAGAGTACACTTTTAAGACAATTTTACAAAACAATCAACATTAATGCCATACAATTTTTCATCTGGATCTAATCTATAGCTTCATAAAATCTCCTTGTTGAACAATTATTCAGAAAGAGGCTAAATAAACATAGTGCTAAAAATCATAATAAAGTTTTCCAGAAAATTTGAAAAGCAGGCAAAAAAAGCACCACTTAGTTACCTTCTCTCCATCAATAAGAAAGATTACTGTTTTAGCTTGTGTTTGCATGCAACTTTTCTTTTTCATAAATTGCTTTATACAACTATGTCAGATTCTACAAGTTTATAGAACAACTGGGTTTTTTCAAAGGTATATTTTGAATTTTTTTAATGAGCAGAACCAATGCTTAGGACAATGCATTTTCCCAAATCATGTGCACCTTAGGAATGTGCTATGGATCCTTTTCCCTCCCAGACTGACCTACATGTTTGGAGAAAGCATTGTGATTTGAAATCTCTCAGGAAGAATGCAAAAGGCAAATTAGAATAGTAAAGAAAAAAAAAATAGGGAGGGGAAAGAGGAAGTTACTCATTGTGTTCTTTCACACAGGATGTAGCTGAGTATACATTTAGTATATATACAAGTCTTAGTTTTAAAAATGACTGTGTTGCTTTAGAAATTATGTAGAAAACAATGTATGAAAATGGCTCTATTATTCAGTATGCAGTTTTCTGTAAAAAGTGAGCAGAGAGTTATACAAAATCAATATGAGACAGTGCTGGGGAAAAAAAAAAGATTGAATTTTATTCTGGCATGAATATCATACATAAATCAAAGGAGGTGTTATCTTACTTCATGAGAAAGGTTTTTGCTGCCTTACCATCATGGGAAAGATTCTTTGAGAACAACGTAGTCTAACAGAGAAAATTCAAAGAGAGGACTCCTAGAAAATCTGAGGAAAGGAAATAAAAGAAAATTCTTTCTGATTTGTAGGATATATGTGTTCATTACTTCCCTCTCCCCCCCTCCATTTATATCTATGAGTAGATTGACTAGATGTTTGGAAGCAGCTGATAACTTGTGGGTAGCTGTGTATTTGGGAGCTTATGAAGTCCTTATTACTCAGAAGTGCCTG
Source organism: Colius striatus (assembly GCF_028858725.1). Classification (NCBI taxonomy): domain Eukaryota; kingdom Metazoa; phylum Chordata; class Aves; order Coliiformes; family Coliidae; genus Colius; species Colius striatus. The sequence continues at coordinate 69,954,970 of NC_084759.1, forward strand.
ATTGCAACCTACTGGCTAGTAGTTTTTCAGCCAAGAAGCTGGGAAAAAATGCCTCCTGGCAGATCAGAACTAAATACATTGGAGAAAATAGTTGTTATTTCAGGTGCACAGGTTCCCAGTAGAAAATAAGTTTAATTAATTAATTTATTTTCCTAATTTGTGGAAATATGCCTAGAGTGACCTCCCAGCACATGTGCAAAAGCCATAAAACCAGATTCATTCATTAACCAGCTGACACAACCAACGATAGTCAAATAAACAAATAACATGAGGAAAACTCATACTCTTCCCATCCAACTCTCTGTAGGAAACAACCTTTGAGATTGAGCACACTTGGCAACATTCATTGAGCTTCTTGCTTGCCACCTATTTTGGGTAAAAAAGAGAACGTAGTTTGAATCATGTCGATGAACCCTCTCGTTTGTTATTTAATGGTTCACATAATTCAATTAAACATCATAAATGTACCCATTTTCCCCTCTTTTTAATTTTAAAAATAGGTTAAATGTGAAACAGGAACCAGTTACAGAAGGAGCATGTAATGCATTTGGACCTCTGGGATTGGGCAGAGAACAGAAAATGAGTATTTCTGGTGTTTCCTCCTCCACCTGTCACACTCCTGTTCCATGATCATGGGGAAGCTACTCAGCTGAAGCAGTTAGATGAGCAAATTTCATCACACTGGGCACTTCAGTTCCCAGAAATCCCTTTTTTCTTTTTTTTTTTTTTTGCCAATATGTGTTCTTTGAGCTTTTCATTCCTACAGGATGCTATAAACTGTGAAATTAGTGAAGGAGAAAGCAGATACACCTCAGTAATGGCATTACAGAAGTAATGGAACAAGTCCAGGCTCATGTTGATGCACTGGGGAGCATCAGACACCTGTGGATAGCTGCTGAGACATAAGTACTTTACAGCTTTCCCAGCACCTCTAAGTGGTTTTAGTAACTGCTGTTACCATTGAGACTTGAAATGCCATCATTGTGCTCATTCACCATGATACCACCAGCAACTACAGCTTTCCTCTCACAGCATCCTTGTCATACATTATAAAAGAATGTGTTATGGTTTACATTATAAATAACCAATGTTTGAAAACATGTATTTCAGCTTTTTAACAAACAAGTTTTTCTGTAATAATAAAAACAGGTTTCAGTAGAAATGTCCCTCTTAAACCTCTATTTATAATCATGTGGGGGGAAAAAATCTTTCCAGATTATAGCTTTGTATTCATGTTTTAACATGAGATTCTACTCAAACTGGAGCACTGTGCCTGTGATAGACACAGAACAGGGCAAAATATATCTGGTTTTCAACCTGGGAGGAAATCTTCCCCCTGCCCTGCCCCCCTCAAAAATGTTTTCAAGAAAAGATCAGACGCAGGTTTTTAATGCCTGGGGAAAAACAAAACATGACCCACAATAGATTTAGGCAGTTCCATTTTTGCTTGCTATTTTTAAAAGCATACATGTTATTTAAAAATAATTAGCTTGAGCCAATTTATGTGCAATATATATATTGCACATATGTCTAGAGGAAACCAGAAACAGGGTTGTATAATCGTAACCTTACTGCACTGAAAGCCTGGCATAATTACCGTTGCGAGACAGAAAGCCAAAGAGATTTTATCTGTAATATTTATTTCCCCCATGTAAACATATTAAAACAAAACAAAAATAAACTTTTGAAGCACGGAGCTTAACCCACTTTATATAGTATGCATTTCATTCTTTATTAGTAGTAGTAGTAATAATAATTTCCCACATATACATGTGCAGTAAAGCACTTGAGATGGCAATCTGGAAGGCTGTTTTTTCAGCAGCTGCAAATTTCATCTGTTGCTCATGAAAAAAAAAAAAATGTCATCTTCAAATATGCACATGCATTTTTCCCTGACTTTGTGAGACAAGTGAGACTTTATGGGGCAAAATAGACTTTGCAAATCTGAGCATGTGCATCTGCATAGTCTTCTGGGCTTTTAAGAGGTAATTAGCCAGTATAATAAGGCTGCTATGTATATGTAATATCATCATATTTAATGGATCCGAGGATTGAATGTGAGGAAGAAAGACGATTGAGTTGAGATCTCCCAGAGGCTTTGTAGGAGCTTGGATTGGCACACGACCGATTCTTTTCTGTATCCTCAAATTCAACACCAAAGCCACATTTACTTGCAAAGAAAAGATTGAGTTAAATAAAAAACATATGAACCCGGGTAAAATCTTACCATTTGAGTAAATCAATGCCCTAGGATTTTCTCAAAAGCATCTAAGAAACTCACTAAAAGGGAACATTTCATTTCAAGTGAGTACCGGTTAGGGAGTTTTAACATGCTCCTCTATCTTTGTGACCTTGCAGGAGGTGGGATAGAATTTTCCCAAATAGAGCACACGTCTTCATTTTACAGCATGTTGTAAACACAGTTTTCATAGTTATGTCTTGTTTTGTTTTGTTTCTTTTTTTCATAGATTATGGATAAGTAATTTGTGCATCACATGCTGGCAAGCGGAATCACAGTATATTGCACACACTACTAATGTGAGACAGAAACCTCAGCGTATTCTAGCTCTCTTCTCATATCTTGTTAGCATCTGTTTGTGGTAGGCTGGGATGATGAAGTGCTAATATGATACAGCAAAGGAAGTGTAATCCATGAACATTTTTGTGTCACATTTGTGTAATATATTACACTAATCTGACCAGACTTTCATGTGCTCTTACCCAAGGAATGCCATTCCAGCCTCCTCCCTTCCCCCATCAATGCCTTTGAAGGTTTGTGAATGATTTCCTGTACATAGGCTGTTTAAGAATGTGCACACATTCTTTCCCTGTTCGAGGAACAAATGATTTTTATGCCCACTTGCTCTCAGCGTAACAATGTTCATGAACAAATTGCACTAAAGAGGGAGGCATGTTCAATTATATTTTTCTTTCCAGGATGAGAAGTAAATGAAGTAGAAGGTGCACTCTCTCCAACAAGCATCAGATCCTATCAGAGTGCTTTGTTCAGTGCCTGGTCACAGTTTTTAGCAAAACATCTATGAGGCAATGGTCTGCAGGTTGCACAGCAATAATAAGTATGTCTGTATTGGTGGCCATTGTTTCTTTCTGACAGATACCATCAACCAGTGGCATCCTGTGGACTGATTCTGATTTTTAACATATTACCTGTCCTTACAAAATTTCCTAGGTCTATTTTTTCCTGTCCACAACTAGTTTTGTCCTAGACTGTTGGTTCTTCATATATGGTTCTTCAAGTTATAGCTCTCTCTTCCTATGTGTTCATGTAGCTTTAGCATATTGGATTCCTGCTCCTAATTGGAACTTCTCTTCAGTACTGAAATACAAATATTATTGCAGTAAACTCATAAACCCAAAAATTCCTTTATATTTATAGCAGGCAATACACCATCTTGCCAATCTAATTCAGGAAGGGAAAGCTCATCAAAAATCTGTATGAAAGCAATGAAATTAGAAAGTCACTATATTTTTGGCAAGTCACTGTGTATTCACCTTTGTGGAGTCTCAGCGTAATTTGAATTTATAAGGAACAGTAAAGAAAAGATACCTAATTGCGAAATTTTACTTATCTATGGAACTCTCTCTCCCTCTTCTTATTTTAAGTATTCATCTGAGACTAGAATGCCCTAACACCTATCATATGGTGTAGCTCTTTAGGTGGATCATCCTATGACTTCCCAAGACTTGCATGCGATGGAAGAGCATGGGATATCCACATGGTAAAGAGTACAACAGATGCTCATTCTACCATGCTGGCTGGTATTTTGCACTTTTCTCCATTACAGAAGCTGTGTCTTCAGGAAATTCCAACTCAATAATCTTGGCATCAGGGATAAGAATATCCCTGTTGGAAAAGCAAGGAAGAAAGCAGGGTACACGTGTTATAATAAATGGTGCCTGTAGCATTTCATAGTACTAAAATGCAATCTCGCACACTGTCAAGCTTTGGCATGCTTTGCCTCATACTAAAGAACATTTCCTGAGCAGCTCCCAAACAACAGCCACAGAATGCAATTGGAGAATGTACCCAGTTCAAAATGATTAGCAGATTTCTGCTTTGGACTACAAGTAGATCTGTGAACTCCTTTCATGGTAGTTCCTACTTAGCTCACTTTCTAGTGTTTTCATTTTGCCTGGCATGGTAGGACCAATCTTGGCTCTAGATGACACTATTCATTGCAAAGTGAAGGTGGATTTAAAAATATTTGTCCTTTATTTCTCCTTAGTTTCTCCTTTAATTGTGAGCCAAAACTGGATACTATCATACTTCAGGAGCTGAGGGAATATTTGCACAGTGTGGCAACTGTGTTATCATTAACTGTGTTATACTCTCAGCATCTTATAATGTCAGCTTGTCTGAGTGTACACTGCTGCATACAGTATAATAAGATGTGAAAAGTCGCAGGGGTGATGCCTAAACTGCCTGCACTTATGGTGCTTCTCAGCTACTGGTACATGAAACATGCTTTAATCCATCCACCATCTCAGGTTAGAATGACACCCAGCTGCATATGATCTTCTCCTGAACTTTGGAAGGTTTTTTGTTTCACTTGTTTGGGTTTGGTTTTGTTTTATTGGGGAAAAAACTCTCCACAAGCATGCAAAGTGAAAAAAAATCCCACAATGCTTTTCCCAGCCTCAACAGTGACTGGAATGTTGGTGATGCCGTGCAGCACTTTTGTCCAGTCCTTCAGTGCAGCCAGTGTGAACTACAATGTAAAGGCAATCCATTCTCACATCTTCCCTAGGCAAGTAAGCTGTAAACTCTGGTATTTTAGTGTCATGGAACATAATACTGGTGAATTAATCTCAGTGGAAAAAGGACTAAAGCCCAAAGTAAAGTGTTTGTGGATAATATTGACTTAAAAAAGACAAGTCAGTATGTACTACAATTCATTAACTTGTAGTAAAGTATGGAAAAATAATGTATTCATATTGACATGATGAGGTTTTGAGCACATTTGATATTTTACTGAATGGTAAAGCAAAATAAAATTAAAGCAAAGAATGTATATATTGTAAAACAGAACAACAAAAAAAAAAAGTAATAGAAGCTTTCAGAGTCCCATGAGCTGTTTTTAAAACATTTTTTCCTCTAAGAGCTACTCTTTTCCTTATGTCCTTCCCTGACAACTTTTTGCTTTTTATCTCATTTTAATAAAAAGATAGCATTTGAGAGCATCTCAGAATACAGCGTCTGAGCCTCTGCCTTTGTTGTTTAAATTACAAAAAGAATAAAAAAAAATGAAAGCCAAGACCAAAACACAAAGTCCTGTAAGAGAACCTCATCAATGTGTTTTAGGCATCCTCTTTAGGATTCAAAGCTTCTTTAACTGCCATTAAAATCAAGAAACTTGATAATCCCCTCCAACATTAAGCCATCTTTGTTTTCTGCACTCATCTTGCAGAAGAGTTCCTGAAAGGTCAGGTCCTGGACTCTTGAGACTATAAAGACTTTATGACGTCTCAGGCAGCCTTTTCCAGCCCATATGCCATGTGCAAAGGAGAGAGATGAGGACAGGAAGACTTTGCAGTGTAGAAACATGCTTGAGGAGTCACATTGAGTTGGTTGGGAGTTGCCTAGAAGGAAGGGGTGTTTATACTTTAAATACCAAAGACGTGTTTTCATGACTGCCCAGATGAGTACTGTGGCAGGGCTGAACAGCTTGGAGGAGGTTAATTCAATATTTATAAAGGCTTTGGAAGGAGTGTGTTGTTTCTCTTGCAAAATTTCTACCAAAAATAGTGCAAATTGTTATATAATCTAGAGAATCAGAGAACTATGTTAAGACATTCTGATAGGTCACTGCCCAGTTAATTATTTACAGGAGAAAAAGACCTCAACACACTGGAAAACACTGAATTTTCAGTGTTGTTTTGGACTACATTTGTTTGTAATCTGTGTTTCTGTTTGAATCTCTGTTTAAAGCCTACAGCAAGTCCTGTCTGCTGGGAGAAGAGAGATTTGGATATACTTTTGTATTATCTATGATGTTTGAACATACTTAAGGAAAGGAGCCTCTGTGAGGTATAAAATTATTGGTTTATTAACTATTTTAACCATCAACAAAGGGTAAGTGATCTGTTTAAACAATCAAGAGTATAGTAATTAGTATTATAACATGCAGGAGGTTTTCAAGGTCTATAAATATGTGTAAGACATAGGAAATTGTTTTTTTAATTCTATAATGGAGCAGTCCAGATAACTGAATTTGCACAGTAAATTAAATACAATATAAATGTATTGGATTGTAACATATGCAGTCTTCATTGGTGTAGGTTGATGTCTGCTTAAACAACTATTGATAGCCCAGCATGATATATAGGAAATCTCTTAATAAAGATTTAAACATGAGAAGTTCAGATACGACATCATCACATTTTCTCTTAGAAGGACGAAGGTAGGATCAAACAAAAAGTAGAGTGTGATGATACATGTACTTTCATACTAAAGATTGAAAAAAATCTTATCTAGAAGTATTTTCCCATCGGAAAACAGAGCTGAAAAATATTTTGAGACAAATTTCAATACTCTCATGAGCTTCTAAAATAATCACCAAACTAAAAATATCTTCATATAGAATATGGTCAGACTCAGAATTAAGTTATTAGATTGCCATTGATTCAAGAGACGTCAGATCAGATCCTAATATATATTTTTAGTTGTCATAAAGACAAAAGAAATGGGTAATTCCATGCAAAAGAAGTAACAATTTTAGCAAATATATCTATCTTTAAAAGGTTTTTTTTTAAAATGGAAAGTATATTCAGTTTTACACAGGTGAAACAAGCATAGAAATATCTGTATTCATGGACTAGTATTATACATTGTTTAATATTTTTTCATGTTTTCATGAAACAATCAAGACAAAATGATAAGTGAGTAGACAACATAGCAAAGATGCAACACTGTCAAAAAGTGAAAAAATTTCCCAGTCACTTGAAGAACTTTCTTTTATATGAAGAATGTTGCTCAAATTATAGAGGCAGTAGGACTTTATAGATGGAGGTCAACTGGACTTTATATTTTGCATTAGGCTCTCCTGGTCCACAGAATAGTTAGGTCCATCTTTTATCCTCACATTAAATAAGCTTCTCAAAGGATAAAATAAAATTTTCAGATCATAGCACACAGGGGAGATTAGAGAGCAAATTGAAAATTATAGTTTTCTTGCTACAAGAAATATGGTTTACATTCATTCTTAGTTAAATTTTAGCTTGTCCTGGCCCATTGAGTTGTTTGGCAGAAGCTGCTTGACTTCAGCGGAAACAGAATCCCCACAGGAGGTTTGTGACCAGGTTTACCTGGGAAAGAATCATAACTTCTTACTGTTTTGATAAGTATCTTCTTTGTGATTGTGTTTCAAGCTGCTCTACATGTTGATCTCAATGAAGCCAAGCAGCACAATTACTCAACCAAAAGGTACCAGGGTTAAAATCTAAAGATTCTTGAAGACGGCTAAGCAGAGCTGACATGGAGGCTGTTGAAATAGTCAGTGGGAGCAGGATTCTAGGCACACAAGAGTTCTGAGGGAGTAAGTTCTTCTTCACATTTCTGTTCCAAAAGTTTTGCTCGTTATTTGACTCTCAGAGGAAACTTAATCACTGTTGGCGCCACTTAGAACTTCTAGGTTCAGTTCCCCAGTCTGCAACTTGCATTTAGAGAAATTATCTCTGGTCTCAAACTATCTTTATTTATTTAAAATAAAACCTGTTTGTCATTTATTCTGTTCACTGGAATTAAATGAGTTTGATATAATGAAAATATATATATGTAAATATTAGGACATTGCTTATATAATTTTAAACATATATTCATAATATATTCTTAATATTTTACATGTTTATCAAGTACATTGAAAACCGCATGGAAAATTACATACACAGATATTTATGTAACCATGTGTATACGTCTAGACTATTGGCAATTACAATAGTGCTTTTGAACAGACAGTCACTCCTGATATCCTAGTTAAAGTTGTATCATCTTCTGTCTTCTAAATTAATTTTTCTGTTTTAAAATGCTTTATCAGTTTTAAACATTAGTCGGGCTGGAAATAACAAATAATAAAATAAATATAAAAATATAATATCAAAACTTTTTCCCAAGTTTAATGTCCAATTTGATCCTGGGATCAATCAAGAAGAGTATGTCCAGTAGGGTCGAGGGAGGGTCTCCTCCCTCTTTACTCTGCCCTGGTGAGGCCTCAACTGGAGTCCCGTGTCCAGTTCTGGGCTCCCCAGCTAAAGAGAGACAGAGAACTTCCGGAGAGAGTCCAGCGCAGGGCCACCAAGATGATCAGGGGACTGGAGCATCTTCCTTATGAGGAAAGGCTGCAAGATCTGGGACTGTTCAGCCTGGAAGAGACTGAAGGGGGACCTCATTAATACTTATGAGTATTTAAAAGGTGTATATCAAGAGGATGAGATGTCTCCAGTGGTAGGACAAGGGGTAATGCATTGAAGCTGGAACACAAAAAGCTCAACTTAAACATAAGTAAACACTACTTTTCTGTGAGGGAGAATGATCCCTGGCACGGGCTGCCCAGGGATGTTGTGGAGTTTCTCTGAAAGTTTTCAAAACCTACCTGGACATGTTGCTGTGTGACCTGGTTGAGGTGAACCTGCTTTAGTGAGGGAGTTAAACTAGATGATCTCTACAGGTCTCTTCCAAACCCTACTAAACCCTACTATTCTGTTTTTTCCTTCCTGAGTTTTTGTAAAAAGTTTGATTATTGGTTTGTGAGTTTATTGCCATATCCCTTATTGCTGCTCTGTTTCTAATTTTTTTTTTCTTAAATATACCACTAAGCAAAATTGAAACTTGTCTGTCATCAGGATTTCAGCATGGTATATGGCCCTTTGCATTGAATAATGTTCCATTGGATAATGTTTCTGGAGATAAAGAACTGATACACAATAAGACCTCAGATTTACAGTAGTCATTTTTTAGCTAGGAAAAAAGCCATCAGTTTGCAAGCACATGCGTGACATTTAACTGCAAGTAGTGTTTACTTGCACTTACTTTAAACACATGCTTAAAATGAAGCATGATCTTAAGTGTTAAAGAATCAGAGCCTCCACAGATAAAAGTGAGACAAGTCAGTTATTTACATTCAGCTAAAGCATTCTGTATGGAGTCTCATGAAAATTGGGCTAAAAAATTAATTCAATTTGGTTTGAATATACATGCTCTTCTGTGGTTTGAAGAGTGTTCAAAGGAGCTTGGTAAACAGTTAAGTAGCAAGTATCAAACTAGGTTAAGGTGTCTAGTGAGGTACCACAGGGATCTCTATTAGGTTTTATTTATTTAAGTGTCATTAAGAACTAGAAGAGAGATTCTGTTAGTGAGGAATATAAAATGAATGTTAATGACCACAGTTTAATTAAATTCACAGTTAATGCTAAATTGGAAAGAAGTTTCAAACTACAGAGAAATAATAAAGAGGGAGATCAGCATCTGGACAGGACAAAATAAATTCAGGAACAGTTTGAGAAAACTGGTACAAGTGGGGAAAAATATTGTAAAGCAAAAGGCAGGTGTTCTGCAGGAGGAAGAGTCAAATAATGCAAAGAATGATAGTGAATAGTAAAAAGCTCCACAAAATTTTTTCTTCTTGGTGTGTCTCTATTCAGAAAGTATTATGTCATACTATTATTTTCCATACTACTTTTGTGCACTGCTTTATGATATTTTGTTCCTACAGTGAAGTCTTTTCTTCATTGAAAAGAAAAAAAAGATTGATTCATTTAATGGATTATAAGATAAAATCACACCATCTCGGAATATCATAAGAAGCAAGAATTAGATGTGCAAGTAGTTACCTGAGACCACAAACACTTGAAGATAGAATAAGTTTAAATTTAGACAGTAAAAAACTTCTTATCTCCTGGTGAAAGGATGGAAGTAAGAAAAAAATCTGATATAGGTTCCTTCATATGGTGAAAATATTTTTGCTATTACAGGGTTGGGGACTATGAGGCACTGCTTGGACTTTTTAGAACCATAATTTTTGAAATTTGGAATCATTCTACTTGACTGAAAGACATTATTCCATCAAATTGAAAAGATCTAAAAGTGTATTGCCAGTAGCAATTCCCTTGAGAGATGACAAACCCCTGTAAGCAAGCCATGCCTTTTTTGATTCTGACTTTTACATTTTTATGACACAAACTATTTATGCACATAAAATACCACATAGTGTCTACTTTTTGTGGTTCTATACTCTGTTAAGAGATAAGATCTACATTTCATTAATTTTGATTAGTTAGTCAGTCATATGTTTTAAAGAGCTTGAAGCTGCATCACTCGCTTGGAATATTCAGAGGTCCATCTTACAAACTTTGAAAGCTCTGGCAGAGGTGCACTTAGTGTTCTTATTATGTAGCTTTGCAGAACAGGACAATGAAAATTTCAACATGAAAGTTAAAAGGGGGCACTCATTTGTTATTTTCTTCATCTTACTGATGTCCATTCCTTCCGTAGGCCTCTCTGATTTATCATCCTAAAGCTACAGAATGGCTGTAGTTGATGTTCTGTCAAAGCTGCAAAGGGAATAACATCTGTGTGTAGATTATATTGAAAAAAATCTCTATCCTATATTTTACTTGTTGCTTTCTAGTTGCAGCTGGAGATGGTACTAATAGATGCAGTTTAGTAGTCTGTGCAATTTACGAGTTTTTTACTTTAAAAGTAATGTGTCCAAAGGAGTGTTTAGACTTGATGGTTAATACCGGATGGTTAAACCACATCTTATGAGCTGAAATGCATCTAATGTTATCTAATTAGCTCTGTATTTAGTAACATACTCTCTTTCTAGATTTGCATATCAAACTCATGATTTTTGATATGTCTTCCTTCTGTATTGGAAAGACAGTGTGCACAAACAGGTTGCAAAATGAGGCATTAGTTATTTAAGGTGAACTGAGAAATGATTGAAAATGCAAGCTGAGCTTCCTCCAGCTGTGAAGCTATCATAGTTTTTTATCACTGAAAGCTACCAGGAAACCAAAGTTGTCTGCATGCTAAGAAGCACAGTTTAACTGGGTGCTATCTCATAGCAAAGTCTGAGGAGGATTCATAGCAGTCTTCCTCTGCTGAACGCAGCTGAAGCTGCCAACTAAGCTTGTATTCTAAGAGCACATCAAAAACATTTGGACAGGAGAAAAAGCTCATCACAGAGGTCACAGAGTAGCCACAGCAGAGATAATTTAATCATACTCATTGTACAACAACATGATAGATATGGAGCATTTGAACAGAATGTGAGAAGTCTATGTTCAATATTTACCTGACAGGATTCAGAAGTTAACATCTCAGTTTCTCCTAGGACTGTCCAGTTTGTAATTTTATCCAATTATAGTTTGAGATAAAACACATAAACACTCCTTTATATCAACAAATCGTTGAACAAAATATGAAAGGACAGCTTTTCATGTCTGATACTTTGTATTGTTTCTCTCTATCTCTTTCCTGCCTTCCATTTTGCTTCACTCTATCTCATTCACCAGTTAGTTCTAGTACACTGAATGGTTGGAATCACATTATAAGACTCCCAATTCTGCATGCATTGGGTTAAGTACTTTTTGTCCAATTTGTCTTCAAAATTTCATTCTAGGAGCTGAATAAACTTGGTGATTGGGTTATTAGATCCCCGTTTTGAATGTATCTATTCCTACAGGGGAGCAGAAAGCATTCCTTTGAGAAGATAAAGTTATGTTGTGCGCAGACTGATATGGAACATAAATATATAGCTTCACTTAGATAAAACCGCACAAAACATAACAAAAAATCTTCTGTTTACATTTTGATATTGTCTTGGAAATGTCATTATTGAAAGGATAATAGTCAGTTGTAGTTACAGGAGTCATTAAACTTGATACTAATAGCAAACAATCTGAACTAGTAAGAGCATACCTACAGTTACTGCTTTAGGTTTCAGGGTTTGTTTCTTACCTTCTTTCTCTTCTGATATTTATGTTAAGTGACAAAAAATATACATTCTTGGTTTTTCCTCATTGTTGTTGTTCTTTCCTTTCCCTGACTCAAGAATCTCTTTCAAGGTATAGTTTTGGTTTTTTATTTCTTTTATGAACATTAGCCCTTACTTTAGCAGGAGAGAGACATTTTCATTCAGTAAGGTATAATTAAGTAATCAGCTGCAGGAACAGCCTGTCCTTAATAGGCTGATTGAGGTCTGTTGAAGTCAGCATCTCATTTTTACTACTAGACATATCAAGGCCTTATCTACTGCAGAAGTTTGGATTGCTGTAAGGAGATTAAGACAAAGTGTCTTCATCTTGTTTTCATTCAGTAGGACTTGTACTAGTTTATTTCAGAAGGAAACCACACACCCACCATCACATCTTTACTGATAGCATGCACACCAAGGCTATATAAATTGTGCAATGTTCATATCAGGAAAACTTCAGTGGACTTTGATAAATATGCAAAAAGGATAAATGCAACAAAAAATAATTTCCAAATAATTAAAGAGAATTGCTGAAGTTTTTTAAATTAAAAGAGTAACATTCTAAATAATTCTGTTACTCACAGAAAAAGGTCATTTGGGACTTCTGATAGCTGCAATTCTGTTTTATCTTCCTGAAAGGCTTCTTATGAAAAGTAATGTCATACTTTTTTTTTGTTTTATGCAACATTATAAAAGAGCTATGTATATATTTCTTGATTTTATTGCTGTTCCAGTGAAAGCTTACAAGTGACTTTTCAAGCTAGTTAGCTCTCTGCCACAAACTTATGTCATTCAAAGCAAACCAAGCAAACAGGTTCTGTGTCCATTTTCATAAGTCTATTTATATTCCAATTGCCCATCAGAGTTCGTGAGATTTTCACTGATACAAGGCTCTTTCAAATCTTCTCTTTCAAACAAGAGACTGAAGAACCTTGGTGGGATGCAGGTGGTGTGACGTTCAGCTATGAACAGTTTGTTCTGTTGAGACTTAGTATTTAAATAGAACTTTCAGATAAGAGAAAGTCTGATAGATTGAAGGCACAGATTTCCAGCACAGACAGTATGAAACATCAGTGCTAGGAGAAGCAGCTCCAGGAATAGCAGGATGTTATGTTGCATTGTTGGGATACCCAGACACTGCATCCAAGCATGTGATACATGTATACCTGAGATGGTCTTAACTTAATACTGCCCTAACCAAAGGTATTATACCTGTGTTCATATGGCTGTCAGCAGCTGAGGGCTTAAAAATACTCTGTAGAGCCTTGCAACATCTATGCTGAGCTTCTTTCCATCATAATTGAACAACTACTAATAGTGAAACAACCTGGCTAATGTTAGCTTAGATATCCAAGTCACTACTTTGGATTCTATTGTCTTTGTATTTGGATTTGAGACTTAGAAAAGGTTCTCCCCTCCCTCTACTCTGCCCTTGTGAGACCACATCTGGGTTATTGTGTCCAGCTCTGGGCCCCTCAGTTCAAGAACGACAGGGAGCTGTTGGAGAGAGTTCAGCACAGGGCCACAAAGATGATAGAGTAGAACATCTCCTTTCTGATAAAGAGCTAAGGGAGCTGGGGCTTTTTGGCTTGGAGAACATGAGACTGAGGGCTGATCTCATTACTGTTTACAAATATGTAAAAGACGTGTGTAAAGAGGATGGAGCCAGGCTGTTCTCAATGATGTCCAATGATAGGACAAGGGGCAATGAGTACAAGCTGGAACAGAAGAGGTTCCAAAGAAACAGAAGGAAGAATTTCTTCACTGTCAGGGTGATGGGGCACTGGAACAGGCTGCACAGATGGGTTGTGGAGTCTCCTTCTCTGGGGGCATTCAAAATCCACCTGGATGAGTTCCTGTGTGACCTAATCTGGGTGGTCCTGCTCTGGCAGGGGGGCTGGACTAGATGATCTCTCGAGGTCCCTTCCAGCCCTTAATATTCTGTGATTTTGTGGTTCTATGATCTTCTACAGATGGTAGACTACCCATGGCTTCAAGGGCTGCTGGTCATGAGGCTGCAGAGTAAACCCTGTACTCTAATTTTCTTTAGCAAGGATGCACTCTTACCTCCTTCTGAAAAAAATGAGTGCTATAATCGAATCATTTTACCAGGTTTCTCTTGTGGGTTTTCCCATACATTCTTTTTGTAGGAGCAAAAATGTTAAAGTTAATACCATTTAACAGAAATGAGGAGCTGGAGAATGCTGCTTATTATGCCTATAAGACATTGCTGGAGACATGGTTGAGGTGGATTCTCTTTATGTTCCTATTATCTCTGATTACATAAACAGCGTTATCAATAGCTCATCGGTCACAGAATCCTCTCTCAGAAGGATTTCCCAAAGTAGAGTGGACATCACAACAATTTCATCGTAGCTTCCTTATCAGTGAGTTTTTGTGGCCTATGAGGGTTGGCCCATGTTTTTTATCTTCTCATCCTTCCTCCTACCCATTCAAAGCACCAAGACTCACATCTGGATAGTCCCCATGGGGCTGATAGCACACAGCAGTGGTACATGGCCCTCTCATAGAGCTACTTGCCTCTTATATGAAATATGTCTCTAAAAATGACCCTTCAGTACAAACTTCATGAGAAACAACAAATACACAAGCAGAAGTAGATATAAAACTTGAATCGCTCCTTTAGATTTTACTTGACGCTCTATATTAAGAAAAGGAGAAAAAAGGAATGCAATGGAACATTTTGTACCTCAACTTAAACCATTGTTTTTCAAAGGAAATGTAACTTGAAATAACTGTTCCTTACTAAGTGGAAGTAAGTACTATGCAAACAGTCATGTGAAAATAATTCTTATCTTGCTGCCTGGACTAATTGCAGGATAAAATAAAACAGATCCAAGTCAGGTCTAAGTAGAAAATGGAACTAAAACCTCTGGAGCACATGGAGCAGAGACTGAAAAAGCTGTAAATGAAGTCAATTGACTGCAGTAGGAAACATGCTCTCTTCTCCAGAAAATGTGCTTCAGAAGAAGAATTTTGCAGTATGTTTTGAGGGCGAGTGCATTCAGATAAGGCAGGAAACAAATTCCTCAGTAAGGTCCTTTGGTAAAAACACTCCGCTTTCTGTCACTTGATGGTACAGCATGGGATTGTGTCATAGCTTGGAAGAAGTCATCAGGACTTCTTAGTTGCTTTCCTATTTTCCAAGTAAATAACCTTTGAACACTTGATGGGCTATCAGAACTCTAAAAAATTATTACCTTAAGTCACCCTGTTCAGAGGGGATGCTTTCTTAATATTTAAAGGTTCAGAACATGTATTCTCCAGTGTCTAGGTTTATCAATGCTATCTTTAGCCTACAGTGCTTCATATTAGTAGTGTAGAGGTTATTCCATGCATTTTGGTATTTCTGTGATACTTCTTACCTTCTAAATACACAAGAGGCAGTGATCTTCACTAACATCATAACTCTGGAGGGTCTTATAGTCTGGACTGGGGTAATTCTCTAGCACAAATCTAAATCCAGAAAGATGTGACTGCATACAGTATACATGTATACATGCAATCACACATGTATAAAGACAACATGACGTGAATTGATAGTAGACTGACCTACAGCTTGTTTTCCAAGTATAATCTCTAATTTGAACTTTGTCTTCTGTTTTGTGTCTTGTGTTCGCACTAGTTGTGTTGCTCTAAGTGTTACAATACATCTCTTAACACTTGTAAAAAGTGCAGTGGGATTTTTATTTTATTTTATTTTTTTACAACTTGAAATTATGAAAGCAGCCAAGCAGGGATTAGTCAACCTTAGAAAGCAAATATTTAAGTATGAGTCAGTCCATAAATAATAGTAGTAATCAGTTCAGATTGTTACCAGTTCAAAAAAAAAAGTTTTGTAAATGGAAATGCTTCCATGTCATAATTATAACACAAAGGAAATCAATATCCTTTAGTCTTACAAAACAGATTGAAAAAAAAAAAAAGACACAAAGAAAGAAGTGGCCCTCATTCTTACTTCAGGTTTTATCCCCAGAGGGGCAAAGTGTCTTCAGTTCACATCAGTTTCAGTTTGAGCTGATAGAGGTGCACTCAATGTCCCACAGAGTCTGCCCCTCACACCTGCTTGGGGTTTCTTTCATTCTCTAAAGCATGGATGGCCAACTTTCATATCCTAAAGGCTGTTCTTATTCCCTACCAGGTGCTGCAGGGCCAAACATATTGCTACAGTGCTGCTTTAATGGACTAGACCAAACCCAGATCTGTACCTTTTCCCTCCTACATGGTAGAAGAATAGGCCAATTGCTGAGCGGTCAGTGTTTCTCAAGCCAGAAAAACATCCTTACAGGCTGAGTCCTGGACCTGAGCCATCTGTTGACTAGTTTGGCACAAGACTATTCCAATTCTCTTCCTTTTATTCTTCCTACCTCAAGGATCTGAGTGATTGTATTCCAATCTCCTTTCCAAAACCACCTTTTTCACAATACTGGCACTGTTTCTGTGAGTGACAATCTCTTCCTAAATAATGAGCTTCTTCCTGTAAATTATTCTGAAAGGTTCTGTGATACTAATCTGGCATGGCCCCACTAAACAGCATTAGGCTTTGAAACCTTTGCTAAGAATTGCTTGTCTCATTACTTTCCTCTTTTTTTCCATGCCAATGGTTGGGCTTTTTGTGTTTTAAAAGAATCTGCTAGAAAAACTCTATCTGAACTCTCTCCCTCTTCTAGAAAGGAGGTAAAACAATTTTTATAGCACTTGCTACAAGGTATATTCTATTTTTAATTATACCCACAGCAAATTAAAATAACTATCCTAAAATTAACATTATAATTAAATGGAATTAAAAGACTTTAAAGCTAAAGGCTAATATCTGCTTTTAGTTATGTGAAAGAGAGTCATGTGGCATAGCTCCACTGACAGAACCACTTCTGAACTCAGTGATATTCACTGAAAATCAGAGGAGATGAGAGGAAGTGGAGGTTCCTTAACTTGAGAAAAGAGTCAAGGAAAAGACAGCTATCAATTTACTGATATGCTTTGTCGTTGTCCATGATGATTTAATTCTTTAATAATGCCTAGTTAGATATAATCATATCTGTAAAAATGTTCTGAATATTGACAAACAGGATACTCAAGAATTTCAACTTAACCACCCACGTCACTGGACTTGATGCAGTGAAGAGTGTGGTTTACATTCTGCACCAGATCAGATGAGATGCTCACATCACTACCGTTTGGATTTAAGAATCCATGAATCAAAGCTATCACTTTGGTTTATTTCCAGAGAAACTAGGTAAAACAGAGACAGTCCCTGAACAAACAAAGCTGTCTGCCTTGCACTAGTGGAGATAAATCCATTTAAAACCTGATTTGACACC
The DNA here is from genome assembly GCF_028858725.1 of Colius striatus. Taxonomy (NCBI): domain Eukaryota; kingdom Metazoa; phylum Chordata; class Aves; order Coliiformes; family Coliidae; genus Colius; species Colius striatus. Next base: position 69,972,305 of record NC_084759.1, read on the forward strand.
TAAGATCAACGTAGAAAGCTTCCCTTTCATTGGTAAACTCCACCTCATCTGCTTAAAAATATTATCACAGATGAAGTTTCCCTTTTTAACATAAACTATTTAGTAAATGTTAGACTTCAACTTCTCACTTTTACAGTCATATCATTAATTATGACCTTTTAATGTTGTTATTAAGCAATTCCCTCCTTCCCCTTCAAATTCTTTTCCTTTTCTAACAGTGAACCTTCTGTGTTGGTTGCTCTCAGACCGAGACAGTTGTAATATGCAAGTAGTATCCAAAAATCAAAGGAGGAGAAAGAGTTTACTGAAATGGGGCAACAAAGCAAAGACAGGAGGAGGTAGTACCTGGACAGACAAAGCAATGACTCCTCTTTCTTTATCTTTTTTGGGGTAGATCTGCAGGAATAGCTATCAAGATTCACAGAAATGTGGAAACTTAAATCATACAAGTCTCTGCCTTGTCAGGGCAGATGCAAAGACTGTAGGCATCTCTCCAGGAGGTGAGCACCCAAAGCATAATGAGCTGCCATGGGCACCTGCTCCTGACAGGGCTGCTGCTGGTCTGCTATGGGGACACCTGTGCAGAGGGAAAGTTCTCCATTTGAGGAGGTTCTGTCGGGAGGCCTGAGTCAGGGGTTTGAAATCATTAGCAGTATTGATTCTCACCCTGGAGACTTCCTCAACACAGATTACAGAAGAAATGAGCAACTTTTATTTTTAATAAAAAGGGCCCTCACTTTACGTCTGTCCAGGTATTACTCCCAGAAAGGCTGGGAAGGCATGGGGGAGTCTGCTCTTGGAAGGGATAAGAGCTGCATTACCCAACATATTGGCTCAACTACAGATGCATCAAGATTATGTACTTGCATTTGCTCAGTGTGAGTAAAGATTACTATGCTGAGGTGTTTGGTGTGAGAGCTGAGGCCACTCTTGTCCTTGCTGGTCCATTCACTGGGGCTAACCAATAGCTGATGCCTTCCCAGGGTGCCATTCACACTGCACTTGCACTCCTACCCTACTGGGGATGCTTTCCCTTCTCTGATGATTCTGCAAGGCTTTCAGTGAGAGACCTGCTATTGAATTAGCGTATTGTGATCAACAGAGGTGAGAGGCAGCCCTCTCATAGCTATCTGTGGCATTAAAATTGATATCTCTTTTTTCCTCAGTAAGTTACTTTTAAGCTTCCTTCCTTCCTTCCTTCCTTCCTTCCTTCCTTCCTTCCTTCCTTCCTTCCTTCCTTCCTTCCTTCCTTCCTTTTCTCTCCGAGGTGCTACAGTGGTTGACGCTATCTCAGGAGAAATGAAACAGAGATCTACTGCCACCTTCTGATCACTTGGAAATCCTTCTATGTCTCCAACACAGAAACAAAGCTGTGGAATAAAAGTGGCTACGTTTCACTAAACAGTGAAAACAGCATTCTGTCACCTAAAGCTGTACATTATACTAGCTTTCATAAAAAATACACTGAGAACTTTGGAATGAGTACAATATGAAATATTTAGGGAAGGAGTATAATACAGAAAAACGTTACATGCCCAGCTCCAAAGTAGGTACCCAAAGTTTTCAGTGAGCTCAGTCATTGTCAGAAGTCTAAATATTTCTGTGTGCGATGCCCAAAACTGGAAGAAGTGACAGAATCCAGCTTATTCTGAACTATCACAAGAACTTTAAACTCATCACTACTTTCATTTGTTAAAAAACTCTTAAGTTTACAGTTTGTAGTGTTTGGCATTGTGAACAGCCTATTCGTGTTGATGGAGGTTTTAAAACATTTGGGGCGTTACCCCTTGTCAGCTCTGTAATCACCTTTTCCAAATTTGAATTACTCTGGTATGTAAATACTGATAATAGCTAAATATAACAGAAAGTGGCCAAATACACACATGTACACCATATTCATCTGTCAGGATATTTTCCTACCTCTCCAGCACCAAATCCCTGACCTTTACCACTGGAAATAAAGGTTCTTTTGTCTATAAGAAAAGTAGCAGGCTGAACAGTAATTTTGGCCAGTCACAAGAAAGTATTAAGCATTCACTTCTCAGAGGCATCAATACTGCTAATGATTTCAAACCCCTGACTCAGGCCTCCTGAAACCATTAGACAGGGCTTACCATCATCAGCGCTTAAAACAACAATAAAGATGTAAGGGGCTTTTTCAGTTTTCATCTGTTTTTTGAATCTTTACAATTCTCTGTGTTAAATTTTTTTCAATCACTCTGGCAGATATTTTTTAGGAGAAAATCAGCTTCTCTGATGATTACCTGGCTGCAAGAATTGGTGTTTTAAGGGGGGAAAAGATATACCAAAAAAAAACCCAACAATGAAAATTATAACATTAGATGTCTATGAAATCAGGAAAGTCAGAGGCATGAGAGTAAGCTTTTTGCAGTATGTCAAAGTGCACAAAATATTAGAAGCCCCTTAAGCTGCCATTTAATCATTGGTACTGAGCCAGCAGCTCTGGCTCCGACTAACTGCTCAGGCTCACAGGAGCTTCATCATCCCACCCAACCACCAGAGAAGGCAAGATATCACATTTAAAGATCCTCTTGTCTTTTTGCAAAGGAGTAAACCTTGGCATCTGGAAGAAAAATATGTTGCAGTAGTCCTTCTTAGGCATTGTATGTCCTTGCATCTCCTGGCCCCACACATATCTATGTGTCTAAGATGGACCCCTTGCCCAAGGACAGAGTTAGCTTGGTCATACACTGTGCCTGAACCAGTCATGGGGAAAACCATACCTGAAAAGCCAAATTCTCCTATGTGATATCAGTACTTTGGATCACAGAGATAAAACATCCTGCAGGCAATAGCAAGACTGAAAATCTTCAGCAAGTTAGGGAGAGGGACTAGAGACCCTTAGTTTTGTTGCAGAGTTTAATGGAGAGTGATACTCAGGAAGTGCTTGACACCCACTCTCAGAAAATCAAGAATGGTGACGATCCCTAAAAGCAAAGCTCTGACAGCATTAGTCTCTTCTGAAAATCTCGATAGGAGTTTTTAATCAGGGTCAGCCTTGTAACAAACGGACAGGTAATGATTTCCTATAGTCTGTAAAATTCTGATGAGGGTAAAGTAAACATTGCCATTACAGGGTTATAGAGTCAATTTCCTTTCACTTTTCACTAGGTCTGTTGTAGGGAAACATTTGGGTAACCACACGTTGTGCTAAAAAACCCTAAACACTAGCAATGTTTCCTTTTTAGGAAAAGAGACTTGTGAATGATTTAAAGCCTGATTCTGTAAATTGGGCTCTCCTTTACTCTGAAAAGGAATGGAGGAGAAGGGGGAGGGTGCCGAAATTATATTGCACATTACCAGATTTCCAGGATTCTGCGTTTTCTTATTCATTAAACTTCACATTGAATATGCATCACTTCTCTGCACACTGTTACAGCCCTAGGGATTGCACAGTCCAAACGTATTTTAATTACATTATTTATTATTTAAATTAATTTAATTACAAAAAATAACAGACTCTGCACATATTTGAAAATGCCATGCTGTACAACTAAATCTTGAGTAATTGTTAAATTTCTTGCAGGCGTCCTGCTAGGAAGTACTGTTTTTCTTTAAAAGTGAGAACACTATTATATCCGTCAGCGGAAAGTTTACACATTGTATTTCTTCTTTCATATGCCGTTAAACATGAGGCTCTCTCATTTCCCTCTTTCTTCAGAAGGCAGGAGACCCATCTGGTAATATTCTGCAGATCAGCATTTCTTAAGGAGAGTTTGATTTAAGTGGTGGTTTTGTTGAAGGCAACGAAAAAGAAACTTATGAACCTGAGTTACAGCACTGTGTCTTGTGTTGTTATTAAAGTTACTCTATGCTTGTTCCATGCCAAAGATAGAAATGTCTTTAATTTGAGGAGAATAAGTAAGAGGTATTGCTGTAGTTCTCATCCCACTGTATTTTGGATGTGCAGGGAAGAAAAAATGTCCAGTGTTTGTGTAGCTCTCAATTTTCCAGCTAATTTTAAGAGTTGAAAACCGATGTGGATAAAATAATTGCTCCTTCATAAGCGTGCATATTGCGAAAGTTTTAGAAAGAAAGAACTGTTTTCAAGACTGATAGTGTCTGTATGATTTCTCTCTTCATGTTTTCTAGCTGGTGCTGGACGTACAGGTGTTGAGATACTGCAAGAAAGATATTGCAGTCTTTCTTTCCTGGGTGAAATTTCATGGTTGAGCCTCTTTACCTTTCTCTCTCTGAGCTGGCCATTCAGAGTAAACTGTGTGAAAACTGGGAATAAAGCTTTCTTGGCTGAGAGAATGGAACTAAGGAATTTTCCTACAGAACAATATTCCAACAAACATCAGGAGACTTCAAGAGTTTTCTCCTGGGAAAAAGAAATAAAACATCTTGACCAGAAGTCAGGTTCATAATTTAACTGAATTCTACTTTTCTCAGACCCTAAATGCCCCAAATTACCCCAGACTTCTGGCTCATCTTCAGCAGGACTTGGATTTTTTAAGAGAGAGCAATTCATGAAATTCACTGGAGAATTTTCTATTACTGTTACTGGTCATCTTTATGGGTTTTAGTCAGAAGTGATAAAAGCTCAGTATAGGCATCAGGCAGACAGTATGCTGTACAGGAAATGCCAAGTCAGATCAATGATCTACATAATTCATATTTTGTTTCAAGAAAGGCTAGTGACAGATAATTCAGCTCTGGTCATTTAAGTAATTGCATCATCTGCAAATATTACCATCTCTGTTCTCAGCATCCTACCCAAATGACTAGCAATTATGTTAAACAATTCTACTCAAACACACTGAGGCAGCAAAATGCTAAGGTATGCAGTGATGAAAAATGCACTTTTAATTTTAGCTTGGTTTCAGTCAATCTAGCTTTAGGAAATTAGTCAAGGTTTCAAAAATATAATATAATATAGTAGTCTAGGCTGTGTTTGTAGTTGTAGCAAGAAAAGCACTTGTAGAAGGTAAATAGTCTAAGTGTTCCACTTGCAATCTATACACAGTCTACCTTGAAAGAGTTTACCTTTCTCCCTCTGTCTAAAGAAGGGACAGCAAAACTATTGTCTTGGCAGACAATTTATTTTACTTTTCTTTTAGTGCACACAGTAAGTTTCTTTAATGGATTGGTTTGTATCAGAGACTTAAGACAAAGACTTTCTGGAAGGCTTTTTTTCTCCTCTTGGTAGAAAGAGTATGGGATATTGTTTACCTTGATTTCAGTAAGGCTTTCAACACTGTCTCCCATGACATCATCACAAAGAAGATGATTAAGCATAGGTTGGATGAGCAGTGATATGAATTGAAAACAGAGTGGCCAAACCCAGAGAGTGGTGATCAGTGACACAAAATCTAACTGGGGGCAAGTGACTAGTGGGGTACCACAAGCATTGATATTGAATTCAGCTGTGTTTAGTATTTCATTAATCATCTGGATGATGGGACAACATGCCTTCAGCAAGTTTGCTGATGACACAAAACTGGGAGGAGTGACTGATATCACAGAGCATCACGATTCCATCCAGAGGGACCACAGGAGGCTGGAGAAACGAGACAAGAACCATCTGAAATTTCAAAAGTAGAAGTGCAGAGTCCTGTATCTGGGGAGGAACAAACCCATGAACAAATGTACGCAACGGTATGCCCAGCTGGAAAGCGATTTTGCAGGAAAACACCTGGGATTCTGGTGGGCATCAAGTTAAATATAAGCCAGCAACGTGGCTTTGCTGCAAAGAAGGTTAATGGCATGACACTCTGTCCTTTGACACTCTGCCCCTTGACTGATATTGGAACATAGACAAGATGCCACACATGTCATCTGAAATAATGTGTAAGGTATGTTACTGCCATGTGAGGTATAATTCTCTCAAATCACACTACCTTTTCTGGAGCCAAAGTCTGGTGTGACTCTGACTCACATTCAAATGGCATTTGCACAATTAACTGTTGCTGTCCACAACTTTGACATGAGGTGTCTCTGATAGTCTGACGGAACCATGGCATTGTTTATGATCCTGTATTTGCTGTAGGTGATCAGGTGAGTCACTGTAGGTGGACATGTTGCTCATTTTTCTCACTACCTCAATAAAGTTTGGTTTGTAACGTGTTGTCAGACTCTATTACTCTATTACATTACATTACTCCATAACCATTTAGTATCCTGGGCTACATTAGGAGAAGTGTTACCAGTAGGTCAAGGGAGGTATTCTTTCCCCTCTATTCAGCACTGACGAGGCCACAGCTGTAGTGATGGGTCCAGTGCTAGGCTCCCCAGTATGAGAAACATGGGCATAGTGGACAATGACCAGTAAAGTGTGGTAAAGTCCGGTAAAGTGGTAAAGAAACTGGAGCATCTCTCATGTGAAGTGAGACTGGAGACCTGGAACTGTTCATCCTGGAGAAGAGAAGGCTGATGAGGGAAAATCTAATTAATGTATATGAATACCCAAAGGGACAGTGTGAAGAGGATGGAGTCAGGCTTTGCTTAGTAGTGTCCAGTGACAAGACATGAGTCAATGGGCACAAGCTGAAGCACAGGAAGTTTTATATCATTATCAGGAAAGACACTATCACTGAAGGTGACTGAGCACCGGCACAGGTTGAACAGAGGACTTTTGGAGTCTCTGTCTTTGAGGATATTTAAAAGCCATTTGGACATAGTCCCAGACAATTAGCTCCAGGTAGACCTGCTTGAGCACAGGGGTTGGACCAGATATCTCCAGAGGTACCTTCCAATCTCAACTGTTCTGTGATGCTTTGGTGGCATTAGAGGCTTTGTTTAGAAATTATGGATTTATGGCTTTTTCTTATATAATAAATTTTTTTCCCACTTAAATCGATCCAATATTATTGATGTAGGTTGAAAAGTAATTTTGTGTTTACACTGGTGATGACTGATGGGCCCAAGCACACTATTTACTTTCTGTCACAGACTTGAACTTTCTCGACCTCTGTTGCTGTGGTTCCTCTTTTCCTTGATCTTTAAAAGCTCATACACTTCATTGAAAGGATTTCTTACCCTCTGTATCCTTATCACTGATCTTTGCCATTGTCTTGTATTTGCCTTTCAGTATGTGTTATTTGAAGACAGTCTTACAATACGAGATTGACTTCAGCTTTTATCCAGAATGATACTATGGAGCCATATACAGGGCCAAAACAGTTTACCTGTTTCTGAAAGTTTCATCTTCACTCTGAAAAGCTGTGTCCTCAGTGACCACAGCAGAGCTCGTAATTTATAGGCCCAGAAATGAGCTTTCAGTTTAGTTAAAAGCTTCGAGGTAAGGACCTGAAAAGGTCTCCTTTTCCATGAAAACACCTAAGAGATTTGTGGTTCAGTGAGATTTTCCATCCCTTAAAACAAACAACATGTAAGATTCATTCCTCACTGCTGCTTTAAACACTCTTTCCCCTTCTCCTAGTCCAGCTTTGGTAGTCAGGAGAGTCATGAAAGCAGGAATTAAATACTTCAAAGTCTGGATGTATATTTTGGGTACTTTTTAACCGAATATAAAATCCCAACCGTGGACTTCCATGCATCTTATATACTTCTATACATGCAGATACCCGATACCTTTACCTTCTGAGAAGGGTAGCACCAGGCAAATTACAATGCAGAATAATCCTACCAGATGGAGTCATGCATTAGAAAGAGCTGTTTATTTGGCCCTTCTCAATGAGAAAGAAAAGGCTGAGGAAAAGGGAGGGTGAATGGAGGGAAGAAGTGATGACTCCACAAAAAATGAGTAGGCTTTGCTGAAAATGAGGTGAGCCTTGGGGCAAAGTAATAATAGAATAGTAACTTAAATTGATAAAATACCTTTCAGCATGGTCTCAAAGCACTACACAGTTATTAAAACCTAATGCCAAATTTAGCACTACAATAAAAAGACAAAACAAAAGCAGTTCCACGATACAGTGAAATATATATAAAATACCAAAAATAAAGTAACTCTAAACCCAGAACAATTCTACTTTCCCCTTAAATTTGAAAATATGAAGTGATTTTCAGGGCATTGAGTACCAGGCGATATTGTTTTACAAAGAGAGCTGTAAAGTAAGTAGACAGTACACATTTTTGGGTAGAGGGGCACACTGTGGGCAGAAAGCAAACCTTGTTTCATGGAAATGCCCTAGACTCTAGGAAATAGATTTTTAACATTGCCATATACTTTAAATTTAAGATGGTCTAAGTGTTGATCTTAGAGAAAGTGGAAGGTAGGTAAAGAAAAAATGGACTTTTCTAATTGGGGTCACAAGTTATTTTACTCAGTGAAAGGATTATTGTTTGAAACACCAGGCCTGGATTGGTTAGGAAAGCAGACTGTGTGACTGTAAGGATCCTTTTTATTTTCACAGACATATGTCCATACCAGCAATTAATTTATTTATTTTTGGGGGATATAAATATAGCTGAGACATATGAGGGATTCTTCTTGCAACTTATATTGCTCTGAACACCTTATTCTTTCATTACAATTAATAGATATGGGCTTTTTCATTCATTATTTACTTGGCTCACTATAGCTATCTCTATTAGGAGGTGAAGAATGATGTCCTAGAAATTCTTGTTTCCCTCCATCAGCTTTGCAAGGTGTTCAATAAGACAAGAAAAGAGCTCTTAATTCAGTCAGATGTATTTTACCTTAGTCTGGGATCTGAGGGTAAGAGAAATATTTTCCATTGTGTAGAAAGACTAGAAAAGGTAGAAAATACTGTACTGGATGAAACTTTGAATACTCAATCTATAAAATATGCAATTTGGATGAGACAGTTGTAGGTATTTCTCCTATGTCACCAAACAATATTGGGATAGTTAATGAACACATCTGTTTCTGGGACATTTGTGTAATTTTTTTTTTTTGTTTTCTGTTTGACTGGACTGAATGCCTTTGTTCAAATGTAGAACTTCATTCCGTTATTAATATATTTATTTGTGCTTCTTGCAAATTCTAAAATAAGCTGTGTTCCCTCTCTTGTGCTCTCTTTCCATCCCTTCTCTGGTTTGTTGCTGAGTGTAATGAATAAGATAGATTGTTTCTAAAATCTGTACTTACTGATTTACTCAAAATGAAAAACACTGCCAGAATTATAAAAGAAAATTAAGTTCCAAATTCCTGGTACTTGAGCAAATATACTGTGACTGAAAGCTAAAGAAAAATGCATAAACTGCAACGTCTTAAAATGGATATCCCAAAGAAAATGCACTACTCCTTCCTCTCTGGCTTGACTTCAGTAATCTGATACTTGGCAGTGCAATCATGATTTGATAGGTTTAAACACAATTAGAAGGAACTAGGTATAAGATCAGTAATCTACAGATACTGACTAAAAGCTGCAAAACTATAATGAGGTATGAATGTGGATGTATTGAGTCTGGGGTGGTGGTGATTTTCCACAGTAGCCCTTGTAGTGCTGTGTCTTCTGTTGTTAGCTAAAAACGTGTATTGATAGCACATCGGTGTTTTGGTTACTGCACATGCAGCATCAAGGCTATCCCTCCAACATTCCTTCCTCCATCTTCACCAGTAGCTGTGGGTGGACAGGATCCTGGGAGGGACCATGGCCAGGACAGCTGACCCAGGCTGACCAAGGAGATGTTCTATACCATATGACATTGACTCAGCAATATAAACTCAAGGAAAGGAGCAGGAAGGGGGAGACATGATTCATTTTGGCCTTCCAAAGCAATCGTTACACGTTCCGGAGCCCAATTCTTGGGAAGTGGCTGGACATCACTGCTGATAGGAAGTAGAGAGTAACATCTTTATTTGCTTTGCTTCGCTTCCCACACACATGGCTTTCTATTTCAATATTAAACTGCTTTTATCTCAACCCATGAGGCTTCCATCTTATTTTCTCCCCTCCCCGACTTGCTGAGGAGAGGGATGATAGAGTGGCACGATGGGCACCTGGCATTCAGCCAGGGTCAAACTACCACAGTGGAAAAGAAAAGATAAATCAAGAAATAATCTGGAAATTGTTTGGCACAGAGGAGAAATTCCGTTAACTATTTCAAGTTACCATATTCTGCATCTGAAAATAAAACAAACTGGTGCTCACAGGAATCTCCAAACTGCCTCCTTCCACTCTCCTTTTCAAACAAATGCAAGACCACTACAGTAAATTTCCTCAAAATAGCAGATTCTGAGAAGGAGAGTATGAGTCTGGGATGCCATGAGGCATAGGTGCTTTGTGACCATAGCCTACTATGAGAAAAAAAATAACTGAATGAGACTGCTGCCCACCTTAAAGTAATAAGTAAAAAGCAGAGTGCACTTTCATTTCAGTGCTGTTCACACTGTAATGTCTTTTACATATCAAGAGTAGAAGCACATCAAAAAGGAGAGAAAAGTATGGATTATGATCCTATAGAAACTGAAGCTAGTGGAAATGGTCTGGAAAACTAAGAACCAAATTTGTTAGAAAGTGAAAAGCCTCACCATTTTAAAGCAGATTTTTTTTTTCTCTGAAACAAGACATTACAGAGCAAAAAAAAAAAAAAAAAGTAGTAAATAAAAATCATGAAGCTGTGGTTGTTTGAAGGAATTTAGGTGTAACTGAACAATTATATATGAGGCAGTAAAAGTATTACTGTTCGTAGCACAAATGTGAAGAAAACAAGTATGGAAAAGCATGATTCTAAATCCAAGAAGATAGTTACAGATTAACATAGGAAAGAAGGAGAAAGATGACCTGAAACAAGGAGTAATCCCCTTCTCAGTTCAGCCCAAACACTGGTATCTTAATATGATGCTACATCTTCACCTTGGTCTCAGACTGAAAAACTCTAGATGGGAGGTGAAGTTCACCTAAAGGTGAGGAATGAACGGGCATTTCTCACCATTACAGGGGTGAGTCACTGAAACAAGTTGTCCAGAGAGACTGTGGGTGCCCCATCCCTGGAAGTGTTCAAGGGCAGGCTAGATGGGGAGCAACGTGGTCTAGCAACCTGCCCATGGCAGGGAGGTTGGGCTAGATGATCTTAAGGTCCCTTCCAACCCAAACCTATGATACTAGGCAGCAAGGTCTGAGGGATAATGTGAGGAGATGTATTTACCTGTTTGGGAGTATGTTAAGCAAGTTAATTTCAGAGGTAGGTTGTATAAAATAATGAAAGAAAATTTTAAAAGTAACCTATATATATTGAGAGACTGAAAAATAACAAGGACATTCATTATCTCTTCACTGTAAAAAATGAAAGGCAATTTTAAACAGCTAAACATACAGCTAAATGATGTTACAGCTAAACATACTATTAGAAGTTCTTAGTCTGATAGGGCTGGAATTATGTTGTAGAAACAAAAATGTTAAGAGAATATAGTCTGATAAACTGTGGATTTGTTAGTCAATAAAAATTATATTTCTAAACGTTAAAGTTCCAAATGACCTTGTCAAGAAAAAGAACATTTTACAAGCAATACAGCTAGATACGGCAAGTAATACACTGTAAAATAAAATCATTTGCAAGTGGTGGATAAAAAATAACTAGAAGCAACATACACACACAGTACATTGTTTTCTTCAAGGTCTGAGAATACAAAAGTCACTTTCTTATCTAAAAGTCACTGTTGTTTTAGGAGATAGTCTGAAGAGTGAGGAAAAGATTAAAGGTCATCTAAAGAGGAATGAAAATGAACAGTTTTCTTATGAGTTATAGGCAGAATCAATTATTTTCTATTTATTGTTTTTAAGGTATCTTAAGAAATTCAAGGAGCAGACAACTGCTGAAATGTGATAAACTGTCCCTTGTAGGTCAAGGTAGTTGAGAACTGGACAAAGGAAGTGGCATGAAAAGCATTACAAAAATGGAATCTGAATACTATTTGGAAAATATGGAATTTTGAAATTAGAACTCACACATAATGTTCACTGCCATAATACAGAATATATGGATATCCTCTCTTCCAGTAATCAGCTGCCATCATCACCTACATTTAAACTGGTAATCCAAAAGCAGACAGTATAGACAGAGACCGAGTAGATCAGTAGAATGACACATTGTAACCTCATAGAAACATAATTATGCAGGCATCTCTCAGAAATTTCTAAGAGAAAATGCTAAAGATTAAAAAGTGTTATGGGCTTCTTACAAACAGTCATGACAAAAATCTCTATTACTGAAGTTTCCCATCTTTAAAAATGAGAACAAGAACTGAGATGAGACAATAGTAGTCAGAAACCTGTAATTAGAATAAGTTGAGAGATCAAAAATTATAACAAAATACTGGAATGAGAATAAATTGGTCCTTCTGCAAATTAGTAAACTAGAGAAAACTTTAAGACACAACACAAAATAAGTCATAGCAAGTAAAAGAATAAATAATAAAGATTTTTGAGATAAAATAAGGAGTTGTATTTTTCTGCTTTTACAGAATATTCTCACATTTAATGAGTGATGGATATTTTCACCACTGTTGTTTATGCTACCAATGGAATCCTTAGCTTTAAGAATTTTCATATGGAAGCAGTAGAGCATAGAATCAGGAGGGAGTGTGAAGGTAGTTCAATTTGCATAGGTCATGTGGTTATCTGTACAAGGTCAACTTCTTTAAAAGTAATAGTACTGTAAACATGTACCTTTGGCTGTGCTTCTCAATATAAAATAAATAATAACAATCTATAAAAGTTACATTTTTATGGAAATGTAACTAGTATGGGAAAAAAACAGTAAGAAAAACTACAAATTCAATTGAGTTAAAAATATAATAAGCTGCCTAGACAAAAACTTTATAGGAAAAAATGGCAACAAGTAAAGTTCCTCCTCTACCTGTTGCAATCTTCTGAAGTGACATTGCTCATTGCTTTAGAGATCATCTGGTCCAACCCCCTGGCAGAAGCAAGTCCACCTAGATCAGGTCACATAGGAACATTTCCAGGTGGGGTCTTGAAGACCTCCAAGGAAGGAGACTCTACACCCTCCCTGGGCAGCCTGTGCCAGGGCTCCCTCACTCTCACAGTGAAATAGTTTTTTCTTATACTTAAATGGATCTTTTCGTGTTCCAGCTTCATCCCATTACCCCTTGTCCTGTTGCTAGATTATGAAAAATAAAATCTTTTATGTTGATCACAACCATTTTGTTCACAATGACAAATAAAGACTGACTGTTACATAATAGTAACATTGGAAATGAGATACTTTGACAAATGAGCTATCCCAATACCTCGTAATGGTTTAAAATAATGAAAAGACTTAAGCAATGGGGAGGAAGAAATTCTTTGCAAGAGGGAAGAGCCATTACCATTACAGGAAATGTGCTTCTTAAATTTCTTTTCCTGTTTCAGTGTTGCTCTTTAAGTACAACGGATAGGTGGGTCTTTAAAGGGTGGGGATGAATGTCACCTGGGAAGAGTAGCCAAGTATTGTGGAGCATGTGAACATTGCACTTGAACACTGATGTTCAAAGAATATCATTTGCCACTCTTTCATACATCTCAATCAAAGAATTACATAAATCTATGTATTGATTGATTAAACTTTATTCACAGGTGTCGACTGGAGCAGAATGACATGAGAAATTTTGGTTTTAGATATTTGCTGAGAGACAAAAAAAATCTCATTAGTAAAAACTAAAAGCTACTAATTTAGTCAAGTTATTTGAATATTGCTGAATAATTACAAGAAGCTTCTTTCTCATGTGTACTAACTAAGTTCATTAAAAATAATGATTTTTTTACCAGTAAAGTTACGATGACACCCTTGGAAAGAAAAAAAAGAATTTTTTTCAAAGATTTTCAAATAAGAATTTTTAAAATCAAAATAAACATATTGAAACTCCCACTGAATCATTTCTATTGAACTATACTAATAACTTGAGAGGAAAAGCATTGTTTATCAAATAAAAGAATGAAGAAAACTGAGGGAATAGAGAGATTAAAGAAGAAGATGGCTTTGGAAGAAGAGTTTAGGGAAGAATGAATACAAGTAGGACTATATATTTTCCAATTGTCCTTATTATTCCCAGATAGAATAATATGATATAATATGCCTATAGAAGCTGTCTTCAGTTAGGATCAATGTGTTTCCTGTCAGTAATACAATTTTCTGGAATAGCAGTAGAGAAGGAAGCTCCTTTTTCTGTCTCTGGTGGTTATGATAAGCAGTACAAGTACACTGAAGAGAAGTTGAGATTATAGAGGATAGCAATATCCATACAGATCTCCTAAACTCTCATGTATGGAAATTCACTTTGTGCAGAATAGAAAAGGAAACAAACAAATAAGCAAGCAAAAAAAAAAAATCAGTAATCATTCCACTGAATAACTTCTGGTAGAGATGCTGGTTGAATGAATCAGGAAATTTTCATCACACTCTTTCCTGTTAGTTATGAAAATACTGCGTGAGATATCCTGATATGAAAGGAGTGATCTGCCAATGCAAACTGTAAAGAGGCAAAAAACCACAGATCTTTAGAAATGTTGAATTCTTGTTGTAAGATGAACAAGACATCCTACATGTTCAGTAAGCCTAAATCCCAAATCAGATACTTTGAATATCAACATTGGATGATACAGTTTCTGTAAGTAGTTGAGATGATCCAAACTTCAGAAAACTTGTCACCAATGATTTCTTCTGTAAAGTTATAACAACTTCAGCCTTGGGTAGTTGTTATCTGGTGTGTTTATAGGACTACTTGCTATTGTTTCTTGAGTTTTTTAAATAAAATGATTGTCGAGCTCTTTCCAAGAGGTATATGCACCACTCATGACTGGCTGCCTTACCAAGCTTGTGTCTGTGCAATAGGGATGAAGTGAGTATCCTTAATTTCACAGTGTAGTTACTCTCTCACTCTGCTATAAGGCAGTCCCAAATAGGAATTCACTATTTTTCTGACCTGGTCTCTAGGAGGATATTAAAACCTTTTCCTCTTTCTTTGTTTTGGAAAGAGAGTACGTATTTGTTGTATCCTTGTGGAATTTATGCATCTTCTCACTCTTCACCCATCAAATTGGGATTCCTATGCTGACAACTATATCCATTAGGATTCCTAACCCAATTTCCCTCACCCTAAAGTAACAGAACACAATTTCATCCTCCTTCTCTCCTCTGCAACAGTGGTTTTTACTGAGATCAGAGACGACAACCCGAAACTAATAAACATTAGTAGCTCTGGAGTCTAATTTTTCCTGAACAGACCCCTTATTTGGTTAGATTCTTTTGTCACATCATCCATCACAACCATTAGTTTTGGTCTGTTCCTGTGATTCAGTTACACTTAATGCAGCAGTTCAGCTAATTATGTGGCCTTGTACACACAGAAAGTTTTGTCTTATTTGCTGTTTGCTGATTTAGCATTTTATGACTAAGCACCGACGACCATCACTGTACAGCCTTCTGACAAAGAGGAAAATAATCACTTACACCATGTCACATTAGAAATGGAGATCATTCAAGGGAAATACACCACTCAGTTGAGAATTGTTAAATGGACTTGTTTACAGGGTGTAACGTCATATAAAGCAGAAGTCTCTATTTTAACAAATATAAAGCTATTTGGCAATTTGTTCTGGTGCTAGTACGCTTAATCAGGAAACTCAATTAAAAATATTCATTTAATGTTAGAAAATCTATGTCTGTCATTCCACATTGCAGCCTTTCCACATTTCAGCCACCACTGGCCTTTGTCAGGCTTATATAGTGTTGAATTTATTTTGACGAAGCCTAATGCTGTCCAAAGTGCCAGGGGTACTTAACTTGGCTAAGGTTTTTTTATATAATGTGTACACATACACACAGTCAAACATTCATTCATACACACATGCATTTGTAGACAAAAGTATATTAATTTCCTCCCAAGAAAAATACAAAATTCATGCTAAATAATTTTTCTAGAAAGGACTATATTAAGTTAGCAGAGAAATCAGTTGTGTTTTCAGCATCATGAGAAATTCAGGCATAAACAATTCCAGAAGACCATACATATCAGGAACAAGTTAACAACTGAATTTCCCAATTGCTTCAGGCACCTAAAGGTGTGAGTAGACCTCAAGGAGAATTTTCAGAAGTGTTTAGCCAATTTCAATTTCTAAAGGGTTTTTGTTACACCCAAGAGCTAATCACCTTGTTTTTAAATACTTACTCATGGTAGCAAATTTTGGAGAGTATTATGCAGATTGACAGAGGACAGTAACTCAAAAATGAAAAGAAAAACCCACAGCAAAAAACCAAATAATTGTCCACAGCATTTCCTGTGAACTCACTTGTACAATGATCCTCTTGTATGCTCTCTCCTATATGAATTTTTTATTCAACTGAGAAATAGTGCGATTTGTTTGGCAACCTAATCTAGCTCTTATTCAGAAGAAGGTAAGATGACCTTTTGACCTTAGTCTTATCTTTTTCAGCTACCTTGACAGTAAATAGCCAGATAGCACCCAGACATCATCACTTGCAGGAATGAGTGATTTTCTCCTTTAACCACTATGGATGGGCAAATCGGTGCCAACTGATACTATCTGTAGTGAGGCAAATTTTAACTTCTTTTTACTGATTGTAGTAAGTTTTGAACCAACTTATTTGACAATTTTGAAGTAGATTTTGAGAAAGAGTTAACTTAGCAGAAAGATATAGTCATAAGGTAGTTTGGCAAAACAGTCAACTGCTGAGATGCTGGCAGAGTAACCACATTTACTAGGAAGATCTCAGATCATATAATCATAAAATCACAGAATGGTAGGGATTGGAAGGGACCTCTAAAGTTCATCTAGTCCAACCCTTCTGCTAAAGCAGATTCATCTTGATCAGATCTCCACTTAATGTTCATTATACAATGTGTCTGAAAGCTGCAAGGACATTTCACAACAATGGCATCATGGGTGGTGATGGCAGTAACAAAATTACAGGCCTCTACTGTCTTTCCCTAGAACCTAGTGCTTTCAGCCTCTTTTACCTTTGCTAATGTTTTTCTCACTGCCATATGCCCAGGCTTTCACATCCCTTTCAGTCAGAAATTTAGGCAAGTCTGATTGAGAAGAGTTCAGTATGAGAATTTCTGTAAAAAGGTTTTTCAAAGATTTGAAAATGAAACCAAACCTACCTTTCCCACTTCTAATCTGTGAAAGTGGCTTCAAGTTCTGAAGAAAAAAATATTATATCCAATAAATAATTATTATTGTCTTTGAGGAAAGAAGAAAATTAATTCATATATGCTCAGGCTATAAAATTCTAGTAATTACCTCTCCAGAACTTCTTAAGACGTTGACTCCTCTAATATCTGAGCATCCACAGGAACATGCTTATAAAAATAAGGCCCATACAGACTCCAGCCTCAAAGAATTCTTTACCTTTGTTTTCTGATGAGTATTTTTCATGCCAGCTCTGCTCATCTTGTTCAGCTTCTGAAGAATATAAAGATTTCTTGGACTCTAAATTTACATACAGACCAATCTACTCTTTATTTCACTCACAAAGCAAACAATGTTGGTTCAAGTTCGTAACATTTTCAGTGGTGTCCAAAGGAATAGTCCTTCTGGTTCTTCCACAAACTCACCAGGTTATGCTGGAGAAAGAAATTAGGGAAAACCCAGCAATTTTTTTAAACTATGAGCTAGCAATTTCCCACCCATAACATTAAGCAATTTATTTCATATTCCAAAATATATATTTATCATCTCACAATATATTTAGTAAAGAACACAATGTAGAGAGATAAATAAGAGAATTACAGTGGAATCTATGTGTGCATTATGATGTAGTCTTTAATTACACAACCACATCCACCCGCAGGACCACTGCCTCATTCTACGCACAAGGCAGGCTATGCTCACAAAATGAGCAACCATTCAGTATTTCTTTTTCTTCTCATCATTTAACATATGTCCCCATTCCTAATTTTCTGCATGTCATCCAAACCTTGCACTGAATACATAATTATTCATTTCCTAATGGGCTTTTCCCTGGTGCTTTTTTTTTTTTTCAACAGTACCCTACTTATTAACAGAAATTAATTAATTTATCTTCATAATGTCCCTGTGGTATCTTTCTCCCCATTTTACAGATAGGGAATTGTCAAAAGTGCTGGCTAATTTGGGGTGATAATTTGAGATGCCTGAGGTCTGATTTATCAGAGTATATAGCAGCATGTATGCTCAGAGTCGTGCTCCTATTTATCTTAGTGACTGCTGTAAAAGCTCGGCTATTCTTCAAAAAAGATTACAAAATTACAAGTTGTATGAGAATTTATATGATTTTTCAAAGAACATTTCTGACAGAGATGGGATAGGGTATGGCTTTCCAAGAATATTCAATGATTTTTATCACAATCTTTTTTGTTCATCTGACTCACACAGTGCCCATTTCCAAAGCATCAAATGATCTTCAGTCATGACACAAAACAGAATCATTACTGAATACTGTTCAGGCTGTATTTTTTATGAAATGGGAGTGTTATGATCTTTAATTATTATCCTCAGGCATAAAACATTCATATAGTAATGAATTTAACTTAACTTTATTTAGACATTTTCTGATATTGGACTACTGGACTATTTTGCAGTTTAAAGATTCTTTCCATGTAGCCTAGTGGTTTAAAACTCGTGAATTTGATCTCAGAGCACATGGGGGGAAAAAAATTAAAATTTAACAGCATCCATGTATGCATGTGTCCTCACACAAGCAAACTCAATGAAGCAGAATCAGGATTGTTCGGTGTGCAGGGAAACCCTTTATTCTTCAAAGTATGGTGGAAACTGGAAGAAGGAGGAAAAAAATGGTGTGTTGTCTTCCCACTAGAGGGGGATGGAGGAACACATTTGACCAGTAACTTTGGAGCCTTATAACAAAACTGAAATGTTAAGATTCAAAAGCTGTTGATTTTACACAGGTGTAGTTGTTAAGGGATGTGGACAGCAGTAGGAAAGCTGTGGCACTCTTCCCCTTTTCCTATACTGTACTGTATGTTCTTGATCATAAGACAGCTGTGGTAGCTTCATCATTCCTTCATTTGACGTAGCTGTAACCACCTCTCTTCTACCCATGTCTTAAGGGAAATACGTCCTAATTGATACAATATATTCTGTGTTCCTACCGATCCCTAGCTCCATGTTCTCCTTTCTTTGTTTCTTGCCTCACCACTTCTTACTCCTTAAGAGTGTAATCTGCTCTTAATATTCCTTCTTAATGATTTTCCATCTCTCAGGTATGGATTTTCCATATCCTCAGCTCTGACACCTTCTTTTTCACCAGATTTCTTTGACAGCTCTACTCCTCATTCTTCCATCTCACCTCCCTGTCCCCTCTCCAATTTTCTGCTCTACTTCCAAGTGTAGCTCTCCTATGCCATACTGGTAGGGACAGAAGAAAATGATGTGGGCTCAGAGTGGTTGTATGTGCCACCCATGACCAATATTGGGAGAGCATGCTTTGTTGCACTTGGGATGAAGCTGTGTGAAGAGTGGCAGCCACATGGCCAAGCAACA
Source organism: Colius striatus (assembly GCF_028858725.1). NCBI lineage: Eukaryota > Metazoa > Chordata > Aves > Coliiformes > Coliidae > Colius > Colius striatus. The sequence goes on from NC_084759.1 coordinate 69,991,705, forward strand.
TCCTATCCAGTTGTGAGACTGGCAAGACATTACAAAGTGTGTATGGGGTTTCAGAGAGCTTCTGCAGGAGGGTTGGACTAGATGATCTCTAAAGGTCCCTTCCAACCCCTACCATTCTATGATTCTTTGGTTCTATGAACTTCCCTGCAGAAGCAGGTTCACCTAGATCAGATCACACAGGAACATGTCCAGACGGGTGTTGAAGACCTCCAAGGAAGGAGACTCCATAACCCCTCTGGGCAGCCTGTGCCACTGCTCCATCACCCTCACAGTAAAAAAAATGCTCCAGGCTGTCATCAGAAATAACCTATATTGATTCTTCTGTCACAGCAACATGATAAAGTGAAGTTGTATAATCAACATGTGAATATATAACCAGGATATGCTTCTGTAAGAGTGAGATCTGTCACACAAATTACACTGAACATTTTATAGACATATTGATCTTATTGACCTACTGATCTTACTTTTAGCCAGCATCTTTTTAATAAGGATATTTTAAAGATTTTATTGTAATAAATATATATTTTTAATAAAGAGATTCCATCTCTGAGGTTATGGACTTGGCTTTAGATGTTGAAATACGAAGACAGACTCATGAAAGTAAATATTCAGCTATAAAAAATTTCTGAATGTTTAGAAATGCTTTGAAAGAATAAATTATTCAGAAATACAACAAATTCTAATAACCCAGACCAGAAAAGTCCTGCCTCAAAAGAATACAAGTAAAAATAATGTGGAATGTCTCTACCCACATTAAAAATATTCATATTTGGTATGGTTTCATTTACTATTATTTGTTTTCATCTTTCTGAGAATGACTTTAAATTATAATAATATCTTATTTATTGAGAACAAAAGAATCTGCATCTAATATTTCATAGGGGCAATTGTCCTGGTGGTCTCATATTATCTTATTGGAACATCAAAGCTTATTTTAGATTTCTGCTAGTACCCCCTGGGCAGATCCCATGTTCACATGGAAGCTATTGGTTGAGATTCAGGACCGACTTTCATGTGGAAGGAGGAGAAAAAGATTATCTCATACCTACAAATGGACCACCAATGGATGCTTTGAAGATGGGATGGAGGCAGAGCATATGATTGCCTAGAAACTTCTTTCATGTGACTGCTGGGAAGAGATTTTGTTTCTAATGGACAAACTTGATGACAGACCAGGGGAAGTTTGACATTTCCTTATGCTTTCTTTACTGTTCTCCCTATAAGTGTAGGAGTATTTTGAAAAGCACTTTTAATGAGCAGCTGTTGTATATGGGAATCTCTTTTTTGAAAGATTTTTACAACAGCTATTGATGTTCACTGTACTTATTTCTTAAAAGCCTCTGATAACCTTTTTGGGTTTATGGGACCATTTTCAATGTGTGTTTAACATGATTGTGTAGGGTTCTAGCTCATCCTATAAAAAAAACCAAAACACAATAACCACAGCAACAGTTGCATTCTTGGGCATTTGGGCAGGATTTCTCTCAAATTCACCCATATAAAAGTTAGTGGACTAGTCTGAACTGGCTATCTTAGCTGCACTATAGTCTATCTTAGCTGTGCTATGGAGAGAAACAGGAACCCCCAGAAGTTATCCTGGCTGACTTAGATATCTCAGGTGGGGTGAATTGATTTCTAGAGATATCTTTTGCTTTCCATAGGGAGATACTAGATGTTTTACTAGAGCAAAAGCTAACCAAGATAACACTTGGTCAAGTCAGGAAGCTAAATAATCTGTTTTCATAGCAATCTGCTTTTGGAGAGACTGCTAATGATGTCACAGTATTTGTCCAGGACATTGTTCCTAGACATCAAGGGGCAAAGTATGACTCAAAGACCCATCTTACCATAGCTTATAGGCTGACATTGATATTTATCATTAGACTTGAGGCAGATTATTTCTTCCCTACTGAAGAACAGTGTGGCAGCTGTAGATCAGGCACAAAACTACAGGCATCTCAGATGATGTCAGATACTTAGATGTGTACAATTAAATGCAGTTCCTGCTTTCAGATATTTCTGTTTAGATAACTATACCTTGGTGCTCAGTCTAGGTGCTCTGTGTGTCCAGAGACAGGCAACGAAGCTAGTAAAAGATCTAGTGCACAAGTCTTATAAGGAGTGCCTGAGGAATCTGGGGTTGTTTAATCTGGAGAAAGAGGAGGCTGAGGGAAGACATAATCACTTACTACCAGAAAGGAAGTTGTCTCTTCTCCCAGGTAATGAGTGATAAGGTTAGAGTAAATGGGCTCAATTTACACCAGAGGAGATTTAGTTTGAATGTTAGGAAGAACTTTTTCACTGAGACCATTGTTAAGCACTGGCAAAGGCTGCCTAGGGAGGTGATGAAGTAACTAGACCTGGAGATATTTAATAGACATGTAGATGAGATGCTGAGGGACATGGTTTAGTGGTGATCTTGGCAGCGTTAGGTTAGTGGTTGGATTTGATGATCTTAAAGGCCTTTTCAAACCAAATTATCCTATGATTCTATGATTCTGATCTGCATTGCTCATCTGGCATTCCTTTGTCATATAATTGTTGATTCTGAAGGTGTATGTACCTTCTGAAACACTCAGGGGTCACTCAGAAAGGATACTACTTTAAAGAGACCTCAGATAACACTAATCCCAACTCAGTTTGAATGATTACAGCATGCACACTAACATCTGAGTTAATTGTCCTAAACCTATGTTAGTGTCAACAGGGAGAGAGCAGACTCTGGGTTATAGTTAATCTGATCTACTTTTTGTGTTTTCTTTAGGTTTAAATAAATAGTTCACTTAAAGTACTGTTTTTTCTGTACTGTCTATGGACGGGATGTAGGGTGACTAGCTCTGAGGTAATGTCTGGATCAGAACTGGACACATCTGATGGTATGAACCACACCTGCTCTGACCACCACCCACTTGCAGCACCCTGCAAAGGGTTTGTGAAACAAAGTCTGCTTTACAGAGACATCATTAATCCTGATAGTGGTGGTGGAAGGCCAGGACAACTGCACTCTGCAGCTAAAAGGTATGATATTCGCTCAGTAGAAAGGCTGAGTTTGCTGTATTTGCCTGCTTAACCTCTTCAGGGAAGAAACAGTATGGCTTAATTCAAGGAATTGTAGCAACAATTGCTACCTTGTGCAACTACTTACTCAGGAAGCTTCCTCTCTCCCTTGATTGTGTTAAGAACTCATGAGTACGATCAAGAGAATCATGGAGAATGCTTATGTAGTTTTTCTCAATCACACTTTTTTTAACTTGTATTCAGGTGATGGCAATTTCTAATGAGCAAGAAAGCTGATTGGTCAGTGTATGGGGTCCTGTGAGATTGATAGACGTCCATAGCGATAGCTGAACCTTACCACAGCATATGGAAAAGTACCTTCAAGATCCAGTGTTTAAAGACAAACAAGATTATAGGAACTGTCATACTGAATCAAACAAACAAAAAGGCTAGCCTGTTCCACTTTTACTAGTATACCTTCCAAGTAGGCTGTTAGCACTCATGCTTTAATCTGAATTTAGAATAGCCAATGTGAATTTATACACTTTTTCAATTTCTTAAACTAACCATTCTATTTTTAGACAGTAAGATGATACCAGCAAGACATCTTTACTGGAGACTTTGAAAAAGAAGACAAGCACTAGGAATTCAGAGTAAAAAATATTCTTCTGGAATACCAAGTAGGGGAAGAACAGAAAGTAAACACAGTTTTCACTTTTTGAGGAAGTTAGAAGTAACATTAGACAAAATTGAGAGCTCATTTTCTCTTATTTGTAAACACCTGGAAGACTATTTTTGCCTTACTTTTCTTTCACTATTTGTGTAGAGAAAGAATTGTGATGCCTTTTGTACTTACAACCTTGTTTCACGTGTTTATATAGATGGTGTATGGTATAAAGACAGGCAGAAACTGAAAAATAAATACACTTGTGTACACGTTCCACTGGACTGTAAACAAAAGCAACATGGATTATTTTATCCCTGAAGATTTAATTGCACTTGATGGGATTATTACACCATGGAGAACCAGCTGTTTGGAGGATGTTCTGAGAGAAAGTGTCCTGAGTGGTTTTTCAGACTGCCTTTGGTGGAAGAAATACAGAGTGCTTCAAGCTATAATAAGAGGTAATGTTCTGTTCTGAGAATACCTGATATGCATGTTCGTTACTGAATTGGTGTTTCAAGCAAATTGTAGTACCCACTAGAAACCTTCAGAAAACAAGCTACGTCTTCATCTAACTTTGTAACTTAGAACTGTCAGTCCTTCTAACCAACAAGACTATTCCTTGTCTTCAGCTATCTAGCATTTTTTATAGCCCTCTTTCCCATGATGTGCACGCTTATGTTATCTAGTCTGTAAGATACTTGCACGTAGAAAGCTAAGATATTGAAGCAATAAACCCAACTTCTATGCAATGTAACATAGGACATTGTGATAATGATATTTTTCCAAAATACCCTGAGGCAGCTTGCTCTATTGTCAGAGTACTGCAAGGACAGAAATACATCTGATACTACTAAGATGCATTCTACATTGGTGTGTGGTCCAACAGTTTATCAGTATCTTAGAGGAAATATTTTTATTAGATTTGCTAAATCATTTTGTCCTTCGGGCTGACTTTGTTTGCAAAGTTTCTTCCTCTTCTTCAAACACTGAGCTGCAAATGCCTATGTAAATGTTGACAGAATGTGTGAATGGTGTCAGAGCATTTGTATTCCATCTTCAGCTCTTGACTCTTTTAGAGCTCTGAGAGTAAAATCACATCAAGACATCAAAAGGGTTTGTCTTCTACTGTTTGAGAGAGAAATTTACTACAGCATAAGTGCTATCCCTTCCTGATACATCTACCTTCCTGTTTCTTTTTAGTTCAGCTTTCTTCTCTCTGTAGATGTTGCTTGTGATCTGTGCACTCTTTGCATGTTTTCTACTACAACAAAGTCCCACATTCTGTCTTCTCTTAAATGCTACCTTACTAAACATTTAACCCAATAATTTCTTATGTTATTGTAACAATGGGTGTTATTAACTGCCACTGTACTATTCAGAAGAATGAATGAACAGTGCCTTTTACATTTACAGAGAAGTATCACCTGTGTAAAATAATTTACCTGTCTTTAGACAGTGATCTTGAAATGCTGGAGAAACAAAGTGACAGGAATTTCATGAACTTCAGTAAAAAGAAGTGTAAAGGCCTGCACCTGGGGAATAATAACCCCAGACACCAGCCTAGGCTTGGGGCTCACCATCTGGAAAGCAGCTTGACAGGGAAGGCAAAACTAGCAAATAAGAAGTTGACCATGAGTCAGCGACACATCAAAGAAGGCCAGTGGCATCCCAATCTGTATTAGACAGATCCTTGTCAGCACACAGGCACGCATTCTTCCGCCTTGGCTCAATGCTGATGAGGCACATCTGGAATACTGGTTCTAGTGCTGAGCTCAAGAGACACTGGCCATACTGGAGTGAGTCTAGAGCAGGGTGACAAAGATGATTAATGAATTGGAGCACCTTTCAAGTAAGGAAAAGCTGGTAAGGTTGGGACTGTTCAGCCTGGAGGGGAGAAGGCTCTGGGGAAATCCTGCGCATGTTTATAAATACCCAAATGCAGTTATTTAAGAAGAGTCAGGCTCTCCTCAGTGGTGCCTAAGGACAGGATAAGAGGAAATGGGCACAAACCAAAAAAGATGAAATTCCATCTGAACATAAGAGGCCATATTTTACTGTGAGAGTGGTAAAACACAAGATCAGGTTGCCCAGAAAGATTCTGGGGTCTCCATTCTTAGAGATACTAAAGACCCGACTGGACGTGGCCCTAGGCAAACAGCTGTGGCTGACCCTGCTGTGAGCAAGTGATTGGACCAGATGATCTTCAAAGGTGCTTTCCAGCCTCAAACTTTCTGTGATTCTCTGTGGATCTGTGATTTCTCTTCTAGCTAAGCAAGGCCATAAATTTGAAAACAGAAGATTCTTTGACTTTTGGAAGAAGAATTGAGAAAGGAATTGAGAAAGGAAGGGGAACATATTCTCTGGCTTTCCTGATATTTTTCAGGTTTTATCATTTCATTATTATTTCAAATTTAACAGCTAATGGAGAATGTATATATTGCACTGGTTATAAATTTTCTGACTTTGTGGTACGGTTAATGTACATGCAGTACAAAATCACAGACATTTGTATAAGCAAGACTTTTGGTCATCACTTTCAAAAGTGTCCTTCCAGTTAGATTGCTCTTCTTTTTCTTAAAAAATCATTTATTTTTTCTATGAATTTCCCTATCGCTGCATAAGCATCACTGGAACAAAAGGTTGCATAACTTCTCTGTTATTTAAATTCTTTGTTTTTTTCAAGTTTAAAGAGCCACATCAAAATATCTTGTAACAGAACAAACACCATCTAGATTTTCTTTCAGCATTCAACAGATTTCACATTCTGCCAACTGCCCAGCGGAATACAGGGAAATGCTGCCAAATTCCTCCTAGACATACAACAGATCCCATTAATTCTGAGATACCTTTATGGATATATTGCAAATTTTTTTTGCTTGGTTTCTTTAAATACACTTTCATATTAAACCAAAAATGGTGCTGTAAAAGGCTGATATATGACTTTTGAAGTAAAATTGTACTGTTAGAGTGCATCATTCAACTGCCTGAGCTTTGTCTCTTAAAGCTATGACACTTAGGTGCTCCTGCTTTCTCCCCATCCTCCCACTGAGCCCCATGGTAGCAGAAGCAGCACCTCAGCCAGGATGTAAACTTCAAAAACAATTCTGATTTTACTGATTTCAATGCAAGATGTGTAATAACTTCATAGTTGTGGCTTTAATCAAAATCAAGAGGAAGTATAGGCTCTCTTCTCATTGTCTCTTTTACCTCTTGTTTTTAATCTACAGCATATTAGCTGTGCTACCTGTTTTAGTCCAGGGGTGGTAACCCATTGAGACTGATGTGGAGATCTTTTACAGTACCTGAGTGTTCAAATCCTTTGTGTTGTTGATTGTGATCAACCTTTTGCAAAATATCATGCAAGAGACATGAGACATTTGCACGCATTGAGATACCATGAGTGATAACTCTGCTCTCAACCATGTGCTAGACCCTTTGTTTACTGCTACTCTTTGTACTGAAGTTCAAATATTTTGGAATGAATGGGGGAAAAAAATTGCACAAGAAACCCCCTCAATTCAGCTTTAGCGTTTAAGAACAACATCTGCAGATTATGATAGGAAACAAAACCATCTGTTTCCAGTGACTCTGCTGTATTGTGCCTTTTTAGTGACTCATACACAAACCTGGAGCCAGGTTTTTTGGGTCATTGTCTCCTTGTTTATTAACTAAAAAGCCCAGGATAAGCTCAATACACAAAGGTAAGATATCAGAATTGAAGCAGGTATTACTAGGCTCACACTAAGCCTGAGTCAGCTTCACAACTTCTGGATGAAGAATATTTTGGATGGAGAAGAACATGAAGGTCTTTTCTCAATGATAATGAGAGACATCCCAAAACACATCCCTCTTCTAATGGTAACATCACTGTTTATGACAAAATTTACCATAAAGTGGAGGCAGGCTTTTATCTGCACCTATTTGTTTAATCTGGTCTGTGACAATTCAACTCTCGGGAAATTGGGTGGTTTGCCTAGCAGATTGTTGTGCCTGGTTCTACTGTCCTGGTCTGTGTTTTGCTAGAATATCCAAGATATGCTGAGCAATACCTGTATGACCTGGTAAGCAACTGTAGCGTCCCATTGACTCTATGAATACATTTACTTGGTGTTAGAATTAATATTTGAATATACATCCTGTAAGAATTTGAAAGCATTATTTACTATTATTGTTGACCAAACATAAATTTTAAATTTAGGCCTCCCTGTGCATGTAAAATTGAAGTTTTCCCTTTTCATTACCAGGGGAGAGACCCTCCCCTTTACCTTCTGCCTTCTTAACAACTCAGCAGTTTAAGAACTCATAGGATATGTGGAAGCCAATCTCTTACTGCTCTTTTCTTTAGTAAGAAGTACCTCCTATACTCATTAAAACCCATGGTGTGTTTGTGTATGCTGTTCTCACTCTTCTTTTGAAGCTAGTCTGTTTCACAAAAAAGTCTTCCAGACTGACTGTCTCAGAGGCCTAAGAGAATACATGGTTCTGCAGCCCAGAGACACAAACGCCCACCAAAAGAGGGGCTGATTCTTTTTCTGTGGACCTCATTACACTAAAGAGTCACTGGACAAAGAAGAGCTATTTGTGCTGAGATACAGCAGTGTAGGTGATACATGTTCCTCTCTGTCTTCCAATTGGCAACTTCAAGCTCTTCCCCAGTAAAGAAGTATACCAATGGCACTTTCTAAAGGAGTCATATGCTGTGTGTAGTTATTTAAACTTCTGCAAGCATATTAAAGATACTTCATCCTTTAAGGAGATTGTGCTGAAATGTGTCCTTCTGTTTACACAATTATCTATCAGTGCAGAGAGCTAATGCTAGGGTATAGATTGCCCTACCTCTCAACTTTACAAGACCTATTGCCCATAATTTATCAATCCATCTTGTTTACTTACTAAAAAGCTGAATCTGATTATATTCTTCCCTTTAATAGTCTTCCAAGAACACAGTGATAGAGTCTACTTTTTAACAGAAGCCCTTTGCAGAAAAATATAGAAAAGGAAAATATTAACCAAAAAAATTATGATCCTTGGGCATATTGATAAAAGGAAAACAGAGAAAGGGAATTAGAGGAGTCATGAGAGAATATTCATTACTCTTCTATTCATAGAATCATAGAATTATAGAATCATAGAATCATAGAATCATAAAATGGTAGGGGTTCGAAGGGACCTTCAGAGATCATCTAGTCCAACCCCTCTGCAGAAGCAGGTTCACCTAGATCAGGTCACATAGGAACATGTGCAGGCAGGTCTTGATGACTAAGGAAAGACACTCCCTGGGCAGCCTGTTCCACTGCTCCGTCATCATCACAGTAAAATAGTTTTTCTTATATTTAAGTGGAACTTTTTGTGTTCCAGCTTCATCTCATTACCCCTTGTCCAGTTGCTAGCTACTATAGAAAAAAGGGATGTCCCAACCTCCTGACACCCACCATTTAGATGTTTGTAAACATTAATAAGATCTTCCTTCAGACTTCTCTTTTCTAAACAGCCCCAGTTCCCGCAGCCTTTCCTCGTATGAAAGATGTTCCAGTCCCCTGATCATCTTGATGGCCCTATGCTGGACTCTCTCCAGCACTTCCCTGTCCCTCTTGAGCTGAGGAGCCCAGAACTGGACACAGAACTTCAGATGAGGCCTCACCAGGGCAGAGTAGAGGGGAGAAGAACCTCCCTTGACCTCTTGGCCACATCCTTCTTGATGCATCCCAGGATGCCATTGGCCTTCTTGGCCATGAGGGCACATTGCTGGCTCATGGTTAGTTTATGATCAACCAGGACTCCCAGGTCTCTCTCTGCAGAGCTGCTCTCCAGCAGGTCAATCTCTAGCCTGTACTGGTGCATGGGGTTGTTCCTTCCCAGATGCAGGACTCTGCACTTGCCCTTGTTGAACCTCATGAAGTTCCTCTCTGCCCAACTCTCAAGCTGGTCAAGATCCCACTGAATGGCAGCACAGCCTGCTGGGGAATCAGCCAGTCCTCTCAGTTTGGTGTCATCAGCCAACTTGCTGAGAGTACCCTCAGTTCCTTCATCCAGGTCGTTGATGAAGATGTTGAACAAGACTGGCCCCAGAATCGATCCCTGTGGAAGTCCATTGGCCACAGGCCTCCATCTCAACTCTGTGTCATTGATCACCACCCTCTGGGCTCTGTCATTCAGCCAGCTCTCGATCCACCTCACCGTCCACTTACCCAAGCCACACTACCTGACCTTTCTGATGAGGATGTTATGGGAGACAGTGTCAGAAGCCTTGCTGGTAGATGATATCCACTGCTCTCTTCTCATCTAGCCAGCTGGTTATGCACTCGTAGAAGGCCATCAGGTTGGTCAAACAGGATTTCCCCTTGGAGAATCCATGCTGACTCCTCCTGATAACCATCTCTTCCTTCATATGTTTAGTGACAACATTCAGGATGAGTTGTTCCATCATCTTTCCAAGGATGGAGGTGAGGCTGACCAGTCTGTAGTTTCCTGGGTCATCCTTCCTGCCCTTTTTGAAGACTGGAGTGAAACTGGCCTTTCTCCAGTCCTCAAGCATAATTCTGTATAATTATAATATGTAATTCAGAAAGGTAAATCAAAGTTCCTCTTCCGATAACATTTTCTTACTGCCTAGATGTATACAGGGAGATTTCTTTTTTAATTATGGTGCATATTGTTTCTTTCTCACACTTGTCCTCTAAGACCAAGAAACCAGAAGTTCCAGCCACAGAGCAAGTAGACATGAATCCTATCACTACCCTAAGGATTTTGATTTGAGAAAGAAGTGGTGTTATTTCACTAGAAAAGAGACAGAGAGTCCTTAGTCTGCAGCCTCTGATAGAAGATCCTCTGTGAACCTGTGGAGTGTGGAGGGGAAGTCAGGCTCTGCCTCCACCTGCTCCCTCTGTCCTGCTGCACCCAGATGAGGAAGAGAGGGGAGACCCAAACAGCTGCAGTCTCTCATTTGTAAGTTTGGAATTCTTCTCTAGGCTTGCCATATGGCAAGAGTACTTGCACTCAGGGACAAGTTATTGCTCAGCATGAGTGTATACCTGCTATTTGCTATCCACAAAGCATTGTGCCAGCAGTTCCATGGAAGAAATTGAGCAGTAGTAAACGCTGCAGGTGACACTAACCCAACTTGCAAATCTTGAAAAGAGAATGAGTTATTATTGCATTTCTTCTTCTATGTGGCTTTTCAAAAAACCCAAATGATTGTATCTAGTCCTGGCTTTCAAGAGCTCGGTGAGTGTGAGTCTCCATTTTCATCTTTACAACTCATGTCATTTGCAGAATATAAAAGCAAAATAAATTGTTTTGCATTGCTAAGTTTAGTGACTGTAAAAATGCAAGAAATCCAGAATAATAGGTTTGAAAGTTTTTATGAGAACACTAAGAAAATTCCAGGTTTGTTGCAAAAGAAGCAATCATTTTCTGCTCAAAATGATACAATTGTTACTTGTGCAAAATGTACTTATAAATGAAAAGAAAAACAGTAATTAAATACAAAGCCTCAAATAAGAACAAAAAAGGGAAAACAGATGTTGCAAGACTGGCTTAAATAAGTCCTGTTACTTGTTTTAAAAAATAACATGTGATTCCCTTCTATTCTTTCTCTCATTGAAAATCAGACATCAAAAGCAAAGCTCATGGTATAGATGTTCAATCTATCAACCTAAATTGGCTCAACACTGATATAGCTAGCACATAAATTACACAAGGAATAAATATAAAGTCTGTTTGTTCTACTGTTGAGAAAATACAGTTCAATTACTCTGGATTACCACATGATAAATAGTTTCTCCCTTTCTGTGGGATATAATTAGGAACAAGATGTAGCATCTGAGGGACTCAAGGTTTTGAAGAATACGATAACATTTGAATAAATGCGAAGGAAGATGTGAAAGTTGCTATATACCCTTTTCACTGTGGGAAGCTGAAAAGGCCTTTTCCTGTTTGTCTGTTTAATTTGCTCATTTGTAGCTAAGCTTGAATGAATCACTCCAAGCCACCACAGACTGCACACCTGTGTGACCATCTGGGAAATGGGAAGGGAGGAGAGGGAACCAAGGAAAAAGTGATGACAAAAGGATGGAAAATGACAGACAGGTGATTAAGGAAGCCTCACATTACTGTCTTTCCAACTTGTCACTGTTTGTGATAGTAGATGAAAGCAGCAAGCCAGCCTGCTCCTTCTATTCTGTTTAGTAAACTACATGGAGCAAAGGTGCTTGAATTTTGCTACAGAGCTGCCCAGTACTCCACTGAAAAAGAAACATTAGGGCAACAAGCAAAGACTCACAAGAAATCTTCATTTTTATAATGTAAAGAAAGTGGCTCTTATTTTAACAGCAAGGTAACATGCAGCACTTTGTCAGTCTTAGAAGATTATGAATCAGAGAATTAGAAATGTCTTAGTTGGAAAAGACTTTTAAGTTGGAAAAGACACTGCCAAGCCCACCACTAAACCATGTCCCTCAGCACCTCAGCTATACATTTTTTAAATATCTCCAGAATTGGTGACATCTTCACTGCCCTGGGCAGCCTGTTCTAGTGTCTAACAACTCTTTCCATGAAAAAGTAATTCCTAATCTCAAACCTAAACGTCCCCTGGCTCTACTTGAGGCCATTTCCTCTTATCCTGTCACTTGTTACTTGCAAGAAGAGACCAATCCCCACCTCACTACAATCTCCTTCCAGGTAGTTCTAGAGAGTGATCCTGTCCCCCTCAGCATCGTCTAGGCTAAACACCCCCAGCTCTCACAGTGACTCCTCATAAGATCTGTGCTCCAGACCCTTCACCAGCTTCATTGTCCACCTCTGGACACACTCCAGCACCTCAGTATTCCATCTTGTAGTGAGGGACCCATAACTGAATACAACACTAGAGATGCATTTTCCAGCAGTAGTGAGTACAAGGGGACAAACACTTCCTTGGCCCTGCTGACCACACTATTTCTGATACAAGCCAGGATGTCATTGGACTTCTTAGTCACCTGGATACACCTGATGGCTCATGTTCAGTCAGCTGTTGATTAACACCCCCAGGTCCTTTTCCTCTGGGGAGCATTCTTTCCCAAGCCTGTAGTGTTGCATGGGTTTGTTGAGACCTAAATGCAGGACCTGGCATTTAGCCTTGTTCTATTGTTTTGTTAGAGACAGTTGTCTCTCCTGAATGGCCTGGGACCAAATTGATGCCCTTGCAGGATTATAACCTGCATAAACTAAAGATATTGTTTAAGTCAATATATCATAAAGGAGAAACCAATCCTGATATGAAGATGAGACGGTTCATTATACAGTATAACTGAGAGGAAATTGTGTTCTTGAACTTATAGGGCTTGATAATATCCCCCTCTAAAGTTACAGATGCATCCAAACTCTCTTAAATTTGATGTAGAAAGCATACAGTGGTATTATCATGAACACATTTTGTTCCACTCTGCAGACACATTTTATCTGGGTCCAGCTTCTCATACTCTGATATCATTGATATTTCACTGAGGAGTGGTTCAGCCCAAAGACACAATATGCCCAGGAGCACTGGCTCCTAGCTCTTCATGCCAGAAGCTGGGGTAGAGGGCGCTCTGAACATCAAGTATTCTTCCTGAGAAAGTATTGCCTAGTGTGGCTGAGGACTACCAGGGTCTACATCTTGTCAGGGACAGCCTACATCAGGCAATAGGAGAGCACTCACAACATGAAAAAGCAATAAGTGTTACTAATCCAATATGTATCTTGTTGCGTTGTGTTTGACAGAATCATCATCAGTATTTGGGACAGAGCCTTTCCTGTTGCTTTAAATTATGTTCTTCAACATTCTACGGACAGTTTTCTAAAGTTCTCCAAGAATGGGAGATTTTTTTGGAAAAGATGCTTTTTTTTGCATTTCAGTAATTTCCTGTTTTATTTTCTTCTCAAGGGGATGTTTTTAAAATAAATATTTGAGATACTGGATGATTTATTTGATTTATTTCTACTCTATTATATGCAATGTGAATATGTGAAATTTTGTGTATGTATACATACACAAAAATTACATTTATGTCTATAAAATGTAATATGAGATATTATAGTTTGTACTAAAAATGACTATAACATTTCAGCTCAGAAATGCTGGTTAAAACAGCATACTTCAACATGATTTTCTTTTTTTTTTCTTCCCCCAGTAACATTTCAGGAAAATGTACTAAAACACTTTTAATTCAAACAGAACAGTGTTTGCTCAGCAGAAAGTAATTTAGTTATCTAGGTAGCTCTGTAGAAAAGCATATGTGTGTATGATTCAGACATGACATAACTAAACAATATATTCTGGGCTTTGCTCCCCACATTCTTAGTGAATCGTTACTGGAACAGATTCTTATTTGTTGTAAATTTCTCTAATTTCTTTGGTTCTCATGCAATAATGGCAATTTATATCAGACAAGAAGATCTGAGCTGAGATACATTCTGTCCATCAACTTATATGGAGCTTGCATTAGTTTAAAATCCATTGCATTATTCTGCTGCTGTTGCAACTTTGCATGGTTACCTTTATTAAAAACAAAAAAAAATCCAAAAGTGCAGGGTGTACAAAGGTTCCCCCCAAAATTGAACATATAGTTTTTAGATTGAAAATGCAAAAATGTTGTCAGGATTATGTAAAATGTTTTATTAGCATGTTAATCTCTTTAGTGGACAATAAAATCTGAGGCAATTTCAAGAAACACTTGGGGATTGTGCCTGAACTATCCTTCCAGTTAGATGTCCTGGTTATAGGCCAGAAAAATTCTTGATTTTTCCTTATACACTGAACTGAGTGACCAAGAAACAGATTTTGAGACCTAATGACCAATATTCTTTGTACTATTTACAAAGAGATTAGCAGTTTAAGTTTTTAAGTACTGAGTTAAAAATATTTTACTCATCACTGTAATTTTCTGATACACTGTATACTATAGTTTTCAATTTACACTATATGTTAGTCAATGAAAGCATGCAATTGGCAAAACTTAGTCAACTGATAGAGCCATTTAATAACTGACTGATATCCAAGTAAATAACTGGAGGTAATTCAACATATAATTCTAGTATATCTACAAGACCTTAGCCACATCATAAATGCTTCTAATGTCTAATTGCATTTTAAATTTAAAACAAATTATATTTTAAAAGATTGCATGTCCAGAAAACTTCAGAATATAGTTTGAGAACAAGAAATTGGTATATGCAATATGAACAAGAAATCCTAATTTGGGTCTGCAGCTGCTGATTGCACTAAAACTAGTTTGAAATAAGTATGACTCAGTTAAATATAAATATTGTTCAAAATGAATCTCAGCTTTCTAGAAGAAGTTGCTTAGTCATAAAAGAACTATAAGACACTGAGGACCTGATGTCAGAGTTGGCCAGTGAAGCCTGTACGTTCTGGAGGAAGCTTTATGCAGATTTTATAACATCACATACATGTCATCATTCATTAAAATCTTGAAACCAGCAAAAGAGGCTATGGTGTTGGATGTTGGCATCAGGCAGACAACCTGAGCTGCATTTGGGTCATTATTTTCAGCTACTCCTGAAGAAGAGAAGATTTTTTCCCGAGGCCTCCGTTTGTCACTGTTCTTCTCATCTTCTTGATGGCTTTCTGCCTCAGTCATGCACTCTGAATCCTCATATTCTAGTTTGGTTTGCAGGACTGCATGATCAGTTTTGTCTATCCATTCCTAGGAAAATGAAAAAGTTGATGTGGGCAGTGATTGAGGTAAACCTAGCTGTACAGATACTGATTTTCCCCTCTCAATAGTATTTTTCCAGTATAAGTCACAGTGGAGAAGAAACAGAAGAAATATTGACAAGCAGGACATAAGATAGCAGGATGGAAGAAAGACAGAATGATAGGAAAGCAGACAAAATTCCATAAATTCATGCAAACTCCTACTTATTGACATCACATTAAATACATCTTTGTTTTCCATCAGGGTCTTTAGAAAACCTTGGTTGTGTAAAATATCTGGTGTTACCTCCTTGATAAAGTCATGCATTCTTTCAACCAAGCCCTGACTTAATCTAAATTAAGACTGAATTTACATGGAGGTTTAGGCAAGATAGCATTTCCATATTAAAGCTTTAGTACTAATTTGCATGTGTATCTTTTGTCTTCAGTTTAAGCTCAAAGCTATCTTATATATAGAAAGATTTCCATTTGTCAATTAAATGTTAATTAAATTAAATGTCTTTTCTTGATGATGTTGCATGAGGGGAAAGGCTTTTCTCTGGGTTTAGAGGGTGCTTTTGGAAATGACTGTGAAGAGCAAATATCAGTAGCTCCTTCCAAATTATTCTCAACACTGTAGAGTTTACATCCTTCCTAGGAGGGAAATGTTTACCTGGAAGTTTCCATTATAATCATTGAAGAGATCAGCAAACATGTATTTTGGATCTGGTATAGCAGGCATGACTGACTTTTGAAGTCTACAAAGAGTAAAGAAAAGTTCAAATTGACTTTTTTGTATGGTCTAATCATACAAAGTCTACTTTAGCACAGTTCTGTAGCTACAAATATATTCTACCTGTCTACTTAAAGCTTTGTTTCTTTTAAATGTGTTCTAAAGTCACATACCAGTTATAATGGGATGATAATGACATCAGACTAAAAATGGATTCTGATGGATTTTCAGCAACCCCATCCTAGTAAAACTTGGACAGTATATGTACTTCCAACTGATCAGTAAGTGCTGGTCTGCTTCATGTAGCAGTTAGAGCTTTACATTCCCTAGCCACGTTCCCCCAGACAGGGAAGATGATGCAACGATCAGCTGTATTGACTGACATTGCAAACACAAATATAAACTTGAAATATAGAAATATAGGGGAAAAAACCCAACTTATGATCTAAAAAGGTTATCAGAGTTACAGATACTTCCAGCTCTGAAAATACAGCATTTTTGTCTTTTATTTTTCCCACTGAAAGACAAAATTTGGGGCTTTTTGTGAGTCTTGTTTGCTGTTCAGTGGTTTATTTTTTTTTTAATTTGTAGATTCTAAACATGAACAGTCATCCAACTGCAAGTCCAAAACTGATATATTCCTATCAAAGTTGAACGTACTCAAGCTTACTTCAAACTACTGCAAACAGGTATTGAGTTTGATCAAAGATGCACAGAAGAATGTCAATTTTGAAGATGTGATGAGGATTTAAAGAGATTTCTAAAAAAGAGAAGAAATGTGGAAAATACATAATTTTCTCCCTAAACATTCTTATTTACCTCAATTGACTTGGTTTTGGAAATTGAAAGCCTTGTTGTTTGGAAGGCCAGTATGCATTATCCCTCAAACAGTAACTATCTACTGACATCTACATCTTCATGATGACTTCATTTATCAGATAAACATTTTGAGAGCAAAGAGACTTGATCCTGAATGACAGATCTATTTTCAAGATATGGTTATTTAATATTAAACAATTAAGCTATTTTTACCTCTGCCATCTACACAGAAGAATCAAGAAGATAAGGATCATTAACAGTACTGACAGTAAAAAACTTAAAACAATTACTGTGTTTGACTGAGAAATTATGTCATCATCACATGAACCTAGGAATAATAAAGAAAAACCCTATGTGAAAAAAAGAAATTGTGTAAACAGTTAATATTCCTAATCACACTAAAACATTTACTTTTATTAAAAAACAGACAAGTAAAACAACAGAAAATCCGGAATATTTTTTTAAAACAAGTTCAGTTGTTCACTTGAAACAAAAAAGATATCCTTGTAACAAAAGAAAATTATGCTTTTCTTTATCTAAATTGACTGAGTACGGACAAAGAAGTGGACTTACAGGCAAAGAGTAGAGGCATTATGAATAAATCAAGTATTTCTTAACATCTTCATGTGTTGCGTTGACAGTGATAGTGCAGTTTTCTGCTAACATCTACATTATATACACCTACTTACAATCATCAAAGCTGCAATTGCAATTTTACCTGTAGCCTAAAAGTCTTATTTCCCAAGACAAACAAATAAACAAACAAAAATATCTCCCCTATCCCAGCAAACTACAAGTGTTGATATCCAGAAAATAACTAGTGGCAAAGTATCATCTAACACAGAAGTGAATAAAACTGACGTGTTTGTGCACTTTTTGGCATTCTCGGTGTTTTTCCTGGAGATTTTGTAATGCCAGTGCAAAATTCTACCTCCTCCTACTGGCCTTCTGCTCTCCAAGAGGAGAGTTTGTCAGAAAGCCACAAGAAAAGTTGCTATCCCCAAATATGGTATTCAGAGTCTATGAAATTCCTTGAGCACAGTTTTGTTCATGGCTTCCTCTGATGTTAGAACTGGAGTCAGTAACAACTCATTAAAGCCTTGAAGCTCATGCTATGATGAAGCAGCTGTGTCTATGTCACTGCAAATTCAGGGGCACTGAGAGTGACCAAACCATTAGTCTCTCTGCTCTGTACTTCCTGTCCTTGTGTTTCATGGTTCTGACAAAGCCTAGCGGGTGGCATTTTTTACGTAGCTGATATGATGTGAATATGTTGGGATGATGTGCAATCTTTCCTTCATTACTACAAATCTGTTTTTTTGTTTAGGTAATCAATACAAATACTCTTACCATCAAAGATCTAATCAAAGTCAGTTGCAATCAGTTAAATGTGTCTGTCTGGTGGAAAAGTTGTGCTAAAGCATCATGATTTTGCTTCTATTTAACCTCTTTTCCCCCCATCTTCCCTCCTTTGAACAGTCCAGCATACATGAGTATGAGACTGCTGAGACCTCTGATCTTGTAACTCAACTGGATGTACTTTTAAAACAAACCTCCTTCAAAAATGGAGCATCAAGGATTTTCTTAGGGTTCAGATTTGATTTCCACATATGTGAATACCACTTCCCCACTCTCCATGCATGACATCACTGTCATTGGTGGACCCTAGATACTCTGATAACACAAATAATAAGGACTCTCTTAACTTTGCTGATTATGGAATAAATTTATAGTGTTATGGTTCATCAGGAACAAAAGAAACAGGAGTTAAACGTAGACAGTTAGACATCTTCATGAACTTTGATTGTAAAAGATGGAGTACAATAGTGCAATATTAATTCGTTGCCTGTTATCGGAATCTTTTGCAATCCTCATTTGTACTTAAACAATATATTAATGTAGCACAGAGGTTACCTAATAATGTGCCATTCATCCAAAATGTTTCTGCTTCCCATTCACTGCTGTAATGAACTACATTGCAGTAGGGTACCAGCCTCTTCAGTCTGACACGGAAAGAATAGCATTTCCTTGGATCGAAGCCTTGCTCTCCAACACTGCAACACTTCGACGTTCTGGACTGAGAAGGAAGGTATATAATCACTAATTCTGGTTTTCAAGACAGTACTTCAGAATGTTACACCTGGTCAAGGTAACAAGTAGGATAAGGTATAAGCTAATCCAAAATTTCAGACTTGAATTTTAACTTGAGTTTTGAGGAATTCTGTTTCTTGACTGATTCTTCACTATTTATATCCATTCCTCATTGTCTGATATTGAGTTGTTTATGACAATCCTTACATGGTCTACTCTGTTACAGTCGTATATTTAAAATATGCAAAGACACCTCAATCAAAAAAATATTTGCAAATTATGTCTGAGATTTGAAAGGTTTAAGTCAATGAAATAACATTTGGAAATATTTAACAGTTAACTTTAGAATAAATACAATTCCCGTATCATATCATTAATTTCATTTCATGTTTTTTTCTACCTTTTTCTCTCTTCTTTTCTCTACACTGTTTTCTACTTTTGTCTTCCAAAACATTTTTATTCTGAATAAATGACCTTTCCCTTAGATTGTCCTCAGTTCTTTGAGATTGTCCTCAGCTCTTTTAAGTTATTAGATATAACTTTAAAAGTAAATGACTTCTAGCATGCCAGGGATCTAGGATTTGAAAAACCCTGTTTTCTGCTACCAGTTCTATTTGAAAATATAGGATGGGAGAACAACTCTATTTTACATTCCATGGAGATGTTAATTCCAGTTTCTTCCAATACTGTTTAAAAATGTCATATACAACTTACTTGCCACTCTTTGTCAAACTTGCTTTTGTACTGAAGCTCAAGTCTCAAGCACCTCACAGCTGTCTCTGGTTTATTACAGCTTACAGTTACAGTGTCCTCTTTCCAGAAGAAGGTCACATTTTCTGGTTGTTTGGGCTTTACTAAGAAGAAGATAAACAAATGATGCTATAGTGTCTTAAAAAGAACTTTGCAGTTAAAATCATTGTTATTCCTTCCTTGTCTCAATGTTTCTCTGACTAGTAAGTGAAGAAGGTAGACTTTCTTCTTGGATGACACAGTTTTGCAGATGACCTCCTTATTAAATATCAAAATGGACCTTGACACAGTGATACTGCTCAACATTCAAAGATATTTACCTGTGCACTACTGAATCTGTCTTTCTCTGTTTTCAGTAGGTCCAAAGAGCACACAGTGGTTTGATCCATGTAACTAACTAGTCATCAGTAGTGGGAAATAAAAGAGCACAAGAGTGTTACCTACCTTCTCAATGCTTCTAGTTGCCTTTTTGTCTTATGAAAACCCCACCTTCCTAATTTAAAGGCTTAGATGTGATCCTTGGTATTTGTGCTTTGTTACCTAACACTTTTGAAATTTGTTTTATTATCAAATAGTGTGTTTAATAGCCAAAATTCAAGAATCAGGAGGCAGCTTTCCATAATTTACCAGATATTGGTAAAATTATGAGATATAAAAATATTCTCAAAGTTAGATATCTTTAAAGTTTTTTGTTTAATCCTTTTTGCTAGACCAATATTAAGAAATAATACCAATAACTTATTTGGAATATATATATATTTCAGATAATCCTACCTTGTATATTTCTGCATAATTTTTACCAGAAAAAATCCCTCCACTTCAAATGTTATAGCTATGTGAAATTTTAGATTTTGATAAACTAGTTTCAAACTAAATATTAAATATATATTTCAGGGTAGGAGAGATTTAATGAAAACAGGAATGTCATCTCCCTACTAGTAGGGAGATGTCTCTTTTATGCTGTCAGACAGTACCAGAGCCACTCAACTAATTTCTATTGATATCTGATGATGGTTTAAGGATAACCTCTTTGATAAGAAGTAGCTTGCTATCTCACATCCCATGGAAGATGGCAAAAGAATGGAAGGTTAAAAATGCAAGAAAGATCACACAGTCAGCACAATGACAAGAAACTATAAACTATTATTCATTTTCCTGACGTGAATACCAGGTTGGCTTGCACTAGACTTAGCACATCCATATGCTGTAGTATTTTTGTTCTTATTTCAAAACTATATTTTGGGACAAATCTGACTAGCCCATGTAATCTCATTTTGCTGCAGCTACACAGAGACTTGTGTAACTAATAATCAGTAGTTATGAAAATCAGCACAAAATTACTATAGTTTTGGCACACACACTTTTATACACCAATATAACTGATTTCCTCTCAAACTAAGGACACCTAGAGAATCAGTGTAAACACTAGGATAACCAAACTAGTAGTAATTTTACATACGTACTATAAAAATCGGATTTTAGACTTTTAGAAAAAAACTCTTCATTTCCATTGCTATTCCTGATGGAGATGGCAAGTGTGGGTCCTTCTGTCTTGAAAACACAACCAGAATTATAATCTTGATCCAATAAATAGGTGGGACATGGCTTCCAAACTTTGTGCTTGCCTTCATCAAATCTATAAATTAAATAATATTAGTGAAAGGAACACTCTTACCAATTAACACAAATTAATGTCTTCTTCTTGTTCTTTCTTTTTAATTTTTCTTTTCTTTTTTTTTTATGTTTCAAATACTCCTCTGAAGTGAAGTTTGAATGTGGTATTTCTTGAAGCAGTGAATTTCCTAGTGATGTGAGGGAAATCAGTAACCATACCACTACCTGGGTTTTGGAGTAATCTGAAATTAACAAATATTCTTTGTGGTGGTGATGTTGTTTTCTAATAAAAGAAATACTTGCTCATATGCTTTCATAAACCTGTTTCCAATGTTGTACTGCTAAATATTCTTTCATATATACCACACAGAAGGAAAAGGGAAGATCAAACACTATGACTGTCTTTAACCAGAACATTAAATTTCTGTTAGTCATTAATGACATCAGTTAATAAGGAAAATATACACATACACATAAAAAAAATCGCACTTTCAGTAATTAGTATTTAGCACAACAAAGGAAAAAGGATAAATCTTTCATACCTTGTCCATTGTGACTGACTGTTAATTAGGTTTATTTATTTACACATTTCTGTAGCAGGTTGTGAATACAAACAAGATTCATGTCAGCTGATTAAACAACTCCTAAAAGCATTTTCATGTACAGTTCACAGAAGACCCAAATGGACTTACATATGTCAGCCTCTCAAAGAAAATCCTGTAAGAAAAGGCATTATGCATACTCACGTATAAGAAAATGACACATTCTTGCCAGGAAACGGTTTGCTTGATGTCCATCTGATTTGCATCTTCTCATTATTGAAATTGATTATTGTGGTGTTGATGGCATCTTTCCAACCTGCCCGGGACATTGATAGAGAATATGATTTCAGCAGTGAGTATTAAAACTATCCTTTGACGTTGGCAGGCAATCAGTATTTCAAAACCATGTATGCAATAGACTCAGATGATAATAATAAGACATAAGAAAGTCTAAAAAGCAAGGAAACAGAATAAATTAACCTAATAAATTATAATTTAAAAATAGCAAAATGAAAATATGCACAATGTCACCAAAGAGCACCCCATAGTACCTGGGCCAAACGATATAGACTATTCATATGTATGCAACGCACAAGGCATATGCCTTGAGACCAGCTTTCCCATGTAATTTCTGCTGAGGAAAAGCAGTTAGGAACCAATACCGCATGGAAGTTGTGAGTAAACTGTCAAATGTTTACGGTAAGAAACAAGGTCAAGACTCTTTGGAACCCAGAGCAGATCAGCACAAGCAGGTGTACTGCGTGTTTGATTTACTGTACTGTATGTTTGATCTGTGTGGTTTCTGGCTAATTCCACTTTACAGACAAGTAAGATCATTTAATGCCCTCTGACTGTGTGCAGATATTGTTTCCTCTCCTCACCTTCTTCTTTTTATAGCCCTTCCTAGGGACACAAGTATTTTGGTTCTGTGTCCATCAGCATTCCACAACCAGACACTGAAGGTAAATTTGACACTGAAAAATGGAGAAATTAAGGCAGAAGGGTTAAAAATTCATTCTATATCAAGGAGAAGGACAAATTGCTTATTTTGCATTCTATAAAATATGAAATTATTTTTATATTTATTTGAATGAACAGAGGAAGAAAATGTATTTTGAATATGAGCAAGAAAAAACTTGAGGGTAAAATGTCCAGACTGCTGTCTCCTGATAGTGTCCAGCACTAAAAACCTTTGCTGGAGTATTTCTGCCTAGCAGGAGAATAGAGGATTTTAGCTTTGATTGCTATCTACATTTTATACCACTCTGAACTTTTGAAAAGGTTTAAAGTGGAAAATAACCCAATCTTATCTTATGAGCTTTTATCACATACAGTTATCCTGAATGTTCACAGGAATCAGGACTAACTATCTTGAGGTTACTATCTTTTGTTCCGTAATCAACACTAAGAAGTGTGACAAAGGCATGTGGGTTCAAGAAACTGTTTTGCCTATTTTCATGACTGTATTTCTGTCTATAGGTGTTTTATGATTTTTGTAATCAGTGTTAACCAAAACATTTTTGTACAGGTGTAATCATGTGATAACATGTTGTTTTGTCAAACTCGTTGAAGAGACAGTTATGACAGAAATCCAAGAGACACTGGATAGATATAGTTGCAGGTCCCTGCTATGAGATTCAAGTAGCTCTGGTAAAAAAAGATTATTTTCTTACTCAAGAGAAGGGCTTAAACTAACTGCTCCATATCATAACTAACGCCTGCAGGCTTGTTCTGTAAAGTTTTCTTAAACTGAAAATGTCATGTGTTTTTCTGAAGAATAGGGAAGTCAGTATTCGTATATGCTGAAGCAAAAACAGAACTTCAAAACCTCAAAAGCTATCATAAAATGGAATCTATTCAGCCAGTTCTACTTTTGTTAAAAGATACTACCTAGTCCTCGTTTCCTAACTCCTGAAGCTCTTTGTAAGTCCTCTCAACAGGTCTAACAGATGATCTTGTCTTTAATGAAAGCCACTAAAAAATACAATGATGAAGTGCCTAACAGTGGATTCTTGGTCTGCAATTGCACTAATATATTTTCAATTTTTATTGACTAAATTCTAGCATGGTTGTGCTGCACAGTGTATAGTGTTTTGCTTAGGGTCAGTTAAATCCATATGACTACTTGGACTTTCTACATAGTTAAACATATATTTAATGCATATTGATTATATTTACATGTTCTTCATCTTTATAATAAAATTAACATTATAAAAAAAGAAATATAAATATTAGTGAATGTAGAATATTGTACTGTCCTGAGATTATTTTTATGAGTATAGAATAAATCCTTTCTATTCCCTTAGATAAAATTCAATATGTACTTTCCACTTTCTGATAATTAATCTAATTGCAGATATTTTTGCTTTGAGAAAGAACTGCTACTGTCCATGCTTCAAATATGAAAATAAAGACCAGAAGATTACTTGCTTCCTTAATCACATATTTTCAAGGACAGGTAATTTCCAAATTAGCTTGCAATTCTGAAACACCTGAGAAAAGCTATGGTGCCAAAATTTAGTTTGAATTTGCCTCTGAAATATAGACATGTGCTTGGGAAACTCACTAAACCTATTTATATCATAGACCTGTCAATGTCAGCAGAGAAGTAAAAGTGAAGGATATGGTAAGGTGGTAACCCACCTCTCTCTCTCTGCATGGAGAGGTCAACTACTGAAAGCCTCTTGAGGGTGCCATATTTTCCCTCAATTCCAAAGCAAAAAAAAAGAACGTCAGTATCAAAACACCAAATCACATCAAGTTTTTCTAATGGGATTTTTGATCTCTTCACACTCATGGTAGGTTTGTCAAGGCATGATTGTCTCCAGAGACAGATGACAGGGAAATTAAAGGGACTACACAGGTTTCATAGAATCATAGAATGGTAGGGATTGGAAGGAACCTTTAGAGATCATCTAGTTCAACCCCTCTGCAGAAGCAGGTCCACCTAGATCAGGTTGCCTAGGAACATTATGGAGTGGATAATAAACAAAATCCAAGGGTCTGATCTGGTTGGCCTATTGAAAGGCAGCAAAAGTCAACAATTTATTCAAACCTTAGGCAACATTCATTATTCTGTATTTTTCAGTTATGATAGCTCTGTAATACTTATTAAATACTGTGTTTCTAGAGCTCTTGACAAGTATTATGCCTTCTATTTTCATGAGTTTTATAGCTTTTTGGAATGTAGTATGAATTTTGCTTTCTGTAAAGTTCAGTAAACATTTGTATTCATTCTTTTAGATTATAACATATATACTGCATAATCCTCATTTCAGCATGAAAAGATGCTTAGCCTAATAGGTTTTTAAAGTCTGGATTAAGCTGACATGAAATTCTTTGAGGATATGCACTGGTTATCTGAAATATGGTATTTCCTTCCTTTTATTTTAATTGAAAAGGTGTTTCCCTTTTTTTATTCTTTTTATATACACCTATACACCTATACACCTATACTTCTGGAAGGAGAATCATTTATATCTTTTCTTAACAGAAAGAGACAGAGAAAAAGAGAATAGAGAGGATCATTTCTCTCTCTTTTTTTCCATTTTTTTGAAACAACCTATAACACCACGGATACTCCCAGATAATGTGGCAGCTACTTCATAGTGATTGTAACTCTTTAAAGCACTGTTCTATTCATGACCCCAGAGGCATACAATAGACCAAAGTAAAACATTTATCATCCTTTTTATTATGATAATGGGTGGATGAATAGGTAAAACATATTATGAATAAGCAGTCCCTGGGCTAAAGAGGGGTGGCAAAAACATTCTGTCTAAGAATTGTCTGCTAGTCTAGCTAGGTATGCAGTATGTTGGGGCTTTGTAGAACACATACCTTGACGACCATGATCTTCAAAGAGAATTATCCTAGTTTATATCTTCAGCAAAACTAGACACATACTGGTAAAGCTCCATACAAGACTTTAACCTCGCAGGCACTGCTGAGTGCCTATCTCTTCTCAGGACATGGAAAATACCACGATTGTGTGTAGAGAAAGTACTTTTACATGAGAAAAAAAAATCCTCTGAGTAATAAATTATGCACACACAACCATGAGTAAGAATATGAGCAAGTACATTCCACCTCCAGGGTACTTTTCAAAGTTTGTTACTGAGAAAAATACTATTGAAGTGGGACATTGTAAAAAGGTTGAATGTCACAGAACAGATCAAAAAAGAGAAAAAAAGAGAGGCAGAATGTCAGCCTGCAAAGATAACAGAATGGAACATGCATGTACTGGAACAGTTGCAACCTCATTGAAACATAACAAAGAAGAAAAACCACTTTTGATTTCCTTACACTGATGAAACTTGATAAGTAACCACGTCGAACTTCCACATATCGCAGCAGACTGCATAGAAACTACTGGAGAGTAAGACACAGATCTTAGCCTACAGGTTTTAGTTACCCTTAATACTGATGATCTGTGAGAATAGTTTCATTTCATTAATAGGAACACAGGTAGGCGAAAGTGCAACTTGTTGTGCACAAGACTGCTGAGCTGTATGCACAGGATAGAGATCTAATAGAAAATCCCTTTTCAAGAAAAATAACAAGACAGCAAGATTGTTTTTAATACACATTTTAAGTTAAGACATAATCCTTCCAGCACAATTCTTATAACCTATCAAACAGTGAGGGTTTTTTTTTTTTTTCATATTAACATCCATTGCCAGGCATCACAACACTTTGCATCAAACAAAAATCACCACTGTAATTTTCAACTTTTGTTCCATGAAGTCATGCCATCGGTACAGGATGGCTACAGCTGGTTGTCATCTTGGAATAGGAAAGAGTCATGTCCCCTCACAAGAGAGACAATGACTCACAAACGCAGTTAACACTGAAGAGTCAGGTGGTGCTGCATTGACAAAAACGGTACTTACAGTACCTACAGCAGGACAGAGAGATGATTTAGAGGCTGATAAGATGAGAGCGTAACTTTAAAGTATTTACTTTAAAGTATTTCTTTCTCCTTACAAAATGAATGACAATTTGTGATAAATTAACAAGTGAAGATTAGATTATCAGTCTATCTGCTGGGGTTTATGTTTGATTTCTGTAACAATCAATTTATCTTTGGCAAGATTTAAGTAACGGTATTGAAGACAAACACATGAAATAGAGACATTCTTATATATAGGTAGCCAAACAACCAGTCTGTAATGTTTTTATTAATTTTGCTGTTTAATAATATTTTTACCTTGATGGTCTCTCAGGTGTAAGATATTGCTGGATATTTTCTCATTGTGTTCATTCTTCTAAAATCCTAAGCACTGAAATCTTACCTGGAATCTATCTTATTGTTGTATTTATCTTTATTCAATGTGAAGGTCAGTCTCTTTTTCCTCTACTCTATTATAACCTATACTTTAGATAGTAAGAATCACAGAATCACACAATTAAACAAGTCCTGTTTAAGGAACAGATAGAAGCTTAGTGAGTTCTGAATTGATTTTTAATTAGAAAACTTTCACAGAAATCTGTTATTTTCATCATCACTATTGTGATTTTTTTTTAAAGAATCCACTTTTGTATCTGACAGATATAAAATTCTGTTTGATTGAGTCTTTTAATTAAAAAAAATTACTGAATATAATAACATGAGGCAAAATGTGCATGGAAATATTGCTAACTTACATATCCATTTCTCAAATAAATATCTATGGATTGGAACTTACCAGGAGATTGTGACTGAGAAGACACAAGGTTGCCCAGTGTGAATATCACTGAACATGCTTGAAAGATGAGTCTCATGGTTGGAATGACACAATAGACTGTGAAGAGATGAGCAATCGTAATCTCTGGATTTTAGTGTTTGATCACTTTATACCAGAAGCTGGAGGGAACTGGAGGAAATGATGACAGGAAATAAAAAATTGATTTATCTCTAGCTATGAGCAAATCAGAAGTGCAGGATTTTGGAATGCACACCTTCACACTGTGTTAAAAAATTTAAATTAATTTCTCAGAATATGAATATCTCTTCTGTCAGCACTTTGCTTTATCTTTTCATAGCTGTATCAATCAAAGGTGACCATAGTCTTGATCCAAACAAGGAACAAGTAGCTATGTACAGCTGTGACCACATTATATCATGGATTAAGATACAGACCTCAAAGTGCTCAGTGATCTGAGGGTAGAAGAGGTACAAACAGCCTGCCTCCCAGCCTACAAATACAAAGCTGGTCCTATTAGCAGATGTTTATACTGCTGCTCCACAGGTCTGGTGCACTTCAGCTGGTGCAGAACTGGACACAGGACTCCAGACGAGGCCTCATCAGGGCAGAGTAGAGAGGGAGAAGAACCTCTCTTGACCTGCTGGCCACATTCTTCTTGATGCATCCCAGGATGCCATTGGCCTTCTTGTCCACGAGGGCACATTGCTGGCTCATGTTCAGTTTATGATCAACCAGGACTCCCAGGTCTCTCTCTACAGAGCTGCTCTCCGGCAGTTCCATCCCCAGCCTGTACTGGTGCATGGGGTTGTTCCTTCCCAGATGCAGGACTCAGCACTTTCCCTTGTTGAACCTCATGAGGTTCCTCTCTGCCCAACTCTCAAGCTGGTCGAGATCCTGCTGAATAGCAGCGCATCCTGCTGGGGAATCAGCCAGTCCTCCCAGCTTGGTGTCATCAGCCAACTTGGTGAGGGAACACTCTGTCCCCTCATCCAGGTCGTTGATGAAGATGTTGAACAAGACTGGCCCCAGAATCGATCCCTGTGGAAGTCCACTGGCCACAGGCCTCCAACTCGTTTCTGTGCCATTGATCACCACCCTCTGGGCTCTGTCATTCAGCCAGCTTTTGATCCCCCTCACTGTCCACTCATCCAGGAAAGTGACACACACATCATATTGCCTTCTGGAGGCCTCATCCCCTAGACTACTTATTGCATTCAGTTTCTCAAGTAGGGACAGTAGGAGTTTATCTGCCACACATGACACTGGGAACTGGATTGGGGCTGGGAATACGTCCAGAAGTGCTGCTGTGATTTCTGTTTAGGCTTTTTTACTCTACTCAGAGCCTACCCTAATATGTTCATTGTCCTTCTTAACTCAATGGTACTGTTTGTTATATGAGACCATTATCAGCTTTGTCACATCACCAGTCCCCATCCAGGTAATATAATACTAGATCTGGTTATTCACTTTTCTTGAGTTGGGTGTCTTTACCTGGCTTATCCATCACATAAGGAAAATCTATCCAAATCTCAGTGACTCTTGGAAAACCCAGACCACTGTCTGACACACATGCACAACTCTTTTAACTGTCTAGCCCCTGCTTTGATCAGATTTCTCCAGGCATTAATTCCAGGAACTAAAATAGCAAGCAACACAGAACTTAAATACTAAATTAGGTCATAGGTGGTAGCTAATGGAAAGCTGAAATCGCTCATGATTTCCATACTTTGCACTGCAGAAGTCAATGAGATGAACAAATAAAGGCAGAGATCCAAAATTTTCCGATTCCCCAGGAAATGGCAGCTCCTAAATATTCCCATTTGAGTTAAAAACACATCTTCCTTTCAGAACCTGTCCTATGTGTCTCGAGTGTGATGGAGTCCTATTTGTCTCTGCTTTTTGTACATATAAAACACACTGAACCACAGACCTCCTACAACAGTTAATTCTTTGGGGAAAAGGAGTGTAGGGAGACAATATGCAAAGAAAAGGTATCTAAAATAACTTCTGGCTTATAATTATTTTGATTTTGAGACACTACATATAAAGCAAAGTCTAATTCTCAAGGGACAACAATGCATTTTGACTGACCATTTCCCCCTTTTGGTACCTCAAGTAGTTGTCACTTTCACCAGTCTCTACTTCCTTTTAAGATAGAGGGCCTCTTAAAGTCACTCCTTTTACTGCTTTTGAAACCAAAACTAGGGCTGAGGTCCTGGGGAATAAAAAACAATGCTGCTCAAACAAACTTCTTGAATAAAGCTGACGAACTGTCCAGTTATTTTTGCTGCCGCTGAGAGAAACATTAGATTCGACATTTGAGGGGCACAGAGCCTGAGCACCTCCAGGCTCCCTCCATGCAGCAATTACTAGCCCAACCACCTGACTCAGGTTCTGCTTTCTGGAAGCCAGCTCTGACTACCTGGCTTGTTTTTTTCAAATACAGATGATCCCCATCCATGAACTGAAAAGCCACCTGTGGGCCATGGGATTTGTTCTCCCCCAGTTTTTATCCTCGTTGCCTGCAGTAGTGTAATTGATTAAGTTTCCTGTGTCCTCTGGCTCATCATTGCCATGAGGACAAGGACAGAACATTGTCACAGTGTGCCATCTCTTTAGGGCTCACAGGGAGTGTGTTGACACGTTTATCCTGAGATAACAAAATCCATCCTAATATTGCCAACTTCATGAAAGAACACAGAAACCAAAAAGTGAGGGTGAGCAGAAAATTAGCAGCCAGGGCTTGTGATTTTGACTGCCAGTAGAGAGAACCCTTAGCAAGATGCCCAGAGGAGGAGACAATGCAAGTAATGCAAGTAAATCAAAATAAATCCTTTTGACTTCAGTTTACACTCTGGATCAACCCACACAAACAGCCCTTGGGCTTCTGCCAACTCCACCCATGATAACAGCTCTCAGAGATGGCTTCACTTGCCAGATGCAGCCTCCAGTACTCTTACTGACTTTCATCAGCTTCCTTCCTCTCTATTCCTCTTCCTATTATTATATCAGCAGTGTGAAATGGGTCTTTGATCACCCCATAGTTCAGCAAAGCAAATTGTATTAGTTTATTTTTTCCTTTACTTAGAATCTAAATGATCAATAGCCTGTGAGTAACTTCCATTTAATATTATTTACTTACTCATGGTCTCGGTAACAGGCTCCACAAAAAGCCCTGCAAAATATCAGAAATTTTCTTTATTTTGCAGCAATGATCCCTTGTAATTTTTAGCATTAACAGGAAGTGATTTCGGTGTGCCTGGAGTGCGTGGGACAAAGGTAACAGTGACTCATTTATAGAAAATTGTGAGTCTCATAATGCCATGACAAATCACCTTAGTCAACTTGAGTCAATGCAGCACATTGTTCTGACAGAAGAACCAGATCCTGTCTTGTAATATGTTGCACTATACTTTTCACATCTATCTTTGTGGACAAAGCTTAGAGAATTCATCTGCAAGAGTCCCCAGTGTTCTTAAGATTCACGCTTTTGTGCAATCAATTAAAAAAGTGTCACTTGTTGATCTTTCCTTGTGTCACCATGGCTTGGCCTGTCCCAGCCTTTTTTATGAATGGAAAAAGCAATGGAGGAAAAAAAAAACAAGCAAACATGCAGTAGGTCTTCATGGATGAGTAAGGAGATTTTATTTGAAATCAGATATTAAAAGACTGCATACAAGAGGTGGAAGCAGAAGCAGATGACTTATCAGTATAAAGCTGCTCTTTGATCTTGCAGGAATATGGTTAGAAAAGTCAAAGCCATCTGGAGTTGTCTGTTAAGGAATGTAAAGGGCAACAAGATTCGTTAATAATGATGATTAATAACACTCTGTAATTATGCAATTACAACATTACAGTACTGTAATGCTAGGAAAGATTAGAGGCTAAAAGTATTCTTTTTTGAAGAAGTTTGTTTCTTCCATCTCCTATCATTGAATATTTGGACATATTTTTAAAATTTCCAGTCCTCTGGCACATTCCTTTGCAAAATATGAAACATGGCTACTCTTGCTCTTTCCTGATAAAAGGTGGAACTCCTGTAATCTTGCTTTATTCTTCTTTTCTAAAATGGTAAAGAAGCTGAGAGAAATTCAGCCTAAACTGAGAGTGAATACATATATGTGTGACAAAGGTCTTCTGACATAAGGACACATGAGCAATAACTGGTAGGAAATTATGGTGGATCACAGAAGAGAAGAGGAAGCTGGTGAAAGGTCTGGAGAACAAGTCTTGTGAGGAGCAGCTGAGGGAGCTGGGAATGTTTAGCCTGGAGAAGAGGAAGCTCAGAGGAGACATAATCACTCTCTACAACGTCCTGAAAGGGAGTTGTAGTGAGATTGGAGTCCATCTCTTCTCTCCAGTAATGAATGGTAGGACACGAGGACATGACAGGAAGTTTAGATAGGAGATTAGGAAGAACTTTGTTACTGACAGGGTTGTTAAGTATTGGAACAGGCTCCCCAGGGAAGTAGTGGAGTCACCATCCCTAGAGATATTTAAAAGACACATAGATGAGGTGCTGAGGCATATGGTTTAGTTTAGTCATGGGCTTGCCAATGTGAGATTAGTGGTTGGACTTTATGATCTTAAAGGTCTTTTCCAACCGTAACAATTCTATGACTCTATGGCTAAACATTAATTTGCATTCTGGAAGAAAATATGTTTTGCTGAAGTGAGTATATTCTTTTCTTAATGTACCTTCTCCACATTTAAAAAAAAAAAATCCAAACCCCAAAAACAGAGCAGAAAATAGGCATCCTCAAACTAGTCACCAGTGCTTCCACCACTAAAAAGAAAGGTCAAGTTATGGAACTGATTCAAACACATTAAGTTTTCTTTCTTCCTTCCACCAAAATGTCATTTCAATCTATGCATCTTACTTCTCCTTGAGCACTCAGCTGCTGTGTGCAGTAGGCAGAAGACCACACTAGAAATATATCAAGGCATAATTTCATCTTTCAGAGTTTGAACTACTTTGGAATATATTCAACAAAACATGTAAGTCAAATTTGTGAAACTCCTTTTCAAAATCTCAACATGAATGGGGAAGACCTGGGAATTAAACAATCGTTTCAAGATGGGATCCTAGCCACTCCTGTAAATTACTCACCATCCGGGGCTGTTTTACCAAAATCCTGGATGACTTTTAAAGTTATGAGAAAAATAGCATTGTTTCTGAAACTTAACTTCTATGTCCTGCACATGAGGAAACTGTGCACTGACTTATTTATTGCATAGATTCATAACTATCACTGTCACCATTTCAGCTTATGGAGACCATAAAGGCATTCAGTTGTCACTTGGTGAGCTCATGTGAAACTTCAATGGCAGTTAAAATGTTAGCAAGGGTAAGGGAGGAAAAGAGTAAGATTTGGTCTTGATTTGCTTCTGTGTTTGTGGAGAACGCGTACTCATCCCCATGGATGCTGTGTGAGGGATCAGGCTGCTAGGAAAGCAGGTGGATGGCCAAGAAGGTTTTTGTCTGCAATGTGCAGATCATTGTTCAGGCATGAAGAAGGCAAGCATTGGGCAGTCAATGATTTCATGCTGGTGTTCTTGTAAGGTATTGTAAGAGCCCAATGCACACTGATAAGTCCAAAATGGTTGAAAAACTCCATAAATACACTCTGGAATTTCCAGCCAACTTCTCTCCCCCTCCACCCTCCACTGCTGCAGATGGGGAAGAGATAAGGATTCAGTTTAAGAACTCTTCCGGAGAAATATCTGCACATGCAGTTGTATAGGAGATACTGAAACTAAGATAAGAACATTAAGAATTATTTTTTTCCATACTACTTTTAACATTTTATTAATGCAGTTGTTTTCATGCTTTATGACAAATGCAATTGTTGGATTTTTCTGCTGCTGAGTGCAAAATTTGACATTCGGCATCAAATTAGATAATGGAGTAGATTTGCTTTATTTGCAGTCATTTGCACTTTTTATTAGGAAGGGCCAAATGACAGATCTTTCCTACTACATCTTCTATGGTTGCTATGGTGCAAGCTACAACAATAACAAAAACACTGCTTATAACTTTTCAGCTAGAAGTTAATATCAAGAAATTGCGCTCCAGTTACACCAGTTTGGGCTTTGAAAAAAAACCCAAATCCCACAAGATTTTAGTCATTGTTATTAGGAAATGCTGTTGGTATTTCAGTGGTTTGCCAGTAGAAGGTGTGTTGAAAAAGACTAAATGCTTTCCAAACTTACTGTCTTTGCACAACTGTTAGCAGAAAACTTTTGTGGTATCCAGAATCAAACAGGTTTTTTTTTCCAAAATTACTAGATTGAGTAGTCAGTAATCTCAGTATGTACTGAGATGACTGCAGATTCTTATCCTTGGAAAGAATTTTGTTTCAGGTATTTGTTTTGAAAGATGAAGGTACCACACTCATTTCATTTGTTAGACAGTTTATTGCATTGGCTTTTATCATTTTTTAGATAAGATTAACTCTTCACAAGAACAAACTGTCCAAAAATTACAGTGTAATACTTTTGAAACTACTGAGCAAGGACTTCCAACAACATAGGATTTTATTTTCAGATATGGAACTGATCTCTGTTGGTACTTTCTTTTTGAGAATTTTTATCATCTTTCTCAAATCAATACATTTCTTTTTCCACATGGAGTTTGACTGAGAATCATTATTTTTCACCTCTAGCATGCCTAAATTAAATTACAGAAAGATTTGCAAAACTGCTACTTGGAATTGAGGCCTCTGCACTTGTGATGCACTGAACAGTTTATTCTAGTTTTTGTAAGAGATTAAATCTCTCATGAGCGAACTGAACTTGCCGCTTCTGAAAACGTCCACATTCCACCATTGTTGCTGACATTGCCTTAAAACTATTACAGACTGTAGTCCCTGTTTGAATATATTTTGATACTCTTGAATTTAAATATTTCACAAAATTTTATAAAATCAAATATATTTTGAACAATGTTACCTTGACCTTGAAGTCAGATAGTGAGTTAATTTAAAGTAGTATTAAAATCAACAAAGAATTTAGGTTACTTGCAGGGCAGTACAGGAATTAGAATGCAAGAATGC
This sequence comes from Colius striatus, assembly GCF_028858725.1. NCBI lineage: Eukaryota > Metazoa > Chordata > Aves > Coliiformes > Coliidae > Colius > Colius striatus. The sequence goes on from NC_084759.1 coordinate 70,026,337, forward strand.
AGGGCACTATGAAGGGGAAATATCCAGGGAACAGAGTATTTTTATGCTGATATTACTACTAGGAGAAAAATACACCTCAGTCACAGTAGTGAATTTGTACACCTCATTGAGTCAAGGAAATGTAAACAGAAGATTTTGTGCAAATACCAGCTGTGCCGTACAAGTAGCATTTGCTAACAGATAGCAATAGTCCTTAATTTTCTAGGACTTTGAAGGCTAGCGTTTTTTTTTGCTAGAGTGTAAGCTTTAGGAAGAGGAATTGAAGCATGCTAAAACTTTAGAGGACCCTGAGAACAGCTATAGATCAGCGGTAAATTTAATGAGGTTTATCAGCAAGGGATCTGCTCTGAATATTGTTATTGGGCAGAGAGGAACCGAATGAGGTTCAACAAGGACAAGTGCAAAGTCCTGCATCTTGGGAGGAACAACCCCATGCACCAGTACAGGCTGGGGGTCGAACTGCTGAAGAGCAGCTCTGTAGAGAGAGACCTGGGAGTCCTGGTTGATCATAAACTAAACACAAGCCAGCAATGTGCCCTCGTGGACAAGAAGGCCAATGGCATCTTGGGATGCATCAAGAAGAATGTGGCCAGCAGGTCAAGGGAGGTTCTGCTCCCCCTCTACTCTGCCCTGATGAGGCCTCGTCTGGAGTCTTGTGTCCAGTTCTGGGCTCCCCAGCCTAAGAGGGACAGGGAACTGCTGGAGAGAGTCCAGCACAGGGCCACCAAGATGATCAGGGGACTGGAGCATCTTCCTTATGAGGAAAGGCTGTGGGAACTGGGACTGTTTAGCCTGGAGAAGAGGAGACTGAGGGGGATTCTCATTAATATTTACAAATACCTAAATGGTGGATGTGAAGAGGTTGGGACATTCCTTTTTCAATTGTATCTAACAACAGGACAAGGGGTAATGGAAAGAAGCTGGAACACAAAAAGTTCCACTTAAACATTAAGGGAAAACTATTTCCCTGTGAGGGTGATGGAGCCCTGGCACAGGCTGGCCAGGGAAAGTGTAGAGTCTCCTTCTCTGGACGTTGTCAAGACCCACCTGGATGTGTTCCTGTGTGATCTAGGTGGACCTGCTTCTGCAGGGGAGTTGGACTAGGTAATCTCTAAAGATCCCTTCCATCCCCTACCTTCTATGATTCTACGATTTGCAATGAGCAGCAAGTAGGGCTCAGAGATCCCTGATGTCTCAGGCTAAGAAGGCACCTACAACATTTCTACTGATAAAAGAGAGAGAAACAAGGCCTTTAAGTTTGGTGCTTCCTCTAGGAAGATTGCACTGTTGATTTTCTTCCCTTCTTCTAACAGTTCTTTTATAAATATCAGCTGTTTTGCATGTACTCTGCAGAACAGATATATTTCCACTTTAACTTACCTGCATTTAATGAAGGGGTACTTTGATCCAACTAACAGCAAATATTTTTCACATGAGTTTGTTGTGATTCTTAAAATGAGCATATGAGGCACCTGAGCAAGCACCTAGCTCTGTGAAGCACTGCTTGAGGCTGTCCAAAGAGGAGCAGAGATTCTTCTGTAGGAGCAGGCTGATGTGAGAGCTGTCATTGCAGGGATCAAGAGAAATCATGTCTTCCAAACACAAGTAACAGCCAGGCAAGCTTTCAGCCTTTGACAAGCTAAATGGAAGCAGGTTTGGGCTCTGAAAGGGATTTAAATAAGTGAAAACTCCTGAAAACTTGGTTCACAAGCCAGTCAGGTTTGTTCTAAACTAATTAAAATATCAAGAGTAAGATTTGCTAAGACTCACTAAAGAAACATGTAAAATTACCACTTTTTATAACTTACTCCAAGAAATTTTGTCCCCTATATGTTAAAAATTGAATGTTTTAAGGCATTCCTTTCGTGTTGTGTCAGGGACAAAGCAGTTTTTTCAATTGTAAACACACAGGATAAAGTCATTTGTGCCTTGCAGTCATCACAAGGACAAGCCAATGGTGTCATCTGGCTTTGGCCTGGGCTGTGCCCAGCCCATTTCTTGAGTTTTCATATTTGCTCTTCTACATGTACCTGACTGTCTCTAGCAATAAATATGAGCAAAGATGGGTGTCAATGACTTGAACACACAAAAATAAGGGTCGAGTGCGAGAATTTAAGCTTTCTTTCATTTTTCCACATGATGTTCTTGACATGGGTCATCGAAAAAGAAACTACCAGGATGTCAGAAGCATCCAGAGTGCATTGCTATCCTTTTCCTCCTGCACAGTAAAATCATTCCATGTTTCACGAACTTCAATATCAACAGCTTCTTCTGATTATGGGTCAGCACTGTGACCAGTCCTTCATTTGTGTTGTCTGTTAAAAAATGGAGCACACACATGATCAGCAGTCCAAAAACCAACTGCATCACTTTTAATACTAGAATAATATATTCTGGATTCATATTCAGATTGTACTATCAGACTATCTGGATGCCCAAATGAAGCTAAGTGAGAATCAGATGAGATAAACAATCGATATTCTTTAAATCTATAAGGCACATAAATTGAAGAGCTCTGGCTCTAGAACTTGAAATCAAAGAACAGGAACTTGAGTTTCCCAGACATTGAAGTGACAGATAGATAGTCTCGAATTTTTCAGTTAAAATGGTTTTTTGCTTAAAAAAATAATGGATGTGGCTGGTAAAACTAGATGGTTCATTAAAAATAACTCAAAGCTGCTCCATAATAACAATTAGAGCAGCAAGAAGAACATGACTTCATATCTGTAATTTTTCTCACTGCTCCTCCTTTTAAACCATATTTTTTTACATTCTTCACATTTGTGAAGTAACCCTGTAATGCAACTGATATTATTTTTTCCATCCATTTCATCTGCAGAATAGAGATATCTACCTGTTTTCTCCCAGTTTAGTTGTAGTCACAGCTTACAGTGCTCAATTACTCACTTTGGAACTTACAAAAAGCAAGGATTAAAGACCATTAAATAGGTCAAAATGCAGGAAATTACAGGCCTGAAAGAGTCTCTAGACAAGGACAAAGGCTGTTCAGTATGAGCATACAACTGTGTCTGACTTCTCCAGTCGTACATAGCCCTGAAGATCATACAATGAAGATGTAACTCCCATGTTGCTCAATACATATTCCACTGTTAATCAACTTTCCCATTTGAGATGATAGGAGAGTTCATGCTGACGTTTATAACCCACTTCTTAAAATCTACAGCTATGATTTGCTGTCATAATAAGCTGTAAGACACCATCATTTCCATTTTCAGCATTTTAATCCATCCTGACCTCCTGTGCTCCATTTTATGGACAGTCACCTGTTTGGTGCTGAACATCTTCAGTACATAGGAGTGCATAAATCAGATTCTGACAGAAGAAGCTGCTTCCTAAAAAGGAATTAATGTAGAACATTAAATATACCAAAGCTGCTGCCCAACAGTGGGAAGCTTCCTTATCACACTCTGTAGCTGTGTCAAGACAAGGAGGAATGAAAGTGTATGATATATTACTCTAGTTGCAAAGACCTTTGAAAATTTCCCGATTTTATGCTCTTGAGCATGTATATGTCTGTCTGTGTGTGCATACATGCACACACACACATGCATCTGTATGTATAGGTTGATATTCTATATAAATAGATACATAAATACACACATATTTGTATTCCATAACAAATTATTGCTATGCATACATATGAACATATCTATCTACCTATTTGTTTATTTTACCCTGGGATTAATCATACATTTATCATTCATATTTCTAGATGCAATGAAAACAGATTTTAAATGTGACTTCAGTGCACTCCTCAAAATATTGCATGATCAATGTCCTCTACTGTCCTGGAAGACTACTCTAGCAGTTAGTCTGCTTTCCTTTCCCATTCTCATTTGTCAAGGTTGTTTTACTTCATATAACTTGTACATACAGAAAATGAGAGAACTCACATCTCAAGTGGAGTTTCTGTCTATGCAGAGGTGCTTTCAGATGACTGGCTGCATACCTTAAGCATCACAAAATTAATCCAAATCTGACATTTTTTCCTTAGATTTTACCATATGTTAAACACTAGCTGGCAAGCGTCCTTACTGACTGTGCCAGTACCAGCCTCTTGGGGTAATCTCAGAGAGACATCACTGCCCTTTGGCACCAGATTCTGCCCAGTGCTCCTCAGTATCCCATTGTGACTTGGGCCAGGAGCAGCAATGGGAAGTGAGAGCTCCAGCTCTGCATTCAGGCTTCAAACAGCCTCTTGACATTGCCACTTGAACATGCATCTTCAAGTGTGAGAATTCGGGATGAACCATGTGGTGATAAAGTCTTACACTCCTTAAAAGAAAACAGTATCTACTTAATATTCTACTGTCACTATTTAAGATAAGATGTTGGACTAATGAGTAGCAGCTTCAGGTGGAGATACTCATGGGAATACTGAGAAATAAAATGGCTTTAAATATCTGAGTAACTGAAAAGTTAAAAACTAGCTAAATATTAAAAAATAACATTTAATTTCATGCAGAGCTGAGACAAGTGTAATACAGGTCTGCACAAGCACTGAAAAAGCTGAATCAGCTCCAACTGTCCCTTTCTAGAGGCATCAGCAAGACTAGAATTACCTCTATTTCACCTTATTAAATTGTCTGATGCTCTGCTTTCCCCTTGTATTACGTTCCAAAATGAAAAATGGGGCACAGCTGTCTAACTCATTCCATCAATAAGGGTTTCAATATGTTTTGAAATTATTAAAGTATTTAAATCACTAACTGTAAAGCTGTCAGAATTAAAAATTATCATTTCTCCAAAGTTCCAGTTTCATTATATAGAAAATTAAATAACAATTGCAATATTTAAATGGGTTTTAACCAAAATATATCAATGAAATATTTCAATAATTGAGAGATCCAACTACATATTTATGAATGATACCAACCATTTTTAGAGAAAACTTTTCTTCTCAGAAGGTAGCCTTGCCCTGGATGAAAGAAAAAACTTTTCTTCTCAGAAGGTAGCCTTGCACTGGATGAAAATGCTTAGGGATTGACAATGTTAGGTCTCTTTGAACACATGTGGAAGAACATAAGTACTATTTAGCTGACACACGCAGACATGAGTGCTTGACTGCTCTCATTGGACTGGTTGTTCTAGAGACCTGATTAGAGGACAATGAGCTAAAGAAAGTAAAAACAAATAAATAAACACAAGCACATGCACAAAAATTAAGAATAGCGCCATGGGAGTAAAATATTTTTAAAAGTGAGAGGAAAAGATTATTGATTTAGAAACTTGTGTTGTGTCTCTGTTTTGCATTTGGGTTTCAAATGTCTTCCAAAATATGCTCATGACTTCGTGCATAATCAGTGTGACATGAAATTACAGTGACTGCTGATGCAAATGAGGTAATTGTGCATGCCAATTATGTGTTACATGCCTGTTGCCTTGTTTGAATAAGCAATTACTGAATTTATAGAGACAAGCATGTTAACTAGGAATGCATATTAGGCACATAATTACCACCACTTAATTCAGAAAATCAGGCAAAGTAGAATTTAGCAGGGGGAATGGTTATGAATGTTGGCATTTTTCCTAGGCATAAAATTCTAGTTTCATTATATGAATTTCTTCCATTTATACTAGCTTATGCCCCAAAGTGATTTAGAAAATTAAATAAACTCAGTAAAATCAGATGCATGCCTAGCTAAGCATATGAATGGTCATTTTGATTACTTTGGGACTCTTCCAGTTTTCTGTGTGCAAATCTTATGGGAGCAGTTATCTCTGAAGAGCTCTTAATTTTCTGCTGAAGTGTGGTGGTCTTACTGGCAGATTGAGTAGACCTAGATACTGTAGGGCAGAGGAAGGAGAGAAGAGCCAACACACTGAAAGAGAAATTTTAGCCAGTGAGGCCTAACACTTTCTACCTTCAGATGCTTGGCAACCTCAGCCTCAGATTGCTAGGTTGCATTTGTCAGCCAGTGCCCCAACATCACCCACAGAGTAGTGATAACTCATGGATCAACCAGAGTCATTTCAGAGTGCTTTGACCAATGGCTCATCTGGACAGGCTCATCAGTGATTTCAGGCTCAATATTGCATACATTTGTAAAACCTGAATTCTGTTACAGCATTAGCTACAAATGAAGTCATAATATGCTTTTGTCAACTTGAAAAACAAAAGATTGTCTTTAATTGCTTCTGGTCATGGCTTCATCTGTAGCTAATTAGCTATTGTTAATCATTAAACAGATATGTCAATATAAAGGGAAGATTGAGACCAATTTATTTTATAACCTATTTACATATCATATTTAATAAAATGTCTATTTTATAGTTGTTTCAAGTGATAAACAAGATATTTTATCAGAATTTAAAACTACTAAAACTGATAAAATGAAAAATTTAATACTCTTTAAAGAACTCTCAAAAGAACACCACAAAGCTAGAAGATATCACTTCCAGACCAATCCTCACAAATTTGTTTTTTCCCACAGAGGATGCACCATTCCTTTCAATCAAACTGCTTGCATGTATAAGGCTGTATATGTGCAAGTCAAGAGGATAAATCATGTATTTAGGAAAACGTCTGGAGGTCCTGATTATCACATATTTATATTTTTTTTATATATTTTTCATGTTTGTAAAACCAAGAGAATACGTTGACAAAAACTAACTCGCTGGAACATCTAACAAGGTGCAAGAATTTGGGATCAATCCTTTACCTCCATGGAAATCTCAGCAGAGAAGGTCTGAAGTATGTCACTGTCCTCCTTTCTGCCTCAGATTTTGACAGCATAAACTCCAGCATTTCAGCACTTAACATTTATATTGCTTAAATGTATTTGGAATGCTTGTATACTCTCAAAGATGTGGAAAAAAATCTAGTTGTTTGCTTAAAAACAAAACAAACAAAAACCCTTGCCCTCTTCTTCCCCCTTCTTTCTCCTCCCCTATCCCCTGAGGAAAATATATTTGGTCTGATTAGCCTAAATTCTAATTTAATCTGTATGCAAAATACATTTTGAACTTCTTCAATAGTCAACTATTTTATTCATTCAAGTTCGTATTTGACATCAGTTCTATGTCTTTATGAGAAGATTTAAGACCTTATCACTTCCTCCCGTGGCATGTCTCTTTTCACTGTAACTTTGTAATAAACATACTTAACGTTAAAACCATAACAATTGTTTGCAGTCTCTGTGCAGCCTTAGGACTGCTGCATCTACTTCAGACTTGTGAAAGGTTTGTGTGCTTAAAAGCTTCTTTGTGTTTTTTTCTAGGTCTGTGGGCTGCTTTCATAAAAGACGACATTCTCAATAAACCCTGTGTTTCTACATAGACCTAACAAAGATTTTTAATACTAAAATGTTACTGTTAAATATGGGAGTATGACTCAAATGATTTCATGGCTAACAGTCATTTTTCTTGCTTTTCTTGTGGAGAAATGCCAAATGAAATCTAAAAATTGTTGGGTAAAAAAAAACCCAACAATAAGATTTTTCCTTGGTATGTTTTTCAGAAACACAGAATTGTTTTAAATATGAAAGATCTAATTTCAGGTAAATCTTCTGAACACTTGTAAGATGCCACTGTGATAAGTGAGTTTACACAGTATACAGTTTTAATTTTTGTCATTTGGCAGCTTTTATAGACTGGGTTTTGGTTGAAGTTCAGGCATCTCTGTTCACCCAGCAGTGCTGTCTGCTTAAAAACATGCAAGGATTACATGTAAACATCTTGCTCGAAGAAGAGCTCTAGTTAGTGTTGTGTATTTTTTGTCATATATTTTAATTAGTTCTAAATTGTTTAAAAGTACTATTTCAAGTAACACAGAAAAAGGTAAAATTGGAAATGCTTAGTGAAACTTACTTTTTTCAGTGTCTTGATGTTTCACAAACCTCAGACTTCTCTTTTATATACCAGTGATTGATGCAGAATTGTGTTGATTCATGTCAGTCTTGTGGTGTTTTACAACTTCTTTCATCTGTTCTCAAGTGAACCCATATATGTAAAAGTTTATAAACTTGAAATTGCAAAGCATAGTTAACTTCATTCATTCAGTCTTTCTTCTGGTTTGAGTTTTGAAAAAAAAAAAAAACAAACCCAACCAACTGTAACCTGAATTATTTGCTTGCTTGTTTCAGCTCACAATAGAAAATTCAACTTTTTCAGAAGGCAAAATATGTGACAATTCAACAACAGACTTTTGTTTATACATGATTTTTCTTTCCAATGTCGTAAAATAGTGATAGTAATCCTTACTTTTTTTTTTTTTAAATATATATTGGATTTCAATATTTATATTTTAGGCCTATTGTTTTAATTTTTTTTCCCACATCCTTTATTTAATTACATTCAATTTCATTATTTTCTTTCCCATGTTGACCAGAAGTGAATTTCTAGTACAGCGGAAACTCCTTATATTTACCCACTATACCTTTCTAAGAACTCTCATGTCATATTCATGTTTTAAGGTCTCCTTAAAAGAAATACTATTTCAACAGACAGTGCTGGATACTTTGTGAGAGCTTTCTATCCTGTCTCACATTAGCTTAATCCAGCTTACCAGGATGGAATATAACGGCGAGACCTTGCGCTCTTTGCACCTATGGAAGACTTTGTAGTGACAATGAAAGCAAAGACATAAATGGACACTTGCACTTAAACAAATGGTAGCCCATCATATAACCAGCTAAAGATATTTCTGATTCCTCAAGCCCTAATTTACCTATATTCCTGGAAAATCATATCAGAATGTCAAATCTTAGAAGATAATTGTTTATTTACTGTGATGTTATTTGTTCCCTGAGTAGTACTGAAGCTTTAAAGTGTAGAGTTAGAGACTTGTTTTTTGATCCTACAGTAAAGAGGATGGAGATGTGGGTCTAGACTCTGGAAATGTGGTAATCCTTTGTCCTCATGGAATAAGATTTTGCGTGAGGCAAAGTGGCTTGTATTGTTCATCTTTTGTTATCTGAGTTAATAACAACAAAAAATTCTTTTGCCTTTCAATGACTCAGATACCAAAAGATGAACAACATGAACCACATTCTGTGTATCTAGAAGATCAATCATACAAAAATACTCTGAAAGAGAACTGTATGGTAAAAGCTGTGTTACATTTTAGGTCACTGTGTCTAAGTAGACTTTGAATCTTTGCCTATTTTCTCACAGATATCAGTCACTTTTGGGCTGAGGGTACTCTTCACAGGACATCTTCTTGTTTTATAACGATATGATCCAGTTGTAGTTACTACTTACTGCTGAGAGGATCCTTCAGTACAAGACTAATTGGAAGTGAGGTATCCATGACATAATATGCTTAAATAAGTAAATAGGAATAAAAATAAGAAAGCCAGCCTCTACAGATAGCCTCTTGCACCAGCAGCAGCTTGTTTGTTGGTTTTTTTTTTCTTGAACAACCCCATTTTGTCTTCTCCATGGGTTGTTTTTATAAGGAAGCAGGGGGCCTTCTCAGAATTGCAGTAAATGTAATTGAATTTCAAACGTTGTTTTTAAACAAACAAACCATAGAAAAGTTGAGGATGGGGAAATATAAGCAAAGTTTTCTAAAATGCCATTGTGCAGAAAACACATGTTTTGAGTTAAGTTGAGCTCATTTCTGGTAACAGCATTAAATTTGTGATGGTCATGACCAGCAGACATATGGGGAATGGAGGGTGGCAGTTTTTATCAAATTAGATCTAAAGGGGAAGAACTTGTATTTAGGTTGGCATTTTATAGTATTATTTAGAAGGCAAACTGGCAAGGGCAAGTAGAGGCTGGGAGGGCTCATGGAAAGATCTTACTGTGTTGTGTCTGGAAAGGAGGATTATGCTCATGTTAAAAAATATGTTTTTAAGATGACCTTTTAATTTCAGGATAAACTGTGGTACTTGCATGGCAAATCATGCTAAAAATATGTATCTCCTTTACCTGAAAATTTCCTCCTTTGGCTTGGTGTTTGGGTATGACAGAGCCTCTGTGCACGTGAATGTAATCAAAGTAGTTTTGATGCCACATTGACATTTCATGGCAAGATAGTTATATTCCATGCATTTCTTTCTGAAATCCATTCAAATACAGAAAATTTCAGGTATCCACAGCTAACTTCTGTGAAACAATGTTTGAGACATCTCCTTGCTCAATCTCAGTTACGTGCTTACAATAGAAAAAAACTATCTTGGGGAATCTAATTAAAAAGGGGTTCCTGGAATCATATACTCAAAAGAGGTTGGTGTGTCACAACCATCATTTTTTGCTGATAAAAAGCACTTCTACAGGAGCAAATTCTGTCTTTGAGTGGTTTAGAAGCAATAACTACAAGCTTTGCACCTCCACTGCTCCTCCTCTGCTCTGCCCTTCACCTATATAAACCTCTTTATATTGTTTTAACTGAGTAGTATTCAGAGCAGAAGTTTTCTTGGCTCACTTATGTGACAAGAGAACCAAACTGGGACAGTTTCTTTTACAGCTAAGGAAGAGTCACCCTTAATGCTCATTGTCTTGTAACACATACATTGATTCACCTCTCTTCTGCATGAGTGGAAAACAACGTTCTAACAAAATTCCTCTTGCTTTCCCTGGTGTAAATTACTGCCTTTGGCACAATTCTGCAAGTGGAGGGTTTTTCTTTTTTTCACATCTAGCATTTATCTTCTATGAAGCTAGGAAAGACAAGATTTCCCTCACTCTTTCACTGAAGGTGGAAATCCACCTTATGCTGTAAGGAGAGCTCTGGACTGGCAGCTGAGCCGAGGGAACCAGCCCAGGCTGCAACCCATCTCTGCCATTCCTCTCACCATGGGAATCAAATTATCAGTCAGGCTCACACCCTGTCCTAGTTCTGTGTTTAAATTCAAACTTAAATTAGGGATGGATAAATTTGACTAGTAAGGATGATAAACTGGACAAATAACAAAAGCAACTAATAATTTCTACTGAAGTCAATATCACATTAAGAAATAGAAAAAAAGTTTAGTTACATTTAATACAGAGTACTTAGGAGGGGGAACAAACAAATAAAGACAGGCCTTTTTTTTCTCTTGTCTCTAATTTCATTATCTCCTTTATCAAGCAGTAAAGCAGAGATAGAAGAACACACTGAGTAAGTTTAAAGTTTTGTTTTTAACAAAATGGATTCTCTCTGTTCCACAGACATGCTCAGGCAGCATCTTTGGACAACCATTTTTCTTTCCAAGGGGAAAGAAGAACATGGAGGAGAGAGTCAAAATGTGAAACATGCCTTTCAGTTGTAGATGACACACTTCTGCATGGCATGTGTCTTCATGCAAAGCTGGGAGCTGCTGTAGCCAGTGCTGTGCCTGTGCCCACAACCCAGCCATAACAGCCCTCCCAGTAAAGATGTTTAAAAGGGCTCCCAGAAGGTCATGTGCCCCTGCCCAAAATTATGTGTGGCTGTTCTTTAGGATATTGTTACTGCAACAGATTATAATCTAGACTTATTCACTTTAGGAACTTTCTATAGCCTTTCAACGAACAGATTCCAGGAAGAAGATATGGGCCACACCTGCTCATACCCCTATCAAAGGAGATGAGCTTATCTACACTTCAAAGCTTATGTCTTTTTTTTTCCCTTCACAAGTAGTGCACAAGAAAGAAGAGACAGGAGCTCAGCTCTAAACCACCTCTGTATTTCTTCCTAGGGAGAGCATGGCTTTGCCTTCCAAAAATCCATTCCTTCCCACGCATATAGGGCAACCCTTTGGCCTCTCTGTACCCAGTCTGCAGGACTTCACTCCAAGGGTGAGGTCCCAGGGCAGGTGGGGAATGCATCTAGCACTGCCAACCCAACCACTCTTCTAGTTGGCACACCACGAGAGGTCAAGAGAAGGATGTAAATAGTGGACAAGTGTAACATGCAGTCTCCTCCTGTCTGTCTGTCTGTCGCTCAAGGTCTTCCCAAGTCACAGAAGTGTGCTTGGTGGTCCTTGATGAATCAAGAGTTATGAGATTTTTCAAAATCACTTTTTGAACCCATATTGCCCATCAGCATCCACGGCACTCCTTGGTAAAATTTTTTACAGCTTAACTATGCATGTTGCTGGAAAAGACTTATCAGATTTGTTTGGTTTATAGCCAGTATAAGCATCCTTACCTCAACTACCTCTGTTCCAGGCTGAAGTATTTAGACCACCTAGTTCCTTCTTGGGGACAGGCTGTTTTATATATTTCACCACTGCTGCCTTTCGCTTTCTAGATTTATTTCATTCTCTTAAGGTTAGACAGCTGGAGCTACTGGTTGAGACATTGCTACACCCAGAGTTTTTCCAATGTCATTATAATATTTTCTGGTTTGTTCTTTAGTATTTTCTTATTAATTCCAAACATTCTTGAAATCAGTAAATGAATAGATAAGAAGCACACCCACACACTACATAGGAAAAAACAAAAAAAGATAGACCATCAGTTTTTCTTGACAGGATGTTTGTGTTATGATCCAACAGATCAAATTGCTGCTTTATATCGAATATCATCTGACTTTGGCAGGAAAAAAAAAAGAAAAAGGAACAAAACAGAAACAAAACAAAACCCTAGACAACCAACCCCAGACAGCGAAACAAAACTTGTATCTTTTAATCTTGCTTTCTATGTGATTTTTGTAATATTGAAATAATATTTGTTTCAGGAGCTTCAAATCTGTTATGAATTAGTTCCTGCTTGCACAATTGTCCTGGCTTTTTAAGCTAAGGATTATATACTTCATTTTCAGGTGATACTCAGGTGACATCTACATTTCCCTCCTTCTGTGGACACTGGACTCTGAAATCAGTCTCTGCTTTGCTGTGCTGAACTGACAGGCATTGTGCAAGAATTTTTATGCACTTCCCAGAGTTTCAATGGAATCAAGAAATTCCATATACTTGCTCTCCATTTGATTGGGAGCAAGACTGATGTACCCTTCTATAGTTTATATGATAGTTTGGTTTGCATTCACCACAAGTGCAAAAAGGATATTTTAATGACAAAGACAGCTGAACACATATTTATATGATTGTGTGCAACCATAATGATTAATTTTATGTTTTAAAAATCAGATATTTAATAAACCCACATTATTTTCCAACACCTCAGTGTTTATCTCACTTGATTTCTTTGACAAATAATGTCATGTTTTTACCTGTATTGTAAAAAAAAAACAAAATGTATTTTGAGAGAGCCCTTTCCTGCATTCTTTAAGAAATGTTTTTGTTTACAGAGTCAAAAAGACCTTCTGCATTTTGAGTCTGTGAATTCTTTCACTCCTTATTGTTGTGGTTTAACCCCAGTAGGCAACTAAGCCTCATCCAGCTGCTTGCTCACTCCCCCTAGATGGGATGAGGGAGAGAATCAGAAGGGTAAAAGTGAGAAAACTTATGGGTTGAGATAAAGACACTTTAATAGATAAAGCATGTGCATGCAAGGAAAGCAAAACAAGGAATTCATTCACTGCTTCTTACTGGGAGGCAGCTGTTCAGCTATCCCCAAGAAAGCAGGGCTCCATCATTTGTACTGGTGACTTGGGAAGATAAATGCCATTGCTCTGAATGTCATCCCTTCCTTCTTCCTCCCACAGCTCTATACACTGAGCACGATGTCATATGGTGTGGGATATCCCTTTGGTGGGTTGGAGTCAGCTGTCGCAGATGTATTACCTCAAAGTTATTAAATATGAACCATACCAAACATCTCATTAGGCAAAGTTTTCTAAGTATGTGTAAGACTAGTTTAACTGGGTTCGATAAATTTACCTAACCTCATTAAAGTTCTGACCTTCTGCATGGTATATTAGTATTTTGATAAATTTACTCTTCAGAGTAGTAGTGTGTCTTCAAGAACTTTGAGCATGATTTATTCCATAAATGAAATTGGACTGATCTTGCTGGTGTGGATATGAGCCTATGTCTCTCAGTCACCTCTTCTTTTTGCCTTTTAATCCTACTAGCCTGCTTCAGACAGAGCGTGACTGAAGGTAAGAGACTGATAAATATTCAGTGTTCACAAGCATTAAAGAAGTAGTCATCAAGAGAGAGGTCAGAGTCTGTGTCAGGCCAGTTCATTCAATCTTCATAGTCTTGAAAGTATCCCCACAGGAGAAGGATGTAGAGTTCTTTTGTTACGGTGCTCATTTGTTTTACTTCAACTGTAAAACACCAAATTCAGCTTCAAATAGTCGGTTTAGAACAAAAGATCCACATGATAATTTGGAAGGATATAATTTTTTGCTTATGGCTGTATCTCACAGATCAAATCAGCTTAGTATCACATGCTTCACATTCTGAGCTCCAGTTCTGAGGCAAAGAGTACACATGACAGAAGGTCAATCTTAGATTTTAAACAGATAATAAGTCCAAAATTCATCTCACTTTTCTGAACTAACTCTAGACAGAGTCATAAATGGCTATTTCAAGCATTCAGGAGGACATTTTCAATGACACTTATCAGTCTTGCACTTGATCAAAAGAAGAATTATGAAATTGACAGAACTCCCAAGTTAGCATGGTCAAGACAGAGCACCTTCTGGGGACACGGAGCACTTGAGAGGCATTTTCTTATTCACCACTACATTGCTTTCCCTCATCTTTCCATTTTCTACCTTTTAACTATGTTTTCTATTAATGCAGTTACATCTTAGATATAGTTAATATTTGCCCCATATTTATTTTGAACTAACTTTATGTGTTCTAACTAGAGTCCTTTCAGTAAGAGGGAGAGTAACAGGGAGCTTTTGCAAGTTGAGAGAGAAAAGTAAAAGTATATGGACATCCTCATGTGGAATGAACCATCCTTTTGAGATGTCTATCTTTCTCCATGGGCTATAGAGGGGTTCTAGTTTCCGATAGAGGCGCCTCACTTAAGTGGGATGAATCTGGGTATAGGTGTTTGCACGTTGCTCTTCATACGGCAACTTTTGTCTTGGTAGAAGGCTTAACATGCAAATACGTCTAGTTTTTATTGATCTGAGGGTCTGTCATAATCATCATGATGATGTGCAGGTGCAAAACTACCCTAAAGTAAAGGGAACAAGAAAGAATGGCCAAGTGATCACAGCAGGAAGACAAGTACATAGAGGAGTAACTAATTCATTGCTGTTTCTTCCAATCACCAGGGAAAGAAATGTACTAAAGCCCTGATGTGAGATCAAACAAACTAAATAATATAAAAAAGACTCATATGCAGTGATTGTCTAGACATCAAAGGGACTGGTTCTCCAGTTCTCTCACCTTCTGCTGTGACCTATGCTCAGGCAGGATAGTGAAGAGTGGTTGGAAATGCAACTGCTCTCATGGGGTAGCCTTGCACATGACTGTATTCTGTCTCACAAACTACAGAGCAGTGAAAGATATGGCTATGTTCTTCTAGCCTGAAAGCTGTTACCTGCCTCCTCTGATGACATGTCCTCAGTGGTCTCTCATCCTGTTGACTAACACGTGGAGGAAGCTTCACTAGCTCAACCTTTTGTACCTCAGGATCAAATACTTCAGTGTGGCATGTGTCACATCCTGGAATCTCACAGGCTGGATTTGTATATTGTGGGGTCAGCTTGTCATAAAAAACACATCTTCTCAAAGTCTCACAGAAGAGATATAATAATTTTAAATGTATGTATAAAAGACTTAAGAACAGAATTGTAAAATACTTTTTTTTTTCTCACATACTACAGTAAGTTTTTACTTGAGATATATTGTGACATTGTCTAAAAGGTTGAGTGTTTAAACAATACACATCTATGGTTTCAGGAAAGAAAGACAGTCTGAACGCACTTGAAGATTATTGAGGAGGATTACCAAGATTCCCAAATCAAAATGTAGCTGAAGAGAATAATAAAAATCTGTAGCTATAAAGCCATATGACCTGATCTAGGTGAATCTGTTTCTGCAGGGGAGTTGGACTAGATGATTTCTAAAGATCCCTTCCAACCCTTACCATTCTATGATTCTATGATTCTGTGATTTGATGACCCAGAGAATGTATGTTCCCTGACATTTAGTGGAGCTGTTAGCATTTGAGGCAATCCACAGGGAAAGCTGAGTGCCCAAATCACAAAGCAGAAAGGCAGCAGAATGTCACCCTACATATCCATGCTGGGTGCTCAGTGAGGACATATTAGTTTGGGTCCTGAGGCAGTATGTCTGTACTCACAAATGAGTGCTTAAGCAAACAGCTCCTCTTGTACATCATCATTCTACGGACACAGCTCAGACAGCTATGTGTCTTGTAGTATCAGATTGCTAAAAGTCAGATCGACAAATCAAGCTCCACAGTGCAGAGCTGCCTGAGAGAACTTGTGAAGTCCAGTGACCCTTTTACTGCAGTTCATCACCAGGAAACTGGTCTCTGCTGGAGAACTGGCAAAAGGAGCAACATTCAAATTTTATTGAAAATACAAACATTTTGCTTAAACAGCCTTCAGTGGTTACAACAGCTTAGCTGCAGGTAAAAGTTTGTATAGGCCAAAGATGTCAACCTCTAAAGGTCAGAGAAACACTATTAGAGAGTATTACACTCTTAGAGAGTAGTATAGGGGAAAGGGACCTGGGGGTCTTGGTGGGCAGCAGGATGAGGATGAGCCGACAATGTGCCCTCATGGCCAATAAGGCCAATGACATCCAGGGGTGTATTAGAAGGGCTGTAGGCAGTAGGTTGAGAGAGGTTCTCCCCCTCTGCCCTTGTGAGACCACATCTGGAATACCATGTGCAGTTCTGGGCCCCTCAGTTCAAGAAGGACAGGGAGCTGCTGGAGAGAGTTCAACACAGAGCCACAAAGATGATGGAGTGGAGCATATCCCTTGTGATGAAAGGCTGGGGTAGCTGAGGCTCTTTAGCTTGGAGAAGAGGAGACTGAAGGTTGATCTCATTAATTTTTACAAGCATGTAAAGGGCAGGTGTCAGGAGGATGGAACCAGGCTCTTCTCAGTGATGGACAATGATAAGACAAGGGGCAATGGGTACAAGCTGGAACATAAGAGGTTCCAAAGAAATACAGTGAAGAATTTCTTTGCTGTGAGGGTTATGGGGCACTGGAACAGGCTGCCCAGACAGGTTGTTGAGTCTCCTTCTCTGGGGACATTCAAAACCCACCTGGATAAATTCCTGTGTGACCTACTCTAGGTGGTCCTGTTCTGGCAGGGGGGGTGGACTAGATGATCTTTTGAGGTCCCTTCTAACACTTAAGATTCTGTGATTCTGTAAAGAGAGACACGTAGGTTCCTGACATGCAGTAGCATGATCCTTTGCCAAGCGTTCTAACTGAGCTAGGAAGAAATGTGAAAGAGCAATTTGCTGCTTGAACTCTTGTTTTTTCACTTAGTCATTTTTACGAGTATTCCAGAAACTGGCGTGGCATGGTACCGCAGGAATTTACCAGTCACCTGTACCATTAGACAACAGATTAACAAGGATGTTGCAAAGACAGTGTGAATACTCACTACAGTATGTGTAAGGGTTTTCCTACAACAGGGTTTTCTCCACATTTCCTGGCTTTGGGATCTCTGTGACTGCTAAACAGCCCTGTGGAGCTATTGTCTCACCTGGCTTTGACATTAGTGCAGTATTTTTTGATGTGTACATTACTGTATATGCTTTATTTAAAAGTTTTTGCTGCCAAAGACAAATGTGCTATGGCCTGAGAATTTGCTTTTGTGAGGTGACTGGCTGACACCTAGTGTTTAAAATCTACTCCCATGAAAAAAAAGTATGTAAAAGCAATGAAAAATACTTATTTTCAGTGAGAAGAGCTCGCAGTTGTTTCAAAGTAATAACCTCATCAGTAATACTCCAAGTTGAGGCCTAAGATGCCCTAGGAAAGCAGCATTTAAAGAGATGATAGGATGTACTGAGTTACTAAATCAATAATCCCCATGACCCTGCTCTCACTAACTTAATTGTTTGAAGAAGTGTCCTGCCTCTACCCCAAGCCTTCCTGTTCTGGGACAACTAAACCATAGTTCTAGAGCTGAGAGGCAAACAACCTGTTACTCACCAGTGGAGTGGCCTTGGTACCTTTGTGGTCACAGAGAGACTAGCAGTGCCTCAGTTTCCACTGATGGGAGAGTGGTTTCAGTGAGTTTAGTACAAGTCCCTGTGCTAGGAGTATGACAGGAGATGAACAACTTAAATTCCTCAAACAAGTTATCACAAAATCTCTTAACTTGAAATTAGCAGGACTAACTTTCTCACCAGGCACAGCCTTTCCCAATAACATACATTGCCTTCAATTGAAAGGAATTCAAAATATACGCTACATATGTGACAAATATTCTGTTATTTTGTTTTTATATTTTTATTAAGAAATAAACTGAGAAATGAAATCATGCAAATAATGTACAATTTTTATATAACCCTCAATTCCTCATACTTCATACTCTTCAGACAAACAGAGGTTTACAATGTGTCAAAGCTGACTACATTCACAATAAAATAAATATGTTATTGTAAATTCTTTCAGTCTGCTGAAAGTGGGAACAATTTTCCTTGTGTCCATCTCCTTCTATCACTGCCAGATGCTGTAACAATCCAGTATATGCGTCGCTATTTATATTTATTCAATAAAGAATCGAGGACCCTTTGGAAAGACTTTTCCTATTTTGGAAAGATTTTTCCAATTCTGTGTGTTTCAAATAAAACTTTTTATTCTATAAAAACCACTCTGTGATTCAAGATGCTACTGAAACTATGTAAGTGGATAAGTCCCCTCACCATATTATCACTGGAAGTGCAGGCAAATAGTTTCCCAACATTAACATAGTGAAGATGACTTTATGAAGCCAGTTCTGCAGTTTTCTGGATTTAGATATTACCTGAGTAGTACACCTTGCTGTTCTCCTGAAGACAGAGGTCATACACTTTTTCTACATTACAATGGAAGCCATTAGTCCCTCAGTAGGGAAATACATACCACATCACAGCAGTTCCTCCAACTGCTCTAAAAATATGAGAACAGTTGATGAACCAAAAAGCTGACCTAGATCACTGCTTCACTCTCTCTCTAATACTGCCAGAAGTAGATGCCTGAAGGAGAAAATAAGAAGAGGACAGGTGTATTCTCCCTGTGTCTAGTCTCCCTGTGTCTTGCAATATATGAGTGAAAGAACATACAAGGCAGGAGAGTTTGATTATGTATCTTACAAATCTTTGATAGATATTTTTTCATGGTTTTCTCCAGTTTCCTTTTGAGCACATATACATTTTCCACATCATCTAACAAGCAGCTCTATAGCTTAAAAATTGGGAAAAAATTCTTAACATAGTAAACTTTTGCATAAAATTGAGGATTAAATGAGTATCTGTTAGCTATAGTGGTCTAGAATATTTACATAATCACTGTATTTCTCATTTTCTCCATTGGTCAAAAGAAAAACCCTAAATGACTGCTAGAAGCTAAAACAAGCTTTGAAATACAATTTTTTTTTTTTTACCTACATGAATGCAAAGTGGCAGTTTGCTGGATTCAAACTGGTTCTATGAGATAATGAAAATATAATATTGTAAGATCTGAAATACTGTGTCTTTTCATCCTTTCCCTCCACTTCCATCTCTTCTTTCTTTCTTTTGTTAATGTCTTGCTTTGCTTATGTATCATATCTGTTTGTTTAATATTTACATATTTTGAATTTCCTGTAGCTGGATAAGTGGGTGTTTTTTAGAAGCTCTTACAAAAGAAGAGGATGATAACAGGAAAGCTGAATAAAGCTATGGTAGCTTGGACTCAAAAATGTTGACTTCACCGGCTCTATGTCTTTCCAAATATTTTCCTGACCTAAATATCAGAATCATACTTTCTATTTGTCCAGTGGGTAGGGGTTTGATTACCTTCCATGTTTCAGGAGAGCCAAGTGACAAGTTCTATACACAAAGCTATGACCTGGATTTTTTTCAGAGATTAGCAAGAATATGCTGACATGTATATTCTGATGAGCTGTAGTAAAACAACTTCTAGTGCAACCCTGTGCTGCATTAACCACCAAAGCTTTTTTATCTTTTTACTGTCATCTTTATCTTTTTAGTTAATTTGTAGAAGTCATCTGGTTCCTTTAGATATAAGTAGATCATGTTGTGCCAGTCAGCTAACATTGGCTATTTAAAAGTACAGCTGTGTTGTGTTCTAATCCCAGCCAGGGACATGCATCTATGTGTAAGTTAGATGCTTGCATCCTCCAGTGTCTCCATTTGATAGTGAGAATAAAAAAATTGTGAATCCAGACTTTAGTCTAAATAATGCAGCCCAAGATTCTCTGAACTTGCTCTTGATCAGGGCTCTTTCTCATTAAAACTGATGTTGCTGGTTTACTAATGCTGGTCTGAAACATGATAAGTTCTGAATATATGATATCTGGTGATATGATATACAAAATATTATATACTGTGATTTCTGTAACTGTGCTGGAAAAGCTCTCAAAGGCCTCATCTGCCAGTTCTTTGGTCAAACTATCTTCTTTAACCTGGGTAGGGAGAGATAGAGTAACTAGGTCAAGAAAAACATGTTTTTCTAATATAGGCATCTAATCTGAGTCTGATCAACTAGGGTCTAAAGAGAAAGAGATGGGAATCTCCAGAGCAGAGTGTCATCCTGTCTTGGACATCTGTTCCAGCTTGGAAGAACATATCCATGGGAGGTTGTGTCTCAATGTCCCAGGGTACTGGCCATTTCTGTTTGATTTGACACCTAATGACCCAAGGGAAGACCAGTAGTTTCTCTAATAAAGGCCAAGTCTTCAAGGCAGAGAGGGAGGTGGATGTCTGTAGTTGTATTAGTTCATTTAAAGACCTGACCTGAGTAAAACCACTTTGAAAACTTTGAAATCACTTTGAACACTTCTCATTAATAGTAAGGTTTTTGTACAGTAGGTGGCAGCAATGGACAACCTGAATAGCCTTGGTGCAGTCCCAAGCCCGAGGGTCACTTTGATGATTCCCTTCATTCTCTTGCAATTATCCTTCCTTCAAAGCAAAAAGAATGGGCCATTGTGCCTTCAGAAGCTGCAGTAAGGTACAGCTGACACCTGCATAGTCACTGATGTTGAGGAAGAAACATAAAAGTTTCATAATACAGCTTTTTGTGTGTTATCTGTACTCGATAGATGTGAGGACTTGAAGTTGAAAGCGTAAAAATAGCTAGTCATGATGTATCACAGGGCTTTCTGATCCAGGCAAAAGGATCTTGAGCTCTCTGCATACGCGTTTGTGGAGAGTAAGAACAATCTTGCTATGTGCAATGCACTACCCAACGTCCTATCAAATTGTGCCACTTAAATGCTCAAAGGTGAAACCTTTCACACAGAAGCCTCATTCCCAGGTAAAGTGAAGGCAAGCCTTTCTTTCACGGGAGCAAGCCAGCTGAGCTGAGTAAGATTTTCATAGAATCATAGAATAGTTGAATGATATCCTGTCCTCAGGTAAGTCAACCACACTTCTCAGCTTGGTGTTGTCTGCAAACTTCCTGAGCATTTTTTATATACTGAAGTATTTCCTGTCATTCTGAAGATGGTACAGTTTTGGTTTCAGATAATTATATCTATTTCACATTAGTCCACTATTGGAGAGGAGGTCTAGGATAGATTTAGAATATTCTTAATATTTTACAAAGAAATGTTTCTCAGATAATTTTTCTATTATCAAATTTGCATTTCAGGATTAATTTTCTGTACAATTGATATCATAGTATTTCTGTTTATTTGGTGTATCTCTGGAAGTTGCCAAGTGCATGTGGGCAAACTGTGTATATTGACTGAAACTGAGGCCTCTTGTAAGCGAAGCAATTTTAATCTAAAATAACTATTCTATTTCCAGGTAAAATAATAAAATTATTTTCATCTATAGGTTCTCTGTCTTATTTTAATCCTGGCACTGGTTTTGGGCTTTAAGCATTATATAAAATGTATCTATATAAAATATATTATAAGGAACAGTATAATATTCACCATGGCCTGATTTCACTATATGAAATCTGGATTCCAGATGTGTTTGGCCAATGTGTGGTACTTCTCTACCCCACTTAGCTCACATCTGTTCTGATTGTTTCATTATATCCGTTCAAGAAAGGAATCTGTAAGTTCATAACACTTGGATTCTAGATATCTCCTGAAATGATTTTTAACTGAAGTAATTCTTCCCTTCCTTGTTGAGATAACACAGCTGGACCATGGGTGATGGGACAAACTACCTGGTCTACCCACAGAGACGGTGTCTGAACCATAATAGTGTCATCCAAAAGAAAAATTATTATCTTGATTGCAGGTTTTCCCACCTGTAATCAAGCCAGAGGAGATATTACAGGAGCTGTCATTACTGAAACTTGATTTAGTACCTGATATCTACCATTCACCTCCTTGATGATTTACGTGGGCATTAGGCTGACAGATATGGAGGGAAAAGCACTCAGGTTCAAAGGTATGGCAACTCTTTACCTTCTATAAAAAAATACAGTGCAACAGGAAAGGCAATACTAGCTAGTAAAGTTGATTTTTGTTGTTTTCCTGAGGTCATGAGCTTGATCTTATGGCAGAGTGAATGACAGCCCTTTTGTTTTTCAGGCATTTCTAGCCTTGACTCTTGAGCCGTTACCAGTCATTCTCAGTATTAAAGGAGAAAGAGTGCAGTCTTCTCCACAGTGCTGAGGGAAACATTTTACCATTAAAAAAAAAAGGTATTTTCAGGTGGATCAAAACTCTGCACAGAAGTGTATTTAATAAACCAAATATTTCAAAAGCACAAATAAAATATTTCTATTTTCTTCTACAATAATACAAAAGATGTTATTTCAAGTGTAATCACATATTTCCCTCAACAAATATTATTTTGAACCTAGAGAAATTAGGTCCATCATTTATTCACATTTCCCATCTACAAAAAAATTATCAACAGAAACTTTTCTCCTGAAAAATCAAGGCCCTATATTCCTTCCTTCAAATAAATACTATCCCAACTAAGAGTTAAAGTAGTCCACCCTGGTTGTGTTGTTCACCTCAAAATGAACCAGCATGGTGCACCATATCATCAAAATCGCAAGAAGGGCTTCTTTAAAAGGACAGTGAAAAATAAATATCAAAAGTTTGTCAGTTCTAAACTTCCACTTCTCTGAGTTATATGTATTTAAATAATCACAATACAGACAAAAACTTATTTTCTTTACATTGTCTAAACTTTTCTCCATTTACGAACTATAACGGAATAAGGTCCCCACATTAAAAGAACTTATGTCTTCACATATGATTTTTCTTTCTGGTTGATGTCTGCTTACATAATGCCATGCTTCAGAAAGTGAGGGGTTTGTGAGCTTCTGTTGCTATTACCAGAAACATTCATTACTTCCACCATTTCTCATGACCACTTCAGTCAGATCTTGAACAGCTAAGTATGAGATTTTTATGAACAGTCAGTCTTCAAAGGCACTATCAAACTTCACTTGGAAGCTATTGCAGCATTATTAAACACTAATTCCATTTTAACCTAAGTGGACCTCAATATTAGATTGTATTGTTCAAGGTGGTGTAATTTTATCAAGCTGAAAATCAGTAGCAGTTAGAAACAAACTGAAAGATACTGCTTTGCCTTTGTAATCCAAAACTTATTTCAGAAGTTGCATAATGTCAGAGGTAAAAATTATTAGGTTCAGACAAACTCCAGTATCAGCTGTTCTAAGGTCTGTCAGAATGTTGTCCACCTCACAGAAAGGTAACTCTTACATGCAGATTAAAAAAGCATATCTTCCCTAAAGGTCTTCTAATCAAGATTCCTTCAAACGTTTCTGTTCTTGAATGTTATCACCTCTGTTCTCTTCTGGTATTCCCATAGTAATGTCTGAGTGCATCTCCACTTGCAGTGACATTTGTTTCTGTTGGATAAATATAACATTATGCACATATCTGCATTCAATGATATTACAAATTCTGAATAACTGTTACAAGCATGCTACTTATTTTGTTTACCTGGGATTGGTACAGATTTCTTATTCCTGTAGCTGGAATAGGGAGATAGTATGAGTTATTCTCTCAATCTAAAAGTTGCTTACAGGCAAATTTGCTCAGTTGTTCTGAGCCCTTATTTTTTTGCTTGTCACACTCCTGGGTGATATGATTATGTATCTAAGGTTTATAACAAAGTCACGGTCTAGCTTTCAGAGGTTGTATTTATTTGTTGGATAAAACAAATTATCTCAGCACCATTGTCCCCAGTCTTCTTAACACTTTCAGTATGTCTGAAGTTAATGTCTTTGCTATTTCAGATGTCAACAACATCAGAGATACTAATATGTTCCATATGTTTTATTTAATTTATCTTTCCTAGAAGTGCCACCAACAGTCATCTCAGACACTTGTAATCATCTAGTTAGCAATTACACAGTTATGCTGAGGTCTTCTTGTTAAAGGTAGTGTCTGTAACGGTTTGGAGACAGAAATTTCTTCTTTCTCTACTAGTGTATTGAACATAGTTTTTCTGGTGATCACTGATTGTTGTGATTTTTTATTTATATATTGAATACAAAGACCCCTAGATAGCAGTGTATGCCGTTTTAAAGTAGAGGGAGATACAGAACATAAGTCTGATGGTGATTATTTTATCTTCAGACTCTGTCACAAAATGTATGGTTAGTTAATTTGCACACCACCGGTGAAAAGGACACCAAAGGATTTTTGTACAGAAAAAAATGGTAGTTTTGGGTCAAATTTGGGCAGATAATTTGAACCAGAAGTGTCATAAAAATGACTTTAAATCTTGAGAATAAGAGACTTGGCTTTAGTCCAGTTCTGGATCTCTTGGCCTTCTCTTTTCTGAGAGGATGACTGTAAAGAAGAAGAGAAGCGCAGATTGCTCTTGAGAGTCAGCCCAAGGCTTGTGGAATTAACTCCAGGTGTAAGTTAAAAACATTTTAAGCTTGTCATTTGTGATGTGATTATATAGTATATGCACACCATTATTTTCCATAAATTTGTCTTTCAGAAGGTCTAATAAAACAAAACCCATACCTCTTACCTCACAACTGCAATCTTGATTCATGAACTGACATTCCCTATGGTTTCTGTCAGAGTTTGTAATCATGTAGGTATATTTATACAAAAAAATGAAAGACAATATTGGATGACATAGGAGCTCACATTGGCAATTGTTAGTTACATTGCTGAATGCACTGCTAGATGTTTTGATGTTTCAGTCCTGCAGAGGCTCTGAACAAATTATTTGAGTACATAGGATGGAGAATATCCTCATTAGAGGCTTCTAATTCCATGATAATTCCCCCTCCAAGACAAAAACAACAAGGTTTGGGAATTGCTGAACATTCTTCTCATGTGTTAGAGAAGAACCAGGTAAAAGACAATCTTACCATACCTCCTGGACAGTTTACTCCACTGAACTTACAGAGATTTAGACCACTGACTGACCAGTGCATTTTTTTCCTATAACTCACACAATGCCTAACAGTGATAAGTGGTATTGAATGTGCCAGCTAGGGTGCTTCATTAATGATAGCCAGAAAAATATTGCACATATTTAGTTTGCGTTTTCCTTATTTGACTAAAACCTCATAATTTTCGATGAGATAAACTGGCATCTGAACTTACAGCACATCAGCTCATCAGCTCTTCCAAAGTAAACACCTCTGCAGCAAGTTGAGGTGGGTTATGTTGCGTGCACTGTGGAGCCTCCTCTTATTTGCTATAAGAATGAGCACAGTTACTACAACATAGCCAATGACTTGCAGATCTCCACATGAACTTTCTTTTGATAACTTGCCCAGATGCTTATACATGTAACATCCCATAACTGACTGTTCTGCAGGGAGTCAAGGTGATTGCTCCTTAAAATGCTGGCCCATTGAGTGTGGATATGCTGAAGCTCTTTGAGATCCACTAGAGATTATACTCCCCTGAAGATTTTCTCCATCCTATCTACTGAGATCATTGTCCCATAACCTTCATAAGTATTCTGTTTACTTTGGGCTTCACTGCAAACACTATGCATACTTTTTCCCAGTTTTTCTTAAGTATCCTAATTGTACATAATATACATGTCAATGTAGTGAAAGAAAAAAAACCAGACACACATTACCTGGTGGTGAGTCTCATCTGCAGCTAACCAAGTTCTGATATTATCTGAAGGCTGTGGAACAGGCATGGTTATAACTTCCAGACATCTATATCTATGAGGGTGATACAGACACACAACTAGTAAATGTCTGAGGGAACAGAGCAGTCAATAATGCTTTGTAGCAGATATTCCAATTAGACAGACATCTGCCAGTCTACTGCTTTTTGATCACTGCAGATATATTTCTTAACATTTTTCAGCCTGATTGGTTTTTAGCCTGCTAGGGATTTTAAAAAACTCTATGGATATGCACAAACATAGGATTTCCAAGAACAGTGAGAGATTGTGGCATGCTACTGTGTCTATAGCTAAAAATTACTCCTATATGCACTTTTCATAATAAAAAAAATATTACTTATAAAGTGCAATAGTCAAAGAAAAATGTCTGATGACAGGGAGCAGGCATAACATTGGAAATATCTTTTAACTCATTTGCTGAGTGGTGTCTGCACAGAACCATGAAAAAACGGTTTTCACAAAAGATTATCTGCTGTTTTTGAGTACAATGCAAATTTTCCACCTAAAAGGTCTACCAGTTGAATTTCTCTCTTGAGGCCAGAGTCACTACTCATTATTTGACCAGAATATTGTTTTATGTTTAGATGCAGATGGCTTTCAATTACATGTTTTGTTTTCCCCAAGGGATACTTTTTATCATGTATTTTCATATTAGCTCTTTGATATCTGTAGTTCCTTTATTTACTGAAAGATAGAGCACATGATAACTTCTTTTATCCTAGTAAGGAATAATATTTAGTCATTAGTTTAAAAATCAATTTACTTTTACCAGAAGTTCCATTTGTAAACTGCATCTTCTGAATATTAAGGCATCTTGAGTTACCATTCTATCCTAAACAAGTTTATTTTTCAGTTCAAGAAAGCCTTCTCTGTCATGTCAATAGGAAAGCTATATAGCCATTCAGAAAAGTAATGACATAGAGGCATTAATTGTTGGTGGTTGTGAGACCACCACTATGACTTTGCTCTTCTAATAATACAGCAAAGCCAATTCCTTCCATCAGCCTGTGTAGAGTGAAAACAGAGCTCCAGGAGCAGTGATGGGAGCTGTGAAATGACAGTGACGGGGTTAAATGTCTTTCTTAGGTCTTAACATCTAACACTCCTTTGTTAGAACGATAATTGGAAGTGCACAAATAATTACTTCTCGTAAACACAATTTCTCTATGGTCTGTGTTTGACTTTAATCCCTCATCTCGACCTCTCTTTCAAAAGAGATTTATACTACTTTCCAGAAATGCACACTACCTTCTACACACACATATCAGCAAACCTCCAAGGAAAATCAGAAGACAAAGTAACGTGAGGCTTAGCAGCATGATGTCCACTGTCTTTTCTTAAAAAGAGTGAAAGATAATGTTAGTAATGTGAGAAAAGTTTGTTTATAAATAGATTGTATATTTGTATATTGTAATTGTATATTGACTCATAAATATTGCACTTTTCCTGAGTGGCTATAGATTTAACAAAACATTTCCCAGAGCTTTTTTTGTGAAAACAGGACATTCATACTTCAGCATTATTCCTTCCCTGTCTTTATAGCCTTCAGTCTTACTGCTACCACAGTTCTGCACTTCCTCTTGCTTTCTTTGCTCCAGTAGAGTCCATCCCTGGATAGGGGAAAATTTTCCCTGGATTTCTGCTCTCATATGCTGAGCGTGGCTTGCCACTGAATAATTATATTCAGCATTGATTCCTCTGAATATCAAACCCTCTGTCCATCTATTGACCTTCCTGATGCTGCCCCAGCTGATTCTGGATTCTAGCTATAGTCACCTCACATCTTCAAGCACCAAGACCCCCTTGACGCTGTCTCCTCACTCCTTTACAGCTGTAACTGGTTTGAGGCAAAATGAAAAGAAAAGCTTTTTGTCAAACAAAATGTTCTCTTGGACTCAAGAAGCAACATTTGGTTTTCATTATATTTACCTTTTTTACTCTGATAAGCATAGTCCTAAAGATATGCCAGCAGTACATATTTATACAGTTCAACAAATACTTCCGCTCTGTACCTTGTATTCCTTCCTCAAAAATATCTGAAATACCAAAATACCAATGTTTTTGGTTGACATAAAAATGTATTTCAGGCAAATTTTATGTTTTGTCTAATATCTAGCTTTAGAACCACAGCTCGTTTGAATTGCTTTGAACTAAATACTTTGAACAAAAACAGGCAGGAAGAGCTCTTAAAATGTTAATAGTCTGAGGCTAGTTAAAAAGTGAGTTTTGGGATCAATCTAGATCAAATTCAAAGAACAAAAGAATTGGACAAAAGTTCCTATTTTGTATCCATCTGTAGTTTAAACCAAGGACGTTATGAATTTCCACAAATTTTATATGAAAGCATGAAAAAAATCCTTAAACTTCTGCACAGAACTTTATACAAGTAGTCTTTACGTTCTGCTAAAATACAGAAGTATTCTTTATGTACCTTAAGATGAAGACAGAGTTTTTCCCTTCTTGTCTTTTGAAATAAGTGCTCAGAAAACACACTGCACAATCTCTGGACTGTGTAGCTGAAATACTTTGTTTGAGGTCATTGTTCTGTACCATTCTGCTAACACTGTATCACGTACACAATTGGAAGAAGAGGAAGCAGTGGTCTTTGTATCAGCTGAACCACAAAGACGTCTGCTACTCTTACTTTCTTACTTCATGTACTTTTGAAAAGAGGAAGAAAAACAAGAACATATATTATTTCAGTGGGGTTTTTCTTTCAGATGTAAATGCTTAAACTTAGCCACAGATAACAATACTTTGAAATCTAAGCAAGTGGCTTGCTTTGCAAAAATGTAAACCACCTCTGAATTACTATTAACTTCAAAGTAATATATGAATGCTCAGAAGCTCTAAAATTTAGACCAATTATTTCAACTTTCTATATATGAATAAAGCTGATTAAACATTTCTTTTTTTATCAGAAACTTTCTATATTAACAGCTCAGTTCAGTTTATATTGTCTATTTTTTCAAGGGCATATGCAAATTCCAATGGAGAATGAATGTGTCTCCCATGAGAAAATTAACAAATTCTTTTCATGTCAAAGGAACATTTCAGAACAAATATTTTAGTTGTGTTTTGAATTATGTTATTTCATTTTGATGTTTCAGCTTTTTAAAATGGAGGCTGAAATGTCTCTTAAAAAAACATTTGGAAAAAATGTAGCACATTCCCTAAATTAAACACTGGCATATAATGTAGAAGCAAACAAAAAGCAGGTCACTTCATGCTGTCTCAAGACTTCCAGCAGAAAAATTGACACTTTCCAAAATAATACCAAATGGATGCTTTTCATTTCACAATACTCCACAGAAAGATTCAATTTTTTCAATTCACTTTGTCCATGAAATTGGATATGTGACTATCATGGAGCTACCATGAATAATACTACTAATGTTAGGCTGATTTTTTTTAATAGAGGCAGTATTAAAATACACTTCATAATGTCTACTTATGCATGTTCCCAATTTAGAAGCAGACTAAATAATTTCAATGGAATACAACATAAAATGGACAGAAAATTGTCTCTAGGCATCAACAGAGATAAAGAGGTTTGCCTAAGCATGTGACTCCTCAATGTAATGTACTCATACATTCATTTTATAAAAGCCACTGATCTCTGAACATAGGAAGGAAGAAGAAATAATGCTGCATCACATTAACTTGTGCACATGTGCAGTGTGCCCCAAATATTACAGCTTATATGCAATGGGAGTCTTGTCCACCAAAAAACATTCTAAAGTGGAGGAAATATGCTGCGATTGTTCAACCTCAACAACAGCTGTGACAGAAGATGGGAAACACAGCAGTGTTGAAAACAGTTGAAAGAGAGTTACAGCTGCTGAGAGCAAATTTTAGTGGGCTGGAATCAAGATGGGTGACTGTTCAACTCCATTTCCTTCTTCTGGTGAGCAGCTGGCATTGAGTGAGTAAATCTACATTTCCACACCAGGAAAAGCCTTTCTAATTTCCCCACCCTTCACTGTCTACACATCAGATGTGTCTGGCCTGACATGAGACAGGTCCCTCTGCTAGCTATGCTATGGTCCTAGGCGCTCTCTGTCTTCAGTAAAGAATCAGCAACTTCCAAAGGGAAATTCAAATTTTGGATGGCCTGAAACATATTCTTTCCTTCATCACAGCAAGTATGTGGAGGAACTAGATTTTTCTCTCCAAGTATTTCACAAGTGAAATATTTTTTAAATTAAATTAATGAATCAGGGCCAATCAAGGTGGTAGCTGAGAGGTACCAGCACACCAGTGGGATATGGTGAAGTGTCTAATAGTGAAAGCAAGCAACATCTTATAAATTCTAGAACTGAAGTTACAATTTAAAAAAAAAGTCAGGCCTTGTATTTCCTGTGTCTTCTGATAAATATGCAGTGGAAGCTCAATAGATCAAAAAGACCTAATTCTAAAATACAGTCTGTTGCATTAAATAAAATGTTTGTCTTGTTTTGCTTTACTACCAATAGTATCGTACTTTTCTTTTTCCCCCACATGTCAATGTACAGAGGCCAGTCTATGGACCACTTTCTCTCCATAAACACAGCATCACTTCCCCTTTACATAACCTGACACCAGGGAGCTGCTGCATATGGAGATATTTTTCTCATCAGTGTCAAAATTTAGTTATAGGAAGTGAAAGAAAATTATTATGAGTCTTGTTTAATTTGTGCTGAGATGTAGGGGCCAGAGCAAAAATATTTAAATGAGAGCTAAACTATGTTCTGCTTCTGTCAGATAGCAAATTATTCCCCCAATGTAGTAAAGGAAATGTTAGACTTAGTCCTTCAACACTATATGATTTGATAAATTTTATGACTTTTGTGGGTTTCTTGACTTACTAACGCCCGTTGCAAGTATTTGTAGAGATACTTGAGCTGTCCATTGCAGGGCAGTCAGGGAAGTGTTGTGAGCTTTTTGGGTCCTGACCATTATTGTTTTCTAAAGTCTGTCAATAGTTAGATGTCATTTACCTCAGAAGCACAGTATCATGCTAGACTGCCTTAAGGACCAACAATTGTCTTTCCCTACAGCACCTGGAACAGTGTAAATCTGGTGCATGCCATGTACTTCCTATGGTACAATAATAACAATGAGACGATCAGAGGCAACAATGAAGTAAATATAGTGAACAGTAATATATCTAATTAAAAGGATTATGAGTAGTAAATACTTGGTAACTTACCCTCATGAATAAACACTGGTTCACTCCATTCACTCCAAAACTTGTTTCTTATGCATATCTCTTTCTTAACCCTCACTTGTGCCGCACATTTTTTTGCTGGCTTATGGAATGGGAACTCATATTTCTCTGCAGTGACGTCTACAATCTATTAAGAAAGGTTTAGGGAGTTAGTTTAGGTGATTTGACATTGCAGTTCCAGATATAGATCTAGAGATGTCTCGTAGAAAGAGAATTTCAGAACAAGTGTTTATGTCCAGACATAGTCTGATCTGTCATATGTTGAAATTCAGGGTGGGAAAGGAGCCTGGAACTGATAAGAGGGAAGGAGGTATCAGCTATGGTAGGAGAGTGAGAACTGGAAAACACTGATTCCCCTTCCCTTTTTACCACACCAAGTATAGGATGAGTTCAGTAACTATGAAACTCTAAGTTTCATGGTTTTGGTGTACATAATGTGCCATACCTGCTGGTTTGGTAGAAAGCAATCTCACTTTTTTGGTGGTGAGACATGACTGCTATTTTCTGTGACTATTTTGAAATATCTTTAATTTTGCCTACAAAACAAAGCACGTCACTTCAAAAGATCAAGTCCACAGAGGGAGTGGCAGAGTTTAAAACAGTCATCTCTTTTGAAAACTTTTGAAAACTGAAATCAACTTCTGTAAATAAACATTGTTAAGAATTGAAGAAGGAATAAAAAGAAATGCAGGAAAGTAAATTTGTTACAATAAAAATTAAAAATAATGTTAGTAAGTTGCAAAGAACTAGAAAGTATCAATCTTAGACTCAGGATGGCACAGAATTTTTGTGTCTTTGGTGTTAGGAAAACACAATGAGGCAGTACTATATGGCCAACTTTAAGAAAAGATATCTTCTGCTCTTCTAACATTGACTGATTCAATGTGCCTGTGTACCATGCCATTTTTTTCTCTTCCTTCACACTTTTTAAGATCTTTACAGATCTGGTGCCAAAATTAGGTCCAAAAGTCCACTTGCTAAGTTGTTACAGGAAAGTAAGTAAAAATGGGGAAAGTTTCAAAAGCAATCTGCCAATGACTACAAAGGTTAAATGTTAATCAAGTGCTATTCCTGAAAATCTCTTCCTAAGTACCTAATAATAAGCTTATGTCATCATAGGAAATTTCCAAAATGTAGAACTGGAAGACTTCTTATAAAATTACATAGACCAACTTCTTGCAGTCATGATTTGCAGAAACTTTCAATCACAGAGAATTTGTGAAGGATGTTTAATCCATTGTCAGTAGCCCTATACGGAGCCACTCCCTACCAGCCTTAGAAATCTGTTCCCATGTCAGACTTTCCTTGGAATTCAGACACTTTTCCTACTTAGTCTACATTTTTCCTGCTTTGAATTTAGTCAGTCATTTTTTATCCTACTCACAAGCTGGCATGGGTACCACTGCTGTGCTCTTTTATTTTCCAAAATATTGCTAACACAGAATCACAGAATCTTAAGGGTTGTAAGATCATCTAGTCCAACCCCTCTGCCAGAGCAGGACCACCTAGAGTAGGTCACACAGGAACTCATCCAGGTGGGTTTTGAAGATCTCCAGAGAAGGAAACTCTAGACTTTGACTCTAGACCACGTCAGTAATTTCACTCTTAGAGACTGCTTTAAAAGCTTATGCCTGTTTTAAGAACTGATCTTCTCACTGATCTTCTCAGAACTTTTTTCCAGGATGGTGACCAAAGATCATCTTGGAAACTCAGTAGCTAGAAAGGCGAACTAGTCATAACCTACATCTTGCATGTGGCATGCCTGTCATATATACTTGAATAACTTTTGACCTTTATGTGATAACACAGAATGATTGACTCAGCTTCTAGTTCTGTGTAATCCACTGACCTTTTTTGTTCTGCATTGCTGTCTGCACGTTAATTCCTTATTTTTTGTGTCGTCACATTTGAACTGTACTTCCTAATCATAGGGTTTTCCTTATCACTGAATTTCCTTATCACTGAATTTTGGCTTGCTGATTTCAGACTTACGCAAAACGTTAAGTTCCAAATTTGTTTCCCACAGTACTTGCAGCCTTTGCTAGCTTCCAGTCAGCTGCAGACTTACCTCCCTGTTTTTAAGCTCTATCAATCTGTATTAAAGTATTATTCTTTTTTGTGCAGATAAGTATTCAGCAAGTCATCTCTTCAGGTGTTCAAAATAGATAAACATAGACCTGTATATTTTTATCATTTTAATCTTAGCTATGCTTCAACAGGTACTTACAGGCCTGTTTATGTATACCCTAATACCTCAACCCATTCAGCCTCTGTGACAGCAACTAAGACCTTACTTTGATCAGGAAACAGAATCTCAAGCTTGCTCCATTCTTTTTCCTCACATGTCTTCTGTAATACTGCTACAGTTTTCTTCCTTACCTTTGTCATCTGCCATTTTGTGCTTCTTGGCTAAGCAGTTAACTTTTTTATTATTGTTATCTTTGACACTGATTTTCCTTAAATCTACCTTAAAGCCCCCTTCACTTAGCTAGTGCCCTTGCACATCTGGTATTTGTTTTTGTTGCAACTGCCTACCTCTTGTCTTCCCAAACTATCCCATCTGTGAAAAAAAAAAAAAAACCCACATGATTTTCCACTGCTGTAGGTGTTTACTCACTTCAATGCTTTCCTCTCCTATATTTCTATCCTGCAGATGTGTAAAAAGTGGTGGATCAGCTGTACAAAGTGAGGAAAATGAAAGAGATTTATTGTATTTAAGGATGTTGATTTTATGTATATAGCATTTTCTTCCAGATTGTAGAAGCTGTTAGGAAGCAGGAGCTGTACTGACCATATGAGCATTGTGGATTTCAAGATAATCCAGCTCACCCTGGGCACACCTCAGCCCTGTATTGGCAGGGAACCTCTTACTCCCAGCAATCCCTGCTTCCACCTCCCATGTTCTGAGCCTTGAAACAGATAGGAAATACGTGTATATGGACAGGAAGGGATCAGAAGGGTTCCAGCATGATGCTGATCAGGATATCATGGATCCTTTGCTCCCTCTGCTCACTGCCTTTAGTGTTTAGGGACAAGACCCTGGATGTCTCTGGCAGAGGTTTTGAAGTATTAAACTTCAGAATGGTTTAGAGAATTATAATTATTTGCAGAGGTGGCCTAGAAGGAAGCTACCTGCGTGCTGAACAAGCCCTAAGAAGGTTGGGAAGGTTTGGCATGTCCATGTACAGACTTGAGCTCCTTTTCCTCATGTAGCAATGAGGGAATGTTAGAAGAGCCAGCCCTGTTCAGGAAGCTGCCCATCAGTATTAGCATCCAAATTAATAAACCCCATTGTACTTTATGAAGATAACATTATGTGATCAGTAAAGTGTGTACTTCATTTACACTCCTCATTTCTTCTGTATCTAACAGAGTGGATACATATCAATTTTAGCCATACATTCTTTCAGGGTTTAGTTGTCTTTTAAAGGTTTGCAGCCAGCTTAGATATGCTTTTTGTCATTAGAGTATGGTGCACTAATGTGTGCGGTAGCTGAGGTTTAGGTTCTTAGACAGAAACACAGTTTCAGAAACAACGTGAATGAAAATACCAAGGATTCAGAGAATTTACATTCCAATACACATCTGATTTTCATACTTATCATATCCTGAATTAAGTCCTTGGCTTTCTACTCTTTGTGAGTTCAAATAAGATTTTGCAGATATATTTTTCAGCTCTTATTTTCAGGTAATTTAAAGATGCCATCAGGTAATGCCAGAGCATAAACTAAACTGTAACAATGCTCTATTTCTTACTGGTAAGACTAAGAGAAGCTACTTATATACCATGAGAGATTTTAAAATATATATAATGTATGTTAACATCAGGGGTAATTCTTTCAGTGATTCTTTCTTTTTCTCAACAAATATTATCAAAGTAGTTGCTACACTTTTCTTTTTATTAATGCTGCTTTTCCTATAACAAAAAAGGTAAATAATCTAAGTGATACTAATGTACAATTCAAATTGAAAAAACCCAGTCAATCCACTTCGATCAAGCATGACTTCAAAAGACTTCATAAAATGTGTTATTTTCCATTTTCAAACAGAAATATGAGAAAATTTGGATTATTCATGGAAGATCTCAGGATTTCTTTAAAGTTTGTTTGTGTTTTAATTCTGTTACATTCAAAGGATGCCTACTTTTTATGGAAGTTATATTATATAGACAAAAGATATTACTAAAAACTGATTACCTTGCGATCTGTTATTTTCACTTGATACAAAAAGCACTTGTTGCTTGCAGAACCAATAGTAGGCGGGGGTTTCCAGTGCATTTTAATACTTCTGTTTTCAAGGAAAATTGAAATGTTGATAGGAGGGTTCAGTTTCTCTGAAAAAAAAAAAAAAAAAAAGAACATAGAGACCTTCTGTACCTCATGCTCTTTCTCATCTTTATGTTGATGCAAAAGAAATGCATTGCATTAGTCCTTAAAATACTCAGCTGACTGCTTTGGGGTTTGGCACACCCAAAGGAAGCATTCAATGACACATTTTCTTTTAAAGTGTTACTTATGAAGTGTCGTCTATTTCTGTCTCAAAATAAAGAGATAGAGTGGGTTTTCTTCTTCTATCTTTCCAGAGGAGGTAACAAAGGTGGACAGGAGGAGCAGGCCCTCACTCTCCAGAGCCTGTGTTGAAGAGACCTCTGAGCTACTGCAGTCTCCTGGCCATGTAGGATACATGTCTTGTCGGATACCCCAAGTCTTGCTCTCTAAGTCTCATAGTATAACTCACTGAGGGGTATACTAAAGGGGTATGAGCTCCTAGTAGGTCTCATTCAATATGTGAAGCTTACCACAGATGCTTAAGAAATTCCTCTATCTTTCCTGTGAGCATTTGCTACGGAGGAAGCAAGATATGCTTAGGAGATGTAAACAGACAAACAGAAAATTCCCATCCCATCATTATGTTCAAGTCACAAAGTGCAAGAAATGTAATGACAATGTTTTTTGGGTTTTAGGGAGGGATGAGGTACAGAACTGAAAGCAAGGGACATTTGGATTCTCAGTCAACAGTTGCTTTCTAGTATGATGAGCATTATGGCACAGATCCTAGGTGTGTGCTGCAGTACACAAGCACTTTGACCTCTCTCTAGCTGCTGTTGCTTCTCTGTGAGAGAAGGACCTACAGCTGGAGTTCTCTGAAAAAGCCCTCCTAGCAGAGGCAGAAGTGCACAATAAGTCTCTGTGAGAGGGATCAGTGGGGTCTGGGGCTGACATAGCTGCAATGTGGTGCTTGGGGGCAAAAAAAGAGAAGACAGAGAAATTGAGTGGCAACTTTACTGGTTCGTGAAGCCATTGTGCTTGCTCTAGCAACTGCACCTGCATGACTTTGCCTTTCCATAGTCATATTGGGTTTCCTTTTTGGCTTTTCTTCCTTCTTCCACTTCTTGACAAGTTTCCTCTCTTTGAGCAATGATCCCATAAAGCCAGCAAAGCATTTATCCAAGGGTTTTCCCAGGCTTGTAAAATTGTTCACTTCTGCCTGTTCTCATGGCTGTTGGCAGTGATCAACACCTGCCCTTGAGGGTGCAGGCATACTATGAGCCATGAAAGGTAAGGAGAGTAAGCATCAGCTTTTGGGGTTTTTAGTTTAGTCTCTGACATACTATTAGCAGAACATCCAGACATCATGTTACCAGAGGGAAGCTTGGATTGGAAGGGGCTTATAATTCACAGCAGGACAGTGGGCCTCCAGGACCTCTAGGACTGTGCAACAGATAGGGCTAAGCCAAACTGAAGGCCTTCCTGTTTAATTAGGGGAATACAGACACAAATGACGCTTTTTGATGTGTGTGACCTGAAGGATAACTTCTCAGGAGGGTAAAGACAACCCAAGCTTGCAATGCTGGAGCTGTACAAGTGTACATCCACTACTCGCAACACAGAAAACATCTCCTGCAAGCACACTCAGGTTTTGCTGTCTCTTACCAAAGCCTGGCAATGGATTTTAGAGGCAAGGCGAGCTACAGAGGTTTGTGCCTGGCACTGAGACAGAAGGGGAAACTGATGGCTGAACCAGCTGAGACTAGTGCACACCCCTAAACATAGCTAAGACAGAAAGGAAAGAAGGGCAGGGAGGAAATCCTGGCAGTCTGGACTCTACAAAGAGGAGGCAGTAGCTGCTCTGTGAAAGTAGTTGGAGAGAGAAGCAGGGAAGAGACAGCCTGCCCACTCTTTCTTACCCCCTGCTCCCCTCTGTCCATCCTAGCCCTGTCCTCTCTGGTGAGGCCTTGAATGGGAAGGTTGCTTGAGGTGTAACAGAGAGGTGGAGAAATTGTGAAACTGCCAAAGTGGGGCTAGTAAAGCCCCCAGGAGGGCAAACTAAAGTAGTTCAGGCATCACCTCTGAGCATTACCAGAAAACTGTTGTTGCTGTATGAAGTGTTTGATCCTGACTGGATGTACTATGTCAGCTCACTGCTTTGAAGTCTGTAAATAGGATCAAACCCAAGCAGCCAGTCTGAAAGTGAGCATCTCCACAGTAAGCTATGAAAATACCTATATAGTCTTCCTGCAAATTATTTGCCACTCCCTACACCCAATTCCCTTTTTTCTTTTTTTTCTTTTCAGGAAAATTTGTTTTACCTCAAAATGTTTTGTTTTGCTAAAATAGAACATCCTGCTGATAACTGTCTCTCTTCAGTGTAAATGTTTATGTAAAGCCAATAATTCATCTGTATCAGAAGAGGATAAATAAAATCTAACCCAGAATAAATTTTTATACTTTTGAGTGAGTTTTTTTTGTATCCCTTGAGTTATAACTAATTCCCATATTACAGACCTAGAATGTGATCAATATGCACATAATTCAGAAGGTATTTGAATTTGCAGGCTGTGCTAAAGCTCAGGTGAATTTCTTACCCATGAGATTAATTCAAACTCTCCACAGAAGTAAAGAAAAATAATTTTAACTGATCATTCAAAACTGTCATTAATTAAAAAGAACTGACAAAAGTGTCATAAATAAAGAGAAATTTTACTATTTTTTTTATAACATTCACATTCTTGAATTTGATTATAAACGAAAATTGTGTCTATGTTTCTTTTTTAAGTCAGTTCCACAGGGATCGATTCTGGGGCCAGTCTTGTTCAACATCTTCATCAATGACCCGGAGGATGGGACAGAGTGTGCCCTCAGCAAGTTGGCTGATGAGGGAAAAAAAACTGGGAGGACTGGCTGATTCCCCAGCAGGCTGTGTTGCCATTCAGCAGGATCTCGACCGGCTTGGGAGTTGGGCAGAGAGGAACCTCATGAGGTTCAACAAGGACAAGTGCTGAGTCCTGCATCTGGGAAGGAACAACCCCATGCACCAGTACAGGCTAGGGGTTGACCTGCTGAAGAGCAGCTCTGCAGAGAGAAACCTGGGAGTCC
Organism: Colius striatus; assembly: GCF_028858725.1. Lineage (NCBI taxonomy): Eukaryota > Metazoa > Chordata > Aves > Coliiformes > Coliidae > Colius > Colius striatus. The sequence goes on from NC_084759.1 coordinate 70,064,986, forward strand.
TGATTGGTAATAAACTAAATATGAGCCAGCAATGTGCCTTTGTGGCCAAGAAGGCCAATGGCATCCTGGGATGCATCAAGAAGAGTGTGGCCAGCAGGTCGAGGGAAGTTCTTCTCCCCCTCTACTCTGCCCTGGTGAGGCCTCATCTGAAGTTCTGTGTCCAGTTCTGGGCTCCTCAGCTCAAGAGGGACAGGGAACTGCTGGAGAGAGTCCAGCGCAGGGCCACCAAGATGATCAAGGGTATAGAACATCTTTCATACGAGAAAAGACTGCGGGAACTGGGGCTGTTTAGTCTGGAGAAGAGGAGATTGAGGAGTGATCTTATTAACATTTATAAATATCTAAAGGATGGGTGTCAGGAGGTTGGGAAATCCCTCTTTTCTACATTAGATAGTAACAGGACAAGAGGTAATGGGATGAAGCTGGAACACAAAACGTTCCACTTAAAAATAAGAAAAAACTATTTCACTGTTCAGGTGAGGGAGCCCTGGCACAGGCTGCCCAGAGAGGTTGTGGTGTCTCCTTCCTTGGAGGTCTTCAAGACCCGCCTGAACATGTTCCTATACAACCTGATCTAGGTGAAACTGCTTCTGCAGGGGTGTTGGACTAGATGATCTCTAAAGGTCCCTTCCAACTCTTACCATTCTATGATTCTATGAAGTCATAGTTTTTTCGGTGGTATAGAAAAAAAGTATAGGAAAAATAAAAACTGGAGAAAAGAAGGATATAATGCTTTTCAGATTGCTTTTCACACTAGCCTATAAATTTTTAAAACTGACAATTATAGATAAACAATGACAATATATCAGAGGAAAGAAATACAAGTCTTTGAACTGTAATCCATTTTGTTTAATCTTGATGTAAAATTCTCAGAGATGAATGCATAAAAAGCTAGAATCAATATTCTGACCTTGTCACACTTCCCTCTTTCCTTTCTTTGCTTTCAAGACAAATGAAATAATAAACAAACTTTTTATAAAAGGCAATAATAGACAATATTTACCTATTGTCTGAGGTGTAAATGCTTTGTAATAAGACAATCCTCTTGAATTATTTCCCAGATCTCTTACAGTTATGTTTAAATTGATTTTTCTTGATGGTTGGAAATACATTTCTTTCATAAGACATCCAATATTTTTCTCCTTTGCATTTTTTATATATTGCTGGCATTCAAAATATTTTCCAATGTGTCTGTGAGAAGGAAATATGAACCTTGTAAATCAAAGACTTAGGTACAAAAATATAGTTTCATACTTGTTTTGCACAGGACTCTTACCTGTATGAAAAAAAGATCTGGATGTTTTCAGGAGCTTCTTCTTTAATATACCAGGTGCAATTGAAAAAAGAAATGTTATATATGACACATGAAAGATTCTGAATATATACTGCAACAAAGAAAGGGAGAAAAAGAAAATGTTATGTTTATTTTACATGGATTTTCTAATAGCAACGTGATGGCTACCATTACAAACTCATTATTTAGCCTTATTTCTAGAAGCATGAATAAATAATAGATGAGAACAAAGGAGTCTTTCATAATTTTGGACAATGGCAACTGAGAAGTACATCTGCTGCTTCCACCAAAAGCCTTACTAAACCACTTAAAGAAAAAAATGTCCAGAGCAGTAGCTGAAAAGCTCCACTTTTGTAAGATTTCCTCAAACCAGGTGATATAGTGGGCAATCTTCAGGAGCCATGACTTGCCAGGGAAAATAGAGAGTGTTTGTGTCATTCTAACATCTTGTTCAGCAGAGATGGAGTTTTCTGAATCTCAACATGTCTAATAAATGAAATAATTCTGCAATATACCAAAAAAAATCATAAGAAAATAATGAGCTTTCAGAAATTATATGCCTCCAAGTAAGACAGGACATTATCACAAACCCTTGGATGTATTAAGAACATGTTAGGAAATAGATGACCTGGAGGTGCCTTGTAAGTAAATTCTGTCCAGCCACTCTCCTTAATTATGTCTTCCGTTTCTTTTGCAAAAAGTTGAGTTTTAACCTTAGCATTAAAACCAGAATGCAACTCAAGACGTATTATCTTTTTCTTCTCCTGCAGTCGTTCCTAAGAGGAGGAAGAAGAAATTACATGAAGATAGATGGTACTAAGAATTGAAAGGGAAATTGTGCAAATTTGCCTACTCAATGAAGTAGTAGATTATTTCCCTTTAAACTATGTGAAACCACTGATCAACTTACTTTCTTTTCGTGAGTGGTATTGAAGAATTTATAACTCAAAATATACTTCACGCTGTACTTCTCAGTTTCTTCTTTTGTCAGGTTATTGTTCCAGGACAGAATGACTCTCATCTTATGCTTGGTAATCCACAGAACATTATGTAGCCCAAGCACATCTGCAATTACAATGACAGTAGGTAGGGAAAGAGAGGATCCACCACTGTATACACAAAGGATTTGGCTCTCAACAAGGCTTGGTTACCCAGTAGATCTCCCAGGAGTTCTGTTCTTACATAGAGCAAGTAGTCTCCAAGCTTTATTGAATATGACTGTCTAGCAGTAAAATTCATGTTTACCTACCAGCAGCCCTCAAAATGTTAGGTGATTCACTTTTACCTGTCTCAGACTTGTCTTCCAATGCAGATCTCTCTCTCTATAGGCTGTAGAAAGTGCCTTGATAGATTAGACATCTGGAATAGCTAGCATAGAATGAATTGTTACTTAATACTCTACTTACCCAATACATCTCGTTGTCCACTTGCTGAGCTAATGGAAAATACTGTCTTGGGTTGGAGAAAACTTAAGATCAGAAGGAGAGGAATGACCATAATACGTGCCATAGCGAATGCTTTGGAACAAGAGTCTGCAGAAACTGAGAATCTCTACTTCCAAGTTTGGTTGAAAAAGCAGTTAGAACAGGATGTTTTCATTTTGCACCTGTGAAATAATGCAAAACAGCCACTTAGCTGCTTAAATCATGTCCAAAGTATAAGACATAACTATGAAATAACATACATTTAATAGGTCTTATTGATCAGTGCCTTCTGTTCCTAGAATGTTTCTGTTTAAGCCTACTCTTTAACTGTGTGCCAGGGACATATGTGCCATATTGAGCTTGTTTTGAATGGCAGTACTGTTTACATTGCATGAGAAGACCACAGATCTGACAATACTGAAAGCAAGACCACAGACATTACACTACTGATACTGAACGCAGACAGTTTGGATAGGAGACACCTGGCATAACTTTGGCTAGATACAAAACCAACAGTTGTATCTCCATGACTTATCTAGCCCCTAATGGTAGTAAAGTAACTGTCACTTGTGGATTGTGATTTGTGTCACCTCATTTAGGTATCTGCTTTAGGAAAATATGAACTGTTACTATCTGAGGAGAGATGAATCTTGCCATTTGCAAAAGCAAGTACACCATCAAAAGTATATCAGATGTTTGTTAAATTTGGGATCCAGTGAGCAAAGAGATTCTGCACTGATCAAAGTCGGTTTTAGAAATACGTAACTGCTCGTTCTTTGGTGATTGAGTTTTCTTTCAAAGGTTGCTTTAATATAAAACCACTGCTGAGCCCTTCTAAATTATCCACAGAATTAATATCTCTCTGTGTTCTGGGTATTTCACTCAAAAGCTATCAGATTTCTCTTGGCTCTTATTATTTTCAGTACTAAATCCTCAGACATATTCTATATATGTTGTCTGTGGATCAGCAAAAGGACATCTACAGCCATATCAAAATGCTCCCAATACATTGACTAACAAGTAGCACTAGCTATGTAGAGGAAAATGTGTGAATGTTCAGCATATCAAAAAAATTTGCAATGAGGTTACCTGGAAAAAAAAACCAAACCAAAACAAAAAACCAAACCACATGCATACATACAAATACATATACATAAAGATTTGTTTATAAAGCTATTTTAGCACAATGCAGTGAACAAGAGATCGTTTAGTGAATGCTGTCATTGTTTAGGAAGTGCTATGAAACACCAGCAAAATGCTTTAAGGAAGATATTTCACCACCTGGTTCATTCTGGTACTGATCTCAGCTGTAGCAGCAGCAGCTGTAATATTTGTGCCACACCATCCACACAGACTGCTTGTTGCACCCAGGAAGTCAATTCTGATTGACTGTAAAGGGAAGGGGTGAGTTGTGTTATTACTGATGCCCCGGAAAGCTATGGTGTGTGGCAAGAGAAAAAGTCAGGGAAAATATCATAGAATCATAGAATGGTAGGGGTTGGAAGGGTCCTTTAGAGATCATCTAGTCCAACCCCCCTGCAGAAGCAGGGTCACCTAGATCAGGTCGCATAGGAACATGTCCAGGCAGGTCTTGAAGACCTCCAAGGAAGGAGACTCCACAACCCCTCTGGGCAGCCTGTTATAAAATGAAAAAAAAAAAAAAAGTAGTTTTCAAAAGTTTATAATACAGCATGGAGTGGCTGTAAAGGGCTAATCCATTCCCATGAAATGGACTAATCAAAATACTCCTAGGAACACATACGTACTTTATGAAAATCAGAAGTAAAGGTGAAAACAAAGATGGAAAACACTAAGAAAGTTGAAATACTTGAGGCTACGTTAACATTACTTTTATGGAAAAGACAAGTCAAAAGGGGACCTGAAACAGGAAAAGGAACAAAATAAATATTCAAGTAGCAACAACTTTCACCATTAGAAACAAAAATGGAAATAATTTGTGAGGTAATAGAAATGCATTTGGTTGGAGAGAGAAAACATGGGGACAGAAAAGTAAGATTTTTAAAGTAAGTCTGAGTAAACTTAGAAAAAAACAACCAACATGAGACAAAGAAAGACATTTCAGGAGATATCATTGCTGTTTCCCAGAGATGACTTGCCTCTAGGAGTACCCTTTGTACAGCACTGAGAGGCACTTCTCCACTCTGTGCAATCAACTCCAGGACCTTGCTCACATGGCCACTGTGACGGTAGACAGTGTCAGCAGGTTGAAAACAGGACTAGACAGATTTGTGGAAAGCAGGTACTCGTAAAGCTTCTAAAAAGTATTAGAATGGATGTTCCTCTCAGTATTCCTAATTCAGCAGCTATAGATGCAGGGGAAATACTTGGGGAATAGGTTGCAGGAGGTAGACAGAGTTGTGGATTATATCTGTGTAGCACTTCCTATTGCCACAGGTGCAGACAGAAGAGCAGGTGGACTGCTGGGCTGACCCCACAGGGGATTTCATTTCTTCATGTGCAATGATTTGGCTCACAGAAAACAGCAAAGTGAAAGCATTGCAACATAAAGACATCCAAAGTGACCACGAGAGAATGAAAAGCTGTCCATACATAGAAGGCTTTAAATTCATAACTTTTCAAATAAAGTGTATATCCATCTATGGCAGCATAGATGAGCAGAAAGACAGAATATTTCTTCTCAGAGGTACACAGACAGCACAGCGTGTTTCAAGTCATGTGCTACAAAGAGCTTTATGCTAGCATATGGTGCTGAAATTCAGTCTATGAAGTGCAAAATAAAATTCATTGACAATATTTTTTTAAAAAGGATTACTGGTAAAATATGCTTGCAGGCAGTCCAGTTAATCTAGCAAGATAGAAAGTATCTCAATAATCTAAAAAATAAACATAAAGGAAAGAAATGCTTTCAATATAGTGCATTTTTTTTGTTTCAAGAAAGTGTTCTTAATATTTAAAAAAAACATACTACACCTATATTTTACTCTTTCTTTAATATTTTGTTTATTTTCTTGCTTTCATTACTGAGCTTCAACTGCAGTCAGTGCCTGTTGGTTGCTGCCCAGCAATGCCTGCTTTACAGTAGTGGATTGGTGTCAGATTGGAGTTGGAAGAAAGAGGAAGTAACATAAGAGGAGCTGCCAGCCCATACGTCACTGCGGCTGCAGACATTGTAAGCGTTTGTGCAAAATCCATCTGCTGAAGCTGGGAAGTAGTCAGTCAAGACAAGAAAAATGAAAGCAGCGAAATCAATCCTCAGGAAACTTAAGAGCTATTGCTTGAAGGTTGGGGAAAATTAACCATTTAATTGTAAAAATTCATGAGCCTAGAGTGTTTTCTGAAGTGTAGATCTGTTCATTCTACATGTTTCTGAATAAAGTCCTTTCTTAAAAATTTGAGGGAATTATAATAACTTCCCAAATACAAAAGTTAACATTTTAAGAAACAACATCTTCTAATATTTTGTTTGAAAATTATAGTAAAATTGTCTAAAAACACAATTTCAAGTCTTGTAAAATATTTTAGTATTTTCAATTTAGAGAGTAAATTCAATTATTAAGCAATGAAATATTTTATTCACAGCTGTAATGCACAGTCTTAGCTAAGGAGAACCACTTGGACTGTTTGACTTATTAAGACTAACTAAAACTTATACTTCTTTTAAGGCTGTCAGTATTTTTTAAATCCCCATATGTGATAGTAGACAATGTAGAAATTGATTAGGAAATGTTGACATAAATAATATAGGTCAAATACATTTTAAAGATCTGGGTAGCTGAAGAATCAAAAGAGCAGTACTATTAAACACATTTTACAAAACTTAACTTTATTTTAATTCTTGTCAAATCATGGATACCTATGCATTGTTTGGGCTGAGAAACAGCAAAGATCAGCCCAGAAGAGTGCCTTGATTTGAGACTATGAAAAATTGAAGAGACTTCTGTTTTTCACAGAATCATAGAATCACAGAATAGTAGCTGTTGGAAGGGATCTTTAGAGATCATCTGGTCCAACTTCCTGCCAAAGCAGGTCCACCAAGATCAGGTCACACAGAAATGCGTCCAGGTGGGTTTTGAAGACCTCCAAACAAGGAGACTCCACACCCTCCCTGGGCAGCCTGTGCCAGGGCTCACTCACTCTCACAGTGAAATAGTTTTTCCTTGTATTTAAATGGAACTTTTTGTGTTCCAGCCTCATTCCTTTACTCCTTGCTCTATCACTGTATACAATAGAAAAAAGGGATGTCCCAACCTCCTGACACCCATCATTTAGATATTTATAAATACTAATGAGATCTTTCCTCAGTCTTCTCTTCTCTAAACAGTCCCAGTTTCCGCAATCTTTCCTCATAAGAAAGTTGCTCCATTCCCCTGATCATCTTGGTGGCCCCGCGCTGGACTCTCTCCAGAAATTCCCTGTCCCTCTTGAGCTGGAGACCCCAGAACTGGACATAGGACTCCAGATGAGGCCTCATCAGGGCAGAGTAGTGGGGGAGGAGAATCTCCCATCCATCACTTAGATGTTTGTAAATATTAATGAGATTCCCCCACTCAGTCTCCTCTTATCTAAACTAAACAGCTCCAGTTCCTGCAGCCTTTCCTCACAAGAAAAATGCTCTAGAGGCCATACTCCAGATGAAGCCTCATCAGGGCAGAGTAGAGGGGAAACAGAACCTCCCTCAACCTGCTGGCCACAGGACCTTCTTGATCATCCCAGGATGCCACTGGCCTTCTTGGCCACGAGGGCACATTGCTGGCTCATGGTTTGTTTGCTGTCCACCAGGAGTCCCAGGTCTCTCTCTGCAGAGCTGCTCTCCAGCAGGTCAATCCCCTGTCTGTACTGGTGCATGGGATTATATACTCCCCCAACCAGGACTCTACATTGGTCCCTGTTGAACTTCATGAGGTTCCTCTCTGCCCAACTCCCAGGCCAGTTGAGATCCCACTGAATGGCAGCACAGTCTGCTGGGGAATCAGCCAGTCCTCCCAGCTTGGTATTATCAGCCAACTTGGTGAGGGAACACTCTGTCCCATCCTCCAGGTCGTTGATGAAGATGTTGAACAAGACTGGCCCCAGAATCGATCCTTGTGGAAGTCCACTGGCCACAGGCCTCCAACTCGACTCTGTGCCATTCATCACCACCCGCTGGGCTCTGTCATTCAGCCAGCTTTTGATCTCCCTCACTGTCCACTCACCCAGGCCACACTGCCTGAGCTTTCTGATGAGGATGTTATGGGAGACAGTATCAGAAGCCTTGCTAAAGTCAAGGTAGATGACATCCGCTGCTCTGCCTTCATCCACTCAGACAGTTATGCCCTCATAGAATGCTATCAGGTTGGTCAAACAGGATTTCCCCTTGGTGAATTCATGTTGACTCCCCCTTTTAAAAGTCTTATTTCACAAGTACTGCTACAAAAGGCTGAAGAGATCAAGGTATATATTTTCTTTCATTCACTAATTCTCGTGATCCCCTCCAGAGTATGTAAACTGTCTCTTCTATTTGCTTTTTCCCATTTAAAACAAACAAATAAACAATCAAAAAGATGTCATACAAAAACCCAATGGAATGTTTCAATTTCTTACTCTTCAAGCCTTAAAAATTGCTGTGTGCTTCTTAGTATACACATCCCTCTCTTTTAATTTTTTTTTTTTTTTGCTGTGATACTGTGACTGGTTTACATTCAGATTTCCCTATATGCAGACTCAATAAATCAGTCATGGCTTGAGATTAGAAAACAGTGCATTTAGGTCCATGTGTTATGTTATTTCAAACACTAAAGTAATTATACAACATAAGGCCAAACCAACTGCCTTTACTTCTAATGATTTAAATCCAGTTGCTCTGGAGAGTATCAGACATGAGGTGTGGGTGTACAAAAACCATGCTTTCTAACAAGGAACCACATAAAGTGAGGTAAAGACTTCTCGAGAATTTTAACTATATTTAGAACTATGATTCTATGCTGCTTTTCAGTGAGAAGAGTGTGACACAGCATCCAATGGTAATAGTAGCAAACCTGACCATAGGCATAGTACTTCATTTTTAAAGTTTAGAAAAATTATTTCACTCTTTTTTCTTCTGCTTATTAGCAAAATATGTCAATTTTATCTGGTTTAAATGTGGTTTGTACATTTAATTTAAGGTAGCACATTAGCAATTCCAACATATTTCTTCTTCCTGTCTTATACCAATAACATACTACCATTGCTGACTTCAGTGAAAAGCCATTCATTACCAGGTGGTATGCTTTCTGGAGCTTTCTTGTAATTTGTAATAATCAAAGATAAAAAGGAAGACACCTCAGGGGCTTACTTTTTAAAAAAATTACACATTGTTAACTTATTCAGAAATGCAAGAATGGTAGGTATTTCACACTTTTTTCCATCCTTAGTAGACTCTCACTCTGAACTGGATAATTGTTTCAGTTCATCAAAGTGCTGCATTGGAACCATCTATGAATTTGGGCTGATCAAAACATTGTGTCATATAATTAAAAATATTCATAAAGCCAATGCACTGTGCAGTACTTCATCCAGGGTTTAGCTGCCTAGAAAGAGGAATATCTGATTAAAAAACCCATAAAGCCAGAACACTAAACAACACTTAGTAGTTAGCAGCTATTTCTTTTATAGTTATCTGAACCCTGTTCTGAGCTGGTTCCAGCGAAGTCCCATGCGTGTGACTAAAGGACAAGGGGTTTCCCTTCTCACATTCCCATGATGTCTAGTTCATCATGTTAGCACAATCAGCATTTGTAGTCATGTGGTTGGGGCATTTGGGGTGGTCTTTAGTTCCACCTTGGTTAAAAACAGTGGTGGAAGAGGGGAAAATCTCTTGCTTTGCACTGATGTGAAAAAGGAGTTTCAGGGATATGCGCTGTTGAAAATGAAATTTCTCACTGCAAATTGGTCATGAGGCAGGCTTGAAGGATATCAGTGGGGTATAGAGGATATCCTGAAACTGATATGTACATGCTATCAGGAAGGAATTTTGATATCACAATTTTCTACTGCAGTGACTAAATTACCACAACTTGGGTCTCTCAGTCTTTTTTTGAAGCTGATCTTATGTTTCTGTTTCACATGATAGGGATGCCAGCTGTCCACACGGTCTTCTACTCTGTAGCCTCAAAATGTAATGTTTCTTTTGTTGTGGATTATTTTTGTGATACTTTTGAAACTAGACAGATGCATATGTTCATATATCAATGGAAGGCTTGCCAGAGAAAGTACTTTCTTGGAGAAGACATCTTTTTGCTTTCCAAAAATTATCAGCTACAGCAAATAGCCATCAATTGACCATGAAAGTAACCTTCAGATATAATGCCTCTGCTCCAGTTTCTTTGGTTTTCTACATCTGTAAAGGTTAAGATCAATTACAGTCAAATCCTACATGCCAAGATTTATGAGACAGCAATGTGCATGTTAGGGGTACATTGCAGGGTGTGCTGACTTTATATCAGGGATGGGAATGAGCCATATAAAGGAGTTCAATATTATATAGGCATGCTTGTTCTCAGAAAATCAGGAGGAATTGGTGAAAGGTTTTAACTATAAAGGTAATGCTGATAATATTGTGATTACAAGTTCATTAGACTAAATCAGACCCATTTAGTGTCTGTCTTAGGATATATACTACTTTTAATGGCAGAGAGAAAAGAGAGGAAAAGATGGGGAAAAAAAAGTCTTAATCTTTTCTGAGTGAGGAACTGAGCCATGGAAAGATTATATAAGTTTTCCAAATCATATTAGAAATAGCTGAAATCACTAGGAATTATCACTGTTCTGAAATTTTCATTTCAAACTTTGTGAACTATATAGAAGAAACACAGAACACTGACCAGAAGCTATCTCATTATGCAAACAAATTCCCTCTGGAATGATGGTCAGATCAGCGATGAATCACAATAATTTTGATGACAGGCAGCCTAAAAGACTAAGGCTTGAAAGAATGACTTATATTTTAGCATGAAAACAATAAATTTGCATCTCGGATATTTCTAGTAACAGAGCCTGCAGTATTGTAAAAGATAAGCTATCTTTCATAAACATTAATTTTCTTTCAAGGAAACTTATGAAACTTATGACACAGAAAACTCCTAGACACATAACATATCATAGAATCATAGAATTGTAGAATTGTAGAATCGTAGACTTGTAGGAGTTGGAAGGGACCTTTAGAAATCATCTAGTCCAACCCCACTGCAGAAGTAGGTTCACCTAGATCAGGTTGCATAGGAACATGTTCAGGCAGGTCTTGAAGACCTCCAAGGAAGGAGACTCCACAACCCCTCTGGGCAGCCTGTGCCAGGGCTCCCTCACCCTCATAGTGAAATAGTTTTTTCTTATATTTAAGTGGAACATTTTCTGTTCCAGCTTCATCCTATTACCCTTTGTCTTGTTGCTAGCTACTATAGAAAAAAGGAATGCCCCAACCTCCTGACACCCACCCTTTAGATATTTATAATTGTTAATAAGATTTCCCCTCAATCTCCTCTTCTCCAGACTAAACAGCCCCGGTTCCTGCAGTCTTTCCTCGTATGAAATATGTTCCCCTGATCATCTTGGTGGCCCCACACTGGACTCTCTCAAGCACTTCCCAGTCCCTCTTGAGCTGAGGAGCCCAGAACTGGACACAGTACTCCAAATGAGGCCTCACCAGGGCAGAGTAGAGGGTATATATTTGCATCTCATCTCTAGTTTATCCAAATTTTCCTGCTCAGATATTCAAGCACTGATGACAGAGTACTTATTAGATATACTTTATCAGCTACGAACTTGGGGAATGAAATAGGAGAATAATAAAGTACATCATGTTCCCCTTTATGTTTAGAGTCAGTTTGAATCATTTGATAGCTGTTGTGCTGCAAACAGCAACTCCACATGGTCACAGGTGCGCCATATGCCCATTGCTGTATTGGTACTACTAAGTTCTGTGTATATTATTGTATATCTCAAGGAGGCAGAAACCTCAATGTCTCCTTCTTTAATTCTATTTATCACCTACCTTGCACAGTTAACAGAAGGAAGCTGAGCTACTAAACCACCACATAGCATGTAGAGTACCTTCTTCATAGTCCTTATCTACCTGGAGTGTGTAGCATATAGACAGAGAACAAAAAAACAAAGAGACCCTACTGGGAGAAGGCAGGTGGAGAAGGCCTTAAGATACATGTTTGGTTGGTTTTTTAGTCACAAATCTGGGTATGGGATTAATCCTCCTTTCAGGTTTCTGCAGTCAAGGACCAGGATTCAAACACCAGCAAACTGACATCTACAAGGAGCTAGGTGTTCAGATTTCCATTACAGCTAATGGAGATCTAGTTAAAGTAACAGGTCAACTACAGAGAGGAAGAAGGGGAAAAAGGAGAGGGAGACTCGTCTCACCTTCAGGTAGACTCTTAAAATAAATCTGATTAATCACACTGTAAACTGCTTTGATTAGATCTCTGCTCATTTCAATTGAATTTCAGATGGACAAATTAAAACAAAAAAGAAATGGACTCCAATAAATGTCTTTTTTTTTTCACTCCATTCCTTTATTGGAGCATCATTAATTTCTCACCATGCTTCCTCTATACAATTCATTTAGGAATGTCCTTCAGAATGGCTGATTCTATTTTCCTTCCTAGACGACATACAGAAAACATTTCAGATGCTCAAAAGCAATCCTTTTAACACTTATAAACTTCAAGTCTTAATTTTTATTCTTCCAACATTAAGGCCTATAACTAGCAGTGGCAAAGTTTCTATTGATTCACAAGCACTTATTAAAAGATTGCTTCCTGTCTAGATTGCTGGAGATACTGTCAAGTGCAGCCTTCTGAATTCTCCATCTGATTCTTTCAATTTACAAGTAAGGAGTCTTCTAGTGTTACCATGGGCCACTCATTACCTAACCAAGAAAGACAACATATATGTGTAGATGACATTCTCAATGAAGACAAGCAGGTCATATAATTGTGCTTGTCCAGACTTTTATCTTCTCATTCCATCTGGAATTCATCAACAAAAGTTCTTCCACTGTGGTATCTCAGTCTACTATCAGTAAGAGTACACTAAGCAAGAAGTCATACGAAATGGCAGTGACCTTTGTCCGTTCATCATGACACTTCCAAGGCATTGTCGTAACTCAACTTGGAGCAACCATTGCACTCTTTGGAGCAACTATTCTGACCCAAAAGACTGATCTATCTACAGGCATTGTTATTTGTCATTGGAGAGAGAGAAGAGAAGAGAAGAGAAGAGAAGAGAAGAGAAGAGAAGAGAAGAGAAGAGAAGAGAAGAGAAGAGAAGAGAAGAGAAGAGAAGAGAAGAGAGAGAGAAGAGAAGAGAAGAGAAGAGAAGAGAAGAGAAGAGAAGAGAAGAGAAGAGAAGAGAAGAGAAGAGAAGAGAAGAGAAGAGAGCATTTTTTTTAATAAAATCTGGACATTTTAGGCATTTAACCAATCTGATTAGAAGACATTTTAGAAAGTTTTGTAAAAAGAACCTTCTGAAAGCTACAATTTTGCCTGAAAATAATTTGAGAATTCATGGTGTTTTTTTTTCTTTTTGCAGTTTCCCAGTGGAAGGTACTTGATTTTTCTGACTAAATAATAAGGTTTTTTCACTTGAGGACTACTGGATAGAAGAGAAGCTGGGTTAAAATCCATCAGCCAGAGTCAGGCTGTTTTAGCACAGTCTTTTGTTCCTTGCCAGAGGAGAAAGTGAGGGTTTCTGCCTCTGGAAAGAATTTCAGAGAATAAACCTTGCCTGAACTTTAAAAAAGGAAAATTGTTAGAACCTACCTTTGACTGAGCTTCACAACTTTGCAGTCCATCCATGAATCACTCCTTCAGTCCCACAAGAAGGACAAACACTTTTCTGATTGAGAATGATTGAGAAGATGAGAGGATACAGTCCTTTATAGTGCTATTCCCAAATGCAAAGCATGGGTAATCCCCCTATAGCATGCTGGAGAGTCCCAATGACCTACCTCATTTTGTGCAACCAGATCAGCTAAATAGTAATTCAGTCAGATACCTCTTCAGTCCCAGTTGCTGTTTCCTTTTCCAAACCCTTACTAGTACATTTGCTCACATAAGCAGTACCAGCTCCAGTGAAGCAAGATGACTCAAAGGTTGCCTGACTGAGTCAGGGTTATCAACATTCTGTTAAACTGCTCCTTACGTTTGGTCGAGTCACATTAACTTAGTCACTTTCATTTTGTTTTATCTGATACACGTATGTGGCTAAACGCTTTTCTTCCTTTTAAGCAGTTATTCCTTAATTTAACACAGGTTTATTTCTGAAGAATCACTGTAAGTGTTCTTATCTGGAAAAACCTAAGGGGAAGATTGGGTAAACTCTGTGCAAGTACAATAGAGATAGCTATTTGTAGTGCGTAGGTAATCACATCACTGAAACTAGCAGCACCAGTACCAGCAGAAGATCTAACTTTACATAGCTGTCTGTTAAGATCTCAGCTTTAGGAAAACAGAAACATATTTAAATCAAAGCTGGTTTGGGGTACATCACATGAAGACTAATCAACATTTTATCTTCTCCTGAAATTACTAGTAAACTGCCTTGACTGGGTCATTATTTCTAATAAACAGTATCTAAGTTAAGGAGTAAGAAGTGTCCCTGCATTTTCTCACCTGTAACTACTTTTGCTGGTAAGAATGACTATACACAGGTGACATCCCAGAGAAAGTGCTGTTAATGTGTTGCTCAGTTTTATTTCACTTCTGGTTTTTTTTTTTTCAGGAAGAAAAATCAAAGCACTGGAAACTGATTTTAACATGCATTGAATGTAGGCAATGAAATGTAGTGATAGATATTGCCAGGACTGCAGGAGGAAGGGGAAAGGGCCTGGGAGAGAGTGAGGAGCAGAGAGAGAGGATAGGGCAAGGGAGAGGGAGCAAAAAGAGGGAGAAAAAGCAAAGCAGAGGAAATATCAAGGCTGAAGAGGAAGATGACCCATGTTCCAGGGAAGGGAAGGGGAGCGGAGGGGAGAAGGGGAAGGGGAGAAGGGGAAGGGGAGAAGGGGAAGGGGAGAAGGGAGGAGAGGAGAGGAGAGGAGAGGAGAGGAGAGGAGAGGAGGAGAGGAGAGGAGAGGAGAGGAGAGAGAGGAGAGGAGAGGAGAGGAGAGGAGAGGAGAGGAGAGGAGAGGAGAGGAGAGGAGAGGAGAGGAGAGGAGAGGAGAGGAGAGGAGAGGAGAGGAGAGGAGAGGAGAGGAGAGGAGAGGAGAGGAGAGGAGAGGAGAGGAGAGGAGAGGAGAGGAGAGGAGAGGAGAGGAGAGAAGAGAAGAGAAGAGAAGAGAAGAGAAGAGAAGAGAAGAGAAGAGAAGAGAAGAGAAGAGAAGAGAAGAGAAGAGAAGAGAAGAGAAGAGAAGAGAAGAGAAGAGAGAAGAGCTAGGACTCAGAGTTAGCTATATCTGTAGCTAAAATTCTTTATCTAAATTATCTCACCTTTTCTATTTTTAAACAATTTGTTGCACATGAAGAAAAAGAGTAGTATTTTGCTTGATTGAAGACTGGATTTAGATTTTAAATAGTGATAGACTCCAGCATAGATTATTTCGTTATGAAGAGCTCCAACAAAGAATCCAATATCATTCTGCAATTAATAATTAAGTAAATTGTTTCTTTTAAAATACTATTTTCATTGCTAGATATAGAAAAATTAGCCCAATACAGGAGCATTTATTTGTTACAAAGTTTTTCTCCATATTATAAGTTAGCGTGTTACCTGCGTATATTTGTTCCTCACCTGACAGCTGCAAATCTGTAGTATCAGATGTTTCCATATTTGTCTGCTTTGATTTGCAGTCTGAAACAAAAGCTTAGAAGCATAAGTTTTTAGTGTGTTTGCTACAATAATGTATATATATATATGTATAAAATCACAGAATGGTTTGGGTTGGAAGGGAACTTTAAAATATTGTACAGTTCAAACCCCTTGCCATAAGCAGGAACATCTTTTACCAGATCAGGTTCCTCATCTTCAATATTTCCAGTGATAAGGCATACGTAACTTCCTTGGGCAATCTGTTCCAGTGTCACACTACTTTCATCATAAAAGAATTCTTCCTTAAATCCAGATAAGTCTATCCTCTTTCACTTTAAAGCAATTGCTGTTTGTCCTGTCACTACAGGCCCTGGTAAAAAAAAAAAAATCTCTCCATCTTATAATCTCATTTTATGTATTGAAAGGCCACAATAAAATCTCTGCAGAGACTGACCTTCTCCATATCAAACAACCCAAACTCTCTCAGCCTTTCTTCAGAGAACAGGTGTTTCAGCCCTCTGATTATTTTTGTGTGCCTCTTCTTGACTTGCTCCAACAGGCCCATGTCTTTCTTCTACTAGAGACCACAGATCGGGCATAGTGCTCCAGGTGAGGTCCTACCAGAGAGGAGAAAAGGGTCAGAATCAGATCCCTCGCCTTGCTGACCATACTTCTTTTGATGCAGCCCATGATGATTGGTTTTCTAGGCTTCAAGCACACATTGGTAACTGATGTCCAACTTTTGACCCACCAGTATCCTGATTCATTATAGGAACTGCCCCAACCCATGTGCAGGGTCTTGCATTTGGCCTTGTTGAACTTCATGAGGCTCACATGGTCGCAGTCCTCAAGCCTCTCAAAGTCCCTCTGGACGGCATCCCTTCCCTCTACTGTATCAACCATCCCACTCATCTTGGGGTCATCTGCAAACCTGCTGAGAGTGCACTCAATCCCATCATCAATGCCATTGTTGATGTCAAATATTACTAGTCCCAGTAGAGAACCTTGAGGGACGTCACCATTACAGATTTCCACTTCGACATTGAGACATTGACTATTTTAAAACTTTGGATATGCTCATCCAACCAGTTCCATAGACATCCAATAGTTCAGGTGTCCCACTCTCTCCAGAGACAAGAATGTTGTGGGGATGCCAAATGCCTTAGAGGGGATTGGCAACTCTGAGTTCAATATGAATAGGCAGAAAAAACACCAGAATAGATAAACCTATATTTTAGAGTTTAATGCATAGAATGGCACAATGCTGTTACTTACAAAAAAAATGTGCAGCTTTTCCTTCTGAAATTAGGGTACCTTTTGTCAGTATTTGGGGGTGAACAATTATAGGAGAGTAAAATAGATCCAAACCAAAGAGCAGAATGTCTGAGTAAGGGATGACCGAGTGCAATCAAGAAACAAAAATATGCCCTCTGAAAGCTTCATCTTGCACGCAGGCAGTACTTTGCTGCTTTCCAGGTTGAGTAATCAGTCTCTTTTTTTCTGTTATTTGGGAAAATTCTCAAAGTGGCCACATGATGGTAGCCTAGGATCAGAGACAAGCAAGCTAAATACCAGAAGTAATGGAAATAAGGTGAAAAATTACCTCTTGTATGCTGAAATCAAATCGAACATCGGGATCAGTCATGGCCATACAGTGAGCAGCTGAGCTATATTTCAGCTTCCAAGTAGTGTAATATCCATGATAGGGCTATTGAGGTTACCTACCGGATAGCCCTATACTGAGATGTGCTAGGTGTCTGGAGTTATGTACTGTTATGGACAAACCTATATCTAACTAACTTCTGCTTACACATCCCTTATTGTGTGAGGTCAGCATATAATCAGTTGAAGTTGCCTACAATTTCCCCTTTTCTTCTGCAGTACAAACAGAAGGATAAAATAACAAATTTACTTAATATAGTCTCAGAGTGCCTTATTATTTTAAAAAACAAATAGCTTTGCCTATATGCCAGAAATGAAGGAAAAGAAGAGTTTTGGACAAAACCAACCAGTTCTGTAGTTTGAAGAGATTTGGCAGTATCTGTACATTTGAATCAAATTCAGACAGCTGATTCTCAGCACTGATTCTTGGAGGAGTATAAACTCTGCTTGTAATATTTGAAGCACAGTTTGATCATGTAAAAAGATTAATACAATGATTGTGTTCTACAAAAAACATCACTGGCCCTGAAGTCAGCCTGAGGCTTAGGTAATTCTACACAGACATGTATATTTGTTGATGGAACAAATGAATTAATAAATTAATTAATAAATAAAACCCAGTTCTAAACTATATCCAAGCTGCTGATATCACTCGCTTCATGACTCTAATACCTCACATAAAAGGTGATAAATCTTAAATAGATTAATTCAGAGGAATAAAAATAAAAATTAATGGAATATTCTCTTTTGATTGTCAACTTCTTCTAGACGATAACAGTAATGATTTCTCCACCTTAGGTAAGACTAAATGTAAATTTTTGAATTCTTGTGTTTTAAGCTAACAGTTACAAAGTTAGTAATATAGTTGATACAATTAGTCTTGTTTTAATAAGAATACAGATTGGCCCCAAAAGCATCTGCTAAAATCTGCTAGTCTTCTAAAGGATGTTTTTAGACTACTCTGGCATGCACTCCCCTCCCTTTAATTACGCAAACAAAATTATCCATCCTATTGCAGAGCAGCTGAGGGGAATTTAATCTTCAAGTTGACTGGTTTGGTGAAAACATCCATGTGTAGGTAAAACACTGATTATGAGACTCTGATTGACAAGACTGGTATGCATATGTAGGACCTCATATTCTATGTAGAGATGATATTGGGCATTTTTGTGAATTTTCATGAAGTCATACATTCCATAGGGTTAGTTAATTTGCCTATCATGTGGTTTACTCTGTATAAATATTTAATGTTTTCACTTTTCTGATCTATATGAAAAGTTTTCATAATTAAGGAAATTCACTTGATAAGAAGTTAAGGCTTTTATAACAACCCAGTTTCCTGTATCCTAATTCACTATAATGTTTACATCATGACCCAGTCTTTCCAGTGCTGGACTCAAGGTTCCAAGTATCATTCTCTTCTGAGAATCTGCAAGGTCCAGTTTCAAGAATTACAGAAGCCGTGTAGACGCTAGCAAGACTCTTTCAATTCCTCTACATTTCAACAATTAGAAAAACCATGTTTTTCTTCTCTCTCGTTTCCTGTTTTATGCAGACAATAATCGCACTGGACAACTTTTCACAGACATTGCCACAGTACAATCCATCCAAATAAATTTTTGGCTTAATTGTGGACTTCTATTTACCTGCTGTTTACTGTCACGCTTGGTACAATTATTCTTTTAAGAACTACAAATAGCCACATAACATAACTCTTCTCAGATCAGTGTCACTACCATTCCAACATGCTCCTGCATCTGTGTGCTTCAGCCTCTCACTGGCTTCAGGAGGGTATTTTACTTGCTAAAGGGACTTTGGCAGGAAGAAGCATCAGCTTTGAAAGTCAAAGAAAATTCTATGTCTTCTTACTGACTCTCCTTGACTCTTATGCATTCTACCAGGCTGAAAGAGACTCTCTTGATTTCTATTTGAAATCACAACATTAACCTTTCTTGGCATGTTTATCCTGTCACCCTCAGTTTTAACATGAAGCCATCATTGAAGGAGAAACAAAACCTAAACCATAAAACCCTTCTGGTATAAACCTCATCACTGGCACTATAACATTTGTTTTTCAGGAAAAGCCTTTTACTGGAAGGCAAAGACACACTTGAAATGTCAATTTTCTGACATTAAGTCTCAAAGAAATTAATTAGCTGAATAATTCTTCACAGTTCTGTAAGTGAAGAGGAGCATTTTTTTTCTTTTGGCTTTGGATTCTTTGCATTGTTATATTTTCACTGTAACTCTGCATATCTTTTTACATTTATTCCCACAAGCCTCCAATGAAAAGTTCATTGCAGAGTGTTTTATGTGATATGGTACTATTTAGAAGGAAGAGGATAAACAAGGTGCAACATTCTCTTAAGAAGAAACTGATGCCTGCTCTCACTCATATTGCATTACTTCATCTGTTATTAACCACAAGATGTGTAGGAATATAACTCATCTATCTACATTTTCTGTTTGTTCTACAAGAAGCTAATCAGAAAAAAAAAAAAAAAGAAAATAATTACAATTTAAGGCAAGTATCATTCCTCTGTGACTGCCTAAGAGTAGATACTGATTATATGCTTTGATCTTTTTCCTTTATTTCTCACAGTTTGTGTTCTAAACCTTTTGATCTGTTTTGGCAACAAATCTGTCCCTTTAACACGTAGCTTTTAATCTTTTTGCTATTTGTTATTGCAGAGAAAGTATCCCAGATAGAACAACTTTACAATCAATAGATGGTGGAAAGAACATTTTAAAACTTTTTCTCTACTTGAGAGCTTGCAAAACAGAGATTTCAACTATTTCATTTGGAAATTAATTGCAGTACTAAATAGAGCTTTGTGGTGGTTTAGCCAAGTGTTCACCAAGTCATAAAATGTCTCCCCCTCCTAAAATGGACAGAGGAGAGAGAAGTATAACAAACAGCTTATGAGTTGAGATAAGGACGGAGAGATTGCTCAGCAATTAGCATCATGGGCATAACAGACTCAATTTGGGGAGAAAAAGGTTTGATTTATTAAAGGAACAATAAGAGCATGGAAATGAGAAATAAAACTGACTCTTAAAAAACCACCTCCTCCCACCCCTCCCTCTTCCCAGGACTCTCCTTCCTTCCTCTGCCAGCGGCGCAGGTGATGGGGATTGCGGTTAGTTCATTACAGATGGACTTTGCTGCTGCTCTTCTCAGGGGGAGGCCTCCTTACACTTCCCACTGCTACAGTGTGGGGTCCCTCCCACGGGAGACAATCCCTCATGAACTTTTCCAGTGTGGGTCCTTCCCATGGGCTGCAGTTCCTCATGAACTGCTCCCTCGCATGGGGACAGCTCCTCACACCCTGTCCCAATTTGGGTCACCCACCGGGAGAACTGTCCTTCAGGTACCGACTGCTCCAACCTGAGTCCCTCACAGGATCACAAGTCCTGACAGCAAACCTGCTCTGGCGTGGGCTCCTCTTTCCACACAGGCTCCCAGGTCCTGACAGGAACTTGCTCCAGGGTGAGCTTCCCACGGAGTCACAGCCTCCTTCAGGCATCCAGCCTCTCTGGCGTGGGGTCCTCCATGGGCTGTGAGTGGATCTCTGCTCCCTAGTGGCCTCCATGGGCTGCAGGGCCTCAGCTGCCACACCATGGTCCTCACCACATATCATAGGGGAATCTTTCTTCCAGATCCTAAGCACTCTCCTCCCCCTCCTTCTCCACTGACCTTGGTGTCCTCAGAGATGTTCTCACATTCTCACTCCCTGTTGCTGCTTCAGTTTTGCAACTGTGCAGCAACTTCTCCTTCTCAAATCTGTTATTCACAGAGGTGTTACCTCCATCACTAATTGGCCAGGCCTGGGTCAGCTGCAGGGTCCATCTTAGAACTGACTGTCCCTAAACCTATCAGCTACAGGGGAAGCTTCTAGCAACGCTGTGTTTAAAGAAGCCACCCCTGTAGACCCCCCACTACTGAAAAACTTGGCCCAGGCAAAACCACTACAAGCTTGAAAACTAGTTCTTCCCTGAAGTAAGCATATAGCCCAGCACTCACAGAACTTCTCTGAAAACGACAATAAGCATAACCAATTCTTCATTCAGAGCTCATAGGTGAATGTAATCTAAGCCTTTCCTTAGTTTGTGGGAGAGACACTAGTAACATGAAACACACCTGTAGCAGCTGCACCCAATAAGAAAGAGTATTGTTGTGTGGATCCTTGTAGAGGTTTTGACTGAAGCCATTCCAGGCATTTGCCAAAGCATACCCTTCCCACACACATGCTCAGGATGCAGAAATGCTGATAGAAAAGAGAAAGGTCACAAAATTAGTGTTTTGCCTGCAGCAGTAGACTAACTTGATGTTTGAGTTTTTGCCTTTGTTTCATCAATAAACAGACCATGAGTAACTTGCATGCTGGATTGTCATGAGAGTACTTGTCTTACAAAGTGTGCCACAAGTGCTACAGAGGTGTAGTTGGTTTGACTGAATTTACTCTGGTTGTTCAAAGTGTCATAAGTAATGTGATTTTCCCAGTGGCCAAATGGAGAATCCACACTAGTCCCAAGATCACTGGTTAGTTTTTGTTCTACCTAAATATATTTATCTAAAAGAATACTTCACAGCTTGATGATTACTTTTCTGTACACTATAGAGTAGTGAAAGGCAGGCAGGGATGAAGATCTTGTTTTCCATAAGAGCAGTCGGCTTGCCTGAGAGATGTATCAGTTTGCAAGTTACCTAGAACTCTCATAATGAAAGCTTTTTTGTTTCTATTTTGATAGTTTCACTAATTTTCTGAGATTTGTTCACAATTTAGTGGTTTTAATTGCAAACAATTAATATATTCTTTCAGGAAAAATGTAGTGAGTGCAACTTATGTGCAAGTTCACTAGGTATGACATCTTGAGGCTCAATTAAATACTAAGATCTGAACCAAAAATAAGTTCTTTCTCTCTCATTCCTAACAAAGAAAATATCACAAGTTTTATTCTGCATGATCTGAAGCTGCTCTTTTCATGAGTGGCTTCACCTGATGCCCCCTGTGTTTGGTCATGGATTACCTAGTGATGTCTATGATTCTAGATCAGGTCCTGTGTTTTTACTCCTGGTTGGCATGTAGAGAGTGTATATCTAGTATTTGATTGTCTAGAAGACTATATATATTACTAACGAGATTTTGACTGCTTTCTTCTATGGCCTTTCTAAGTACTTCCATTTCATTAACTTCCTTTTTTTTTTTTTTTTCCTTGGCAAGCTGCCCCTAACAGGTTTAAAGACACAGTGGGAATATGCTTTTTTATTACTTCATTAAAAGTGAGTATAGAATTAACTGATACTTTGGAATGCAGCAATCTTACCAAAGGACATAAAATACATAACCATAAAAATCCAATAAATGACTGGACTATTGCAGTTGTTTTCTTTGATAATTCATTTCTCTGCTGATGGATGATTCATACCTCAGTTAAATGTTCTAAGAAGTTCTCATTTATTAAACTAGAAAATAATACCAACAGGCTTGCAGAAGAACTAGTATTTCCTGCCATCCCAAGAAACTTTGACGTCAGTGTGATTACATATCTATATCCTTTCCATAGAATATTTGTTTCACTCTGTGCAACTTTTAGGTGCATATGACAATCAGTTGTTTGGCTTCGAATCTACACAGCATTGCTGTTATCTAGCTGTACAGATTACACATACCTTATAGACAATGAGGTTTCAGGTTCACAGATATAAATCTATCCCCAAACCATAATTCACTCCAATTTTATAGAAGGTTTTACAACAGAAAGTGAGAAAGAGAACAAAAGGTCTTACTTCTGTAGGTCCTGAAATTAAGTGTCTTAGCAGTGAACATGTCCTGTTGTTTATGAATAAAATTGAGGAATTGAGACCTGAAGAAGAGGAAACATCTCAAGAACCTCCCCTGAATCCTCCTCTGCCCAAAAGAGCAACAAGAACAAAAGCTGATGGGAATTAAGCTGTGCAAAACAGGGGCAGACAGAAGCAGGACAGATTTGATCTGATTTACCATCCCTCCAGTAAGATATAACAAATAGTTATAGCAAAACTCATACACTCAGTGAACATTACAAGTAATCAGATTTAAATGCTGTTGACTGTTTTAGCAATTTCATTTTCCTGTTCAAATTACTTAAAGGTGAGAAAGGCAGGGGACTCTGTAGTCAGACTGTACTATGTAATACATGAAAAGGCAGGTGCTGTTTCTCAGAGTTCACAGAGAATTGTTTTGCTGGACAAGACTTTTTCAGGACCCAGGCATACTCTTCCATGTCAAAAGCTGTCAACATGGCAGAAAAAGCTTTGGCTTTCTCATTTCAGAGCCTGGTAACGAAAGCATTTGTGGATGCCTCTCTCTGGGCTAGTGTAAAGCTAGGAATGGCTGTTGCCAAGCCCAGAGCACCACGCTTAATTCTCCTATGCAGAGTGGTGACCCTAAGCAGTAAGCAGAAAACAGCAGCATGAATTGAAAAAATGATACCTGACTTATACCTGAGCAAGAAAATCAGTTCCTATATTCATCTACTTTTGAGATTGTGCCCTGTACAGAAGCCTACGTGAAAAAAGTGTGGTAGAGATGAGTGAAAATTATGTGAATGAAGCAATAGTGTCCCTCTGCTCTGACCTATTTGTCTTCCCATAGAAAAGCAAAGTCTGTAACAGCACTTTTCTCGAGTGCATTACAGAAGTACAGGGTAAGGGAAATGAGTAAGAGGAAGGCGGGATTTTTACACCCTGTTACATGAGAGGTTCAGAAGAACTTAATAATGAAATCACATTGTCAAAGCACACAAAAATAGGCCACCAAGACAAATTCACAACTTCCATCCTTTTTGAGCCTGTTACTGGAACTGCCACAAGGAAATGGTTATTCAAGGAGGAGGTAGGTTTGCTTTTGGCTTTATCTATTTTACTTCAAAGAAGCTAATCAAAGAAATACTGCATTTTGTTATTTGTTCTGTTTTTAATGTTAAAATAACTATGAGAGGTGGATAGACAGTACTTGCAAATGCATGTTTGGCTAACTAAAATTAGCCAATATTTTAATGGTGTACTTTTTCTACAGTCTGAAAATAATATGAAAATATTTATAAATTAACAGTTCCCAGTATTAGGCCTAATTCTCATAGCACTATTTTTCTTTCTAATTTAAAACCTGCATTATAGCATTGAAAATTACCCATATCACTTTCTCTTGAAAACACAGTTGAACTGAAAATGTTCACATTTTAGCTCTTTATATCTACAGTGCAGAATCAGTATGTAGAGTGAATTCCTTTTAGGAATACTGGCATTTAGGTGCCAGTAGAATGGAGGTATGTTAATTTCTTTTCTCTTATTGCAATTTTAGTACTGAAGTAGAAGTTTTCACATATATGTATGGCTCTCTGAAAATGTCTTGTGAACATAGGCACAATTTTTTCCTCATAGCACATCCAAGATGTAAGCAATAATTCCATTTCAAATATTCCCCCAAATAAAAATAACTTTCCAAGTATTTCAAAGGCAAAATTGGGAAATAAAACTCAGAAGTCTAGTCTTAAGTACTATACCCAGCACAGACAAGATATTTCATTAACCAAAAAAGAGTCATATATATTAAAAAAAAAAAAAAAAGAGGGGAGGGGAGTGTTGCTTTTTTCAATTAAAAACCTTCCTTTCATTGGTTATAAAAATCATAGCATTATTGAGACATGATAAGCTACACATAACAATAATCATCAGATTATTGGGCAGATCTATTTTCATTTAATCAGTAGAGAATCAGAACTTCAGCCTCAATGGTATTTTCAAGTTGGTAACATGACCACCTCCTGTGGACATCTGTCAGGATTCAGCATGCTTTGAGAGGTAGCTGAGTGGCTTGTGCTGTATCAGGGAGTCCAGTAGTAGCCAATTTTCATAGAAAGTTTATAAACTAAAGTGCAGAAAGAAAACCACTTCACACAGAAATATTTACAATTACTTAAGATTTTTGTCAACATTCTTCTCAGGAATTATTTGAGATTTTAAAGAAAGTTTGGACCACCTCTGGTACTGTTCTACTGCAACTGTTTTTTCTAAAGAGACTATCATGCTAGCCCAGATGTGAGAAAGAGGAGGAGAAGACATTTTGAAAAATAAATTCAAAGTTTTCAATGAGAAAAGAGTAGTGTCAACATTTGTGTTTAGTACTTGCATTTGGATTCCAAATGATGTAAGAGGGGAAAAGAATTAAACTTCCTGGATTCACCTCACAAAGGTGGATAGCTTAGCCTTAGAGGAATCCCTCTTATCCACTGATCACCCTGGACTATCTTTTCAGTGATTGGCAGGAAATAAAGAGTGAAGCCTTCATTCATCTCATTCTAGACTAGGCTGAATCAACTGTGTATTGAGTAGCTCTTTCTTTCCCGACACTATTAAGGCAGCGCAGAATTACCTGTAGGCGTGTATACACAGCACTTGGGTAAGTTTAGGTATGACAAACCACATCCCCAAATTTGAAGGCATTAAGTTAAAAGGTTAAAGCAATTTGATTTCCTTTTGTTCACTTCCAATAGTAAGCATGTTATTTACAATCCTTTACAAATTGTCTGATCCATTGTGTCCAAGAGTCAAGAGCAGTGTATATATTTTCTATTCAAGGACTACTGAATAAAAGTAAAAATTCTCTTGGGCTCAAAGCTCAGAAGTGAGATCCTGTCCTTCTTTATTACTAATCCTGATTACAATAGTGGATTGCAGAGCCAAGTTTTATTTTCTCTGATGTTTTTTTCTGCAGCTACCTCTCCTACGCAGTTCCCAATATCTGCCCAAGAAGGGGGAGGTAATCTAAGATGACTCAAGAAAAGTAAATAAATAGATCAATAAAAGCTCTATGTGTGGTTAAAACAGTGGCTTGTTATGCCTTTGAGTGCAATCACAATCATCACATCTGTCTCAATTAAGTTCTTTACCTCTTTCATGAAAATGTGAGGAATGTCAAGAAAGTTTTCAAATACAGCCAAAGAAATTAAAATATAGGAAAAGCTATTTGTGTATGAAACTAAGGATGCTAGTAAGGATATTAACATACTTGCATACTTGTATTTCATTTCCATTATCAAATAATATAGGAGACAATTCAGAAGGAAGAGTGCACTTCAGAGACATGAAATTGTTCTTTGCATCACATCTCACAGAAAAACATCATGAGAGTATGGTCCTACATCTTTTTTTAAGGAAATAGTGCTAAAGAAGTTACAAATAGGGAGTTACTAAGTGAGGAGTGGTTAGATGAGAAGCCACTAAAACAATTCATCTAGTCCTCAAGTACCAACTGGAAAGAGGGGAAAAAAACAATTTCTCAATGAAATAATGGGAAAAAATTTTCATGAAGACTTATTTCTGTTCCAGGTGTTGCTAAATATAGGAGTAAAACTGTAACACACTGTGAATGAATAAAATAGTCACAAAAATAAACCTTAAAGGAAAGTAGACATACTTGCTTACTCTGCTAGACATTTTTTAGCAAATCCACACAAAGGTGAATAAATAAAAAATGAAAAATAAATATCCACAAAATCTGGAACAAAAGATCTGTCAGAAAAAAACCCACATTGACTCACACTTACCTGAGTGATCTTCTCACCATGTGCTTGATGTTGGCATGAATGTGACACATTACACTTGATTGTGGCTATTGTGTAGGCAGAGTAATGTTTTGTCTGTAGAACTTGGGCTGATTAGTTTACAGAATACCTGAGTATAGACAAATCTCTGGAATATAAAAAACTGAGGCCATCGCTGAAGAGGCCAAAGTTTTGGTTTCATTTGCCTTTTCTTTGACCACAGTAATTTTAGCAGTTGCTTTCACCCAATTTCTCACGTTGTCAGTCAACTCAATTGCTTATTAGGGCACATCTGAATTGGGTTGTAATCTAATTTGACACTAGAATAACCTTTTTTTCTTTTGATTTGCTGCATTGCCCAAGACTTCAAAAAGCCCTTCCCTCTAAGACCCTTGAACAGCACCTGTCATCATACTTTGGACTGCCATATTTATGTCACAAATTCTTGATGGGAAAAAGACTCCTCCATTTCTCTTGTCAGTGAGGAAGTGAATTACACAGATTTGATTGACCCTGAGTCATAAAGTGAATCTGTGGCAGACCAGAGAACTGGGTAGAGTTCTCCATCACCTCAGTACAGTACCATAATCACTGGACTCTTGAGAGTGTCTATTATATACACATATCTATAAACTTACACAGAAGTTGAATATAAGAAACTCTATACTGAGAGCTTGGATGCCTCATAACTAGATAGGGGTCAACTTTTCTTGCAGCATCAGAGAAAGCTTAGACTTACTTCTCTCCTCTGTATCTTTATCAGTTACCCACACTGACATTTCAGATGAGCTTGTTCTATTGTTTCTGGTAAAGGATGATAAACCAGATTAAAGAAAAAACAAGAAGAAACAAAACCTGCTGGGGTAGGATGAGCATTATTCTTTTTAGTGATGATCACTTATTCAGAACTACTCACTGTGGGGCCCCACAAGGAATGGCACTAGCACAGCCAGGGAGGCGAGATGGAATCAGAAAGGAGACACAGAGGGAAGGACAGGGATGCTTAGGCCCAACACTGCTGTTGAAAGTGTTACTGAATCAAGCTCTCAAAACAGTTTCAGCCTTCCTCTTGGAAGAGAGGAAGTTGTCCAGAAATCCAGAAGTATTCTAATAACTTATTATCTCTTGAACAATTCTTCCTTATTTACAAAGTTTTCAAAATCAAGTAGTTGCTAATCTTGGGACTCCTTTGCAAAGTCCTGTCCCTGACAACATTTCTCCTGGTGCATGCTGACTCTCAGTGTGATGAATGTGAAGTGAACACTTCCATAGATGTGTTCTGAGGGATGGGGTTTAATTTGACCAGGTCTATTTGTGGCTAAGCAGCACAACATCGTATTAGGTCGGGTTTCCTAGATAACAGCCTTACCCTCTGGAAACTGTGATCCTAGCCAAGTTTATTATGTCTATAATACACTACCAGTGTACTACACTTGTAGTACACTCAGATGAAAGAATTTTCCTTCTATAGAGTAATTCTGAAAGCCTTCATACAGTCTGAGGCAAGCCATGAAAAAGTATTAGGTACAAGCATGTGTTTGAGCTTCTTCTCTTCTGGAGAAAAAATGCCATTTCTCACATTACAGCTTAAGAGAAGGAACCAAAAGGAAAATACAACTTTTGAATTCTACGTTTGCTCATATGTTGGCAAAGGATATAGTAGACTTCAAAAAGGATTCAAAAGGAATGAAGGAAACTAATGGGAGGTCAGCCTTTCTCAGACTGCTTAGCACGGTTATCTGTGAGGTAGCTTTAACTCACCAGCTTGCTGGTAGCTGAGAGAGCATGTAGGTTTACTCAGTACTTCCTCTCCCCTTGTATTTTCTCTCTAAGTGTTCAGTGAAGGCAAAATGCTCAATAACAGCATTTCTTATGGAATCAACGCGGTCAACTGCATGATCGGATGCTTGTGGGAACATAAGGAAGAAGAGACTTCCAGCTTGGACAGGAAGCAGCCACTTATATTCATAATATGGTAGCTTCTTAATCATATCTGAGAAGATATGTTAGATATATAGGGAGTCTTAAGGATAACTTGGGACATACATGTAAAGGTAAACAGTGGTGATACTTAAACTCAATGAACTGCTGTCATGGGAAGCTGTGACCTGGTCCTTCAATTCATGATGACAGTAGTTAAAAAGAGGTATCACAAGGTCATTACTTCCTGTGGAAGGTCTCACCTTTTACTAGGAGATCTCACCTTTTGCTAAGGAAGAAGCAACACACAGAATTCATTCCGTATGGGAATACACAACCTGAATAGTCTGCTGACTTAAGGGAACTATCAACTTATGCTTCAGCTTTCTCTCAGTTTTATATTAATGACATGGATATTCAAGCCTGCTTCATTCAAGTTCAGTGAAAATAAAATTCCTCTCGTCTTTGAATCCAAAAAACCAGAATCTCAGCGAATGTTTTCAATTCAACACAGAAAAACTATGTCATTCTCTTTAAAACTGTGACACTTCTGCAGGGACTAGCTTCAGGAAGCAGTCTCAGGGTTAGGTTGTAATCACCCAGCAATCTGTGTAATCACACAGAAGAAAATAGTGGACAGCTTATATGAAATTTGTAGTCCTTTATGAGTTAAACAAGGGGCAAAGTGTTCAAGATAAACAGGGAAAAGAGAACTTGCCTTGTTCATGGCTATATATTGTAGAATTTATACCCCAGGGTAGACTGGACCTTAGATAAACAGGGGATCTAAACAGAAGATACAGCAGCAACTGTATATGTTGTTATCTTCCACTGCATCACTGTCCCTAAATTGATTAAATCCTAGTCACATTTTCCACATCTGTAACACTGTCAGATAATCCTCAAGACTCAACAAAAATAAAATCACAAAGTAAAAACACAAATAAAACATTAAAGTTATCACAGAACTGGAAGATCCAGACAATATGCAGGTGGCTAAGTTACTGAATGAGGTTGCCAAGATCTGCATGATTTACACAATTATATGGACCTTCTGCAGAGTACACATAGGATATTCTTTCTGTGTTTGCAGGTATGAATGGGACAGCCATTGAAAATTTTGCCTGTGTCATTTTTAATGTTTCCTTCATGAACTGCACTTGGCATGCAGGCAGGACTGCTTCAGGAGATACCCAATATTTCCTATACTGGAAGACCTCAAGGTAAGTAGGTCTACTTGAACCCAGGGAATTTTGATTTCTGATCTGATATGTGACATTGTCAGTGTTTAACTGATGCAATATGTCCTGTAAAGGAAAGAAGATTTCACGGAATGCCAGAATTACATCAAAGACAACTGGGGAAGGCATACAGGATGTAGATTCCAAAATGTGACAATAGAGAATAAGAGAGCATATTTCTTGGTAAATGGGTCTAGAAGTGGAAAAAACATTCAATCATATGAGAAGATTATTGTTCTGTACAAAATTGGTAAGGATTCTGCTTTAATTTTTTTTCCAGTTTTATACTAAAGAAATGAAGATTCCATCCCTAGAAAAAAAAAAACATCTCCTCAAAACAGATTTATTTTTCTTTTACTTTTCTCCAGCATTCATGGCTGAAAAGTCAAAAGTTAAAGAGTGACAAAAACAAAGGAATGAAAATCTGAAATCATAGGTCAGAGAATTGCAAATATTTCAATTCAATATTTATTCTCTGAAAGAAAAGTACCATTTTTGGGGATTAACTACCTAAGAATGCCTGAATGGGACTGTCTGGAAGCTGATTTTAAACATTATCTTGTAATTCTGTTCTTCCACATAACATAACATAACATAACATAACATAGCATAGCATAGCATAGCATAGCATAACATAACATAACGTAACTTTGTGAGCAAATCTTTTTTTAATGAAAGAATGTTGCTAATGAAAAAGTAATTTAAAGAAATTATTTCTGTTTAAAATGAACACTTTACATAGAAAATAACAAAACCCCACACAGATTATATGCTGAATTCATTAAAATATAACAAAAAGTTTGTGGTTTTTAATTTTACCTACTATTGCTGATGATACTCCAGGATCCTCAACTGAGTGTTTGTGGAATCCTGCTTCAGAATATGGGGTGAATATAGAAATTATGGTAAAGATACATTAAATCTTTTTAGATCAATTGCTTGAACATCTATCCATATTTTAAAAAGGCAGAGTGAAGAGAATTGATTATTAATCCACTGTGTTTCTAATTATATTATTATAGAAAAACTCACCCCTCCATTAAATGTCACTGTGAACTGCACAGAAGCTTCTCATGGTTGTGAAATTCGGTGGCAACCACCTCGCACAAGTCACGTGAAAAAACATAATTGTTTCAAATATGAACTGGTAATAGAAAATAAGGTAAGAATAACTATGACTCTTAATAGTATTTTGTATGCTTGCATTTTTACCACACTACTACACAACAAATACCTTCTTCTCTTTTCTAACTTATCTCTCCTTTTTGATATGGAGTACCCCACTTGGACATGAGCTGAGGACTACTTCCACTCAAATACAGGGGCAGCAAATTGAGGGAATGCTTTCAGTTCACTATACAGGAGATTCTTAAAGAAACTGGCTGTTCCACACTGAGGATAAATAGCTGTTTGATCACATGTAGATGAATGGACCATTTTACCTGACAACTTTATTATGAACAGTAGTGGGATACATCAAATATACTACCAAAACAAGCAAAGTTACTGTTAAATTGGATGCAATAGATTTTATGTGTCCCTGTAAGGAAGTTTGTTTATTATACATTTCAACTATTGCAAAGTATGTTGTAGACTTAGATGAATATGGAACGCAGTATTACATCAATCAGAATTGATGTAATATGAAATATTGAAATATTGTAATGATATTGAAATATTTGCAGAAGTATTTCTGAATTTGTTATTCCAACAGTAAAATAAACCATTTTAAAATGGAAATAAATGTAGTTAAAATAAATGTTTAAGAACATAAAAGCTGCACAGATGAAAGTTTTAATGGATATGACATTGTCTAAGTTTACTCATATTTTTCAGATGCTTAGTTTTGTACTGGTAAAATATAACATTTAAATTGATGGGCAACCTGAGCCTTTTTTCTTGTTTAGTTCTTTGATACTCAGGTCTGCATTCAGATTTAAAGGATACAGTATTTCAGAGCTCCAGTGATGAGGAAAAACCTTAAAGTGAAAGAGCAGCTTAACTTCACAGTCTGTAAAGGAAGGTATTTAAAATATTAGATGCACTTTTTTTTTTTTACCTTAAAACCAAACAGGCAGGACCCTTTATTATACAGTAACAAAAAGAATAATTATAACAATTAAAATTTTCTCTTATTCCTAGTCTGATCCTGAGAAAAACATCAAAACAATATCTAAAACAGTAAGTGTTTACTACCATATTTTTCTTATATTTATGTTGGATTGAAATTTAATCTATATCAGATCATCCTCCAACCTTGTTCTGGTTTCATTCTGTTAGTTTCAGTGTACCACATATGCTTTTTACTGACAAGTTCCCTAAACTCGGTTTTAAACTGTTATTTATAAAACATGGTACAAAACCCACCCACTTATATGGAACTTTATATTTTCTATGCAAGTCATGAAACCTTCCATTTTATAGTCTTTTATACTTCCTACTAAAATCTTATATATGTAGAAATATGGACTATAATTCCACGTTGCATTTAGACACAAGAAATGGGGAGAATTTTTTTCTTTGTTAGTGATCTCTGCAATGAGTTGAGATGGGAAAGGCAAGAAAACATAATCTGAAAAATTAAACCGTTAAGCTATTATGGTTGTGGGTTTTTTTTCCACTAAGTGTTATCCTTTAGCATAGGCTAAGGAACCAGGGAATTATGTTGCAAAGTTCATCTTTATGTCATCAATGACAAAAATATTTTTTTAAAAAATAGTAATCAGGATGGAACAAGCTAATTTATTAAGAGATCATTTTCTATTTTTTATTTCACTCCAGTCTATTCACAGAAGGATATATAAAATTTTATTTTGTAGTTATTTGTATCATTAAATGAGCTTGATGTATTCTTGACATCTGTACATCTAGTGAATAAAACATTCTCAGTCCAGTTGGTTTGTATTTAGGAAAAAAGCATCACGGTAAACTCCTACATATTCGAGAGCTTCAGCACAGAAAAAAGGTACAGCGTCAAAATCAGAGCAACTGACAATGGTTGTTTGGTAAGCCCAAGCTGGGGAGAGTGGACTGCACCCATAGAGTTTGGTAAGAATGAAAATCACTTCCTTGACCTAGTTTTCCCTCCATTGTTAGTTGTCTGCCTCATTTATTACTTTGTACTCACAAATGGAAAACCAGTGATGTTTGCACATTAATTTGCTAGGATGAAAACAAGCAAAAAGTAGCATATTTTTTAACATGAGGGAGGTCTCCAAGCATTCTGCTGTGAGAGTGGGTCCTTCTTGCAAGGAGATGGTGAATAAAGCAGAACTTTTTGCAATCTGTTACCAGCTCTTTTCCTTCTTCCATTTCTGCTTCTGGTTTTCTCTATTGCCTTGTTACCTTGGATTCTGACGTATTCTGTAGGCCTCAGTTCCTCACAAAATTCTTGGTAAGGTCTCAAGTTATCACAGGTGATCCTCTCAGCTGTCCTGTTCCTTCCCATGTTACAAGGCAATGAGGTGCTAAGCTAAAGAAGCTGCCCACTACATACTGCTTCTTAATATGCAAAGCAGTCTGCATATATCTGTACAATCATTCCTGTTCTGTGATACTAATCAACATTTTCATGATTGTTTGTCTTCCAGGAAAAGAGAAACTTACCTCTACTTCATCATATCCATTCTTTCTGATACCAATGCTGGCAGTGAGTCTCATGCTTTTTCTCTGCACAGTGTAAGCCTCATTTCTTACTCAAAATTTTTATTTTGTAGTTCAAATAACTCTTTTTTCCCCAACAGAAAATTTCTTTTCTTCTTTTAAATGAGAGGAGAGAGGGAGTAAACCAACACTGAACTATAGGAGGCATGATGATCTGCTTGATATTCCTGAAGTGGGGCCTGTATTTCTGATTCCAAATCTTCATGCCCATATTGCAATGCTTCCCAATACTAGGACAAGACCATATATCAAGGCTGCTTACATACCATCAAAATCTGCGATACAGATGGGTTGTACATTAAATAGTTTCCTTGTTTGGAGGATATTTCTCTTTCAGATACATAAAGAAAATCTTCTTCCCATGATTCGTTAATAAGTCAGAAAATAAATCGTTGTCATCCAAATTCTGAAATGACACCATTCTATCCAGACTATGTATTTTTTAGTTACACATTCACTACTTTTTTCTAAGCAGAATAAAATAATTCCTCAGGAGCATTATGATATAGTATCTGTTCATATGTTTGCATACTAAGTCTTTTCTTCAACAACTTTTTGTTACTGTAGAAACAGTTATTTGAGTAGAACATCTGCCACAGTACCACAGCCAAGAGATCTCTTCCGTGAGCTCTCTCCAACAGATTTCCAGGTACGTATATAAAGATCCAATGCAATCTCAAAGGTACGACCTAAACGTCAGAAAGATGCATAGAAATAAAGATAGGTTATTTTTCTTGTTCTTGGGGCATTGAAAGAGAAGATCCATATGCAAATAAGTATTGTTTTTTTCTTTTCCATTCTGAAACATTATCATCTGCCTACCTGGAGCACTGGAGAAAATACACAATTTCACTCTAGTCTTCCCATAAGCCATATGCTCTCACTAATGTAGTTCTAAGCCTAAGCTCAGCACAGTAAAAATGTAGAATTAGGTTGTTGGTCAGCTATAGAGAGAGAAGGCACAATGAAACCTACTGCTGCCAAAAAAAAATTGTGCCATAGCAAATGTTCAGACTCATGTTAGTATTTGGCAACGATGCTGAAAGAGAAAAAAATTCCAGGGTACAGTAAGCAAGAAAGCTGGAGAGATTTATGAGAAGGAGGAACAGAGAGACATACATTACAAGTAAAAGAGGGGAATAGCCCATTTAGAAAGCATGTTGCAAAGTTTGCTGCAATTTTCAGTTTGCAGTCTTTAACTTTGGCTACAGCCAAACCTGAAAGCAAAAATGTGTCTGCAAGAACAGACTGAATCACTGGTCAACCTTCACTTTCTGTTCTCTTGTCATGTTTAAAAACATGAGCTTTCTGGCTTCTGAATTGCAGGGAGGTTAGACTAGATGATCTCTAAAGGTCCTTTCCAACCCTATAATTCTACGATTCTATGTCTACTTCAGTTCTTTGGTAGAATCCCACTACAACTTCTATATGATAAATGAAACTCTGAATTATAAAAGATTGTAAATTAATGGCTAATCTCATGCATGAAGCACTAACGAAGTGGTTTATTCTTCTTTTAATAGGTGGAACATAAGAATCAACTAATAAAGCATGAAACCGAAGAAATAATAACAATTATTGAGGAAGTGACTTAATTGCATGCAAATGAAATAAGCAACTCGATTTTTTTCAAACAACTATATCTTGTTTGCAGTAATTTATATTTTTCTCATATTCTCTCCCTCTTGCAAGTAGAAAAAATAGTGTTACCTGTAGAGACAATTCCACAAGAGCCAATCTTCAAAAAACTTTTTCTATTAGTTGCTTTTTCCTTAAATAATTTGAGTTGTTTGGACTAATTTTGTTTCTTACGGTGAATATTCTTGCAATATTTCAGAAAAAAATCTTTTCAGTAGTGTTTTGAAAGTTATTATATTACTTTCCAACATTGTGTAAAAGTATAAAATAAAAACAACCAAGCTGAAGTGATTCATTCAAGACCTCCAGTGACTCAGTGCCTTGGAAAAGGTACAGACATATTGAGATTGTGATCAGAAATAAAAATTTATCATCTGTATGAAAACCAAGTGAAGACAGGCCAAGATTAAACCTTTTAAAAATGATAATTTGCTCATATAAAATAAGAATTTTTAAAGAGTTCAGAATAAAATTTTATCATAGGTCTATTTACAGTCTTCAAGCTGTGATGCTACACTACATCCTTCAGCACAGCATGCCCTAGATGTTACTCACAGCCATTTACAAAATCAAATATTTCATCCCTCTTTTCGTTCCTTCATATCTATGGTAGATGAAAACATACCTTAAAATATTATTTACAATCAGTAAAATATAATTACGTGCATGTGTGTGGAGTGGGAAATGTTGGAAATTGAATTTCCAAGCTCTTCAGCAGAAACCTGCCACTTGCTAGCTGCAAATGATACAGGCTGGTTGTGTGGATTTATAACGTCTCAATAAAACAGAAGTGGGACATCCCAAATCCTCCAATAAGTAAAGAGATATGAGACAAAACCATCAATTTGGAGGCTAATCACGTATTGCGCTTCTATGGATTAACTATTTAGATTGGTAAACCAGAAGTTAGAGGCCACATATAGCTATGAAGACCCCAGTGACATACAAGTATCCCATCTCTTATGCAGACTCATACCTCTACACCCTATCCCATGTTTTTACTTCTAAAGGCCTCTGAAATCATCCAGACTCATACTGCATGTCTGTGAGACTTGTAAAACCTTGGTAGTACCATGCAAAAATAAATGAAAGTAAAACAGATTAGCCATGGACATCCAGTCAATCAAAATTACAACTAGGTCAAAAAAAGTTCAAGCAGAGCTAGTCTGGCAAAAGAGATCACCATATCCCTTTCCACTTCCCCTCCTCAGGAACCTGTAGAGAGCAATGAGGTCTACTCTACTACTCTAGGAAATTTCTTCCAGACTTGCACCAGCTTTGATGCTTGATTTTGGATGCATTCCAGGACCTTCACATCCTTCTTAAATTGTGGGCCCTAGCACTGCATGCAGCACTCAAGGTGAGGCCACAACTGCACAGAATATCAGCCTATTTGACAGGCTGCTTCTGCTGTGTTTGATGCAACCCAGGACGTGGTTTGGCCTCTTTGCTGTCAGGACATACTGTTAGCTCCCCTTGAGCCTGTTGCTGACCAGCACCCTATATCCCTTTCTGCAGGACTCTTCTCCAGCCTCACTTCTCCCAATTTATAATCTTGCCCAGCACTAGCTATCTAGATGCAGAATCTAGCATTTGGATCTGTTAAATTCCATCCCATTAATCATTGTCCTATGCTACAATTTATCTAGATCCCTCTGCAAGGCCTCTTGTCCATCAAAAGCATTTCCCACTTTGATAACATCAGAAAACTTGCTAATCATACATTCAACTCCTGCTTCCAGATCATGGATAAATACATAGAACAGAACTGGCCCTAGATTTAGCCCTATTCACTACAGCCCTTTGAGCTCTGGCCTTCAGCCTATGTATTAAGAGTATAGCCAGCAGGTTGAGGGAGATTCTTCTTCCCCTCTACTCTGCCCTAGTGAAGCCACATCTAGAGTATTGTGTCCAGTCTGGGCTCAAGAGAGACAGAGAACTTCTACAGAGAGTCCAGGGCAGGGCCACCAAGATAATCAGGGAACTAGAACATCTTCCTTATGAGGAAAGGCTGTGAGACCTGAGGGTCTTAAGCCTGGAAAAGAGAAGATTAAGGGGGGACCTCATCAACACTTATAAATACCTAAAGGGTGTGTGTCAGGAGGATGGGGCACCATTTTATCTGTAGTGCCCAGTGAAAGGACAAGGGATAATGGACATAAGCTGGAACACAGGATGTTCTGCTTAAACACAAGGAAAAGCTTCTTTACTGTAAGGGTGAGGGAGCCCTGGCACAGGCTTCCCAGGAGTCTTCTTCTCTGAGTGTTTTCAAAACCTGCCTGGATGTGTCCCTGTGTGAGTTGATCGAGGTGAATCAGGGGGATTGGACTAAATGATCTCTAAAGGTCCCTTCAAACTCCTACCATTCTGTGATTCTGTGAAATCCACAAGGTTCAGAGGAAGTAAGTCATGACAGAGGGCACAGAGACCTGGGGTTTTGAGGTATGTGAAGACACCTCTGACACAGTAGATTGTGTTCCAGGGCAAAGGTGGAAGTTGTCATGAGCTCTTTAGAGACGTTACTTAGGACTGCAAGGGATGAGCTACTTTACATGTCTTGGTATCCAAGACACAGGAAAGAACAGGTAGAATGTACTCGAGGCTAAACCCAAACTGCTGGCAGGAATCCAGCACATCCACAGTGGAAGTCTCTGAATTACTAGCAACATCTCAATTAAGAGCTAGGAGATGGCCAGAACACCCCGTCTCAGATCCTCTTCTGCACTGAGTAAGCTGAAGTCTGGTCTTATGAAATTCGATGTATATGGCATACTATTTGCTTTCCTTCTTTCTCTCAGGATTTTAAAGTCTACCACAGCATGATCCTTTCAGTCAAGACTGTCAACAACTATCACATTTGTGATCAGTTCCTTGGTGAGTTGCAGATCTGTCTTACTATCTCCTGCAGTTATCTTGCCCAACAACTGTATTGAAATATTGTTCCTGATGACCTTTGGAATTATCCTGGCTTGCTCGTACTCTGCCATTTTGCCCTTCCAGAAGGTCTCAGGGTGGTGAAAGTCATCTCAGGTGACTGAAATACTGTCATAGTAACTAAAGTTCTCTCAAGGTCCACTGATCCACTAGATCAGATTACTGCTAAGAAGACACCTTTGAAGCTATTCTTTTTTCTGTGATTCTGT
The DNA here is from genome assembly GCF_028858725.1 of Colius striatus. Classification (NCBI taxonomy): domain Eukaryota; kingdom Metazoa; phylum Chordata; class Aves; order Coliiformes; family Coliidae; genus Colius; species Colius striatus. Next base: position 70,103,309 of record NC_084759.1, read on the forward strand.
GGCCATTGGTGAATCCCTTACATCCCCCCTGCATTCACTGCGAAAGCTGCTGAGATGGCAAACACATTCAGAAAACTTCATTACTAGCTCCCTGATGAGAAAACCAGAAATAGTGGAGGTGCATGTAGGAATGGGATTAAATCATCCCTTTCCATCCCTTTTCCCATACCTGTGCAAAGACCCAATATAACACTCACTGGGAAAGAATGGTCAGGCTTCTAACCAGGTGACTCAGATTTTCACACAAGAAGTCATTTACTCTAGTGACCCATGACCGTCTCTTTGTTCTGTGGAGAAAGATACTTACTAACAAACTAGAAAGTTCTTGTTGTAGAGACCAAAGAGGGGGTCTTGTCTCCCATTCATATTTTTGCAGTCTATGTGAGGGCTGTAACACACAAGCATAGCAAAATGCCCAAGCGATTCTTGTGAGCAGTCCTGTTGTTCTTGAGTAATAAATTATTCTTCAAGTTTTTGGGACTTTTAAGAAATGTTGGTTTTAATGCTGTTCCTGCAGTGACTGTATTCCTGGTAGATCCACAAGTTTGTAAATAGCTCCATTGTCTCTGCCCAGCTGTCTCTACTCTCTCTCTTCTTCTTTCTCTTTCTCATTTCTCTTCCAGCTCCTGGGTCTAGAAGATAACAGACTTTGGTAATACCAGCTTTGCTTGGAAATTTGTAGGGTTGAGGGTTTTTTTATTTGTTTGTATTTTTTAAAACCTCAAGTGAGGACTTACCCCAATTACAGGCAAGCTAAGAAATCCCCTGGGTAGGACAGTTCCTTTGTCTGTGGTAAAGACACTGACTTTGTATTTTGCTTGGATTACTCTGCTGCAGCAAATTTCGGTTTAAAAACAAAGTACCTAAACCCCAAAACCTCAAGATCCAAACTTCCTCATTGTGTTACAGAGATGTATAATTCGAGAGAACATCAGAGAGCACACTGCTCTTCTGCTGCCTGCTATACAGGTCCAGGACATCTTCAGGGGTGGAACATGAGGCTTTGCCTGGGGTGCACAAATAGCCACATGTTTGAGAGTTCAAGTGGAGAAAGAGAACCCAACACTAGATAGAAGTATTAGTCCTTGTCCACTCATTGCAAGATGTATAATTGAGATAGCTCAAAGTCTGGAAGTTGACAGCACTTCCCAGGACCAGATTTAAGCACAGAAAAAACCATGCTGTTGGCCAGAGCAGTCAATGTCCCACTGCACCAGGGCAATCCATCAATCTAGTCACAGCTGTCCGTGGTCCAACTGCTTCTGCCAAGAAATCTCCAGAGAAGAGTGAAGCTATAGCCCCTTCATAGCAACAGCTGTCCTTAAACATTATCCCTGAAGTGTTGCAGGATCGGTAAATGCAGCTTTGGTGCAGCTAATCCTCATCTTCCTCCTCCTCAGCCTAGTCTCTGGGATGCATGGTTCACCTCAACTCCTTCTCTTCACTCCTGCAATGTGAGGTGCCAGAGGGTGCGCAGAGCTCCTGCTTTGGATGTGTGTCCTGTGATAGGAGACTGCCTAACCTGCTGGAAACTGACCTACGGGAGGAGGGAGATGAAGGGAGGTGAAAAGCTGGGGGAAAGGAGAGAAAAAAGCAGATGCATGGAAACCGTCACTCTTCATTTTACAGAACCTCATTTGATTCTTCATGGCATTTGCTACGTCTCTGATTTTATTAACCTGGGAACTTTTCCCTCTGCCTTCTCTGAAGACTGTTACTGTCATTAAATCAAGTGCCTTTCTTCTAAAGATGAGAACACAGTAAAACGTGGGGGGTTTTCTCATTCTTTGTGATTAGAAATCCTTTCTTTCATCTTTACAGCACCATAAGTTTTTTACAAATAGCTACATAGATAAGTATGGAGTTTCTTTAACCTGGAAATACAGTGAAGCTTCTGACAATGAATTACCTTTGCCTCTGAATGACTATCATGGTCTCAGTCCTAAACTCTAAACTTTCAGTTGATATTTCTGTTGACGTGGTAGTGATACTGATAGTGATTGTTATCAAAAAGAGATTCTGCTATAACTAAATCTGCATTTTGGTAGAATATCTACCTATTCTTATTTGCTTCATAACTATTCCTCAGAAAAACTTAGTTACATTTTTACCCTCCTAGCATTTGAAGAAAATGACTACCCACTAATTGGTTCTTCTAATGCCACAATTGCCTTAGATCTTTCCTTCTGAAACTACCAAAGACCAAGTGTTGTGTTAAAGGTAAAAGAAATTCAACAGAAAATAAATCCCTTTACATTTCAGTTTGTCCTCAGATATCAGAGGGACTGGAAGAGGCTGGGCTTATATTTTGAGTGATGCCCAATTCAGTACTCTAAGTCTGATCATGTTCAGTACACTGAACGGTCAAGCTTATAGACACAAATATGCCATGATGTACCTTCAGTCCTGTTGAATCCATGAACCAGCATGGCCAAGCTTCAGAATTCAAGTCACGTTCAATGAGAACTCTCACAGTTGTATTATTGAATAGTGCAGTTTATTGAAGCAACAGAAGTGTAGATTCTTTTGGATTGCCATTGATAAATACACTGTCTGCAAAATATAGATGGAGCCAAACACGTTAAAATATAAAATGACTCTATAGAGATTTCTAAGTTTTCTGGGACAGCACTCGGTATAGCCAAGTGTTTGAATCTCACACAGCAGGCATCCCTAAACCCTGAGAGGTTCAGTCAATCAAGTGATCCCTGAAGGCAGTGATAATGTCCTCATGACTTGCCTGCAATGGTATCTTCTGAAACATTCCTTCTCTCTTAAGTGACAATTATACTATTTGTTTACTTTTAGGTGCAACTTGAGGGACTCTAGTCATACATACTTTTGTTATAATGGGTGTAAACTTTCAGTGAGAGGTGCTCTCACCTTGGGATAGGATAGCTCTTAGGATGTTTGGTAAAAGCTCAAGCATTATTTCAATGATACAACCATTTTCGCATATGCCACGGTATGTATGCCCCAGGATGTTTTATTCTTCAAGGACAGTAACCCTTGATTAGAAGCACTTTAGTTAATCACCTTCACAATCTTCAGGAGCAGACTAATCTAACACTTGCTCAATATTTACACATTTCCAAATAGAAAATTGCCATCTGAAAGCAGCTTTTAAAATACAATGACTTGACTCAAGGTAGCAATTAGGTAGCTTATCATTTCCATGGTACCATCAAGTTTCCGTCCCTGTATCAATAACACAGAGCCTGGCTGCAGTGTCTCCACTGCACTCCACTCTGTGCTGTTTCTCTTAGGGTCAGCATACCAACCTCCACTGGTCTTGCTGACATCTAAGGTTGTGGGTTATGTTGCCTAGAGAACTATCTTGGAACAGAACAGATTCCTTGCATATCAATCAGCTGCATTCCACCCTGAAAGTTTCCTTAGTGCTATACTTTCTCTTAAGATATGGATATAAATTCTCAATAAGTCTCAATAAGTCATCTTTAGTAATTATTCCACACCAGGACAGACTCTGTTGATTCTCTTTTCATCATGGAGCAGTGGCACAGGCTGCCCAGAGGGGTTGTGGAGTCTCCTTCCTTGGAGGTCTACAGGACCCACCTGGACATGTTCCTATGTGACCTGATCTAGGTGAACCTGCTTCTGCAGGGGGGTTGGACTAGATGATCTCTAAAGGTCCCTTCCAACCCCTACCATTCTATGATTCTATGATTACTATTTCCAGCAATAACTGAAGGCTTTTTAAGTTCTTACGGTGGTTTATCCATGGCTGGGTGCCAGGTGCCCACCAAGTCATATTATCACTCACTCCCCCTCCTAAACTGGACCGGGGAGAGAGAAATATAATGAGAGGTTTGTGAGTCAAGATAAGAGCAGGGAGATCACTCAGCAATTACTGTCACGAGCAAAAGAGACTCAGCTTGGGGAGAAATGGTTTGATTTATTAATGAATCATCAGAACAGGGAGATGACAAATAAAACTGAATCTTAAAACACCATCCCCCACCTCTCCTTCTTCACAGGACTCTCTTTCCTTCCTCTCCCAGCAACACAAGGGATGGGTGATGGGGGTTGCAGTCAGTTCAGTACAGATGGACTTTGCCGCTGCCTTTTCTCAGGGTAAGGCTTCATCACACTTCCCACTGCTACACTGTGGGGTCCCTCCCATGGGAGACAGTCCCTCAAGAACTTCTCCAGTGTGGATCCTTCCTATGGGCTACAGCTCCTCATGAACTGCTCTGGCATGGGGCCTCCCACGGGGGCAGCTCCTCACACCCTGCCCCAACGTGGGTCACCCACCTGGAGAACAGTCCTTCAGGGACTGACTGCTCCAACCTGAGTCCCTCACAGGGTCACAAGTCCTGACAGCAAACCTGCTCTGGTGTGGGCTCCTCTCTTCCCACAGGCTCCTGACAGGAACTTGCTCCAGGGTGAGCTTCCCACAGTCACAGCCTCCTTCATGCATCCACCTGCTCTAGCATGGGGTCCTCCATGGGCTGTGAGTGCATCTCTGCTCCCCAATGGCCTCCATGGGCTGCAGGGGCACAGCTGCCTCACCACGGTCCTCACCACAGTTCACAGGAGAATCTTTCTTCCAGGTCCTAAGCACCCTCCTTCCCCTTCTTCTCCACTGACCTTGGTGTCTGTGAAGATATTTTCACATTCTCATTCCTTATTGCTGCTGCAGCTTTGCAACTGCGCAACAACTTCTTCCCCTTCTCAAATCTGTTATTCACAGAGGCGTTACCTCCATCACTAATTGGCCAGGCCTGGGTCAGCTGCAGGGTCCAGCTTAGAATTGACTGACATTAGCCTTATTAGCTACAGGGGAAGCTTCTGGCAGATCTTTGTTTAAAGAAGCCACTCCTGTAGCCACCCCACTACCAAAAACCTGGCCCACACAAAACCACTACAGTTTTGGATGCTTAAGGTGAGCTATTCGTCTCTTCAATTGATATTGAGTTACTAACAGGCATGATCAAATGCATGAATACAACTCTAGGATGTCACTTAACACATTGCTTTTCAGTTCAGACCTTGCTTTATGTTTCCAGTGCCATATTTGAGCAGAAGTGGAGCTGGTTCTTTCTTTTTTTTATTGTAGAAAATACTTTTGTAGTCAAAATGTTGCTAATATGATAAGTATATTTGCTGTGCTACATCTCTTCTCTTTATACTGTATGAGTTGTGGAGAAGAAAGAAAGTCAGATATTCACTTTGGCATGCTGGCTAGCCTCAATGAATACTCAGTATCATTCATGTTTACAAGTAATGTAAGAAAATGAACTTGGAAAACAGTGGCACACATCATCATCAGTCTCTCACTCTAGCAGGAATTTAGGAAACAAATGCTCATGAGCCTAGGCATTTCTGGATCTCTGATAATCTCTCTTGATACCCAAAAACAGTCAGCACAACATCTTTTGTTTTCTCTTTTGGAAATAACTCTGACTTATGTATGAATAGCTGATACATGAACTACTGCTGATATGGTTATATCAGTTGATATGTCAATAAAGAAGCAACAGGGCAGGAATGACCCTGGAATTTTGGTGAAGGTGAATCCTGGAGCATCCTGGAAGGGTGCTGGGCAGCAGGTGACGTCTTCCTAGTATAGTAGGCAAAAAATAGGAGTGGAAGAGTAGACAATTCTCTCTCCTACAAGTTTTTAACTTCAGTACAATATATTTGCCTTTCTAAGAGGAAAATTTTGACATGTCTTGCTGTTTGCAAAATGCCATATTTTGTAGTCATGATTCAATTTTACTATATGGAGAAATGAAATGACTTTACATGGATTATAAATCTCCATATTAAGTAAATTGCATTGTCTTCTGTGAAGCAAAGCCAGTCAAGATGTAAGGGAGCTTTAGATGTTTTATACTGTTAATAATAATCCTTTCCTTTAGAAAATGCACAGCTGCGAGTTGAGAAGGCAATAAATGCTCAGCAGGGGATTCTGGAGTGGTTATTTTACAGTTGTATGCTTATTATTTGCAATTCTTTTTTCCGTTTTTTTGCAATAGTTTCTGGGCTTTTTTGAGACTAGGATAAATGGATTGACAAGAAAACTCAGATCACAACTTTTTATATTGATGTATCTTATTTGGAGATTCCATATCCAAGACTTTAAATCTTTTTTTTTTTTTCCACAGGCTTAAGAAACTTCTATAATTTGAATTGTCATCTACCTGAGTGCCCTCATAGACCATCCCTGTCCAATCCCCTGGGGTTCCCCCCACCTTGTTAAGGATCCAAGACCCCATGTCAGAGGTCATCAATTCCAGTCTCTGCATTATTGCAGCAGGGACAGCCTTATTCCTGCCTGTGCTTGGGCCTCACCAAGCTGGTTCTATTCATGGTCCCATGTCCTGGCCTACCCTCAGTCAGTCCCTGTTCCCTGGGAGATGCCCAGTGCCTGGGGCTGGGGCTGCCCTAGTACCCCCAGCTGCCCTGCTCCTGGCCGGGGATGGGATCAGCCCTGGCTGACAGACCCTGCTCTGACCCATCATGGGGACCTCCCAACGCTCCCAGCCCGTAGAGATGGTTTGTATTGAGAGATGTTTTTGTACTGCTCAATATTATTCAGAACTACAGAGAAATACCTTTAAAAAATATATCTTTTTTTTGCACTCACTGGACTCCTAAACACCAGTGGACTCTGTACAACAGAAAGGAAAATGGAACCAGCTAACTGCTTATTCATGTTACATGAAATTATGAGTTGTGCAATTATACGAATTTGGCAAGAGTCAGCAGGGAAGTGATGAAAATCGTATTTTGCAACATTTCCGATGGTACTGCAGTTCCCCAAAATACAAGCAGCAAGGAAGACAGACCTATTTATAGCTATGTAACCATTTAAAATGCAACTATTTCCATCTTCTCTGAGCCCGAGGACTATGAGGGAAAGATAAATGAGATAAGGACATTTTGAAATAGAAGGTAGGTTCATCTTTGTTTTTCTGACTATTTTGTTTGCTGAGATATTCACTGAGATGCTGGGAAGTCCAGGGTTGGAGGGGTGATGCCTCGGGCAAAATCTCAAAACCCGTCAGAGGAATATATGGAGCAAAGCTGAATTAAGTGTTTTGCAAATAAAGTACCTACTGCCTGCTAAGAAAGGCCCTAGCCACAGTTTTGGTTTTCTTACTGTTTTGGTACTTAATTTGTAGAAGTTAGACACTGCTCTCAGATTCACTTTCAAGCATATACTCAAAAAAATCCTTGAAAGTACATGAATTAACACCCTCACTAAATTTACTTTGATCACTATTGAGTAACTTGAGATGATTGATATTACTGTGAGGTATTTTGATATTTTCTGTTTGCAGCTGTTTAGCCAGATGCTTGATATCTATTCATACCAACCTTTGTGTATTGTAGATACATACATAACCTTCAGACCTTAAGACAACAGTCACCAAATATATGTATGTAACAGCTATGCAGTGCTCAGTGGGATCACGAGATTTGTGAATCATCACACCAATCATTTTGTTATATAAAAGTATAACTTCTTTAACTTTGTTACTGGTTATTTGAACATTTCTCTGACTTCTTGAGAAGCCTATCTAATCTTTTTTCCTATCAGAACTGATTGATGGTCAGATGGTGTATAATCAGGCAAATGTGCAGATCAGACTACACGTGTTTAGGAGTGATTCACACAAATGTCTTTCAGATTGAGCAAGTTTCACTGTCTTTGTCTCCAAAGAGAAAGAGATGGTTGCTCCTCTTGCATTCATCTTCATGACCCAATGGATGTTGCTAGTCACTCAATTGTGTGTTAGCTGGCACTGCATAGACTGTGAGTAGAATGCTTCAAGGGGGCAGTCCTTCAGGGTCGAGTATAATGTGTTTCTCATTACAGGTAGTTAGGCTTAAATTGCTGCCTTAGATGTGCTAGGTAGCAAACTCGGCACCCAAAAATATGGGAATCGGTCCTGTACCTTACTGATCCTATTATGTGACACTAGCAGCAGAGATGCCAGACTCAGCTATTTGAAATTTGATGCTTAATCTGTGGAAAATGGAACTGATACAGATGAGCAGCACACATTTCACTGAGATCTGGTGTTCAGTGACTGCAGGAGTTTTACAGAGATTATAACGGTAAATTTGCTATGTAAAGTTTTAACAGGAATAAATCATTTGTTTCTTTCATATCCTTAAGCAACTGGAAAAAGTGTCCCTGGTAGGAACAAGATAGTCTATGTTTTAGCAGATTTTTCTAGTTTTTGTAGAGACCCGTCTTTGGACTGAGGCGTATCTGCCCCTTCTGGGTGTTCTTGTGAAACTATTGCCTTCAGAGGACTCTTGTGGAATCAGGGCCTTGATGACACTGAAGTGTAAGATCATCTCTTTTTCTGGCTTCAGAGGAGCTTTGGTGAGAAGCATCTCATGCTGTGTAGATGAGAATTTTTAAGTCCAAAGAACAGACTGAATTAGATATACAGGTTCATAATGACTTATCTAAAAGCAAGGCATAAGCATTTAGGGACATTGGAGATACAATAATGGGCTTACTCAGGGCTGATTGGTTGTTGTGTCAAAGGACAAAGTACTTTGGCAGAAGATAAACCCCCTTGTATTCCGGTTTACCCTCAGATGTCAGAGGGGCTAGAGATGGCCAGGTTTAGATTGTGAGTTATATCTAATTTGATACTGCTAGTCCAGTCACATTCAACCTCTAAGAACCATCACAGTTATGGATGCACTAATAACATACCACAGATTCAGCTTGATGTAAGATTATCTCGCTTTGCTTTTGAAGGGTAAGAAAAGTTCAGACAGCATGCTAAGTGAGAGGTGGCAACACCTCATATGTGGATAGCTTTTGGGATGGAGGTGTGTTTTGTTATTACAATGGGATTGTAATGAGCAAAGATCACTCAATGGATGGCATTTTGTCAAAATGACAGATCGTTGGCCTAGGGTATCAAGTATGCAGTTTATCAGTTCTGTAATACCGTGCAGTACCGTTCATGCAACATCTCACAGAACCTGGCCATGGAGTCTCCACTCTGTCCCAGTCTCCGCGCTGGTTGCTCAGGGCACCATGGATTCCTTTCATGACAGCTGTGCTTCTCCCTGCAATCCTTTGTGATGTTGTACCTTTCCTTAAAGTGTGAACAATACTATACTTTAAATATAAGTTTAATATCTAAATTTTTTCTAGAAATTATTCCACACTGGTGTAATACAGAAGTCTATGAAGACATGATATTTCTGGAGTGGCTCTTGAAGGCCAAGCAAGTTCAGACAGTCATAGAACAGTTCAGGTTGGAAGGGAACTTCTAAAGATCGTGTAGTTAAATCCCCTCTGCCATGAGCAAGGACATCTTTCACTAGATCAGGTTCCTCAAAGACTCATCCAACCTCATCTTCAACACTTCCAGTGAAGGGGCATCCACAACTTCTCTGAGCAATCTATTCTAGTGTTCTACCACCTTCATCACAGAAAATTTCTTCCTTATGTCCAAACTAAATCTACCCTATTTCAGCTTTAAAACATTGTCCTTTGTCCTGTTACTACAGGCCCTGGTAAGAAGTCTTTCTCCATCTTTCCTATAAGCCCCCTATAAGCATTGAAAGACTACAGTAAAATCTCCCCAGAGCCTGATCTTCTCCAGGCTGAAAAACCCCAACTCTCTCATCCTTTATTGATAAGACAGGTGTTCCATCCCTCTGATGGTTCTTGTGGCCCTCCTCTGGACCTGCTCTGACAGCTCTATGCTTTTCTTATGCTGGGCACCCCAGAGATGGACTCAATTCTCCATGTGGGTTCTAACAAGAGCACAGTATAAGGGAAGAATCACCTCCCTCAACCTGCTGACCACTCTTCTTTTGATGTAGACCAAGATGTGATTAGCTTTCTGTGCTGCAAGCACACATTGCTGGCTCATGTTCAATTTTTCAGCCACCAATATCCTTCTCTGCAGGGCTGATCTCAATCCATCTACCAGTCTGTACTGATACTGGGAATTGCACTGGTCCATGTGCAGAATCCTGCATTTGGCCTTATTGAACTTCATGAGGTTCACATTGTCCCATTCCTCAAGCCTGTCAAGGTCTCTCTGGATGGCATCCCTTCCATCTACTGCATCAGCTGTCCCACTCATCTTGGAGTAACCTGTATACCTGTTGAATGTGCACTCAGTCCCACTCTCCATGTCATTAATGAAGATATTATGTCATATTTGTTCCAGCACAGACCCTTGAGGGACACTATTCACTACTGGTTCCAACTGAACATTTAACCATTGACTACTATAAGACCTTGCATGTGCTCATCCAGCTAAATCTTTATCATCTAACACTCCCTCTGTCAAATCCATACTTCCTCATTTTAGAGGCAACAATGTTGTGGGGGACAGTGCCAAAAGTTTTACAGAAATCCAGGTAGATGACATGTTTCTCTTCCCTTATTGACTGATGCAGTCACTTAATTGTAGAGGAGTACTGGATTACTCAGGCACAATTTGCCTTTGATGACTCTATGTTAGTTGTCTGTAATCACCTCTCTGCCTTCTGTATGCTCCTAGGAAGATCTGTTGCATAACTTTACCAGGCATGGAGGTCAGACTGACTGGTCGGTAGTTCTCAGGTTTCTCCTATGACTCATTTCAAAAATGAGTGTAGTATTAACTTTTCTCCAGTCACCAGCACTTTGCCTGACTGTCATGACTTTATCATATTGAAATATGATGTAGTGCCTTGGCAGCTACATCAGCCAGTTCTCTGGACACGGGAATACATCTTGTTGGGTCCTATGGATTTATGTATTCTGAGATTCAAGTGGTCTCAAACCTGATCCTCTCTTATGATAGGAGAGACTTTGTTCCCCAAGTCTCTGCTTTGAGATTCAGGGATTAGAGAGATGTGGGAAGAATGATTGCTAGTGAACTCCAAAGCAAGATTTATTTAATCTTTCTTTTCTGACCAATGTACCTGTAGAAGCCCTTACTATTATTTTTCACATTCCTTGCCAAATTCATTTCCAGATCAGGTACAAACTTTGGCTTCAAATCAGATACAAACTTTTTGTAGCAGACAGAAGATCTAGTACATAGATCTTGTGTAAATGGATAACTTGAGAAGTGTCGTGATTTCTGAAGAGGCAACTTCTGCTTCTGATTTAGCCTATTTTCAGTGCTTGCATAGAGAAGACAGCAAACTAAGCATTTCCTATACTAAGCTACTATGTTTGTTAAGCAAAATGGTTTTCTCTTTAAATGACCTCTACAAGCTGAACAAATACTTCAAAGTAAGTCATCAAGTTTTCTTCTTAGAATTATTCTTTTCACCATTTGTGTATTCATCCTTGCCTTAGCTAAGTTCTTTTCCTCTAAACCTCAAAGCTGTCTCTATCCATTTGGCCAATATTTCTTTTGCATTTGATTGGGTAGGTCAGCTGCAAAATACAATTGTTTCAGGAACTGAAACTGTTACAGGAAGGTGTTGGTTTTGACAGACTGTTTTGTATGAATAGAGAGAGAGTATTTCATGCTAAGCTAGGAAACAAGATACACAACACATCTGTGGGAAACATTGTTTCTACAGGCAGTTTCTAGAAAATTCTGACATCTGAGGAATCCTCTGATGCTCCCTGGAGTTCTATCACCTGTATCTGTAACCACAGACTTTAGTAGATCCATGTCACTCTTATTTCAACTGTTTAAGCATAGAAATTATAGTCCTCTAAGCTCCAATAGATGTTACTAGAGAGTTACAGCCCCTGATTGAAGGCAATATATCTCATTCATCTTATATGCCACTGCCTGTGCCTTTTTTCACCACTGCATAGATGAGGCATCTATATGACACATCCACATTAGGGGCTAGATTTTAGAAAGCTAATATTAGGGGAGATGAACCTCAAGCCAGGTCCTTTCCCAGGCAGTCATTTGTGAAGTATGTCACTTTTTATTTCAAAAGAGCATTGATTCTCTTGAACAACATCTCTTGATCTTCTTGATGAGTGTTGCCATCTGTTGATTCTTATAAAAGCACATATGCTCTGTTTTGGGGTGATTCAACTGATTTGTTTGACCAATTTGGTTCAACTGATTTGATTATGGGCAAAAGAAGAGGAGAAACTGCTATTTCTAACACGGAAGGAAAGGAAGTGATGAACTATTCACCTTGCACTGGTAAATGTTTATTGCTCAAAACTTCTGGTAAGTGAGTTCTCAAGCCTGGAAGAACATTGGTACCCACATCACTATTGTAGTAGCCCCACTGCTACAAGTCAAGCACAAGCTTAAGTGCTTTCTACAGGTAGTAGCACTGTATAAAAAACTGATTAAAAACTAAAGAGTAAATCTCCTACATGATTTTTTTTGGGTAGAGACTATGAAGTGCATGTTCAGAAATATAGCACTCCCTCTGCACATGTTTTTCTGTCATTAAAGTGAACATGAGTGGCACATACTCAAGCATATACAAGTATATTCTTTAAGGTAATATGCTAAACTTTAGGGAAGCATTTGTCTAATTCCAGTGGCCTGAAGGTAAAAGAGAAACTGAAACATTTCCTTCCTTAGTTCATTTATTTCCTCTAGATTGAACACGTTCTTGTTCACAGCCTTATGACAACGTTTCAGTGAAAAGGAGTTTTCTGCAACTAGCTCAGCAATTTTTTAATCCTCAGTTGCCACCTTGTTTTGTGCCATCTTTTTCAAATTCTTTCTTGTATCTGTCACTGCAAATATCTTCCAGTGTTATTGCATAAAAATGAAACAAGTCATGCTTAACCCAAGCAATAATCAGCTGGAGCTGCAGATGTCTAACATGTGCTAAGCATGTGCTGAGATCCTGCAGCTTGGAGCAGTCACATGATTTCTCCTCATCATGGATATTCCCGTGTTTGCAGGCATGGATGGGTCAGCCATTGAAAACTTCTCCTGTGTGATTTATACCATTTCCCTCATGAACTGCACTTGGCAGGCAGGCAAGGATGCTCCAGGAGACACACAATATTTTCTCTACTGGCAGAGCTCAAGGTAAGCATGTCTGCTTGAGTCTAAGCAAGCCTGAATTCTGATTCGACACATCACACTGCCCACGTTTAACTAAAATACTTTGCTATTTACAGATATGACAAGGCAATGGAATGTGAGCTTTACATTAAAGATGAAAATGGCAGAAACACGGGATGTAGGTTCCAAAATGTGACAATAATGACTGAAAAAGCTTATTTCCTGGTGAATGGGTCTAGCAAAGTCTCTCTAATCCAGTTCTATGATGAATACATTCAACTGTATAAAATTGGTAAGTAAATAATTTCTTTCTGCTTTACTTTCATTCTTGCATAAAAGTAGTAGTTTGTCCCTGAGAAGGAGCCAAGTGTGCTTTCTTTCCCAGAGTCAAAACAGACTCTGATCTTTTCAAGAAAGTCTATTGCCCAAGCAAAAGAGCAATAAGGGAAATTAAGCAAGAAAAGTCCATAGCTGCAACATGCCTCAGATTCTTTAGCAATGTATCCTTGCTGCTTTTAGGATTTTCTCCAACAACATCCATGAAACTCAAGAGATTCTACTTCCCCCTGCTGTGTTTTTAGATATTGCCAAAAAGAAGTTTATCTAAGGACTGATTTATTTTGTCATTGACAGTGGAGATGACATAAACTGAGACCATGCCCTTGATAAAAGAAATTGATACGTATATAAAACACAGGTTTTCATATACTCTTTCACATGTGGTGCTCTCACTTTGAAGTATCCTGTGCAATTGGGGAAAAGCCTTTTTGGCAAAGTCACAATCATTTTGGTATTGTCTCCAATAAATGGGAAAGCAGGTCTTTATTCTATGAGGAGACAAAATTGAGTTGTAATATTACTCACGGTATATGAAGAAAGACTGTTCTTTGATCAAATAGTCCATTACAGATAGGCCAAGACTACCTGTAAAGATAGATGTAAAGCAGTAGTCTAGCTGAAATTTAGCTTTCCTCTAGTAACCTTTTATCCCCCTTTCTGTTATGAGTGACTGTCTTTTGCTGTTACAATAATCAAATCCTTGGTGATGACCAAAATAGAAAGGTCTTTATATTTTTGCTCACATATAGAGGAAATATGTGAAGAAGTTGGCTAGATTCTTAAAAGTGAAGTTTCTTTCTTAAATTTGCATGGTTAATGTTTTTGAAGAGGGGGTAAAGTACATAGCTCACAACACCAAGCAAATAGCACCTATATGTTAGAGAGCATCATGTCAGGAGACTTGAAAGAAAAGACCTTTGGATTTCTTACAGTAGGGTTAGGATAAACTTGTCCTTTTGCAGTAAAAAATATCCTTGTAAAAAGAATCTAGAACTCCATTAATCTAGAATATTAAATGGAAGAGGCTTGTCTCTTTATAAGCTTAGTCCCTATTTTTTCTGATCCCAGGCACAGGATTTAGAGAACTTTGATCTTTCAATGATTTCTAACAAAGTTCCTAAGAAATACAGATACAAATGAGTATCTTTCTTGACAGAGAAGATACTTGCAATTTCACTTTTTTTATCAAAACAAAAAGAGCTCAGGTGATTTTAATTATTGGAATTCTTGGTTATATCATTTCAGAAAAGCTCATGCCTCCGTCAAATATCACTGTCAACTGTGATGAAATTAAAAATGGTTGCATAATTCAATGGCAACGGCCCCAAACAAGTCATTCTAACAAAGACAAGTGTTTTAAATATGAACTAGACATTAGGTATAAGGTAAGAGGAATTTCTTCACCTGCATTTAGCATTAATAGATAGATATGTTTGCATTTATTAATACACATGAGTGAAAAGAAAATCAATCTCTCTACATATGGTGTAACCTTCTCCATACATAGTACCATATTGCTTTGTGATTGTGCCCTTCAACAACCCTGTTATACCACACTGATTCATTTTGTTTTACCCTTATTCCCCTGGGTGAGACATTGCTGGAAAAACACTGAGTGACTGTCACTGTGTGAGACTAAGAGGACAAGCATGGTTGATCAAGATTTGAACATATCACAACTTTGGCTATGACAAAAGTCAGAAAAAGCATTTCTTTTGCTAAGACCTATTGGAGCTGTCTGAGTTAGAGTACTTCCAGCGATGACAGCATGTCTGTGAAAGGACAGAGCTGGATTGTAAATACCGAATAGAGAAAGCAGCATCCACTTAACAAGTATGAGTTAATGGTGATGAACAAAATTTATCTCTATAAGAAATGTAAATAACATATAATTATAATATACAAGCAACATATCTTTACTGGTCCGTAAGACGTTGTATAATGTTAAAAAAAAAGTTTAAAAAAAAAGTGAAAGAAAAAAGGTGATGTCAATATGCAGAAGGAATTATTTAAGCTACTGAAAGTCAAATTCAGACATTAACTTTACAAGTGTTCCTACAGCAACAGGGAAGGAGTGAGATTGCTGTGTTCGGCTGCAAGATTAGACAGAAACTAAACTGGCAGAATTGCGTCAAATGACCACAGGGTGGCAGAGAGTGACTTTGTAGTCAAAACCTGCCTGTATTACAACCAGATTCGGCCACTTAGTGGCTGATTGAAAGCATTCCCTAGATTTCCGATATTTAGAACTACTTCTAGACTCGCAGTCTGGATAGGGAATGTTAGTAGTTATGTCAAGGTCCAGCAGATACTGCATTGCAAAATCTTTTGCTTTATCAATACCAGGTATAAACTTGTATAGCTTTACTAATAGGCTATGATCAACCCATATTGTATTACAATCAGCCTGTAAACTTAATTTTCACAATAGGAAATCACTTGCACTGGAAGCAAACAAAGAAAGGCTAGTACCTTGTGCAACATAATTTCAATCATATTTTTTTAATGTCTGACATTGATAAACTGAATTTGCTGAGGCTCTTGCTTTCCTCTTCAGGAATGTTTTAAATCAAGGCTTTCTAGTTTGGGCTATCTGGGAAATCTGAATTTTACTTAATAATGAAAACTGACCTAAAAAGGCACCAAGTACCTCAGCCTTTCTCACATCTCTTGTTACTGGATCCCCCAAGCCAGTGAGCAACAGACCTGCACTTTCCTTAACCTCCCTTTTGTTGACAGTGCAGCCACAAAAGTTTTTCTTGTGTTCATCTCCCTCACTAGCCTAAATTCCAGCTGGGTTTTTGCTTTCCTACCTCCATTCTTGCATGTGTAGATGATGTCTTTGTATTCTTCCCAAATCCCTTCTTCTATGTTTTGAAACAAATGATATCTCTCTCATGTCTCTGAGCTCAGATTCAAGCTTCATGTCCTACTATGCTCACCTGGCACACGACAGATTTTCTGCACACCAGAATGAAACATTCTTGTGCTCCACGGGGGCTGTCCTTGTAGGTCAACCAGCAACTTTGCCTTCTAGGGCAGTTTTCCTTGAGTACCAAGGCCAGTGGCTCTGAGGCTTTCTCAAGATGCCTGAAAGGGGTCCTGTCTGCTTCCTTTTCTTGGTTGGGACATCTGGACAAACACCTACTACATTGACACCTGTATTGCTTTGTCCTCTAGTGCCTGCTCACAAGTTCTCTTACTGCTTCATCATTTGTTGCAAGAACAGAAGTCTGTATACTTGAGACACTCCTTCACATAAAGCACAAGAACCAGGTTAACAAGCCTGTTTGCAGGGATACTCTCACCCTACTTGTTGAGATGCATCCCATGCCTGCTCAGTAGCCCCCTTTTCTCAAAAACAAGTTCACAGAAGTCAAAACCAAAGCCCTGCCTGTGACACCAACTACACAGACTATGTTGACCTGCTGTATGAATGCAATTCTGCTCAAGCCTTTCCCTGGGCTTCCTGTCCTTCATCATCTCCCCAGTACTCTGCAATCACCCTTGAAACCATCCAGGTTACCCCTAGCCTTATCATTGGTGCTCACACAGAAGAGCAAAAAAGGTTCATAGTCCAGTGGCCATATGAGTCTGTCGGTCTTTCTGCAGCATCTTGGATGCTGACCCACGGCAAGCAACAGATCTCCATCAGGTCCGGTCAGTGGATTGGTGCCACCATTCCCTGCAGGAAGGAGCCTCTTTAAGTCACACACATTTTCTTCTTCATTTTTTCAAATGCGGTGCCCTTCAATACATCTTCCAAAATTTGGAAAAGACCACCTGTCCTTGTAGAACTCCGCTTCCCAATTTCTTCTGTGATCTCACTGTTTTCATTTCTCATATATTATTTTAGTATAAACACATAAAAAAAGAAAAAGGGGATGGGACTATACTGTTGCAGTTTCTCCTAGATTGATTCTTGTGCTTAAGCTGGCTTTTTTACTGATTCTAGAAGCTGTCCTGTACAGCAGCATGAGTTGCAAATTCACATTCAGGCACCACATGAACATGCATCCAGTTATTTGGTAAAACAAGTTTGGATTAATTTTGTTTTGTTTTCAAATGGAGTAATAGAGAATGCAAAATAATTTTTAAAATACATAACTCAGTCTAATGGAGATGATAAAGTCTGCAATCATTTGCTTTGTGTGGCTGCTACATTACACAGTATTCACTACAGTTTTTCAGAAGAGATGAGTGAATTTTCTTCTATCTATCAAAAAATGTGGTTGGAATGCAACCTAAAATACCTGTCAATCTATATCGATCCTAAATGTTTTGACCTGAGGGAAAAGGAAACAATATTTACATGGTATTTGCAATTAAATATAGTGACGTTTATTGTAAAATACAACCCCTAGATGTAAACTAAAAAGTGTATTGCATCTTTTTTTCCTGGTGTGTGTGAGAATAAAGTTACAGTTTTCATTCAGGTCTGGGTTGCTTGTCTTTCAGTTTAATCACTAATCTGTAATAAAATTTATTTCTCAACTCCTGTGATAAGGAAAACAAATACTTATCCATAGAAGAATTAGTTACTACACAAACTTCTCGTAGATGAATTATATATTAGATACTAAATGGTGAAAAGATTACTAGTTTTTCTGAACTGTCAACTAGATAAGAAAGCATAATACAGAAAAAGGGGACAGTAGAAAAAAATACATATTACCTAAATACAAAGCAAGCAATTGTAAAAATAAAGATTTTTTTCCTCAATTTACAGGATAACCCGGAGGGAAAAATTATATATACTTCTATACAAGTAAGTCTATATGTTCTATTAATCAGCAATGGTTTTTAGTTTTGTAGTATTTGTGAAAAGCAAGTAGTATGCAAATGCCTTTAAATCAGTATGTATTCAACGTTCTATGCTTTATGGGATCCTTATTTATAAAATTCATTAATGTGTCAGACTTCTAAATCATCATGACTTGTGTCATTTATTATACATCCAAGGACAGAACATTATTACAACTCTGAAAGTATTTTGAGAAACCTTCCAGTTTACATTGTATTGTCCACTATCCCCTCCAAATATTTTTAACAGATTTTGAAGTTCCACATCAGTGAGAGCAGAGAAAAGAGACAGAGAGGAAACACCTTCTAGGAATTTTGTTTATGAAACACAAATATCACAAAAGCCCTTTGTGGTGGGGGCTGTCCTCCTTCAAATCAGTCCAGCTTACATGTCTCAGTTCCACCCTGAAAGCCTTCAAGAGCAAGCATGTTTCAGTAAATTCAAACAACTGTATTACAGTCTTCTACTTTTTCAATTGGTTTGTCCAGAAAGTTATTAATTTCCTGAAAAGTCATAATGCAAAGTCTGAGGAAGGCGAAGTACACAAAACCAGTTTATTCCTACAATCACTCGATTCTAGTAATATTGAAATGAGACGGTTTAGGATATTTTTCTGCTTCTGTCTATGTGCTGAGGGAAATTCACAACAAATCAGATTATATCATAAGAAATTACAGGATATAGTGTAAAATATAAAGAGCTTCTAAACTCAAGAAGTTTACTGAGTGACGGGTTATTTCTGAGATAAATAACTGCAATATATTTTATTATATATAATAATTGAGATATTATATACGTAGTAAACATCAATACATTTATTTTTTTTGCTCTGAAACAGCAGTCTACTTTAACAAGCATAGCCTTGTAAAAGTCTCACTGGTAAACGAACCTGCATATTGTCAATCACTGGACATGCAGCAGAGAAAAACAACTCAGTTTTGCTTTGTTACTAGGATGGGGAAAATAGTCAGATATTTCCAAGACCCAATACCAGAAGGACGTACCTCTTGAAAATGAGAGCAGCTGGCAGTGCCTGCTTTGTGAGCCCATTCTGGGGAGAGTGGAGTGCACCTGTTAAGTTTGGTAAGAACAAATCCATGCCTTGGGCTACTCTCCCTCTTGTGATGTCCTGTCTACATTACACACTGTTGCACACCTATAAGTACAGTAACGTGTAAGGGACTGGCAAACATTTTGTTTCACTCCACACCAGAGAGAAGAAAAGGAAGAATAAATCTCTAAACACTCTAACACTGGAAATAAAAGTTACACATTTGCAGCTGAAGTGTGCACCTGCTTACACACTTGATGTTTAGCCCAGAAGACATTACTGCTAAGGTGGTAAAGAGTTGATTTTTAAACCAAGTGAAACAAGATTGACATTCACCAGGTAGTCACCAGAGTAGATATTTGACACAGCTGGGCATCTATTTCTCTGTATTAACAATAACACTTTATGATTGTTTATCCTTCAGGAAATGAAGTTATTTCTTCTTCAGTATGGATTTTACCTCTGGTAGGAGTCGCGACCCTCTCAGTGGCAATTGTCACAGTTTTGTCCTGCAAAAGGTGAGCTTAAATTATGTTGGGATTTTTTGGTTGATTTTTTTTTTTGGGGGGGGGGGAGGGGGGCGGGGGGAGGTGGAACATCTACAGTTCTTAAACAAATAAAGTAGGGTGTGTCTGTAGTATGGAAAGAAAAATTTCACTCGCACTGTAGTAGAAACCAATCCAAGTGAGTGATGCTGAGCCAACAGTGGTGCCCAAAGTTCCTCCCCAGAATGCCCACGCAGCTTTTTCAAGGGCCTCTTCTGTCAACATGGCAAGAAGACCAATTATATGCAATTCCTTATATTAACAGTACACCTACTCTGAATATTTGCAACTTGGACTATCTAAAAAATAGGTTTTCTGATTGCTTGAACTGCTGAATTTATTGCAAACACACAGTTTATTTGCACTTACCAGTAAAAATTTTGCAGTGTTCACTAAAATTGTCCTAGCAAACTGAATGCATCTGAAAGCACATAAACTAAGCAGCTTGCTTCTTGAAATTAACCATGTAAGTGAAACAGAAAGCAAAAATAAATTCTGCCATGTTATGTCCTTTGTATAGAAGTGTACAGTAATTCAGAGAAGATATTGTTCTTCCAACTTGTTAAAAATGTTATGCCCACTTTTCATTGGTTGTATTGACTCAAGGAGTTGGACAAATTCCTTTTCCTTGCAAAGTAGAAAATAACTGCTAGTGGATCTTTAACCAAAAGTTAAACTATTCCCATTCAAATTCTTAATGTTCTCTTGATATGTGTTCATTTGATGCTGAGATGATGTATATTTTTGATTGCTCTTCTATTCTGGAAGAGGAAGATAGCTGTTTCAAGAGTGCAATGGTTTTGACACATGACGGTTACTTAATTTTTCTTTTCTATTCCATTGCTTTTGATCTCCAGGACTGGCTGTTGGAAAGTAGCATTTCCAAAAATTCCAGAGCCAAAAAAAGCATTTTGTGGACTGCTTGATACAAATTCAGAGGCATGTTCTCTTTCTATTTTTCTATTAAATGTGTGAAATACATATAAGATGCTACTGCAGGTATTTTTTAAATGATAAGGAATTTATCACAGAGAATAAGTCTTCTCTTTGGAATTACAAGAGAAAATCAGCAGGCAAATTTATTAAGGGAAGTCTAATGTGTTGCTCATCGAGAACTAAGGGGTTTCTCCTGTTCCAGCCCCACAAGTGTAGAGGCTGATATTCCCATCAGTAAATAGAGAGAGAAGCAAGGGCTGTGAGTTCTCCCAGCACAAGGCATGCACAAGCACAATGACACACACAGAGGACATAATGCAGCCAGCCACAAAAACCACAAAAACCACCCTTTACCAGCACCACACCAACACCAACAGCAGTCACATAAATAGTTACAGATATCCCAGTCCTCCTGCTTCTCTCCAGATGAGCAGGGGTGAAGTTTGTCAGTGAGACAAGCATACACTCTCTTCATTCAAGAAAAATATAAGTTTACATGTTCCTCACATCTAATCTCCAGACCCTAGGTTTCCCCCACCAGGTCACCAGCTCTCACCTTGAGTCTTTCCAGGTGCAGATCTCTCCCACTCACCCATTGGTCCAACTTCAATGAAGTTCACTAGCTAGTTACACACACAAGATAGGGAGCAGGGTGACATAGAAAACAGTTCAAAGTAGGATTTTGTAAGGTAACCAGACAGACTGCAAGTGGTCACATAGTGTTTGATGAGACCAGCATACTAACCAGCAGCTTTTCTTGTCCAGCAGCTTGTCATGTTATGCATAGTAATTTCCCATGGTTTATCCAATTAGCTAAACCTCAAAGTGCACTCATCTACTTTCACACCTTAGCAAAGTTAATACTTTTTATTAATTTGTTCGAGATGATTTGTGCTAATCTTCATGGAGAAAAACACACTTCTCCCTGTCCACTGCCAGGCCAGTCAAAAATCATGTGTCAGCTTTACAAAGTTGTTGAAATTTCACTGTGTCCAGCTAGGGAAAGCTTATCAACTCAGAAACAAAGAAGCGAAATATTTCTTTAAAATATGCAACAAAATTTTAAATATTCTCAGAATTGTTCATAAGTAGAGGCTAACCCAATCTCATGTATAAAACTAACAGAAGCTTTTCTTTTCTTTTCAGCTGATGGAGAGCAAAATTCCGTCAATAACATCTGAAAATGAAGAGATAACATTGGTTGCTGACATAGTAAAATAACAAGAAAAACTGAGGAATTCGAAAGTTCATTTCTTTACCTTGGGAAACTGTATATTCCTATGGAAAGTCTCAAATAATATATAAGCTTTTCTAACTTTCTTCCTTTTTTTTTGGCCAAAACAGTGGTGCAGCCAAGAGAGAATGATACTTTACATGTAATTTTTGTTTTTAAATGTCATTGTATTTGCTTTTAAGTTTGGCTGACATTAACTGTCTGGGTAACTTGTCCTTATTGGATATTTTTGATTTGTGAATATGATTGAAAAATTTCAGGCAAGAAGTTTTAGTTACATTTTAATTTGTTTAAGGAAAATTAATGGGTTTGTCTCATATTAAAAATAATTAATTTATTGAGATGAACAGAACGTTTATAAACACAAAAAAAAATTCTCGAGCCTGAATGCCACTGTTCTACTGTCAAGAATGAGCTTATTTGTACTTTAAGTTTCCTTTGATCTCTTAAAGTACTCATGAGCAAGTAGAAAATTAAGAATGTGAGCAAAAACAGGACAATACACTGAATCATAGAATCATAAAATGGTAGGGGTTGGAAGGGTCCTTTAGAGATCATCTAGTCCAACCCCTCTGCAGAAGCAGGTCCATCTAGATCAGGTCACACAGGAATGTGTCCAGACAGGTCTTGAAGACCTCCAGAGAAGGAGACTCCACATCCTCCCTGGGCAGCCTGTGCCAGGGCTCCCTCACCCTCACAATGAAATAGTTTTTTCTTATGTTCGAATAGAACTTTTTGTGTTCCAGCTTCATTCCATGATCCCTTGTCTTGTTGCTAGATGCTATAGAAAAAAAGGGATGCTCCAACCTCCTGACATCCACTATTTAGATATTTGTAAATATTAATGAGATCCCCATTCAGTCTCCTGTTTTCTAGACTAAACAGCCCCAGTTCCCACAGCCTTTCCTCTTAAGGAAGATCTTCCAATCCCCTGATCATCTTGGTGGCCCTGCGCTGGACTCTCTCCAGAAGTTCTCTGCCCCTCTTGAGCTGGGGAGCCCAAAACTGGACACAGGACTCCAGATAGGGCCTGTAATCAATCTCGAAGAACAGAAAAATGTCTAAAATCCTAACTATCCTAGAGCTTAAATACATTCCTTAAAACTTAACAGATCAGCCACCATTAACTTGATATCAACCCAGAATTTACTTCTGTAGATATCTAGCTCTTTATATTCTTACTGCTCACTTGATTTTTGCTATTTTATTTTAGTATTTTCAAATATGGAGTACATGACTCACTTAATCTCTCTGTTCTTTTGTTAAAATAGAGGGCTTCACTACTGAGCTCAATGCTAAGTTTTCAGAGCCATAGGGTTATGACAAGGTGTTGGGAAAACCAGCCAGGCTGTTGTCAGATGCAGTGACTGGTTATGAAACATACTACTCAAGGATCAATGCTGAGGCTCATAGTAATAGTAGTAACTTGGACAATGGTATGAAACATAGCCTTAATGAGACCACAGATTACAACAAATTGAGGACACTGTCTAATATACTGGAGAGCAGGCCTGGTATTCAGAGAGCTCTTGACAAGCTGAATAAATGGGTTCATAGGACCTCCTGAAGCAAATACAAAGTGGAATACCTGGTAAAAACTAACTGGGAGTATCCTACACTACTTACTTACTGTGCCCTTGCGTTTATCCTGACATACAATGCATTTGTAGAGAGCAACAGTATTATCGGCTCTTGGCTAAAAGCAAGCCAGTATTAATAACCAGTCAGTAGAGCCTGGGAGATCAGCAAAGAAGACAAGAGGCAAATACCTTCACCTCCTGAGACGTCTCCTGGTACCCTTGACAGTGGTCAGAAGCATAGTAACAAACTCTGTTTTACTGGTATGATTAGATTTCTGGGCTCCTGTCTTCAGGAATT
Organism: Colius striatus; assembly: GCF_028858725.1. NCBI lineage: Eukaryota > Metazoa > Chordata > Aves > Coliiformes > Coliidae > Colius > Colius striatus. The sequence goes on from NC_084759.1 coordinate 70,127,055, forward strand.
AAGCATATTTCAGTGAGGAAGTCAGAATTTGATAAGCTGATAGCAGAGCACAGACAAAATTTCCATCTTCAGTTACAGTCTAATTCCATACAATGCTCAGCCTTGATCTGGAGTTATATAAAAACAGAGTCTTAGCATCTGAATTCCTAGTTTAGTCAGTTGGTCAATTAACCATTTACTTGTTACTACCTGAAGATATAATGCTGGAAGCTCACCAAGACTTCTATGAGTCAAAGAGAAAATGCTTATTGATATACTCCTTTAATAGAATTAGACTTTCAGCCACAAGGAAAAGGACCTCTAAGCAGCCCCACTACTTTTAATAACTCATATATCTTGCTACTCCTTTTGGTCTTTGAGATTCAGGTTTCGGGGGGCTCACAATGTTTTTTATAATGAATCATTGACACATCAGGTTTATGCTTTAGTGTAAGATTCCTTTTCACTTGGAGATTCAGAGCCTCAGATTTGAGTACTAGACAGTTGAATATAGATATTTGATTATTCTAGTCTTAAATTGCTAACAGTCATTTGATTATTACATAAATACTCTCAGGACTACTTTCTTGCGCTGAGGCCAATTGTCATGTAAGAGCTGAGACACATTTTATTAAACCTCCAAATAAGTTAGACAGGTGCAAATTGCCTTTAGAAATTAGCCCTGACCTGAGCTAACCTCTGGACTACATCCAGGAGTTGTTCGGAACATTGCTTGCAAATTCTAGCTAAACCAGAGCAGGGAACAGTTGTTCCTGGACAAATTCCAGCATGTGAAGCCTTCCAGTTACCAGTGCAGCCAGAGGCCATCCCCCTATCCAGCTTCTACTGTAGGTAGCTGGATGCAAACAGCCCTTGGCACACCTACTGCCTTTGACAAAGTTAATGATTGCCTTTTTATGAAAGACTCACCTGGGAAGCTTTTTGCAGGAGATCAGAACACGATCAATTTCTTAATGAGGCTGAGCTCATGCACATATAAACCATCTTTGCATTTTTCTCAGTATGAGTCAGTGGCCAGAAATTACATGTTTGTTGTTACTTGCTAAAAGGGTAATAGGGTTGTACTAGATTACACTACTTTATACAGCCTTTCACAATATCTTTTCTCTAGGGCAAAATTGCGGGAGCGAAACATGGTTTGGCTCTAAACCCACCAAAACCTAGCCATGAGCTGTGAACCATTTGTTGGATCTCTGTAGGAAAGGGAATAAGAAAGTGTAATAAAGGTAATACTGAGACACTCAGGAGATGGCATTATGGTCTAGCTAAACAAACACCTCATTGTTTCCTGTTTCTCCTGAAAAGGGACAACTTATTCAGGAAAGGTGTTATACCCATGTTCAAAAAAAAAAGGCCACAAGTTCAACTTGGAGAACTGTAGGCCCATCCAGCTGGAAAAACTCATGGCACAAGTCATCTTGGAGCACATTTCTGGGCACATTAAAGAAAAGGTGGTCACTGGGAATGGTCAGTATGATTTACAAAGGGTAAACGCCTGTGAAAAGTGGTGTACCACAGTGGTCTATCTTGGGACCTGTCCAGTTTAACATCTTTATCAATGTCCTGGAAGAGGTGATGGAGTCATAATGTTTGTAGATAACATCAAACTGGGGGGACCAGCTGATTTGCTCAAGATGAGGGCTGCCATCCAAAGAGACTAAGGCAGGCTGAAGGAATAGTCCAAAAGGAATCTTGAAATCACTCACTACTCACTGGAATTTACCTTGTCTGGAAGAGAAGAAAGTCAAAAAATATAACATTATTTTAAAAGAGTTTTTTCAGAAAAAAAAGTGTTTTGAGAAATTGTGCTGTACGTTTGTTTCCCAGAGCTCTGTACATTACATCAGCCTTTGTTAATCAGTTACAAAACAGCTTCATACAACATTTGGCAACTTCTTGAACGATCTGAACACAATTGTTTCATCCACTGCTTTCTTATGAAAGGTGGATAACATTTCTGAAGCTTTTGTTAGCCTGATGTTTTTGTCAGACCTTCTCCTAATGCTGCCAATGTTAATGCTGAACTTATCATTAACAGATTTTTCACACCACGTAGAGTGAATTTCCCACCTTTCATTTATGACAAGCTGTTGGATAGCAAGATCTACATCAACAGTGTGGAACACCACCTGCAAAAGATTCCAGCAGACCACTCTACACATGCAGACCAAGACATCTCTTGCTGGAAAGCACTGTCTTGGGAGAATGGGAGAGGCTTCTGCCCCTCTGTGACCACTCTAGGAGGAGTCTCAGCCACTTATATTGACAATACTGAACCAGAACAAAACACAGAATATCATATCAAACTAAATGGAAACCATCGCTGCCTTATCATAAACACCAGGCTGTGGCAGTTCGCAAGTTGTTGAGATTACTGTTCCCAGGAGAAGATGGGGCTTGTTGAAGTATAACACAAAAGATTCTATATGTCTTGAAAAAAGCTGGTCTGTAGGAACGTAGTGTCCTAGTCTTGTCCAGGACTGACAGCCGTGTGGCCAGAAGAACTGTACCCTCCTCAACCAAGGTACCCTCCTCATCAAGGGAGCACAGGCAGCCAGACCGTGAAAAGAGGGGAAGGGTGTCTGCACCAGTTGGTGCGCACAGAGTCCCAGGCAATTAGTCCAGACTAGAGTTTAAAAGGAGCAGCTAAAACTAATTCAGCTGCCTGAGCAGCTATTTGGGCAACCTGAAGGTACTTGTCAGATAACACTGTAAGAGTAGCCTCAGGTTATCCACAGCCTGACCAAACATGCCACCACAGCAGAATGCAAATCTCTTCATCAAAATTAATCAGGCATATTTTGCATCACAAATATGTGTGGCACAGGAAGATGGTGCTATTAAAAAGTCACACGAAGTGGTAGTGGTCACTGAGGTTACTGGTGATACCCAAGTAGAGCATATTTGATGAACAGGTAATTTCAGACCACATTGACACACGTACTAACTGTGTTCTTTTTAGGCTTCATAAAATAAGCAAATTAAATCCTTTAAGACTTGAAATATGCCAGTTCTGTACCAAAAAAGCTGGCAAGGACTGAGACAATTCTAGGTTTGTGGTTCAAGATACTAAATTCTGCAGCTGAGCCACTGCCTCACATGCGCTTTGCCTTCAGGGTTACTCACAACTTATCTTTGTTTTTTCACGCATAATCTCAAGGTTTTAAGATTTTAATATTATTAACATGCCATTCTGATGAGGAATTAAGGCAAAAACACCAGGCCTGCATGGATGAACAAGGAGATCCTGGGCAAACTCAAACACAAAAAAGAAGCCCACAGGAGGTGGGAGCAAGGCCAGGTAGTCTGGGAGGGATACAAAGAAATTGACTGAGCAGACAAGGATCAGGTTAGGAAAGCTAAAGCCCTGATAGAATCAAATCTGGCCAGGGACATCAATGGCAACAAGAAAAGCTTCTATAGGTACATCAGTGACAAAGAGAAAATGGGGGAAAATGTGGGCCCTCTCTGGAAGGAAACAGGAGACCTGCGTGGCACAAGTTACAGAAGGCAAAAGCAGGATGGGGAGCTTGAAGAACCACCTGTTGTAGAAGAAGATCAGGTTTGAGATCACTAAGAGCTAATCCTGCCTGATAAATTTGATGGCCTTCTACAGTAGGGTCACAGCTTTTGTGGCTAAGGGAAAAGCAACTGATCTCATCTACCTGGACTTGTGTAAAGCATTTTACACTGTTCTGCGTGACATCCTTGTCTGTAAATTGGAGGGACATGGATTTAATAGATGAACCACTTGGTGGATAAGGAACTGGCTAAAGGTTACACTCAAAATGTTGTGGTTGACAGCTCGATGTCCATATGGAGAGCAGTGACATATAGTGTTCCTCAGGGGTCAGTGGTGGGATCGTCTCTTTAACATCTTTGTTGGTGACATGGACAGTGGGATTGAGTGCTTGCTCAGCAAGTTTGCCAACAGCCTCAAGCTGTGTGGTGTGGTCGATACAATGGAGAGAAAGGATATCATCCAGAGGGACAGGCTTGAGAGGTAGGCCTTGCAAATATCATGAAGTTCAACAAGGACAAGTGCAAGGTCCTGCACATAGGTCAGGACAATCCCAATCACAAATACAAACTGGGTAATGAATGAATTGAGAGCAGCACTGTGCAGAAAGGCTAGAGTATCTTGGCTGAGAAGCAGCTCAATGTGGCCCAGCCTAGAAAGCCAATAGTATCCTGAGCTGCATCAAAAGAAGTATGACCAGCAGGTCAAAGGAGACAGTTCTCCCCCTCTACTCTACTCTCATGAGACCCCACGTGCAGTATTGTGTTCAGCTCTGGCGACCCCAACATTAAAAGGACATGGACCTGTTGGCCTGAGTCCAGAGGAGGGCCACAAAGATGATCAGAGGGCTGGAGCACCACTCTTACAAAGACAAGCTGAGAGAGTTGTGATTGCTCTGCCTGGAGAAGCCTACAAGGAGATCTTATAGCAACTTTCCACTATCCATAGAGGGCCTATCAGAAAACCAGTGAGTGACTTTTTTCAAAGACATGTAGTGATAGGAACAATGTTTGATGACTTTAAACTGAAAGAGGGTAGATTTAGATTAGATATTTGGAAGAAGTTCTTCCTTGTGAGGGTGGCGAGGCACTGGAACACGTTGCCCGGCGAGGCTGTGGATATCCCCATCTCTGGAAGTGTTCAAGGTCAGGCTGGATGGGGCTCTGAGCAACCTGGTCTGGTGGAAGGTGTCCCTGCTAATGGCAGGGGGGTTGGAACTAAATGATCTTTAAGGTCCCTTCCAACTCAAACCACTTGGTGATTCCATGCGAAAAAAGGAGGAAGTGGCCAATACTCAGCACAACCCAGAGCCACATCTAAAGTTCCTGGAAGTTAAAGAAAATATTGTGGCTCAGACTCATATTTATGTGATTGCAAAGTCTTTTGCAAACCTGACATTAATGAATTCAACAAATGCTTTGGATATTTTCTTTTAATATGAAAATTCAGACACTTTTGCACCTAATCTATGATAATATAGCCAAAGATGAACTAAACAAAACCAATTCAAAATCGGGCAGTTAAAAAGTTCAGAAATTTGGATCTGTTATTTCCTTGCCACATTGCCTACAAATATAAAAGAGAATTTTCTTGGCTGCTGGAAAATACATACTAAAGAGTGATTTTTCTCAAAGGAGAACCTGGGCTGGTGCAGAGATCATGGACAACACATACAGCCAGTCAGGTGCTGACAAAAAAAAGGCCGTGTTGTTTTAATCATAGTCACACAACACTGCTGTTTTTTTCCAGAAAATATTGTTTGTTTGTGGGAGAGGTACTTCTGTGAGTATAGTCACATATTGTGATCTCTGAATATTTACGTATTTTTATACAAAGAGTTTGCATGTTGTGACTATTAATGCTTAATTCAACCAACATAACAGGAAGGGCTAGTTGCATAATCAGTTCACGTGAAATCATTAACATCTGCAAATTAGGAAATGTAAGGAAGTTCAAAAGCAGTATGGGAAATGATAAACTGAGTCACTTTGCAGCTCGCAGCATTTGCTTCTTAATACTAGCGTGCAGTAAGAAAAGTTAGCTTGCATAGCAAAACACTTTGTTGATGACAGCATGACCAAAACTGCAGTTTCAAGCGCCCTCGCTGATGCAATCCAAAATTAAACAAGGTAAAGGAGGAGGGTTTTTTCAAGAGGAGGTATGTCTCTCTATGTTGTCTGTTGTTTTTTCTTGTGTCACAGAAGACTTTGTGTAGAATACAAATGTTTGCCAAGGATTAAGTTAGATACAGTTATACTAGCACATGTACAAGATCTGGATTAAGTTCCTGCTCAACAAAGCTTAGGCAAAATTCTGCTGATGCTTCAGCCTGTTTGATTAAAATTGTAAATCTGTGTATATATACAATTTCTAAAGCTTTCTGCAAAATTCAAGGAAGCCTATGAAATGTCTGTGATGTCTGTTATGCTGTTTAGCATTGTTATCTGACAATTATTTTGCAAAAACTGAAAGAAATGCTGTTTTGTGTACTCTTTTTATTAATTAATCTAATTAGAAATATGTGGATTTCTATTTCTTGCAATAAAAGTAAATCACAGAAGCTTGGGATGGTTGAGGCTGGAAGGTACTTCTGTAAATTGTCTTGTCCCAGCCCTTGCTCAGAGAGAGGCCAGCCACAGCAGGTTACTCAGGCCTTTGTGCAGTCAGGTTTGGGCATCTCCCACATTAGATTTAAACAATAAAGCTCACATAAAGCTATATATGAAACATATATTTTTTAAAAATATATTATATCCTTCCTGTACTGGGGATCGCAGAACTGGACACAATACTTCAGAGTCTGGCTGAGCAGAGGGGAAAGGGTCACCTCCCTCAACCTGCTGTCAATGCTCTGCCTAATGCAGCCCAGGATGCCTTTGGCATTCTTTTCTGCAAGAGCATATTTCCAGCTCATGGTTTGTTGTCCACTCGAAATACCAGAGTCTTCTCCACAAAGCTGCTTTCCATCAGATTGTCCTCAGCCTGTGCTGGTGCCAGGGGTAGTTCCTCCTGAGGTGCCGGACTCAGCACTTTGCTGAAGTTCATGAGATTCTTCTCAGCCCATATCTCCAAACTGTCCAGGTGTCTCAGAAGCAAAATAGTAGTATGTCAACCCTTTGTCTTAGTTTTCTGTATAACCTAAATAAATCAAAATACTGATTTGAAGACTAAATTGATTCTGGGAAAGCTGCATTTAGGCAGCAATTTGAGAGGAATAATTCATTGCTTGGCATGCTTGGTAAGACTTTTATTCCTATTTCTATTTCTATGCCTCCTGGTATGCTTAGCAAGTGTGTGGTACTATCCATACATCTGTAATGTATAAGCATCAGTTTATCCTCACATCACTCTAAGAGTAAAATTTAAATTCTCTTTTCTGGAAGTGGACAGGAGTAGTTTCCCCAGTGCTTCTCAAGAAAATAAAGCATTCTATACAAAATCTTCTATGGCAATTCTGGGAATCAAAACCAAGGAATCTTGTTCTCAGGTTACATTATGAAGCAGCATCCTGCACTCACAGCCTAAGAGTGAAGACAATAGACTGTATAGACTAAAAGAGGATGAATTAAAAGAGAGTGAGTACTTAATAGATGCTTTCTGTAAAAACTTGTATAGGTATTCCACAGCTTTTCAATGTGACTATATTTTCCTTTTGACACATTGACACTGAAATCATTCTGGAAAAGACAGAATTTGACCATGTTTTGCTAGAAATTACCAAATGAACTCATGTTAGTGAGGATCAAACTTACCAGGACTATCATCACTACTGTCAAGTAAGATACATTAGATAATAACTTTATCAATATGTTCATTGATAAGAGTTTGCTTGTGAAAAAATTTAAACATACATGCTATGCATATATCTCTGAACAAAAGAAAGCTCTAAGGCCAAATATCACTGGCTGGCTTATAGTCACAAAGGTTAGGTGTCCAGGAGAAAAAAGAGGAAAGAAGCAAAGCAGAAACAAGCATAGAGTCAAGGATGAAGGTTTTCACCCAAATAGATTATATATTATCTCTTACATTAACAAAACATGAGGAAATACCACTTACACAAGAATATGTATGTTTCTTCTGGTCTGATTCTCCAAATAATACTCCCAACCACTTTGAAATAAGTGTGTGGTCCTTCTGACACTTTAAATACTGAAGTCTGTTCAGAGCAGAGTGAGTTTTACCACCCCTGTCTGCGAATGACCAGTTCATGAGAGGATGGAAGTCTTGGAGGCACTTTCTGAAGCAACTTCCCCTTAGTGCTGTGGTCAAGGGAAATGGTCATTTCTTATGAGGAAATTAAACACTTGCAGGTCCTGCTTTTTCCACTGCAAGCCCAATGACAGCTCCAGAGCCAAAAAGCAGACAGGACTGCATTTTCAGATGACTGCTTCAGCAATGATCCAGACACACATTTCCATCAGAATGTGTGTAGAGAGTTTGCAATATGAGGCTGATGTCATGTAAGAAACCTGACAGATATTTTGAAAGCAGAGGCGTCATAAGAGCAAACAGGAGGAGATAACAAAAGAAAGGTAAACAGACAACTGTCAGAGAATACAAAAACAAATGTCTGAAAAAGAACTTAGGGTGGGCAAAAGAAGGAGAAATAGCTAAGAATGACTGAAGAGATAGAACAAAATGGAGAAAAACGTGCTCTAATAAAAAAGGGCAGGCTAGAAGCACAGGATTTGAGGTTCCTGTATGCATTACTGAGATCACTGAGAGCATGGGAATGTGGAAACAACTGTTGAGATCAAGATCTCACATAGCATTTCACAGACAGTACTTCATACTCTTTGTACTTAAGATTCTTTAGTATCATATCCCAGCAGCTGTGGCCACATCCTTACTGTAGCGTGATGATTCACAAATAAATGACAGATGCTGCAAGAGATAAGCAGAGAAGAACCAGGCTGTAGTGAAGTGTCAACCTCTGTTGCAATCCCAACGGGGTGTCCTGTCCTCACTTGATTTCTGGAGATGGTGATGAAAGGGTCACATACAGCTAATTTCCATGAAATCTGAGGTGCCTTATTCATGACTGGAGCTTGCTTGAAGAGTCTGGCTGCATTTTTTTTGCTTTTAGCACATGTGGAGTTAATCTGAAATCAGCACTCTGAAACAACCAAGAAAATTAATATAGAAGGACAGACAAGTAACAAAATATTACCATGTTTCTCTTTTTCCTGAGTTTGTAAGGAAGACCTCATGGTCTTAGAATTAACCTTCATAATACCTGCAATCAAGAAAATTGCTGCTTAGTGAGGATAATACTAAGACAATACTAATCCTAGTAACCAGTGTTACTTCTTCACTTAGAAAGGAAAAAAAAAACAAACCAGAAAAAAAAAAAAAGCTGGGAATAGTGAAATCTTTTCCAAATCATTGTAATTTCCTCTAAGAAAAGGAAATGGTAGCTAAGATACAAATATGTTTTACAAGAGCTGATGCCAGTGTTTAACTGTCTCTGCTCGGATCTCCAGGTGACATGAACAAATGTGAAGTTACCCTTTGTAGGTACTTCCTTAGTAATTTAAATTCCTTACAGTGCCCTGTAACATCTAACTCCTGTTCCTGACACTGCAAAAAGAAAAAAATTTAAATACATGGTGCTGGGATGAGTGATGTCAACCTCTAAGAACAGAGGGGGTTGATGTACTTTGAAAAATGGAGAGGTGTTTGTGATAGTAAATAGGAAAAAATACTGTCGTGGTTTGAGCTTGGCTGGCAACCAGGTGTCCACCAAGCCACTCTCTCACTCCCCCTCTTCTTTATTCTCTACTTCCACTCCATGGAAAAGAGGGCCTCAATATATACAATGATTGCTTTGGAAGACAAACACCATAATAACACCAATCCCACCCCAACCCTCCTTTCTCCCAGCTTTTATTGCTAAGCCTGTCATCATATAGTCTGGAACATCCCTTTGGGTGGGGGTTTTGGAGCGACAGCCTTGATGCTAGCCATGCACTGCTCAGCAATACCCAAAATGTCGGTGTGTTATCAAATCATTCTAGCTACAAATAAACAGCACAATGTGGTAGGGACTGCTCTGGGAACAGTTAACTGCGGCTCAGCCAGAAACAAGAGCTTCTTAAGCTAGAGAAGGAGAACACATGAAAGCACAGCTATAAACTAACTTGTTGAACCAGGCAGTAGTACTTAACGTCTCCTACCTTCACACAGCCTGGAACGGGAGGCACAGCCTCCTTCCCATGGTCTGTACACTGCTTCACCAGAGACAACGTTCTCACTGTGAGACAAGAAAAAAAGAAAATAGCCAAAAGAAACCTCAGTAGGTGTAAGATTCGGTTGCTTCTTTAAAAAATGCCTTCAGGAAAAAAGATTTCCAAAGAAACTCATCTGAAGACAACAGAAAATCACACATGTAAAAAATAGGAAGATACTAAAAAGGATAATAAGACTTTTATATAGCAATACATAAAGAGTTAAAAACAAGTAGAGAGAAATTATTGATGTGCACCAGAAGCAGTGAATGGAATCCAATCAGGTATCCATTGACTGTAATAGGAGCTTAAACAACTTGTGCTTGTGTAAATACTTGCAGATACTTTTAGATGTCTAATATCAAAATTCACCCGACCTAGGCTATCTGCAGTTATGCTAACAGATCTGTTTCATTATTAAGATAGCTGAAAAGCTGTTCTCAGCTGATTCATGGTCAGAGAAGAAAAGAACAAAAGATGGTAGAAAATAGCAATGAAATAAGTAAATAATATATAATCCTAACGGTAAGTCCACAGCTTTTTTATCTCCCTCCAAGAAAAGAATGAGAAGTGACTCAGGACATTGCTCTAAATATTATTTTAGGGGTAATTAAGGCCTTACTACATGAAATCTTGAAATCAGCCCTAAAAGCCTTTTGAGCAAGACTGTAGATGTGCCATAGTCAAAGATAAGTAGGTCAGTATTTAATTCCTACTAAAACTCAAAGGAGATTTGGAACTTTCTCTTCCTGCTTTGCTTAGACAATTCATATCTCTTGGATGTTTTTCATGCACTCCTAAGACATGCTGGCAGGAGTGGGTACAGGCTCTGAATGTGACTGGTGGTGATGTCAGAGAAATGAGTCATCCATAGCCTGACAAAACCAAAAGCCAAGTCAACCACTTCCCAAAAGATGCCTTCAACAAACGGTTGAAAGCCAGCCTGAATGTTCACTGCAGCAGTAGCTGGAGCAGTGAACTGGAAAATCTAATGTTCACAGGATCAGAAAGCAAGAACACCTGAATTTCTGGTTGTACGATGAGGATAGCTATGTGGGACAACAGTAATCCTAAATCATAGTCTCTGCACTGAATGCAGTGAGTGTATGTACTGTAACAAGTGTCTATGGCCTCTATATCTCAAACTACTGTGTTGTAATAGGCAATAATGAGCCTATTTAGTTCTTTCAAAGAAGAGGTGCCTGATAGATGTCCTGAAGCACACCTTCTGCTTGGCTTTTCTAAAGAATAGTTTCTAGGGGTGAACTAGACGGCATCTTTGACTCTTCCTGTGAGGACAAAAAAAAATGAAACTTTGCAGAAACCAAACTACACTTTGGCATATTTTTTTCTTTTTATTTCCTGAAGGCCTCATTGTGTCTTTCCAGAGAAGAAAAGATGCCTCATACTCTTGGACTCATCTGCATGATTTGCTGGTGTATGATCCCATTTCATCCTTTGCATGCTGACATCCAATGTACAGGGTGTAAGTATTTGTATGTTTTTGCAGATATAATCTGAGAAATGGGGTTTAGTTCTTCATTTACCAGAGACACTAATTATCTGGCAATTATCATCTTAAGCCTGACAGATACTGTCCTCTGCATTCAACAAAAACAACAGCATATCCTTACTGAACTTACTCTCTAACACTTTCAGCAGAGGCACAAGAGTCACCTATTACAAACGTGAAAATGAATTGGAGAGAAATGGAACTGTCCTGGGAGAGCAGCAAGAATTTCTCTAACTACAGATGTACCATCATGGACAGTGACAGGGAAAGTCTAGAGAAAGAGGTAAACTTGCTATTCATTGAGATAAATAATAACAGCTTTGTCTTTACCCTTTTTTGATTTCACCTGCGTTGAAAAAAATGAATCAGTTACAAGTAAAATCTGATCAGTGATTGTTTGCAGTCTATATCTTTACCTCTCAAGGACTGTGGAAAGCCATCACCAATGCCAGGGTGCATTTGCTGCAGGAAGAGCATCCCATGCATAACACAGAATTGAGCTTTTGGAACTAAGGTGAAAAGGAGGCAACAGTGTGCTAAGAAAAAGGGCTGTGAGACTCCTTGAGAATTTAGATAGGGCAACAGATTCTTCAAGTAAAATATTAATTCTGTAAACACAGTCATAGATTTTTGTTATATACATTCTTCACCTGTTTCCCCGTAAATTGGATCATGTCTGTAGCACAGGTTGTTAAAAGCTCATATTATCCAGAGGGGAAAGTGGGAAACTTAACAGAAAGGGAGATAAAGTTGGCTTATTTAGCCTAGCAAAGCAGATGCTTTAATTAGAAATACATCATCAATTAGAAAAAGACATCACATCTTCGTTGAAGGTTATAAGTATAACGCCATAGACACCTTTATGACCCCTGGAGAGGTCAGAAAAGGACTTCTATTTTGCTTAATCTTTTAAATTCCTTTGTGGTTCCCCGGTTTATAAACTATCTTCTGTAACACCACTGGGGTACTATTAGTCTTCTCTAATAGTTGCACAGTAGTGTATTATCAAACTCCTGAGCTGCAAAGCTTTTTGTGTTGCTATGCTTTTGATGACTCAACTCCACTCTACATCACCCTTCAGTTGTAAAGAGTCAGCTCTTGAGCCTAAAACACGTACATATACACACAAGATTTTGGCCCTACTAATTGAGTTTCTGAGCCAACATCATCTAGCGCCTACAGAGGTAAAAAGAGACTTAAAATATCAAAATGTTCTTTTTCAGGTGAACAGTCCATTATGCAAGTTTCCAGTGGAACAATACATCCCTTTGCACAAAGGGGTATTCTTTACCATTGAAGTGCCAAACACAAACATCTCAGAAAACTGCACCTTTACTCCTGGAGGTAATGTCTATGGCCTGGGTAAAGTTTTCTCCTTTTTCAATCTTTTAAAGGTAAACATTGCCCTAGAAAACAATTCCTTTTTTTTTTCTGTTACAAATTACTTTTTTGCAGATCTGTCAAATTATTTGCTCTCTAATTAATGTTTCCACAATTAAATAGATCAGTAATTGTATTATTCTTTTTCATACTAGGGCTCCAAAATGCCACAAAATTACAGTGGTTTAAGGGCAGATTCAAATAACTTCTGGCTGCTACTAATTAAGATGCTCATTTCTTTGTTAAATGCTTTTCTGCTGGGTTGTTGTTGAGTTTGTCAAGAGAAAGACCACAGAGGTAGCTAAAGGCACAGTCTGGAGATCAGTGAAACCTGAATACTAGGAGGAAGAGAAGAAAGGAAATGCCAGTGATGAGCAGCTAGGAGCAAAATGAACATAGCAGCCTCCTAACCTGGCCCTGGCTGCACATGCATGTGCACGCTCACACATCCATATGTACATATATGCAGGTTCCCTCAGCTGCTATGCAACCACTATGGTGAGGCAACTGTTCACAAAGTTATTCTGAGCCTGTCCCATGTGGGAGTTAAAGTGGGATTTAGATAGATCCTAGGTTTGTAATTCCAAAGCTGAAACTTTTATGGCCTGTTTTCATCATCCTTCTAAATTCAGAGCTCTCCACTAAAATTGCCCAGTCACCAGTGTCCCAATAACTGTGCATAACTGGAACATTTCCGATGACAGAGGTGATGAATTTAGCAGCTTGCTCATATCTGAGCAGAGAAAGTGCTTCCTACGCATCTCTTCCTGGGGACCTGACGGAAGAAACACTCTCATGGTGACCCTCAAACAGAAGCCAAGACACACTATCTCTTAAAACCTCTGACCCTCAGACACAAGCCAAGACACACTCTCTCTTTAAACCTCTTGCTTTTGGTGTTCCAGCTGGCCCTAGCCTTCAAGCATGCAGGTTCCCCAAGGGATCTTTTCCACAAGAGTGCTCTCAATACTGGGCACTGAAGGGGTCTGGAGGCAGGAGAATTACTCTTCAGCACTTTCCTGATGGAAACAACAGAAAGAAGCAGAAATCTGTCTAAAGAAGGGAGAAGGCGGCTGAGAATGTCTGCACAGGCCAGATATGAGAGACCTTCTGAAGAAACGAGGTTCCTACTTCATGTGCTCTAGAAAACAAACAGATCAAGTCACTGTTGCATGCATCAGTGTACAAAAACCTAGCTAGGAGGCTATTTGGTCAGAAGACAAAAAAATACCAACCTAATTTTTTTTTAAAAGTCACAGATTTTAAATACTGTAGGTAACATTCCAGGAGTGGATTCCTGGATATTAATAGCAAAAGGAGAAATCCTTCTCCCTCTAGCATCAGGATGGTGTTAAAAGTCAATGTGCCTTCTTTTACTTGTGTGAATGCTTTACTCACTCTCAGGCTTCACAGTTCAAGGGCAGTTGAAATAGTGTCAGAGTCCATCTTTCTCTCACTTGCCATGCCTATGCCTAACCCAAGCAATAACCAGCTGGAGCTACAGGGGTCTAACATATCTAAGCATGAGCTCAGATTCTCCAGTTTGAAACAGTCACACAATTTCTCCTCATCATGGATATTCCCGCGTTTGCAGGCATGGATGGGTCAGCCATTGAAAACTTCTCCTGTGTGATTTATACCATTTCCCTCATGAACTGCACTTGGCAGGCAGGCAAGGATGCTCCAGGAGACACACAATATTTTCTCTACTGGCAGAACTCAAGGTAAGCATGTCTGCTTGAGTCTAAGCAAGCCTGAATTCTGATTCGACACATCACACTGCCCACGTTTAACTAAGATACTTTGCTATTTACAGATATGACAAGGCAATGGAATGTGAGCTTTACATTAAAGATGAAAATGGCAGAAACACGGGATGTAGGTTCCAAAATGTGACAATAATGACTGAAAAAGCTTACTTCCTGGTGAATGGATCGAGCAAAGTCTCTCTGATCCAGTTCTATGATGAATACATTGACCTGTATAAAATTGGTAAGTGAATATTTTTATTTTATTGCCATTTGATGAAATAAGAAAGTGAAGAAATACTCTCTAAAAAGAGAAGAAGACTAAAATGAAGTCTTTAGGCTCTGCAGGACGAACTTTGCTCCCAACAGATAACAGAAGATAATTCCAAGTATTAACTGAAACAAGCAAAGGCAGAAGTAGCCTGAAATAACTGCTCAGAAAAGTGCTATGAACATGTCCTTTGAATCCAAGTGATCAAATGCAACTGTTACACTTTCAAGGCCATCTTTTTGATGGTTTCATTTTGCCACCCATTAATTCCATGCCTCCCTGAGAGCCAAAAGAGCTACATGTCCTAAATCCAGAGGGAGGGTTCAACTTGCAAATTAAGATGGTGTCAGCTAAATATTTGGGTACCTATGTGTGAGGTAGGTGTTTAAGCTCCAATAGAGACCTGGGACAAGATTCAGATGCCTAAAAACATGCTTCTAGTGCCATTTAAGACACCTTCAGAGACTTGAAGCATCCACAAAGCTTGCAGATGTGGCCCAAGCTTGCAGATGTGGCCCAGGACCTGTGAGAACCCAAAATCCTCCTGGGTGTTCTACTTTGTCTGAAATGTGCAGTGTGAGAGTGACTCCTGCCTGCAGCTGATGCAGGCTGTAAAGCCCAGAGCCATTCAAGTGAGTAAATCTGCTTTGTGGCGCACCAAACGGTCTTGCAGGCATCACAGAATCATAGAATGGTAGGGGCTGGAAGGGATCTTTAGAGATCATCTAGTCCAATCTCCCTGTTAAAACAGGTCTGCCTAGATCAGGTCACACAGGAACATGACCAAGTGGATCTTGAAGACCTCCAAGGAAGGAGACTTCATACCCTCCCTGGACAGCCTGTGCCAGGGCTCCCTCATCCTCACAGTGAAGTAGTTCTTTCTTGTGTCTAAATGGAATTTTTTGTGTTCTTTTACCTCTTGTCTAGATACAGAAGAAAGAAGTGATGCCCCAACCTCTGACATCCACCATTTAGATATTTGTAATATATGGAAAGCACTACTGATATGATCTCTGGTGACTATAGTGGTTAGACACTTAGGTCACACGTAGTTAACTAAATTTTAGCCACTTGAGTTCAGATGACTTGGTCTTCTATAGGCTGATCTGCTTTTGCAGGGGGGTTGAACTGTATAATCTCTGGAGGTCCCTTCCAACCTTGCCATTCTATGATTCTACATTAATAATATCACATGCACAAAATCTTCCATCTTTTGTCCTATGGAGACTTGCATTGTCAATGTGAAATTTAGATGTAGAAGAAAATGGCACTCTGCTGATTGTACTACTGAGTTACACAAAATCCTCCATACTTTTTGTAACATCAACTGAAGTTACTTCAAGTGTCCAGCAACTGAAGAGATATATTCCCAAGTTTTGCTACTGTATTTTACTCCCCTTTACCAGTTAACATTTGTTAACATCTGTAACACACAGTTATCGCTTGCTTCCACTTCACATGTATTTTGCTATGAGCTTACGAGTTGTAGCTGATTACTGATGATGCCTATGTTAATTATTTCATTTATTTCTAGAAATACTAACTCCTCCATTAAATGTCACTGCCGACTGTACTAGAGATTCAGCGAGTTGCACAATTACATGGCAACCACCCCTTACAAATCATGTGAAAAACATGAACTGTTTTCAGTATGAAATTAGCATAAAAAATAAGGTAAAAACAATTTCTTGGTTTGTATTTGGCACCATACCTTTGTACATGCAAGTTGAGAACATGCAAACTTCTGTTTGCATTGTTTATTAACGTCTCTCTCTTTAGCTGTGGTTTACTCCTGCTCCATCTCTGCTGGTCTTGTATCCCACTGCTCACGACTTTATTTCAAACTTATCAGAGGGGCAAAGCAGAAAAGCAGAGGAGAGCAGGGAAATGTTAGGAGGAGCCTCTGTTCAAAGACTAGGAGATCACCTGAAATGCTTTCCTGCATGAGAATGTCTCCCAGGACATTACCATGTGATGGCAGCCTGTGATCTGCAAGGAGGGGTCTACCTTGGTGGCAGCCTCCAGCCCAGGCCAGAGCCCCTTGCTCACCCTGCTTCCCAGGGCACCATGGCTTCAGCCACCCTGACAGTATTTTGCAGATGTTGGAAAGTTCCGAGCTGCCCTTCAATTTCAACATGTGGAATCATTTTTCCCCACCTTTTTCTCCACCACCTCTCTCAATGTCTTTTGCCCTTTGGCAGCCTTCCCTCAGACATTCTCCATCCCCTGGAGCCTGGTTGTGCCAACAAAACAACCCCCTCTTTCACAGTGTCTGCCAAAATCTCTGGTTTGAAACCAGTACTGAAACAGAAGCCACTCTGAATAACTAGATGCCAGCAGCTCTGGGGAAAGTTTACACAAGCCCAGAGTAGATGTCAGCAGTGGATACATTTGCTTTTCAGTGAGTTACCCTATGTTCTCTCTGCAGCCAGGTGTGATGCTACTAATTTCCTTCCAAAGTAGATGACAGACAAATTGTGTCCCTGAAGTTCTTTTTTGTTTCCATTGGCTATAAGAGAGGAACCTAAAATGGTTATCTCAGATGCAAACATGTATATACCACAAGTGAGCTTTCTCCTATCTATAGACAGAGCACAGCCAATTTATCATAATGATGACAGTCAAAGTGCAGAACAACACATAGTGTGTACTTTACCATAGCTGAGGTATTTCTGGTTTCCACCATGCATAACAGAGCAGAGAGGCTGAGGTGTCAAACACTGATCCAAGAAACTCAGTACCTAAAGGAGTTGGTTTTAACTCCCTGAAGACAAAGAGAAGAACAAAAAATGTTTGAAAGTTTGACAAGGAGGCAAGAAATAGAACTCCTCCTCCCCATCGCTGGGATACCTGTGTTACCATTACATGATTTCCGCATGTGGATAATATCTGCACTGGGACAAACTAGCACTCCCTACCTACCCCATTTCCGAGGAACAGCTCTGAAGCTTACTCTAGTGGCAATTATTCAGGCCTAAGTAACACAAGACCATTACAGGAAAGGTCAGCTGAGGATTAAACATAAATATACTACTGCAATAAAGCAAAGCATCATTAAAACTCATGAATTCATTCAAAATGAGGTTTGGATTTGTCTGGTTTTTGTATCTTGCATACATTAATAGTGTCTTCCTTGGTAACTATTTCAAGGAGCAATTGTAGCACATGTATCTTTCCAGCTGGCTGGTATAATTTGACAGAAAGATCTTGTGTGACAGAATGTTTTACAAGATATAACTAAAGTAACATTAGCAAAACACTTCTTTTAAAGAATTATATGTTACCTCTTTCCTGTGCTGCAGTCAGAATGGGCGACATTCAGATCATTCCTACATTTGGGTGTGAAGTTCATCTCACAGACTGAGACACCTTAATGTAGGGGTCTGCAAAAGGGCATGGATATAAAAATAATAAAAATGAAGATTTGTCTTTGGTTTGCAGGATGAGTCCAAGGAAGTGAAAAAGTATCTTCCAATAACAGTAAGTATTCCTGTCATTTGATAACTTGTGCTTTTGCCCACTTAAACACATAAATATCATTATATAAAATACACTTACTTCTAGAACTATAATTTTTCTATCAATATAGCAATAACAATTCAGGAAAATACAATCCTGTAGTATCTTTATGAAAAAACTTAATTATCCCTTTGGGATAGGGTAGCTTACTCCAGGCAGAATTTTCTGTGCATGTCACATGACTTAATTCATTCCATTTATAACATAAATTTGACCAATCTGGTAGCCTTCTATGTGGGCATAACTGACTGACTAGATGAGGGGAGAGCAGTGGATGTCATCTACCTTGACTTCAGCAAGGCTTTTGACACTGTTTCCCATAACATCCTCATCAGAAAGCTCAAGCAGTGTGGCTTGGATGAATGGACATTGAGGTAGATCAGGAACTGGCTGAATGACACCAGAGGGTGGTGATCAATGGCATAGAATCAAGTTGGAGGCCTGTGGCCAGTGAAGTTCCACAGGGATCGGTTCTGGGACCAGTCTTGTTCAACATCTATATCAATGACCCGGAGGATGGGATAGAGTGTTCCCTCAGCAAGTTGGCTGATGACACCAAACTGGGAGGACTGGCTGATTCCCCAGAAGGCTGTGCTGCCACTCAGCAGGATCTCGACTAGCCTGAGAGGTTGGCCTAGGAACCTCATGAGGTTCAACAAGGACAAGTGCAGAGTCCTGGATCTGAGGAGGAACAACCCCATGAACCAGTACAGGCTGGGGGTTGACCTGCTGGAGGGCAGCTCTGCAGAGAGAGACCTGGGAGTCCGGATTGATAATAAACTAAGCATGAGCCAGCAATGTGCCCTCGTGGCCAAGAAGGCCAATGGCATCCTGGGATGTGTCAAGAAGAGTGTGGCCAGCAGGTCGAGGGAGGTTCTGCTCCCTTTCTATTCTGCCCTGGTGAGGCCTCATGTGGCCTCAACTGTGTCCAGTTCTGGGCTTCCCAGCTCAAGAGGGACAGAAAACTGCTGAAGACAGTCCAGCACAGGGCCACCAAGATGATCAGGGGACTGGAGCATCTTCCTCATGAGGAAAGGCTGCAGGAACTGGGGCTGTTTAATCTAGAGAAGAGGAGACTAAGGGCAAATGTCATTAATATTTATAAATATCTAAATGGTGGGTGTCGGGAGGCTGGGACATCCTTTTTTTTTCTATTGTATCTAGTGACATGACAAGGGGTAACAGAAAGAAGCTGGAACACAAAAAGTTCCATTTAAACATAAGATAAAACTATTTCACTGTGAGGGTGAGGGAGCCCTGGCACAGGCTGTCCAGGGAGGGTGTGGAGTCTCCTTCTCTGGAGGTCTTCAAGACCCACCTAGACGCATTCTTGTGTGACCTGATCTAGGCCAATCTGTTTTAACAAGGAGGTTAGACTAGATAATCTCTAAAGGTCTCTTCCAATCCCTACCATTCTATGATTCTATGAAATAAATTTTGCTTAAGACAGATGTGACACTGCTTATAAAAACTGTGAACATTCTCTTTCCTGTATCTGTTGGTGGAAAATACTACCACAGTTTAGGACAACTAGGCAGAGTAAACATAAGGATCTTCAAAACCTGTGAAGTTAATACACATTGTCAGTCTTCTCCTGACAAACAAGTGGTTCTCTAAGCCCTGGAAGCATCTTAGGCTTGAAATATCATGACGCCAGATAATACAGATCTGTTACTGGATTGTCTCAAAAACATTAATTCTATTTTGGAAAGACAGACATCATCCAGGGAATATTTGAGTGATTAATCCCCATAAAGGTTACAAGGTGAATTTATAGGGTGCTTCTTCAGATTCAGCTTTCTGTCCTTTGGGTTCCTTTAGGATCCATACATAAGGACAGGGGAGCAAAAACATCCTTAAAACGTAATAAATTAAAGGCCTAACAATCTTCAAATGCAACTTTAAACTTCAAAAACTAGAAGGATTCAGTGACAGGATGAACTAACTTATCACAGTTTTATATATGGGGAAAAGAACATTTAACATAATAAAACCGTACAAATCAGTTTTTTATAGAAACTGGATCAGAAAAATAACACAGTCATTTTATTAATATTTGCCTATGAGTTGGAATGCACAGTCTGTTTGCCTTGATTTTAGGTAAGAGACACCAGATACGTATTTGAAACCTACGATGAGAAAAAAACTTATATTCTGAAAATCCGAGCAAGTGGAAAAAACTGCCTTGTAAGCTCAAAGTGGGGGGAATGGAGTGAGCCCATCGAGTTTGGTAAGACAGTGAAATATTATTTTAATATGGCTTATATTTCTTTATTCAGTATTACGACATTTGCTTCCCTTTTTCCTTCACACTCACAGATAACAAGTAAAACCTTAACTCTTACCCAATGATGTGGAAGGAACCATGTGGAAAATAGTAACGTGGAGGAGAAGCTATTTGTACTATGGCAACAGAGGCTGATATCAGCCTTTGATTAGTTTGGATTGTGAAAGCAGCGCTACAGGAACCAGCTGACCCTACTCCTTTCTGTAGCACATGATGAGGCAGCCTTTCAGTTCCTGAAGTTCCTGAAGGGGAATATCATCCCCTTCCTTCCGCATCTTCCTTTTCACCCTTTCCTCAACACTCTTTTTACAGTTCCATCACTTTTGTTCAGTTACTTGTTCTGTGGCTCTGTTTCTTCTCTTCCAGATTTTTTCTAATTCTCTACATTTAAAATTTTTAAATAGTTTAAAATCTGTCAAGTGTACTTTTTGATAAGGCTTGGTAAGAAGCTTAGTTGAAGTTCTTTAGATTATTCAAAAAAAGTGGGTTAAATTTGCATTCATTACTGATAATCACAAAGGTAGCTTTTTGGCACGCTAAGATGCTTCTCTCTCTTGGATGTTTCAGGTCAAGGGAAAGATTACTTTATTTTTGCAATTTTATTTCTGATAGCCCTTGGAACAATCACAGTGACATTGCTTCCATACTGTCTTTTCAAAAGGTAAATCAACCTTATCGATGTAGAAACTATATATAGAAATAATACTGTATCATAAATATTCCTCCTACCTTCTTACCTGCAAACTGAAATAATCTATTGATGTCATGAAGTATTATTACCAATACTGTTGTTGAGGGCACTTTGGCATGAAAAATCACTACATGTGAAAAAGAGGGAAAGGATGTTAAAGTTACGAAGTGGTTGATTCCAATAGATCCTGCAAAATACCCATTTCTGTTCTTACTCTTAAGCATTTAACATCCACATCACTTCAAAGCCATTGGCTTCATACAGTACCGGATATGAGGGAATCAGGGCAAATGATCATGTCACTACTTTGATAAAACTTCTCACTTTGTGGTGGAAGAAAGTTATGTCATGTAATTTATTGAAAGTCAATGTTCAATAAAGTATTTACTGTGACTGTCATTGCAAAATAAATTTTAGCTACCCAAGTGATGTGTGTAATAAGTTACCCACCAGTCTACACTCAAAATATTTTACTTTTTAGTGATTTGTGGAATAACAGCTATTTAATCTTGAAAGAAAAGAATGTCCTTAAGGTACAACATAAAGTATTTGTGTAAGTTACACTGTTTTTTTTATTTCTCCACAATCTGATTTTCTACCCAAAGGTATTGCAGTTCCAAAGGCATGCTCTCTCCTGTGCCACAACCAAGAGACAAATTTAATGAATTAACTGAAGAAGATAACCAGGTATGCTTTCAGACTTTAACTGATACATAAAGATGAGTGCTAAATTTGGTCCACTAAAAACTAATCTGCTCTCATGTAAACTATGCTGTCTTAGAACTAGAAATGCTCTATGTCAATGCTGAGACTACTGCTTATCTTGTACATATCTGCAGTCATATTTTAAGACCAGAGTTATTACATTTACTGTACCAGTTTTGCTAAGTTGCTGTTCACACTTTGAAAATAACCTAAAAGACAAAGCATTTGCCATGAGCATTTTTTCAAATAACTATGGTCATTATACAATGTGAACATATAAGTCTAACCTACAACCATATAAAAACCCTGTTGCAATAAGTAATGAAAATCGTGACAACCATGAAAACCAAGTCTCAATAGCTTAACTAGCTATCCTCTTTGCCTCACTGTCAGGTTTGCTAGGACAGTTTCGATGTTTTGCACAAATTGTGTTTGACCAATATTCTGCAGCATCCCCACGCAGTCTATCCTAATATGTTTAATTACCCTCACTTTTAAAAAGCTTTTTTAATGCCCTTTTACTGCACTTAAAATCCAATACTGCTTATCCTTATTCCTTTCTACAAGACCTTCCACACTTGAATGCTGTCAACAGCAATTAACTCTTCCAGTCTTCACATCTCTTGAGAATCAGGCTTCAAACCATTCATGCTTCTCTTCCAATTGACCCTGTGAACAGTGATTTGTACAGTATCAGCAAAGTGAGAGGATGCTTTGTATCATCTAGCTAAAGCAAAAATGTACTTTAAGTCAACAAATCAGGTGAGCTGTTTATTGCCTACAATCTTCAGTGGGCAACACCACCCTTTTCAATGAGGTTTTCAAAAGTGACACAGAAATTTTCCTTCAATCCCTTTCCAATCTTCAAAGTTATTAAGGTCTCCTCTCAGAGAAGACTGAAGTGGGATTGTATCAATACTTAAAAATACCCAAAGGATGGGTGACCAGAGTGATGGCATGTCTCTCTTCTGTAGTGCCCAGTGACATGACAAGGGATAACAGGCCCAAGCTGGAACATAGGAAGTTCCACTTGATCATGAGAAGAAACTTCTTTACTGTTCAGGTGAGGGAGCCCTGGCACAGGCTGCCCAGGGAGGGTGTGGAGTCTCCTCTGGAGGTTTTCAAAACCTGTCTGGACACATTCCTGTGTGACCTGATCTAGGTGCACCTGCTTTGGCAGGGGGGATGAACTAGATGATCTCTAAAGGTCCCTTCCAACTCCTACCATTCTGTGATTCGGTGATTCTATTACTACTAAAATGCTGTAGTTTTGGTAACTATAGCAGGGCATTGTCCTAACTTATTTGTCTTTGCTCCTATCATCTTTGGCTTTAATAGAAGCAAGGTAGTGATATAAGTTGGAAGAGTTTCCTCATGCACCTTAAGTCATAAATATTTGATACCTCGCTTCTTATCAGGCTTCCAGAGCTAAGGCTACAGAGCAGCAGCTGCCCATAATCCACTGTATTATTAAACAGTAATTGCTACTAAAGGAATAAGCAGTCCTTTGAAAATTGCTTGTTTTGTATTAAACTTACGTGGCTTCCAAATTCCTATGTACTACCAGAATTACCCAAATCACTCCACTATAACCCAGAAGCCTTTGTGGATGTGGTTTTGTAATCGGTGGCACAGGCAACTTCCACGCAGGCAGGAACTTATCAGCAATAACTGTCAGGGTTCAGCTCAGGTTGTCTCTTATCTGCCAATAAACACTGCAAGACAATTCCCGAATCTCTGATGTGTCTCAACATTTTCTAGACTCTTCTTTGCTTATTTTAACCTACTCCAGTTTTATTTTACATCTTCTCTCTACACGCATTTTAACACTGGTTGAATGCTGTAACTCTTCAAAGCAGATAATAAAGCACAAATAGGTTATCTCAGGAGAGCTTTCCTCCATTGAATACCAGGCTTAACTCTTCCTGGCATTTACTTTCAATAGATTTCTGAGTTATTTTGAAACCTGTGACATTCTTTGCTATTCATATCTTTTTAAAGGTATTTCCTCATTTTGTCCCTACTTCCCAACAATCTTCCACATTCTCTCATTATTTTTCCAATTTTGCACTACTTTTTCTCAAACCACTGAAAAATCCCTCACGATTTACAAGCTCAACCTTTCTGCACCAAGTTTGCACTTGTATTCTTAACAGTCACGTCAAAGAACTGAGTTTCCCTGTCATTTGCTATAGGTACGGTACTATCAATCAATTCACTTAGTGCACCAGACACCTTACATTCTTCTAAGCCATTATGTCTCTTACCTTCCTTCATTCCAAATGCTTTCCTCACACTCACTCAGAAACATACTTTAACACTGTGTTTTCCCCTTTTCCTGAAATAAATACATTCCAAGACACCCTCTGTGTGCAGATGAATTTTCCTGAGACCAGCTGAGTACCACAAAACACAATGACCGTGAAGCCCTACAACGCTTACCAATCCCACAGCTTTCCTAGACAAAATTCCCCAAGACATCCCAGTTTGATGTCCTGTAACATACGCTCAATATAACAGCAAGCTTGCTTTCTTTTTTGATGTGTCTTTTTTGTTTTTCCCTTCCTATCCTACTATCCTTCCGGCTTTTTTTAAAGTCAAATTCGTCTCCCCTCATTAATATTTTAAGCCCCAAGCTCTGTGTCAGTACTATGGCCTTACCTAGCAACTTCCACTTTCATAGAACTCCAGGTTAACCAATGTAAAACCATTTGAGATCAAATAAAACTTTTTCTCTACAAGTCTAGTTAATGCCTATGTACAGAAAACTTGGGCAATATTCACTGAATACATTTCTTCTCTTGGCTTGGTTACAGTTGCCAGGCATTGAAACAAACTATTATTATTTTTCCTTCCACTGACAAACATCTAGTTCTGATCACACACATTAAAAACAATTATTAACAGTCCTTAAAGCCATCTCCTCCAGCACTGCAAGCATTTCTTAAGCATTAGAACAGCAAGACAATGTGCCTTTGGTACTGGTGTATCGAACATTTAGAAATGTACATTCATTATTAATGGTGATGCTTATTGTATGTCACAGAATTTGTTTTCTCTTTAGACAGAACACATGAGTCTATCCAAAAATATTACTAATGAGGAAATAACCATTGTTGAAGAGATGACCTAATGTTCCATAAAAGAAAAAAGCACTTGGGATTCCCCACAATGAAAGAAAAATCATGGATCCTCTTGACAAGGAGTACTTAAAATCAGAATAGAAAGGAATGCAATCACCTGTAAAACTATTCATCCCATAAAAACCCACCTAAAATGGAGCACGGGGAAGATGTGGAGGAAAATCAGTAAAGCTTGCTCCTTTCTCTTTGTTCATAAATACAATGACCAGAAGCAAACATGTACTGTGCAGACTTGCTTAAACCTTCCTGAGACGATCTTCACAATGTGAGAGAAAGCCTCCCCTTCACAACACAGGAGCAGCATTTCCAATCTTCATTGCTATGATGCATCTTTCCTCTGAAGATAATTTCCTGTAAGACAGGACTGCTTAAAGAATACCACAGTAGTTGTTTTCCCAGTTTATTATTTCCCAGAGTATTTTCTGATGCAGAAACTAGCCACTTAAAGTGTATTTAAAATTACCCTTCAACTTTGCAAGCAGCAATACCAAACTGTCACAAGTTATGCAAAATGAGAAATGACACTCACCAGAAATACCTATTAATGCTGGGCTGCCCATCATCCATTTTGTCAGTTCAGTACTTCCAATACAAATGTGAACCTCTGCAATATTAACATGAACTTAACTCACATAGGTAACAGAAAAATAATCAAGTGTAACAGTTTTGAGAATTGGGATAGAATCTGTAGTAGGATTCAATAACTATATTTCAACTGCCAAGACTTCCTCACAGCAACACATTTATGCCCTTGGAAGCATGCAGAAGTCCCATTTCTAATGCATGGTGAAAGTAACATAGGCTTTAGATGCCAGCATTTATTAACGCAAATTCCAGATCTTTTCCCATTAAAGACACTTTTCAAAAGAAACGTATCTCAGCTGGTGTTCCAATAAGGCAGAAAACAAAGGCTTTTTTTAAAAGTCTCATTTATTGTTTGCCTCTTTATGTTCCCACACTGCATAATCACACATTGAAAATTGCTGCTGCATGACTAAGGGTCTGGAAAAGAATGAACACCAAGTAGAACATGCTGAACTGCACAGCACAGGTAAATTGAAGTTCCACTGGAAAAAAAAACCTCCACCTACACTTGCATTAACTTCTCTTCCCTCTGGAGAGGACAGGGAAGGTGTGGTGAAAAACATCCTCCACCTTTCGGGGGCTGCTCAAGTAATTGATTGTTGTGTTTGGTTCTTCCTTAGAAAGCTCATATAACAATACACTCACAGTGATGTTATGTGAGTAATCCTACTGTTACCTCTACCTCTCGTATGGAAAATACACCCACCATGCAATGTACTCATCCAGACAAAACTCTTCTGTGCTCCCCCACAAATCCATGTAATTACAACTGAAAGAGTGAGTGCCAAGGTCAACACCGAATGACCTGTCAGTACCATGGAGCCACCATTACCCAACAGGGTAAAACCACTCAGGGTAGGTGCATCAGGTTTGCTCTTGGTGCACATACAAAGCAGCCCTCTGATGTACTTACATTCAAAGACGGTAAAAGCACTGCTTGTGCAACAGGGAAAGGAGAAAGGTATATTATGTTTAAGAGGAAGACAATCATCAGCCACAGCCAAGTAGTTAATTTAAATACTGCATGTTGGAATAGCAACCTCAGAAAGCACATAAAAGAACTCACAGCTGGCCTGGATGGCTCAGCCTTCAGTGACTCATACACTGACACACTGCTACTTTCTTAAGGTACAGGAGAGTTCTTAAAAACAGGACTGGAAGATGAACACCTCTTTTGCCTTCATTGGTTCCCCCTGCTGTGTCTTTCCTTGCAGATTAAAGTACAAAAGTAAGATAATGTACATAGGAAGAATGGCACATAGGCATTACATCAAATAGCAATACAAGAAATTATTCATTTAGATTTTGGTCTTCTGACAAGCCCCAAAACTACACATCAACCAGCCAATATTGAAAGCTGACCTGCCTTGAGCTATATTTTACAGCTACACAGAAGCACATATTCCCCTCACACATTCCTTAAACTTTACCTCTTAGAACAAGCCGTATTTCAAATTAAATTCACCTTCTGCAGAGATAGAGACCACTGCTACAGCTCAGGCCACAGTCTCCTGAATGGCACAATCACCGTTCCCAAACAGCAGCAATACAATACATAGGTTACTCAGAAGTTGAAGGCATTTACTAGGCTCCTGGGTTTTTGCATGAATGCCATGTTGATTTATCAATTTCATTTTCAGATATTTTACCAAGGGCAAGAGTATTACTTTTTGACCATCCTTGGGACTTTGGATTTTTCTAGCACTACAACAGAAAACTCCTCATTCAAAATCATATTGAAAACTCGCAAATCAATTCAAGAATCATGCAAAAAGCCACTTGCAGCAGCCTATCATACACTATCAGGCACAAGGAGTGGTTTCTATTAGTATAACCCATGCTTTCCTGACCCCTCCCCCCAAGTTTTCACATTCATTAAATTCCTTTAAAAAGAAAAAAAATCAGTGTAAAGTGTACCAGAGAAATCATTATCTGAAACAAGTTTTCAAAACAATGAGGCTTTCCCAAGGCTTTTATGTAATAATTTCAACACAGATAGAGTAAGTATGTTTATTGTTTTACAGCAGAATGCCCCAATTTAAGAACAAAATTGCTAGATGTTCAGCTGTGCAAAATGGTACATAGTGCTTCGGTACAAGTGGAAAATAACAAGATTTGTTAGCGAGTACTTTCAAATACAATTTTATGGTCCTAGGAGATAGGACTTGAAACTGGGGACTGATCCACAGGCAAACCATTTTTTTTTTTTTCTGCCTAAATTGGACCCAGTCTCTTTGGACCCAGCACCAACACCACTCATTCCTCATTGCTGAGGAAAACAAAAAGAAAGTTACCACTGAATTGCCAGATTCAGTGTCTTCATGCATGTTACTGCGAAATGGATCAGTCCTCTTTGTCAGTTTCCAGCCCCATCTGCAAGTATCATCTGGCTCCGATAAATAAGACTCACAGGAATTTCTTGAAGGTCAATGGTCCATAATGGTAGTTATTCTATATGATCTGCTCAACTTTTATTTCCCATTCTAGTTAGGCTGTTTAAATGACTTTCTTGAATTCATCGTACAGCACAAGCACAAAAGCACCCCCCATGCCTCTGAGAACATTAGACCATGCACCCTTGAAAAAGGCTTTGCCTCCCTCATCCCTTGCAATCTTCCGCCAGCAGTCAATCGTTCCAGAGTACATGATATCAGCTGTAGAAAAAGAGCAGAGACATTTTTAGCGCCTATAACCATATCCAACATGCTTTTCAGAAGTGCCTTGCTTCACCTCTCTAGCTCTCAGTGATTATCCCAAACCTACATTTTAAGACTGTAACACAATACTTGGTTCCGGCAATACAAAAGCTTCCCATCTGCTTGCCTGCTTATTAAAAGCTAAGGTGTTAAAAGTGTTAAGCCTGCTTTCTGGCAATATACCGTCCTCTAATTGCCTTCATTGGATCTGCTGTTGGAGACAGGCAGTTCTGTGCCCACTTGATGTTCGATGGAGGTAAGCCCTCAGTGTAACTCCCAACAAAAAACACAACTTGAGCCCTACTGCATTTCTTTACAGCATTTAAATGTAACAGATTTAAATCAGATTCACGCAGTAAGGAACTGCAAGTGCTGAGGGATGATTATCAGGAAAAACTCCTGTTTTGTTAATGCTGCTAAAGGAATTGCACAAATGAATGGCCTACCTCCTTTGCGACCTGACTGCATCATCATTCTACGCCGCACTGTATCAAAAGGATAGGAGACCACACCAGCCACAGCAGTCACAGTCTGGGCAATCATCCAGCTGATAACAATGTGAGTATTTCGGGGATCTGGGAGCATGCCTGCAGTCAAACAAAAAAGTAATTAGCTTTATCTTGTATGTCCTCCTCCAGCTCACTCGCTGCGTGACAGCTGCTTTACTACAGGAACTATTACAAAACACTGTAAAGCCATCTTTCAAAACTGCAACAAGAAACTTGAAAAAGTTTAAATGTGGTAAAATCATTTAAAAAACTCCTCAGTAATCAAAACAAGCAACATTTAAGTACAAGGATTCTTTTCAGACTACCATGAGAAGAAATTTATTTCCTAGCCTTTTTACAAATAAGTGTCACTAAACTAAGTCAATGGCACCATAAATGACATTAAACTACAAGCTAGTATCAATCTATGCCCAAATATTAAGCTTAAACAAGTGCTTTGTGAAGGCACAGCTCAATCTCATTCTGCTGAACACACCTGAATTGGTCCAATATAACTGCAGTAATACACTGCAAGGAAAACCCCCTTATTGTAATTCTGTACAGTTACCAACACGCTTTGCTGGCACTGGGCCAAACTTCTTGAAGTACAAAACCAAGAGTACTTGAAAGCAGTCTGCTGCCATTAACATGGCCAAGTTTTGCCTGGAACACTGCAGTGTCACTGATATTGGCACCAATATCCCCCTCCAACCTCACACTGCTACTAGACAGAATAACACACACAAACGGATATAAATGAGACAATACAACTCTGACAAAAGGTTTATCAGACCCCTCTCTGAAACATTACCTTTTGCTGTATCATAGATCCCAAAGTAGGCAGCTCTATAGATGATGATGCCTTGGACAGAGACATTGAACCCTTGATACAAGCCACGCAGACCGTCAGACTTGGTAATTTTGACTAGACAGTCCCCTAAACCAGAGAATTCTCTGTCTGCACCAGCTTTTCCAACATCAGCAGCCAAACGGGTTCTTGCAAAATCCAAGGGGTAGACAAAGCAGAGGGAAGTGGCTCCAGCTGCACCACCAGAAGCCAGGTTACCAGCGAAATACCTCCAGAACTGAGTGTGCTTGTCTACACCTCCCAAGAACACCTGCTTATACTTATCCTTGAAAGCAAAGTTGAGAGCTTGAGTTGGGAAGTATCTGATGACATTTGCCAAGTTTCCTCGCCAGAAAGACAGCACTCCTTGCTCCTTTGGAATACGCACTACACAATCGATGATACCTTTGTACTGCTTATCGGCAGCAATTTGTTTACTTGCATGTTGCACCTGCAAACAAAAACATGTATTTTGACTGTATGCCTCAACAGGCCCACACTACAGCTGGGCTTAGGTCTGCTGGTACCGCAAAACAAAAGAGTTGTTCGGCCTGAATGCCTGATGGCAGTTATGCAGAGAGATTAAGCCTCTGTTAACTGTGGTAAGCCAGCTGTGACAGCATACTGCCAAGCAACAGCTCCTGAGTCAGCCTGAAGGCTAAGAAGAACAGTAATTTACTCACACTGTGGTCAGTGCCAAAGAACTCGAGGGTTAACTAGAGTTAATTCCCAATAATTAAAAGGCTAGGTTTTACAAACACGAAACCTTAAAAATGTATGTAAAGAAAAAAAATGTAGATACAGCAGGCTTTGTACAATCCCAAGAACCACAAAAGGGCTTCCCAGGTTCTTCAGAGTTCAGGACTTGACACAAAACCAAAAGGATACAAAGGCAAGCACAAGGAATGTGAAGACAGGGACTTCCTAGAGCCGACAGTCCCTGCTGACAGGAGCGGGCCTGTTGGGAGGGGTGACGGGGAACTGGAACGGGCTAAGCGAGCTGCCGGGAGGGCTTCAACCGGCGGGGGCGAGAGGTTGCGCCGGAGAGGAGACCGGAAGCCGCTTCCCCGGTTCCGTCCCGGCGATTTCGGGGCCGCTGCGGCCCGCGAAGGTCACGCGAGTCACCTTGGGGTGCGAGCCCGCCCCGCCCGGGTCACACCGGGCGCCGCCCCGCTCCGCTGCGGGGCCAATACGCGGCTCGGCCGCGCCGACACGGAAAGGTCACCAAGATGGCGGCGCTCTGCCGCCCTCCTTCCCTCGCCCTCTGCGCGCACGACACGAGGAGCGGGACGGGAGGAAGTGACACCGGGAGCCGCCTCCTCGCCCCTCCCCCGCCGTCGTGTCGTTCCCCCCCTCCTCAGCACCTCACGCCCGCCCCCCACCAGGCCGCGCCCCGCATAGCGGAACCGGCTTTCCCTTCCCGCCGGCAGTCGCCGCCTCGCGCGCCCGCCGCCCACGTGACCTCCCCGCCGGCAGCCGCCGTGCCGCCGCCTCGCGCGCGCCCTTTGTTCCGCGGGAGCAGCGCGCGCGCCCGCAACCCCTCTTTCCGCCCCCCCCCATCCCCGGCCCGGCCAGACCCGGCCCGCGTGGGCCTCGGCGGCCGCCAACGGCTGAAAGCGACCGGGCCCCTTCCGCCCCGGCTCTCCGCTCTCGCCGGCCTCGGAAGCGCCGCTAACCTGGAGCAAGAGCTTGACACGCTCGATGGGCGCCACCGCAGTCTTGCTGATGGCAGCGGCGACACCGCCCGCCAAAAAGTCCTTGAGAAAGGAGATGGCCTGGTCCGCCATGTTCGCGCCGCGCCGTGAGCTGCCGGGAGAGAGACGCCGCTGCCGCTCAAGCCGAAAGGGCGGGACCGCCGCCGCGCATGAGCTAAATGTCGGGCTCCGCCGGGCCCGCCCCCCGAGCTCCCATTGGCCGCGCCGCCCCAGAGGCGGGGCCTCTCTGCCCGGGGCTGTGGGGGTGCGGGTCGCTCCAGGGCGGCGGTTACGGCGCGCGGGGGGGTGCGGCTTTCCCTTGCTCCCTCCCTCCCTGCGTCAGCCCGCACGCCCCCGCCCCTGCGGCGCCAGTGGCGCAGCGCCGCGTCGCCGGCCGCCTGCCACCGGACCGAGCCGCTGCCGGCGCTGGCCGCCGCCTGAGCCCGGCGCCGCGGAGGAATCCGCCTGTCCCGGCCTCGCAGCACACAATCTGTGTTGTTCACAACGTTATTTTTACCACATCTGTCGCTCTCTGAAGCGTTTTCCGCCGTGGCTTTGTGTTGTTCACGGCTGGGGTGCAGAGGAGCCTATACGACCCAACAGGTCACCCCTGGCAGAAACGGCGTGGCCAGACACGAAGCAGCTTGCGAGGCAATGGCAGTGGGGAGCACGGGGGCACAGCCGTGCAACCGGGGAATCCAGTTCAGCACTAACTGCTCGACGCCAGTGCAGGATAGCTCTACACAGGGCCCAATGCAGGGACACCACTGGGTTTTGCTCCCAGCTCACCACCCTTAGAGTAACTCCGATGGGAGGCACCTTCTCATTTCCAGGTTCTGTTGCCCCACTGGTGTCAAATCACCTTTGCAGGCGTTTCTGTCCATCGCTGAAGTGATCCAAGACAATTAAATGACAAAAACATAACTCTGATTTCCTAGAGGAACAATGGGGGAGGATGATCCTGGCTTCTTGTTTGGGCACTCAAGTCAGATGCTGTGAACTACAGAGTACCTGAGCAGGTACCCAAAGGCAGGGCCTCTACCCCTACACCAAGGCAGGGCCAGTCTGTGTGTAATTTCTGCTATTTTTCTGCTAATTTTCTTGTATGTGATAAGTGAAATTTTGCTCCTAATGGCCAAACTTCCATCTGAAATTATACCTATTCTTTTTAATAGTAGGCCTTAAAATTGTTCTAGTTGGAGTGCGTTAGTTCACACGCACCTTTTGTTGTTGGTTTCACTTTTAATAGGTGCTTCCTACCAAGTAAATAAGGCCAGAGTTTTTATTTTTTACATGGATGACTGATGAACCATGAAACTGCAGTAGCTACAAACCACTACATGTAGGTCCTTTGCAGGATTTCAACATGAGACCATTTCTCTTGGAAGGCGTGTTGTGAGAACAGGATGTGCCAGGCGCAGCCTTTGTCCCAGCTCTAGTAAAACAGACTGTGCTTTACTTTACCTTTTTTTTTTGCATGTCAAAACATACAAAGTAAATTATGTGCTCTTTCATATTCTAAATCACAATACATACAGCAAAGTGACTTCTGTCCTGTCATAGGGTTAGGCACATGTAGTGTTACTGAGCCATATTTGAAATGTAATTAATGAAAGGCTGTGAGGTATATTCTCAGACAAGCACACACAGCTTACTGTAGTATTTTTCTTCTAGAAAAAAGCTCCCAACTGAATGTTAATACTCTTCAGAGCAAAACACAGTGTGTGCAAGGCTGAGATTTTTTTCCCCCATAACATTTTCCAAATGATTACAAGATAACTTCATATTCTGAGTCTCTGTGAAGTGTTGGTGATTTGGAAAATGAAGATAAAATACATGCAGCTTTTGTGATCAATAGCTGTGCTGTCCCATTCACCTTGGAAGCTCTGATATGTCTGACTGATGGAAATCCTTTTCTCTTTAGCACCATGCTTTTCCTTCTGTTTCTGCATATTTTTTTCCTTTTTTGTTCTTATCCAATCTGATGTTCTGCTTCCAGCTGGATAAAGTAAGTAAGCCCAAAAAGGAGGAGGATGATGTACCAAATGTGGTGCCCCCACATTTCATCTCCCATAATAATCATTGGTGAAACTTGTGCTTTTATACAACTGCTCTTTTTTTCCAGAAGCCTTGTAGAAGGCAGAGGAGTCTGTCTTGACTCTCCTGCTCCTGCTCCATTTCTTTTTCCAATTTTGACTATGCCATTGCAGTAGCAGTTTCCAGACTTCATTAGAGAAAGTTTCTTTATTTACAGTAGTGTAACATAAAATTACATTAAAACGGAGAGTGAGTATTGAGACAATACCTGCATTAACCTTCTGGGTCAGGGGAACAGTGTGCTGATCTAAAACCTGGACTATTCTAATTACATCAATATGAAGAAACTGATTTCTCAGCAATGTGAATGCTGCTGTAGGGCTGCTGCTACCATTTGTGGTTGAAGACTTGTTTGTGGGGGTACTACGAGTGTTGTGGAGCCACAGTATCACCACCACCAAATGATGCCAGAATTTTGTGGCATCATGCAATCAATTTCTCTTGCTCTTTTTTAAAGTAACATCAGAAAGCTGACATGATATTGATGGGAAATATTTATGATATTGAAGGTAAACTGAGAATGTACTTTCCTAAGTACAAAACATCAAACATAGTCGTAGATATCCCGATATTACTACTAAGTCCATTTATTTTTCGTAGGTCTTAACACAGAGAACAACATCTAACAAATTTCCTGTCAATCTGATTTTGACATTTGTGAATCCGTGTTGCTCCAGTAACGCTCGATATTCAGAGCCACTTCTCTCCTTTCCTTCTGTCTGCACAAGCATATTCAAAGACTGCAGCAGAGCTGTGCTCCTGTTCTTCTTCTCATCATCCAATACCATTTCAGCCAGCAAAATCCCACAGCCTAATTTAAAAACAAATGCATGCAACAGTATCAAGGAAGAGAATTTCAGCTACCATATATAAGGGTGCAAACTACAAGACGTGATTTTGTTTATGGATTTGCTCTGGTATTAAATGACTAACCTACTATAAAGCAAGTAATGTCAGGAGGTTGGGGCATCACTTTTTTCTGCTGTGTCCGATGACAGGACATGGGGTAATGGAAAAGAGCTGGAACACAAACAGTTCCATTTAAACATAAGGAAAAACTATTTAACTGTTCAGGTGAGGGAGCCCTGGCACAGGCTGCCCAGGGAGGGTGTGGAGTCTCCTTCTCTGGAGGTTTTCAAAACCTACCTGGATGTGTTCCTATGTGACCTGATCTAGGTGGACCTGCTTTGGCAGGGGAGGTTGGACTAGATGACCTCTAAAGGTCCCTTATAACCCTGACCATTCTATGATTCTGTGATAATACACTCCTCTCACAAAAAAACAGGAACAACCCTTCAACACTACAGAGAGATCAAACACTTCACGTCATGCCTCTAGTTTCAGGGGAAGAGGGGATGACTCCTGTACACTTGGCTTGAGCATTATGGAAAATGGTAGGACAGGAATAATAGTTACACCTCTCTGGGATACATTGCTGCTTCACATTCATATTGAAATGGTGCCAAGCAGACAATAGAGTGGATGGTGAGCACTACAGAAGCAAATAAGTCAATGTTGTGCACTATTTCTGTAGGAACTCAGGTCTTTGTGGTGGGACTGACTGAGGGATGCAAGCAGAAATTAAATGATCGTGTTTACATACAGCTTCTTCCTCCATCTTCAGACCCATGAGGGGAAAGGGAAGAGAAGACAGAGCTACTGACAAAACCAGCACTGTTTTACTCATTGTCTTCTGGCCTTGCATCTTATGTGGTGGTTTCTCTTGACACAGTGGGGATAGGAGGCCACCAACTCTGCTCAAATGTCTGCATTTTACAGTGGTTTTAGTAGTACTAAGTGCTGCATAACATCTGTTCCTTTTGA
Source organism: Colius striatus (assembly GCF_028858725.1). Taxonomy (NCBI): domain Eukaryota; kingdom Metazoa; phylum Chordata; class Aves; order Coliiformes; family Coliidae; genus Colius; species Colius striatus. The sequence goes on from NC_084759.1 coordinate 70,162,290, forward strand.
CCCTTAAGGCAATCAGTCTCCTCAGAGCCATTCCTACCCCCACACCTCAGATGTCTGCCAAATAATAAAAAGTAAATTAAGCATAACGCTGCAGTTTCTTAGAGAGAAGACTGAGATCTATGGACAGAATTGCTGTCTGAAATGTCAGTGTTGACTATCAGGAGTCATGAAAGTCCTTTTGACAGCTTATTAATAAGGACCTGTTTCATCCCTGTATCATCAGTCACCTTAATAAATTCAAGTTCAAGCCACCTATCCTCTGATGAACTAATGACACAGGTTTGCTCCACAGAGGATTAGCCAAGCATGTCTGAGGTGAGCCTGAACCTACATTCTCTCTCCAGTGGGACTCTTCTACCCTAATTCAGTCATCCATAGATAGCTGTATTTCAGCTAGCTCTTTTAAATATGCTCTATCTCCTATGAGATGTATAATCACTTCTCTTAGGAAAACGAGGAAATTTCCTTTCACAGATAGGTGAGACAAATCATTCTCTGTAAATCCCTATTTTTCTGCTCATTGGAGAGCTCATGGTGACTTGGTGATTTGAATGCCTAATATTTAGGTATCTGAAGTCAGAGTGATGAAGATCATTTATTATGGTTCAGTGTGTATTCCCCTCTCTTATTCCCATGTTATTCTCTTCTGCCTTCACCAGAGACCTGGGAATTCCTGTTTCTAGCTACACAGAAAACATTGCTAACTAGAGTAATGCAGTACTACCATTTCCAAGTCACCATTCTCTTACAGCTTGTACACTGAAAGGACACCAATAGAGTGATCATTATAATTTGTCACAGAAAGTCATTTGGGACGCTCAGATAACATCAGAGTAATCTGGAAATACATACCCAGAGAGCACAACCAGTGTGGAAAGAATGCCTTCAAAAATGAGACACAGCAACTTAAGTTAGTATAGGGAGAAAGAAAAAAAATATCTCTACAGTTAATGAAGATTTACTAATGTAAATGAATTCTTTTTCCTGAGAGAGACTGAAAACAGAACAAACTTTCAAGCCATTCAGGAAGCAGATGAAGAAATTTTGGCCATGATTTTGTGAGAGAAAAATTAATGGTCATCGCAGTCTTCTCTGAAAGTAATTTTTATCCAGACCTGGATGAGTTCCTGTCTGACCTACTCTAGGGCATCCAGAGGGGTTGGACTAGATGATCTTTTGAGGTCCCTTCCAATCCTTGAGATTCTGTGATTATCTGAGTTGGAGGCCTGTAGCTGGTGGAGTTCCACAGGGATCGATTCTGGGGCCAGTCTTGTTCAAAATCTTCATCAGCGACCTGGATGAGGGACAGAGTGTTCCCTCAGCAAGTTGGCTGATGACACCAAACTGGGAGGACTGGCTGATTCCCCAGAGGGCTGTGCTGCCATTCAGTGGGATCTCGACTGACTTCAGAGTTGGGCAGAGAGGAACCTCATGAGGTTCAACAAGGACAAGTGCTGAGTCCTGTACCTGGGAAGGAACAACCCCATGCACCAGTACAGGCTGGGGGTTGACCTGCTGGAGAGCAGCTCTGCTGAGAGAGATCTGGAAGTCCTGATTGATAATAAACTAACCACAAGCCAGCAATGTGCCTTCGTAGCCAAGAAGGCCAATGGCATCCTGGGATACATCAAGAGGAGTGTGGCCAGCATTTCAAGGGAGATTCTGTTCCCCCTCTACTCTGCCCTGGTGGGTCCTCATGTGGCCTCAACTGTGTCCAGTTCTGGGCTCCCCAGCTCAAGAGGGACAGAGAACTTCAGGTGAGAGTCCAGTGCAGGGCCACCAAGATGATCAGGTGACCAAAGCATCTTCTTTATGAGGAAAAGCTGTGGGAACTGGGGCTGTTTAGTCTAGGGGAGACAGAGGGGATCTCATTAATATTTATAAGGTGTATGTCAAGAGGACAGGGCAATACTTTTTTCTGTAGTGTCTAGTGACAGGATTAGGGGTAATGGATAAAAGCTGGAACACAAAAAGTTCCATTTAAACATAAGAAAGAACTTCTTTACTGTGAGGGTGCCCTGGCACAGGCTGCCCAGGGAGGGTGTGGAGTCTCCTTCTCTGGAGGTTTTCAAAACCCAGCTGGACATGTTCTTGTGTGATCTGACCTAGGTGGACCTGTTTTAACAGGGCAGTTGGACTAGATATCTTTAGAAGTCCCTTCTAGTCTCTACCATTCTGTGATTATTGTTTAGTAAGGATCTAATTCCCAGCCAAAGGACTAGGCAGTAAATGTAGTAAAGTGCTAGCCCTCCCAAGGTTTTTTTTTTTTCTTTTAAAAAAAACCCAAAAACCACCAAACCACCAAACAACCCCTCCTCCAAAAGAACCCAAAACCCCACATTAAGTACTTTCACTATCTCAAAGTGAGGTGACACATCCACTGAGAGCTCACACAGAGGGGCTTAGCCACTGAGTAGCTCTTCATAACCTTTTGTACTTCAGGCACAATTTCTGTCAACAGATGTAACAAGGTCAACAACTGATATAGAAAGGATTGAGTTAGGATAGCCAACCCAGTTGTGTCTCTTTATTACTAACTTCTCTGTATTCCTCAAGCATTCTTACATCAATATTCAGTGAGCAAGTGCAGAAATTCTTAAGTTTTTCCATCTACCATTCTGCTAACCCTCACAGTTCTCCACCTCAAATGGTTTACTGTGCATCACATTTCTTCTATACCATTCTTAAGGCAGAATGTGGGTAAAAGACAGCATCCTCTAGAAGGCAGAGCTGTATGTCACCTTCACAAAAAGCCATACAAAACCTACAAGCTTTAGTATTAGAAAATCATTTGAATTTTAGAACTCAGCCTACTCACTCTTCATGTCTTGACTAGTGAACAGACCCAAATTTTCCTCAGTTATGCCAATTGCTCAGGAAGTCTTTTCAGTGTAACATCATTAAATCCAGCTCTTCTACCTGCCAGCAAAAGATACCAGCTTTCTCCAGAGCAACTGCGACAAAAAACTTTAGACATTAATGAGAAAAGACAAGTTTATAATTTCTCAGGTTACTGCGCTACATCAAATGATTATAGAACAGCTTGGGCCCAACTGGACAGCAGGAGATCTCTAGTCCAACCTCCCACACAGACAGGCAGCTCAACAGTCCACTCAGCTTGTTCAGGGCTTTGTTCTCAGATCTTCAAACCTCCAAGGACTCAGATTCCACAACCTCTCTGGGCAACCTGCTCTGATGCTTAATTATCCTGAGAGTGCAAAGCTGCAGCGCATTACCACAGACACCATGCCCAAGGGACTAATGCTTTGTGTTGTTCTTTAATCACAGAGTACGCTGAGGCTGTACAGTAGCCAAGAACCTTCTATTCATGTTTTACAGTCAGATACATAGCACTTGGAGGCACAGTTTTAAAGCCTCTGACAGTTACAGGTGTACCAACTTTAGGATTAAGACTTTCTGACTCAGTTTATAGTAGCTGATGAGGTGAGAAACATCCAATTGAATGAGTCTCTTAAAATACAAACTTAAGTGTAGTGACAAGCTTCATGTCAATATGGAAAAAAGAACATCTTAAGTTTATTCAGTTTTGAATATTTTTCCTTATGTCTTTAAATACCCATACAGAGGAGATGGGTCAAATTTCCATTTGTAAAAATCTTCTGCTAACACTTAAAACCCCCAATGTGGTAAAAGCTGACATTTCCCTGATTTTCAGCAGCTGAAGTGCTCTGTAGTAAGAATGTTTTCTCAATGAATTGAACCACTGTGGCACTTCTTTACTCAGTGCTTAAAGAGCAAAGTAACTTCTGATTAAGTAACATAAGACAGAGTCTGCCAGGCGGATGTGACTCTTGACCTTGCTCATCAACTCTTTCTATGAGCACAGTCTCTTTCACAGTGTCCTAAGGGATTATTGCTGTAGAAGTGTGACAGGCAAGAAACTCACAACTGATGAAGATAGTTTGAAAGTGCAACTTTAATCTCCAGGACGGCTTCCACTACAAAGTACATTTTAAATAGGAAAAATAAATATCAATTAAGTATCAGGAAAAAAAATAAACACTAAGAGAAGTGACAGTGACAAAAAGACTTGGGATACAGAATGTACTTCTCCAATTAAAGACTCAAACTTGAAGAAACTTGTATTTTTTTTTTTAAGAATTTATACATAAATCCCAAGTCTCATCTCAAGTAATGAGACAGAAAGCATATATGGCCCATTTAACCATATCCAGAAAAACCCCAAACTGACAGGAACAGATAGGAACAGCTCTCAACTACAGCCTGTGTGGGTACATCCTGTGGCTGGAGGTCAGAGGCTGTTAATGTTTCTCTGTGACATTACAGCTGCTGTAGAAACATGTTTAAGCTTTGTCCTATTTTCACTTTTGCCTGTGGAAAAAATGGTTAAAAAAGGGTATCCTCGAGATGCTTTTCAGTAAAGCCCCACAGAAAAGTGAAAGAGGACTAGCATTTCTTCCTGCTCCAGACAGTTTTTAAATGCACAGAAACTCACTCCTGCAAAAGCTGCAGTCCAACTTCTGTTCAAAGCCTGTAACAATTATGCTTCAGAAAAAAAAAAGAGTCGAAATGATCCTAAACTGACAATATGTTCCAGCTGATGTGTTTTTACAACAAGAGCTGTAAAAAATTAGCATCTCAGTTTGCTTCTGGGCACACTATGGTGACAGATTCTTCCTGGAGCATAAAACAACATCTAATAAGTTTCCTGTGATCTTAATTTGTACATCTGCAAATCCGTATTTCTCCAGTAGCTGTTTATATTCTGAGCCACTTCTCTGCTTGCCTTCAGTCATACTGAGGGACTGTAGGACAGCTCTAGGAGGGTGCGTCTTCTGCTCGTCAAGCACAATTTCTGCCAGTAGCAAGGCATTTCCTGCATTTCCAAAACAACCAAAAATGGTTCAGTAAAGTATTTCTAGTCTCAAGTTTTCAGTGTTTCATTCAGAGACAGTTAGAGGTCCCTCAGACTAGTGTTTTAACGGTCTCCAGTGGGAATCAGTGACAGATCTTTACTTTTAGTAATCTCTTCCTAGAAGCAACCATTTAACTCTCAAAAAGAAGGGAAAATTTAGAGCACCGTCTCCAGTGAAGTTCAGATCACTTCCTGACTATGCCCTTAAACTCAAGTCTTGTTTCGCTTTGAACCAAGCAACTTCTGTAAGCATTTGTCATACCCCAGCCTTTGCATAGTAAGATTGAGACTGCTACCTACAATTTATTTCAGAATTTATAAACAGGATTTCCTTTTGTGGCCTACATCTAATTTTGAATGCTCTGCTAGGAAACAAACGCCATAGTGACAGTTAATCCTTATGAATTAAGGGGTTACACTGGGGCAACACTTTTTTTCTGTAGTGTCTGTCCACTGATAGGACAAGGGGTAACAGACACAAGCTGGAACACAAGAAGTTCCACTTAAGGAAAACCTTTCCTGTGAGGGTGATGAAGCACAGGCTGCTCAGACAGGTTGGGGAGTCTCCTTCTCTGAAGGTTTTCAAAACCTGCTTGGACATGTTCCTGTGTGGTCTGTTTTAGGTGGACCTGCGTAGCAGGGGGGTTGGACTGAATGATCTCTAGAGGTCCCTTCTAACTCTTACCATTCTGTGTGCCCTGGCAGCCAAGAGGGCCAACCATGCCCTGGGGTGCATCAAGCACAGTCAGTCAAGGGAGGCGATTGTTCCACCTTACACTGCACTGGTGCGGCCCTTGAGTGCTGTGGGCAGTTTTGGCACCTCAGTGTAAGAAGGTCAAACTATTAAAGGGTGTCTAGAGGAAGGCAACCAAGATGGTGAAAGGCCTTAAAGACAAAATTTAGGAGGGGCAGCTGGTAACTTGGGTTTGTTCAACCTGGGAAAGAGAAGGCTGAAGGGTGACTTCATCACCATCTACAACTTCAAGAGGGGCAGTGGAGGAGGAAGTGCTAATCTCTCTCTGGCGACCAGCGATAAGACACAAGATAATGGAATGATGCTGTGTCAGGGGAAGTTTAGATTGGACATTAGGAAAAGGCTTTTCACAGAGGGGTGGTCAGTCACTGGAGCAGGCTCCCCAGGGAAGTAGTCACAGCACCAAGCCTGTCACAGTTCAAGCAGCATCTGGACAACGCTTTTATTCACACAGTTTAGTTTTTGTAGTCCTTCAAGGAGTTGGGGTTGATCCACTCCAATGTCAGATATTTTATGCTTCAAATGTAGAAGAAAGCAGAGGAGGCTACATATTTCTCAAGAAATCTCTGCATGATGTAGTGCTGAACTCATCATATTCTGGATGCTACTGAGGCAGCAAAACCTAGCAAAAGAAACTGCTGCTTCTTGATTTAGCTAGAGCAACTTTATTGAGACTACCTGTATGTATAGAGATAAAGACATACTTAGTTATTTGATGTTATAGGGGTCAGTAAAAAAGACTGGGCACAGCAGAGACAGGGAAGATGATGCACTTATATGGGAAGTTTCAACCATGGTAAGGGCTTATTTGATTTAGTTTAATTATCAGCTTTGTCTCCTTTTCTTCTTAGTAAGCATTACCATAAGGCAAGGATAGATATTCAAGCAAAGGCTACTATGATTTCACATAAAAATATGCTTTTAAAAATATAACCTACTTAGGATTACTTGTGATGTTTATGCATTAACATGCACTCTTAAGCCCACAAGATGAAAAAAACTTACCTGGTTTGCAAGCAGATGATATCTTGCTTAACAGCACTTGTATCTTTTCATCAGGCCAGTCATGAAGAACACGTGAAAGGATGTAAAGATCTGCTTCTGGAATATTATCCTTGAAGAAGTCACCTGTTGGAAAGCAGAGTTAGTATATTACTACAGAAACCACAGAGTACATTCCTACAAAATGAAACTAAAATATTGCAGAGGAACCAAGAGCTTCAGCAGAAGTAAAGAAAGAAACAAGAACCAACAGGTATAGGTATGCACTGATTTGCATATAAAGAAAGCATAGTTAAAGTGAAGAGCAGATCACAGGTAAGAAAATGGAAAGAAAGCCTAAAGCAAGGAAGGAGACAAAGTCCTTCGTAGCTACCATGTTAATCTTGCCTGGGAAGGAAAAAGCCCGAAACAAGGACATACAGCCTCTACTCTCAGTAGTACTCAAAACCTATTAATTCCTATTTTTTATCCACATTTTCCAACCATAGCCAGCTTGTTTTTATCTCCACAGGCTTGATAAATACCATGTCCCCATTCAGCATGGGTAAGCCTACATTGCTTCTTACTATGATAAATGTTTGAGATTGGAGCAGGGTAGCACACCATTTTCTGCAGCAAAAGATCCTGCTTTGTGCTCCAAGATAACAGAAATAAGACAAAATATCATGTGTTACATTTACCGGATACAAACGTCACTGGAGGTGTGTGTTGTCCTGACGGCTGAAGGTATGAGGTGTTTGCAATGACTTCTGGAAGGTCAAATACTGTGACATTGAGATTTGGGTATATTTTTACTAACTCATAAGCCAGAGCACCAGTGCAACCTGTAGAAAGTTAAAAAAAAAAATAAAAGCCAAGTCTTTTCTCACAGCATTTCTCCCAAACTTTTTAGTATTATATATGGCCTTTTTTTTTAAAGAGAGATGTCAGATCACAATTAGAGACAGACAGTCGCCTCCACAATTAACGTGAGCAATAGCACTTCCTCGTGGACACCCAATGCACTTTACAGCTTGGGGAATGCAGGCACAGTTCCTTACTGTCATAGAATTGCTAATGTGACCTTTTGGTACCAGTATCTCAGGGTCTATTTTTTGGGGTAGAAGAATGTTAATAAATGGCAAGGTCTTGTAATCTGTGGATGAAGAGCACTGTAATTATTTCCCATTTACAAAGCACAGATATATGAAGTTAGACAAATACCCTCCAGCATAGTGAAGGATAGGCATGGTAAAGACTTGGGAGTCTGCACAACTGGCAAAGGTTGCACAAGCATTGTGTTAATTCCTCCAGCATGCTGTTCACCTCCCCTGGCACTAAATAAATTGTTCTTTTGTCAGCGGATCCTTCCCTATGTAATAACACTCCCTCTGTGCAACTCAAGGCACAGGGCAAAAGCAGACACTAACAACAGTTTTCTTCTAGTGTATCATTGGTCTGCAACATTTTACTGGTCTTCTTCAATATTAATAATTAAAACTCCACAGAAAACAAGTCAATTATCAAACAATAAAATCTTTTTGTTCTAGCAGTGCAGTGTTTGACAACCCAATATAGAAGGATTCAGAAATAAATCCTGCAATACTTTTGAAAATCTTAGACACAAAGGACAACAACAGCACAGTTGAAAATGAAGCCCCTAGGCCAATATTCTACCATCTGAGCCACAAAACACCATTCTGCTGTCAAGTGGATTGTGACATTCACCGATTTCAAACTGCTCAAATACCATTTAAGTAACTCTCCCTTCTGTTAACTGCAGCCAGTCCTTTTATTCTGACAGTACAATACCAGAAAAACAGCAGTAGGTAATATTACTGCAGTTCTAGTAAAAAATACACATTTGCTTTAAATAATGAAATATGAACTGAAATCAAGCTTTTCCCTTTAATTTAATTCCCTGTTCAATTACAGGCACTACCTCCTAAATCACAAGCAGATTTAAAGCATGAAAGATCAAATGCTGTAGCCACATCTCTTGCTGTCAGGCGAGCGATGCTGTGCATGGCAGCCATAAAACGTTGCTTCACCTCCTGGCTGTGATAGTAGTCCTAAAAAGGGAAAATATGGTTAATTTTGTTACTTAAAGCTACATACAACCAAGGCAGCAGGTGCACAGCATTAACATTAGAATTCTAAAATTATAAGGTCAGTTAGAAGCGACATTGACTAGTTGCTCATCTAAGTGCTCTGCTGTTTCAATGTACTGACAAGCATATTTTTGCATCCTCTCAAAAATTCTGATCACACAGACATTTTTCAGCAGTGTGTCTCAAAGTAATCTAAGCACTAACGTTAGCCTAACAAGACCTTTTAAAGTCTCCAAAAGTCCTTATAATTCATTCCATCAAGCGTATGAGGGATACAGACTGGCTTCACCAGCACCTAGAAACCAACTACAAATTAAGAGCCTTAGGATGTACTCTGACATACACTTCAAGCCAGCACTGCTGTCAGAGATGAGTCTTGACATTCTGCTCACTCTTCCTAGTCCTCTCCTTAATCAGGCACATATATTTATGTCCATCAACCTTCACCAGGTGGATAACTGACACGTTAGGCTAGTTAAAACCCTAAGTGATTCTCCAGCCTGAACACATGCATCTGGGTTAGTATTGTAAAAGGAATGCTAGAGACAGAAACAGATGGAAACAAGGATTACAATTCATAACAATACATATCAGCTTGAAGCATAAACATTTGTAGCTTTGTATGCAAGAGAGATTAGATCCCTTCTCTACCGCAACTTCTCCACTTCAACACAAAGTGACTTTGAAAACAGCTTTAATTACCCAGTCAACGCAGACTGAACTGGATGCACATCACTACTAAGTGATGGGCATCCCATAAGGACAGAGTGTACATGTGTTAAGATACTATTTGGTGTTATAAAAAAGACACATAAGAGTAAATGTGACAGGCCCAGAGGTTGTTCTGAGTGTGTGTTAGCTGGACAGGTAATGCTTTGGCCAGAGAATTTTCATCAGCACTCAATTTTCCCAGTATATTCTGTGACTGCTCCATCACTTTAGAGCCTAAAGGTGAAAGGAACAAAAGCCTAGGACTAGGGAGTTGCATCGTGTTTCTACCATTTCTGAGACTAAGCTTCTTTCTTACACGTCTCGGTCTCCATTTGCTCTGAAATCAGTTCTGGGCTTGTCACAGCTGGTTCTGATACCAGTAAGAGTTTATATTACCTTAAATAAATCCTCTGCTTTCTTTCCAAAGGCTTGATGATTCTGCCTCTTGCCTTCTTTGACTGCAGACTCCAAATTTGTGAAGAGAGGCCAAAGGTGGTCATTAGAATGGATAATGTAGCCATGAAGTGAGTATTCACCATCTGAGGTCAGGTAGGTATTTGCTGAATCTGTATTACTGTAACCTTATGGGAAGAAAACAATCCTAACTGGCTTTGTTTCAGTGCAACTGTCATGTGAAATCTGAAGGCATCTTTTCCAGTGTGGCTATTAATCAGCTAGAAAATCCTGATATTGTGATCATATTTTCTATGCAAAGATTTCTATGAAATAATTCTAAAAGTCTTCTCAAAGAAGCAAGTACTTAATTTATAAAAAGAATTTAGATGCTGGAAGATACAGATAAGACTATTTTTATTTTTAAACCAGAGTACTTCATTTAGACACTTACTATTCAAGGGAGAGTATTAGAAGTTTATCATTTTTTACTACCTTTTTCTTTAGGTTATGGCTTCTCCTTCCCTTAAATTCAAGCGTTCTTCATTACGTTTCACCTTTAGGGCTTTCTCCTTGGTCTTGTCCTTTAAGAGTTGAAAGCCTCCTTTATTTCCTTTCCTTGGCACTTCAAATCTTATTATGTGACACATATGGAAACTTGTAACTACATAATACAGACTGAAAAAGCTAAAATCAATACTAACTCCCTCACTTCAAGCACTGTTCCAGTTTGGTGTACTAAAATTCCAGCTGTTGTCTATGAAGAGGGACACATTCTACAGCTCTCCTTGTTAAAATCCTGATTCTCTGAAGATTGTAACTCTGTATTGCTGCAGTACAGAATGGAATTTGGTCCTTATTTTAAATAGTATCATAGAATCATTTAGGTTGGAACAGACCCTTAAGATCATTGAGTCAAACCATTAATCTAACACTAACATATCCACTACAAAACCATGTCCCTCAGCACCATACCTAACACACAGCTTTTAAATACCTCAATGTATTTATTCATGGTGACTCAAGTCACCTCACGGGGCAGCCTGTTCCAACTCTTGACAACTCTTTCAGTGAAGAAATTTCTCCTAATATCCAATGTAAACCTCCCTTGGAGACTTTTCTTCTTGTCCGATTGCTTGTAACTTGGGAAAAGAGACCAACCCCCTTCCTTCCAGGTAGTTGAAGAGAGATAAAGTCTCCCCTCAGCCTTCTCTTCTCCAGGCTAAACAATCCTAGTTCCCTCAGCCGCTCCTCAGATTTGTTCTCCAGACCCTTCACCAGCTTCATTGCCCATCTCTGGATATGCTTGAGTGCCTCAATGTCCTTCTTGTAATGAGGGGCCAAGAACTGGGCACAATATTCGAGGTCTGGCCTCACCAGTGCCGAGTACAAGGGGACAATCATGTCCCTGGCCCTCCTGGTCACACTGTTTCTGATACAAGCCAGGAGGCCATTGGCCTTCTTGGCCACCTGGGCACACTGCTGGCTCAAATTCAGGCTTCTGTCAACCAACAACCCCAGGTCTTTATCCTTTGGGTAGCTTTCTAGCCATATATCCCCAAGCCTGTAGCATTGCCTGGGATTGTTGTGGCCTGAATACAGATGACACATCTGAGCTGCTACACAGCTCCCAGGGACTGCCCACATAACTTCTTAGAAATTTGTGCAGTACCACATCCAGAGAGCAAAAGCAATGTAAGGATTCCTCAAAGGAGATATCAATGTTTTCGTTAGAAGCCTCCAAATGAAACAACTCCAGTTACTTATAATGAAAGCAAAGAAGCAACAATCCATTCCCCTTTCCCCCAAATCCAAGTAACCCACAATTATCAAGTCAGACCCTTTGACCTTCAAAGCATCTCTTCCAACCCTGTGGGACTTTCAGTATTATATGCAGTTGGAAGACGAAATTAATCACCTTGTGGTGTTTTCTCCAGCAATCCAAGAGCAGCACATGCATCAAGGAGTCTTTCTGTTCCACATACAGAGGTTCCAAGCTCACTTGCAATATCCACAGCCTTCTGTGGACCTTTAGCTTTCAGATGATCAAATATCTTTAGCTTAGAGGCTACAAACAAGGCCTAGATGTAGGGGAAAAAAAAAAAAGTAAGCATGCTGCATTTAAAAGACTGCAGTCAAGAAAGAAAAGTACTGTATCTTTTCTCTAGAATGATTCAACAATTGTTCTTTAAGCAGTACAACACGGTTTAACAAAATTCCTAAAAATTGCTATGATATCTTTACTTCCCTCTCAGAGAGTTTCACTATCTTAGCCAAGTAACAGAATTTTGGTCAAGGGTGTTTGGGAGAGAACTCAAAATATTCTGGCATGCAGCCTACATATGTTCTATGAAGACTACATCTTTATTCAGACATTTGCATATCTCCATTTATAAGGTTGCTATGTAAGTTCAAACCTTCTTAAGCATCTAAATCAATGCCAAAAGATAAAATTAAACTCAGTTTACCCAAAATGTAAGGAACTGGAATGCTCCACTAAGATAATGTAATAGCTTCACTTGCTATAATATTGGTCTTCGTTTAATAAAAATTAAGAAACAAACACAGAATAAAACTTCAGAGCACAACTGTACACCTTAACAGCACATGTACACACGGAATTGGGAAGAGAGTACAGCTAGTGCCTGATGGCGAAGTAAAACCTGGGTACAATGCAGCTAAGTTGAAAAACTTAACTGAACGTGTAAAGCATACTAACCAGATCAGACAGGAAAGTTAATGAGATGTAATGATACTATATTCCTCTCCATTTAAAATTAGTTTGCAGTTCTGTAGTTAGATTTAACTGAAACAATTAAACCACCTAAAACTAAGGACCTTTTGTAGAGCGTAGGAGTGGAAGCACACACAGCAATCTGAGTCCATTACTTTGCAATGGCAAGTAACTATAATGTACTTAAAAATCAAAGGTAGCCAAGGAAATTAAATGGGTTGATACTGTTTAACAAAAATCAAATTAAGAGAGTGGAGGGTCTGCTACTGTATGTCTATATATCTATATGGTTCTGTGACATTTTATCATCTTCCTCTTTTTAGCTTCCTCTGCTATTCTAATAAGAATGTATAGCTAGAATTTATTTTAACTCAGGCTTTCACAATACTGAACTGCACCTAGTCTACAACCATTAGCTTTCAAGACCTGCACAATCTTTGGACTATTACCACCTGGAAACTATAAGAACATGAAAGAGGGGAGAAAATAGGATTCAAAACATTGGCTGGTCAAAATCACTCCCTTCTGCCATTCTGTAATTCTCAGGTCAATTGGGGAAGGGGCGGGGGGCACATGCAGAAATCAGAGAAAGACCTGAAATGTTTGAGCACGGATCAAACTGCAAATAGAGAAGGTATGAGGAAGTATGATTTAACCCTGATCCTCCTCTGTTCTGCAACAGCGCCTGTTCAGAACAAAATAGTCTACAGTATCTTCACCTGCAGGAGATTTTGCTCTGCTTTACCAAGTCCTCAAATAACACTCAAGGATCAAATTGAAGTAGAACTTGAGAGCTTTCGTGAAACTAAATGCTTTTGTGCTCTCATCCCTATTTTACAAGTGGAGAGATGGTATGTTTTGTCAGATCACAGGAATTACTCATTACAACTGGTAGTTAATTTTACAAAGATCCAAGCCCTGAGGAAAAAAATCCTCCTACTTCAATGTGAAACTCAACACTTCATATTATGACTTAACACTGGATAAATGGGAAAGTAAAGCTGCTGCTATTACTTACAGCCTCCACCATCTTTCACTGCACAGCACTGAATTTGGCATCACATCACTGTAAACAGTGTACATATGTAACAAAATGCTGACAATTCTCCACTTTTTTATTTAAATTGAAGAAATGCTAAGCATCATCTCACCCATTCAAATACATCACTCACTCACTCCCTATGGATATGCAAGGAAGTCCAAAAGAGCAGCAATTTCAAAGCTGCTTTATTTTTCTACCCACATCTCTCAATGCTGCTTTGCACACCTATAAGCAGCACACCCACAGATCTCCAGTGACCACACAATGGCTTTCATTCAGATCCAAGTACAGCTTCCCACTGCTTCACCAAAACCATCATCCACTGTCTTGCACATTTCCCTCAAATTTTCTCTCTCCACACCCCCTCAAATTTGTTGATCTTTAGTTCCCGGTTTGTCATTTCACAGCAACTTTAGCAGTTTTTTCACCTCATCCTAAAACATGAATGACTTGAAGGAGATCACTGATCTGTTAGAATGATTGGTATTGGTTTCTCCTTTACCTTTTTCACTATTGTCTTTACTACACTGAAACTGTGAGTAGAAAACCTGGTAGTACATAAAATACTCAGCTACTCAGTTCTCATCATGCTTGGCTGCTAGATAGAGCATGTGACACTAGTTGTAAGCTGTTACGTCTCCATCAGATACTGCATGGGGATTATTACTAAGTGTATCTGTTACACTAAGCAGTATAATAACCATTATCAGGGAATAAAAAAAAAATAAGATCTTCTGCAGAATTCTAATGCAAAGCCCCAAAAGTTAGAAAGGAAATACAACACATACAATTCTTGTCACAGCTTTAAGTTGTATAAGTTAAATGTATTCAATGCATTCTTTGCAGAGTATTTAGAGGTAATTTCCTGTCTGATCATGCTCTTGTGATCCAAAGAAAAAAAACCAAAAACTGTTTTTTTCCTCTACACAGACAAACATTTTTTCAAACAGATAACTGAAGTTTCACAGAAAAGATAAAGGCAAATACCAAACAAAACAATGTTTGCACTATTCCAGAAGTTTCAGTTATCAAGATTCTCTGGTACTTGCTTTTATACTAATTAATACATTCATACCTCAGATCAAGTATTTGTTACTACTTGCTATATATTGAAGTCCAATGAAACAATTCTATGTCAGCAATGTAATGAGTAGTTTTGCTTTTTCCCTTACCTTTGAAGCTCTAAACCCATCCATCAGCTCTAGAATTTTAGACGGAGGTTTTGCAGCGCTGTCTGACACTCCATTTTGATTTTCCGAAGGTACCATAAAACCAGTTCTGACAGCGGTATTGCTTTCGGAATTGTGAACAACTACTGAGGAACATATTGCACTGCTGTCCAGCTTACTAGCACCTTTGTGCTCTGGGAAACTTGAAGATTCACCTTCTCCATCACTGAGGTTTTCAAAAGTGTCCACCGAAGGGATAGAGTCATACTTTTTGTGTTCTATGTTATGTTTAGAGGGTGGATAGTACAATTCTGCTAGCTTTTTGCAGAAGTGATTCAGAGGAAATCCCATCACATTCAAGAAGTCTCCATGGACATACTCAACTAGCATCCCACCGAGGGCCTGGATTCCATATCCACCAGCCTTGTCCCTGGAGGGGGGGTAGAAAGAAAAAAAACCCCACATATCTAATTAAGGTTAAGAGCAAATGTAGCACAGAACACAAGTAATCCATCAATACTGCAGACTCTAGAATAAAGACTGTTGTACTCAAGCTAGAGCTGGATTGTATCTACTAGTTAGGCTCAATACTTTAATATAAAAAAGAAATCTCAAGATGAGGATCGGTATTTCTACTAAGGGTGAGTAGCCTAAGGTCTTTATGCTTCAGATGGTCCAAGTGCCATAATCACCTAAGCAAGAGGTAACTCAGCTGCCTGCAGTCAGACTGTGTTGCCATACCAGCATTCTCCAAGTTCTAACTACCAAAAAGGTAACAGCAAGCATCGAGACAAACACTAACACTGGGTCAAGTCAGTGGCACACTAACCCTAGCTCTATTCCACAAGAAGCTGAAGAGCCTTTAGGAATATGGTAGCTCCAAAAAGAGCTCACACTGAAGAAGGCAACTTAGAACTCAAACAATTTTGGTATGCGTCTTGCATATCTCAATCCTAGGAATACCTAAAATATTCAGGAAGATAGGATTTTCTTGGAGAGGAACAATTTATTCAAATACAAGACCCACTACTATCCCCGTTCAGCCCTATCTGATCGTTGCCTAACTCAGATGTAAGTAGAGTTGTGGTTCATGATATTGTGCTAATACATGGTAATACAATTGTGCTATTACATGGTAATACTAGTAATTTGGCACAGGAATGTATTTTCACAGAAAGGAACCTTGAAAATCTGATTTGTCTTTGGGTGTAATTATGCAAATTCCACTGTGTAGAATGGAAACACACCCAGGCAGGTAAGCTGCAGCAGACCCAACAATTTTACTTTTACATTCCAGGAATGAGGCAGTTAGAAGTATCCTTGCTACATGATAGCACCAGAACTTTAAAGCCTAAGTCAGCAAGCTTTGCAATCAAAGGTCACTGAGTCTCAGATCTATTAACTTCAGATAGTATGGAATCACACAAACTTATCATGAAAGGTTACTACACAAAGAAGACTGCAGATTTTTCATCTTATGATTTCATCAGAAATAGTTTTTTAGATTTTTTAGAACCTATTTCTCAATTCCTTTTCAGATAGTCTCCTAGGAGAATTCTCCTAGAGGAATCAGTATCCCAGCAATTGGTATTTTTGAATGGCCATAAGCTAAGGAATAGGGCTTTTCCTTGAATCTTGCATTGTAAAAGCACTACTGTGTAGCTTTGCCACTGTTTAATTTATCGCTTCTTTCCCAACATATTTAAGACTTAAACCATCTAAATCAGGGAATATTCTAATGACTAACAAGTCTTTTCATTTATTAAAAGCAGCAGTCCATTAGGATGAAGTAATTCTGGTATATGCTGATAGGAAGGCAAAAAAACCCCTGTGACCATCAAAACTAGTGGTATCATACTACCAACAAGGATGTTAACACAATTGACTGCATCTTGTTTACTTTACATGGAACTTTACGTGGCCTTGGATCCTGAGTGGGATTCTTTAATACAGTTATAACTTCTAGTTTAAAAGCACGAGCCTATGCAGTTAATAACAATTCTATTGATTTTTCAACAAGTGTCTTCCATGCTAAAACCTAAAAATATATCATTATTTACATAGCTCTTCTAACTAACTCCAGCTAATCCAAGAACCAGTTTTTATTAGCATAGTACCAACATTAATGCTTCATTTGTAACATTGTGCACAGCATCAGTTACTTTGCATTATAATAAACCAGTGCAACTTACTTCAAAGTTCTTTTGACAAGCTTTAAGATCACTGTTGCAACCAAAACATTCTTCTGACAAGTAACTGACAGGGATAGTGATTTCACTAGGAATGTGCACAACATACATGCATTAAAAAGCAACAAACAAAACCAATCCACACACAGCAAGAATGTGTGCAACATCCACTGGTTATTTTGTTTGTTTTAAATCACACACACACAATGGGAGAAAAAAACGTTATGAAAGATATAAAATAGAAATAACTCTTGACAAACATGTTTCCTTTATTAGCTGCAGAACTTTAACTGTAGTCATGCCACAAAATAGTATATCCATGTATACTCTATCTGTATTGTCCAACAGAGCTAACTATCAAAGAAATCACTGATGCGCTACCTAACACTAATGCTCTACAGATCAAAGGAGATTGGTTTAGGTGTTTTTCCAAAGGCAAAACACACACTTGAGTTATACATGTATCCTGGCCCACACTGCCAGATTAGAATCACAAAATGGTAGAAGTTGGAAGGGACCTTTAGCGATCATCTAGTCCAACTCCCCCTGCAGAAGCAGGTCTGCCTAGATCAGGTCGCACAGGAAACGTCCAGACATGTCTTGAAGAAATACAAACAAATTTCATCCACATTAGACACAGTCCATCTGAGCTACTACCTGGGATTCAGTAACAGTCAGAAAGTTATAGATACATCACTGACAAAACTCATCTTTACTGAAACAAAAATTTCAAGTACATCAGACATTGTACACTAATTTCTTGCATCTCTATAAACAGTTAGTTGATTGCATATCCAAGCTTTATTATCTTCACATATCTAAAAATTAGACAAGTCCCACCTTTAGTTCCTTGAAATATGGAAGTTAGTGGTTTTGTAGAGCAGAGACACAAAAACCACTAGCATGACAGAGGTAAGCAGAGGCAGAATTTGGTCGCCTATCTTAGGAAAGGGGAAAGGGGACAGGTAGACGCCAAGTCAGCATACACATGTCATGGAACCATTCAGAGATGTGTTTCCATTTGGAAAGGAACTTTCAAAACAGCAGAGATAGGTAGGTACAAGAAAAAGATTTGCTAGTAAGTACTGGTGAATGTAGGACAACTATTACATACAGGGGAGTCAACTGTAGCAACATGATAGGTTCAAACCAATCAATTAATTCTAGTATAAGAACAGTGCAGCTTCCCTTACTTCTGTATTTCTGTCCCTGAAAGATTTTTACTCTTCTACCCCACAAGCTGATAAGCTATCCATGAACTGATTTATGTTGTGGGACCATAATTATTCATAAAATCTACAAGATACATTTGCTATAGCTTTGAGGGAAGTAACTTTTAAGAGAAGTCACATAAGGGAAGAAAGACATTTCACATTTTATCACTTTGTAGTTAAGCCTGAAACTGTAGAGCTTCAGCCTCTGTAATGACCTCTTTCCCAGAGTGCATTATGGTCCTTCAGTTTCATTGCCACCATTCAGAGCAGAGCTACCAAAAACCACATAGGATCTTCAGACTGGAAGTTGTGAGTAGAGGCAGGGTTGCTCAAAAGGGAAAGATTACAAAACAAAAAGCTGGGTCAAAGAGGCTGGCGGCAACTAATTATTACACAAGCCCAAACCAGTTACGATTACTATGGTTCAGTTCCCTTTCTAAAGGGAGAGCCAGGCAAGAAGAACAAGACCCCGCCAACAGGCAGAAAATCCTTGGTTGGAAACAGAAATGGAAATAAAACAGAAAGGGAAAGGTCACCTTTCAGCAGCCAGAATTTGAGGGTTTTCATAGCCTCATCATAGTCTACCTTGAGACAGCAATTTTCCCTCCTTCCTTATTATACTTTGTCAGCTAGATACTTTGAGAATTAGTCCCTGTCACCAGTGACTGACTTCTATGTTTTGTCCTTTCTATCAAGAGAACTCAATCCAATCACCAAGAGCACAAAAGAGTCCATTTTATTTTCGTTTTTCATGTGACCATGGTCTTATGTGACTTCACAAAATCAAACCACCATTAACAAAAAATGGACAAAAAAATAAACAAATGGTTACTCGAACTACAACAGCGTTTAGAAAAACCTGTATGCACATAAGTGGGTAAACAGTGTGACTAGCCATGGATCAGGGGACAACAAAAAAAAAACTCCCTGTGAAACTTCTCCTTACTGTTTTGCAGAACTTAAAGGATGCTGTATTTAGTTTTTTCCCCATGGCCAGAGCAAATGTTTCTTGTCCTCTTGATTATGACACTAATTGGCTTCTGCACCAGAACATAATGAAATACGCTATCTGAACCTTTGATCCCTGAGAAACCTTTGCTGTCATACACCCTGTGTTTAGCAGAATGAAACCCAGTGCTGCTCATGAGCCCTTTTGCTGCCACAAAATAAGCTAAAGCTTTGTTTTTCCAGAGAAAATAATCAGAATATTCAAACATATTTTCATAAAAATCCATAGCCATTTCTCCTTCAAACCTTATGATCAGTAGCATACTAAAGATCACCTTCCAAAAATGTTAACTATTTTTGTAACAAATTGTGCTCTTGCCAAAACATTCCTCTCTGCATAATCCAATTTCGCTTCAGTCTCTTTAATAATATTCAGAAAATATGCCTCATTAACACATAAACACTTAAATCCAAAGTTTACATTTGTTTCTCTTTTCCCAGTAAAACATGACTGTGTTGTTTTATAGTACAAGTGAGTTCCAAAAAACACCATGACTGATATTCTTACAGTCAGATTGAAGTTACAGAGCTAAAAGTTCACCTGAGATCACCAGATATGCAAGTCCATAGTGCTAACTATGGCCTGATTCGCCTCCAGCAAGCTTCAGCTAACACACAGGAAAGGCAAATTCCATAAAGTCAAAAACATTCCCTTGTTGTCTCCAAATAAGTACTATAACCTAATCAACTAAATCTTAGGAGTAGTTAGGCATTCTATTCTCATTCTATCTCTTCTGTGAAATCAATGCTGCAATCTCTGCTGTGAAATCAATGTAACTAACTAATACAAGGGTAGCAGAAACACATAAACCAAGAGAAAATTATGACATAGGAACAGGCATAAGCTGGCTAAAAGAATAAGAGAAATTTAAGTCAGTGTTTCTTGCATCAGAGCAGCATGACCTCGATAAACTAAATAAAGTGAGTTCTAGCTTCTTTCAATAAAGTTCTCCAATACCCTGATTATCTAATACTTTATTAATTTGGTTTATAATAAGAACTACCCATTGCCCCAAATATCCAATCTCCCCAAATGTCTCTGTTAAGAGAGAGGTAACAGTATATTGCATGAATGCCTGCTCTAATCCGGAGTATTTCAACCATCTTCACACTTTAGGTTTTTTAGAGTACTAAACTCACTTTGCCTTGAGGAATAACAGCTTCAGATAAGAACAGAATACTCACCTTGAATCATCCATGGTATCATTTATCATATACACACAGCAAAATTTCACAGAAAACAAGACAAAATGTTTTATGCTGGTGGCTAATGGATTTAAGTTGTGCCAGGGCAGGTTTAGATTGGACATTAGGAAAAACTTTTTCACTGAGAGGGTTATTAAGCATTGGAACAGGCTGCCCAGGGAGGTGGTGGAGTCACCATCCCTAGAGATATTAAAACAATGTATAGAAAGTACTGAGGGATGTGGGTTAGGTTGACCTTAAGAGTATTTTCCAACTGTAATGATTCTATGATTCTAATAACATATTCTGTGGCCTATTCTAAAGTACTGTGTGACAGCTTCAAAGTTTTACTTACATTGGCTCTCCACTATGAATGTACTCCCATAAGAGCTCTTCAGACAGGTCAGAAAATTTTACCTTAGTCTCTTCATAGAAATCAGTGATTTCTGTCTCTAGCTGATTATCTACAAAAGGAAAAGACTTTGTTAGAAATAAAAATGTAGTGAAGAATGTTGACATCACAGCTTTATTTCACTTTAATTTGGTGTTTTTGCTTGGGAAAAATTAAAGATACTATGTGGATGTGGGAAATGACTAATAATGCCTTTTAGGTACAGTAGATTCATCTTCTCCAAAAAAAAGGTAAAAGTTTGCATTTTCAATCTCTGCAGTCCCGTCTTGGAGCTAAAATGTTGCTCTCCCTGTGTGGGGGACACAAATTTATGGACTGCTAGCATATACATTAGCACTGGGCACAAAGACCCTTCTAATTCTATGGCTTAACACCACAAGCTGTGGAGCTGACCTTTCTGAAGTCTCATATGTTACAAATTCCTGAATGCGAATGTGGAACTGCACCTGTACCACACTCTGGCATCCACCAGTCCCATCAGTGGCCACCACTGTCATTTCCACATAATCTCTCAAGAAATAACAAGATTATTTCAGACTTCTGCATTTAGAAAGGGCTGAGAGAAGGCCTGAGGTGCAATAAAGGGCTGCAGGCCTGGGTGTGGACTCTGTGGCATGTAGTACACTGTAAAACTGGTATTATTGCAGATGGAAGCTTTCCCACAACAAACAGTCTTGCACAAAGTAGTGTACATTTTATGGATTACCTCTGTCTACTCTTTTCTATAGTCAGCAACTCCTGTTATTGCTATTCTGATAGTGGTGGAAATTCTTGAGGAGGAGCCAAGAAAAATCCACGGTATAGACCAAGTAATAACCAACTGCTGATGGTGTTAGTGTAGAAAAATATTTAATGACACGGATTGAAGTAAACAACTATGCATATGAAGACAGTTTACTATATCTTTCAGTATTGATAAAAAAACCAGCCTGTTAAAGACAAACATTTCACCTCAAACATATATGCTGTACTTAACTGCAGCATGGTAATGATAAAATAAAACTGTATTCTAGAAAACTCTTCTATTGATTGCATTGCTTGGGGAATATGCAATTTATAGTGTGTTATTCATTTAAATATGATATGTCTTAAATTTGTAAGCTTAAAATGAGATGTGCAGTCATAGCACCAGTACTACAGTTGTGTGCATTTCTACTTTCCACCTAGAGTAAACAAAGGCATTATTTTTCTTACTGGCTTGCTCACAGGAACTCCTTGATAATATGTTTTACTTCTTTTGCAGCAATTTTTTCTACTGTACTAGCATATTAGGAACGGTCCTGGATCACTGACCTTATTACAAGAAATAAGACCAATCATTCCAGTGGAGATTAGAAGCTGTAAATAAATTGTCTACAGAAAAATTATGTCTATTGACATTTCAGAGAAATGATCCTTATAAAAGTTCCACTGAAAGAATATTGGCGTAATTATCAGAGTAAGTTCCTCAAACTAAACACTCAAATTATACCAATGGTAATCTCATAAAAACCACTTGCTTACTATATATATTACCTGATAAAGAACACTGATGTATTGCTCCCTACAGTTTATTAACAGTCTGAAGCATTAAGCTATTATTTTACTCATTCCCTAAAAACTGTCTCTACAGTTCCCTGTATTTACTGAAAACAAAGTAACTACAGACACTGCAGTGACCTGTTTTCATCAGCCAGTGTAAACAGGACACAAGAACAAAGTTCATATGGATCAGACTCTGCTTGGTCCCATAGTCTGTATGTAGTGCCTTACTTGAATTTAATTTTGAATACTTCCACAATTTAGACTGGTCTTTTAATTAGTTCCACAGCTTTTGGAGACAGTACTTCTAAAGTCTGCTGTATTTTGTCATCTTCCTTGCTGTGCAAAAACCAAATACACTAAGAAGGCTGGCTTTTGTGAGGAGTTTTCAATTTATAAATTGATAAGTTGATTCTCATCTTGAGTAGAAAGACTGTGGATGAAAAATTTCCATCCTGTTTCTTCACTTGTACAAGTCCTTATAGGAATAAATTTTAATGAAAATACCGAGTTTTAATGAAATGCCACATGTACCTTTATTTCTGCAATGCAGAATTGCCACTCCTGTGAAAACACTGTGCTCTTTCCCACTCAACCTGTGAGGGGGAAAAAAAAAACATTAAACAAGAGTTTTATGAAATCTGTCAAGTGTAAAGATTTTCCATGTGTTCATCTTACTACAGCTTGAGAAATAGACCATTACATTAATTCATCACTTGATGGCTCTGACGTGTCGCCTAAATAACTTAAAATTTTATTTCAACATAGGTAAAAAATATTGGCAAAACAAAAGAAATGCTCTCAAGAGAGTTAGTCATTCCCAGTCTACAAAATCTCACTTGTGCCAACGTTCACAATTTGGAAAACTAGTCCCTGGTATCAGCGAATTTACCGTACATGGGGAGAAGTGACTATTTTACACA
This sequence comes from Colius striatus, assembly GCF_028858725.1. Lineage (NCBI taxonomy): Eukaryota > Metazoa > Chordata > Aves > Coliiformes > Coliidae > Colius > Colius striatus. The sequence goes on from NC_084759.1 coordinate 70,185,534, forward strand.
TCTAAGAAAAAGCTAATCAGCATGAAAAGCTGCCAATAAATAGCTAGGTGATGTAACTTAGCCTAAACAAGCGACAGGCGACTACAACTTACATACTCATTTCATCCAGTCTGACCCCAGGGATTCCGTGGCCAGCCAGAGTAACAGAAGAGAGTTTACATTCCCTTCCCTCAGACCCGTGGGCCCTCTTGTCCTGGCTCCAGAGCGCCACACCGTGGCCCAATTATTTTTGAGGGCCACAAATCTAGCGTGTAAGCACTAGATCTGATGTGTAAGCAATGGAAACAGAAGTATCATGAGAACGTGAATCTTTGAAGAGGCTAATTAGGAAACAGTGTCCTAAAGATCAGCCAGGCTATTATTTAATGTGATCAAAAGTCTGTATTTTTTTCCTGTTAATATAGAAAAAAAAATAAAAGAGTTCTAAAAAACTATCTTTTAAGTGCATTTAGTTTCAATGATTAAGAGACCGACCTATTGAACTTCAGAAGCAAACAAAAAAGCCACCAAAAAAGCAAAACCACTTGCATGTGTTAGAAGTAGAATAATCAATTTCTGAACTATCCCAGCTTGGCATGATTTCAAGCAAAAACAGTTGTGAGAAATCTCTTACCAAATAGAGTCCTTTGAGAATCTCCTATTAATAATGTATGCTGTTGTCTCTTTTTTTAAGACTGCTTTTACATTAGTAACATGTCACAAAGGATTAAAGAAAAAAATCAGCCTAAGTTACCAATGAAAAAAAAAATCCAGTAGACTTGCAGAGCAAAACTCCAAAAATCTACCAAGCCACTTATATTTTCTCTTCAGGAGAAGCCTGAGATGCAATGTTACGCTGGTGAAACGAGCAGTGCACCTTTCCTGTATTCCCTGTATAAAACCAAAGCAATGACTAAAGGATTCACCACATTTCACGCTTCAGAAAGGAGGTGACTATAGAGTTATTTATTTGATGTTTCTCAAAAAAAGAGAATGCTGCAAGATAATAGACAATCTTGCAGGGAAAACATCCTTTTATGAAAAAAGCAGAAGTCTCAAAAAGCACCAGCCCACTATCCATAGAGAACAGTGATGGAAATATATTTTTCTTCCTCAGTTAAACTATAGAATTCAAAATAATTGTCCATGAACACATATCATATGTATTTTAATGCAAGAATATCACATGTACAAGAAATGTCAAGCCGCAAACTACTTCTACAATGATTCTGCTCTCCTTCCTATCGTGATTTCTCTCTATCTCCCTGTCCAGTAGCAGCTTAAGCATACATACCATCTTCTGAGAGGTGACTCTGAAAAGTAATCCAAGTGAAAATAAAATTGTTTCTTTTATCCCTGATCAGCTTCATACGGTGAAGTGCCAAGAGCAAGCAGTTGTGGGTAACATAAAAGTAGGTCTAACTTTTTCAGTGACAGAGCTGGCTTATGCTACCTAAAAATGACCAAAACATTTGTGTCCACAGATCTCTATACATCAAAAAACCTGTACAGCTCTTTTTAAGACAGCTTAATATACACATTTAGAATCTTACTTAAAACTACAGACCTTGATAGCATCCTATATGCATCTTGCTTATCAACTGGCTTCTCCAGGATCTGTTCATCCACACTCTAAAGAGAAAGACAGAGTGAGTGTGCTGTTTCTTAAGTCAGAAAGAGGACAGAAATTATGTTTAACCCATGATTTCAGCCAGGGCTTCCAATCTGAGTCTACTAAAGCAAGAAGCACAGATACTTCAGTAAAACAGATAACTTAGTGTCAAGCACATGATGAATGTGACACTATCCTCCAGTGGCTGCAGCTCTCAAACAAAAGGATAATTCAACTTCTGCTGTCCTCAACTGTTCACTGCCTCTGTGGAGATGACAGGTATAAAGTGATGCCCACTACAAGGCACAACATTGAATGGTTCACACAATCTGAACTTCCTGACAGTCAACACTTGCCAGAACAGAATTTCCATACATACCAGAGGCTTCAAGGCAAAACTTATGCAATACTAAGTGTCCCCACAAAAACAGCAACAAGGCTTCTGGCACTCGAGATACCAAAAATTGCCTTGTTGGGAAAAAAACTCTCTAAACCCCACACTCACAAAACTCAAAAGAGGCATCATAATGCAGGTGTAATTTCTCAGTGAACACAGTTTTCAAACTTTAACTTTAAACCTAAAGATGCAAGTATTTTCCACACTAGGCAAAACAAGACAAAACCACAGAAGACTTCTTACCACAATAGTGTCTGCTCCTATGACAATATCAGGTGTTCTCAGGTGTTTCTGCAAAAGCATAAAGGTATTTCTCAAAAGAGGTAGAAAGAACTGAGGTAGAAAGACTCTTTAAAACTTCAGGTAAGAAAATATGTATTTTCTGGTTTAGAGTGGAGCTCTACACTGACCTGAAAACAAGATAGTATTTCTCATTTTGCAGTGTTTACAAAATGCTAAGCATTTATACTGACATAAAAGTGAGGAAAACAGGAGGCTTAAGCAGACAACTCTAAAAATTACAATTTTGCCTGAATAGGTTACTCGTGAGAATGCAGTTAGTTCTTTCCTGGATACATTTGTTTAAAAGTCAACCTGGTCTTGAAGGTGGCTGACAGAATTCCTTTAAAGGAAACACCCAGTCCCTGGAAGCCAGAGAGTACAGTCCCTCTAGGACCATTTTTCTGAGCCAAGTTTTGCTGCAAAATGAAATCCCACTCTCCTTAGTTATGCTTATCTATCTCAAAAGGGAACACAAAGTCCATTTGCAAGAATTCAGAGGCAAAGATCTGTTGCAGACTTTTCTTGGCTTTAAACTATAATCTGTCCTTATAGTTGAGTTTTGATGGACTTGCATGTAATAGGGTACATAGTTATTACTTAATACAGGAAGATAGAAAATGTTTCTGTAACTGTGATCATTACATTAAAAAGTTTACAGGGAGGTAATTCTTTTATAGAAAGGTTTTTTTATATGCTTGAAATACTAAACTAATTCCAGACATCATTAAAAAGTCCTGTATGAAGAAGCATTTTAAGTCCTCTAAAGTACCATTTTTGCCAGCATAGTGTTTTGCAATGAAAGCCAAATGTAAATCAGTGAGGCTAGGTTTAAGATCGTTGTTCCATTCTCTGAAAAGAAGTTGACAGAAACCTGGGTAACGATTTACATTGGAGAACATGCAATATTTGCTTTGAAAAATGGTGACATCCTGCAACACTGTTGGTTTAGAGTGTTCAACATTCTTTTTCTGCCATTGGTATAGGTTTAGCAAACATTCTCCACTCTTTCAGAGATGTATTACTAATAAATTATTATGGTACATTTTGTGGGATCTTAACAGCTAGACTTTGAAAAACGTTCTGGTATAGAAAAGTCTTACATGATCAAACAGTGATCACAGCCAAGGGTAGAAGTCAAATATGCCATTGATAGTCTAAGTTGTATCACTGATTTGATAATATTTAAGATACAAAATGGGTGCCTTGACTACAGAACCTGAAATTATGTTAGCTTCTCCTTTCTGAAATTTCTTTGTCCAAAATCCTTAAAAACAGAATTTGTCTTTTTTCTGCTTTCCTCCAGCACCTGTATACTCACAAACTCTGAACTGTTCTTGTTACAGCTCTTCAGTTGAACTACTGTTCAATGGAAGCTACAGCAAAGCACTAGATTCACATCATCGTGTTCTTCCATACAGCATGCCTCCATGATCAACAAATATCTGGAATGAATAACTGTCCAGACACACATCTGACTGTTGGAATTAACTATCAAGTATGTACCCAGAGCAAGATTAGGTGTGCTGCTGACAAAAGATGCAGGGCACTTCTGTTTGTGGAAAGCTCAAACTGCAGGTACAAGACCTTCTTTTGATTAGGTAAGTTCATTTGGGGAAGCTATCTTTCACAAATGATAGAAAACCATCCATTTGCCTTCAGTGGGGAAAGGGTACTCAGAGGCCATCTAAGGAAGACATGAAAATTAAGTCATAGTAACACATAGTACGTAAGATAAAAATCTCACTGCCAAAATAGCTGCTAACTTACTACATGCATTCTGTTAGCTACTTCAAGAGCCTTCTGTTTTGCTGTTTCCACAGCATACTCATAAGGGGCTGCAAAAGATGACTTTTCAAGTGTCTCCTTAAACCAGGATGGAACCACCTCAAACCGCAGGCCCTGTAAAAAAGGAAAGCAATGCAGTCAATCTGATTTTGTTATTAAAAGTTGTTCCATAGACACGCTAAGCAAGTGGCAACTTGAACTTTTGCTCTTTCCATTTTAACACCCCTGCCCCCTAAATATACAGGGGAAAAGACATTGTTCCTATTACCATGTTTGGTGTATACATTATCATTTGCAAGCAGTCCAAAACAAAAAACCCAGTCAAAAAGAACTTTTAAACTCATGTGCTGACTTGATTTTACCCTCATTATTTATTGCAAACTAATTGCATTACTAACTTCACCATTTTTCTGCTATAAAAATCTAACAGCATAAAACTTAGGCACTTCATAAACTATTCTACTACTGCATTTTTTTTACAGAGCCCACTGAGCTTCACTTGTGCACTGGTAGTATATATTCTCACCAAGAGCTTTACCATGCACACTTTCTGTGTCATTAAACATATGATAAATAGATAATAAGAAACAGCTTCTGCATGGTTTTGTCCAAGGAAAAACATTCTTCCTATTTCTTGCCTTCAGGTCATACCTGTAAATTTACTACACTCAGCTGGCATATTATGTTTCTAAGAAATGAGTGCATACTTGAATCTTGGTGCTTCTACACATTTCTGTATTTTGAAAAGAATATACCTTTTTTTTTTCCATTTAAGTCCAACTGGTCCCATGAAGAATAGCAACACTAAGCAGTCAAAATTTGATGCATAATAATATCCAGGTGCCATTCAAAAGCTTCCTGCAGCCTGTCCAGGGAGACTTACATGTTCCTCCACAGGAACTGCATGGTCTGAATGACTACTAACAGCTTCCTTTGCACTCCACAGGTGCTTTACAGAAAGAAGAGACAGCTACCTCATTCCCCACTGATCCCATCAAGATTTCACACGTTTCAGAAGCTTAAGTCAAATTTTCAGAACCTTCAGTATTAAGTAGCTGAAGTAAGGGCAATGAAATCACATTTTTTTAATTCATGGAATCATTCTGGTTGGAAAAGACCTTTAAGATCATCAAGGCCAACTACTAACCTAACACTGCTGAACCCACCACTAAACCATGTCCCTCAGCACCTCATGTCTTTTAAAATCAGCAGGAATAGGGACTCCACCACCTCCCAGGCCAGCCCATTCCAATGGGCTCTCAGTGAAAAAGTTCTTCCTCATCTCCAGTATAAGCCTCCCGAGGCACAACTTGAGGCCATTTCCCCTTGTCCTATCATTAATTACTGGGCAGAAGAGACTAAGAGTGACCTCCACCTCACTACAATCTCCTTTCAGGTAGCTGTAGAGAGTGACAAAGTCTCCTCTCAGCCTTCTCTCCTCTAGGCTTAACCCCAGCTCCCTCAGCTGCACCTCACTAGACTTGCTCTGCAGACCCTTCACTGGCTTTGTTAATTATTCTAGTCCACTGTAAGACTTTCCGAAAACGTTTCTGTTCTATGCCAGAAGTAACTCTGCCGATGTTTTTAAGCCAGAGTATTTTATTGCTTGATTACACCATCTCCATGCGCGCAAAATACTTTAACCCATATTAATCTGATCACACACACAAAATTGATGTGCACGTGCGTGCCTGCTAACAGATAAAACCTCATCAAGAGGAATTGAGACTGAAAAACAAAACCATTAAAATTCTCATGTAAGCCGGCGCGCAGCTCAGGGGACAGAAACGCGGCGGCTGCCGTCCGGGAGCTCCGGCCGCCCTCGGGCTCTGCACCGCCGCTCCCCAGGCTGGGCAGGCGGGCACAGGCGCAGGGAAACCGCACAGCCCGGGCTTGTGCCCACCCCGGCCCACCGGCCCCCGGGGTTGACGGGCAGCCGGTGGCGGGTCCAGCACACTCAGCCCGCTGCCCGCGCCGATGGCTGAGGGCCCGGGGGCAGCACCGAGCCCTTCGCCCGCGGACAGGCGGGGTGAGGCGAGACGAGCGGCCCGGCCACACTTACTCCCTCTCTCCCTCACTCACCACGTTGGTAAGGATCTCCTGGCGGCGCGGCGAAGCGCTGGCCAGCACCACTCTCTTACTGCCCAGCTTCCCTAGCACTGCGTTCAACACCATGGCTCCAGCCGCCCGCTCTGCGCAGATCCGGGAAGCGGGGACTGCCGGCGCCAGCCGTAATATGGCGCTTGGGCCGCGGGGCGGAGCCGAACTGGGACTGTCCCAGGGAGTCTCGGATTCCTCGCGTGGTGAAGGTGGGTGTGTTTTCCCCGGGCCCAGGGACTGGATTCCGCTCACTAACCCTGGCCACCGATCGGCCGCCTACTGGCCACCGTTTCGGCCTCCGGGCGCCGCGGCAGCGGGCCTCCGCCCGTGATGGGCCCGGAGTGAGGGAAACGTAGCGCGGTGAGGCAGGGGGAGGCTGGAGTTTTACTAGTGCTTAGCTGTACATCACCCAAGCGCTGGTTTAAATTAAGAGGACTAGGCATCACATGCGGGTTTTGCGTTGTGAAAGCCACCTTCATCATCTCACCTCCTCCTCTCTAGTAATTATTGAGGTATTTGGTAAAGAAGCAAGATCATTTGGCTTTTTTTCAGTCAGAAAAGAAAATGTGACGTAAAGACTCAGATTTATTCCAAAACACTTGTAAATAGCGTTATACTATGTGTTTTCTGAGTTGGCTAGTAAAGTGATGTATGTACATTAGCATTAAAAAAATATATATCCAGTCATTAAAGTAGCAGGTTGTATTGAATAATCGGGCCTCTGGACATCTATCTTGTGGACTATATGTCTCATGATCAGTGTCACAGGTTGCCAAACCTGGCAGGCCAATGGAAGAGGAGGCTGCTGCAGCTCCATGCTCCCAGGTGTTGCATTGGTGAGGCTGAGGGTGCATTGCCAGCAAGTCACACAGAGGAACACGGGCAGGCGCACTCACCAGCCACATGGACACACAGAGCACCAAAGCTCTCCCTAGTCCCCTCGATGGCTGGTCAGAATGAAAGTCTGTTAGTGGAAAATACACACAAACACATACATGCATACTTACATACATAACTACATGCAATGTTGACTCCTTCAGTAGCAGAACTTAGGGAGGTGTCCTGTGTCACCAAGAGGGGCTGGGGGGCTGCTGGAGGTCCCCCCACCCTTGGGCATCCTGCTCCTGTGCACACGAATCAGCCTATTGTCACCATAACCTAAGTACCAGAAGTTAGATTTTGAAATTAATTGGATTTATGGGTGGCAGTAACTTCACTGCAGAACTGAAAAATTAAAGACATGTTTGCTCAAACTATAAGAGATACTAAGAACCTATGGAAATGATACTGAGTTGAAAATAGAAAGAAAAGAAAATGCTTAGATTAAATATAACTGTGAATGTCGACAGCTGCAAATCGATAATACTGAAAATAGTTCTGAGATAGCTGGAGAGCCAACTAGGGAAAAAGGACCTGTGTGGGACAGAGATGAATAGTCAGTGCTTGTCATAGAGTTTGTCAGAACAAATTCTTTGCCCTTTTTTTTCAGAACTGTGATACCGCTCCTTACAAACAAGGAGGTTTGAAGGATACTGCAGAAATGGAACCAGAGTGTCTTTCATGCTATACTAATATAATTTTTGACTGAATAAAATTGGCAAGGATCTCATCAAGCAACAGAAACATATGATTTCTAGCATATAAAGATGTGTAGTTATTTCACTTTGAAAAATATTATATCCCTGCCTCTAATGCCTATGAGTTTAACATAATTGTAAACCCTAGTACATGTACATCTTCAACACCATGACATTACTAACCAAAGAAAAGGAAATTGTAATTGTATGGATGCTCACAGAAACTGAGACACACTTCTTATCCAGAGTCATCTTTCTATATTGTGTCTTGCTTTGTGTGGGATATAAACAAGCTTGATAAACTAGACTCAGACACTCTGGAGGAGTAAGACAATAATGTAAAGTTTTCTGTCTCAAACTGATGGGCTTGAATTTCTTCTTTTTCTCATTTTAGTCTCTCTTCCAGTATAGTTTCAGTAGCATAGAAATGAAGCAATGCCTGGATAGGTATATATAGATAAAGAACAAACTTGACAAGAAAGAATGTCTTCAGTTCCTGACAGCTTGTTTTGACAGACAATAACAGAACGCAGATCTGTCTGTAGTAATTTGTAGAGCCTGTAGAGATGTGTGCAACATAAGTTGTCTTTCTTATGTGTGAACAGCCCGTTCACTTAAGAGTGAGACAAGTATGACTTACCTCCCTTGACTGTATTCTACTTGTATACCACTCCTCTGATTTGCCCAGCAGATGTTTTGATGGTTAAATAAATAATCTTTTAAAAGAAATATATGGAACTTCTGTAGATTCTTTTCAGTGAAGTTCAGGCAATGTCCAAAAAGGGAAATCACTAACATAATTTTTTAATGTGGAAAAAATGAGATGTGCCTTTCTAGATTGTAATTGAAGGACTGTTAATTACTGAATTTATTATTCTGATAAACTTACATAACAGAGAGTGATTTGATTTATTTAAAAGACAAAACCATGAAGCTGTTGAAATACCCGTTTTCACTGACCTTAATCTTGTTTATGCTGGGCTAAATGTCAATCCAAATAACACTATGAGAAAAGCTAAACCACATCACATAAGTTACCATAGTTGGGAGAGGTCTGATGAGTAATCATTACTATCTGCTCCACAGCAGCGCTGCAAGAGAACAAGTGTGAGGCTGCAGTGAGCTGACCAAGGTGAAGATCAATGACATCAGCAGTTATCAGGAAGGTTTCTGTCACAGCTGACTGTCCTAGTCAAAGATTAGCTTGTCCAAGGTTGGTTATGAAACTGCTGACTTTTTCAAATATCTGAGATATCTTGAACAAAAGCAAAATAGCAGTTAGAGCCCTGAACTGCAGAAACCTTTCATTGATATTTTTGTTCTGGACTTCTCTGCTTTTCTGCCCATGTACTTATGCTGTGGCCATTACAGTAATACCTTTAAGCATGTTAAGAACAGAATAATAACTTTTTGTGACTACTTTTATGTATATTGCAATGAGTGTATGTGTTTCAGCCTGGGTATATTATTTGACTGTATCACCCGTGCAAGAACAAGATCAGCTTGTTTGGGGAACAACACCTTTCCACTGTGAAGAAGTTAGTGAATCCTAGGAAAGTTTCTATTAAAGGAATGAATGTTTCCCCTCTCATAGGCAGCTTAGCTTTTGTAGGATAACCTCATTAATTCCAAGAGCTCAGACTTAGGTTTTTCGAGGAATCTTTCTGCAACTGAAATCTTTGACATGATCCAACGTGTCTGAACAGTTCATGAAGTAATACCTCTTGTATCTGTTACTACAAGCAAAAGGTTATCTGCTTCGTGTCACACCATCTCCTTCTAAGGTTGCTTTACCAGGTTTGAACTAGGTTTGTAGATTATGAAGGGGTATTCTAGATTTTTAAAATAAATTCAGATCTTTGAAAGGCGTATACAACGGGAGTACATGTTGGCACTCAAATTATTTTGTCACTGCTTCTTGCAGAGTGCTGGTGAAGTTTTACTGGGAAGTCAGTAGACTTTCAAGAGCCATTTTTTTCCAGACTTGGGGAGCATTTTCAGAGTGGATACCCTAGGTTGTCTCTGTATTCTCATAGTTCCTTTTTAAAAACCCCTATAAATATATTTTTCTTCAACTCAGGTTTAAATGCTCCTTCCTCCTGTTCTATCAAACTTGGAAAACCTGCAATAGCTCAATGTGTCTACATGATCAGTTCCCAGAGTCTCCTTTATACTTGAAGCTATGGTGTTACAAGTGTACAGAGGTATTTTGGGGAAACTATGGGAAGTCAGATTAAATAAGATTTAAAGTTAAATACGTGGGCTGTGTAGTACATAATGTCTGATGTTTTTACATATACTTGATTTGAAGATGTTTATCCCATATAACTATCAAAACATTATACCTTTCCTGTGAGGAAACTTCACAGCTGCTGATAGAGTGCTGTATATCTAATACTAGAGGAATATGCCACCAGCCTATGTCTCAGGCAGCTCTATGTCCATCTTATGGGCCAAGGAGAAGCACCTACATCAAACATGGATGTAGCAATGCCCAGGAGGACAATATGGCCATTCACCAAGCATCTTTTAGCAACACAGAAATCATTATCCAAACCCCAGAGGGATATCCTAGTCTAACATGTTTAAATAGTGTAAAGAGTTTCTTTCAAAGAATTGTCAAAGAAAGGATGTTAGAGATTCAGACTAACCACTTTGCTTTTGGCCTCTGCCACAGAGAAGGTGTTGCAAGGTAGAGAAGCCTAGAGTTGTGAAAAAAATCTCACTGTGAACACAGCTATAAATCCTGGTGAGAGGAGCATAGAATGACAGGTTTTGTCCTAATGTTGTCTAAGGATGAGATGCCAGGTCCACAGCAGCGACACAAGGCAGAAGAAAGAAAGGGACACTTCCATCCTGGTAATTTCCACCTGATAGCAAATATGTGCTATAGCCCCTTCTGAGATGAAATGGTGTTCTGCAAGCACATCCAAATTTACATGATACAGAAGCAGCATCACAGTTACTGTATACTTTCAGGGCTGTCTCTGCTAGCTGGTTCCACAACCTAGTCTCTGCTGCTGAAAGCATCTTCTGATCTGCACCTTGCTTTCTCTGTGCTGTTGCTAGCTTGAGGCCAATAATCAGCCTCAAAGAAAAAGGCCAGGCAATGCCTAATAGCCCTGTAGCCCCTGGGACGGGATGATAAGTGTATGCTGGCAGCATCGCTAGTTATCTGTGTGTCTGTGTGTTTGAGAAGCAGCAGATTGTACCAAAACCCCAAGTCTCTCTTAAGGTCTCATGGCTGAATTGTTCCACCTCTAATCTGCAGCATTGCCCCAGTCTCACTCCTATTAATACATAATCTCTAGAGAAAAATAAATAGTGTCTCACATTGTAAAGATAACCCTTTCTAAATTGTTTGTATATGAAAAACACAAAATTTCATAAAATATTTTCAGGAGATGTGTGTATATGTAGGTGTATATGTGTGTATGTAATGTATATGTTTGATACACAACGTGCACATGCCATATATGTGTGTGGATTTATATAACTCAAACGTACACCTGCATAATGTAAGGTATAAATGGATATTTACCTAAGTGTGAAAAACAAGTCTGCCTTCTACTTGTACACTATAATAATTGCTACAAAGAAAACAATACAAAGTTAGGGAAAATTAAAAAAGAGGCAGAGAAGAAAAGGTTTATTGACTTAGCTGGAATCCCAGCCCTTCAAGAAAATGGCTTTTGAGGCTCCAAGGTCAAGAACACTCGTGGAGCTCTCAAGAACACGTTCATTTTTAAATCCCCACAAGAGGGCAGTGCATCCCATATTTTTTTCTATGTAATTTGGAGTCGACAGCTGTAACTTTTAAGGACTTAAAATCAGGCACCACAAACACTCGAAGTCCTAGTCTTAAGAATTACTTAATGTAAGTGGGTGTGCATGTGTGTACATATAGGGAAAATCAGAGCTAATGTCAATGTAGATAGGTCTAGCAATGACTTGAAAGAGGCGTTGAGATTAGACCTATAAAGAGGCACCATGAACACATTAATAGGTGCTAAGATTTATTTGTAACAGAGCTTAAGGCCTCTCCAAATCTATATTGTTGTAAAAACAGGAATAATTCCACCTTATGACCCAACTAACTTTACTGAGTGTGAAAAGCTGAAGTTCTGCCAGATTAAAGGCTTTATTTTTTTTCTGTCTTTGCAATCGGATCAGATTTATCAGTTGAAGAAAATTTATGTGCTGTATTTTAGCTTCTTTTTGTACCCCTTTAACGGTTTATTTTTAGCAGCACTTACCTTATTAAAAAAGTTCAAAAATACAGACACTTTAGGTGAAAGTGTATAGAATAGTTTGCATTATTTGTCAGAAAGGGATAAGATACTGATGGCACTCTGCATATACTATGGAATGCAAGGCGAAATAGGAAAGGAAAAATATCAGCCTGTGGATACAATGAGGAACTTGGGGAAACTGACCATCAATGTTTCAGTGCTGAAACTTTCTGAAGGAGAAAATTCCTTTGCACCTCCATAGAAAATGGACAGACTCTTTGTACAAGTAAATAATGGAAAAAGAATTCCAGTCATTTAACTTCTATATTTTCCTTTACTTTTTGAAGCTGTGTGAGTTTGGGAAGGTGCAAAACACCTGCAGCCTATGTATTTGCTGAGATCACCAGGAATATTATTTCCCAGGCCACGGCTTTCCATCAGAACAACAAACTGCTGTTACAAGCTTAAGACGCTGAAATCCAAAGACACCTGTCAAGAAGAAGGTGGTAACAGTCCTGGGATACCAACATTGCTTTAGTGCTATGGGACTATGATAACATGGAGGTCTACCAACATCTAGATGTCTGAATGCAAACAGCATGTGGGTTTCAGAAACAGAGGAGACCGTCAACATGAACATTGCCAAGTAATAAGATGCTTAGAGCAGCACTTAGTATCTACTTTTGATCAGATAAGTTGCAACTTTTGGGCCTGGCAAGCCCACATTTCCAGAAATCTAAGTCCCTCTGAGATGTTTTTGCTGTATCTAGGTAGTGGTTTATTTATCTGTTAATCACATTCCTTTCCGTACAGCAGAGATCTGGAGATTTGCTGCCGTTTCCAGCTTTCATGCTGAAAGGGCTCCATGTTTCTAACACAAAACTGGCTGTTTATGAAGAAAATATTTACAGACATCATCTAACTGCAGGTGGCCTCTTGCAGAGACTAACTTTCTGTGTCTTTTTTCAAACCCTCATTTATTGTATTTCTCCCCTGCAGCTTCCACAGAGGTTTCTTCTTAATTCCCTCTGCCATTTCTAGTTTGAAGCTGTTTATGCCTCGCTTAAGTCTGTTGCCTTTTCTCCTTTGGCAAGGCTGCTCAGGTGTACAGCAGAGGAGCCAAACCTTTAAATTTCTTCAGATTTAAGACACTCAACAAAGCAGTTCCCCGTTTTTCTGGTAGTCAAGCAGGGAGTTGAGGTATTTATTTGTGCAAAAAGCTAGAAAAATGTTCTGTCTGGCAGCTCTGAACTTCTTGCTTTGTAATTAAAGAGGCCTAAATGTCTCCTCATTTGATAATATATTCTGTCTGTTTAGACTTTAAGGGAAAATAGTGGAAGTCAGAAGATTTGCAACCAAGTCACAAAAGACTGGGAGTCTGAGAGGAATCTAGACTTCAGATAGGCAGGGTTTTAGTTCTGTCAAATGAAATGAAAAAATGTTTCAACTAAGCATTATGTTCTACTCTATTATGTACCCCATAATTACACTTTATAGGTTTGATAAGAGAACATTTGCTTGCAAAAATTTAATCCAGAATGAAAATAATCCAAATACATCAAGATGAATAATGATTGAAATTTTGCTCTCAATAACTCATTTTCAGACTATAAACTGCAGCATAAAAGAGGAAAGATAGCACAAGATTTATTCCAATAATGGGTTCCTCTTTTGTTCAGTATGAATTTAATTACTAAGTATTGTGACCAAGGCTTATGTCCTAATAATTTCGGGTAGTTGAAAAAAACTGTGGCTTTAGATACATCTAAAAAATTTGCCAAGAAAACTGATTCTTCTAATGGACTTTACCAGGATAGGATACTGTCAGAATATCTTAAGTGAGCTCCTCTAGAGGTACTTGTCAGGTCATTGAAAAAGACCTCATTACATGCTCTTTCAGCAAAGGGAAAGAGTGCATTTGTCAGTGTATTTGTGACAAACTCAGTTTGAGGGATTATACCCTTCACTACTACAGCAGAGACAGCTTTTAAGAGTAGACAAGGCTGCTCCCTGAGAAGTTGAAAGAGAGAAAGCAACTGCCCTGCCCAAAGAGAACAGTGGGGGCTGCTGCTAGTCTTCTCTAACATCAGCAGCCTTCAAGAGAGTCAGGTGATGGAAAAAATGAGAACAGAGGTGAGAAAAGATGTTAGAAATTGATTTAATAATTATATACTTTGAAGCAAAATGGTTTGACCGTTACCAGTAGCTGAGGGGTTTATTGAAGGGCAGTGCACAAGCTCATCTTTACCTGAACGTGAGGGCCACTTGAACAGAGGATTTGGACAAAGTGGCCTCCAGAGGTCTCTTGCAACATCAATCAGCTTGTGATTCTGTGACTTGTCAACAGGAGTAAGTGATAGAGGACCAAACTTGTGCACCAAGTTTCCCTGGGCTGCTGTCAATTCCCTCCCTAACTTGCACATAGTCTCTTCCAAGACAGTAGCAGGTAAGATGCCTTGTCAAATCCCCACTGGCAGCACCCCATCAGGCATGGTGGAGGAAGTCAGGCTACAAGGCAGTTCTGGCAGGTCTTACAGGGGAGCATGAGACTGACCAGAGCAGGGCTTAGCGCCTGACTAGCTTATGGTATCCTGTCTCAGGGCTGGCATTTAAAGAAAAGGAAAGACAGGGTAATCACATCTTATCACTTCCTCTTAATAGTCCTCCAACCCCTGACCATTTTAATCTTAGGGATTTTCCTGAGTCGTTGTGTTTTGCCTATTTAGTACTCTATGATGGATTTCTTTTTCAGGTGCTTTTCCAGTCTCTCTGTGCTATGTGCATCCATGACATCATTGGCAAGGTGTTCCCCAATTACACTATATGTTATGAGAAAAGATACTAACTTTTCCTGGTTTCAAGCCTAGGTCTCATTAGCTTAATATGTTACTATCCAGTTCTCTCTTGGGCAAAGGCAGTGAAACTCATCCCAGTCAGCTTCTGCACTCCACTGAGGATTTTGTAGACCTCTTTCCTTACCTTACGTTGTCTCTCTTCTGAGCTGAAGAGTCCTAAATGGTTTAACTTCTGAGGTTTTTAATTCATACCTTAGATCATCTCATATGCCACTCTTGTGACCTTTTCCTACATTCTTGTAGATTGTATCTGTGGTGAAGAATCCATAAGCATGCAACATAAACAAGGTGCAGGTGAACCAAGGATTTCTTCAATTGTGAGCTGATGCATTGAATTATGTGTTGTGATTCATAGTGGTCACCACTGAGCAACATACACAAAACTATGACTGGATTTCTCTAAGCATTATTTCACACTTACCAGTGATGGATTTCACCCTCAAACATTCATACTATCATGCGCACATTTGATTATGTAGTACATACCCTAAGCATCTCCTCAGACACTGCTCTGGTCAGTATCAGTGTAGGCCTCATGTTATTTTAAACACTTTGAACTAGAAAAAATGCCAATGAAAGATCAAGTGACTTTAGGATGATCTGTGGCACTCATGTACCAAAAATGGAGCATGGCCAGTCTAGGGAATGTTTGTTGAGGAACTTACAAACCCAGCTCTGCAAGGCTCCTGCCACCCTGCTCATGGCCCAGGACCCCCTGTCAGCCCCCCAGGACCATCAGCCCGTGCCCCAGTGACATTGCAGCAGGGTTGGTCCATCAAGGTCTCACTACATCCCTGCTCAGCCATGGGCTCTATTGAGCTGAGCCCACCTCTGGGCCAACATCCTGGCCTGACCTTGGCTAGATGCTGATGCTCAGGGCTAGACCTACCTTTGTGCCCCCAGCTGCCCTGTTCCTGGCTGGGGTTAGGACAGGTCCAGGCTGCCAGGCCCCTTCGGAAATGCAGTGAAATGTAAAAAAAAAAAAAAATAGTGCACCTATTGGGCAAGGATATGGTTTCCAATTCATTACACTTCATTCAAGTATTGCTGCTTATAAAATCCACGTGAAGTACACTAGTGTCAGTTTCTAATATGTATATATATATAAAAATAGAAAGGAACAGGGATGCAGAAAAACCCAAATCAATCTTCAAAATGCATGGGAAAAATAAAAGACTTAAAATAATATACAAAATCTAAAAAAAACTTAAAAGCATAATAGCAATGGGAAATTGATATGTTTTATTTCATAGCTTGTTTTCCCTGCTGTCTTCTAAGCTTGGAATTTTCTCACGCATTGCAGGTGCAAACAAAGGAAAGACTCGTAAATCTTAAATCATGTCCTTTTTATATTTTTTATTGTTATATGTACAAAAAAAAGTTCAAGCACATTCATAGATTAAATTGCTAAACAATAATTAAAGATATTTTTAAAAAAACAAACCTCAAAACCATACAGAAGCCTATACATTCATGTCTTCTACAGCCTATACATTCATGTCTTCTCAGTAAAATTACATTAACCACTGAGGCAATTGAATAAGCGTGTTGCCCATATTCCTAAACCGAAGGCAATATAGATATGAACTTCTCAATAACCTCTGAAATGGCCATCTACATTTATGTGTGTATATTTACATGTATATATATATATCTCAACTCACACCTACTGACCAAGAAGTTTAGAAATCTTGCCACCTTATGGTGGCCCAGAAGGACATGTTTCCAGTGTCAAAGAACGTTATGTTTGGACACTTTAAAAAATACTTTCTTCTCTTTCTCTCTAATAACCCACTCCAAAACTTCACAGTATACACCATCAGACTAAAAAGATTGCTATTGTTTGGTTAATTTTAATATTCCTTTCTTGAGGAACAATCCTGCTGACCCAAAGGGGAATTCTGCATAATCTGAGCTAACTAGAGCCTAATTAGTAAAATGACATGAAGAGGTAACTGAATGAGGCATCCTTCCTGTTCCTTTTTAGGCAATGTCAAAAGAGAGGTGAAGGGCTACAAGGAGATATATGAAGCTGGAGAGAAGCACATTTTCAGTCAGTTGTGAGCATCTTTTCTCTCTTGCAAAAGAAGCAATTGAATATATTTCAGAATTTAGCAGTTAATGGGCAAAGTGCAAAGTTTCTGCTCTTTTGGCTCTAATTGATGTCAGTTACAGTTCATGTATATTGCAGCATGTTTTAGGAGGCACCAAGTGCTTCAGAATCACATTAAAGATAAAACAGAGTGAAAATCTGCAGTAGAGATAGGAGAAGTAATGCTTTTCACTGTAAAAATATTTTCATGTTTAAAAAATAATAATAAAAAGAGATATTTCAGTATAGCCTACAAAAACATCTCTGCCACAGCAAAACACTGAAAACAGTTTTGGTAGTGAAAAAGCTGGAGTTGTGCGAAAGTAGATGGTGCAGGGACAGTAAAGTGGAACCCTGTACTGCTAAATTAATATTCAGGCTTGCAAAACAAAAGTAAACTAACTGAATTTCTGCCTGATGGATGGGGGATGGCTTAGGAATAGCCATCCTTCTTTCTTTGGAGGTTCTGGTGCGAGAAGGCATTTTGGAGCATATGCTAGAGTTAACAAAGGAGCTCAGAGTAGTCACACAGGAACATACTCAGTGATCTCCTCTCCTTCAGCACACACAAGGTGATTTCAAGTAGCAAGCCCTTCTCATCGCACAGACAACCAGGACACAGGCTTACCTACAGGCAAGTTGATGGGGAGGTTTGGGTAGGTTACATATCAGTAAGGTTGGTTTTGTGGGCAGAAGATGTGCAGATCAATTAAAAATGACACTGAAAGGCCAAAAAATATTTCAGATGTTTTTTTGAAAGGTAGTACTTGGTCCACTCATGTTTATCCTGCTTCAATAACTGACCACAGTTTAGCAGAAGATAGAGCATGCAAATAACTCACAGATGATTTTGTGGTTATCCAGCCTCTATCATGAAGAAATTAATGGTGACTAGTGGTGGAAAACTGTTCTTTAATCATGTCACACATAGAGAAAAAATACAGCCTTTAAAGGCCTTGAGTGTCATCTTATACATAGGCAGGGGAGCTCACAAAGCAGCATAGATCTGCTCAAGGCAGACGTAGCATGTGATGTCTGAAACAACTATCCATGATGTTGAAGACAACATTCTCCTCAGCCTTGGATGGACTTGCAGCACAGCAAAAGGATACTATATACCTTTCTGTCACTTGTGAGGGGAAACTGGTCCAGCCTTGTCTGGTGAGTTTTGACTCTTTGCTGTCAATGAGGACCAAAGGTAGGTAAAAAGCTGTAAATACTACAGGAAAAACTTTGCTTTTGTCTGTCCTCAATACATATTCTGTAGCAGTCATCTTTCCAAGCACACAGGTGGTTGTTGAGATGCGAGAATTAAAACATTACAGTGTATGAAAACAGAGAAGAGTCCCAAACACAAGACTGCACAATCAACCTGTGATAACTTATCTCCACGGTATTTGTTACATCTCCCATTCTCAAATCTTGCTTTCATTTTTCTTCTTTTTTCTGTTTGTCTCCTTGAAATAAATATGTTTCTGGCATCTGGCCATAGGGACAGGTTTTTGGCTAGTTTCTGATGGCACAGAATCGCTGCAGTCAATGTTGTGGTTTAATTCTCATATATCTAACAAAAAATAATCCACACCATTGCCATAAGGAAGATAAACTCACTGTCCATGCACTGTATAAAACTAAATTCTCTGCTGAGGGGGATGGTGCTTCTGCATATAGCCTACAGTGAACTGGTGAAAATGGCTTGTCAATACCAACCACATATGAGCAGCAGCATTGTTACTGTAGTAGGTCAAAGTGAGAAAATGCTTTGTTACATTAACTGCTCCCCAATGGCCTGAGAAATTAATAACTTCAAGATATGAAAATATAATCCACTCAGCAGCTAAGTAGTCTCATTGTTAGTTCTAGCTTTCCTTTCATTGTATGAGATATTTTGCTATATAGAATTGAATAAATAATATGAGTCAACCTAACCTTCTCAAAGGTTAGTGTGGTTTCTTTCTCATAAACAGTTGGGTGAGTGTTGTGATGAATGCACAGTGATTATGCCTTATGCATTAATGGTAAAAGGACAAGCTGTTTTTACTTATTCTTTTATAGAAGTAAAACAAAAGAATAAGCAATACACTAAAAATAAGCCAACAACCAAACAAAACCCCCAGTACAATGCTTAGAAAAGTCAAACCTCAAATCCAACTTCAGTGCATGCTCTAATTCATGTACAATAATATTTCACATTCACTGAGAATCACAAGCTTTTGGTTAAACAGAGATCATGCAATCTGAAAGTAATTTTTCTTCTAAACTTTTCCCTTGCTTTTATGCAGTGGAACTAATTCCAGGCCAGACCCTAATTATCAATGTTGGGTTTACTTCAGCACCTTCTTGAAGGAACTCATTTCCTTTAACACTTCCATTTCTTACCAGAAGATACTGAAGCAGGATGTGCAACAAAAGCACGGCTTGAGTTCTGTCACTGGAGCAAGGTATTTTGAGGGTAGCCATTAAAAAAGAAATGCTCTCTGTGTCTGCTCATGGATCTCACAGATGCCTTGCTTCTGGGGATGTGTAAGCCTAAAAAACACTTTCCTGCCTTTGTAAGTAGACTTTTACTCCCTCTAACCCATCCATAGGTCCACTGGACATCGACCTGGCTGACATTGTCCTGCCAGAGAATAAGCTTTCCCTTCTGGTTTCCGAACTATCGCTGAGCAGTACCTTAGGGCGAAACACTTGCATGAATTTCTGGTAGAATTCTTTGGATGCAAAATAGTAGATGAAGGGATCTATGCAGTTGTTGAGGCAACTGAGGCACAAGGTGAGCTTGTAGGCAGGGTACAAACTTCTGTCATAAAATAGGCGGACAATCATATGTGCAAGTAGGATAAAGTTATTGGGGGCGAAGCAAGTGATGAACACCAGAAGGACTATCATTGCCAGGTATATGGATCTAGTCTTCTGCCTGTTGCCGTATCTGCTTGATGTCTGAATAAGCTTCCGAATGGTGCCAATGTAGCATCCAACTGTTACAACAAAAGGGATCAGGAAGAGCAGGACAAACAGCGTGAGGAGAAAGGCTACCCAGGCAGCAAAGTTGGGCAGCATATCCCATTTTAGGACATCAAAACAGGTTATAATCTCCAATTCTTTCACTTCATAGGTCAGATCTGTGCTTTCCAGTGGGTAGAGAGCTAGTAGCAAGAAAATCCACATACCTAGGCAGGCAGCCAGGGCATATCTTTTTCTTCTCCACTTGATCAACTTCATGGGGTATACCACTCCCATGTACCGCTCAATGCTGATACAGGTCATGGTCAGTATGGAAGAATACATGTTGGAGTAGAACATCACAGTCACGAGGCTGCAAAGGGTCTTGCCAAAGGTCCAGTGATTGCTTTGGATGTGATAAGAAATCTGGAAAGGAAAGCAGCTGGCCAGCATGAGATCTGTGATGCTGAGGTTGATCATGAAGATCACAGAAGGTGTTTTGGGTTTGATGTGCAAGCAGAGCACCCAAAGGGAGAACAAATTTCCAGGGATACTGATCATAGCCACCAGTGTATACACAACTGGGAGGGTGATGGAGATAGCTTTATTCTGGAGCATTATTAGCGTTTCAGCATCCAGGTGGGATCCGTTTTTAACCATTATTCACAAGGGGGTTGTTGATCCTTATAAGCCAGCTGGATCGTATCATGAATACTTGACTTAAAAAACCTAGAGGACAGATGTCAAGAGAGGAAAACAGCATGTCAAAACAGGTATTAGCAACATATTTGTTCTGTTAATCAAACTAAGAAAAAGCCCTATGTATTTTGACAGATTATCTGTGAATGAACTGAATCCATTCAGATATCTCCTGAAAACTCTCACCTCCCTCCAAATTATGGTAATGTTTTACCAGTCTCACTTCTTAGCACTGAACAGCTATGTTTTCTTGTAATATTAAAAGTAATCACATATCACAAGTTGAAGTGAAAATGGTGTCTGTATGAGAACACTGTGCCATAGAATCTCTGTGAGTGAAATATATAATATCAATTCTACATGTCATGACCTTGCTTCTTGCAATACACAATATTTCAGACATTTTTTTTTTTACCCCAACTAAACAATGATCTACTCCAAGTAAGTGCTGGATTTACATTTTTTTTTTCTCTTGAGGAAAGGAGAATATGCAATCAATTATTTTTGCCCTGCCCATGATGTAAACAGTACATAAGGAGAACACCATGTATAATCGAGAACCAGGAATGGATTGCAACCTTTTGGACTGGTTTACAGGCTGAAGGGACTAGGCTAAAGAAGTAATACATCCTCTTCTAGCAAAAAGAAAGGCTATTGTGTTTCAATTTCTGCAAGATGTAAGTTATTAAAAAATGCTGTTTGCAGCTGCCTTACTGGCATCACCTGTAATTTCTGCAAAATTAGTTTCAGTTTTGCAGTCTGCAAAGCTAAACCATGCTTTCATCTGCTGGCCTTGTTAGATCTTTCTAGGCAGACTCAATAGCTCATGATTTAGCTTATTTATTTTATACAGTGTAGCAGCATTTAGCGGCTACAAGGAGAAAGTCATGCCTCAGTGTGCTACATGGGTGCATACTTACTGTCATTACACTGCAAGTACGGGGATACAGTTTCACAAAAGTACTGGGTCCAAAAAATGAAGAAGTGGTGGTGAATGATCAATAAAGCAGAGGCTACAGCAACCCTAAGTACTGTGAAGAGTGGTAGTAGGGCCCTGAAAAGGGTGCCAGGCCAAGCCAGCCCAATAACTGTGAGCGTATCTGTACTCTTTAATAAAAGAGAAGCAGAGAGTGGGCTCATCCACACACACCTGCCTGTGGGTTCTGATCACCTGCATTGTTTAATCCAAGCATCTCTTTGTAAGATACACCCACTGTAGGAGATTGGATTAAAAAAAATGTAGCTGCTGGTTAGTTGGTTTCACTTAACCTCAGATCTAGTTTAATAAGACCTTTAGGTTTTTTGTTTTGTCATATCCCATGAGCAGTGTAACAGTTCCTCAGAGAGGTCAGCCCTTGGTGCTGGCTAACTCTAGCTGGAAGTAGCCATTCTGACAAAATCTGCGACAGATTCTTTTACTGAATAACTCACTAGAACTCTCACAAAATAGCTGTTGATGGTTCCTGAGAACTGGCCTCTACTGAAGGCTGAAGTGCAGTAGAGAGGTACTCAACTCTAAAACTTAACTGAGTGCAGATCCAGAAGAAGCATCACTACAGCAGCAAGAAACTTAGTGGAGGCTTATTTCTGCTGTTTGTTGATCTGATCAATTTGACATAGTGCTTCAAATGTCAGTTAAAATCAGAAGTGATCAGAGTTAGTAGCAAAAAAAATGATGTTAACTGGTGTTTCCAGTCTTTCAGAAGCTTCTAGCTGAGCTTCTGGAAGCCTAGATAAAGGCATGAGAAAATAGGAATTGCAAAGTCAGAGATGTGTTCCTAATATATCATGCACATGACACAGAAGGAACATATTCCAAGTAATGAGCACATCACATGATCACAACTGCAAAATCCCTTTGAGTCAAATCCATTGCAGATGCAATTCTGTTCTTGTCAGTGGAGCTGTATCAAGAATGAAACTAACTCTTTAGTTTTTAGGGAAACTTGAAAAAGCACTCACTGGCATAAAGCTCTCAGGGAAAAAAGAAACTCTTAATGCTATTTATTTCTACTCTTCCATCTATGACTTACCACAGTAAATACATAATAAATGGAGTTCATGAATCATGAACTCTATTGCCTCAAAAAAACCCTTCTCAAGTGGTACCCCTTTGTGCCTAACAACCTTGCAAAGTTCTAATAATGAGCCTTCTCAAGTGAGAGATATTTGCTGTCAGAGGCTAAGGGACTTAATCCCTAGATACTATTCCTGTAGAAATTGTATGTGTTTGAGAGGTAGGAGTTTCTGTCACACTAATCATAAAGCTATTGAATACCTCTCACATTCAGTTTTGTGTTAGGGCCACTCACAAACGTATGTTCTTCTAAACTTGCTTTTTCTGAGAGAACGTTCTGAAAAGGAGGAGATAAAAAAATGCACTCATGGATGTTGCAGTACGTAAAATAGTGTCAAGATTTGTGGCCTGGCTAAAAGCAAATTTTATACACTTGTGGAACACTCCCCTCAGTAAAACAAAAGTGCCTCCCAAATTTTGATATTTCTTAAATAGGGGTCAAAAGCCACCAGACTTTGTGGTTAGTTGCCTTACAAGAGCTCTTCCAGAAGGATAGGGGCAGGCAAAGCAGAGCAGACTGTTGTTGCAAGTCATTCTTGAGGGCAAATAGGCTCTTGAGGAAATGTGGAGTACAAAAAAATCCTTCTTCCAGCTTTGCCTTTCCTTTTGCCAAACTGTTATCAGTCCCTAATCCTGAATTCCTTACTCATGAAAGCCCAGACAAGCAGAAAATCCTGCTCTGGGTCACCCTTGTGTTGCACTGCTTTTAAAATGCCCAGGTTAAGCCTCTGGAACCACAATGTAGCATTTTAACATAGTTTACTTATCTCATATTAGTATGTCTGCTTGGGTTTAGTTAATTCTGTGTTTATATTTTCTTCTTGTTCAGGGTATCTTTCTGTCCTTCCCCCACTGCAGCCACAGTCCCTCTCTATCTCTGGTGATTTAACTTGAAATTGTCACAAATCAAGCGAGAAAGTAATTTTTCTGAGTATTAGATTTAGATTCCCCTTATATTTTATGAGTTTCTTCCTTTCAGTTTCATCTTTCCAGCACAATCCAAATCAGTGGAGCTTGCATGAATTCTCTGCAAGAGAAACTTTGCTGTAGGATAATTTTGAAACTTTGACTCTCGGCTAAGGTTTCATGTGCATAATCTGTAAAAATACAGTTCTGTTACATAAACATCCCTGTTAGAAAGACATGGTTTTGCTTTTATTTGGGGAAGGAAATGTTAAGCGTTTCCTCTTGCATTGTTTCTGAAACATTTAGTGGGTTGATGTATTTTAGTTTTGTGTGAGGTACTAAGGGCTCCTACTAACAGCCTCCAGAGTAACACTCACTTAAATCCAGGTAGGAGTTTTTTGCCTCTCCTCAGCAACTGGTTTCCATCCTAGCTGTAACCATAAGCAAAGGTAACAGCTGCCTGGGGCCTTTTTTGACAGGAATGGTTATTCTTTTCCCTTATACTGACAAAAAATAACAAAGAAATAAAAGGGTATACTGAAAATCAAACAGTAAAAAGATCTGAAGAAGACTGTGTTATTTCTTTGCCTTGAAAGAGTAACAATAAAGATAGGTCTACTTTCTTTTTAGGGGACTACTAAATAAAACTGATGCGTTTCCTTTCTTAAATCTATTCCTTTCCTGTTGTTGATGTTAAGTGCACCTGTGAAGAAGACTGAAAAGCCTGTGAGCCAAATGAAAACCAGAATTGCCATTTCATTAAAAGTTTTGTGATTTGTTTCATTATTTGAGATGGAAAAATAGATCTCAAAACATATCTTGCAGCAGAAAGTCTTCCAAAACCTATTCTGTTTTATAATTTTTGACTCACTGTTTGTCAAAGCACTCTTGTGTAAAGTAAAAAGGTCTTACTCCATATATTCTTTGATATAGTTACACTTTTGAAAGACAGCCTTCCAGCTGGTAAATGTGGGATGGTATGTTTCAGATTACAAAGAAAACAAACTAAAATGCAATTTCAACTCAATTGCAATCAGATTCAGAATGATTAAATGAAAGCACATATTTTATTATAAGCCCTTAGAGAAATTGTACTAACAGTTTTTAATTAATGCAAATATGATGGAAGAATTATCCTGGTTTCATCTAAGATAATTTTCTTCCTAGTAGCTGGTACGAGGCTGTGTTTTGGATTTGTGCTGAAAACCGTATTGATAACTTGGGGATATTTTGGAAGCCTTTTCTGCTTCTCAACCTGTCCTGCCAGCGAGTGGGCTGGGGGTGCACAAGAAAATGGGAGGGAACATAGCCAGGACATCTGACCCCAACTAGTCAAAGGGCTATTCCATACCATAGGACGTCATGCCCAGTGTATAAACTGGGGGGAGTTGGCAGGGAGGGGTGGATTGCTGCTTCGATCAGCAGGTGATGAGCAGTTGCACTGTGGAGTCTATATGAGAAGAGGAAGCCAGGAAGGCAAGGAGCCAGGAGCCAGTAATCTTGAGTCATGGGAGAAGTAACAAAAGCTTTGATATTTAGATAGAGTAAGGGAGTTTAATATGAGGAACAAGAAGAAAAAATGCCCTTTTGTAACATGTCTCAGTTATCATTCCTAAAGCATCATTAGTGTGATTCAGAGAAACCCTTCTGCAAAAGTTCATTGAACTGAGGAATGTAAATGAGTTCATCTCCTTAAACTGAACATGTGCTTTAGTGAAAGAGGCTGCAGGGTTTGTATGGATGGATCTTTCTCACCCTTGCAATAAACTCTCATGCAATGTTTAGTTTATAGAGTTCCATCTCTATATGTGTAAAAAACAAAGGTTTGGCTCATTCAGCCAAGATCTGAACCTAAGTCTTCTGAGAAACTTCTTTTTTATTAGGCCTTCCCCATTCTTTTTCCTGATTCCTTTTTAGTTTGTTTGTTTTGTTCTGAGTACCATTACTGCAAAAATCAGAAACTGTCTCTCTGTCTGTAGTTATGTTATCACAAAGGCATTACTTCACACTAGGCTTTAGCTTATCTTCTTTTAACAATAAATACACCTGGGAAATGAGACTTCTGTCCTCTATGCACTCGTGTGTACAAGTATTTCAGAGAAAAAACAAAAGAATCTGAAAGCGTCTGAGTAACTGCAGTTTTCCTGTTCTTCCATGTCATTTAGCTTTAGAAAGATAAAACTGATCTTTATTCCTTATTTTTCACCAAAGATTATTCAGATAAATAACATAAGAAAAAAAGATATGTATGCCTTCAATCTCAAAAAATGGCACAATTTTTACAATGAAAGAGTTACCTTATAATCACTACATTAGTAAAAAACTCTTGTGGAAACAAACTTCAGCCTTTCTCTTAGTACATTTAGTCAAAGTAAACCCTGTGGTGGTTATAGCATTGACCTCAAATAGTTAGGGCACTGTAAAACAAGAGTATCTCCTCTCCACAAGTATTTCACATTGAGATCTAAAAAAATCAGGGTTTTTTTTTTTCAGTAAGAAAATGTAGAAGCATTATCAGCTTGAGCATAGTGGAGGAGTACACGTTTATTGAATTTGTTAGCAGTATCAATCTGGGCAAAAGTAGCTTTATTCAAAACTGCAAAGAACTATTAGTGCTTTTATTCTCCAACCTGAAAGTGAAAGGGGGGCCATTTCCAAGATTCAAACAAAGAAGTCTTACTAAGTGAAATCTAAATCTACGAAATCTAAATACATAAGTGAAAGGCAAAGAAACATCAGAAGGAAAAAACTGTACTAATTCTTTTGAACTAGCTAAGTAGTCAAAATAACTGTACATAGCTACATTTCCTATGTCTGTATTGAACTATGTGGTTCTGTTGATGGTTTAATTTTAGCTCACTTGAAACTTCACCTGCTAACCACATATCAGCAAAGTCAGAATTCTATGCTGGTGTTAGCAATATTCACCTTAATTTAGATAAGGTTTACATGAAGGCAATGTCAATAACCCTATTCAGGGTGAAAATAGTCAATGTGGTCTTTAAAAATTAATTTATGTGGTATTCAAGTTTATGGAATTAGTAAGACTACAGACCATTACTGACATAAACACTCCAGCATCTGAAGTATGATTCTGTAACTTTAAGTGCTAGTTACATGACGAAATGAAGCAGTTTGCAGTTTTCTTTACTGGTACGCAAGATAGACAACTTTTAATAATTCTTTGAGTAAAACCTTAGGTCAATTGAAACCCAACTTTTGTAATTTTACTGATAGATTTTCTAGGCTGGTTTAAATTTCAGTCAGAGTAAACATCCTGAAATGGATTTAAAGAGGTTCCACTTGATGGGCTAATAGCTAGAGTATTATGTGTCCGTTGGTCTTTCCTAGTTACACAGATTTTGTAAGCTTAATTTTTTCCAAGCCTGGTATTTTTAAAAGTCACTCCTCTGCAGTCACTGCCCATGTGCATGCTCTTATTTCTCAGTGGCACAAGCTAACTTGTCTCATGTGCTATCTTGCATACATCATGAAGGAAGAGTGTGCGTGCAAGCAGCTACCAAAGTATTGCTGATGCCTGGCAAAGAACCTTGACATCATTATACCACAATTTTTTTTTGTCAGATGCTGCATGGCCATGGACAACCAGCTTGTTAATCTCCTTTTAACCACTCTGGCAAACATCTTGGGTAGTGTGGAGCTGCCCTGTGCCAGAGGGTCCTCCTGCAGGTAGCTTGCCCTTGAGTTATGGCAATATGGTAAAGATTCATGTTTTTATAGAATTTTGACCACAGAAAGTGCCTGATCAAGTCTACATTTAAATAACACAAGAATTGTTTTCCTTTGTAACTTTAAGTCTTTCAAATATTGTCTATGTCCAGAATTGACAGACAGTGGCTTCTGGTCTGCAATTACTTCCTACTACAAGTAATTGCCTCATATAGTTTTTGTGGAAGTCTGAGGAAAAAGCAGAGCAGATTATTTCCTTTCTGCCTTCAAATGCCAGGAACAGAATCATAGAATAATTTTGGACTATCAAGTCCAACCACTAACCTAACTTGAAGTAACAGTTTGTTAGCACAAGGTGTTTGTGGCAGACAATATGACAGATTGCCAACAGAGTCCCTCAGTCTTCTGAAAACTCGATGGTCTCATATTGAATCTGTACAGTCTGATTGTCATTTTACAGCAAACATATCTAAAAATACACACACATATAAACATATGTATGTATATGTATATATTTATTCTATTTAAAATCTGTTCTTTCTATCGTGTCATCTCTCTTTCTGTGAAACTCTCTTTGAACGTTTCCTCTCCTGTTCAGTCCCCAAAGGAATTGAGGTAGAGCTGCATGCATGTTTTTAAAGATTATCTTTAGAGATTAAAAAAAAAAAAAAAAGAAGAAAAACATTCACACATTGCTTTTTCTTGCACTTACACTAAGGATATGACTTTGTCGCTATCATGTAACATACTATGGAGTCTATAAACAAGACAGTTAACCAAGTTTTGCGGTTGTAACTGAAAGGATAATTTGGCATGGTATTTGGGAAATGTTTAGAGCAAAGAATTTAGGGTAATTCTAACATTAATATCATGTCCTGGAGCCAAAAATTGGAAACAATATTGTTAAGAGTGAATTAAAGACCTTGGCTGAGCCAAGACATGGGCCATCTTTTCTTTTCTTTTCTTTTCTTTTCTTTTCTTTTCTTTTCTTTTCTTTTCTTTTCTTTTCTTTTCTTTTCTTTTCTTTCTTTTCTTTTCTTTTCTTTTCTTTTCTTTTCTTTTCTTTTCTTTTCTA